>NC_140990.1:246781788-248229992 GCF_052327205.1 Somniosus microcephalus | reverse complement strand
AGCTCCAACAACACTGAAGGAGCTCGACACCATCCAAGACAAAGCAAACCGCTTGATTGGCACCCCATCCACCACCCTAAACATTCACTCCCTCCACCACCGGCTGCAGTGTGTACCATCTACAAGGTGCACTGCAACAACTCGCCAAGGCTTCTTCAGCAGCACCTCCCAAACCCATGACTTCTTCCACCTGGAAGGACAAGGGCAGCAGGTACACGGAAACACCATCACCTGCAAGTTCCCCTCCAAGTCACACACCATCCTGACTTGGAAATATATTGCCATTCCTTCATCATCACTGGGTCAAAATCCTGGAATTCTCTCCCTAACAGCATTGTGGGAGTGCCTTCACCACACGGACTGCAGCGGTTCAAGAAGGCGGCTCACCACCACCTTCTCAAGGGCTATTAGCGATGGACAATAAATGCTGGCCTTGCCAGCGACGCCCACATCCCAGGAACACACAAAAACAACCTCCCCTCTCCTCAACCCCCCCCTTTCAATCAATATAACTTGTTATTGCATAATATTACATAATGTATATGGTATACTTCCCCACATCAGTGGGCCATCTAGCTTGACTTAAACAAAAAGATTTCTGACTGCATTCGAACCTTCTTACAGCCTTTGCTTCTGTATGCCAGTGCCCGTGGCGTTGTGTTTTTATCTCCCACTGTTCACAGCCAAAAGGGAACGCCTGTCAGCCCCCTGCCAAGTGCTCAGGCCCAGTCAGTTCCAAAGACAATCAGGTGTGAGGTGTTTTTTGATTACTAAGCCAAGATAACAAATTGCTTATTTTTTTTATAGTCTATAGGGAAACAACATCAAAACTAGTTAACTTGCATGAATACACTATGCTTTAAAGTACATTTAAAATTAACTCATTTTCCAAATCTTGTCTATAGAAAAAGTTAAAAATGCTAAAATATGATCATGGTTATAATCTGATTTGAAATATACCAAAAAATATTTAGCAAGTAGCATGGGCTAACGCTTAAAGCCTGTAAATCACATTTTGATATACGCAACTCAGAAATTAAGAGGTTGTAAATTTTTACATAATAAGATGTGAAGGAATATGGGAGTTGTGTAAAGACGTAAGATGTGCGAGAGCATGGGCCTTACACTAAACATCCATAAAACAAAGGTCCTCTACCAACCTGCCCCCGCCACACAGTACTGCCCCCAGATGATCAAAATCCACAACAAGGCCTTGGACAACGTGGACCACTTTCCATACCTCGGGAGCCTACTGTCAACAAGGGCAGATGTCGACGACGAAGTCCAACACCGCCTTCAGTGTGCCAGTGCAGCCTTCGGTCGCCTGAGGAAGAGAGTGTTTGAGGACCAGGACCTCAAACCCGGCACTAAGCTCATGGTCTACAGAGCAGCAGTGATACTCGCCCTGCTGTATGCCTCAGAGACATGGACCATGTACAGCAGGCACCTCAAAACACTGAAGAGGTACCACCAACACTGCCTCCACAAGATCCTGCAAATCCATTGGCAGGATAGGCGCACCAACGTCAGTGTTCTCGCTCAGGCCAACATCCCCAGCATTGAAGCTTTGACCACGCTCGATCAGCTCCGACGGACGGGTCACATTGTCTGCATGCCCGATACGAGACTCCCAAAACAAGCGCTCTACTCGGAGCTCCGGCACGGCAAGAGAGCCCCAGGTGGGCAGAGGAAACGCTTCAAGGACACCCTCAAAGCCTCCTTGAAAAAGTGTAACATCCCCACCGACGCCTGGGAATCCCTGGCCCAAGACCGCACAAAGTGGAGGAGAAGCATCCAGGAAGGCGCCGAACACCTCGAGTCTCTTCGGCGGGAGCAAGCGGAAGCCAAGCGCAGGCAGCGCAAGGAGCGCACGTCAACCCAAGCACCCCACCCACCCGCCCCTTCAACCACCGTCTGCCCCACCTGTGACAGAGACTGTAGGTCCCGCATTGGACTAATCAGTCACCTGCGAACTCATTTTTAATGTGGAAGCAAGTCATCTTCGGTTCCGAGGGACTGCCTAAGAAGAAGAAAGACTTAGGAATAGTCTCATACATAATCACCAAATGAACATATCTATATGCTAAAAAATGTGTCCCAAGGCTAACCAATGGGAATTCACTTTCCCCATTGACGTCAGTAGTCAACATGAGGGAGCTCGGGGATTTGCAGTAGTGGTTGGCTTCCCTCATGTCCATGCGTCATAGATTGCACATAGGTTGCATCAGGGCACTGGAATACCAGCGAGCCGCTTTCGCAAAGAGCTACCATGCAATTAATTCGCAGCTTGTCTCTGATCACAGAAATAGAGCAATGCCAATTTGTGTACAGTACCCAGGCAGCTGTGAATGCTTTTATCCTGCAACACTCAACCATCCCCCCAATATTCAACCATTTCACGAACATGACAGGCTGGCTGCTGGTAGACAAGGGATACCCCCAACATATGTGACTCATAACCAACATTCCCCCTAAGGTGTGTGGCCGCACATTGATTTGGAGGTCCCGCGCAGGCCACTCACCAGCTGTTGGCACTGGAAAAGATGTTGCGCATGCACAGCCGCACAACAAATTTAAAGGGACCGCACACGGATAAAAGAATTAGAGGGAACATTGCTCATGACGTTCCTCCACAATTCCACACCTGAGCAACACAGGTATGATCAAAGCCATGGGACTACCAGGATCATAACTGAGCACACCATAGAGCACCTGAAACAAAGGTTCAGGTGCCTGGACAGGTTGGCGTGCACCCTACAATATGCCCCACAGAAACTCCCGCATCACAGTGGTGTGCTGCATCCTGCACAACCTTGCCATACGTTTGGAGCAGGCACAGCAGCAGCAGTCCTCCTCAAACAAGGAAGACCCGAGGAAGCACATCACCGACCTGAAATGTTAATGCTGTTTCTCCCTCCACAGATGCTGCCTGAACTGCTGAGTATTTCCAGCATTTTCTGTTTATATTTCAGATTTCCAACATCCGCAGTACTTTGCTTTTATACTCAATGGTTCTTTGGTAGGATATGGTCATGTCTGTGATAACTGCTGCTCATTGTCATTGAGCACTGTGACTTGCCCGTGGGAAAAATGTGACTGAAAACCGTGCCTCATTATTTGTTCATGGTAACCATTGCTCCCTGGAAGTATATTACTATAACAAGGAATAATATCACAATAACAAACTGACATTACAGAGCAGTTTCAAATGATTTTACCTTGGCTATGAAAATGCCTTCAAATAGGTATTACTGGAGTTATAAATTGAATATAATTTGGGAGCAGAGAATTCAACATTTTCTTTTTATATTTGTTATAATAGTAAGGAATATGTAGAACTGTTGGATAAGCAGTGGATTGGTAGGAAAGAGCTAAATCTATGCACAGTCCCCATCACTTAAACAGTCCACATTTAAATCGGGCAAATAGCTCAAACCATTTGCCATTACCATTATTGTCAATTACAAAATAGCCACTTACAGCGTGTTAAGCCCAGTGACTTTTTCAGGCAGAAGTACGTGTCCAGTAAGTAGTTCACAACTTGTTAAGGTGCAGTTACCTACTGTACTTCCTGGTTATAGAGAAAAAGGGGAATTCAACTGAAGAGATTGAAGCAAGCTTGACTAATCTCGGCCGAAAGCATCAGTATTGAAATGCCAGTGAGGAGTTCATGGTTCTTTGTCATGTCCCGTCAGTGTAAGAATTGCGTAGAACATTGCACAGTAACTATGGTGTACATTCCATCAGAGGAAGGTTTGAGCTGATAAGAATTATAGAGCACGAAGTTCCAGCTGCACCTCCCATGTACCTGATTAGTACAGGATAGTTCAGGGATAGTCAGTGGCTGGGGAGATTAAAGGGGTTTAAACAGAACACTTTGAAGTATAAACCATCCAAAGCGTATACCAGACAAAATGCCTTAGCACCAACGCGCCCGCTATAAGCGGTAGGGACTATAATACTACATGTATAGTATAATATATGTAATATTTTAAAAAATGTCACAGCCTATAACCACTCAAAATTGGCATAATATTACAAGATAAATGTTGGCGATGTGGGAAAGATATTGTTATGTTCATGTGATATGGAGGTACCCAACGTCGGCAAAAGTATGGCAAGGAGCTTTAGAAATGTTGACTACAGGAAACTAAATTACAAAGTGAATAAGTCGGTGGTACTGGGAGTTCTGCCAGTGTTGTTGGAACTATAAAAAGCCTCCGAGGTTAGTGCTTTTGATGGTATATTTGCTCAAATAAAGTATCACACTAAATTGGAAGGCCAAACACACCCAGTTTATAATCACGGGCCAGGTCTTCTACAAACTCAATGTCTGCACAAATGAGTACTGCGAACATGAGCCAGGTTATAATGGCGAGCAATCTAGTAGGATTGCAGAATCAAGGCAGTCAGAAAGATTAAATTGAAAATTCTGGTAAAGGTAAAATGACCCAAAGGGTTCAACCAAAAACAAGGATGGCATAGAGCCAATGTGTAACTGTGAGATAAGTTAACAGAGGAAAGAAAGAGCCTGAGAATTAAAGAAATGGATTGGGGGATTGGAGTTAACTATTTCAAGATTTTCCTACATGCTTAATAGTGGGAATCCATAAGTAACGTGATGGATAAGTTGTACTGCAGCGACCTGCATTATACACAACTTGTCAATAGGAACTCAATAAAATAGTGCTGTACATATACTAAGTAAAGCAAGAACACAAGAAGGGCAAGTATTGCTTTTTTTTTGTCTCTCTCTGTTCTCCCTAACTCTTTGTTTCTCTCTCTGCCTATTTCTTTTTTTCTTTATTTTCGGCTGGGCAGTGTGGTGTGGTGGGGAAGCAGGTGCCGATGGCTCCAGAATGTACTTTCGATGGAGACTACAAGGAAAATGTGAATCTCAGCCTCTCCCTTTCAATCCCCTCCGCACATCACTGGGGCTTCCCTCCACCCCATTTCCATCATGTCCTCATTAGTCCCTCCCCTTTCTACCAGCTCCTTATTCCCTTTGCTGCCCTTACCTCTACCCCATCTAACATTGAAATTCCTTTAGAGAGCCACCTACTGGCATTACTGGGAAATGCAATAGGCAAGTGTGGACTTTTTGAATATAGAAATATCCATAGGAGATGTTTAAATACTAGTTTTCAATGAAGTGTGTGATCCACACACACATTTCAATATTACTAGTTGATCTCCTATGACTTTGCACAGAGAGTGAAATCTTCAGGTGAAAGGGGGTTAGAGGACAGGGAATAATTGGACCAAGATGTGGAGATGTAATTCAAGCCCTATTTTAAAGTCATACATTGTCATTATTTTTATGCAATACTGCGGAAATGTTTGAAGCAAAAATGTACAGTTGGTTGCAGCATAGGCATTTCAAGATTGACGAGCTGGGAGGCACATAACTGATGTACTACATTGCTGCCACTCAGTGTAATTAGCACGACAAGTTTACATAAGCAAGTTCCATTATAAATGTGGACCTCGGAACTTATAATGGAAAAAGTTGATACAGGAAGATGGACACAGATGTAAGATTTTTAATACACATAAAAACACACTAGTAAATCTTCTGCTACTTATGGGAGAGGATACACTGTTTTGTAAGAATGGGATCACTGAACGAAGTTAATTTAAGGATAGAAGGTTTAAGTGCTCTGCATTCTTAAAATGATTGACGTGTCTTGCATTGCAGGTTGCAGATCAAAAGTCTGGCTTTGTTGCATTAACAGGTCAGTTCAGAATCTGTAGAAATTGGGCCTCGGGCCTCATTTAAATTAGAGTGCTGAGCTGCAGCCCCTAGCAGCTCATCAGCAAAGCAGACATTAATTTTGGTCACAGTGACCCTCAGCTAGGTTGGGAGAGTGGGGAGGTGACCGGGTGGAAGCGATCAGCATGGGAGTGAGGGGAAGGCGATTTGGAGGGGGCCGAGTGGGAGCAATGGTCCTGCTTTGAAGCCAGGTACCTTTCAACTCCTCAAGCAGAGTTTTTTTTTTGTTGGCCTCATGTTAGCGACCATGGGGGGCGACCGAAGAATTCTGAGCAGGGCAGGCGTTGGACCTGCCCCGCTCATCACTGACAAATGTTGAAAAGGTGCCCTTTCACAGGCATTATGCCCCTAATTTACATATTGAAGGACTCCTGTTTTAGATGACCACCTGGGAGGCCTAAGATATTGTCTCCACAAATTTAGTAGTGGGAAAAACCCCTGCTAAATTGGTATCCTTTGTGTTTGTTTTACACCTGCAAAATGGGCGCAATGTATACCAATTCCTACCCGTTTATGTTCTGCTACAAAGAACATTTGGAGGCAGGCCTTGTGTAGTCGAAATCCCTGAGCACAGGTTGCTCCTCTTGCAGTTTCACCAACACTTTCTCCTTCTCACTCATGTTCAGTGCTTCACCAAGTGATCCCTCCTGCAAATAACAAATAGAGTACCCCAGAATGCATATATCTGAGCTGGTGCTTGCCATTGTAGGAGTGGGTGATGCTGGGTTGAGTCTGCATAACTTGGCTGGGCTTACTCCCCCTCTGGGGCATCTGGAAGAGCAGAAGAACAACATACTTTACAATGTTTACAGTAGCATACCACTTGAAACATAGTTGCACATGGCAAGAGATTGCAGTGTGTTAATAGTGAAATGCTACAATGTGGACCTATGTATGATAGAATGAATGGTTAAGTAATTTAGGAGATATGCAATTAAAAAACAAAGGATACTAGCCATAAACTGACAGGAGACCTCTGAATTTAGCCTCCCCATCCCTGTTAGATCCGTGTATCTTGATGTTGTGTGTCCTTCAATAACTAGGCAAGAGACTGCAGGGAACAATCAACAGGTGTTTACTGGATGAGGGTTACTCTAAAACTAACTATACAGATCCCTACTCAGGGTTTATATACAGGTGTGGTCACTGCCGGTACTACAGTATACAGGAGCTGTAAAAAGTAGTTCTCCCCTTAAAGGTACATACACTACAATTCCTCCCCTTTTAGATTAACAGTACCATAACATTCATTTAACAATTAACACTTTTAACATGCAACATTAAAAATAGTCCATTTATAAATTCAGTCTTTGGGGCGGCTTCCTGATCCTTTCTGGATAGCGCCTTTCCTGAGTGTCTTGCTCTTGGTGCGGAGGCGATTCTGGGCCCCTGTCGTCGGTTGGTTCATCAGCTTCCGATGCTACTGTTTCTGGGGTAGATGCTACCTGTATGTCGGGTTCATCACCAGGTACGCGAGACATGGGGTTGACTCGTTCCTGTGACTCTAGGATCTGGTCAACATGGCATCTCACAATGTTCTCCCCAACATCCACTGTGTACATTAGTGGCCCCTGCCGTGTGCATATCGTTCCTGGTTGCCATTTCTCTGTTCGGTAGTCGCGGGCCAAGACTGGTTGCCCTACATTGAAGCTCCTTGTCGGCTTCTCATTGATGTGCTGGAATTGCTTATTCTCAACATCTCTTCGTACATTTGGTCTGAGCAAATCCAGATGAGATCTCAACCTTCGGTTAAAGAACATCATGGCCGGGGTCTGGTTGGTGACTGCATGTGTCGCATTTCTGTAGGCTAACAGGAAATTGCCCACCTTATGCTGCAGTGGAATGTCGTCATTGCACATGGCCCTTACTGCTTTGCTAAAGGTTTGTACGAACCTCTCAGCCAATCCATTTGTGGCTGGATGATACGGGGCAGATGTGTAATGCCTTACCCCATTCCTTTTCATGAATCTTCGAAACTCTTCGGACACAAACTGTGGTCCGTTATCAGAGCAAATCTGCTCTGGCAAGCCGTTCATGGCAAATATGGTCCGTAGGACTGCAATAGTTTTCTCCGTGGTGGTGGACGACATTTTGATCACCTCAGGCCATTTTGAGTGCGCATCCACGGCTATTAAAAACATTGAGTCCATGAATGGACCAGCAAAATCAATATGCACCCGTTGCCATGGAGATGAGGGCCACTCCCATGGGTGTAGAGGGGCATGTGGTGGTGCATTTTGGACCTTCTGGCATCCTGAGCAGCTCTTTGTCAGGTCCTCGATTTGCTGATCGATCCCCGGCCACCACACATAAGTCCTAGCAAGGCTTTTCATTTTCACCCCCCCCAGATGGCCTTCGTGAAGCTCATTGAGCACTCTCTCCCTTAACTTGGGTGGAATTACCACTCGGGATCCACACATCAAGGTCCCCTGGCATACTGACAGCTGTTCTCTTCTGGATGAGAATGCTGGCAACAGTGAGTCGCCATGTGTTGGCCATCCCTTCACCGTCAAGTCATATACCCGAGACAGTGTCGGGTCATTTCGGGTCTCCTTCTCTATATCAGCGTTAGTTACTGGCAATCGTTCAATTATAGTCGAATAAAATATTTCGACAGGGTCCACTGCTGGTGCTTCCTCCGCAGTAGGCAGTGGCAGGCGCGATAGCCCATCAGCATTTCCATGCTGTTTCGTGCCCTTATACTCGATTTCATATTGGTTCGCCCCTAGAAAAAGGGACCATCTTTGTAGCCGTTGCGCAGTCATCACCGGAATGCCCTTCTTTGGATTAAAGATGGAGACAAGTGGTTGGTGGTCAGTCAGCAAGGTGAACTTCTGCCCGTGCAGATAGTGGTTGAACTTTTTCACTCCCCACACTAGGCTGAGGGCCTCCCTGTCAATCTGGGCATAGTTACGCTCGGCTGAGGTTAGTGACCGAGACGCAAAGGCTACTGGCCTCTCCGAGCCGTCAGGGAATTTGTGCGACAGCACTGCTCCAATGCCATAGGGTGATGCATCACATGCCAACCGAATTGGTAGTGCTGGGTTGAAATGAGCCAACACCTCTTTTGATGTGATCAATTCTTTGCACTTCTGGAAAGCTCGTTTACATTCGTCATTCCACTTCCATGGTACCCCCGTTTGCAGTAGGGTGTTCAGTGGGTGTAGTACTGTAGACAAATTCGGCAAGAACTTATGGTAGTAGTTCACCAGCCCGAGGAACAACCTCAGTTGTGACACATTTTCCGGTGCTGGAGCCTTGACTACTGCCTCAGTCTTTTCAGGGGACTTATGTAACCCCTCTTCATCAGTAGCGTGGCCACAATACGAGATCTGCTTCTGAAAAAACTCGCATTTGTGGCGATTAGCTCGGAGCCCATATTCCTTCAATCTAGTGAGCACCTGCTCCAGGTTGGCGAGGTGATCACTGTCATTTTCGCCCGTGACCAGGATGTCGTCCAAATAACACTGGGTCCCTGGAATCCCTTGCAGGACTTGATCCATTGCCCTTTGCCAAATAGCCGGAGCTGATGCTACCCCGAACACCAGCCGGTTGTATTGGTAGAGACCTTTATGAGTGTTGATCGTGAGGTACTGTTTCGAGGCTTCTTCTACCTCCATTTGCAGGTACGCCTGGGCCAGATCAATCTTAGTGAAGCATTTCCCTCCAGATAGCGAGGCGAAAATATCTTCAATCCATGGAAGCGGATATTGTACCGTGTGAAGGACTGGGTTCACTGTCACCTTAAATTCCCCACAGATGCGAACCTTCTTTGGTTCCCCAGGCGTATTACTCAACGACCTCTTCATTACAGGAACGATGGGTGTAGCCCACTCGCTCCAGTCCACTTTGGACAGTACTCCTGAACGTTCCAAACCTTCCAGCTCTGCTTCGATGGCTGGGTGGATCGCATAAGGCACCGGTCTGGCCTTAAAAAACTTTGGGCTTGCATTTTCCTCTATTTTGATCATCGCTGTTATGCCTTTTAGTGTTCCGAGTCCCTCCTGGAACACTTCTTGTGCATCAGTTAGCACTTTTGACAGTCGTCCAGGTGTGACGTCGTCATCCTTTTTGGCATCTACAGTCAGTGCTTGTATGGAATGCCAATCTAGCTGTATCTTCCGGATCCATTCACGTCCTAGTAGTGGTCGTCCTCCATCTGGCAATACATATAGGTCCATTTTTGGTGTTTCCTTGCCGTTATATATAACGTTCACCCTTATTTTTCCTTTGGGGTAGACTTTTTGCCCCGTGTACGTCTTCAAGACAATCTCTGTATCTCTCAAGGGTATATGTGAGAATAGCCGCTTGTAGTCCCTTCGGTTTATGACTGTTAGGGCTGATCCTGTGTCCAATTCCATTTTCACTTGGACTCCGGCTATCTTGAGCGTGACCCAGATAGTTTGGTGATCCTCCGTTTTGATCACATTATGTAGTTTCAGACAACCCAGCTCCTTGCTTCCGGAGTCTGTATCACTTTTCTGTTCGTCTGAACTACTCTCCGTCACCTTATGTACCTTCTTGTACTTCTCCTGTGGAGATTTCTTGCTGCTGGTTTTCTTCCCCGACCTGCAGACTCTTGCTATGTGTCCTACTTTTCCACACTGTCTGCACACTTTGTCCTTGAACCAGCAATCATTATGGTCGTGTGTTGTTCTGCTGCAGCGATAGCACTTCACTGTTCCATATGACATTTCATTTGTGCCATATTCTTGCGGTCTCCATTGTATCTCTGCAGCGCCCTGTGCGGCTGCTTCGTGTGATACTGCCATGCTGAAAGCCTTGTCCAGCGTAAGATCCTTTTCTGATAGAAGCCGTTTCTGGGTTCCTTCACTTTGAAGCCCACACACAAACTTGTCCCTTAAAGTATCTGCTAGTCCCGTTCCAAACTGGCAGTGTTTCGATAGCTTGCGCAGTTCCGTTAAATACTCAGCATTACTTTCATCTTTATGCTGGTTCCTTTAGTGAAACTTAAATCTTTCTGCTATCAGCAGCGGTGTGGGGTTTAAGTGGTCCTGTAGGATTGACACTATGTTTTCAAAATCCTTTTCCACTGGCTTCTCTGGGGTTACTAGGTTTCGCAGTAAGCCATACGTTTTTGCACCCATTGAATTCAACAATACCAGCGTTTTCCTGTCATCTGACACTTCATTCGCCTTGCAGTACACTTCTATGTGTTCGACATATGTAGCCCAATCTTCGACTTCATTGTCGAATGCTGTGACACTGCCACTCTTCGGCATCCCTGGGTGTGGTTAGACTGGCTCAAAATGGCGTCTCCCACGCTCTCCCTTCTTCTCTGCTGCGGCTCAAAATGGCGTCTCCCGCGCTTTCCTTTCTTCCTGCGCTCTCCCTTCTTCTCCGCTGTGGCTCAAAATGGCGTCTCCCGCGCTCTCCCTTCTTCTCCGCTGCGGCTCAAATGGCGTCTCCCGCGCTTTCCTTTCTTCCCCGCTGATGCTGCTCGGCCCTTGAACACCGGCTGCGCTCTGCGCATTTTCCTGCGTGCCTCTCTCTCTCGTTGACGCTGCTCGGCCCTTGAACACCGGCTGCGCCCTGTGCGCTCTACCCTCTCTCTTCTCCCGTCAACGCTGCTCGGCCTTTTTCTGTGCCGTCGGTCGGCTCTAGCCGCTGCTGTCTGGGAAGGGTCTGCGCCGTACCTGTTGCCAGCCCGTTTTGCTGGACCACCGACTGGAGAACCAAGCCCAGCTCTCAACAGCCTCCCCTGCAATGCTCAAGTCTCCGCTGGATGGTCGATGCCCGTACTTCTGGACTCGGCCTTCTTCTTTCACTGTTCTCCAGGAGCGAATCCCTGGGAGGTGATGCAGAGTTGCAGGTAGGTTTGAATCTTCTCGTCGCCAATGTTAGATCCGTGTATCTTGATGTTGTGTGTCCTTCAATAACTAGGCAAGAGACGGCAGGGAACAATCAACAGGTGTTTACTGGATGAGGGTTACTCTAAAACTAACTGTACAGATCCCTACTCAGGGTTTATATACAGGTGTGGTCACTGCCGGTACTACAGTATACAGGAGCTGTAAAAAGTAGTTCTCCCCTTAAAGGTACATACACTACAATGCCCTCTGCTGATTCTATGTCCATAATCTCAATGGCCCTCTCCTCATAAGGAGTTACGGTTGGCAGCTTGGGTAAGCCCCCTCCTGCAGGCACTGTCTCCTGTAATGTGCAGCCTTCTCTTCAGATACAAAGGGGACAAATATAAGAAAGTGGATTGTGAGATGAAATGCAACAATGTGCCCATGACCACATACATCTTATGCGAGCGTGTGAACATGCAGTTGTCGGGAAACTTGTGCTGCTTTAATAACTTACTGTGTGGCACTTGACCCACTTAATGGCCAACATTGGCAGCACTGTAATATGTCGACATGGTTCAGTGAAACAGAACACAATGGGTATGCCTGTGTATTTACAAATGTTGGCCCAGATATTCCGATTGCAGGCCTCCGCTGCGATCTGGAAAAATCTGCGCCCTTACCTGAGGGCTCCCGGGACGCGCACAATTCTGATGCTGGGCCTCCCCAAACTGCCGTTGTGCAGGGCCCACATATCCCAGAGGCGCAGGTAGTTCGCAGCGTCCCTGGGATCACATGGGCCATGGGGAGCTAATCAAAGAAGGGACTCTCCCTTCATATAATTGACAGGTCTTCCTGTCAAATGTATGAATGGAGATCACCCCCAAAACATAGTAAAACTTTAAATAAAAAAATTAAAAATCACATTTTTAAAATGACTTGAAAGTCCAATAAATTTACTATTTTAAACAAAACTTTAAATTTTGAAAAAAATAATTAAAGTTTTTTACAGGGCTAAAAATAAACTTACCTTTTTAAAAGTATTTTTAAATGATAAATCAGTGGAATTTTTAAAAAACTTTTTTCAACTCTTATCCTGGTAAAAGCAGGCCTTACCAGGCGCAAGAATTGTAAGGGTTTTCTGCGGGTGGAGGGTCTCCAAAAAGCAGAACTATCCGCCCGCAGAGGCCCTTCTCCAGGGCAGCCGGAGGATCTGTCAAGAGCTTTCTTGACAGATCGGAAATGCTGGTTTCCAGCGCATGCGCAGTGCATTCCTGAAACCGGCATTTCCGATGTCCCTACGGGTGAGTACACAGCGCGTACCCACCCGTAAGGATCGGAATATCCGGCCCATTAGGTTGGCAAAGTGCCCTGATATTTCCCTCTGTAATACAGTTCCAAATTTATTGTGAGGAGCAGTAACCAAGCTATGCAAAGCAGCTGATTAAAATATTGTTGAATGTTTGTTTACTTACCTTGACAACCATGTGTAGACCAAAAAAGTTCTTCCTCATTTCTTTCAGATTCAGGCCAGAGGTTCGGCAGCATTGACTGGCTCCATCACCCCCATCCATACTGCTCTGATGCACTCCTTTTTGCCGAGTAGCCCTCTCCTCCTTCAATACAGCACCTGATCACATATTGGCTCTATTGTACACCCAGTTATTTTCAGGTGTTTAGACATAAGAATTGCTGGCACTGGAAATCCTGCTCCCCAGCCTCAGTGCTCTCCTACCTGGGAGCAACATGAATGATGCAAAGAAGCTGAACTCACTTCACCAGGCAAGGTTAGCTCATTCATGTGTAGTCAGAGTGACTGAACTGCACCAGCCCCAGTGCCGTTGCACCCAGACCAGATTATTGACCCGTATATCAGTAGGATAGAGAGCGAGCAGCCACAGTGGGTGCAGACATGCAAGAGGGCGAAGAGCAGAGCGAGTGGCTAGAGGCCTCAGAGTGAGTAAAGAGAGTGGGCTTCCAAGTAGGTGAATATGAGAACAAGCAGCAGTTAGAGACCCTCAAGCAGGTGAAGACGAGGCAATTGAGCAGGAATGGGACAGGACGGCACCTTGAGGCCTGCAGAAGAGGACAGAGCCATCAGGAGTGGGCAGAGATGTAAATGGCACTTAGCGGCTCGCAGAGTAGGAGCCCAGTATATATTTATAAAAGTGAGTAGCAACTGCAGAGCTCGAGTGGCAGCCAGTGAGAGTAGGCACCTAGGCCTGTGAACAGGCAAAGAGGGAGATGGTGAAGGGCTGTGGGCAGCAGGGAATCAAAGATAAGTTATTACATTTAAAATACAACACATTTAAAATGTAAAACGTACCTAATGTGGGAGAAAGCAAAAGTGGCAGGAAGACCATGGCAACTTATGCAACAATGATTTAGACTTAAATGTAGGGGCATGATTAAGAAGTTTGCAGATGATACAAAAATTGGCCGTGTAGTTGATAGGAAGAAAGCTGTAAACTGCAGGAAGATATCAATGGACTGGTCAGGTGGGCAGAAAAGTGACAAATGGAATTCAATCTGGAGAAGTGTGAGATAATGTATTTGGGGAGGGCTAACAAGGCAAGAAAATACACAATAAATGGTAGGAAACTGAGAAGTGTAGAGGAACAGAGGGACCTTGGAGTGCATGTCCACAGATCCTTGAAGGTAGCAGGACAGGTAGATAAGGTGGTTCAGAAGGAATACAGAATACTTTCCTTTATTAGCTGAGGCATAGAATGTAAGAGCAGGGAGGTTATGCTTGAACTGTATAAAACACTAGTTAGGCCACAGCTAGAGTATTGTGTACAGTTCTGCTCACCACATTACAGGAAGGATGTGATTGCACTAGAGAGGGTACAGAGCAGATTTAAGAGGATGTTGCCAGGATTGGAGAATTTTAGCTGAAGAAAGATTGGATAGGCTGGGGTTGTTTTATTTGGAACAGAGGAGACTGAGGGGAGATTTAATTGAGGTGCATAAAATTATGAAGGGCCTAGATAGAGTGGATAGGAAGGAGTTATTGCCCTTAGCAGAGAGGCCAATAATCAGGGGACATAGATTTAAAGTAATTGGTAGCAGGGTTAGAGGGGAGTTGAGGAGAACTTTATTCACCCAGAGAGTGATGGGGGTCTGGAATTCACTGCCTGAAAGGGTGGTAGAGGCAGAAACCCTCATCATATTTAAAAAGTACTTGGATATGCTCTTGAAGTGCCGCAACCTATAGGGCTACGGACCAACAGCTGGGAAGTGGGATTAGGCTGGATAGCTCTTTTTTGGCCGGCACAGACACGATGGGCCGAATGGCCTCATAATATATGCTGTAACTTTCTATGATTCTATGAACAAAGCCACCGAGTGGCGGAAGTGCTACAGCATAACAGAGAAATGCAATTTTTAAGAAATGTGTTTTTGGAATATGGGTGATGCTGACAAGACCACATTTATTTCCCATCTTTAGTTGCCCCAAGAAGGAGGTAATAGGCCTTATCCTTGAACTGCTGCAGTCCTTGTGATGATGATGATGCTCCCACAATGGTGTTTGGTAGGGAATTTCAGGGTATTGACTCAGTGACGATGAAAGAACAGTGCCCAAGTCAGGATGGTGTGTGACTTGGAAATGATCTTGGAGGTGATGGTGTTCCCATTACATTACCGCTCATCTTTCTTGGTGGTAGAGGTCATAGGGAGAGAGGTGCTATCAAAGTAACCTTGGTGATTTGCTTCAGTACTTCCTGTAGATCGTACATGCTGTAGGCACAGTGCACGAGTGGTGGATATTGACTCAATATACCAATCGAGCTAGCTGCTCTGTTCTGGATGGTGCTGAGATTCTGGAGTATTGTTGCAACTGTACCCATCCAGTTGAGTGGTGAGCATTTGATCACACTCCGGACTTGAGCCTTGCAGATGGTGGGGATGAGCCTTGCAGATGGTGGGGATGAGCCTTGCAGATGGTGGATGTAGTGTCCGTGTGTAGATAAAGACACTGAAGACAGGAGTTGGTTCATAGGTATTTATTAAGCAAGTCTGGGGGGGGTTCTAAAGGATATACACAATACACAGGCTTATATAGCCCAAGTGGCAATTACCGGCATTACGCACACCTGGGGCTCTTAAAGGCACATACACCACAATTGCTCTTAAAGGCACATACACCACAATTCCTCCCCTTCTAGCTAACTAGTACATCATATTTTAAGTAATTATTAATTACATGTTGTATGCAAAATAATATACATTGCTGTATTAATTAATTATAAGTTAGTCTCTCAGGAGGCTTCCTGACTCGGTCCGGATAACGCCTCGGGGGTGTAGTAGTTTCTGGTGGTGTAGTAGGTTCTTCTGGCAAG
Organism: Somniosus microcephalus; assembly: GCF_052327205.1. Lineage (NCBI taxonomy): Eukaryota > Metazoa > Chordata > Chondrichthyes > Squaliformes > Somniosidae > Somniosus > Somniosus microcephalus. The sequence continues at coordinate 248,214,063 of NC_140990.1, read as the reverse complement.
GCTGATTCGGCTTGAAGGCCAGTGTCGGGTTCATCGGGTTCCAGTATCACCGGATCGGAGGTAGATACTATGGGTATCTCTGCTTCATCATTAGATGTATAGCGTGGTGGTGTAGGTTGTCCCTTTTTGGATGACTTGATGATTTGGTCAGCATGGCGCCTTATTATGCTTTCTCCGATGTCCACGGTATACATCAGTGGTCCTAGTCGTGTGCAGATAGTTCCAGGCTGCCATTTCTCGGTACGGTAGTCCCGGGCCAAAACCGGTTGGCCTATCTGGAAGGCCCTAGTTGGCCTTTCATTCATGCCCTGAAACTGCCGGTTCTCCACGTCCCTTCGGATGTTGGGCTTGACCAAATCCAGCCGGCATCTTAGGTTTCTATTGTAGAACATCATGGCGGGAGTTTGGTTTGTAACCATATGTGTTGCATTCCTATATGCAAATAAGAAGTTATCCACCTTGTGCTGAAGTTTTATGTCTTCATTACCCATGGCCTTTATGGCCTTCTTAAAGGTCTGGACAAACCTTTCAGCCAATCCATTGGTGGCGGGATGGTATGGGGCGGACGTGTAGTGCTTTACCCCATTGTTCTTTAAGAACTTTCTGAATTCTTCGGACACAAATTGCGGTCCATTATCAGAACATATCTGTTCCGGCAGCCCATTCCTGGCAAATATGGTCCTTAATACTGTGATGGTTTTTTCCGTGGTGGTGGAGGACATCTTTATTACCTCCGGCCACTTGGAGTGTGCATCAACTGCGATTAAGAACATTGAGTCCATAAATGGACCAGCAAAGTCGATGTGCACCCTTTGCCAGGGAGATGAGGGCCACTCCCATGGATGTAGAGGGGCCTGTGGCGGAGCATTTTGGACCTTCTGGCATCCTAGGCAGCTCTTGGTCATGTCTTCGATGTCTCCATCGATACCTGGCCACCATACAAACGCCCTAGCTAGGTTCTTCATTTTCACTCCACCCAGATGCCCCTTGTGAAGCTCCTTTAGCACTTTATCCTGGAGTTTGGGTGGAATCACCACTCTGGATCCACACATCAAGGTTCCTCGGCACACTGACAGCTGTTCTCTTCTTTGCGAGAATGCTGGCAACAGTGGTTCGCCATGTGCTGGCCATCCCTTCATTGTTAAATCGTAGACCCGTGAGAGAGTAGGGTCACTTCTGGTCACCCTTTCAATGGCAGAATTTGTCACCGGTAGACATTCCACTATGGTAGAGTGGAATATCTCTACTGGGTCTACTGTAGGTGCCTCTTCTATCGTTGGCAACGGCAGGCACGATAAACCGTCAGCATTCCCATGCTGTTTTGACCCTTTGTATTCAATGTTGTATTGGTGTGCCCCTAGAAAAAGGGACCACCTCTGGAGTCTTTGTGCCGTCATAATGGGGACACCTTTCTTAGGGTTGAATATGGAGATGAGGGGTTGATGGTCAGTCAGCAAGGTAAATTTTTGTCCGTGTAGGTAATGGTTGAATTTCTTCACTCCCCATACCAGGCTGAGTGCTTCCCTATCTATCTGGGAATAGTTACGCTCAGCTGAGTTCAATGAGCGCGACGCAAAAGCTATCGGCCGTTCCGAGCCATCAGGGAATCTATGGGACAATACCGCTCCTATGCCGTAAGGGGATGCATCGCACGCCAGTCTGATTGGTAGTGATGGGTTGTAATGAGCCAAAACTTTCTCGGATGTGATTAAGTCTTTACATTTATGGAAGGCACGTTTACAGTCTTCGTTCCATTTCCAAATCACTCCTGTGTGTAGAAGATCATTAAGAGGGTGTAGAATAGTTGATAAGTTCGGTAAAAATTTATGATAGTAATTTATTAATCCCAGGAATGACCTCAATTGTGAAACATTTTCAGGTGCTGGGGCTTTTATAACTGCTTCAATTTTTTCAGGTGACTTATGCAACACTTCCTTATTGATTATGTGGCCACAATATGATATCTGATTTTGGAAAAATTCGCACTTGGGGCGATTTGCTCGTAGGCCCCGTTCTTTCAGCCTAGTGAGCACCTGCTCCAAATTGGCAAGGTGCTCGTTGTCGTTTTCTCCTGTTATAAGGATGTCGTCTAGGTAACACTGAGTCCCCGGAATCCCTTGCAGGACTTGCTCCATAGCTCTTTGCCAGATAGCTGGAGCTGATGCTACTCCAAAAACCAGTCGATTGTACTGGTACAGGCCTTTGTGTGTGTTTATTGTGAGATACTTTTTAGAGGTCTCCTCAACCTCCATCTGTAGATATGCCTGTGCCAAGTCAATTTTTGTGAAACGTTTTCCTCCGGATAGTGAGGCGAAAATATCTTCTATCCTCGGAAGAGGATACTGTACCGTGTGAAGGACCGGGTTTACAGTCACCTTGAAGTCCCCACAGATGCGAATTTTTCTCTGTTCCTCAGAGTTATTTTTCAATGCTTTTTTCATGACTGGAACGATGGGTGTTGCCCATTCGCTCCAATCTATTTTGGATAATACGCCTGCCTTTTCCAAATTCTCCAGCTCTGCCTCGACTGCCGGACGTATTGTGTATGGCACCGGTCTTGCCTTAAAAAATTTTGGAATTGCTGCATCTTCCACTTTTATTGAGGCGGTGATGCCTTTCAAGGTTCCTAGTTTCTCTTGAAACACTTCTTTGGCGTTGGCCAAGATGTCTTTTAATCGTTCAGGTATGATGTCATCATTGTTTTTTTCCTTACTGGTCACCGTCAGTGCCTGAATGGAGTGCCAGTCTAAACGTATCTTCCTTATCCATTCACGTCCCAACAACGGTGGACCACCATCTTGTAGAATGTATAAATACAACTTTTGTATTTCTTTGCCGTTGTATACCACAGGCACCTTTATTTTTCCTTTGGGGTATACTTTCTGCCCCGTATATGTTTCTAAGATAATGGATGTGTCTTTTAGAGGTATATGCGAAAATAGCCTCTCGTAATCTCGTCGATTTATTACGGTTAGAGCTGATCCTGTATCTAGCTCCATTTTAACTGGGGACCCTGCTATTGAGGGTAGCCCAAATGGTCTGGTAATCTTCATTGGCAATTACATTATGTAATTTGAGAGAGCTTAGTCTCTTGTTCCCGGAGTCGCTATCGCTCTTCTGGTCTTTGGAGCTACTGTCCGTCATCATTTGTACCTTTCTGTGCTTTTCCTTATTGATTCTTTTCCCGTTAGTGGATTTTTTATTTTCAGATCGGCATACACGTGGAATGTGTCCCATCTTTCCGCATCGCCTGCATGCTTTTTCTTTGAACCAGCAATCCCTCTGGTCATGGTTGGATCTGCCGCAGCGATAACATCTCTCGAAACCCCGTGTCATTTCATGGGTGCTGAAGTCCTGTGGCCTTTGCTGTATCTTTGCCGCTCCTATTGCACTGAAAGCCTTGTCCAGTGTTAAATCTTTTCCAGAAGATACCTTTTTTAATGTTTCTACACTTAGGGGATCGCAGATGAATTTGTCTTGCAGAGAATCTGCCAGTCCTGCCTCGAATTGGCAGTGTAGGGTATCAACAATCTCCTCAAAATTCTTGTCCATCGGTTCGGCTGGAGTGATTAAGTTGCGTAACAGCTTGTATGTTTCTGCGCCCATTAGATCCAGAAGCACTGAAGCTTTTTTTTTTAATCTTCTATTCCATTTGCGGTGCAAAACACCTCCACTCTTTCTACATATGTGGTCCAATCCTCTATCTTGTTATCAAAAACATCAATATTGCCAAAGTTAGGCTCTGTTTCATTATCAAAAGCATTAATATTGCCAGACTTAGGCATTTCAAAAAAAGATATGGCGCTTCCCGCGCTTTTTTTTTCTCTCTGTAGCAACGATATGGCGCTTCCTGTGCTTTCCCGCCGCTGCTACCGATAACAACGCTGTTTTACTGTGGTTTCCGTTTATTCACTGTTGGAGACTCGTTCCCGACGGAGGTCTAACCGCTGACCTGCTTGCCGCGCCGGCCGTCTCCCGAGTGCACCCTCCCAGTCCGTTATTGCTTGCCTCCGATTTCGCTGCCTGTCTCAGCTGTAGAGCCCGACGCTGGAGCCCCAGCCTGACGCCCAGGAAGGATTAGCGCAGTACCTGCCACCAGCTTGGCCAGCTGGTGAAACCACAGTTTCTCTTACTTCCTTGAGTCTTCTGGACGCTGGAGGAATCGATGTCCTTGAGGTGCTGCCGAATTGCAGGTAAGTCCGTTTCCACTTCGTCGCCACTGTAGTGTCCGTGTGTAGATAAAGACACTGAAGACAGGAGTTGGTTCATAGGTATTTACTAAGCAAGTCTGGGGGGGGGGTTCTAAAGGATATACACAATACACAGGCTTATATAGCCCAAGTGGCAATTACCGGCATTACGCACACCTGGGGCTCTTAAAGGCACATACACCACAATTGCTCTTAAAGGCACATACACCACAGTGGAGATGAGCCTTGCAGATGGTGGGGATGGGGTTTGAGGGGTCAGGAGGTGAGTCACTTGTTGCAAAGTACCCAGCTGCTGCCCTGCTCTTGTAACAAGTGTTGAATTGGCTGGCCTGGTAAAGCTTCTGGTCATTGGTGAACCCCCCCAACCCCCAACCCCCACCGGATGATGATGGTGGGGAACTTGGCAATAGTGGGACGTGTTAAAGGTCATGGGGAGATAGCTATGTTTGAGATGGTCATTGCCTGGTACTTACATGGTGCAAATGTTGCCATTATAAGATACTGGCATAGGTATTTTCCATTATAACATGTTAACATCCAATTTTCCCATTATAAATGTTGACATAAAAAGTTTGACAGCAAACTTATGACAATAGGAAGTAAGGTTAAATATGGACAGGAAGTGTGTGTCATACACAAGGCTTTTAATATGTTACTAATAGATCTCTCCTGATGTTGCTCACAATGAGTCAGGACTTGCTGTTTTATATAAATAGGAGTGTTTATGCCATCTAGAGGATCCAATCAGGGCCACTAATTTATAGTGACTGAATAAGTCAAATTCTATTTCTGTTAAACGATAAGCTAGGAATTTTACTGGTGCTTTGGGGATTGAATTCCTAACTCTGTCTATTATTCTGATGTAAATGGATGACCTTTATTTTATAGATACTCCTTTACCTATGTATTTATTTTGTATCCTTTACACAACAAGCTGGTATGCAGCTGGATGTTGATATCTGTACTTGGAATTGCCTTGGGGGTTCTCCCAATCTCCTGTTGTAACTTCAGCAGGAGATCAGCAGAACCCTCATGGCTAAGAACAAGTGTTTACCCCACAAGTCTCGGATTTTTTCTGAAGTTAGAGTGGAAGTTTGGGCGAAGCCTGGGGAAATTCTCCCCCTGACATTTAGCAGTACTGGATAGTGGGAATAGGATTGAGCTCACTTAAGCGTAATCCTGTGCTTTAGTAGCAAGGAGGATGGTTCTGGGGTTTGGTAGAACTTGAGTGGGAGTCCTGGAGGTTGACAGCCCTGCTGTACGGCTCCTTGGAATTGGCAACATTTGGTAGGGGGGGGTCGGTGGTGGCAGGAGCCTTTGGTATGGCATCACTGTGGAGGGTTTTGGTATAACTAGAAGCCAGACCTGAGGATGGAATGTGAGGTTTATGTTCTTGGGGTAACTAGTGATTGGTCATCAATGGAGCCTTGCCAATGTCTCCCACAGCCCATGATAAATTTAAAAAGAATGGGTCAGTGGTTTGCTTGGGGAAAATGAAAGGGATAGGTAGGTTTCTTAGATGTAGGAATTATTTTCCTTAAAGTAATTAGATTGTTAAATGTTCCGATTATACAGGGTTTCTCTGCTAAGAATCTGAGAAATAGGAGAAGTACTCCATACGGCCCCTTTGGCCTGCTCCACCATTCAATAAGATCATGGCTGAACTTTTACGTCAACTTCACTTTCCCGCCCTATCCCCATATCCCTTGATTCCCTTAGTGCCCATAAATCTATCGATCTCAGTCTTGAATATACTCAACGATTGAATATACAGCCCTCTGGGGTAGAGAATTCCAAAGATTCACAACCATCTGAGTGAAGAGGTTTCTCCTCATCTCAGCCTTAAATGGCCGACCTCTTTATCCTGAGACTATGACCCCTAGTTCTTGGCTCTCCAGCCAGGGGAAATGGCCTCTCAACATCTACCCCACCAAGCCCTCTAAGAATTTTATGTTTCAATGAGATTACCCCTCATTCTTCTAAATTCCAGAGAATATACAACAACAACTTGTATTTATATAGCACCTTTAACGTAGTAAAACGTTCCAAGGCGCTTCACAGGAGTGTTATAAGGCAAAAATTTGACACCGAGTCACATAAGCAGAAATTAGGGCAGATGACCAAAAGCTTGGTCAAAGAGGTAGGTTTTAAAGAGCATCTTAAAGAAGGAAAGAGAGGCGGAGAGGTGTAGGGGAGTTCCAGAGCTTAGGGCCTTGGCAGCTGAAGTCGCGGCCACCGATGTTTGAGTGATTATAGTCAGGGATGCTCAAGAGGGCAGAATTTGAGGAGTGCAGGTATGTTGGGGAAGTGGGGGGGGGGGTGGTTGTGGGGCTGAAGGAAATTAGAGATGGGGAGCGGCAAAGCCATGGAGGGAATAGAAAACAAGGATGTGAATTTTGAAATCGAGGCGTTGCTAAACCGGGTGCCAAAGGAGGTCAGCAAGTGCAGGGGTGATGGGTGAATGGGATTTGGAGCGAGTTAGGACATGGTCAGCTGAGTTTTGGATGATCTCAAGTTTACATAGGGTAGAACGTGGGAGGCCAGCCAGGAGTGTGTTGGAATAGTTAAGTCTAGAGGTAACAAAGGCATGGATGAGGGTTTCAGTAGCAGATGAGCTGAGGCAGGGGCGGAGATGGGCAATGTTACGGAGGTGGAAATAGGCAGTCTTAGTTATGCCGTGGATATGTGGTTGGAAGCTCATTTCAGGAACAAATATGACACCAAGGTTGCGAATAGTCTGACGAAGGGTCATCGACCTGAAACGTTAACTATGTTTCTCTCTCCACAGATGCTGCCTGACCTGCTGAGTATTTCCAGCATTTTCTGTTTTTATTTCAGATTTCCAGCATCCGCAGTATTTTGCTTTTGTATTTGCGAATAGTCTGGTTCAGCCTCATTAGGCTAGGGAGAGGGATGTAGTCAGTGGCTACGGAATGGAGTTTGTGGCGGGGACCGAAGACAATGGCTTCGGTCTTCCCAATATTTAATTGAAGAAAATTTCTGCTCATCCAGTACTGGAGCAGTCTGACAATTTAGAGACTGTGGCGGGGTCGAGAGAAGTGGTGGTGAGGTAGAGCTGGGTGTCATCAGCGTACATGTGGAAACTGACGCTGTTTTTTTGGATGATGTTGTGAAGGCGCAGTATATAGATGAGAAATAGGAGGGGGCCAAGGATAGATCCTTGGGGGGGAACCTAGAGGTAACGATGTGGGAGATATAGGCCCATTCTAATCAATCTCTCCTCATGGGACAAACCTCTCATCCCAGGAATTAATCTAGTGAATCTTTGTTGCACTCCCTCTAAGGCAAGTATATCCTTCCTTAGGTAAGGATATCAAAACTGTACACAGTATTCCAGATGTGGTCTCACCAAAACCCTATACAATTGCAGCAAGACTTCCTTACTCTTATACTGCAACCCCCTTGCAATAAAGGCTAACATACCATTTGCCTTCCTAATTGCATGCTGTACCTGCATGTTAACTTTCTGTGATTCTTGTACAAGGACACCCAAATCCCTCTGAATCCCAACATTTACTAGTCTCTCTACTTTTCTATTCTTCCTACCAAAGTGGAAAATTTCACACTTCTCCACATTATACTCTATCTGCCACCTTCTTGCCCACTTAACCGGTCTATATCCCTTTGCAGCCTCTTTATGTCCGCCTCACAGCTTACTTCCCCACCTAGCTTTGTATTGTCTGCTAACTTGAATATATTACACTTAGTCCCCTTATCTAAGTCATTGATATAGATTGTAAATAGCTGAGGCCCAAGCACTGATCCTTGCAGCACTCCACTAGTTGCACCCTGCTATCCTGAAAATGACCCGTTTATTCCTACTCTCTGTTTTCTGTCCGTTAACCAATCCTCAATCCATGCCAATATATTACCCCCAATCCCATGAGCCCTAATCTTGTGTAACAACCTATTGTGTGGCACCTTATCAAATGCCTTCTAAAAATCCAAATATACTACATCCACTGGTTCCCCCTTATCTACCCTGCTAGTAAAAACTCTGATAGATTTGTCAAACACGATTTCCCTTTCATAAAACTGTGTTGACTCTGCCCAATCCTATTATTATTTCCAAGTGCCCCGTTACCACGTCCTTAATAATAGATTTTAGCATTTCCTACTACTGATGTCAGGCTAATTGGCCTATAGTTTCCTGTTTTCCCTCCTTTCTTGAATAGCGGGGTTACATTACGTTCAAGAAGTTAGGGAATTATGGAAGAGCAAAACTAATGCATCCACTATCTCTGCAGCCACCTCTTTTAGAACCCTAGGATGTAGGCCATCAGGTCCAGGGGATTTGTTGGCTTTTAGTCCCATTAATTTCTCCAGTACTTTTTCTTTACTAATATTGATTACTTTAAGTTCCTCACTCTCAGTAGCCCCTTTGGTCAATGTTCCCTGTAAGCTGTCCTTTGTTCTGCGTGTCCTGTTTCTTTTAATCTGCGGTCCCTTTAAATTTCTGTGCCTGCGCTCTACTGACAGTGTCAAAGCCGGTGAGCGGCCTGCACGGGACCTTTGAGATTACTGAGCAGCAGCGCACCTTAGCGGGAATATTGCCCTTGGTTCGCCACACTTTCCAATATGTTCTTTGTGTCTTCTGTGAAGACAGACACAAAGGGGAGAATTTTTCAGGGGGGTCAGTGGGTGCGACCGGTGGCGGGTCGGGTAGGAATTTTTTTTTTTTTTGACAGCAGGTCGGGACCCCGCTGTCAACCTGCCACTGCACGCCTTTCCCAGATGTCAGATCTGTCAACGCTGAGCAGACCCAGCATGCAGCGGTGGGGGAGGCAATTCAGATCATTATGACCTTGTTAACAGACCATTAAGAACTATTTTGAATTCAGCTTCAGAGTTGAACAGGTCCCCCATGGGGGCCACACTGCTCGGGGATCATGTCAGGTAAGCAGGGCGGGAGTTGAATGGCCATGGAATTATCTTATTACTTGACAGCTGCAAATGTGCTATAAAAGCTCCCATCTCACAGCTGTTCACTTTCCAAGCTCAGAACCTGTTGCTTACTGCATTTGGAAGACAGATTGAGCTTTATGCAGGTTACAAGTGTTTGGAGTAAACTCTCTATCCAGTGTCACCTCATTGGAACAACCTCTCTCGCCACTGACAGATCGCTTCTGTCATCTTAAGTTCACCTGCCATCTATTACATTAGCATCGCTGCCATTGAAACGATCTCACCTTGGTCCTCAGAATCCCACCACGATCAGCCCCAACACCAACAGCACCAGGCACACCAGCAGCAGCACCAACACCACCACTAACCTTCTCTGCAATCAACTGATGCTGCACAGGACACAGGGCATCAACACCCGACCACATTGCTGCCCGGGACGCCAGGGATGGCTTTACCATGGCCAGATTTACTTCACTTGACACTGTACACCCTGGCTGCCACATGATGCGCCAGGTTGGCACCGCCCCACACTAACACCATAAAGCATCCCTACAATGCCCAAGCCATTCCTTTCATACTCCTCACCATTGCGGGGGGTACTGTTATGTCTCACCATTCACTGCAACTCTCTAAGCCACTTCCAAAGGTGCACACAGATCTGTCCAAGAATGCAAAGTGTTGAAAATAAAGATTTCAATGTTTGACAGCACATTAACAGAAACTTCACATGAACATTGGCTAAACTACCCAAATGGCTACCCTTGCGTGTTAGTTGGTATGATTGCATGAGGGTGAGTGTGAGGGGTGGCTAGTGAGATGGGGAAGTGATAATGTAGATAGAGAGGGATCGGTGGAGCTGCAAGGTAAGCTGGTGTGAGTAAGGTTGTGTAGGAGTAGGTTAGGGATGTGATGATTGGCACAGCAGGATGAGGTTGAGTGTGGCTTTGCAGTAACATTTCATGATCTACTGAGATCATTGAAAGCTTTGTGCCACTGCAGCCTGGTCCTCCTGACAACATCCCTGCTTGTGTCCTCCTGTGCAATGTGCAACCAGACTGCATTGGTCTCCTGGGGAGGTCTCTTCCGTCCATTGGAAGGGAAGAGAACCTCCCTTTGTGCTCTGAATTGCTCCATAAGCATATGGAGGGAGTCATGGGAGAACCTGGATGCAGCCCTGTGCCTTTATGCAGTCCTTGTCAGTGTTTGCAGCACCTCAATGCTGTAGAACTATATTTGCACATGGTCCCTTTAAGGAAACCGGCTGATAACGTGTCATCAAATGACATCATCAGACCCACTTCCTTCAATTGGCCAGCAAACGAGCTGGGCTGGCTTAACAAGCCCAATTAGGGGAAAATAATTTTGGACAGCGGGCTGGAGCCGGCAGCGAGGCTGGGACCCGCCAAGGTTGGGAAAATCCAGCCCAAAATATTTGTTTAATGTCTTTGCCATTTCCTTATTCCCCATTATAATTTCTCCTGTCTCTGCCTCTAAGTGACCCATGTTTACTTTCACTAATTTCATCCTAAATCTCTTACAATCTGTATTCTATTTTCTCCCTTTTTATCACTTTTGTGGTCATCCTTTGCTGATTTTTAAAACCCTCCCAAACCTCAGGCTTACTATTTTTGGCATACATTGTATGCCTCTTCTTTTAATCTAATACTGTCTTTAACTTCTCTAGTTAGCCATGGTTGTACCACTTTTCCAGTGGATTTTTATTCCTCAAGGGAATGTATATTCATTGAGAATTATGAATTATTTCTTTAAATGTTTGCCATTGCTTATCTACTGTCATATCTTTTAATCTAATTTGCCAATCTACCTTGACCAACTCGCCTCTCATACCTCCGTAATTGGCTTTGTTTAAATTTAAGACCCTAGTTTTGGACTTAACCACATCACTCTCAAACTTAATATGAAATTCCATCATATTATAGCCACTCTTCTCCAGAGGATCCTTTACTATAAGATTAGTAATTAACCCTGTCTCATTACACAATACTAGATCTAAAATAGCCTGTTCCCTAATTGGTTCCTTGCCATATTGTTCTAGAAAACTGTCTCAAATGCATTCCATGAACTCGTCCTCCAAGCTACTTTTGCCAATTTGGTTTGCCCAGCCTATATAAAGATTAAAGACCCCAAGGATTATTGATTTACCCTTGTTACATGCTCCTCTAATTTGCTGATTTATACTCTGTCCAACACTATGATTACTGTTAGGGGGCCTATAAACTACTCCCACCAGTGTTTTCTGCCCCTTGTTATTTTTTAGCTCCACCCATACTGATTCTACAGCCTGATCTTCTGGGCTAGGTTCCTTCCTCCCCACTGCCTTTATCTCATCCTTTATTATCTGGGCTACCCCACCTCCTTTTCCATTTTGCCTATCTTTTCTAAAGGTCAAGTACCCTGGAATATTTAGTTCCCAGCTTTGGTCACCCTGCAACCATGTCTCAGCAATGGCTACTAGATCAAATCCATTTATCTCTATTTGTGCCATTAGTTCATCTATCTTGTTATGAATCCTTTGTACATTCATATATAGCACCTTTAATTTTAACTTTTTACTATTTTTCCCTGATGTGGCCTTAGTCGCTGATGTCCTATTACCATTGTTAAACTCTCTGTCCCTTCCTGACACAAACTGCCCGAGTTTACCCAAATCGCTACTTTGCTCTACAGACTTGATTTTTCTCTTCAGATTTATAGATTTACGCTTACTTGAACCTTCCCTCTCTCATTAGTTTAAAGCCCTATCTACCACCCTAGTTATTTGATTCGCCAGGACACTGGTCCCAGCCCGGTTTAAGTGGAGTGCATCCCAACAGAACAGCTCCCTCTTTCCCCAGTACTGGTGCCTGTGCCCCATAAATTGAAACCCCTGCCTCCCACACCACTCTTTCAGGCACGCATTTAAACCTCTAATCTGTTTGACCCTATGCCAACTTGCGCGTGACTCAGGTAGTAATCCAGAGATTATTACCTTTTGAGGTTCTGCTTTTTAATTTGGACCCTAGCTCCTCAAATTCCCTCAGCAGAACCTCATTTCTAGTTTTACCTATGTCATTGGTTCCTACGTGGACCGCGACAACTGGATCCTCCCCCTCCTTCTCCAAGTTCTTCTCCAGCCGTGCTAAGCCCTGTAATCCTCCATTTCACAAAAGTGAACACAATGGACTGACATGGGTAAAGGGGGCTCCCTGCCAGCTCGTCCACCCACTACATTAGAGTCAGCAGCAGACTGTATTCACAGTCCATTTAACAGCCTGATTACAAATCTTTCTTTCTGTTTTTCATGAAATCTCCACTGAACATTTGGTATCCCAAACATAAAGAAAAATGATTAGGATTTAATGGAGTCAGTTGACTGGAAGACAGTTTTACTAAATTCTACACTCTATTGAACAGATTGTATTAACAACTCCATAGCAATATACAGTGACGTGATTAATCATTGGCAGATGAATTTTATGATCTGTGACTTGTACATTAATGATTTTAATTCATAAGTTTCAAAGCAAGGCAAAGTGGTATAGGATAAGTGAGTTGTTTCCTATTTCACTAGCAAAATTAAAGAAAACACATTTTTTTGTTGTATTGACCTTTCCATGGTGGGTTGACATTTCATGCTAATTTCAGTAGAGTTCTTTTGTCCAAATGTGTTTAGAAATAGTCTTGACTAATCAGAAATGCATGCTGTAAACAGAAACTGTTCAGTTCAACTTGATGTCATTCTTAATGCTCGAAGACCCAATTTATAATAATACTAGAATGGCGTTTGAGGAATTTTTCATAATTCTGAATGCTTTCATTAGTCTATGTTTTAGAGCACAACAACAGTCTTTCAAAGCATTTCTTTATTTGAGGCCATAATGTATTAATACCATTTATGATAATCACACATTAGAATGTAATCAAGAAAATAATGCAATTACAGGTAAAAACATAGCTCAACTTCACAGGCTGCATGACCTTACCCTGATGGAGGAGAAGGTGGTTGCCATCATTGGAGTGGCCAATGCTGAGCCTGTGGCCAGCGGTGGGGCTGAAGCAATCAAAGATGATGGTGTCTGTAGTGTATGTGCTTTAAGTCAGAACTACTTTTTACAGCTCCTGTATACTGTAGTACCGGCAGTAACCACACCGGTATATAAGCTGTGCGCATGCCTCTGTACTCCAGTCTAGAGATGACCCTCCTCCAGTAAAGACCTGTTGTTTGTTATGTACAGCATCCGTGTAATTATTTATCCACTGAACCACGGATCTAACAGTGGCGACGAGTGTTGATGCGAATCTACCTGCAACATTAAACAAAAAAAAAACAAAAAAAAGTCGAGTCCAGGAACACGGGCGTCGACCGCGAGCAACCGCCCAGCAGTCAGGCAGAGATCCAACTTCGCTGGGGAGGCTGTGGAGAGCCGGGCTTGGTTCCCCAGCCACAACGAGCAGTAAGAGACCGACGACAGGTCCTGAGCAGACCCTTCCGGAGCAGCGGCGGCTGGAGCCGACCAACGGCAGAGATAGAGAGCCGGGCAGCGTCGATGGGGTAAGAAAAAGGGTGAAGAGAGCAGGGCGCAGCCGGGGGCTGATCACCGAGCGGCGGCGTCGAAAAATACTGCAAAACCGGAGAGAGGGTAAGAAACAGCCGGGTTCTAGACCGAGCGGCGTCGACAAATATCAAGAGAAGAACACGCAGAGCACAGCCAGGGATCACGGGCTGATCAGGGTCCGCGGGGCGAAGCAAGGGGAGACGCCATTGAGCCGCGGAGAAGCAGGGAGAGCGCGGGAGGCGCCATTGAGAAGAAGGAAGAGTGCGGGAGATGCCATTTTGCGAAGCCGCAGCGAAGAAGACGGGCGACGCGGGAAGGAAGGAAAGCATGGGAGACACTATTTTGTGCCAGTGGGGAAGAAGGGGAAGCACGGGAGGCGCCATTGGGGATAGTTAACGCACAACCAAGGATGCCGAAGAGTGGCAGTATCTCTACGTTCGACAATGAAGTCGAAGATTGGGCGACATATGTGGAATGTATTGAGGTGTACTGCAGGGCGAATGAAGTGCCAGATGCTAATAAAGCACTGGTTCTGTTAAATTCCATGGGTGCAAAAACTTATGGGTTACTGCGGAATCTAATAACCCCAGAGAAGCCGGTAAACAAGGATTTTGGAAGCATAGTAGAAATCCTACAGGACCACTTAAGCCCCACGCCGCTGCTGATAGCAGAACGGTTTAAGTTCCATAAAAGGAACCAACACAAAGACGAAAGCAATGCTGAGTACCTAACGGAACTGCGCAAGCTATCGAAATACTGCCAGTTTGGAGCGGGACTAGCAGACACGTTTTGGGACAAATGTGTGTGTGGGCTACAAAGTGAAGGAACCCAGAAACGGCTTCTATCAGAAAAGGACCTTACGCTGGACAAAGCTTTCAATATGGCAGTATCACACGAAGCAGCCGCAAGGGGCGCTGCAGAGATACAATGGAGACCGCAAGAATACGGCACCAACGAAATGACCTATGGAACAGGGAAGTGCTATCGCTGCGGCAGAACAACACAGGACCAGAAAGATTGTTGGTTCAAGGACCAAGTATGCAGACAATGTGGGAAAGCAGGACACATAGCAAGAGTCTGCAGGTCTGGGAAGAAAACCAACAGTAAGAAATCTCCGCAGGAGAAGTACAAAAAGGTACACCAGGTGATGGACAGTGGTTCAGATGAACAGAAAAGTGACACAGACTCCGGAAGCAAGGAGCTGGGTTGTCTGAAACTACATAATGTAACCGAAATAGAGGATCACCAGACTATCTGGGTTACACTCAAGATAGACGGAGTCCAAGTGGAAATGGAATCGGACACAGGGTCAGCTCTAACAGTCATAAATCAAAGAGACTACAAGCGGCTATTTTCACACATACCCTTGAAAGCTACAGAGATTGTCTTGAAGACGTATACGGGGCAAAAAGTCTACCCCAAAGGAAAAATAAGGGTGAAAGTGACATATAAAGGTCAGGAAATACCTAAAATGGATATATATGTATTGCCAAATGGAGGACCACCACTGCTAGGACGTGAGTGGATCCGGAAGATACATTTAGATTGGCATTCCATACAGGCACTGAAGGTGGAGGCCAAAAAGGATGACGACGTCACACCTGGACGACTGTCAAAAATGCTAACTGACGCAAAAGAAGTGTTCCAGGAGGGACTAGGAACACAAAGGAATAACAGCAACAATTAAAATAGAGGATAATGCAAGCCCAAAGTTTCTGAAGGCCAGACCAGTGCCTTATGCGATCAGGCCAGCGGTTGAAGCAAAGCTGGAAGGGTTGGAACGTTCAGGAGTACTGTCCAAAGTGGACTGGAGCGAGTGGGCTACACCCATCATCCCTGTAATGAAGAGGTCGTTGAGTAATACGCCTGGGGAACCAAAGAAGATCCGCATCTGTGGGGATTTTAAGGTAACAGTGAACCCAGTCCTTCACACGGTGCAATATCCGCTTCCACGAATTGAGGATATTTTCGCCTCGCTATCTGGTGGTAAACGCTTCACCAAAATTGATCTAGCTCAGGCGTACTTGCAAATGGAGGTAGAAGAAGCTTCGAAACATTACCTTACGATCAACACCCATAAAGGTCTCTATCAATACAACCGGCTGGTGTTTGGAGTAGCCTCGGCTCCGGCTATCTGGCAAAGGGCGATGGATCAGGTCCTGCAAGGGATTCCAGGGACCCAGTGTTATTTGGATGACTTCTTGGTCACGGGCGAAAATGATGGTGATCACCTTGCTAACTTGGAGAAGGTGCTCGCCAGATTAAAGGAATATGGGCTACGAGCTAATCGCCACAAGTGCAAGTTTTTCCAGAAACAGATCTCGTATTGCGGCCACGTCATCGATGAAGAGGGGTTACATAAGTCCCCTGACAAGATTGAGGCAGTAGTCAAGGCTCCAGCACCGGAAAATGTGTCACAACTGAGGTCGTTCCTCGGGCTGGTAAACTATTACCACAAGTTCTTACCAAATTTGTCTACGGTACTACACCCACTGAACACCCTACTGCAAACAGGAGTGCCATGGAAGTGGGATGACGAACGTAGACGAGCTTTCCAGAAGTGTAAAGAATTGATCACATCAAAAGAGGTGTTGGCCCATTTCAACCCAGCACTACCAATTCGTTTGGCATGTGATGCATCACCCTACGGCATTAGAGCAGTGCTATCGCACAAATTCCTAGACGGGTTGGAGAGGCCAGTGGCCTTTGCGTCTCGGTCACTAACCTCAGCCGAGCGCAACTACGCCCAGATTGACAGGGAGGCCCTCAGCCTAGTATGGGGAGTAAAAAAATTCAACCATTATCTGCATGGGCAGAAGTTCATCTTGCTGACTGACCACCAACCACTTGTCTCCATCTTTAATCCTAAGAAGGGCGTGCCAGTAATGACTGCACAGCGGTTACAAAGATGGTCCCTGTTTCTAGGGGCGAATCAATATGAAATAGAATATAAAGGCACAAAACAGCATGGGAGTGCTGATGGGCTATCGCGCCTGCCACTGCCTACGGTGGAGGAAGCACCAGCAGTGGACCCTATCGAGATATTTTATTCGTCGATAATTGAACGATTGCCAGTAACAAACGCGGATATAGAGAAGGAGACCTGCAATGATCCGACGCTGTCACGCATATATGAATTGACGGTGAGGGGATGGCCAACACATGGCGACTCACTGTTGCCAGCATTCTCATCCAGAAAAGAACAGCTGTCAGTATGCCAGGGGACAGTGATGTGTGGATCCAGAGTGGTGATTCCACCCAAGTTAAGGGAGAGAGTGCTAAAGGAGCTACATGAAGGTCATCTGGGGGGAGTGAAAATGAAAAGCTTTGCTAGGGCTTATGTGTGGTGGCCGGGAATCGATCAACAAATCGAAGACCTAATTAAGAGCTGCTTAGGATGCCAGAAGGCCCAAAATGCACCACCACATGCCCTCTACACCCATGAGAGTGGCTCTCCTCTCCATGGCAACGGGTGCACATTGATTTCACTGGTCCATTCATGGACTAAATGTTCTTAATAGCAGTGGATGCTCATTCAAAGTGGCCTGAGGTGATAAGGATGTCTTCAACCACTACAGAGAAAACGATTGCAGTCCTACGGACCATATTTGCCAGAAACGGTTTGCCAGAGCAGATCTGCTCTGATAATGGACCACAGTTTGTGTCCGACGAGTTCCAAAAATTCATGAAAAGGAATGGGGTAAGGCATTACACATCCGCCCCGTATCATCCAGTCACCAATGGATTGGCTGAGAGGTTTGTACAAACCTTTAAGAAGGCGATAAAGGCCATGTGCGACGAGGAAATTCCACTACAGCATAAGATGGACAATTTCTTATTAGCCTACCGAAACGCGACACATGCAGTTACTAACCAGACCCCGGCCATGATGTTCTTTAACAGAAGGTTGAGATCTCGTCTGGACTTGCTCAGACCAAATGTGCGAAGAAATGTTGAGGATAAACAATTCCAGCACATCAACGAGAAGCCAACAAGGAGCTTCAATGTAGGGCAACCAGTCTTGGCCCGTGACTATCGAACAGAGAAGTGGCAACCCGGAATGATATGTACAAGGCAGGGGCCATTAACGTACACAGTGGATGTCGGGGAGAACATTGTGAGACGCCACGTCGATCAGATCTTAGCGTCACAGGAAGGCGTCAACCCCATGTCTCGAGTACCTGGGGATGAACCCGACATACCGGTAGCATCTACTTCAGACCCAGTAGCAGTGGAACCCGATGAACTACCCCATGAAAAGGGGTCAGAATCGCCTCTGCGCCAAGAACAAGAACCTCCGGAAAGGCGCTATCCCGAAAGGGTCAGGAAGCCGCCCCAAAGACTGAATCTATAAATGGACTTTTTGTTATTGAATGTACATGTAAAAATGTAATTGTTATTTGAATATTAAGGGGGTATTATTAATCTAAAAAGGGAGGAATTGTAGTGTATGTGCTTTAAGTCAGAACTACTTTTTACAACTCCTGTATACTGTAGTACCAGCAGTAACCACACCGGTATATAAGCTGTGCGCATGCCTCTGTACTCCAGTCTAGAGATGACCCTCCTCCAGTAAAGACCTGTTGTTTGTTATATACAGCATCCGTGTAATTCTTTATCCACTGAACCACGGATCTAACAGTGTCCTCATACCTAATCCCCCTTCCCACATCCACCTCATCCCACAATCTCTTCTGATTTATGCTACAGATGGTGTAAACATGCACCTCTTGATTCCCCCTACCCCCTGCCCACCACATTCCTACCCTTGTGCCTTTCTCCTTTCAGATACCTAAGAACTGCAACCTGGCCAGGCAGTGGTGGAAGAACAAGAACTGGAAGAGGAATAAGGCAATGATGATGAAGACAGAGCACCGTCACGTGATCTCACAGTCGCAGCCACCAGCTCAGATACTGACTCTCCGCATACTTTAGAGGATAGCTTAGACGCAGGTTCTGCACAAGGTGAGACACCAGGCATGAGTGGGCTGCAGCAAGGGCGGGGGGCAATGGTCGCGCAGTTGCCAGCTCCCTGGAGGGCGAGGTTGCACACGAGTTCTGCTTCAGAGGACTCAGATGAGCACTTCGATGGGACAGCCTTCAGAAGAAGGGTGATGGGCATGCACACACAAATACTTGGTGCATTGGCATCCCTGCCAGAAAGCCTGCGTGCAATGTCAAGGAGCATGGAGGAGTCCGGCACCAACTTGGCACTGGGCTTTGCGCAGAGCTTTGAGCCCATCCTTTCAGCATGGAAGTGATGGCCAACTCCATTAGCACACTTGCAGACCCAACCAGGATGCAACCTCTCATTGCCGATGTCTTAGCTTCCACTGTAGTGGGAACAGAAGCCACCCAACATCCGGGTGCTGCTGTGGAAGCTCAGACTTCTGCGTTTACCAGTGTTCAAAGGGGCTTGCAGGTTGTCGCAGCAGTCCAGCAATCTGTCCTCCAACGGATTACTAAGATTGCTGAGGTGCCGCCCTGGGGGAGTGGCAGTGGCTCCGTGGAGCACGAACTTGCTGTCCTCTCTCAGGATGGCAGTATTCATCCTCCCAGCCCTGCCACTCCACCAGTGCCCTTGCTGTTGCCGGTCATCCAGCCAGCCCAGACTGCTGCCACCTATGCCGAGATGATACAGTCTGAAGCCAGGCCTTCTAGGCCCAGAGCTGCTTGAGGTCGTCCTCCAAGACCCTCTGTAGCCTCCCCCCACTGAAAGTCAGCAGCCTTCCACCAACCATGCTGTAGCCACTGGGGCAGCACTGCATAGGAGCTCTAGGACAGGCAAAGGCACACGGTAGACAGGCCCGAAGGGAATGCACAAGGGTGATTCATTGACGTTTGTATGCAATATGGCATGAATTAATTTATAAATTTGGTTTGGATTGTTGATTTTGTGTTGGCTTTTATTTTTGCATTATAGCCAAGTGGACGGTGTGATGGTCAGTGGCAGAGGGAAGATAGGTGTGGGACAGTTGGTGAATGTGGAACTGGGGCTGCGTTTACTGGTATCGCAGCCGGATGTGTCGGTCATGGACAGCCCAGCCTGAAAGGGGCTAAGTTGCTTCCTGCCTTCCTCCTCCTCCTCTTCCTGCTCCTCAGCTGGTTATCGTATGGCTGATGGCAAGGGCTTTGCTATCATGATGGCGAGGTTGTGCAGCATGCAACAGACCACCAGAAATCTCGACACCCACTCTGCTGAGTACTGCAGGGCTCCTCAGAGTGGTCCAGGCAACGGAAGCATTGCTTCAGCATGCCAATGGTGTTCATGATGATATTTCGAGTGGCAACACGGCTGTCGTTGTATGAATGCTGCCCACGCGTGCATGGGTTGCGCAGTGGAGTCATGAGCCATGTTGTTAATGGATAGCCCTTTTTTCCCAGTAGCCACCCTCTGGTTTATCATGATGACTCAAAAGCAGATGGGACAGCAGACTACCGCAGAATGACTGCTGCCAGGATAGCGGGCATTGACCTGCATGATTCGTCGAGTATGGTCACACACCAGCTGGATATCCAGGGAGTGGAATGCCTATCGGTCAGTTGCAGTACATTTCAGAGTTGACATGCAGTGCACTCAAAAGCTGCGTGCTCAAGGCACCTGCTGTCTCTGGCCAGAGAAAAGGAAATATGTTCAGCTCTCTTGGCCTATACAGCCTCAGTTACCTCCCTTATGCAACAGAGCACGGCAAACTGGGAGATGTTGCAAATATCTCCTGCTGCAGCCTGGAAGGAGCCCAACGCATAAAAATTCATAATCACCATTTCCTTCACAGCCACTGACAAAGTGGTCCTTGCCCTGCTCTGAGGTTGCAGTTGTGGCTGCAGCAGGTGACAGATTTCAGTGAGGACATTCTTGGTGAAGCGCAGACGTCTGACACCCTGATCCTCGCTGAGGTTCAGGTAGGAATATTGCTCCCTGAACACCTTGGGCGAATATGGCCTCCTCCTGAAGAACTTCTCCCCCTCCTTCCTCTTCCGGCAGCTTGTCCTGCTCTATGTCGCTTCTGCCTATTCTCCCTGTCCTGCTGTAGGCCAAGTGGAATGCCGACTACTGCACCCATGTCTTTGAGCAAGTGGTCTGTGCAGAATCCTTGAAGTCAGGCCAAAGTCCTTCAGCAAGTCAATGCCCGGTATCCTGGCAGCAGTCATGATGTCTTCATTCTGCAGTAGTCTGCTGTCCCATCTGCTTTTGAGCCACCACGACAAACTAGAGGGTGGCTACTTAGTAATTAACTTGCATTATTAAATGATATAAAGGAAGGTTCTACAATGACTTTTACCATATCCTTTAATTTTCCAGCATCGCTCTCGCTCTAATATATATATAAATTTATAAGGTGTACTTTCAATGATTCCCTTTGTCATACACTTCATATTCCTACTTAGTTTAGTTCTGCAAACCTGGTTACAGCATAACATTTATCATCCATCAATCACCACACCACTCCCTTCATCAACTTTAAAGAACTGTACAAAGCACCAAACACTTCTACAAACTCAGCAAACAGCCAGTAGAATACAATTAGCAGCTAACCTGCAAGTAGTTGCTGATTCGTTTAAATAGTGCTGATGGGGGAGGGGGGTCCTTTCTGCTGCTGAATGTGTGTTCAGCTTTGCGAGTTTAAGAGAGGCATTAGCTGGAGCGTTGAGTTCCAAAATGGGAGCGCTGGTGTCCAATCAGCATTGCACGCCAATGGACGTCACAATCGGCCTATTCTGCATACTGCCGGCACATGCATCCTGCGCTAGCGCCCTACCCAAGATGGCCTCTGGCGTGGCCCACACCAAAAGTGTGCACGTGCACCGGCGGATGGCATTTTGACTACGGAGCCAAATTTTGTGGCCTAGGGATTGATGACAGCATTAAACCCATTTGTTGAACTATGGAAAATATAGTTTTGGGA
The DNA here is from genome assembly GCF_052327205.1 of Somniosus microcephalus. Lineage (NCBI taxonomy): Eukaryota > Metazoa > Chordata > Chondrichthyes > Squaliformes > Somniosidae > Somniosus > Somniosus microcephalus. Next base: position 248,192,463 of record NC_140990.1, on the reverse strand, counting down.
AAAAAAATAAAGCACCCTGTATAAAATGGAGGCATTGTAAGTGAAACACTAGTACAACTAATAGCAAAACTGATTTTCCACAAGAAGGTGCATCACAAGGCAGTCATTTTTGACAATGGATTACTCACGATTAGATTATCTTATACATATGTAGGCCTTAACATTTGGTTAATTACAGGTATCTCCACAGTCTCCATTTAGTAATTCTGGCTAAATATTTATATATTATTGATGTAAGAGCCATAAAAGCTTAAGAAAATACTTTAATAGTGGCTAAATGGCATAATACAGTTAATTTACCTGAACGACTTATTGTATTAAGAAACCCCCTATTTTCTTGCTCCAGTAGTATAGTCCGACACCCCCTTCATTCTTGCCACAATGGAACAGTCCCTAAGCCACACATGGGTGCAGCCATCTTACAGTTTTAAACTGCACGTGGTGAAAGAGGCAGAAGCTGTGAGGTTTGGAGCAGTACAGTTTTTGACCGTGTTCGTTTATACGTGTTTGCTTTGTAATTCTGTTTGTTAAGTGTTATAGTAAACCATTTAAAAGACAAAGCTACGTTTGGGAACGTTTTATTTCGACACGCGTCTACTCGATGTTAAAAGCCCCACAGCCCAGTGGCCTGCCTGTTTGGAAACTAAGAAGCGCCACTACATTAGTCAAAAACTAGCTCCCTAAGAAGGAAGGGACGGAATCGTCGGCGAACGTATACATGAATGGTCACGGAGCCAGACGACAATTTAAGAAAGCGAAGGTACAGTGACTGTTACTTGCTTTGTTCATTCTGTTGAGAAGCTAAATAAGAGCTGCGGGTAAAATGGCCGAGGCCTTACGGAGCCAGGAGCTTCCCCCAGCCAGAAGGATTGCTGGCCAAAAGAGGGAAATAAAGCTCACCCCAAAGGCAAGGGAAGAGAAGTTACATAGAAGCATAGGTGCAAGGAAGGCTAAATTAGTTCAGATAACTGGAAAAATGAAGATAATTGATCGTCTCATGGAAGATAATGCTAATATTAAGAAAGCTGAAGACATGATGTATTACGATTTCTCCAAGCTGCATGAAGAATTTAATATACTCAATGAAGATGTATTAGCACTTCTGTCTGAAGAAGAGGGAAACACTGATCAGCACGACTGGTTTGATCTTAAATCAACCAGCATTAAGGACTATATCAAGGCCACGGAGCAGTGGATGTTAAAAATTCGTCAAGATGCTGATACAGCAGAGAAAGATAAGGTTGACGATGAAGTCGGACCAGACGATAGCATTTCAGAGACTTCCGCCAGACCGAGCAAAAATCGAAAAGAAGGTAGCTCTGTTTCTGGACGCAGGTCAGTCGCTTCTACCACAAGCTCGGCGCGACGCATGAGAGCGGAGGCTGAACGGGCGGCGTTGATGGCGCGCGCAGCATCTTTAGATGAGAAGCAAGCTCTTGAACGGGAAGAGGCCCAACTGCAGGTCCAAGAGGCCCAACTGCAGGCCCAACTGCAGGCCCAACAGGCCCAAGTGCAGGCCCAGCGGGCCCAGGTGCAGGCAAAGAAAGAACGGCTGGAGATGAAAACAGCTATCGAGGTCTCAGATGCCAGGTTGAGTGCGTACGAAGATTATGAAGGCTCACGGGACGGCGGGAGCCTCTGCCAGTCAACGTTGCCACATAGAGTTGGATCCAGGGCACCTTCAAGAGTTACAACAGAGCCCAAAAGCAATTCCCCGGCATTACAGCGTGGAAGAGTGGCCTCTCCACTAACAGGAGCACGTGATGCTACCCCAGACGTCAGACGGTCTAGACTAGACCCTGCTGATGACCACCAGAGGCCCGAAGACACAGGGAGAAGCCTATACCGAGTGATGCAACGTCAGAACGAAATTACAGAGATGCTTGTAAAACAACAGAATCTGTTTCGACTCCCTCAAAGAGACATACCAGTGTTCCAAGGCGACCCACTCAAGTATAAGCCCTTCATCAGATCCTTTGAACAAGCCATTGACTCCAAGACAGAGAGCAGCAGTGATAAGTTGTACTACCTGGGACAGTACACCAGTGGTAAACCACAAGACCTGGTCAGAAGCTGTGAACACATGAGACCGGACCGGGGATACATAGAAGCCAGGAAGTTGCTGCAGGAGCACTATGGTAACGAGCTGAAGATAGCCACTGCATATATCGAAAAGGCTACCAAGTGGCCACAGATCAGATCGGAAGACGGAGAGGCATTGAACGCATATGTTCTCTTCCTCATAGGATGTCGCAACACCATGGAGGATGTTGAATTCATGGAAGAGATGGACAATCCTACGACTATGAGAATCGTCATCTCTAAGCTTCCTTACAGGATGAGAGAACAATGGAGAAGAACAGCCTTTGAGATAGTGGAGAGACGGAAAAGTAGAGCCAGGTTTGCAGACTTAGTGAATTTCATAGACAAACAGGCTAAAATTGCTAGGGACCCATTGTTTGGAAACATCCAGGATGTCAGCCCGACCACCGATGGAAGAAAGCCAAGCCTGCTGAATCAAAGACTCTCAGGAAAGGTGGTTCCAGGGGAAGCAGCTTTGCAACTATCGTCACTCAGGCCGAGGAAGGCCCCAGAACTCATCTCCCAAAAAGAGCAGCACAGTGACGCCTGCTAATGCCTTTCAGAAGCCATGCTTATTCTGCCAGAAGAATCATACATTGGATTTCTGCAGCGACATCAAAGCACAGCCACATAAGGACAGAATCGAATTCCTGAAGTACAACGGCCTATGTTTTGGATGTCTCTCTCAGGGGCACCTGAGTAGAAACTGTAAGCAAAGAACAACATGCAGAGAGTGCACTCGGAAACATCCCAGTCTGCTGCATATCCATAAAGAAGAACAAGTCTCTAAGAAGAGTGAAGAAAACAATACCGACGAGAAGGTTGTTTCAAGTGCTCTGGTGTCGCTAGAACCAGAGACTTGTGGACTCACTGGGGCCGGTGACAGTGACTGTATTCTTGCCATCGTACCAGTAAGGATCAAGTCTAAGAGGAGTGAGAAGGTTGTGGAGACTTACGCCTTCATGGATCCAGGTAGTTCAGCAACGTTCTGCACAGAATCACTCATGCGACAGCTGAACGTTAGAGGCAGAAGAACAGAAATCCTATTACGCACCATGGGTCATGAGAAGTCAATGCAAAGCTATATCCTGTCAGACCTAGAAGTGTGTGGACTTGAAGAGAAGGACTTCATAGACCTGCCTAATGTTTTCACACAGAGGGAGATTCCTGTTAGAATAGGGAACCTAGCCCTGCAGAAGGATGTGGATAGATGGCCCTACCTAGAAAAGGTGCGTCTCCCATACATTGAAGCAGAAATTGGCCTATTAATTGGAACCAATGCCTACAAAACTATGGAGCCATGGCAGGTGATAAACAGCAAGGATGACGGACCCTACGCCGTCAGGACAGCCCTTGGATGGGTAATCAATGGACCGGTAAGGAGAGATGATGGCCACAAGTCGAACAAGGAGGAACGACAAAACGTCACAGTTAATCGCATCTCTATCGCAAGCATTGAAGAGCTGTTGATACAGCAGTTCAACGCAGACTTCTCAGAACGCAGCTGTGAGGAAAAGACAGAGATGTCACAAGAAGACCATCAGTTCATGGGTTTGATGACAAGGTCTACACAGTTCATTGATGGCCACTATCACATTGGTTTGCCACTGAGAAGACAGACCGCGAAGATGCCGAACAATCGCTGCATAGCAGAGCAACGCGCCATCAGTCTAAAGAGAAAGCTGAACAAGAACCCCGACTTTCACGAAGACTACAAAGACTTCATGAGAAACATCATAGCGAAAGGCTATGCTGTAAAAGTGCCCGAAGAACAGTTGAACAGAGACGATGGAAGGGTCTGGTACATTCCTCATCACGGGGTGTATCACCCAAAGAAGAAAAAGATCCGTGTAGTGTTTGACTGCGCCGCCTCATTCAGAGGAACTTCATTGAATGACCAGCTGCTTCAAGGTCCTGATCTTACTAATACCCTCATTGGCGTCTTGACTAGGTTTAGACAAGAGCTCGTTGCCATGATGGCAGACATAGAATCAATGTTCTACCAAGTCAGAATCCCTGACGAAGATGCTGATCTTCTGCGTTTCCTTTGGTGGCCAGATGGCGACGTTAGTGAAGCGATGGTGGAATGTAGAATGGCCGTACACCTGTTTGGAGCCACATCATCTCCCAGCTGTGCAAGCTACGCTCTCAGAAAAACTGCAGAAGATGGCAAGGGCAAAGCACCATCCGAGGCTGTGGAGACAATCTTCAGAAACTTTTATGTCGATGACTGTCTGAAGTCCGTGTCAACAGAAGATGATGCCATCGCACTGTCAAGAGACCTTAGAACTCTGTGTTCGAATGGAGGATTCCATCTGACTAAGTGGATAAGCAACAGCAGAGCAGTTCTAGCTTCTATCCCAGAAAAGGAAAGAGCCACTGAAGTCAAAGATCTGGACCTGAGCCACGATGTCCTTCCTATCGAGAGAGCTCTTGGTGTACAATGGTGCATCGAGTCAGACACGTTCAACTTCAGGATAATGGTGAACGAAAGCCCATCCACAAGAGGAGGGATTCGCTCCGTGGTCAGTTCCATCTACGACCCTCTCGGATTCCTGGCACCACTCATTCTGCCGGTGAAGCTGATGCTACGAGAGCTGTGTAGAGACAAGAGAGGATGGGATGAAGATATCCCAGAAGGTCAAGCTCAGAGATGGCACAGATGGCTGACAGATTTGCAACAACTTTCTAGCTTCAACGTCAGTAGATGCATCAAGCCCGCGAGTTTTGGAGTTACAAAGACGGCTCAACTACATCATTTCTCGGACGCCAGTGAGGACGGCTATGGCACGGCTACCTACCTCTTGCTGACAAATCAACAGGGCCAGAAACATTGTGCCTTCCTCATGGGAAAATCCAGGGTGGCTCCGCTGAAGCAGGTCACCATCCCGAGACTGGAATTGACGGCAGCGGTTGTTGCAGTTAAAGTTGACCAGGTGATGCGTAAAGAGTTACAGCTCCCATTAGAAGAATCTGTCTTCTGGACGGATAGCACGACGGTGCTGAAGTATATAGAGAATGAGAAGATACGCTTCAAGACCTTCGTAGCAAACAGAATCTCATCCATTAGAGAAGCTACACAAACATCTCAATGGAGGTATGTAAACACCTCATTAAACCCAGCAGATCAAGCCTCACGGGGATTGAAGGCTGAAAACTTCATGAGGAGTGAAACTTGGATACAAGGCCCAAGTTATCTGCTGGAAACAGAGAGATCATGGCCAGAAAGACCAGATATGCCAAGTCAGATTACTGAAGACGACGTCGAAGTCAAGAGATCAGTCACAGTAAATTTCATAACTACGAAAGAGAACTTTGACACAGTGAACAAGCTTGTTAACCATTTCTCAGGATGGCACCAGTTGAGGAAAGCAGTTGCATGGTTTCTAAGGTTGAAAGAGTTGCTGCTACACCTGAGCGGTAAGAGAAAAGAGTACCGAGCCACTATCAGTCAGTCTGAAAGTAACCCTGATAAGCAGAGAATGCTTCTACAGCAGTATATGCATCAGCACAAGACCACATTGAGCAAGAATTCATTGACCGTGGAGGATTTGGCCAAGGCTGAGAAGGAGATAGTTTGCTTCAGTCAAAGACAAAGATACCCAGAAGAAACCGAAGCTCTACAGCAAAATACTCCAATCAAGAAAGGTAGTCATATCTACAAGCTGGACCCTACACTGCAAGATGGAGTACTGAGGGTGGGAGGGAGACAAAACAAATCTGCTATGCCAGAGGAGGCCAAGCATCCTGCTATCCTTTCTAAGGACCTCCGGGTTGCTACTCTCATTCTTCAGCATATACATCAGAGTATTGGACACAGTGGGAGGAATCACGTGCTTGCGAAGCTAAGACAAAGATACTGGATTCCAGGAGCTAATTCCGTAATAAGAAAAATACTCTCTGAATGTATTGTTTGCAGATGGTTACACGCTAGAGCTGGGGAGCAGAAAATGGCAGACCTGCCTGAAGACCGTTTGTTACCAGACAAGCCCCCATTTACAAACGTAGGGGTGGACTATTTCGGGCCTTTCGAGGTAAAGCGAGGACGGAGCCTTGTCAAGAGATATGGTGTGCTTTTCACTTGTTTGACCATCAGAGCAGTTCATATTGAGGTGGCACACACGCTTGACACCGATTCCTGTATTAACGCCTTGCGGCACTTTGTCTGTAGAAGAGGACAGGTGTCCATTATGCGTTCTGATAATGGCACTAATTTCGTCGGAGCGGAGAGAGAACTACGGGAAGCTATTGAAGGTTGGAATCAGCTTAAAATACAGGAAGCCATGATGCAAACAGGAATTAAGTGGATCTTCAATCCTCCGGCTGCATCCCACCACGGAGGTGTCTGGGAAAGACAGATACGCACCGTAAGAAAACTACTCAGTTCTGTACTGAAGCAGCAAGCGCTGGACGACGAGGGACTCCAAACCGTTCTGTGCGAGGTCGAAGCCATCATTAATGACCGACCGATAACCAAGACATCAGATGATCCCAATGACCTCGAAGCCCTGACTCCGAACCACCTGTTGTTGTTGAAAACACAGCCAGCCATGCCCCCGGGAGTCTTCAAAAAGGAAGATCTGTATGCCCGTCAGAAGTGGAGGCAAGTTCAGTATATGTCAGACCTCTTCTGGACCAGATGGACAAGAGAATACTTACCTCTGCTACAGGAGCATCAAAAATGGTCCAAAATAAAGAGGAACTTCATCGTCGGAGACATTGTCTTAATTGTGGATGATTCAGCCCCTAGAAATTCTCGGTTGATGGGAAAAATAATTAAGACCATGCCAGACTCCAGAGGCGTCGTTCGTCGCGTCTGTTTGCAAACCAAGACCAGTACCCTGGAGAGGCCGATCACAAAGCTCTGCCTGCTACAAGAAGCAGCGTGAAAAGCTCCTGAACGAAAGAAAAAAGTGGACACTTGTATTGTAAATATGTTGAACTCATTAGTTTATGACTCTTAATGTTTGAGTAATTGATATGCTTCATGTGCCTAGTCAATTAGGGGCCGGAATGTAAGAGCCATAAAAGCTTAAGAAAATACTTTAAAATAGTGGCTAAATGGCATAATACAGTTAATTTACCTGAACGACTTATTGTATTAAGAAACCCCCTATTTTCTTGCTCCAGTAGTATAGTCCGACACCCCCTTCATTCTTGCCACAATGGAACAGTCCCTAAGCCACACATGGGTGCAGCCATCTTACAGTTTTAAACTGCACGTGGTGAAAGAGGCAGAAGCTGTGAGGTTTGGAGCAGTACAGTTTTTGACCGTGTTCGTTTATACGTGTTTGCTTTGTAATTCTGTTTGTTAAGTGTTATAGTAAACCATTTAAAAGACAAAGCTACGTTTGGGAACGTTTTATTTCGACACGCGTCTACTCGATGTTAAAAGCCCCACAGCCCAGTGGCCTGCCTGTTTGGAAACTAAGAAGCGCCACTACAATTGATATTAGTAATTGACTTGCATTATTAAATGATATAAAGGAAGGTTCTACAATGATTTTACAATATCCTTTAATTTTCCAGCATCTCTCTCGCTCGAATATATTTATATTTATAAGGTGTACTTTCAATGATTCCCCTTGTCATACACTTCATATTCCTACTTAGTTTAGTTCTGCAAACCTGGTTACAGCATAACATTTATCATCCATCAATCACCACCAACTGATCCCTGCTAATGCAATTGGTTTCCCAACTTCTGCCTTACTTGATCCCAGTTTCCCATCATTCAGCAAATTAGCTTTACAATTTGTAAGGCTCCCCTAACCGTTTGTAAGGCTCCACTTCACCTGGTTTCCTGCAAACAATGACTCCGATAGCTTATCTAAATGACCATTCTTCCAGCATGGGCCTAGGCAGTTAGGGCAGGCAGGTCATTTCACCAGAGATGCATAATCACTGAGCCTGTCCCCATCCTCACTCGATGGCCACAGAAGCTTACTTAATACCCTCACCATTATTTCAACTGCGATAAGCGAACAGCACAGCCTCTCAACTGAACCTTGGCCCTCCCCAGGGTCCTCCATGACTCAGTAACACCGAGTACTTCATTTATCCACTGAAACCATCATCTCGTCCCCTCCCCCATTTTCTTGATAAAGAGATGCATCAGCTGTTTTGTATCCCAAAATCTGTTGCTATTACTGTATTGCCATTTCTGGGGAAGAGAGTTTAAAAAAAAATCCACACTCCTCCATTTATTAAATCCATTTTCACATTGTGACACTCCACTGCACCTTGTAATTTCCCCCCTTCTCAAAGAAGCTTCTTCCTGCTGGTTGTATTGTTCTCAATGGCTACCAGCCGCCCAAGTGGCAAGTATTCATTTGAGCCTTGATATTTGACTGACTGTAAACTGATCCTGATCTTATCCTCAGCCTATATTCACACATGTGCACTTCCAGCAGAGCTGCAATCAGATGCAGAAGCCCGAGCCAACTTTGCACTCTCTAACCAAGGGCGCTGAGGCCAATCAAAGTGCCTCAACTGCCACTCAACTGAGATCATGTGAGTCAGCACAAAGATCAAATGCTGGTCTTTACAACTCATTGCCTAAAATTGCTGAGCCACTGGAACAGCTTCCTCATAGTTTCTAATGATTTGTCCACAGTTGAACTCTTCAGTTTTTGGGTTGTCATGGGTTTGCTGCTGCATCTTTAAAAATTGCACATTTGCCACTAGTTAGATGGTGGGCTGTCCAGAAGGAGATGTGCTACTTGGGCAGCTGCCCATTGGTGGTGCGCCCACCCAGTGCAGCAGTCTGGAGACTCAAATGGGTTTTGGGTTCTAGTCTCATGAACATTTCCTGGTGAGCTGTGTGTGCCAAATGGGCACATCGCTGTAGCTCATCGGTTTCCTGCCGTGGAAAATCGTCTGGTTGTAGCACACAGCCAGCCGATAGGTACGTCTCTGGTTGGGGAGGGTGCAGATGCTTGCAGGGGATGAGAACAGGCTGCCAGCGAGCCAGAGGATCAAAAATCTTAAATAAAAAACAAAAAGTTACCTTCGAGCGGCCTCCAGCGATCCCTTTAAGGGACTGCTGGGTGCCCATTTAAAGGGCCGGCTGAAAATTGATTCAGGTGAGTAAATGGGTGCACAAGGTCCCCACCGGAAACGGCCAACCAGCAGTTGAAAATCCCCATCCCCCACAATCAGAAACGCACCATGGGGAGGAGCAGGGAATCACCGACAGCAATGTCTGGATTTCCGCGTTTAACTGTGCATGTGCGGACGCCAGAAATTGCTGTCAGTTTCACAGCGTAATGACGGCAAATGCTGACAGTTTCGCCATCATTACAACTGCAAAATCCGGGCCAATAAAAAATAGTCAACATGGATTCCAAAAGCCTAAGACATGCTTAACTAACCAGATTGAAGAGGTAACGGAAAGATTAGACAAGGGTAACAATTTTTTTTCTTTTTAGTGGTCATATACTTGGATTTTCAAAAGGCCTTCGAGAAGGTACCACACAGTAGGCTCATGATAAAGGTTAGGGCATGTGGAGTTAGGTTACAGTAGCATAATAGTTATGTTACTGGACGAATAATCCAGAGGTCTGGACTAATGGTCTATTATGAGAGTTCAAATCCCACCATAGTAGCTGGAGAATTTAAATTCAGTAAATTAATAAATCTGGAATAAAAAGCCAGTATCAGTAATGGTGACCATGAAACTACTGGATTGTTGTAAACATCCATCTGGTTCACTAATGCCCTTTTTAGGGAAGGAAATCGGCCATCCTTACCGGGTCTGGCCTGGTATGGGCAATAAATGACGCCCACATCCCATAAATACATTAAAAAAAAAGTCGGGACAAATAGCTGAATATTTATAAAGCTAATTTGCTAACCAGAGAGCAGAGAGTAGGGCCACACTTAAGAGTACTGTGCACTCCATACTGTAAAAAACATAGAAGCACTGGAGAAAGTGCAAAATAGATTTACAAGGATGGTACCAGAACAGAGATTGCAGCTATCAGGAAAATTTGAAAAGGTTGGGGCTTTTTTCTTTAGAAAAGAGAGGGCTTAAAAGTGATCTATTAGAGTTCTTTAAAATTATGCATGGGTTGGACAGGGTAGATGCAGAGAGTATGGCTGGGATTTTGCTCACCTTGGCGGGCGACGTCGGTGGAGGGTCCCAACCTCACTGCGGTCTTCATCCTGCTGTCTGAAATGAATTTCCGTCGATAGGGCTTGTTAAGCCCGCCCAGCAAGTCTCAGTCCAATTAGAGGAAGCGGGTCTGGGGACGTCATTTCATGACGCGTCATCAGCCGGTTTCCTTAAAGGGACCATGGCCAACTTTCTTTTGACATTTGTGCTGTCAGTGTTCTACAGCATTGAAGTGCTGCAAATACTGACAATCACTGCACAGAGGTGCAGGGCTGCACCCAAGCTCTCCCATGATTCCCTCTATATACTTATGGAGGGAGTCACAGTACGCAGGGAGGTTCTCTTCCCTTCCGATGGGCGGAAGAGGCCTCTCCAGGAGACCAACGCAGCCTGGTTGCACATTGCACAGGAGGTCACAAGCAGGGATGTCGTCAGGAGGACCTGGGTGTAGTGACACAAACCTTTCAATTATCTCATTAGATCACGAAAAATTAGTACAAAGCCACACTCACCTTCATCCTGCTGTGCCTCTCATCACATCCCCATCACTCTGCCTTCCCTACCCCTACACATCCTTACTCACACCAACTTATCTTGCACGTCCACCCATCTCTCTCTCTCCTTACATTATCACATCCCCATCTCACTCGCCACCCCTCACACTCATCCTGTGCAATCATACCAACAACACACAAGCCACTTGGGTGTTTTATCCCAATGTTCATGTAAAGTTTCTGTTAATGTGCTGTCAAACATTGAAACCTTTATTTTCAACACTTTCCATTCTTGGACAGGTGTGTGTGCACCTTTGGAAGTGGCTCAGTGAGTTGCAGTGAATGGTGAGACAGAAAGGAATGGCTTGGACATTGTAGGGATGCTTTATGGTGTTGGTGTGGGCTGGTGCCAACTTGGTGCATCATGTGGCAGCCAGGGTATACAGCGTAAGGTTAACTAAATCTGGCCATGGTGAGGCCATCCCTAGCGGCAATGTGCTCAGGTGCTGATGCCCTGTGTCCTGTGCAGCATCAGGTGATTGCGGAGAAGGTTGTTGTTGGTGCCGTTGGTGTGCCTGGTGTTGGGGCTGATCGTGGTGGGATTCTGAGGACCAAGGTGAGACAGTATAAAGGGCACCCATGTTGATGGAATAGATGGCAGGTGAAGTAGAGATGACAGAAGCATTCTATCAATGGTGAGAGAGAGTTCTTCCAAGGAGGTGATACTGGATAGAGAATGGTAAGTGGAAGCCTGCAGAATCTGTGCTGGATATGGACTGAGAAATAGCTTGTGGCTGAGGAAAGTGATCTGTGTCAGGTGGGAGCTTTTACTGTACATTTGAAGCTGTCAAGTAATTAGCTGGAGCAATGGCCACTGAACTCCCGCCTCAGGTTGACAGCCGTGGTCCCGAACAGCGTGGTTCCCGTGGCCATGAAGTTAAAGTGAAAAGCGAAGTTAAAAAAGCCTGTGAATGGTCTGTTAACAAGGCAATAATTGGGTCGCCCACTGCTATCTGTAGGGTCTGCTCAGCACTGACAGACCTGACATTGGGAAAGGCTCGTGGAGACGGGTTGACAGCGGGGTCCTGACCCGCTGTCCAAAAAAAACTTTCCCACCCGACCCACCACCGATCCAGCCCACTGACACCCACCCCCCCACAAAATTCCCCCCAATGTTTCCACTTGTGGGAGAATCCAAAACTTAAAAACAAGATAGTTACTAATAAATCCAATAGGAAAAACTGAGAAATGTCTTTATTCAGAGAGTGGTTAGAATGTGGAACTCCGTACCATAGGAAGCGGTTGAGGCAAATAGCTTAGAAGCTTTCAAAAAGAAACTAGACAAGTACATGAGAGAAAAAGGAATAGAAAGATATGCCGAATGGCTGAGATGAGGTAGATAGAATGGGAGGGGACTCGTGTGAAGCACCAGCACAGAGTAGTTGGGCCGAATGGCCTGTTTCAGTGCTGTATATTCCATGTAATTCTATGACAATGAAAATGCTAGCTTCTGAGCGGATCAGTGATGACAAATCATTTGCCTCGTCATTATCCCTATTAGAAATTTGTCAGAAAGATTAAAAGCATTATGGGAGTGAAATTGGTCTTGGGGGCAGTAGCTCAAAAGGGGCAGCTAGATTTACATGCTGCCCAATTCTTTTCCATCAAAAAATTGTCTCTTCCATTTTCTTGATACTTATGCACCTTACCAGGATTTTTTAATGTTAAAACAATGATAATTCATACTAATTATATATCTTTAAAATAAATAGTGCTTTTGAAAAGATGTAAACTGGTACAGTATATTCCTAAAATGGAGTAGTTATATGCACATTTTATTCAGACTAGTTTCTAGTTTATTAACCTCAAATCAGCCTGCAAGTGCAGCTTCATGCAGGTATTTGTGACCCATTATTTGGCATTTTTCATTGCTGAGCATGTGCTCTATTTAAACAGTAATTACGAAAGTTAATGAGTACAAAAGGTAACCCTATAACTAATAGCAGTTTTTTGCTTTTTCAGCTTTTTTGGTTTACAATCTACAACAGGTAGCTTTGAAAATGCAATTCTGGTCTTTATTTAAATTCAATTTGATAACATAACTTCAAGAATATCTGATTAAAGCCAAAGTGCCTATTTTTATTAGAAGACATCAATTATACATTGAGCACCCAACTGATACTGCTACTATATGTACTATGAAATGAAATAGGTTAGAAATATTCTTGCAAAATACATGAATTTATTCTGGTCCATAATATTGTAAACAAGTTAGCATGTTTTACATTAAAGCAGTCAAAAAATGCAAAGGAGAAATTATTTTTTAATTTCTAGATGCTGTAAGCATCACATAAACGAAATGCCAGAGAGCCAGCATTTCTACAGCTGAAAATGACTGAAGCTGATAGAGGCAAATTCAACATCACTGTAGCAATAGTCTGCAGTTAAAGCATGCAAAGTGGTCTCGAGAGTAGGATGGCTTTCCAAGAGTTTTCAGCAGCCAAGTGCGTTTCACCTTGGTATAGGTGGAATTGGTGGAAGGGGTGGAGCACCTCGCTCTCGCCGGCCTGGATCTGTTACAGTAGAAGATTATAATTAATGCAGGATTTCTAGAATTATAAGTGTAACTTTTAGGACTAAGTGGAATATTTTAGTTTTGGAGGTATGGATGGAGGAGAATTCTGTGAAGCAGCAAATGGTCACAAAATTAATAATAATTGTACAATTCTAGAAATAGACTGTTTTCATCACTGATTTAGGTATTAATTGTTTTCTATAACTGAAACAGAATTAATAAATTAGTTGAAGAATAAAAAAAATTCTTTGTCCCATTAATCTTTCTTGCTTTCCCAAAAAGCTTGAGTAATAAAATTTTAAATAGTATGAGCGGAATTCCCTTGAATTTCTCTTTTTCCCCTCGACAAAATATACAATTCAGCTTCGTTTATTTTTACCCAAATGTTACTCTTTTGTGTGTAATTTATGTAATATTATAAATACTGAAATGTATTTGCACCTTTCCTTTTTTTCTCCACTTTTGCCAATGTTCGGCTCTCTTCTTCTGAAAGTGGGTTAATGGTTTCAGAAACACCCTCTGGTACCTCACCCAAGTGATCATTATTCATGTGACTGAATGTTTGCATGCCATTGTACCCTGGTGGTAATCACAAATGAGCCTATTCCGTCCTCATGAAATTGAACCAGGAAGTAGGGCTCAGCTATTAATTGGATAAACACAATTTCTAATCATTGGATATCTACTGAATTATTCCATAAAATCCCTGTGTGAAAAGGAGAAACCAAGCAATACAATTCCTGGCTAACAATCACAAATTAAATAATTATAAACTTCTTTTTAAATGAAGGAAGGAGATTTTTTAGTTCTTAATGCTTCAAACTTCATAACTGGCATTTGAAACGATCCTCTGCTACTCACCTCTGTTCTCTGCCTTGCTCTGTTTACTAGGATAAGTTTTTTGGAAATTTGAATATGGTTCCGGTGGTGGAAAATCAGAGATGGAATGGAAAGAAAATCTGCCTTCCCACTCATCTGTGGTCAGAGAAAAGACAAATGATTAATTTTACTATACACGGACATCAGAATATCTACATTTATATGGGAGACAAATTTTAACATTTCAAAATGTATATATTGCCAATATTTGTAACTTATTTCTGGGAAATAATATAAACTTAATATTGAATCCAACAATTGATCCTGGACTTCATGAAATATCTCCAGCAATAAAGAGCACTACCATATAGTGTAGCAGTTCCACAGAGCGGTATGGTCTGGGCTCTCGGCTGCAAGTTGGCCTGCCATCAGAAGAGATGCAACACAGAATTCAGGGTTGGAACATGAAAGATGGAAGTAAATTAAGTCAATTGAATTTCCCTCACAACTCAGTCAGTAGTCTGACTACTGCCACCAATTCAAACTTTACACATCATTTAAGTGTTATCTCGCAACAATCTTGTGTATACATTCTGAAAAAAATGGGTGGGGGGGGGGGGCGGGGAGAATAGGGGTATTATTTACCTTCACACATTGACTGTGAGGACTCCTGAAAGCCATTCCTCATTGACGTTGGTGGGGGAGGTGGGACAACAGGACTTCCTCGGTCAGGAGGAAGTGGGGGTCTGAAGCCACTCCTCGAGATGTCTGAACCCATTCTACTTGGGGGCTGTGGGACAGCTGGTGCTTTCTGGCTGCTACCATTTCTGCCAACTGGAGGTGGTGGTGGAAGAGGTCCTGTTATAAGAAGTTCAGAAAATAATTAGTGTGCAACAACAACTTGTATTTATATAGCACCTTTAATGTAGTAAAACGTCCCAAGGCGCTGCACAGGAGTATTTTAAGACAAAAAAATTGACACCGATCCACAGAAGGATAAATTAGGGCAGGTGACCAAAAGCTTGATCAAAGAGGTAGGTTTTAAGGAGCGTCTTAAATGAGGAAAGAGAGGCGGACAGGTTTAGGCAGGGAATTCCAGAGCTCAGAGCAGTCCCATATAATCATTCCCCGGAAGTCAAAGTTTTTTTCTAGGAAACGAGTAGTGTGTACATCAATGACCTTTTTGACGACGACACTGGAATTCAAATCTACATTCTATTTTGATCGCCATAAAATTATCCATATTTATGCTTCCGCTATATTTTTTAAACTAGGGATTATTGCAGGAAGTCTTTAAAATAAAAGTGCCAGTCTCTTTTTCCTCATCGTCAAAATATATTTTTTTAAACTTTAGGCTAAATCAAATTAGATTGCATTTGATCAGAAACAGGCCACTGTTGAAGCGTTTCTAAAATTTTGCCTTTCCCCGTTTCTCCTTGTTTTTACCAGTCCCCCAATTTTTAGTGTCCTTAACCCCACTCACAATGTATGCCATACTACACCATAGGCTTTGATTGTTCTTGAGTTTTGTAAAAAATCTACTCTTATACACTCTAGAAATCCCAAACTTAAATTGAAAGAAAGAAAGGACTTTCTTTGATAGCACCTTTTACATCCCCAGGACTCCCCAAAGTGTTCACAGCCAATTAATTACTTTGTAGTCATTGTTGTTATGAAGCAAATGCACCAGCTAATTTGTGCACAGCAAGGTCGCAATTAGATAAATAATCAATTAATCTGTTCTTGGAAGTGTTGAGATGTTGATTGAGGGCTAGCCGCTGCATAGGTCATGAGAAGAACTCTGCTTTTCTTTGATTATAGGATCTTTTACGTCCATCTAAATAGGCAGGTGGGGCCTTGATGTAATGTCTCATCCGAAGGATGGCACCTCTGACAATGCAGCACTCCCTCAGTACTGCACTGAAGTGTCATCCTAGACTATATGCTCAAGTCACTGGAGTGGGGCTTGAAGCTACATCCTTCTGACTTAGAGGAGAGAGTGCTACCATTAGGCCAAGATAACACAAAGAAGCTTAGTGCCATCTTATTGATTTCTCAGACATAAGGAAGAGGCTATTAACATAGCGATTTTCTTTTATCAACCCATATTTCCAAATTAGATTTTTGCAATTTGAGCTTTTCTACATCAGAGCATACTGTTTGTTTTCCTGTCACTTTGAAACCAGACATAATTTTCTGATTCAGCTCAGACACTTTTTTTAACGAATGTTCTTTTGTTCCATTCAAATCAAGGATATGAATTTTGCACAAATTTCAACAATCTGGATAATTAAATGGGAAGAGAAACAGAAACCAGTTATCTCTCTCTGTCCTCCCTCCTCTCCTTTACATCCCGCCCACGAGTTCTCTTCCCATTCCTCCATACCCTTCACTTTCACTATCCTCATTTCTTTACTTTCCTTTTTTCCCCCCCATCATTTCCTACCACTTTTTGCTATTTGGCTCGCTAACACTTCCCCCCCTCCCCCTACCGCCCCCCCCCCCAATTTGCTAAGCATTTATACTGCGAAGTGGGGAGATTGCAGGAAGGAAAAGGGAGTATGTATGTCAAGACTACCTCAGTAGCACAGAGCGCAGATTGGGGCCACTTCTGCAGTAGGAGCAGCAGAAGGTAACAAGTTATGCCATCGGAACTTTGGAAGAGGAAGAAATCAGTGGTTGAGCTCAAAGAATAACAAACAGATACAAAGCTCTTATATGGCAAATAGATGCTGAGATTAACACAGACTGCAACCAATCAGCAGAAACCTTAGCTTTTAACCTTAGTTTTACAAATGGTGGAGGACAAAAAAAAAACAAGAGAAAATAGCGCAATGTTCGGTGAACATACCCGATCTGCTAGGGGGTTCTCTTACAGGAGGTGGAGGTCTTTCACTGGGAGGAAGAGGACTACTTCGAATTGGCCCAGGTGACGCTGATGAAGAAGTGCTGTGGAGGGACAAATTCCGTTGAGGAAGCCTTGGAATTTCAACATCTGTAGCAGTGCTTGGATGAGTGGGAGGTGGTCCTGGCCGATTAGGTGGTGGTGGGGGAGGAGCTTGGAAAGAGGGAATTGATCTAGGTGTTTGAGGGACAGGTGGTTTCTGATGTTGTGGTGGTGGAAGTGGAGGGCCATCCCTGTTAATTGAGGGCCTACTTGTCATAGGAGGTGGTGGAGGCCTATCATCCGTCATCCTAATAGGAGTAGGAGGCAGTGGAGGTCTGTTTGTACTGAGATTTGGAGGAGTTGATGGAGAAGGTTTATCTTCAGCAACCCTGCCAGGGGTAGGAGGCAGAAAAGATCTACTTGCACTGCTAAGCGGAGGAGTTGGAGAGAATTGACGAGAAGACCCTTGATTGCGATTTGGTAGAGAAGGTCCTGTGTTTGACAATCGATTTCCTGGAAAAGGTGGAGGACCCCTGTTCTGCATACTTGATGCTGATGGTCGTGGTGCATTTGGTAAAGGTGGTGGTCCGACATCAGGCTTTGAACCTATATCTGGCCTTGAAAACTTTGGTTGACTTGGTGGAGGGACTTTATTTCTTGGTAGCTCAGGGTTATTACTCCTTGGAAAAGGAGATGACCCAGGAAACCTTGGTGGAGCATTGCTTGTTGCAAAGGGTCTGGGACCAGCTGATTTTCCACCAGGAGGCATAATTGGTGGTCTGCTTCCTCCAGAATCTGTGGATGGAAATGTAATAAATTTATTTACAGGAAGAGTTTAACACAGCTTATTTGCTAACAATTAGAACAGGAACATTAGCTTTTCTTTACTTTATAGTTTTGTTCTGCAGCAATTCATTTGCCTGAATAGTAGACTGGCACATACCGTATAGTTACTTCCTACAGTGGACTCGGACCAATCAGACTGACCCTTTTCCTTTATGCATTTTTGTCTTTTTCTCCCCAAGGTACTTGAAACCCACATTTGCATGCAATGTGCAAACTAACATGACATGGGACTTTAGGATTACAATTAGGACTTTAAATTACACTGACGAGAGGCAATCACCTATTTTGTTCTCAGTATAGCAATTTCAAATTGTAAACTGATGGAAGGACAACGAATAAAACTTGCCCCTAATGTTTGTCCTGATAAAATAGTTTTGCTATAACAAATGTGAACAATTGTTAAGTGGGCAACCAGATTTCTGTAGGCTCTGATCTGATGCAGCTCCTTTGTCCACCAGGGATTCTGGTCTTTACCGCTTGACATAGTGAAACTCTGAACACACTCATAATTCGCATTTCTGATCACCACCCACAAAGTGGCACTGGAAAGACGCAGTGGGGGGGGATGGAATTCTGGTTTAAGTACTAGGACGTCCAGTGCTGCCCCGCCAAAGTCGATGGGATCTGGGGAGGCCTCTTAATTATCATGCCAATAGCAGGTGCCTGCACTACTGAGGAGGATTCTGGGGTGCCTGACATTGGCCTAAGTCTGGAAAGTCCGGTGGAGGTGGCAGAGCAGGGGAGGGGGCCGGTCCTCTGACCATAAATACAGTGAGAGTGCCCGCCCGTACAGTTGCCACATTGATTTTATTTATTTATTTATTTATTTTAAATGTTGCTCTTCAGGGCTCCAGGCCTCAATCGCAGCCGGGCCCCATAGCCACAGGTAGCCAGAGAGGTATACCTGGTCTGACGAGGTATACTTGCATTGACCATATGCTGGGTCCCTCTGAAGGGCATGGGAACTTCTGATGCAGGGAGTCACTGCTGGGATTTTTGGGCCTCATGTTTCTTTCATCTATGGAGTCAGTTTTTTTTTTTATTTTTTATACATTCATGGGATGTGGACATCGCTGGCAAGGCCAGCATTTATTGCCCATCCCTAGTTGCCCTCGAGAAGGTGCTGGTGTGCCGCCTTCTTGAACTGCTGCAGTCCGTGTGGTGAAGGTACTCCCACAGTGTTGTTAGGGAGTGAGTTCCAGGATTTTGACCCAGCAACGATGAAAGAACGGTGATATGCTTCCAAGTCAGGATGGTGTGAGACTTGGAGGGGAACTTGGAGGTGGTGGTGTTCCCATGCGCCTGCTGCCCTTGTCCGTCTAGGTGGTAGAGGTCATGGGTTTGGGAGGTGCTGCCGAAGAAGCCTTGGCGAGTTGCTGCAGTGCATCTTGTAGATGGTACACACTGCAGCCATGGCGCACCGGTGGTGGAGGGAGTGAATGTTTAAGGTGGTAGATGGAGTGCCAGTCAAGCGGGCTGCTTTATCCTGGATAGTGTCAAGCTTCTTGAGTGTTGTTGGAGCTGCACTCATCCAGGCAAGTGGAGAGTATTCCATCACACTCCTTACTTGTGCCTTGTAGATGGTGGAAAGGCTTTGGGGAGTCAGGAGGTGAAACACTCACCGCAGAACACCTAGCCTCTGACCTGCTCTTATTGCCACAGTATTTATGTAGCCGGTCCAGTTAAGTTTCTGATCAATGGTGACCCCCAGGATGATGGTGGTGGATTCGGCAATGGTAATGCCGTTGAATGTCAAGGGGCGGTGGTTAGACTCTCGCTTATTGGAGATAGTTATTGCCTGGCACTTGTGTGGCGCGAATGTTAACTGCCATTTATCAGCCCAAGCCTGAATGTCGTCCAGGTCTTGTTGCATGTGGGCATGGACTGCTTCATTATCTGAGGAGTTGTGAATGGTGCTGAACACTGTGCAGTCATCAGTGAACATCCCCATTTCTGACCTTATGTTAGAGGGAAGGTCATGGATGAAGCAGCTGAAGATGATTAGGCCTGGGACACAGCCCTGAGGAACTCCTGCAGCGATGTCCTGGGGCTGTGACGATTGACCTCCAACCACCACAACCATCTTCTTTTCTGCTAGGTATGACTCCAGCCAGTGGAGAGCTTTCCCCTCCGATTCCCATTGACTTTAGTTTGACTAGGGCTCCTTGATGCAACACTCGGTCAAATGCTGGCTTGATGTCAAGGGCCGTCACTCTCGCCTCACCTCTGGAATTCAGCTCCTTTATCCGTGCTTGGACCAAGGCTGTAATAAGGCCTGGAGCCGAGTGGTCCTGACGGAACCCAAACTGAGCATCGGTGAGCAGGTTATTGGTGAGTAAGTGTCGCTTGATAGCACTGTCGACGACACCTTCCATCACTTTGCTGATGATTGAGAGTAGACTGATGGGACGGAAATTGGCCGGATTAGATTTGTCCTGCTTTTTGTGGACAGGACATAACTGTGCAGTTTTCCACATTGTCAGATAGATGCCAGTGTTGTAGCTGTACTGAAACAGCTTGGCTAGAGGCACGGCTAGTTCTGGAGCACACGTCTTCAGCACGACAGCTGGGATGTTGTCAGGGCCCATAGCCTTTGCTGTATCCAGTGCGCTCGGCTGTTTCTTGATATCACGTGGAGTGAATCGAATTAGCTGAAGACTGTCTTCTGTGATGGTGGGGACCTCAGGAGACCACCAACATGGATCATCCACTCGGATGATCCATATCAGATAGTGTACAACATCTTGGGGCAGAATTTGTGGTCGGTATGATGGCATACTCTCAGAGTAAGACGTCATACCACCTCTGAAACAGACAGCAAGTTCTGGATTTCCGTATGCGCTAAATCCTGAACTTGCGATTTGTGACAGATCATCCACTCCAACATTGAAATCCTAATTGCTGGCACAGAGTTCAACTAATTGCCCACCAACTGCCCAGCGATGATGCACGAAAATGTCACGGCTGGTGCAAACAGGCGCAGCAGTCTGTTTGCACAGCGTAAGGGGAAACCCGTCAATCTGATGCTTTTTTGTTTAAATATATATGAAAAGGAATGTAAATCCAGGCTGGGTAGAGTGAGAGACTGTTCGGGGAATTGACAGTTTTGAAAATTAAAAAAAAAATCTAAAATACACTTGCTTACACCCCTCACTGTATCTACAGGCGAACTTTCTCAGTACAAAATGCATAAAAACTTTTATCAATTAGCTGCTATATCCTTTCTAGAAAATACCACAGTACAGTATCTAGTGGGGGAGAATGAGCGCGCTTCTGTTTCCTGATTGGAGCACCAGCCCTCGTGATCCCAGGTACACTTACGCACACAGTGCCCGACAACAACTTTTCTTTTGGGGTCTTGCAACAGGCAAATGCGCATTCGGTTCGGATGCCAGTAATATCCAGGTCATTATTACATTATAAATACTGTGGCTACAAGAGCAGGTCAGAGACTGGGTATTCTGTGGTGAGTGTCTCACCTCCTGACTCCCCAAAGCCTTTCCACCATCTACAAGGCACAAGTAAGGCGTGTGATGAAATACTCTCCACTTGCCTGGATGAGTGCAGCTCCAACAACACAAGAAGCTCGACACCATCCAGGACAAAGCAGCCCGCTTGATTGGCACCCCATCCACCACCTTAAACATTCACCCCCTCCACCACCAGCGTACCGTGGCTGTAGTGTGTACCATCTACAAGATGCACTGCAGCAACTCACCAAGGCTTCTTCGGCAGCACCTCCCAAACCCACGACCTCTTCCACCTAGAAGGACAAGGGCAACAGGCGCATGGGAACACCATCACCTGCAAGTTCCCCACCATCCTGACTTAGAAATACTTTCCCTCACGGACTGCAGAGGTTCAAAGTGACGGCTCACCACCACCTTCTCAAGGGCATTTCGGGATGGACAATAAATGCTGGCCTTGCCAACGATGCCCACATCCCATGAATTAATAAAAAAAGACACCTTTCTTTGCAATAACTTTGACTATATCCTCTGTATGTCTTTGCAAACAAAAAAAACCTCTTAACCCTAATCAAAAATCAGCCACGTAGCTATACTTCCTTCCATATACCACAAAGCAATAAGCACAAAAATGTGATTAAAAACACACAGTAGCTTTCACCAACTATATCAGTCAACATAAATCAGGTAAGTAACTCTATTAAGGAAACTGCACAGTATCAAAATAGAAACTAGTAAATATGTAAAAATAAAAAAAATCAGGTGATTAGAAATTATTAGGCAAGTTTAAAATTAATTGCAACTTACCTGAACTCTCTCGGCTTCCTGCAGACCGAAGCTTTGGCATTCCCCCTGAAAATAATCCACCTAAACCAGCAGATCCTCCACCACCACCACCGCCGCCACCACCACCGCCACCACCACCGCCGCCGCCACCGCCGCCGCCACCGCCGCCGCCACCAGGTCCTTTAGGTGCTGTTTAAAACAAGAGTACAATTGATATATTATTTGTGAAAGAATTGATAAACCATCCCCATAATACAGTAATATCGGGTATATTTTATGAGGTGTAGCTTCTAGCGCGTCGCCTCATTTGCCAAGCGTGCAGATTGGAGAATCTGGTATGGAGGCCAATGTAGCTGGTTTGCGCTATTCCTGATTTTCTGGTTATTAAAGTTGGAAATGTTATCCCCATATAATGAATGTATTTTCCGGTCAGTCATTGCCTCCTATTCCAATGAGAAATATCTTCATGTGGAAGCTGAATGTGTCTTTTTCTTTCCTCTACACAATTTGGGCGAAAAATACTTTTGGTCATAAAACAACAAAAAGGTTTTCGAACCCTGGTGTCTGGGTTAGAAAAGAGTAAACAAACTTAAGAAGAATTTTAAAACAGCAAATGGCTACAAAGTGCAAATCTTAAATTGTGCCTGTGGAGGTGTTTTAACAGTGTGTAAATTGATTATATATTGCATGTAAATTCATATAGGAGGTACAGACATTGAAATTTGTTTTTATTTATTCATTGGATGTGGGTGTTGCTCGCAAGGCCAGTGTTTATTGCCCATCCCCAATCGTAACAGTTTTTTGATACGACAGAGTGGCTTGCTCGGCCATTTCAGAGGGCAGTTCAGAGTCAACCACATTGCTGTGGGTCTGGTGTCACATATAGGCCAGACCAGACAAGGATGGCAGGTTTCATTCCCTAAAGGACATTAGTGAACCAGTTGGGTTTGTACAACAATCCGGTAGTTTCATGGTCACCATTACTGACACTAGCTTTTTATTCCAGATTTATTTAATAAACTGAATTTAAATTCCCTAACTGCCATGGTGGGATTTGAACTAGCGTCTCCGGATTATTAGCCCAGTCCCTTGGATTATTAGTCCAGTAACATAACCACTATGCTATCGTTCCCCAAATTATATATTCAGTAGTGCAGCATAATTTTCTAATGCAACAAAACATTAATACCTTCACATAATCAGTTAAATTAGAGCAATAAGCTTATTCTTAATTTTTCAAACTTACCATTAACTATTGGTGCACTCCGATCATTGGTAACAGCCGTCTTCAGCTTTTTTGTCTTGCATATGTCGGACAAAAGAGCATTTCTTCCTGACTGTTCATTTCTGTTTAGCGAAGGTTTTTCTGTATTTGCCTAATTTTTTCAAGAGGAGGGAAGAAAAGAAAAAGTACAGCTGTTAGTCACTTGATGACCATCTTACCGTGGGATTTTATAGTGTTACCAGCAGTAATTCTAATTCAATGTATTTTTTGGTTCGGTAAAGCGATTCAAGCTACTGCTCAATTAGCTCTGACTCCCCGGGTGGCTGAGCACTCAAAATGCCCGTTTTATTTTGTAACAATTTATACCATATACTACGCGAGAAACAGTTTCCATGTTTAATTAATATGGACTTTAAATATTTCTGTTTTAATCCCTCAGTCCCACTGCATTGTTGATGCGAAGTTGGAGGAAATAGTTTTGCTACTTTAAATGCACTATATAAATCTCAGTTGTTGCTTTTGTTATAATATGAAATGGAGGTACTGCGCTGTTGCTGATGATAAATGAGAGGATGGGGAGTTAGTGCAGGGATGTTAGTTATGTGATTATTTGGAAGGTGGTATACGAGTAGTTCAGGGGAGTGGGGAATTAAGGTGTATTGTGGGGCAGTGGGTAGTTTGGAGAGAGTAATGAACAGTTGGTGGAGGAAAGAATGATGATTTTGGGCGGAGGGGATTGGGAAAGTGCGGTTGAATTAGAGTACTAAGTAGCAGTAGAGAGTGGTTGATGGGATAGGGAGTAGTTGGTAGTAAATAATTGTTACAAACTGAGGTTTACTGTAGATAACTTTTAGGTTCAGGAGCTTCCGTCATTCTGTAAGCAGACGAGTGTCATAATAATGAGTCAACTGCTGTGTAAGTAAGATAGTGGAACCATGGGGGTGTAATATTAGTACCCCCTTGTGATCTGAAACTGGATATGTGTGTCTTTCACATATATACTGCTTCAATCTCTCCAAAGGAAACTCAAGCAAATATTTGGTAGCACGAGACCTGAATCAAAGCAATAAGCGGCTGTATTTCACAGTAAGGTGAGCATACAGAACTGCAATTATAAATCAGACTCACTTAATTTAAATATTACAACTTATCTGTATAACAATACAAAGCAAAGAACATGCCACGCTTCCTCACATCAATGGTTCAACTTGCTTGACTTATACAAAATGACTCCTAACTGTTCCTGTAGCATTTCTGATCTCCTAGTCTCTGTGAAAGCTCTCACAGCTTTCTCTTTAAAAACTGACTACCTGAATAATATCCTGTTTTAGAAAGTCTCTCTGCCAGCCTGTTTCCTGCCTCTTATATCTTTCTATCCACAGCCAAAAACAGATTAAAGGCTTTCCCATACAATGGATCTAAGGTGTTTTTTGATTGACAAGGTGTTTAAAAAAAAAAACTGCTTATAGGGGACCAAACCTAACTCATTAGTATCTGAACTACCTATCAATATCAACATCTTGTATTTATATAGCGCCTTTAATACTTCAGAGCATTAAACAAAATTTGACACTGAGCCACATAAGGAGATATTAGGGCAGATGACCAAAAGCTTGGTCAAAGAGGTAGATTTTAAGGAGCATCTTAAAAGGAGGAGAGAGGGGCGGAGAGGTTTAGGGAGGGAATCCCAGAGCTTGGGGCCTTGGCCGCTGAAGGCTCGGCCGCCAATAGTGGAGCGATTAAAATCAGGGTGTTCAAGAGGTCAGAATTGGAGGAGTGCAGATATTTCGGAGGATTGTAGAGCTGAAGGAGATTACCAAGATAGGGAGGGTCGAGGCTATGGAGGGATTTGAAAACAAGGACGAGAATTTTAAAATGGAGGCATTGCATAACCGGGAACCAATGTAGGTCAGCGAGCACAGGGGTGATGGATGAACGGGACTTGGTGAGAGTTAGGACACAGGCAGCCGAGTTTTGGATGACCTCAAATTTACGTAGGGTAGAACGTGGGAGGCCAGGGAGGAGTGCATTGGAATGGTCAAGTCTAGAGGTAACAAAGGCATGGATGAGGGTTTCAGCAGCAGATGAGCTGAGGCGGGGCGAAGTTGCGGAGGTGGAAGTAGGCGGTCTTGGTGATGGAGCAGATGTGGTTGGAAACTCATCTCGGGATCAAATATGACACCAAGATTGCAAACGGTCTGGTTCAGACTCAGACAGTTGCCAGGGAGAGGGATGGAGTCGGATGCTAGGGAATGGAGTTTGTGGCGGAGACTGAAAACTATGGCTTTGGTTTTTCCAATATTTAGTTGGAGGAAATTTCTGCTCATCCAGTACTGGATGTTGGGCAAGAAATCTATTGTCTGAATACATGCTTTAAAATCCCAAAATTAACATTTTTGTTTTCCTTTGAGGAAAAATGTTCAAAACATTCCAAAAATGTAACAGTAATCAAGGCGAGAGATCAGTGGTAATGAAAACTGAATTGGAGAAGTAAGCAATTGCAGAGGGATTAATTAGTAAGTGGGGGAAAGTTACTAAGTATAGGTGTAATGAGGACTTGAGGAATGTGGGTAGTGAGTGGTTGGCAGAGGGGAAGTGAAGTCTGGGTGGTGGGTATTCAAGCTAAATGGTTTTTGTGCATCAGTGGGTGGCAGAGGGTAGTAAATAGTTTGGAGATAGGTAGTGGTCAGAAAGTGGGCATGCGTGAGATAGCAGTGGGTATCTGTGGAGTAGTGGGTCATTTGTGGAGTTAAGAGTGTAGGGCTGTAGTTTGGAACAAATATAAAATGGGAAGTAGCAGATTTAGAAAAAGGAAACTATACAGAGAAGTGCAGAGAGCAGGAGATATGCAGAAATTGGGAGCCACAGAGAGAATCTGGGGTGGAGCAGATAGCCCAATGTTATTTATCCAGACTCCATTTAATTAACGAATTTGCAGGTGTTGCACTTTGCCTGAAGGCCGATTCAACTTGGTGAACTGCTATTCCATTTATTAGGGGTACGCTTAATTAATTCTTTTGCAATTGGCATGCGGTTTGTGAAGCTTGATTTCATCTGTTATGTTCTAATTTACTTAATTTATTTATCTGTGAATTATAGAAGTTTATGGCACAGAAGGAAGCCATTTGGCCCATCGTGTCCACGCCGGCTGAAAAAGAGCTATCCAGCCTAATCCCACTTTCCAGCGTTTGGTCCGTAGCCTTGTAGGTTACGGCACTTCAAGTGCATATCCAAGTACATTTTAAATGTGATGAGCGTTGCTGCCTCTATCACCCTTTCAGGCAGTGAGTTCCAGACCCCACCACCCTCTGGGTGAAAAAAATTCTCAACTCCCCTCTAATCCTTCTACCAATTACTTTAAATCTATGCCCCCTGGTTATTGACCTCTCTGCTAAGGGAAATAGGTCCTTTCTATCCACTCTATATAGGCCCCTCATAATTTTATACCTCAATTCTGTGGTTGGTTCTTTTGTCCTGCAGCCAACAAGTCAGGCAGCAATGGAGATCCTCAAAAACAGGACCCTTTGAGAGTGGAACTGGCTGCCGAGACATTGGAGCGCAAGAGCGGGGCCTGTCTACAGTGCGGGCACCAGTGGGATTTCCTCAGGCTGGGAAAGAATAAAGAAACTACTGGGTAGCAGGTCAGGTAGCAAAGTTGTTTTGGCCAAGCGGGGCCTGAAGAGAGCATTTGGCCAGAGGAGTTCCAGTCACAGTGGGTATCCTTAGAATAAGAAACATTAAAGGCTGTAGCTGCAGAAAAGCAGCTGCGGCAGAGGATCAGCAAGCTCCACAGCACCACCTGGTGGTGTAAATCATAAGATTACAATTAGAGCATCACCTGCTGATGTTAAAGGGAAACATGCATTACAAGTAAACATAACAGGCAAGTGTGGGCATATTAGCATTGGAATTCCCATAGGAAATGATTACATTGGAGTTTTCAATTATATATTCCATTTATTTTCTGTAAATGCTACCTGGGAAAAGAGGTGGCAGGATACAGGCCTTGGAGAGGATAAAAGGGGGAAGACAAAGTAAGAACCAGATGGGACAGGATTCACCATGGGCTGCAGGTCACATTTTCCCCACACCCGCCATCACAAAATGCGATTTACAGCCCGTGGTGGCATCCTTCCCACCACATCACGCAATGCACTGTTATCAGCTGAAAGGAAAGAGAAAAATGGGTATGCAGAAACAAAGAGAAAAAAACTGAAGAGAAAAGGAAAAAAAAGTAGAAGAGACGAGAGACGGACCCAATATCCACCATATCCTTTGGCCTCCCCTCCATTCCCCTCACTTTCTATCCACTCTCACCCCTGCACTATGCTCCACCCACCACCATCCATTCATCATCTTCCAACATTCGATGGAATCTGGAACAGTTCCCATGGATTGGAGGGTAGCTAATGTTACCCCACTATTCAAAAAAGGTGGAAGAGAGAAAACGGGGAATTACAGACCGGTAAGCCTGACATCGGTAGTGGGGAAAATGCTAGAGTCCATTATAAAAGATGTAATAGCAGAGCACTTGGAAAACAGTGACAGGATCGGACAAAGTCAACATGGATTTACAAAAGGTAAATCATGCTTGACTAATCTACTGGAATTTTTTGAGGATGTAACTGGTAAAATAGATAAGGGAGAACCAGTGGATGTGGTGTATTTGGACTTTCAGAAGGCTTTCGATAAGGTCCCGCATAAGAGATTAATAATAATAATCAACTTTATTGTCATTGTTAGTGTACAAGTGCAGTACAACGAAATGTAGGCTTGCGGCTCCCGAGAGTGTACATTTAGATTAAGACATTTAAACATTCAACATTCATTTGGCTTGTAATACATTAACATAAACATAACCATAATAAAGTGCATTGGCAGATGTGCAGGCTTTAGAGTTTATTTGTGGAGTTCAGTAGGATGACAGCCCTGGGAAAGAAGCTGTTCCTAAATCTGGTCGTACGGGTGCGAATGCATCTGTAGCGTCTCCCAGATGGCAGGAGGGCGAACAGACTGTGGCTGGGGTGGGTAGGGTCTTTGATGATGGTCCGTGACCTCCGTAAACAGCTTTTCTGGTATATGTGCTCTATGGTCGGTAGCCGGGTGCCGGTAATGCGTTGGGCAGTTTTGACTACCCGCTGCAGGGCTTTCCGGTCAGTGGCTACAGCTGCCATACCATACTGTGATACAGTTTGTCAGGATGCTCTCTATTGTGCAGCGGTAAAAGTTAGAGAGGATCAGAGGTGACAGGTTACATCCCTTCAGCCTCCTTAGGAAATATAGGCGCTGCTGGGCCTTCTTCACCAGAGAGGAGGTGTTGAGGGACCAGGAGAGGTCTTCCGTGATGTGGACTCCGAGGAACTTAAAGCTGTCCACCCTTTCCACCACAGCCCCATTGATGTGGATGGGGGTGTGACTTCCGCCTTTAGACTTCCTGAAGTCCACAATGATTTCTTGGTTTTCTTGATGTTAAGGGCCAGGTTGTTATCGGCGCACCACTTCACGAGATGCTGGACCTCCTCCCTGTAGGCTGACTCATCGTTGTTGGTGATCTGGCCTACTACCGTGGTGTCATCCGCAAACTTGATGATGGTGTTGGAACCATGAACAGCCACACAGTCGTGGGTGAAGAGGGAGTAGAGGAGGGGGCTCAGCACACATCCTTGTGGGGCCCCCCGTGTTCAGGGTCAGTGGGGGGGGGGGGGGGGGAGGTGTGGTTACCTAATTTGACAGACTGGGGTCTGTTTGTTAGGAAGTCCAGGGTCCAGTTGCAGAGGGAAGTGTTCACGCCAAGAGTGTGGAGTTTGGTGGCCAGCTTGTTGGGGACGAGTGTTGAATGCTGAGCTGTAGTCTATGAACAGCATTCTGATGTAGGTCTCTACCATCTAAGTGATTCAGTGCAGAGTGTAGAGCAGTTGTGATTGCATCCTCCGTTGATCTGTTTGCACGATAGGCAAACTGGTGTTGGTCAAGAGAGGCGGGAACACTGGCTTTGATGTGAGCCAGGACCAGTCTCTCGAAACACTTCATTATGATGGGTGTGAGTGAGACAGGTCAATAGTCGTTCAGGCACGTCACAGCCGTTTGCTTTGGCACAGGAATAATGGTAGCAGTCTTGAAGCATGTAGGGACTACTGCCTGGGCCAATGACAGATTGAAGATGGCGGTGAAGACATCAGCCAGCTGATCAGCACATTCCTTGAGTACCCGTCCAGGGATGCTATCCGGTCCAGCAGCCTTTCGTGTGTTCACTCCGCGTAGAACACCCCTTACGTCGGAGGTCGACAGAGTGAGCACCTGGTCTTCCGGGGGTGGCAAGGCTTTGGTAGCCGGCTCCCTGTTGTCCCTGTCGAAGCGAGCGTAGAAGTTGTTAAGCTCCTCTGGAAGGGAGGCATCGCTAACCGGGGGGGCTGGTGTTTTTGCTCTTGTAGTCAGTGATGGACTGGATGCCTTGCCACATGCGCCGGGGGTCCGAGTTGTTGTGGAAATGATCCTCTATCCGCAGTGTCTGTTTCCTTTTGGCAGTCCTGATACCCTTTTTTAGGTTGGTCCTAGCTGCACTGTAAGCCGCCGCGTCGCCAGATTTAAATGCTGCGTCGCGTGCTTTCAACAGCGAGCGGACCTCTCCGTTCATCCAGGGTTTCTGGTTGGGGTATGTCCTGATATTTTTATGGGTCGTGACGACCTCGACGCAACTGTTAATGTAGAATAGCACTGTGGATGCATATTCCTCGATGTCATTATGGGCAAACATGCCCCAATCAGTGCGTGATTGGCGTGTAAAGTTAAGGCACATGGGTTTGGGGGCAAGGTATTGACTTGGATAGAGAACTGGTTGGCAGATAGAAAGCAAAGAGTTGGAATAAACGGGTCTTTTTCCGAGTGGCAGGCAGTGACTAGTGGGGTACTGCAGGGATCGGTCCTAGGACCCCAGCTATTCACAATATATATTAATGATCTAGACAAGGGAACTAGATGTAATATCTCCAAATTTGCAGATGACACAAAGCTGGGTGGGCATGTGTGCTGTGAGGAGGATGCCGAGAAACTACAGAATGATTTGCACAGGTTGGGTGATTGGGCAGAAGCATGGCAGATGCACTATAACGTGGATAAATGTGAGGTTATCCACTTTGGTATCAAAAACAGGAAGGCAAATTATTATCTGAATGGCAATAGATTGGGAGAAGGGAAAGTGCAACGAGACCTGGGTGTCCTTGTGCACCAGTCGCTGAAGGTAAGCATGCAGGTGCAGCAGGTGGTTAAGAAGGCAAATGGTATGTTGGCCTTCATAGCAAGAGGGTTTGAGTACAGGAACAAGGATGTCTTGCTGCAGTTGTACAGTGCCTTGGTGAGTCCACATCTTGAGTATTGTGTGCAGTTTTGGTCACCTTATCTGAGGAAGAATATTCTTGCCATGGAAGGAGTTCAGAGAAGATTCACCAGGCTGATACCTGGGATGGCAGGAATGACGTATGAGGAGAGATTGGGTCGATTGGGCTTGTACTCGCTGGAGTTTAGAAGAGTGAGAGGGGATCTCATTGAAACTGATAAAATTCTGGCAGGACTGGACAGACTAGATGCAGGGAGGATGTTCCCGATGGTCGGGGAATCCAGAACCAGGGGTCACAGTCTAAGGATAAGGGGTAGGCCTTTTAGGACAGAAATGAGGAGTAGAGGCCAATTCATTAAATATATTCAAGAAGGAGTTGGATATATTTCTTAAGACTAAAGGGTTCAAGGGGTATGGGGAGAAAGCAGGGACCGGGTACTGAACTTGGATGATCAGCCATGATCGCATTGAATGGCGGAGCAGGCTCGAGGGGCCGAATGGCCTACTCCTGCTCCTATCTTCTATGTTTCATTCCCCCTCATCCAACCCACTTAACCCTTACAGTTTAACAGTAATTTCTGGCATTCCATTAGTTGTGACTTTCAGATGTGACAAAATCATGAAACTGCAAGAGTCACAAACAGGAAGGGTGAAATAGACACTATGGGGTCGATTTTATCTCAGGTGCGGGGAATTGGCAGGTTCCCCGAATTTAGTGATTCCGACACGATTGTAAATGGGTTTGAGAGATTGATGCAAATTTAACACAATTGGCCAATTGATTTCCAACGTGTGGGAAGCCTTGGCAATTGAGTATTTCCAGTCAGAAAGTCACAGAATATGACATCATCATTGCTGCTGCTTCCAAGGTCCACAGCAAGCCTTGCTTCCTCTGCAGGCTCCCAAACTTCACCATTAAAATGGTACAGGAGCCTGCAGGAGCAACGGCCAGCAGGAGGGCCAGATCTGCCCCAAATTTAATGAGGGTTCACTCCAGGCATTACTGGATGGTGCTAGGGCCCACAGGGAAGTCCTGTTCCCTTCTTCAGGGAGGAAGAGGCCTCCCAGTCAGACCAAGGCTGTGTGGCTACAGGTGGCAGGTCAAGTCAACTCCTTGGGGCTCACACGAAGAACGTGGTTACAGTGCAGGAAGAGAGAGCTCACAATAAAAGAGAACAAGCGAGAACGGGAGGAGGGCCACCATCAATAGCCCACCTCACCCCCTGGGAGGAGGCGGTCCTGGAGATCGTAGGACTGGAGGATGAGGCGCAAGTGGGGGATGGACGAACAGGTGCATCACAGCAAGCTGGTGGCAGAATAGTTTTCCATCTCTCTCATTGACATTGCATGAGTTGCTGATAATGATTCTGAAGCTATAACAGATGGACCTATGATCATCTGCAATATGCATGTAACCTTGACCTCACATCTCTAACTCTTTCCTTCACTCCCCCACAGGACCATCGAGAGCCCCCGTCCCCACTGTCCAGGAGGAAGAGCCTGAGTTTCCAGACTCCTCAGAGGAATCTGCAACCTCTGAGGGCGCAGCGTCAGCAGAATTCAGCACACCCAGCACCAGCGCAGACACTCACACCTCGGTGGGACCTTCGGGACATAGAGTAGTGTTGTCACCTGGTGTACCACAGCTCACAAGTGAGCATCAGCAGATTGTGGAGACAGGGACAGCAATGGAGGGCGCTAGTCGGAGGGCGCAGGACTCTGCCAGCTGCATGTCGACCCTCTGCCTCTGGGTCCATCCATAAGATCAGCGGGGCTGGAACTCCAGGAACAGATGCAGGAGTCTCTTGCAGGTTTTGTCTCCAGGGTCAATGTGAGTGTGGAGCGAATGGAGGAGTCCATAGCGAACATGAGCAGAGCCTTTGTGGAGTCATTGGCGCATGAACGCATCACCATGGAAAGGATGGCAACCTCCATGGAGGAGATAAGTCGCCAGGGTATGGAAAACATGGCGAGTGCTCATAATAGAATGACATCTCTTGAGGAGCGATGGGCATCTATTGAACAGAGAAACCAGACCTTCATGGATGTCCTTCAGATACGGGTCCCCATGGCCCCCTGATGTGCAGCAAGATGCTCTCAAGCCACTTCCAAGCGCTGGCCCCTTCTGGCCTGTGCAGCTTCAGGTGGGTGAGCAGCAGCCTGGCGCTCCTGTTGCTGCTGCTGTTGTTGTTCCTGGTTCTGCTGGTGCTGCGGCTGGTGTTCGAGCTCATCTAATGCCCAGAAGGGAAGGAAATAAATGGCTCCCATGCTTCTAGTGTATGACTCTGTTGAGGAAGCGCTGAGTGAAGGTGGCAAGCGGGGTTTCCCAGGCGGTCACACTGGAGAAGTGTGTGAGGCTCCAACCTTCCACAGGTGTGGTTAGGCCTGGTAAAAGTTGCCCCAGACCGGAGACAACAAAGTCCTGCCACCTGTAAATGACTGATCAAATATCCTCTTTTATGTTGGGCCTGCAGCTGATAGTCAGCAAGCCAATAGTGTTCACGCCAGATTTCACAGGCGTGATCCCCACCAGGCGCGTTTTACGTGGGAAAAGGGTTATACGTGGGAAAAGGGTTAAACAGGCAAGCGCCTGTTAAAATGGGATTATAAAGGCCAATCAGTGCTGTTTAAGGGCCCTAAAGACCAGTCCCGCCTGTTGCAGGCAGGACTGATTCGGGTCAATCAGGCACACCTAGGTTAAAATGACGTGGAGGCAGGAACCAGGCCGGGGGGGGTGGGGTCCCGACCCCCAGATTTTGCGATTTTAACCCCCCGCCCGCCTCACGGCCCAATGAGAATCGAGACCTATATATGCTGTATTATCCTCTATCTATATCTCTGTGTGCAACACCACTGGAGAGCCACCTTTGTCCTCACCATTCTCGCCTTCATCAACACCCGAACTCTCTCCTTCCCATTCACATTTTATTCCACCAATCTCTTTCGTGTCCACTCACCACCAACTTTTCTGTTGCTTTCTACACTAACCTGTCACCATTTCCAATCACTCAACCCAAACTTCCGTTTTACTATCTACTTATCTCCATCAACCTGTTCCCATTCACTCACTAACTAACCTCTCCCCAGCCCCATTCTTTCCACTTCCTTCCCCTAAAATGTTATACTCGCCCACTACTCAATCCAAACTCCCCAAGTTTGCCCATCCACCCATCACATATCCAACTTCATAATCAAAACTCCAATATCATAGAATAGTACAGCACCGAAGGGGGCCGTTCGGCCCATCAAGTCTGCGCCAATATGATCCATCTCCATTTAAAACAAATCGTGCATCAACTTCTATGCCCAACTTCCTGCCTCACAACATACCCAGTTAGACTAATGTAAACACAACCTTCCCCCATGAACCACATTTTATATACAATATATATATAATATACGCACACACTATTTGACATGTCATAAGGATGCTTCTCGCCCTTATTTTTTTTAATAAACTGTATATTCTAGCAAAAGCATTTCCAAGATCGTGTTGGAGACAGATCACATGAAATAATGAGTTATAAAGAGCCTTCGGGTGTCATAATGGTCACAGTTTAAATATTAAACCTGTAGGACAAACAAATCCTTGTGATTGGGAAGTGGGAAGTGGCGGGGTGGGGGGCGTGGGAGAGCTGTGAAGTACAGAGATTTTCGCAAGTGCATTACGCTAAATTCAGTTGCATTGTGTCACCGATGATGAATTACCAAGTGCCCCTATCATAAGCTGTTGTTGTTTCTGATTAAAGAGATAGGAAGTGAAGCTATATAAATTGGAAAAGTAATTTGCCCCAAGAGAACTTGTGCCAATAAAACCTTTGTAACTAGTTTCACTAACATTTCAATAGTACCCAAGTTGAAATCCACATGTAAAGTTAGCACCATATAGACTTGTAATTGCATAATTGTTCTGCATAAGCAACAATTACCATTAGAAGATTTGTGCCACAGTTCTGTGTTACAGGAAGTGGTAAAAACAGGAACAAAGAAACAGCACAACTCGCCGACTACCGTTACAAAAAGAATAAATGCAGTTTGGTTGTTGGTAGTTAATTGTTAGAAGCACCATGAATTGGGAGAAATCTACAATTAATCCAAGTTCATTACTGGTTCATCTTCCCTTCACCCCATTCAGCTGGAATATTCCCTCACCATCGCTCAAATTCACCTCGGATATGAATGTTGTCTTGTCTACTTGTAGATATAGAATGTGAACTTCAGAATGTAGAACCCACTGCCACATGGGAGTGTTTGAGGCAAATAGCATAGACGTAGTTAAGGAGAAGCTAGATAAGACATGAGGGAGAAAGGAATAGAAGGATATGTTGATGGGGTGAGATGAAGTAAGGACTAGGAGGGTTGAGTGGAGCATAAACACCAGCATGGACCAGTTGGGCCGAATGGCCTGTTCTTGTGCTGTAAATTCGATGTCATTCTACGTAAGATATAGATGTGTAAGGTTAACAAAGGTGTAAATTTAAATATTATTTCAACATTCATCATCATGCAGCACCATAGTAGATACTTACATCTGTAATACATTAAATTTGTGATGCATATCTCTCACTCTTTATTTTGGACATCAGCATTCAGTGACACATAGTCACACCCACAGCTGCACCATTAGATGGAGGCTCATCCCCACAGCCACATCACTAATGCATCCTGAGGGAAATTCATTTTGCCTGACTTTCCATGGGCACAGACGTGGGATTGCCACTTCACAGATCACAGAAATCACAGAAACCCCACAGTGCAGATAGAGGCCAATTCGGCCCATCGAGCCTGCACCGACACATATCCCACCCAATCCCCGTAACCCCTACACCAACACATATCCCACCCTATCCCCGTAACCCCACGTATTTAATCCCCCTAACACTAAGGGTCAATTTATCATAGCCAATCAACCTAACCCGCACATCTTTGGACTGTGGGAGGAAACCGGAGCACCCGGAGAAAACCCACGCAAACACGGGGAGAATGTGCAAACTCCACACAGACAGTCGCCCGAGGCCGGATTTGAACCCGGGTCCCTGGTGCTGTGAGGCAACAGTGCTAACCACTATGCCACCGTGCTGCCCTTGCTGTGGATTACACTAAAGTTGATACTGTAATTGGTTTATCAAAGCTGTAGTCAAAGGCGCCGAATACCTCGAGTCTCTTCGCCGGGAGCAAGCGGAAGGAGAGCACGTCAACCCAAGTACCCCACCCACCCTCCCCTTCAACCACCGTCTGCCCCACCTGTGACAGAGACTGTAGGACCCGCATTGGACTCATCAGTCACCTGAGAACTCATTTTTAATGTGGAAGCAAGTCATCCTCGGTTCCGAGGGACTGTCTAAGAAGAAAAAGAATCTTTTTAATTAATTCAAACTCCCTTTCCCCTGTGAATGATAGTCTGACTCAGACTGTGTTTCTGCTGATATTTGCAGTATGAAGATTACAAAAAAAGATCTGTGACAACACTGGCACCATTAATTTGCTTCATTTTAAGAAGCCGCCTTCTGGGCTCAAAAGGCGTAGCTATACAATACATACTTTTAGAAATTAAATATTTGCTACATTCTTAATATTTATTGCATTTCCCTCTTTCACAAACTGCTCTGCTATTAAAGCAGAAGGCAACTGTAGTTGTAAGTGCTACAGTGGTCAGTGCTTGCTCATAGGTGCACTTGTTAAAAAGTGTAAAGCACAGCTCCTCCAACGGCTCAACTGGTTAAAAACACGTAGCTGAACAACACATACCAGAAGGTCCCAGGTATATGACCCAGTTTGAGAAGGTTC
Source organism: Somniosus microcephalus (assembly GCF_052327205.1). Taxonomy (NCBI): domain Eukaryota; kingdom Metazoa; phylum Chordata; class Chondrichthyes; order Squaliformes; family Somniosidae; genus Somniosus; species Somniosus microcephalus. The sequence goes on along the minus strand of NC_140990.1, from coordinate 248,156,046 downwards.
AGCTCATCTCAGTTGGTGTGGTACAACTGTCTTGAGTGCTCCTGGGCTGGGAAAGGAAAAGAATAAGCCAGTGTTTGTGAACTCCTTAAGTCCCCGTGTGCACACTGGGTGAGGGAACGGTCAGTCTTGCTGTGATAGCTCATTGTCAACAGGAACCAACTAGACTGATACATGCAGAATGGCCAGCTGTTCAAGGCATCAGAAGGGTACCAGTAGGAGGCAATGTTTTCAGGAGACAAGGAAGACTTGCATTTATATAGCGCTTTTCACAACCACCAGACGTCTCAAAGCGCTTTACAGCCAATGAAGTCATTTTGAAGTGTAGTCACTGTTGTAATGTGGGAAACGCGGCAGCCAATTTGCACACAGCAAGATCCCACAAACAGCAATGTGAAAATGCCCAGATAATCTGTTTTTTGTTATGTTGGTTGAGGGAGAACACCGGCCAGGACATCGGGGAGAACTCCTCTACTTTTCTTCAAAATAGCGCCATGGGATCTTTTACGTCCACCTGAGAGAGCAGACGGGGCCTTGGTTTAACGTCTCATCCGAAAGACGGCACCTCAGACAGTGCAGCACTCCCTCAGCACTGTACTGGAGTGTCAGCCTAGCTTTTTGTGCTCAAGTCCCTGGAGTGGGACTTGAACCCAGAACCTTCTGACTCAGAGGCGAGTGTGCTACCCACTGAGCCACAGCTGACACGAAGGAGAAGAAAAATGAGCAAAGAGTAAATTTTATTCTTTCTCTTCTGTCCTGATGATGTTGATTCTTTGCTGGGGAAGATTTCAGACACCAGATACCCTCTCTGCTACTGCACCCAGGTGGCTCTTATTCAGTGTAAATGCGTTGATTAACAAGCATTTTTTTAAGAAAGATGACAGAATAAGTAGTGTACATTTGAAAATATTATCGCCATCTTTAGAGTTTCTTGCACTGCAGTGAGGATCTCAAAATTGACCAGCAAAAGCATCAACGTTTTGGCCTGCCAGCTCCAGCAGTAAGACATCGGATCCACCAGTCAAGTAGAGCTCAGCTCAGATTCAATTGAGACCCCACCACAGTTGCCCAAGTTGCTAGTTTGTAGCTAGATGGGACAGCTATAACCAACTCCAGTACTTCCTTTGAGATGGGGGACAAACTGTCAGGATTCTTTGTCACAGCAAAAAAGGTGTCCATACAGTTGTGTGTCATGGAGCAGAGGTGAGGAACCTAAAAGAGGGCAAACAAAACAAAATGGATAGCTGAAAGAAAAACTAGGAAAGTCGCATCAGCTGATTGCAGCTAGAGCGCCAGAGGAGAATCTAGAACTGGCCTCAGCAGTCCTTAGTGAGGGGATGGGTGGGGAACAATTGGTCAGTGTTCCCATGATTGACCACCTTGTTCATACAAGAATAAACAGTGATTGTCAACAAGGGCCATTTGGGTGCGGTACCAGAGGGTATCGGGTGTCTGATATCATCACTGCTTTCCTACCTCCGCCTCTGCACTGAGCGACTTCTCATCCTTGGTGATTTCAACCTTCATCTCAATTCATTATGCTCTCTCTCCTGAGTTCACTACCCTCCTATCCTCCCTCAACCTCTCCCTCCATGTAAACTCCCCAACCCATATTCACACCCATCCACTCGATCTTGCCATCTCTCGTGGCCTCGCTACTCCCATCGTGTCAATCGCAGGCCATTTCTGACCATTTCCTTATATCTCTCACCACCTACATCCCCCCAACCTAACTTGCTTCTGTGTCTGCCCCTGGAAAAAAAACTCTCCCCCAACTCTTTAACAACTGCACTTCCGAAATCCCAACTGTCCAGCCTTTGGCCCTCCATTCACCACGGCATTTCTGCAGCTACCGATCTGCTCAACCACACCCTCATCACCACCTTTGATGCACTAGTCCCTATTAAAACCATTACTCTCTCTCACCCTGGACGTTCCCTCTGGCATGGCCCTCAACTTTGCTCCTTTAAGTCCAAGGGACGCAGACTTGAACGGATATGGTGGCCAACTGATTTAGCCATTCACTGCCGGATCTGGCTGGACCGCATAAAGCATTATCGGATCCTGCTTTCGTCTGCCAAAACTGCTCATTATTCCAAGATAATTCTGGAATGCAAAGATACACCCCGGCTTCTATTCTCTGCTGCTAACTGTCTTCTTAAACCCCTCTCCCCTGTCTCCACCATCCTCACCTCCAACAAGTGTGAGGAGCTCATGGACTTTTGCCTCTAAGATTGAGACCATCCGGTCTGGGACCTGTGTGAACAGGGCAAGCAACTAATCAGTACTGCGACATGGAGAGTCTGAACCAGGAAGTGCTGGTTAGAATATTTAATTCAATGCCAAATCATGTACAGAAAGCAAAATAAAAGAGGGAAAGAAGGATGGGATATTGAAAGAGAGAGAGAAAGCGAGAGAGAGAGATAAAAGAGACAAAGAAAAAGTTAAAAAAAATTAAATTATTTTTTTTAAATTTCCAACAATAATTAAAATCTGAAGGAATGGGACTTTGCACTTGTAAAAGTTAATTTTCAGTGCCAGAGAGGTAATTTGGCAGTAATTAAGACTCATTACCAATGTTCCCTCGAATTCTTTTCCCCGCGTGCGGTCCCTTTAACTGGCTGCGCGGCACATTAAAATTTTCACACATGCATGGTTATTTCCATTGAAAAGCCTGTGTGGGACCTCCAGACCATTGCATGGCTGCACAGCTTAGCAGCAACGTTGCTTATCACACCATTAAAAATTCACTTAGACTGGAATGGACAAACCCTAATTTTTTCTGGTGTGTTTAGTGGGTATCTATCACATACATACCCCAACTTCATACCCAGCCTCACTGTTTATTTTATCATGAAATCCGGGCCCTTGTCTTCGGTTCCTGCCACCAACTCTGTTCCCTAGCCATCAACTCCATCCCTCTCCCTGGCATCTGTCTGAGGCTGAACCAGACTGTTCACAACCTTGGTGTCGTGCCAAGATGAGCTCCGGCCACATATCCACGCCATCTCCAAGACTGACTACTTCCACCTCTGTAACATCACTGGTCTCCGCCCCTCCCTCAGCTCATCTGTTGCTGAAACCCTCATCCATGCCTTTGTTACCTCTAGACTTGACTATTCCAACACACTCCTGACCGGCCTCCCATCTTCCGCCCTCCATAAACTTGTACTCATCCAAAACTCTGCTGCCCATGTCCTAACTCGCACCAAGTCCCGTTCACCCATCACCCCTGTGCTCACTGACCTACACTGGCTCCTGGTCCGGCAACACCTTGAATTTTAAAATTCTCAACCTTGTTTTCAAATCCCTCCAGGGCCTCGCCCCTCCCTATCTCTGTCATCTCCTTCAGCTCTACAACCCTCTGAGATTTCTGCGCTTCTCCAATTCTGGCCTCTAGCGCATGCCCAATTTTAATCACCCCACAATTGGCGGCCGTGCCTGCAGCTGCCTAGGCCCCAAGTTCTGGAATTCCCTCCCTAAACCTCTCTATCCTCCTTTAAGATGCTCCTTAAAACCTACCTCGTTCACCTAGCTTTCGGTCACCTGTCCTAATAACTCCTTATGTGGCTCGGTGTCAAATTTCGTTTGATAATCACTCCTGTGAAGCGCCTTGGGACGTTTTACTACGTGAAAGGCACTGTATAAATGCAAGTTGTTGTAATGCACTAAGTTAACTTCATACCCTCTGAAGTGGCCTAGAAAGCCACCAAGATTGTAAAAAAATTCAATAATAGGAGAAAATCAGATTGGCCTATCTGCAATGAACCAGGCATTATCAGGTCAAGACTTAGTCAATCTCAGCCCAGTCGACCATGCAAAGTCATCTTCACTAATATCTCAAGACAGCAGTGGATTGCAGCTGGACATAATCATACTCAGAATCCTATCTATCAGCCAACATCTCAGACTCCTACATCCCATTCCAGGGTATGTCCCATCCTATTGGCTGGATAGATGCAGGAAAGGTGGGAGCACAGTGGTATACAGTCAGGTGAGATTGGGCCCGGGAGTTCTCAACATTGATTCTGGGCTGCATGAAGTTTCATGACTTCAGGTCAAGGAACCTTCATATAGATGAAGGTTGCCAGTGTGGCAACACTGGAGGCCATGCAAAGCCAAGCAAATAAAATAAACTCTTATTGGATCATATAACCTTTAATGCTGCTTTTATATCTCGGCACCGATGGCATGAGTCAGATGCAATCAATGGCAACATCAAGATAAACGTGACTGCCAAAAGTCTACTTGAAACCAGTAAACACCCTGTTGCAGCACCAACATGTTAATGGTAGTGTTGTCATGACACTACCAGTAAACTTCACCTACATGCCCTGTTCAAAGCATCACTGTGCACTGCAAAAAAAGCTCTTAAATGCAGCTGCTATACAGGAAGACCAACTGCTCAATCTACTGGTAAATGTAGGAGAGTGATGCAGTTAGGCTGCTTTCCAAAGTCTCCAGGCTCTGGTATAACATCTTTACATTAGCAACATAATGGCACATTAATGATATCATAAAGGGGTTTCCATCACAATACACCTGACAACATTCAGTCATCCTTACCACTGAGAATGTTGGAGGAGGAGGAGGAGGTGGTGGGGGAGGAGGAGGCATCTTCCGTATTCAATATGTACACTGGATAACCTTTCAAAATCCTACAGGATGAAAAACAATTACCATTTTAGAGACCCAATTTAATATATTTATATTGTTTTTGGTTTGAAGCATATGAAACAAATATACAAGTCAATTAATGAGCTGAAATCTCATGATCACTGGACAGACTCATAGGGGTATACTTTGCAACTTGCCGCCCAGGTATAAAACTGCCATTGCGGATAGGCTGCATGTCATAGAATCCGCCCAATTTTAATTTCCAAACAGTAAATAAAAAGTGGGTGGTTTCTATAATAAGAGGCTGATCCGCAACGGCAGTTTTACACCAGGCAGCAAATTGAAAATCGAACCCATAATCTCGACAATATCACTAAATGTACCCTATTCCAATGTTTAAGTTAAAAAAAAAAAATTGTTATAATGATTCAACATTAAAAGAAGAAAAACACAAGGGGGGGGGAGGGGGAGTACTATCAATTCAATTTTTTGAAAATATTTGTCTCATCAGATAACATGTTTTTGTTATCTATTTTTATTACATAGAAACATAGGAGATAGGAGCAGGAGTAGGCCATTCGGCCCCTCGAGCCTGCTCCGCCATTCAATGCGATCATGGCTGATCATCCAAGTTCAGTACCCGGTCCCTGCTTTCTCCCCATACCCCTTGAACCCTTTAGTCTTAAGAAATATATCCAACTCCTTCTTGAATATATTTAATGAATTGGCCTCTACTGCCTTCTGTGGTAGAGAATTCCACAGGTTCACCACTCTCTGGGTGAAGAAATTACAATTCAGACCTGCTATTTTGTGCTTATGCCCGTAAATCATCATAAAACAAGTTAGCAATATCAGTTGAGTGGCTGGGGTGAGGAAGGCACAACCCAGAGGCAAGGTGTTTTTCTATAGGGAGAGAAATACAAATCGGAGGCAAATCAAGTTGCTTCGTTTTAGCATATTTCCAAGGGCAACAAAATGGAGCGTCTTCGACGTATGCAGAAGTACTAACAAAAAATCATGTTCTCCTACAATTATACTTCAGTTTTTGAAACTGAAGATGGTGGAGAGTGCTTCCCCACCCAAAAACAGAGAGAGATATTCCTTCCATTAAAATATTCCTTCTCTTTTAAATACTTCAGTTACCATATATATAGTAAACTATAAGCTTGTAAATCATGAAAAGGTTTAATTATTGAAGAAGTTTATTAAAAATACATGCACAGGAACGTAAACAGTTTTTAGAAATCAGAAATACATTTATTGGGACAGAATTGACAAACCCTTTGTATGCATCACATATTCCACCCAAAATTGAATAGATTGAACAGCACGGTGGCATAGTGGTTAGCACTGTTGCCTTACAGCGCCAGGGACCGGGGTTCGAATCCGGCCTCGGGCGACTGTCTGTGTGGAGTTTGCACATTCTCCCCGTGCTTGCGTGGGTTTTCTCCGGGTGCTCCGGTTTCCTCCCACAGTCCAAAGATGTGCGGGTTAGGTTGATTGGCTATGATAAATTGACCCTTAGTGTTAGGGGGATTAAATACGTGGGGTTACGGGGATAGGGTGGGATATGTGTTGGTGTAGGTGTTACGGGGATTGGGTGGGATGTGTGTTGGTGTAGGTGTTACGGGGATTGGGTGGGATATGTGTTGGTGTAGGTGTTACGGGGATTGGGTGGGATGTGTGTTGGTGTAGGTGTTACGGGGATTGGGTGGGATATGTGTCGGTGCAGGCTTGATGGGCCGAAATGGCCTCTATCTGCACTGTGGGGTTTCTGTGATTTCTGTGAAAATGAGAAAATGTCAGTCAAAAAAACTCGGCAGCATTTATTGCTAAATGAATAATCCTTCGCCCATTTCCAAGCTTCTTTGCCACCACACACCACCAACACCTGTTCCCAGACTTCTATCAATGTCAAACTGAATAACCCGACATGTCTGGAGATGGTGCAGGTTAACTTGATTTCCAATTTGTGCCTCCCTTCCGGTGAAGGAGTATTGCCTCATGTCCCTCATTCCCAATAACCCTGAAGTGGGAAATTCAACGTGTTGACTTGTAATCTAGCAGCTTGGTTCCTTCGACCATGACGTTGTGCCTCTTTATATTATCCCACTACATCAAGATGCTGAAGGCCTTGCCTGCTTTCTTTTAAACAAATATATTTTCAACAATATCAGAAGCTTGTAAAAGTTTAAAAGTAACAGAATCCATAAAAATATATTCCAGTGAGGATGAAATTGCAGCCTTCCTCACAAATGGACCTTGGAAGCAGCACCTGCCACGGAATGATTTTAACCCCACTCTAAGTGCAAAACCCTGAACTTATAATACAGAGCAATGGGATTTCTTAATTACCTGCAGATTAATTTCCATCGATCTAATACTATTTATTTTAAAAATGAATCTTTTACTGTGAATATCATGTCTCATTAACTGAATGGAGCAACCGAGCTAACCAATGTCAGCCATGATAACAGCCACTGGAGAAAAGAGAACACAGCTGTCAAAATGGCAAACAATAACAGGATTATAAAAACAAGTTATTTTGGAATAATTGAGAATTTAATTTAGGGATTCCCATGATGAAACACTCAAGCTTTGTTTTTGTATTTCCAAAATCAGTGAAATTTTCTCATAAGCTACACCCACCCATACCCGATACAACGTATACAGAAACAGCAATATAGCACCACAGTTCAAGACATGAGTAAAACAGCACTACAATCCAAACTGTGCAGTTTGATCATAGAAGTCCACTGTTTGCCATCTGCCACGGCACCTGCCACCATCAAAATTAAAAAAACTTGACGTGCAATAAAACCATATCATGAACTACAACAACTGGCATTTATATTGTACCGTTAACTTAGTAAAAATGTCCAAGCTGCTTCACAGGAGCATAATCAGACAAAAATTGACACCAAGCCAAGGAGGAGACATTAGGACAGTTGACAATGGTGGGTTTTAAGGAGCACCTTAAAAAGGAGAGAGGCGGAGAGGTTAAGGGAGGGAATTCCAGAGCTTAGGGCCTAGATGGCCGTAATACAGCTGCCAATGGTGAGCAAAGAAGTGGGGGATTCAGAAGAGGCCAGAGTTATAGGAATGCAGATTTCTTGGAGGGTTGTAGGAGATTACTGAGGTAGGGAGTGGAGAGACCAGGGAGGAATTTGAACACAAGGATGAGAATTTTAAAATTGAGGCGTTGGTGGACCGGGAGCTAATGTAGGTCAGCGAAGACAGGGGTGATGGGTGAATGGGACTTTGAGAGAGTTAGGATACGGGCAGCAGAGTTTTGGTACTATAACTATATAAATGTAAAGGCTGGAGTTTCAAGGATATAACATATCTCATGTTTCTACAGCACGGATAAACCTACTCACCCACTGTTCTGGCCATTAGTGATGCCACTGATCCCTCCCCACTAAAGTTACTGTATTGTAACATACTCCATTCCAAGTTTCACATAAAATATAAATACTTTTGTCAGTACTCTGATGCTAGAATTGTCCCTGTAAGAACTGAAGATATATGGAGTTACACAATGCCATATATTCTTACATCACTTATTCTACTGTCATTCACTTACATTACATAGGTTTTTGCACAATGATTTCTTTTTGAAAAGGTACATTCTCACATAAGTTACAAGACATAATGGGCCGTATTTTGCGACCCCCACGGTGTGTACGAGGTATGTACGTGCCCGTAGGGGCTGCGCGAGTTCCGGGTTAGGTATTCGAAGCGCATGCGCTGAAACCCGGCACTTGCGATCTCCTTCGCATCCCCGGGAAAAGGGCCTCTGCTATTTGCCCAACTTCCGCCCACTGAAAGGCCGTGGAATTCTTACACCTGGTAAAAGCTGGCGTAAGGCCTGCTTTTACCAGCATAAGAGTTTTTAAAAAAGAAAAAGAAAATGTTATCACTCATTAAAAACCCTGTCCAATAAGGTAAGTTTATATTTAGCCCCATTAAAACATACATTTTTTCCCCCAAAAATGAAATGTTAAAAATAAACGCCATTTTAATTAATTTTATATATGTAATTTTAAAAAATTATTTCATGTGTTTGTGTATTTTTTAAGTTATAAGCATGAATGCTTATGACAGTTCCGTACGTACGGAATCCCCCATAAGTAGGAATGGGGATTCCCTTCTTTCATTGGTTGTGCCGGCCCACGTGATCCCAGAGGTGCTTGCGAACCGCTTGCACCCCTGGGATACGTGGGCCTCTACGCATTTCTAACAGGAGAGGCCCAGGATCGCAAGCCTACGTATCTCCCGGACCACCAGGTAAATGCATAGATTTTTTGATGATCGGAGGCATCTGCCCGCTGGAAGCCTCCGATCACAAATTCAGGCCCATTATATAGATTATTAAGAGTACTCGACAGTGAGTTTAAGGAAATGATTAAATTAGGGGTTCTACTGACATTCTTAACCAAAGATAAATGAAGAACAGTTTAAAGATCACTGGTCTGATTTCGGTTTTTTTCTTGCGATATCTGATCTACGTTTTTAAACTTAAATCAGTAATACGCAATTCCATGAGAGGTACTAATGTTGTACTGCCTTGAACTTCCTAAAAGTCTGAGGAGAAATGCACATGATGCTGCAGTCTGAATCATGCCCTACCTTTTAATAGCATTCACAAAATTGTTTCTCAGTTCAGTCTTGTAAAAATTACAAATTAATTTTGCTGTATATATTAACCTCAAGGAAACATGGAGTATGTCAGCTGTCGATCAATACTGCATTGTACCCAACCTCAATGTCCAGCTTGACCTGAAGCTGAAGCTGACTTAAAAACACCACAACTAGTCCGTTACCAGGACCACTACTTCCACCCAACAATCTCCATTGGCTCCCATTACCTGGCACACTGACTTCAAAATCTTTGTCCTCATCTACGAATCTTTCTATGGCCTCACTTCACTACCACTGTAACCTTCTCCAGCCGTTCATACTGGCCCATATACTCAGCTTTTCCAACTGCGATCTACTATCGGTTAGCCCTCCCTCTGCATTATCATTGGTGGAATAGTATTCAGCCATCTGGCAGTCACATTCTGAAGCTCTTTTCCTCCACCTTGCAACATCGCTCTCCACTTTCAAGAGTTTCCATAAACCAAACCTCTTTCAGCCACCTCTTAAGTAAATTACCTCCTATTCATGTTCAGTCTAAATCCCAACTGTGAAACATTGTGGGACTTTTTGCTATGTTAATGTCCTATATCAATATAACTTGTAAGTTTTTGTATAGTAATACCTAATTTCAAAACTTATGTACACGTGATTTAAGTATAAACAAATACTGTACTGTAATGAGTTTAGAGTTTAGCTGTCTGGTGCTGTGTGTGATATTTCTGCATCTGAATCGATACGCAACAAAGTGGGAAACCTGCAACTAGTCTAGTGCACCTTGTTACTGTAAAATAGGGTAACTGTTAACCTTGGGCTATGCAGCCTAAAACTTATACTTTGAAGTCATGATGAGTGTGGCTAACAATCAGTGAGGTGGTACAGCAGTCGAAAAGGAAGTGGTATTTAATACATCTGAACTGTAATTGACATATTAGCATGACAGTAGTTGCTTACAAAGCTGGATAGCGGTAATCCATTAAAGGATTCAGGACATTCAGAAAAAAGTTACGCAAAGTATCTATGTTTAAATGTGGGCCATGTTGTTTCAAAATCTGTGGTTTACGGGTTTGTTATTCACTAGGCTCTTCTGTGGAGCCTTGTGATTATCTTTTTCCCCATGAGTGAACACACAAAATCTCCAACAGGAACATCCACTCTGAACCAGTGTCAGTGGCAGCACTAGATTTATGGCATCTTCACACACCAGTTACAGGGAATTTTTTAACTGGAACATCCATTCTTGCAAAAGGGATGAGTACAGAGCTCTAAAGGTGGAACACAGTAAAAGTAAATATCTATATAAAGTGACTGACTTATCACATAACAGGTACATGTAATAGGCAAGAAAGAAAATCACAGAACCTCAGCACTCTTTCCCAGCAATCACCAACATCCCCCATCAGTTCTCAGTTGCGTCGATGCAATCCATTAAACGAGAGATACATTTTGGACAAGATATTCTTGTACTTCACCCTACAGCGATTATTTTATCTCCTGTTGGTAATCTAAATGCTGGAATCACCAGCTCCACATGCATTCCACGATTTGCCATCCAAATCCTTTAAATGGATGATATAAATTTGAAACAAAGTTTCTAACTTGCTCCTGTATCCAATTGGTTTCAAAACAATCCCTCCTTCACATGTGTATCCCAGTCCGCGGTTTTCAAAAAGGAAGAACACAAGAAACCTTCAACAGGCCACCCACCAGAACTTGCAGGTTTTTGTTGCAGAATGCCCCCACTCTATGTTTCTCCCTCAGGTTATATCGGAATTGTAACAAGCCATCTTGGCGCTGCTTCAATGTTTCTCTGATATGTCTACCAGAGAAGACTATGCCTTAAATTTTTCCTCCCTTAGTACACAAAATTTGAATTTGCAAAGACTGGCCAACATTGTTTGGCAAAGATGTTTTCCTGTCGATTCTTCAATTGGTCTGAAAATATGTGCAATGGAAATCTGTGTTTTAGCCGATTTGTTTAAAACAACAAAAAAACACATTGGTAGGACAATACTTCATCTAGCGTTCCACTGAACGTTTGCAAAATTAACAACTTGTATTTATGTAGCATCTTTAACGTAGTAAAACGTCCCAAGGCGCTTCGCAGGAGTGTTATAAAACAAAACATTTGACACTGAGCCACATAAAGGAGAAAATAGTGCATATGACCAAAAGCTTGGCCAAAGAGGTAGGTTTTAAGGAGCATCTTAAAAAGGAGGAAAGAGAGATAGAGGGGTTTAGGGAGGGAATTTCCAGAGCTTAGGGTCTAGGCAACAGAAGACACGGCCACCAATGGCTGAGCGATTATAATCAGGGATGCTCAAGGAGGGCAGAATTAGAGGAGCGCAGATATCTTGCGGGGGGGGGGGGGGGGGCCTGAAGGAGATTACAGAGATAGGGAGGGGCGAGGCCATGGAGGGATTTGAAAACAAGGATGAGAATTTTAAAATCAAGGCATTGCTTAACCGGGAGCCAATGTAGCTCAGCGAGCACAGGGGTGATGGGTGAACAGGGCTTGGTGCAAGTTAGGATACAGGCAGCAAAGCTTTGGAGGACCTCAAGTATATGTAGGGTAGAACGTGGGAGGCCATCCAGGAGTGCTATGGAATAGTAAAGTCTAGAGATAACAAATGGACGAGAGTTTCAGCAGAAGATGAGCTGAGGCAGGGACGGAGACAGGCAATGTTACAGAGGTGGAAATAGGCATTCTTAGTTATGCTGCGGATATGTGGTCGGAGCACATTTCAGGGTCAAATATGACACCAAGGTTGCGAACAGTCTGGTTCAGCCTCAGACAGATGTTAGGGAGACGGATGGAGTCAATAGCTAGGGAACGGAGTTTGTGGCGGGAATGATTTTAGTCTTTCCAATATTGGAGAAAATTTCTGCTCATCCAGTACTGTATGTCGGACAAGCAGTGTGACAATTTAGAGACCGTGGAGGGGTCGAGAGAAGTGGTGGTGAGATAGAGCTGGGTGTCATCAGCGTACATGTAGAAACCGACGCTGTTTTCAGAGGATGTCGCCAAGGGGCAGCATGTAGATGAGAAACAGGAGGGGGGGCCAAGGATAGATCCTTGGGGGGACACCAGAGGTAACAATGTGGGAGTGGGAAGAGAAGCCATTGCAGGTGATTCTCTGGCTATGATTAGATAGATAAGAATGGAACCAGGCGAGTGCAGTCCCACCCAGCTGGATGACGGTGGAGAGGCATTGGAGGAGGATGGAGTGGTCAACTGTGTCAAAGGTTCCAGACAGGTCGAGGAGGATGAGGAGGGATAGTCACAAAGGAGGTCATTTGTGATTTGGAGGAAAGCCGTTTTAGTACTGTGGCAAGATCAAAAACCTGATTGGAGGGATTCAAGCATGGAGTTCTGGGAAAGATGGGCACAGATTTGGGAGGCGACAGCATGTTCAAGGACTTGGGAGAGGAAAGGGAGGTTGGAGATGGGGCAGTAGTTTGCAAGGACGGAGGGGTCAAGGGTTGGCTTTTTGAGGAGAGGGGTGATGACGGCACATTTGAAGGAAAGGAGGACAGTACCCGAGGAGAGAGAACCATTAAAAACGTCAGCAACAGAAGAGCCAGAAAATGAAGTTGGGTGGTCAGCAGTTTAGTGGGAATAGGATTGAGGGAGCAGGAAGTGGGTCTCATGGACAAGATAAGCCCGGAGAAGTCATGAGGGGAGATTGGAGAGAATCAGGGCTAGGGCAGGGGGAACCTTAGAGGAAGTTTGGCCCGGTGGGCTAGGGGAAGGATGGGAAGTGGCAGAGGCAGCTGAACGGATGTTCTCAATCTTAGCGACAAAGAAATCTATGAGCCCCTCGCACTTGCTGCTGATGGGGAGGGTGGAGGAGACAGGGGATTATCTTTGCATTCCAGAATTTGATCCTGCAATAGTGAGCAGGACACAATAATGCTTTATGTGGTCCAGCCAGATCTGGTGGTGAATGGCTAAACCAGATGTCTGCCATATTCGTTCAAGTCTGTGTTCCTTGGACTTAAAGGTAGAGAAGGTGAGGGCCGTACCAAGGGGAACAGCCAAGGAGAGAGGATGATTGTTGTAGTAGGGACTTGGGCATCAAAGCTGGTGGTGAGGGTGTGGTTGAGCAGATCAGTGTCTGCGTAAATGTTGTGGTGAATGGAGAGCCAAAGGTTGCGGTGGTGGAGTGGCTCTCATCACTAAATCACAACTTGGTCTGTCCCCCTACTCCTCCGGCATTCCTCAGAGATGGCATTATCTGCGATTGACACAACTGCAGCAGCGATCCCATGAGAGATGGCAAGATCAAGAGGGTGTCTGTGAATATGGGTTGGGGAGTTTACATGGAGGGAGAGACTAAGATGATAGGATGTTAGTAAACTCAGGAGAGAGAGCATGATGAACTGAGATGAAGTTTAAAATCACAGAGGATGAGAAGTTGTTCGGTACAGAGGCTGAGGGAGGAAAGCAGTGAAGATATCTTGGTGATAAAATTTTTATGGTACTTGGGTGGGCGGTCAATTTTAAATGAGGGGTGAGAGAGGTGGAACAAGGTGAGATGCTTAAAGGAGGAGAAAGTGCCGGAGGAGTAGGGGGACAGACCAAGGTGTGATTTAGTGATGAGAGCCACACTGCCACCGCAGCGGTCTGGGCGGGACAAGTGTTGGAAGGTATAGCCAGGCGGGGAGGCTTCATTTAGGGGTAAGGTGGCATCACCACTCAGCCAGATTTCTGTCAGAGCCATGATGTTGAGGCAATCATGCACGATAAGCTCATGGATGGCAAATGCCTTCTTCACAAGTGAGCAGACATACTTGAGGGAGATGCAGAGAGGGTCAGTGATGGCTGACCCACTGCCAGAGTCCACAGGGTCGGCACTGGGAGGAGGGATGTGTTGGACGGGGAGAAGATTGGCAAGATTAGCCCCCAGCGAGCGCGCTGGGCAAGAAAGTCGACGCGAGAGTAGGATAGGACAGTTGGGGTTGCTGCTTGTGAGGAGGCAGCAATGAGTGCCTCGATGGGCCCTTCGGAGGATACCAGGAGAGGCACAGAGGGAAGGTGTAGGCTTATTGAAGAGGGAGTCAAGCCTGGGACGGCGGCAGGAGAGTAGGAATGCCGAAGAGTAATGAAGGGTTAGGGTAGGGATTTTGGAGGGCAGAGTACCCGAGAAAGGAGGTATGACAACAGGAGAGAGCGGTCAGGGAGGGAGAGAGAAAAGAAAAAAGTGGAAATAGAAGTGATCAGCTCAGGTCCGGAGCAGCAGCCAAAATGCGCACGCGAATGGACACATGGAAAATGCAAGTTACATAGGCCTGGTTATCTAGTAATTATTGGGATACATATATCCTGGTAGTAACAGGATATAGGTAGGACACAATAGGAACAGTCCAGAGTTAAAGTCAGAGGTCCCACAGAGGGATGAAGTTAACGTGGGGAGTTGGCATGGAGCATCGATGAACTGTTGTCCAAATTCGGAGACAGGTGTAATGTGCGAGTGAAACCCAGAAACTATTTGAAGGGTAGAGAATTGGAGGATGGAGGTTATTTCCATGGGAATGGGAATGAGAATCCAGATGTGCAGAATCGGTTGCGGTGCAGAAAGATGATGGCGAAGTTGCAGGTCACCATAGATCAGAAGCGGCGGCGAAATGTAAAAACTCTAGCCAGCAACCAACAAAGCTGAAAAACCAGTAGAACGAGTCAACCAGCTCAGCAGAGAAACAGCAGCAGTGGGGGAAATGGCCAAAGTTACTTAAAAAACATTTAGCAGCAGAATCAGACACACAGCAGATGATTCTTGTGGTCTAATCCAGTGTAGTCTAGTGCAGAAGTGTAGTCTTGATGTCCAGAGAAGTCCAGGAATTCGGAAACCAAATTTAAGAGGTTCAACAGAAAAATGGCATTTTCCCAACCATTCAAATCAAGGAATTTTCTGTCACCAAAAGGCAGCATGTGGGACTGCATCAACTATACCTTATTTATAGAATAAAAATGTGAATTTTGAATATTTTGTCTGTTCACAGTAAGAGTCTACTGAATTCAGACATACCAAGACAAAGCAGGCAGTACATGGCTGTTATGTGTTGATACATTAAATTGATAGCTGACATTGCTTTGGTTGTTTTTAAACACATAAAATATAGACATACATACATTGGCAGTACAGTAAACAAGTTAAAGTACTCTTGTATGTTTGGTGCCAAAGCATGAAGTTCAATGCGTTGTGCCACAGGGTGTTAGGTGCATGTCTGCAATCTTTCACAGTAAGTTTCCAGCAGGTTTAAAAATATTATGTATTCTTTCAATATATTACTTTTCTCTGCCGTTAAATGTAGTAAGGTTTCATCGGGTTTTTTCTTCTTTTGGGTTGTCATAACATTTTAGCACAAGAATTATGGGTAAATGATGCAATAGAATCACTTACCTGCCCCACCCATGGCATCTGTTCCATTACTTCAGAATGATTTAATAGGGGAAAGGATTTACACAAGAACTCCAAGTCTGTTTAGTAACAGAAGGATTTCAGTAAGGGTAATCAAGCAGTAAAAACACTATGGATAGAACGGCAGAACAGCAAAGCTCTGGTGGGAGTTGCCTACAGACATGACAGTAGTGATGTAGTGGGAAGGATGGATAAATACGGAGAGCAGGGCAGCATGTAGCAGAAACAATGTGATTATAATGAGAGATTTAAGTTTCACAGACTGGAAGAAGCAGAGTTGCCCAAGAAGTAAAGACAACAAATTTCAAGAATGCATTTGTGACAGTTTTCTGGGACAATCATTTTTGGAAGCAACAAGGGACAGGTCATACTAGATTTAGTGATGAGTAATGAGATAGAATTAGTTAACAATCTAACAGTAAGGGAACATCTAACAAATAGTGTCCACAAATGGTTCGAGAAGGAGAAGTGAGAGTCACAAACCAAGGTCTTAAATTTAAGTAAAGTAAACTTTAAAGGAATGAGAAATAAATTGACCACAGTAAACTGTACGGAACTGTTAATGGGTAAACCTAGAGACAAACAGTAGGAAGTATTCAAAGAAGTATTTTGTACAATACAATACACTACATACCCCTAAACGGCAAAAGCTTGACTTGTGCAGATACGCAACCAAGGTCAACAAATGAGCTCAGTGGCAGTATTAAGCTAAAAGAAAAGGCTTACAAAAATGCAAGGAAAAAGTGGAACAAGTAGCAGGCTGGTGTGAGCTATAAAAAGCAACAAGGGATACAAAGAAAGTAATGAGGTACAAAAAGGGAACATGAAGAACACTTGCAAGGGATATCAAAGTCAACAGCAAATGTTTTTATAAATTAAAAGAATGGTAAGGAGGAATGTGGACCCATTAAAGACAGATGCAGGTGATACTATAATGGACTATAAAGAAATGGCAGACTTCTTAAATGAGTACTTTGTATCCGTTTTCACAGCGAGGTCAAAATACCATCGTTACAAGGGAAAATAAACATAAGTCAAGGGGAGCAACATTGGATTTAATACAAGTAAAAAAATTGTATTGGGGAAAATAATGGGACTTAAGACATACAAATCTCCAGGATCTGATGGTTTCCACCCCAGGGTATTAAAGGAAATAGGTGAGGAAATTGCAGATGTATTAGTCATAATTTTACAAAGCTCTCTAAATTTGGGAATTGTGCCTTTGGATTGGAAAATTGCAAATGTCATTCCATTATTTAAGAAGTTAGGAGGGAGAGTTGTCAGTTCATCAGTTATGGGAAGTTACTGAAATCTATCATCAAGGACAGAGTGACTGAGCACTTAAACAAGAGAGTCAACATGGATTTGTGATGGGTAGGTCATGTCTGACAATCTAGTTGAATTTTTTTGCGGCGGTCACTACCAAGGTGGATAGAGGAGTGTCTATGGATGTTGTCTGTGTCGATTTCCAGAATGCATTTAATAAGGTTCTGTACAAGAGATTATTAGCAAATAAAAAGCATGTGGAATTGGAGGTAACCCTTGTGACGTGGGTTGGTAATTGGTTGGGAGGTAGGTGACAAAGTAGGACTACAGGGAATGCACTCGGATTGGCAGGATGTGACAAATGGTGTTCCCCAAATGAATGGAGAGTTGTATATCCAAGTTTTGCAAATTACACCGAATTAGGAGGCACAGCGAGTTGTGTAGATGGGAGCAGGAAGTTAGAAAACGACAGACAAATTAAGTGAGTGGGCAAAATTGTGTCAGATGGAGTTCAATGTGGGGAATCACAGAATCACAGAAACCTCACAGTACAGATAGAGGCCATTTCAGCCCATCGAGCCTGCACCGACACATATCCCACCCGATCCCCGTAACCCCACGTATTTAATCCCCCTAACACTAAGGGTCAATTTTTATCATAGCCAATCAACCTAACCCCGCACATCTTTGGACTGTGGGAGGAAACCGGAGCACCCGGAGAAAACCCACGCAAACACGGGGAGAATGTGCAAACTCCACACAGACAGTCACCCGAGGCCGGATTCAAACCCGGGTCCCTGGCGCTGTGAGGCAACAGTGCTAACCACTATGCCACCGTGCTGAGGTCATCCACTTTGGATCAGAGAAAGATAAATCAGAATATTTTCTTAAAGGCGAAAGACTAGGACTGTGGAGGAGCAAAGGGATTTGGGTGTTCAGATACACAAATCACTAACAGCTAGTCCACAGGTACAAAAACTGATCAAAAATGCTAATGGAATGTTGGCCTTTATCTCAAGGGGATGGAATACAATGGGGAGGAAGTGATGCTTCAGTTGTAGAGCGCTTTGGTCAGACCCCCTCTGGAATACCGCATTCAGTTCTGGGCACCGCACCTCAGGAAGGATATATTAACCTTGGAGGGGTTACTGCACAGGTTTACCAGAATGGTACTGGGGCTGAAAGGATTCAATTATGGCGACAGGGTGCATAATCTTGGTTTGTATTCCCCAGAATTCAGAAGGTTGAGGGGTGATCTAAATGAAGTGTTTAAGATGATAAAGGGATTTGCTAAAGTGGATACAGCAGAACTATTTCCTCTGTTGGGGGAATTCAGAACAATATTACAATTAGAACTAGGCCATTCAGAGGTGAAATCAGGTAGCACTTTTTTCATACAAAGGGTAGTGGAAATCTGGAAAACTCTCCCCAAAATGGCTGTGGATGCTGGGTCAATTCAAATTTTCCAGACGAAGATTGATAGATTTTTGTTAGGCTAGGGTATCAAGGGATATAAATCAACGGTGGGTAAATAGAGTTAAGATACAGAGCAGCCATGATCTGGTTGCATGGCGGAAGAAGCTCGAGGGGCTGAATATCCCATGTTCCTAAAAGAACAGATGTGATGGAAGCCCAAATGGTTTAAACAAGTGAGCACAGAGGGTTCAAACCAGATGAATAAGAAACAGCCAAGAAAATATTCCTGAAATTAAAGAGAGAAAATGAAGTAATGTAATGTGAAGAGGGAGTTGCTTTACTAGGACTAGGTTATGAAATGGTGAAATTCAAATTCTTGACATACAAGTTTCTGTACTTCACTGTGCTATAAAAATGAGCATTTAATGGAGGCTAAAAATTCCCCATGAGCATGGGAGCAAAAATAAATAGTAAAGTAAATCATAAG
Organism: Somniosus microcephalus; assembly: GCF_052327205.1. Classification (NCBI taxonomy): domain Eukaryota; kingdom Metazoa; phylum Chordata; class Chondrichthyes; order Squaliformes; family Somniosidae; genus Somniosus; species Somniosus microcephalus. Next base: position 248,137,200 of record NC_140990.1, on the reverse strand, counting down.
TGCTCTTGTGTAGATTCAAATGGCATTTCCAAAGGTATGCCTACAATCTTAACCAGGGGGTATGGTAAAGATTAAATAAAAACAGGACATGCTGGAAATACTCAACAGGCCAGGCAGCACCTGGAGAGAGAAACAGAGTTAACGTTTCAGGTCAATGACCTGTCGTCAGAACTGGAAAAAGTTAGAGATGTTACAGGTTTTAAGCAAGTACAAAGGCAGGGGAGGAAAGAACAAAAGGGAAGGTCTGTGAAAGGATGGAAGGTAGGAGAGATTAAAAGACAAAAGGGATGATGGTGCAAGGCAAAAGGAGATGGTAATGGGACAAGTTAAGAAACAAAAGATGAGTCTCGATGTGTGTAAATGGGAATGGCAGAATCAACAGCTGCCATGTGAAAAAATAAGGGCAGAGGTTCTGGTCTGAAATTGTTGAACTCTATGTTGAGTCCAGAAGGCTGTAAAGTGCCTAATCGAAAGAGGAGGTGCTGTTCCTTGAGCTTGGTAAAAGATTATTGAGTCTGCAACAAGCGAGGAAGCGCAGAAAAATTATATTTAAAACAATTGGCTAAAGATACAAAATGTAAGTACAGTAATTATTTAATTAGTGTGCCTTTATTCCCAATTAAATACTTTAAACCATTAATATTGTAAATTAAATTTACACCACAAAAACTGAACATTTCAATGGCAGTCTATGGCACGAGTAAAAACATTTATTCTGTTTCTTTAGCCCAATCTCATGAGTTAGTTTTACTGCTGCTACATTTTTCTACATAAGTCACTGCACTTAGAGCAATTCACTGTATGTGAAGCATTTTAAGAAGTTGCTGAGAGACATGATAAGGTGTCATATAAATGCAAGTCTCTTTTTCTTTAAAATTAATTTTCAAAAGGACATTTTCAAACAGAAAATAAATCCTGAAATATTCAGAGATTTATTAAATTAGCTCTGCTTACAAAAATAAAGCACAGAAACACAATGGGCTCCATTTTGACATTCTACAACTATCATCTGTGCTGTGTAATTGAGCTTAAACTAACCTGAATTAGTTCAGTTGAGTGCAGCTGATTTAAAACTGAATAAACTGAAATGCCGAGCCAGCACTGGACAGACATTAAGCTGTTCTTCTACTCCAACATTTGCTTTGATGTAAAGTGGTTTTGGGGCACATTAACCCAGAAGTGGCAGTAAAACTCAGAAGACTATCAATTACCCTAAAGCCCTGAGCTTGGAGACCCACACTAATAGTTTGAGTCCTCAAAGTAGGAATTCTTAAATCCAGTCTTAAAAAGGTGAAGTGACATATACAATCCAATTAATTACAACTTAAATTAACACAACCTTCATAACTGAACAGTTTATGCTGTGGTTCACACATAACAAAAGGCACTTACTTAGCATCTTACTGCACATCTCCAAGCACACAGCGGTTATCTGTTTATCAACTGTCAGTAACAAATTGTACACAGACAAGATTGAAAATAAAGTCTCATGTTAACATTATATATTCTTAAAATTATATATAAATGGATCAAAGCTTTACATTATCATGAGCATCAATCTCAATCTTTGTCTTTTTTGTGATCTAAAGCTACTGAAACAGTCTTCTTGCTGAGGCCTCTGGTTTCCTGTTAAAGTGGTCAACAGGAAAAACAATGCTTCTAAATTACCACAACTACCCTGCCATTTGTGTGGCACCAATTAGTAGTTACAGCTGACTCCTCGCAATATTCTACACCAGACTTAAACGGCAAGTCACAGCTGAAAGTAAAAATAAATTAAAAACCACTCAAAAATACACTTGTACAATTATTTTTCTAAATGTTAGTTTAAAAATGTGAGCCACACATTGGAGTGATTACAACATTTACAAATAAAGGTAATATATGCATGCTAATTACTAAGCAGGTTCAGCACTATCCAACTCTTTTCTTAACTATTGCTAGATACCAATCATTGATTTAGCTCAAGTACAGCCCACTTATAACGTCCATGGTAACTACTTATGCAATATTTACTTTAAAAAGATTTTACTTAAATAGTAAATCTGATTATGAAAAGTGCAATCCGCAAACATTCAAAACCTTTTAAATATGATTAAAATAATATCGTCAGTGAATGCGATGATGCAAAAGAGATTAATATTCCAGAGGTAGAGCGATCAGGAAAAACTATGGGAAAAGTAGCACAAATATATTTCAGAGATAATCAGCGACAAATTCTCAACATAAATATGAAGCAGGGTACTAGGGCAGATGTTACATAGTAGCATTAGCACTTTGTACTAATACTAAGTAGTAACACTTAGCAATAATCACTTAGTAGTCCAAAAGAAAGAACCAGTTAACCGAGAAATTGGAGAACATCTACATTCTTTATGTTGTAAAAGGTTCATTTACTGTACAAAAATGCAGCTGATGACAAATGCACGGTTCCCCTGCCATTGGCTACATTTGTAAATATAGATAAACTGACCTATCTTATTCTGGCAGCATTAAAGATCACCTTTTCTTGAGGTTTTTTTTAAGCTTGAATTAACTGGCTCGGCTTTTGGCCTTTGAAATATGTGGAGTCAGTTTAATATATTGGACATCATGATGTCATTAGTGTCAAATACTGGCCAATTAAAACACTCAGACTGAAGTGGAGACTGTAATGACATAATTACACTACATGCATGAAAGAAGGGTCTCCATATTCCCTATCATATGGAAAACAGCAGCAAGTGAGATAGTTAAACAGAGAAGAGTGGCACACAGAGCTCATCATAGCTTCTTTTCCCCTAAAACTGGATTTTTATTAGCAAAATAAGAGCGACTGTAGTCATATATATATTATTATAATGAAGGCTAAGGGCCAAAACAATAAAAGCAAAGGGGCTCAAGAGCGTATTCAATGAGACCCTGTTGCTACTCATCTGAAAGAGATTAGCAGTTATAAAGGAGCAGACAGCATCGTTTCAGAATGCAACAGGTCACATCTCACTAATCTAACTGAATACTTTGAAGAGACATAATTTGCATTTCAGAAGATATACAATAATGTTTTTAGAAGGTATGGGATAAAGTTTAACACACAATGCTTTGATGTTTATGACTCATGGAATTGGTAGAAAACGAACTTGTTGAAAACTAGCTCGCTGAACAGAAAGTAATCTTTTAACTCCCCCAATGGCTCAGTATGTTTATCCAGTGAGTAGCTTAACCACACCATTACAAATTCAAGTCCATCATAGGATACCTTCTTGGATTCAGGGGTGTCAGTGGTCTGAGTGCCTTACTTTTATGGGACTTAACTTACACTGCCTTATGTCCATTTGTACGATCTGGGGTGTAACAATGAAACACCCTTGTGACTCAAACTGGATGGCTGTGTCTTATGCATGTGTATTTCTTCAATGTCTCTGAAAGTGAACTGAGTTAAGTCTTAGTTTAAATTGTTAAACTACTTTATTCCATGGTAACAGGAATAGTTACGATCAATCGATAGAACTTACCTTTGCGTAACATGAAAACAATGACTTGGATGAAGGAATAAAGAGTTGTATATCCAAGCTTTCAGAAGACATTAAGTTAGGACGCACAGTAGGTTGCCTGGATAAAAGCAGGAAGTTACAAAGGTATTTAGACAGACTAAGAGAGTGGGCAAAACTATGGCAGATGAGAGTTCAATGTGGGGAAGTGTGTGGCCATCCACTTTGGATCCAAAAAAAAGTCAGAATGTCTTCTTAATTTTGAGAGACTAGGATCAGTAATGAATCAATGCCTTCAGGAAAGGAGGTGAGGATCTTTAAAGGAAGGTGACAAATGGACAAGTAATAGAGAAGTTCTGCAGATTTTTGTTCTGGGTGCTCTGTTTAAATTGGTTATAAATACATTACAGAACTTCGAGTCTTATAAAATTGTTGATGACACCCAGCTACGTTACCATATAACTGATGCAGGGGAGCATCCTGAGGAATCTGGTCAAATTAAGCAAATATAAATAATCCAGCAATTAGAGTTTTAAGCAATGAAAAGAAGCTCATAGAACTAAATTTATGTTCATCAGTGGAGGGAAGGAAGGCTGTTGAGTAGAAAGGCAGGAGCTCAACTTTAGGTCCTTAAAATGCTAAGCAGCATGAATAATATGAATTAGTTAATTTAAACTCGAATTGCTGAACTAGAAAACATGAGTGCTTCTTCTCCATTGCCCAACCAGTGAACGAAACCCTCAGCAAAACAGTTAATAATCAAACATTCTATACAACATGGGAGTCATCATTGTTCTATATGAGAAAAGCATACTTCATTAATAAAGCATCAAAAAAGGTGGAAATGTGTGATTTTTAAACATGCAAGCTGGGAGAATGTAATTTATTTGCCATAAATGAAAATAAAAAAATAAGCCAATCACAATCCACCTGCAATAATGATCATTTGCACTTCCAAAGCAGTTAACGAGTCACTGGACCACTATGAAGTTCCCAAGTTTAAGGAGCATGAAGTAGAAATGCAATTGTTAAAGGCACATTTGTTTTCTAGGGGGTTCTGGGGACATGTGACTTTTGCACACTCCTTCCAAATACACTAGCCCCCTCTCCTGTGTGTGTTCTGAATTATGGTACATTTTTAGGGCATGTTCCACTGGAAAATTGAATTTTTATATAAAGCTGGGCCATTGTTCAGTTTGAAACACTTTTATATTTCACAATTGATAGATTTTCATTCTTCAAAAACAAAGAACACAGTGAAATTTAGATTTTCAACAGGCCATTACTTCCCCAAAAATGACCTCAACAGTCATGCCTGCCACCTCAGTTAACAGAGACACTCTGTTCCTTTGGACCCCATTGAGAGAGAGAGTGTGTAACACATTCAAATCACCACCCAGTTGGTAGGGACACACTCCTTCTCCAATCATACCAATTCCTAATGGCACTTTCCTCAGCAATCTCACCTCCCCTCCCATCTCAACCAAGTTCAAGTTGATACTTTTCCTCTATACCCAGATTAAGCTAGTATTGTTCATCCCTGCTGATGCTAGCACTCTCTTTCCCTCACCCAAGCTGGTGCACTCTCTTCCCTCCCACCCACCCTCCCTCTCAGTTAAAGCAGACGCTCTCGCTCCTCTCCACCAAAAGTGCTGTTGCCAGCTTCTACCCTCTTCCCCTACCACCAAAATACCACTCCCCGCTTGTCCTACCTTCCCTTTCACTCCACCTTCCCCGTTCCTTTAATGCTACTTCTACACAAGCTCTGCTGCTTCTTGAATTAAATCCAGCAGCTGCATACTGTAGATGGAATTCTTGTTCTCATGAGAATCACTTCCAGTAGAACTCAGGTAGGACTGGCTTTGAGAGGTGAAGGGGCCTGATATGCACTGATTTTTGTGTGCCAACACAAAACATGCTCCCAAAACACTGACAATCCAAAACATGGACAACTGGTATGCTCAATAATAAGCAACATAATAATCAGATATTCTATGATTTACATGAAAGGTTACATCAAATGTTATTGTAGTAATGTAATGGAAATGTAGAACTCAAATATAGTTAAGTTCTTATGTAACCATATCATCTGCTCTCTTCACAGGCCAAGAACCCATAAAGCACCAACCATCACCATCCCTAGTTGAAGTGGACACCAGCACTACACCCACTGTAGGAGGCATTAATAACGAGGATGAGAATGAGGAAGCACCAGGTGGGTCACTAAGCAATGGTGAAGAAGTGGGAGTAACGTTGAGAAGTGACAAGGTGGCAAACAAGCTTAAACTCCACTGTTCTGGCTATGTATCCACATTCTGTTTGCTTTTTAAAAATGTTTTCTTAAATTTGCACTGATGAGCGTACTGTTACTTCAACAACAACTTGCATTATATAGCATCTTTAACGTAGTAAAACATCCCAAGGTGCTTCACAGGAGTGATCTCAAACAAAAATTGACACCGAGCCACAAAAGGAGATATTGGGGCAGGTGACCAAATGCTTGGTCAAAGAGGTAGGTTTAAGCAACATCTTAAAAGGAGAGAGGTGTAGAGAGGCGGAGAGGTTAGGGAGGGAATTCCAGAGCTTAGGGCCCAGGCAACTGAAGGCACAGCCGGCAATGGTGGAGCGATAAATGCGCAAGAAGTCAGAATTGGAGAAGCGCAGAAATCCCTGAGTGTTGTAGGGCTGGAGGAGGTTACAGAGATAGGAAGGAGCGAGACAAATGGAGGGATTTGAAAACAAGGATGAGGATTTTTAAAATTGAGGCATTGCCAATGTAGGTCAAATCTGTGAACGGGACTTGGTGCGAGTTAGGATACGGGCAGCAGAGTTTTGGATGAGCCCAAGTTTACAGAGGGTGCAAGGTGAGAGACCAGCCAGGAGGGCATTGAAATAGTTGAGTCTAGAGGTAACAAAGGCATGGATGAGAGTTTCAGCAACAGATGAGCTGAGGCAGGGACAGAGATGGGCGATGTTACGGATGCTTCCAGTTCCCTTTCTAAGTTTCCTTGTGTTATTTCTATCCTAAGAATCATAGAATGCTACAGAAAAAGGCCATATGCCCAACAAATCTACGCTGGTGTTTTTCTCCACGTGAGCCACCTAGTCCAATCCTACTCTCCTGCTCCCTCTCCAGGATCCACTTTTCAAGCAACTATCTAAATCCCTTTTAAAGTACAGGAAACTTTCGTTTAACCGGAGGTTAAATGTCCGGAAAGCTCCATCTACCGGCAAAATTCAGGAGCCGTTTCCTATAAGTTTTTTTACTTCTCGTTGCTTTTTTTTTTTCCAGTCAGGCTCTGCAAGGTCTAGCTGAAGCTGTTGCTTAGCTACAGAGACGCTTTTAAGCTGCGGCCGACTGTTTTGAAGCTGTTGCTAAGCAACAGGGTTTGTTGATTCACATGGAGCTCAAAAGCTCCGTATGTTTTAACATTAGCGCTGGTTTCTACGGCAGTTTTGATGGTACGGCACCAGCTCGGTCCCGTCAGTGCTGGATACCAGAAAGTTTCCTGTACCTATGAACTCTGCTTCACAGAAAACTTTTCAAAGGCTTTTTGTAATTCCAATTAAACTACCACATAGGGAATTGCACTGTTACGTTATTTGTGATATTCTCAAAGAAGTCCAGGAGGTTTTCATGGCAGGACCTACCCCTTCTAAATTCATGCTGGCATTTTCTCCTCCAGTCTTTTCCTTACAATAGGTTCCATTATTTTACTCAAATAAAATTATGATACACAAAGGGCCTGTGATTGACTGGGTCAGTCTTGTCCCCCGTTTTAAATGTAGATGCAACATTTTCTGCCTTCCAATCCTGTGGAACCTCTCCAGTACTTAATGATTCTTTCGTGACTTTAGCTAGTGCCCCACAAATTTCCTCCCAGGATATATGCTATCTGGTCCAGGAAATTTGTTACTTTGGTACCTTTAACTTCTTGAGTACTGTACTTTCCATACATGGAGTCACCATTTTATTCCTTAGTAAATGCTTCTAGAAAACATTTAAGCAATTCAATGATTTTGCCTCCATCTTCAATTGCTCCACCACTTTTATCTGTCAGAATTCTATCCTACTCTCTAACTACTCTTAGTTATACTGAAAAAAAACAATTATTGTGCTTAACATCCTTTGTTCTGTTGTCTCTGATGTCCGATTTTAAACCTTGATACAGTAAACTCTTGTTTAAACGGCACTTAATCATCTGGAACACTTTAATAACCGTCAAAATAGATAACCGGTAATCTTGCCGAATCCATCCAGCACTCGTTTTGCCGAGTCCGAGTCTCCTGCGGTGGCAGAGTTAGTCAGTGGTTTTTATTTGTGTGTGCGTTAAAAATTGCCTTGGTAGGTATACCTCTCTGTTATCCAGAATTTTATATCAACCAGCACCATCCTGGTCCCATTGGTGCCAGATAAGAAAGAGTTTACTGTACTTGTTTTTTTAAAGCCTGTTTAATATTTTGCTAATCACCTTCCAAAGTTGTCCCTTTCTCTTGGACTTTGTTTTTCTTTATGCAATTTTAATTGCACAACTTATCCATTTTGGGGACTGCCAGTTAGTTTACTTTTATTTTACTTTGGTATATAGTTGTCTTGCATACCTATCTTACACAGTTCCTCATGCAACTTTTGCTTGTGTGCAACGGCTAATGTGTTACTGATGGCCATTCTGCAACACCCGTAAATTCGGGTCTCCACGGGCGAGTATGCACGGGGGTACTCACCCGTAGGCCCGATGGAAGTGCCGGTTTCCTGCATGCACTGCGCATGCGTGGGAAACCGGCGCTTCTGTTCCTCTGAAAGCAGGGGTTCAGAGGTTGAACGCGTGCGCGGGAGAGGCTGCGCGTGCGCATCAAACTTAGTTTTTTTTTTTAAAAACAGGTTTTTCCGTGAGGGTAAGTCTGCAGAATTTACACATATAAAAAGCAGGCGTAAGGCCTGCTTTCTACAAGGTAAGTGGTGAATTAATTAAAATTAAAACATTTTTTCCACAGGTTTATTATTTTTAAATACTTTAAAGCAAGCTAAGTTTATTTTTAGCCTCGTTAGAATATAAAATTATTTTTTTCAAAAATTTAAATTGTTTAAAATAGTTATTGCATGTAATTTATAGTTTATTTTAAAAATGTGATTAAAAAAATTTATTTGACGGTTTAGTGCTATTTTGGGGCCGTAGTATTTATAAGTCTTGACAGCACTTCCTGTCAAGACTTATGAATGGAGCATTCCCTGCTCCAATTGGCTGCCCATGGCCCACGTGATCCCAGGGGACGCATCGAACTAACTGCGCCCCTGGGATACGCAAGCACTGCGCGCCGGCAGCTGGACCAGGCCCCGGATCGGAATTCCACGCGGCCCTACAGCTCAACGGCCAGTGCGCAAGGTAAGTGCAGGTCGGGGGCTTGCACCCGCAGGAAGCCCCCGACCCAAATTTCTGGGCCATTAATATCTCCTACTTTTCCATGGAAGTTAAAGTTGAAATTATAACTCATCCATATACAAAGCAATGGCACTATTGTGCAGCATGTCATTATGGTTTTGCAGACCTACTTTGTGGCATATTATTAGCCACAGCCCTAAAACAGCCCAAGTATCTAAAGCATTGCTTTAGCACCTTAAATATCTGCTAATTAGGGCCTCTGGTTCACCCATGTGTTTGGTGTCTGTTCTCTGCTGCAGTACGAGAGGTTACGCAGGAGGTATCATTAGCTATGGTTACACTAAGTGGCCTGTATCTCCAAGAAGCCAGCATCCAATCTTTCTTCTCCTTCAAACAGAACCGTCATGGTTGATTGCCTCAGAATTATAGCATCAGGTGTAATCCTCACCCCCTCAGGAAACATGCATTGAGGTGCTTTATTTTCTCGTGCTGGGCATGTTGTTGGAATAAAGATTTATATAGTGCCTCATCACATCCTCAAGACATCCCAAAGCACTTCACAACCAATGAATTACTTTTGAAGTGAAATCACTGCAGGCAAACATGGTAGCCAATCGGTGTACTGCGCAGTCCAATTGCACGGAGCAGCAGTCTAGATCGCGGAGGTGTCATCGTTCAGATGAGATGTTAAACCGAGGTCCCATCTGCCTGCTCAGGTGGACATAAGAGATGACATGGAGCAGGGAAGTTCTTCGTGTCCAGACCAACATTTATCCCTCAACCAGCATCACTAAAAACAGATTGTGTGCTCGTTTATCTCATTGTTGTTTGTGGGTCCTTGCTTTATGCAAATTGGCTGCTGTGTTTGCCTACAAAAATAACTGACTGCACTTCAAAAGTACTTCAGTGGCTGTGAAGCACTTTGGGACATCCCAAGGTCGTGAAAGCCACTATATAAATGCAAGTTCTTTCTTTTCTATCAAACAGGAAATATAAAAATACAAGGGCAATACTGCAAACAATGTGATATATCTATTACAACATGGCTAGAACAAAGAGCAACAATGAGCCTTGGTTGTTTTATAGCGGTTACTTCAGTCATCGGACTCGTTTCAGTTCAAAACAAATGTGCTAATACTGACAGCACGGAGGGGGAGGGGAGGTATTGTTATTTTATGTGCAAATTCTAATGGACAAGGCAAACTTACAGGTTAAGAAAAGAATCCAGTATTATTTGTCACATAACTAATACATAAGGGTTTAACTTGCACAGACAGCATTCTTTTCCTGAGTTTGTGCAACTAGTATTTAAAAGCAGCAGCTTAGTTAGTGGAGGTATATATACTATTAGAATTCGCCCTCCAGTTCGCTACAACTGAATTCAACTGTCTATAGTGACTAGGACTCTGATCTGTCAACCAAAGCTTAAAATCTGTTTAATTTGTTCTTCTCACAAACCAGAGATATGAGGCGTCATTGGAAAATAATTTTTTTAAATTATCTCTACCATTGCAGAAACCTACATAAAAATTAGCAACTACATATAGGAGTAAGAAAAATGGAGGAGAGAGAAGCTTTAGACACTCGCATCTGTCTCTAACATTATTGCGGCATGACAAACCCAAAGCCTTCGTTTATTTCCATGCCTTCTTTTTAAAATGGCTCATACCCATAATATTTTCATGGTGAAAGGGTTGGCAGGATTCTGCAATGCCACTCATGATGTAATTGCAAGAAACTGACTTGTCTGACCATTTCATCTCTTTCCCTAGGGGCCAAATGCTTAAGAAATCTCCTGGTGATATTGTTGAGACTGAAAACTAAATAACCGATGCAAGACCCTGCCCCAACCGCCATGGCACAGTGAGCTGATGTACCAATGCACTTCACCCCTGTGCTGCCTCGAGAGCTGATTTTTAAAAGCTTCTACTTTGCCAATACTGTATTATATCTCTCTTTATACTATGGGGCAGAATCACCAAAAACAGATCCACATATGTACAAGGTTTGCACAGGCATAGTTGCTCAAAAGTCCCCACCATCACAGAAGCCAGTCTTCAGCCAATTTGATTCACTCCACGTGATACTGTATAAAGAAATGGCTGAGTACACTGGATACAGCAAAGGCTATGGGCCCTGACATCCCGGCTGTTGTGCTGAAGACCTGTGCTCCAGAACTAGCCGCGCCTCTAGCCAAGCTGTTCCAGTACAGCTACAACACTGGCATCTATCCGACAATGTGGAAAATTGCCTAAGTATGTCCTGTCCACAAAAAGCAGGAAAAATCCAATCTGGCCAATTACCGCCCCATCAGTCTACTTCAATCATCAGCAAAGTGATGGAGGTGTCATTGACAGTGCTATCAAGTGGCACTTACTCACCAATAACCTGCTCACTGATGCCATGGACAAAGGAGCTGAATTCCAGAGGTGAAGTGAGAGTGACTGCCCTAGACATCAAGGCAACATTTGACCGAGTGTGGCGTCAAGGAGCCCTAGTAAAACTGAAGTCAATGGGAATCGGGGGGAAAACTCTCCACTGGCTGGAGTCATACCTAGCACAAAAGGAAGATGGTTGTGGTGGTTGAAGATCAATCATCACAGCCCCAGGACATCGCTGCAGGAATTCCTAAGGGCAGTTTCCTAGGCCCAACCATCTTCAGCTGTTTCATCAATGACCTTCCCTCCAACATAAGGCCAGAAATGGGGATGTTCGCTGATGACTGCAGTGTTTAGCGTCATTCACAACTCCTCAGATAATGAAGCAGTCCATGCCCGTGTGCAACAAGACCTGGACGACGTTCAGGCTTGGCTGATAACATTCGCGCTTGGGCTGATAAGTGGCAGGTAACATTCGCACCACACAAGTGCCATGCAATGACTATCTCCAACAAGTGAGAGTCTAACCACTGTCCCTTGACATACAACGGCATTACCATCGCCGACTCCACCACCAACATCATCCTGGGGGTCACCATTGACCAGAAACTTAACTGGACCAGCCACATAAATACTGTGGCAACAAGAGCAGGTCAGAGGCTAGGTATTCTGTGGTAAGTGTCTCACCTCCCGACTCCCCAAAGCCTTTCCACCATCTACAAGGCACAAGTCAGGAGTGTGATGGAATACTCTCCACTTGCCTGGATGAGTGCAGCTCCAACAACACCCAAGAAGCTCGACACCATCCAGGACAAAGCAGCCTGCTTGATTGGCACCACATCCACCACCTTAAACATTCACTCCCACCACCACACCGTGGCTGCAGTGTGTACCATCTACATGATGAACTACAGCAACTTGCCAAGGCTTCTTCGACAGCACCTCCCAAACCCACGACCTCTTCCACTTAGAAGGACAAGGGCAGCAGGTGCATGGGAACACCACCACCTCCAAGTTTCCCTCCAAGTCACACACCATCCTGACTTAGAAGTATATCGCCGATCCTTCATTGTCGCTGGGTCAAAATCCTGGAACTCCCTACCTAACAGCACTGTAGGAGTACCTGCACCACAAGGCCTGCAGCAGTTCAAGAAGGCAGCTAACCAATGACTATCTCCAACAAGCGAGAGTCTAACCACCGCCCCTTGACATGCGGTCACCACCAACTTCTCAAAGGCAATTAGGGATGGGCAATAAATGCAGGCCTTGCCAGCGATGCCCACATCCCATAAACAAAAATAAATTGGCAAGGAGGTGGTCAAGTAGGTTTTTTCCCCATGTTGGTTCTCACCACCTGTTGCAGAACCAGACTGGCAGCTATGTCCTTCAGGACACAGCCAGCTCTGTCAGTAGTGGTCCCCCAACCAGAGTACCCTCAGTGCTTCTTCCATGTGATGTTCAACATGGAGGGGTACTGATTCATCAGCTGAGGAAGGGCGGTAGGTGGTAATCAGCCACCCAGGACATACCCAGGGATGGTGATGGATGAGTTTGGGACATTGGCTGAAAGGTATGATTCTGTGAGTATGACTATGTCGGGCTGTTGCTTTACTAGTCTGTGGGACAGCTCTCCCAATTTTGGCACAGGTCCCCAGATGGTGGCGAGGAGGACTTTGCAGGGTCGACTGGGCTGGGTGGTCCGTCCAGTTTCATTCTTATTATTGTGTTTCATAGCAGTTTGTTACAGCTGAGGAGCTTGCTAGGCCATTTCAGAGGGCAGTTAAGAGTCAAGGGTCTGGAGTCACATGTAGGCCAGACCAGATAAGGACATTAGTGAACCAGATGGGTTTTTACAACAATCCAATAGTTTCATGGTTACCATTACTGATGCTAGCTTTTTATTCCAGATTTATTTAATTAACTGAATTTAAATTCCCCAGCTGCAGTGGTGGGATTTGAACTCACGTCTCTGGATCACGAGCCCAGTGAAATTACCACTATGCTACCATTCCCATATGTAGGTTGCATCTTCAATCCACTATAACTTAAAAATTCCAACTTTTACAAAGACTATGGGGTAGATTTTCCTGGAGCCGTCAGGAGGGGTTTCAGGCGTTTGGGGGGGGGGGGGGGGGGGGGGGGGGGAATCCCGAAATCGGGGGTCCCGACACCATCCCGCCCAAAACCCGCCTCCACGTAAGTTTCACAGGAGGCAGGTACCCACCCCGCACTGGGACCCACCAACCCGAGGCGGGAAGGGATTAGTGCCAATTAACTGCCTGTTAACGGGCAGTTTTTAGCCTAATCCCTATTTTGAGGGGTGTCGTGTGGGATTCCCGACAGCTCCAAACCACGCCAGGTTAGAGCAGTCGGGCCGTTGGGTTGAAGGACTTGGAGGGGTCGCGATGTCGGTGTTCAGGTGAGTGATGGGTGCATAAGTGCAAAGGTAAGTGTGTTTGGTGTGTCTAAAGTGTGTAAAGAAGTTTAAATTACCTGTACTTAACAGCCTTTCTTCCTCTAGGTTTCAGGAGTCCATCACTCAGCCGGCACTGAAAGCAAAATGGCTGCGAGCTGTCAAAAGTGACAGCTTTCAGCTTTCAATGCCGGTGACAGTTCTAACTGAGTCTGTGTAGAAGGACTCAGGTTAGAAGTCAGACTGTCAGTGTTCGACAGCTTCAAAAAGCTGTGAAACACTGATATTTCATCTGCCAAGAACTCTTGATAGATGAAATTTCAGTCAGTGATGTCACCTGTTGCCAAAATTGAAAGATAAATGTGAGAAAATGGCTTAAAGCAGTTTTATCTTGTTATCCTTAAATTTGCAGCAAGAAAAGCACATTAACCACATAACCGTGTAATACACTAAAGCCAATGGGGTTAAATTTTCACTTGAAAATGGTTATTTCTCCTACTACCATCAGCTTCAATTTCATTGCTTAAAAAAAAGTTCTGATCTCCAAGTTGAAAGGTCACACAGCCCTTTTGCAGAAACATCTCCATTGAAAAGTGCTTACATTAGGTGACAAATGTGTTATTGCTCAGTACACAGGGCCTGACTAGTTTAGTGCAGCTGTTCACAATTTTGAATGATAATGAAACCTATGTGAAAAACTGTTAACAACTTCAACCTGTGAAAAACTGACAAGCAACGTTTGAAAGAGTGTAGTGCATACACTGCTTACATGCAGTAATACAGATCATCCCATAATGAGTCATGGAATGTCACAAAATACCAAAATAGCATGGTTATTAATTACAGCTACTGCAAACGATGTAGCAGCTTTTATAATGAAAAAGGAAGCAGTAAACGCATTAAAAGCAAGAGACAAAATTCAGTAGTCTTCAAACTAAAGTCTCCATTCCACCAGAAGATACACTGGTTTATATGAAATAGCCACTGACAGATTACGATAACTGTTCTTCCATTTCACAATCATTTTTGTTCTGTTTAGTGTCTTAAGAATTAAAAAATAATTCTTCAACAAAAAAAGTTTGAAAGTATGACTACTGACTAACCCAATCACCGTTCCTTCATCGTCACTGGGTCAAAATCCTGGAACTCCCTCCCTAACAGCATTGTGGGAGGACCTTCACCACACAGACTGCAGCAGTTCAAGGCAGTGGCTCACCACCACCTTCTCAAGGGTAATTAGGGATGGGCAATAAATGCTGGCCTTGCCAGCGACGCCCACATTCCATGAACGAATATAAAAAAAATCAGATTGGATTTTGTTCAAACAAATTTAATCAGTTGTAATAGTAAAATCAATTATCTGAAGCAACATTAGATTTAAACTTTAGAAAGATCTGGAAATTCACATTATAGGAAAAAATATACTAAACCTGCTCTAAATCTTCAGTTACAGTTTAGTTTTTCTTTGTATCATCTTAAATCAGCAGACACAAGACACAGAAGATTAAATGAGTAAGGCCAGAATCAGTTGTTTTCTCTTCTATAATTTGACGAATAACTAGTTCCTCTGACATTATTAATGTTTAAACAATATAATGGAATAACACAGAAGGCACTGGGACAGTAAAATATTACCTCCCAGAAATGTTTACAACACCTTTGATGATATATGTAAGTGTTTGGGAACTACATTTGAATCTGACCTCACAAATGCTGACTCAACTAAACAGAAATAAGGACCCATACTCTCTCCCCCTTCCCATGCCAATAAATTATCAGTGAAGTTGTCATTGACTAATTAAAAATTTGCAACTCCAGAACCGATCCCAAATTATTAGAAAAGCTACCCACCAATCTACATACTTAATTATTTGTCAATGCTACCGATCAAGTTACTTATGCGTAACACTATCCAGTCCTGTTGGAAAACTGTCCAGTAAGCTTTGCCACAGAGGCACAGGACTCATAGGTCAGAGGCTTGAGTTTTGTTCCTTTCTGGAACTTACTGTGCTTTCCCTCCTTATACATGATTCAGGCTTCCATTGCATCAGAAGTCATTAATTTATATTTCCCTAACATAGACTGCTCTTTGTTTCAGTAACTGAATAAAAATAAAATCATGAAAGATTGCCACAAGTCACCAAGGTATCGATTGTTGCAAATGGAAACCCATTCAGGGAAAGCAATTAATTATTTTAAACTCTGAAAGGGAAAACCTTCATGATTCCCTTCATCTGGATTTAATTATGCAAATTATTCTCCAGAGTAAGCTCTTCATGAAAAATATTCAAGTTAATATTTAGTGCCACTTGTGGTGCTGCTGTTTGGTGGTTTTGCTAATCCTCTCTGGGTAGGATGTTACCCATTCACTTCCAATCACTCATGTACATCAAGGAGAACAGTAAGCATCAGAGAAAGAACGGGCAGGGGAAAAAGGGGGGTAAAGAACAAGATCCACTCAATGATGCATCAATGCGGGGCAAGGAGAAGAGAAATAGAAATGCAGTGGTACAGAATTACAGCCCCACAAGAATTAATACTTTTCAGGCCACATAAATGCATGTTCCAGTAACAAAATATGTAGAATTTTTTATTACATCGTCTGCAAAGTCATTTGTGTTTTTCCCCTGTCCTTACTGAAGTATGATCAAATATTTCTCAAATGTCACAAAAACACCACATTGTTTTTTCCTTGAACATTCTCTTCAAACTCTGCGGTTGTAAGGATTCTAAACATACATAATATCTTAATCAGTACTGGAACCAACATGCAAGGGTATATAGTGGACCATTAAAGCAATTTTTATTTCACATTAACTTTACGTTGTCACCTTTTTAGTGTAGAGAGGGGACAGAGGAGATTTACGAGGATGTTGCCAGGACTGGAGAATTTTAGCTATGAGGAAAGATTGGATAGGCTGGGGTTGTTTTCTTTGGAACAGAGGAGGCAGGGGAGACTTGATTGAGGTGTATAAAATTATGAGGGGCCTAGATAGAATGGATAGGAAGGACCAATTTCCCTTAGCAGAGAGGTCAATAACCAGATTTAAAGTAATTGGTAGAAGGATTAGAGGGGAGTTGAGGAGAACTTTAGTGGTGGGAGTCTGGAGCTCACTGCCTGAAAGGGTGGTAGAGGCAGAAACGCTCATCACATTTAAAATGTGCTTGGATATGCACCTGAAGTGCCGTAACCTACATGGCTACGGACCAAGAGCTGGAAAGCGGGATTCGGCTAGATAGCTCTTTTTCAGCCGGCACAGACACAATGGGTCGAATGGCCTCCTTCTGTGCCATAAACTTCTATGATTCTATGAATGTAAATAGAATATATTATAAAGACCTGTAAATTATATATTAAATGCACCGACCATAACTTTGTTGGCTTGTCATCAGTTCAGCCTACTCGTGAGATACAAATCAAATCTCACAGGTCTTTATATTAATTCCTTGGCTTCTTGTTCTAGTAACCCATTTTTGTTTTTATACAGGGCAATGCTGTTTGGGCAGATAGAATTGAGTTATACCGCCTACTGTTTGTGGATCATAAATATAATGCGACCGGATAGGGCAAGTCTACATTTATTCAGACAATTGTGTGAAATTGCATTATACCATAACTGACCTTGTACTTGAATCCTGTAGCAAATTTCAGTTATACCAATTTATTAGATCCAAAGAGGAGTCATATAAAGTTGCCAGAAAAAGTAGCAAGCCTGAGGAGTGGGAGCAGTTTAGAATTCAGCAAAAAAGGACCAAGAGATTGATTACGAGGGGAAAAATAGAGTATGAGAGTAAACTTGCAAGGAACATAAAAGCGGACTGTAAAAGCTTCTACAAGTATGTAAAAAGAAGATTACTGAAGACAAATGTAGGTCCCTTACAGTCAGAAACGGGAGAATTTATAATGGGGAACAAGGAAATGGCAGAGCAATTAAACAAATACTTTGGTTCTATCTTCACGGAAGAGGACACAAATAACTTCCCAGAAATGCTAAGGAACCAAGGGTCTAGTGAGGAGGAGGAATTAAAGGAAATTAGTATTAGTAAAAAAAAGTGCTGGAGAAATTAATGGGACTGAAAGCCGATAAATCCCCAGGGCCTGGTAATCCGCATCCCAGAGTATTAAAGAGGTAGCCATGGAAATAGTGGATGCATTGGTTGTCATCTTCCAAAATTCTATAGATTATGGAACAGTTCCTGCAGATTGGAGGGTGGCAAATGTAACCCCACTATTTAAAAAACGAAAGAGAGAGACAGGGAACTACAGACCGGTTAGCCTAACATCAGTAGTAGGGAAAATGCTAGAGTCTATTATAAAGGATGTGATAACAGGACACTTAGGAAAATATCAACGGGATTAGACAAAGTCAACATGTATTTATGAAAGGGAAATAGTGTTTGACAAACCTACTGGAGTTTTTTGAGGATGTAACTAGTAGAATAGATAAGGGAGAACTAGTTAATGTGGTGTATTTGGATTTTCAGAGGGCCTTTGATAAAGTCCCACATAAAAGGTTAGTGTGCAAAATTAAAGCACATGGGATTGGGGATAATATACTGGCATGGATTGAAAATTGGTTAACAGACAGGAAACAGAGAGTAGGAATAAATGGGTCTTTTTCGGGGTGGCAGGCGGTGACTAGTGGGGTACCGCAGGGATCAGTGCTTGGGCCCCAGCTATTCACAATGTATATCAATGATTTGGATGAGGGAACCAAATGTAATATTCCCAAGTTTGCTGAGGACACGAAACTAGGTGGGATTGTGAGTTGTAAGGAGGATGCAGAGGCTTCAAGGTGATTTAGACAAGTTGAGTGAGTGGGCAAATACATGGCAGATGCAGTATAACGTGGATAAATGTGAAGTTATCCACTTCGGTAGGAAAAACAGAAAGGCAGAGTATTATTTAAATGGTGATAGATTGGGAAATGTTGATGTACAAAAGGGACCTGGGTGTCCTTGTACACCTGTCACTGAAAGCAAACATGCAGGTGCAGCAAGCAGTTAGGAAGGCAAATGGTATGTTGACCTTCATTGCAAGAGGATTTGAGTACAGGAGTAAGGATGTCTTACTACAGTTATACAGGGCCTTGGTGAGACCACACCTGGAGTACTGTGTGCAGTTTAGGTCTCCTTACCTAAGAAAGGATATATTTGCCATAGGGGGAGTGCAGTGAAGGTTCACCAGACTGATTCCTGGGATGGCAGGACTGTCGTACGAGGAGAGATTGGGTCGACTAGGCCTGTATTCACTAGAGTTTAGAAGAATGAGAGGGGATCTCATTGAAATGTATAAAATTCTGACAGGGCTAGACAGACTGGATGCAGGGAGGGTGTTTCCCCTGGCTGGGGGGGTCTAGAACAAGGGGTCACAGTCTCAGGATACAGGGTAGGACATTTAGGTCTGAGATGAGGAGAAATTTCTTCACTCAGAGGGTGGTGAACCTGTGGAATTCTCTACCACAGAAGGCTGTGGGGGCCAAGTCACTGAATATATTTAAGAAGGAGATAGATAGATTTCTAGACACAAAAGGCATCAAGGGGTATGGGGAGAGAGTGGGAATATGGTATTGAGATAGGGGATCAGCCATGATCATATTGAATGGCGGAGCAGGCTCAAAGGGCCGAATGGCCTACTCCTGCTCCTATTTTTCTATGTTTCTATTTCAAAAGGCCAGTTCACCTCAGGAGTGCTCAGAACTTTTGCAAAGAAACAAAGCAACAATACTTCTAACGGCCCAGATTTTGCAGTCGTGATGACGGCAAACTGGCAGCGTTCACCATCATTCCACCTTTGAAACTGACCGCAGCTTCAGGATTTGGCACATGCGCAAATCCTGAAGTTGCTCCTACACAGGCTGTGCAGTGCCCCACCAAGCCGGCAATCTGTGTAATCACCAAATTGGGGAAAGTGACGCAAACTTCGGATCTTCCACAGTAAGTACGTTGTTAAAATTCCCCACTGAAAGTTAGACTCAAAGGGATTAGGTGTAATTGGGGTTTTTAAACAGCGTATTGACTGCTTAACAAAGGTGATGGGCCTAAAAAACGAATTTAAATTTTATGCAGTGTGAAATTTGTCCATTTTAATAAAAATTAAATTTAAGAAACTTAAAATTTGTTTTTTTTTTATATAAAGTTTGTCCATCTTTATTTCAGGTTTGCCTTCTCCCCATTTGAGAGCCCCAATCTTTGTTAGAATTTTAAGAGCTTACTCATTTCCTTGTTAACTGTCTGTGAGAATTCTGCGTTTTGATTGGTTGCTTAGACAGCCGGTGGACGTCACAACAGCTCGCACTAGGGGATCCCCAGTATACTGCGTTGATTTGAATTGAATGTCGGAAAACCCGAAGTTCTTGACACTGGGATCACGAGATGTTTTGTGAAGAGTACTTCGGGACCAGCGGAGAATGCCTTTGCTTCGCCGCTGACCGCAAATGCCGGGCCCTTATGTTTACCCTCTCCCATGCAAAGAATCAGTGCAACAAAACTTTTCATCTCCATTTATTCCTCAATCGATATCACTAATACATTTATCTCATTGCTATTTGTGGAGCTTTTCTTTGCAAATGGACTGCCAGGTTTCCCTACATTACAACAATAACTGCACTTCAAAAACAAGTATTTTCTTGTCTGTGAAGCGCTTTGGGATGGCCTGAAGTCATGAAAGGCACTATATAAATGCATTTTTTTCTTTCTTTTCTCTTTATACAGGACCTTGGACTAGGAACACAGGAACAGGAGTAGGCCATTCAGCCCCTCGAGCCTGTTCCCCCATTCATTGAGATCATGGCTGATTCGCGACCTAACTCCATATACCTGCCTTTGGCCCACAGCCCTTAATACCTTTGGTTAACAGAAAGCTATCAATCTCCGATTTAAAATTAACAATTGATCTAGCATCAATTGCCGTTTGCGGAAGAGAGTTCCAAACTTCTACTTCCTTTTGTGTGTAGGTGTTTCCTAATTTCACTCCTGAATGGCCTGGCTCTAATTTTTAAGACTATGCCCCCTAGTCCTAGAATCCCCAACCAGCAGAAATAGTTTCTCTCTATCTACTCTATCTGTTCCCCTTAATAGCCTGAAAACTTCGATCAGATCACCCCTTAACCTTATAAATTCTAGGGAATACAACTCTAATTTGTGTAATTTCTCCTCGTAACTTAACCCTCGAAGTCCAGGTGGATGCTCTACACCTATACCTACTGTCTATCAAGCAACCACCTAACCAAGCTTCAATACAATAGAGACATGCTGATGCCATATATTGTGATCTATCCCATGGGGGAAATATGCAGTTTAGATTATATTGGCTGCTGTGACTGTCACTGTACCACCACTTTCCAGTAGCCTCACTGCTAGCACCATTTTTGAAACTAAAAAAGCCCCAACAGTTAAATAGTGTGAAAGATGCGAACAGCATTATAAGTGTGATTTTTGCACTGGTGCCGGACAAAAACCAGCATGAGTACCAGCTGGTGTCGTTTTAAGTTAGGTTATCACTAGTCAAATAGGGGAATTGAGTGGTGCAGAGGATTAGCACAAAAGCAGGGTTCAAATCCAGCTACTGAGAGGATGAAAGTCTCCTTTCTTAGGTGACTACAAGGGAAAAAGGTTTGGACAATTTCAGCCCAATTCATAGTGGACACAAGCAAAGTACAAATCTACCCATAATTTGGTGTTAAATTGGTAATTGCACTCCAAGCCCACAAGAATAAGTGGAAATGGAAATATGACCCTTTCGTCTACATTGAGCCCATGCTATATATCACCCAAGAGTGCTTGATGACAGAAGTTGAAACTTGGTATCCTTCATATTAAATGAGCATCCAAACAAAAAATGCACAAAATGGCCACAGCAAAACAAATTTATACTAAAAAATTGATTTAACCGAAACTGACCTGAATACAGTTGGTTCTGGATCACACCATAGGCTAATGTTTTTTGTAACAGATCAAAGGATAACTCGTTTAGTCTCACTCATTTTTCCCTACACTTGATCAAAATGCTAATGGTGTTGACTAAAGTTAGGAAGATCTTCGTCAGCTGTTTGACAGTAAAGCAGAACTGACTACCAAGATAAAACTCATTCCTCTACAGCCGCTTCAGCTTCCCTGCCTCCACTCGTCCTACCCCTCATCATGTTGATACGCATAACAAGGAACTGAAATTGTATACTATACAGTGATTTACATATCTATGCTGAGAAGGTCAAAGGGTAGAGGCCTGGGACCCCGGTTGCTTGATGAGGTCTGATAAATAGCTGTCAATCATGGAAGAGGCTGGCCACCACCCAAGTACACCCTAACCATCCCACGTAATGGGATCTAATTTAGAGCTATAGGGAGAGTGAACTGTGCACCAGAGTCACAGCAGTGTCCAATGCAGCACCATAAGGTTAAGATTGATTGGAGTTTTTTTTTTTGCATGGACTGCACACTGAACTTTGACAACCTTCTTGTCTTTGGAGCACGAATGGAGAGACAGGGAAGGGGAAATGGCTTGGTACAAACTACTTTCATTTAGATCCATTCCCATGCAGGTTTTTTCTCCCTGTTGGAGGAGATGGAGATAGAGGCCGTGACTGGCCAGCCTCTTTTCATTCAGTGCAGCAATACCGACGTCCTGGCAAGCCAGCTGTCATATCATCAGCACAATTTTCCATTATGGCCTTTCTATACCTTTTCTGCCAAGAGTTCTGATGTTCCATGAAGCCAGTGCTAAGTTCTGTTTTTCTTACTCCTGGGTTCATGACGCTGTGCTTAGTTGACCCATCTGTTAGGAAGCTAGCAATGTTTTAGGACACCTTTGAGCCCCTTTCCTGTGTATGAACTTAAATAAGGATGCTGCAAGCTCAAACATTTAGCATCAAGCAACCAGGGTCCCAGGCTGCCTACATGCAAGTTTACAGCTACAGCTCCCAGTGTCACCATGCCTGCCACTTCATCACTTGCCTTCATTTCTGCAACAATTTCACAAAGACCCTGGCAATTGCTCAAGTAAACAGTCCTCTGACTCCGTATTTGACTTCAACTGATCGCAAGCTTCCTTCTTTTGGGCAAATAAAACAAAGCACCCTAACTGAACTTCAGGCTAGATTACAACAAAGAAAGAGATTATTCTGGCCTGCAGTAGTTTGCCCTATTAGTTAGTCATCGTTTCCTTAACAAAATTATTTCTCACAATCCTGCAAGTTCTCACTGTTTGTACTGGTGCAAAATACATCTATGTTCTTAGAGATGCTGGGGCAATAAAAGCACTAAATCTACCTGTCCTTGTTCATTTTACCTCTGCAAGAGGGCCTACCATTAGAAAATTGTTTCAGTACACGCAGGGTAGTAGTATTTGTTAGATCTCTTCCAGTTTCCACTCAACTGGTTTTGATTTATGAAGGACAGACCAAAAGCCCACCTTTGTAACTATAACATCTTGCTACTACAAGCCATGTGCCCATGATACCCCAAGTGGCCTGAGCCCTTTCTTCCTTTAAATGAAAGATCAGTTTGTTGAGCCTCTGCTAGCTCAAGATGGTCTAAACTAGCCAGGTTCCCCTTGTTGACCCTCAAGTATTGGTCATTCTACACAAAGTGTGGTCCTACCAGTGTTACCATACACATCCAGTACTATGTAATCCCTCAGTGGACTGTCTATTCACTGAAACTGTGTGCAAGAATGGCCTCAATCATTTTAAAGGGTGTTGTTTTATACCCAGCAGTCACTTTGCTGAATTCAGTCTTCATGATTAGCACCTAGACTAGGAATCAACAACAACTTGCATTTATATAGTGCCTTTAAAAGTAGTAACACATCCCAAGGCCAATCCTCTGGACTGTGCCCCTCTTTGTTCCAGCTGTAGCAGCTGAGAATCCTGGCTTCACCTATGGGGTCCTATTCTGTGGAACGTTTCTCCCGCTCTTGGGGTTGGGGCCAAAATCCAGGGAGGAATCGGACTGCCCATATGATTGGCAGGTTTGTGATTTATAAACAACTTAAAAGGACTCTAACCCACATAAGAAAAATTTCTGAAGCTCATACACCTGCAAAATACTAACAATTTAACCATTCACTTCTTTCTACTTCTGTCAAAGTTTGGGAATAAGAGACAACTAGTAAAAGCTTATCAGTGCTGCTGCAACAATTCACCTCCAATCTTTTTTTAATCAATCACTGAGGAAGACCAAAGTGCCCTTTACCTCCTCTTAGTACAGTCCTGAAGAACTGTGTCCAGGCTGAAGTTGGCATCCATTAGGACCTTCAGGTGCTGATACAAACTGGGACAGATGGGCCTTTTCTCTTTCGAATCAATAGCTCAGAGATCCTTTCTTGAGCCACACAACGCCATAATACGATAATGGGGAGGCACCACCATATTCCACTGATTGCAGTACACCCATTTTGAACAATGGGCCATACTAAGTTACAAGACGAGTCTGCCAACACTGCAATATCATCTGTGAAAAAGGAGCTCTGTAAATCTTTCAGAAATACCCAGAACAGACTCTGAAGTCATCCCTTATAATGTCATCCAACAAAGCATTAAAGAAGATGGGCGATGGTGGATAGCGTTGCCTTACTTTTCTTTCAAGAGTGAAGTTCAAGTGAGTCACCCATCTTTCCTTACATAGATCTTGGAGCTGGAATACACATTCCAGGTAAAATCTAGATTTTGTCATGTGTTCCCAAATATTTCCAGTGATTTCATGAGTTCTGCATGAAGCACAGGTCAAAAGTCTTACAAAACAATTAAGTGGTTTCTCCTGAGCTTTATGATGCTTTAAAATCTTGTATGAAGCCACAACCTGTCCTTCATATTCCTCATGATTGCAAATGCAGCCTGCCCCTTTCAGATTACTCTATGGACCTCCAAAGAATCCAATATGCAAGAATCACCTTAGATCATGGTGTAGTTTTTAGAGTCACTACAATTCCCCCTTCTTGTCAATAGAAGCCATAACTGTGTTAAATAGAATTCTGTTTATCAACCTCAGAAGAAATAAGTCCTGGAACTATGCTCCAAGATCATACCATTGTCCCTCGCCTAGAGGCAGCAGTTCAATGCTGATGGTTACTATCAATGCATCATCTCCCTGCCTGAACATTTTACAGCACTCTTCCCAGTACAATTTTCATCTGTAGTTCTCTCAATTCGACAATTAGAAGCACTCGGTCTTTCCACATTTTACATGATAAATGATGACAAGTAGACAAAATGCTGATCGTCAGTATCAAATGTGGATGATCGGCAAATATTGGCGAGAATTGGACCTCGTTTTGTAGGGAATCAAGAACATAAACCATGCCCAACTATTCTGTGGTCTAAAGTTTTGGAGTATCACTGCACTGACCATGCCTTCAAATGTACCTAAAGGCAAAAATGTGGTCAATGCACAGCAGTGAAATTAACAATTGTCCCATTGAATAGTGTAAAGTAAAATAAAATGTCAATAAGAATGTCTTTTCAGGAAGATTTTTACAAAATGCCTGCAAGGTGGAAGGATTTATGGGACTACAGTTATTTAAACCTCAAAAGAAAATATACTACTTAAAAACTTTTTCTGAATCAGCCATATAGTGCACGATCTAAAACAAAATATCAGCCTGAAGAAATACTCTCCCCCTCTGGCCCTAGTCAGTTTAATAAACTTTCTGAAGTTTATAGAACAAAACAAAAGCTACAAGGTGTGTAATCAGTACACCATCATATTTTCTCATTTTCTCTCTACAAGACACATTTCTCTTTTTTCTTAAATACGCAATATAACCTTTACTTGAATTATGCTTTTGCAATTTGGCCTCTAGCTTTTCTTCAGATAATTTTGAAAAACAAATTAGTTTAAACTGCTGGAAAATGAAGTAAAATATTCTATTAATACAGTTGACTGAATGTTACAAATGCATCCTGTGAAATTAGGTACACTGCCCATGTTCAGACTCTACAATCTAAATCCATCTTGTGTCACAGCTCTGGGTTGCAATATCACATCCAAACCCTGGCTTTTGGGAGAAGCTGAAGCCTTCAAGTAAAAACTTTAATGAAGACACGAAAAGACACAAAGCTCCCTTTTTCCAATGAGAACAAAATCAACTTTCTTAACCTTTCCTCATACTGCTCTGCATTTTATAGTCAGCAAGCATTCATCTCCCCAACCCCAGCCAGGTTGTCAGATGGAACATCAGATTATAATGAGGCAATCCATCTTGAGGGAATAGAACTGAAAAAACTCCCCGTCTGAGACAATAAATGCCAGTCACTTGTGGATTTCAAACTTACAACCTTTCCTTCAGATGTTGAGTACAGGTTGTGTTAGCTTATATATTTATTGAATTGATAAAATATGCCACGCCAGCCATTTTATTTGAATTTTAAAGCCTGTCATAAGTAGGTTCTGAAAATATTGGGAACAATAAAAGAATCTTATGTAAATTGGAGACCAAATACAGTTATGTGGCTTTACAAATGCCAATCCTATAAATTTACATTATCTTTTTTTTTGTAAAATATGCTTTCCATTATATTACAGCAGTATTAATGTTCTATGTATTCAGATCATTAGAGATTAAACAGATTAAAGAACCATTTCATTTGAAAGTTAAGACACAAAATATAAAAAAGGCACAGGTTACAATCAGCTTGGAAATAACAAAACATAGTAGTGTTCCCAAATGTTGAATATCCACCCCAACATAATAAAATTTCTCAGGTTTTTGCAACATTTAAGTGGATTGGTTGTTTATAAATGAACTTTGGTGCAAATCACATCTCAGGAACACCCTGCTTTTACACTGTGACAATGTGACCCGTCCATCAGAGCTGATCAAAGCTCTGACCACGCTCAATGCTGGGGATGTTGGCCTGAGCAAGAGCAAGAACACGGACGTTGGTGCGCCTATCTTGACAATGGATTTGCAGGATCTTGCGGAGGCTGCGTTGGTGGTACCTCTCCAGTGCTTTGAGGACGGGTCACATTGTCCACATGCCCGATACGAGACTCCCAAAACAAGCGCTCTACTCGGAGCTCCGGCACGGCAAGAGAGCCCCAGGTGGGCAGAGGAAACGCTTCAAGGTCACCCTCAAAGCCTCCTTGAAAAAGTGTAACATCCCCACCGTCACCTGGGAATCCCTGGCCCAAGACCGCACAAAGTGGAGGAGAAGCATCCGGGAAGGCGCCGAACACCTCGAGTCTCTTCGCCGGTAGCAAGCGGAAGCCAAGTGCAGGCAGCGCAAGGAGCACACGTCAACCCAAGCACCCCACCCACCCGCCCGCCCCTTCAATCACCGTCTGCCCCACCTGTGACAGAGACTGTAGGTCCCACATTGGACTAATCAGTCACCTGAGAACTCATTTTTGATGTGGAAGCAAGTCATCCACGGTTCCGGGAAAAGCAGGCACTGGAAGGTCGGACACCGCGGGAGGTTCGGAGGTCAGACCGGGTGGAAGGAGAGACAGGAAGAAGCAGGCCCCGGGACGTCGGTACCATGGCGGCTGAAGATTGTCGGGCAGGAGTGCAGGAAAGGCGGAGCGAGGCGAGAGCGGACCCTATTGTGATGGCGCCGATGAAAATGGCTGCCATCCTTGCGGGCTCCGTGCGTACCAGGCAGCTAAATGTCCTTTGCTGCTTGGTGCGCTCGGCTCGTTAAGAAAAAAGCATTTCACTGACTGGATTTCACTTGTTGTATTTGGTTATGTGACAAATAAAATTGAAATTGATAAGAAGCAGCAGCTTTTACGGTACTGTTTTTAAAATGGTTGGCATGGAAAGAAGCAAGGTTGCTTTATGATTGGGTTTGAGTGCTTTGTGCATTGAGTGCTGCTGGAGTTTTGGTAAGTGGGAGAAAAATCATTTAAGTGTATTTTGTGAATTTTAGTGTGTTAAGAAGTCAATTATTTGAAGTAAGTTTAATTTTTTAAGGGTATATTAAACTATTGGGCAGTTTAAACCGGAAGTAGAATCCGGGTATAAAAGGGAGTACTTTGTGCATTGAGTGCTGCTGGAGTTTTGGTAAGTAGGAAAGTTCGGGCAAGTGGGAGGTGAGGGTGTGTTTTTTGCTCTGTTTTCCCCCCCCACTCCCAGGCTTAGACAGCACTGCGGAGGCGGAGCAGCGAGACGAGTCAACCAAACAGGCCCCACAGACAGTATTCAAGGAGGAGGTTGGTGATCAGCTGGTTGGTTGGTTTTCTTCCTTCTCTTCTCTTTTATACCTTTAAGTTGGTAAGTCCTATTGAATAGTGGTGTGATATTATCATCTATATCCAGGCAGGTCTTCATAACTAATAAGAAATTTAATTAATTATATAGAATGGAGCAGGTGATGTGTTACTGTTGTGAGATGTGGGAGCCGGTGGACCCCATTGAGGCTCACTGTGATTACATCTGCGACAAGTGTTTGCTGCTAGAGGAACTCAAGTTCCATGTTATGGAGCTTGAGACCGAGCTTCAGACACTGCGACACATCAGGGAGGGAGAGAAGTTCCTGGACTCTGTATCAGGAGGTGGTCACACCTATGAAGTTAATTACTGCAGATGTAGTCCGTGGTCAGGGACAGGACGGCGTGACTACGAGTGAGGAAGGTACAGGGATCCAGGATGTAGTGTTGAAGGAGACGCAGCCCTTGCTCTTGTCCAGCAGGATAGAGGTTCTTACTCCCTGTGAGGGCGGGAGCGGGGACTGCAGGGAGGATGAGCAACCTGGCCACAGCACCGTGGTACAGGGGGCCATTCAAGTGGAGGGAGTAAAAAGAAATGTTGTTGTGGTAGGGGATAGTATCATTAGGGGGATAGATAGGGTTCTCTGCAGTCAAGAGCGGGAGTCCCGAAGGCTGTGTTGCCTGCCCGGTGCCAGGGTTAAGGACGTCTCTTCTGGGCTGGAAAGAAACTTGGAGGGGGAGGATCCAGTTGTCGTGGTCCATGTTGGTACAAACGACGTAGATAGGACAAGGAAGACGGTTCTGTTAAAGGAGTATGAGCAGCTAGGGGTCAAATTAAAAAACAGAACCTCAAGGGTAATAATCTCTGGGTTATTACCTGAGCCACGAGCGAATTTGGCTAGGATAAATAAAGTTAGAGTTAAATGCGTGGCTCAAAGACTGGTGTGGGAGAAATGGGTTTTGCTTCTTGGGACACTGGCACCAGTACTGGGACAGGAGGGAGCTGTTCCGTTGGGACGGACTCCACTTGGCCAGTGCTGGGACTAGAGTCCTGGCGAATCATATAACTAGGGCTGTAGAGAGGGCTTTAAACTAATTAGTGGGGGGGGAGGTTTCTAGAGAGCAAATAATAGAAATGACAACAGAGAAGGTCATAGACTTAGGTAGCAGTGGGGGAATTAAAAAACAGAACGTGTCAGGAAGGGACAGAAGGTATGGAGTAAAAAGTAAAGTACTGAAAAGGGAAAAAACAGGAACTAAGTGTTACAAAACATATTTGAAAGTTCTTTATCTGAATGCACGTAGCATTCGTATCAAAATGAATGAGTTAACGGCACAAATAACGACATATGGGTATGATCTTGTGGCCATTACAGAAACATGGCTGCAGGGTGACCATGACTGGGAATTAAACATACCAGACTGGGAATTAAACATACCAGGTTATTTAACAATCAGGAAGGACAGGCAGGAAGGGAGAGGAGGTGGGGTGGCTATGTTAATAAAGGAAGGAATCACTATAATACAGAGAAATTATATTGGGTCAAAGGAGCAGGATAGTGAAACAGTTTGGGTGGAGATAAGGAATAATAAGGGGAAAAAAACACTAGTGGGTGTAGTCTATAGGCCTCCGAACAGTTGCAACTCTGTTGGACGGAGTATTAATCAGGAAATAGTTGAGGCTTGTAATAAGGGAACAGCTATAATTATGGGGGATTTTAATTATCATATTAACTGGACAAATCAAATTGGGCAGAGCAGCCTTGAGGATGAGTTCATCGAGTGTATTAGGGATGGGTTTCTTGAGCAGTATGTAACTGAACCGACCAGGGGGCAAGCAACCTTAGATTTGGTCCTGTGTAATGAGACAGGATTAATTAAAAATGTCCTAGTAAAGGATCCCCTTGGAATGAGTGACCATAACATGGTTGAATTCCATATTCAATTAGAGGGTGAGAAGGTTGGATCTCAAACAAGCGTGCTGAGCTTGAATAAAGGAGACTATGAAGGTATGAGAGCGGAATTGATTCGAGTGGACTGGGAAAATAGATTAAAAGGGTAAGACGGTACATGATCAGTGGTGTACATTTAAGGAGTTATTTTACAACTTCCAAAAAAAATATATTCCACTGAGGAAAAAAGGGTGTAAAAGAAAAGATAGCCATCTGTGGCTAAGTAAAGTAATTAAGGATAGTATCCGACTAAAAACAAGGGCATATAAGGTAGCCAAATCTAGTGGGAGGATGGAAGATTGGGAAGTCTTTAAAAGACAGCAAAAAATAACTAAAAGATTGATTAAGAAAGGGAAGATAGATTATGAAAGTAAATTAGCAAAAAATATAAAAAAGACAGCAAAAGTTTCTATAGTTATATAAAAAGAAAAAGGGTGGCTAAAGTAAATGTTGGTCCCTTAGAGGATGAGACCGGGAAATTAATGGTGGGAAACATGGAGATGGCAAAAACACTGAACAATTATTTTGTATCAGTCTTTACAGTAGAGGACACTAAGAATATCCCAACACTGGACAAACAGGGGGCTCTAGGGGGGGAGGAACTAAATATGATTAAAATCACTAAGGAAGTGGTACTTGGTAAAATAATGGGACTCAAGGCGGATAAATCCCCTGGACCTGATGGCTTGCATCCTAGGGTCTTGAGGGAAGTGGCGGTAGGGATTGTGGATGCATTGGTAATAATTATCCAAAACTCACTGGACTCAGCAAAGGTCCCGGCAGATTGGAAAACTGCTAATGTAACACCCTTATTTAAAAAGGGTAGTAGGCAGAAGGCTGGAAACTATAGACCCGTTAGCCTAACATCTGTGGTTGGTAAAATGTTGGAGTCCATTATTAAGGAGACAGTAACGGGACATTTGGATAAACATAATTTAATAGGACAAACTCAGCATGGTTTCACGAAGGGGAAGTCATGTTTGACAAATTTGCTGGAGTTTTTTGAGGATGTAACATACAGGGTGGATAAAGGGGAACCAGTGGACGTAGTGTATTTAGACTTCCAAAAGGCATTTGACAAGGTGCCACACAAAAGATTATTGCTCAAGATAAAAAATCACGGGATTGGGGGTAATATTCTGGCGTGGGTGGAGGATTGGCTCTCTAACAGAAAGCAGAGAGTTGGGATAAATGGTTCGTTCTCAGGCTGGCAACCAGTAACTAGTGGTGTTCCGCAGGGGTCAGTGCTGGGTCCCCAACTCTTTACAATCTATATTAACGATTTGGAGGAGGGGACCGAGTGTAACATATCAAAGTTTGCAGATGATACAAAGATGGGACGGAAAGTAGTGAGTGAGGAGGACATAAAAAACCTGCAAAGGGACATAGACAGGTTAAGTAAGTGGGCAGAGATTTGGCAGATGGAATACAATACTGGAAAGTGTGAGGTTATGCACTTTGGCAGGAAAAAATCATAGAGCAAGTTATTATCTTAATGGCAAGAAACTGGAAAGTACTGTAGTACAAAGGGATCTGGGGGTCCTGGTGCACGAAACTCAAAAAGTTAGCATGCAGGTGCAGCAAGTGATCAAGAAGGCCAATGGAATGTTGGCTTTTATTGCTAGGGGGATGGAATATAAAAACAGGGAGGTATTGCTGCAGTTGTACAAGGTATTGGTGAGACCGCACCTGGAATACTGCATACAGTTTTGGTGTCCATACTTAAGAAAAGACATACTTGCTCTCGAGTTAGTACAAAGGAGGTTCACTCGGTTAATCCCGGGGATGAGGGGGTGGTCATATGAGGAGAGGTTGAGTAGATTGGGACTCTACTCATTGGAGTTCAGAAGAATGAGAGGCGATCTTATTGAAACATATAAGATTATGAAGGGGCTTGATCGGGTGGATGCGGTGAGGATGTTCCCAATGAAGGGTGAAACTAGAACTAGGGGGCATAATCTTAGAATAAGGGGCTGCTCTTTCAAAACTGAGATGAGGAGAAACTTCTTCACTCAGAGGGTGGTAGGCTTGTGGAATTTGCTGCCCCAGAAAGCTACATCATTAAATAAATTTAAAACAGAAATAGATAGTTTCCTAGAAGTAAAGGGAATTAAGGGTTACGGGGAGCGGGCAGGAATTTGGACATGAGTCTAGGTTCGGAATGGTCATGGCCCTGTGGGTAGTGGAGTGGGCTCAGGGGCCGTGTAGCCTGGTTCTGCTTCTACTGTGTTCTGGTTCTGCTCCTACTGTGTTCTAATTCTGTGTTAGATTTCAGGAGATGGTTTTATTCCTGTTCCTGGCTGGGGTGGAGATCGCCTTTACAGAAGGTAAGTACTGTAGAAAATATAGGGACAGAGTGATCTCCTGGAAGAATTTCGATCGCCTAGATGGGTCGGAGAGAAATTTCCCAGATTTTTTTCTCCCAAATTGGCCATTGGGTCTTTATCTGGTTTTTCGCCTCTCCCGGGAGATCACATGGGTTCAGGTGGATGCAGAGTGATAGAAGATTTGAGGTTAGGATCAGATCAGCCATGATCTTATTGAATGGTGGAGCAGGCTCGAGGGGCCGATTGGCCTACTCCTGCTCCTATTTCTTATGTTCTTATGTCCTTATGTAAAATACGTTAAAAAAGAAAAGCACCAAAAAGGTTTTTTTAATCCTAATTTTGCTATCCCCACTGTTATCACTTTTTTGCAGTTCTGAAATAATGGCCCAGAATTTGCAGTCCTGATGACGGTGAACTGGCAGTGTTCGCCGTCATTCCGCCTTTGGAACTGACCACAGCCTCAGGATTTAGCACATGCGCAGCCTAATGCGGAAATCCTGAAGTTGCGGCCTGTCATTCACTGCTTCTCCACAGACTGCGCTGTGGGCCCCCACCCCCGCCAGAGCCGGCCATCAGTGAAATCTCTCAAATCAGAGAAAATGAAAACTTCAGCTCTTCCGCAGTAATTACACTGTTAAATTCCCACTAAAGGTTAGACCCAAAGGGATTAGGTGTAACTGGGTATTTAACAGCATATTGACTGCTAAACAAAGGTTATGGCCCTGAAAAACTAATTTTAATTTTGTGTTGTGTCAAATGTATCAATTTTAATAAAAAATTAAATTTTAAGAAACTTTTTTTTAAAAATGGTCATATTTATTTCAGATTTGTCTTTTCCCCCCAGGCAAGAGTCCCAATCTTTGTTTTGCTCCCTGTAACATTTTTAAAAAGCTAGAATTTTAGGTGCTTACCCACTTCCTGGTTTGCTGTGTGAGAATTCTGCATTTTGATTGGCTGCTTAGACAGCATGTTGGTGTTACAGCAGTTCGCACTATGGGATTCCCACTAAACTCCGTTGATTTGAATTACACGTCGGAAAACCCGAACTTCTTGACACAGAGATCACTAGATCTTTGTGTGAAGCTTATTTTGGGGCCAGCGGTGAAAGCCTTTGCTTCGCCGCTGATCATAAATTCCAGGCCAATGTGGTAATGGCTTGCAAAAATTGCCAGATTACAAAATTGTATAGGTAGGTGAGTTTTAATTTAATATCAGGTTAAAGAACTGTCTGGGGGATTAACACACAAGGATAGACTCCACTTTATCAGAGAAGAGCAATTTTAAAGAAATCTTGAAAGTCACTGGACAAAAAAATGCATGGCACTCTGTAATATCATAAGGTTTCTGTCATGCTTAAAGTCATGACTTAATTGCCCTTGCTGTGGCAGATGACTTTTCACCCCAGAGAAACCAGTGTGCTCTGGAAGTAGCTTCAGCTGTTAGAATCTTACATTAGTTCTTAAAACCTCATCATGAATTACTGTAAAATCAGGTACATAAGAATATAAGAAATAGGAGCAGGAGTAGGCCATTCGGCCCTTCGAGCCTGCTCCGCCATTCAATGAGATCATGGCTGATCTTCTGCCTCAACTCCATTCACCGGCCCTATCGCCATATCTCTTGATGCCTTTACTAGTCAGAAATCTATCGACTTCTGTTTTGAATATAACCAATGACTGAGCCTCCACAGCCCTCTGGGGTAGAGAATTCCAAAGATTCACCACCCTCTGTGTGAAGAAATTTCTTCTCATCTCAGTCCTGAATGGCCTACCCTTTATCCTGAGGCTGTGGCCCCTTGTTCTAAACTCCCCAGCCAAGGGAAACATTCTCCCAGCATCCACCCTATCAAGCCCTGTAATAATTTTGTATGCTTCAATGAGATCCCCTCTCATTCTTCTGAATTCAAGAGAATACAGGCCTAGTTTGCTGTTCCATGTTTTCTGATGCTTTCAAGATGCAGTTATGTTCTAGATGGTTCTAGAACTGATTTTACAGCAGCAAATCTTTTTTTTTAAATTTGTCACAATAGCTTGTTTATTAAAATTAATAATAGCTATCATCCAAATTAATTCTGGATATTAAACATAACATGGTTCTTTATATAAAACATACACAATTAGAAATTAGAAAAACCTGGCAAAACTGAAAGTAACGCACTTTTCACCAAGGATGTTACTTGTGGTAGTTGAAGTGGATGTCATGTTTTTTACTGCATTTCCAGGACAGGGTTTCCAAAGAAAACCACAGAACATTTAATACAGTTCCTGGAATGTAGTGCGATTGGAGCAGATGCCATAGTCAATTAGTTTCATGAGGAAGATATATTCATGCAGTTTGTTGATTTGTTATTTCGCTCAGTAGGTTTTCTATGCAGCAAAGTGTTACTTTGAATAATTTAACCAAATCCAGGTGATCTTTGTGTTTTTTTAAATAACTCAATGAGGGCATCTTCACCTCTAAGTCATTTGGGGAATGAGGTAACATTAAATGCTCAACAAGAATTTCACCAGGCTGAATTAGATTTTTTTTTTTTTTTTTTTAAAAAGATATTACAGTAGTACTAATTTATCTTCTGCAGCGTTAACAGACAAAATGACAAACAACTGTCTTCACTCACCTATCACTCTCCAATTCTCTCCCACTTCCCCTTTTGTGTTTGTTTGTCTTCCATTCCCTAAATCTCCTTTCTCTTTATATGTTTCAATTTCATTTGTCATCATCTTTAACTGACTGCATTACTCTTTCTTCCTCCAAATCTCTCCTTCTGCAGGTCTCATTTTTCTTTGACTGCCTCTCACATCTAGTTTCTCTCCCTTCTTCTCTGTATGTCTCTCTCCTCCCCTCCAAGAGAGACCAGGAACTTGAGGCACCAACCCTTTGACAGATGCAGATAATAATCCCTCCCTTTATTGTGTTACAACCCTTATCGTAAAAGTTGAGTTATCAAGGAAAAAAATGCTGATAAAAAAAATTTGATAATTTGATTGGTTGATGATATTTACTAGTTACAATTAGAATTCTGAGTTGGATGTTATACTGTTTTATAAGGACAGGATCATTATACTATATAATGCATCATGTACTGCTTGGATGCTAAGATGAAACAGTTTTCCTTTATATGCCACAGTCTAATTGCTTTAAGTAAACACAGGGTAAGGTCAGAGTTTAAGTGCCTTTTGGTGAGGGAAATGTGCACATATAAAGTTTCATGAAAATTTTAGGCTGCAGATCTGGACTGGAGGTGAAATGTCTGGCTTACTTGATTCTTTTTAAAAACTTAAATAGATCTCTTTTCTTTCAGGAATATCAATCTGCTTCTAAGATTTTCAACCTCTTGGCTGCTCTCATATTTTAAATTATCCTCTCAAGACTATCCAGGGTCTACAATTGGCCAGAATTACTATGATTTGCTGCTGTTTTACTTTGAGACAATCAGAACTGAAGAGGTAGGGAATGTATGAATCTAAAATGTGCAAAGCAGCTAGAAAACTGCAAATCAGAAATTACTTATCTTACAAAAGCCACCAATTATGGATGGCCAGTCAGGAGAACATACCAAGAAAATAATACAAAGGTGATCCAATCAAATCAACCAAGACGCTTATTTGGGGAAAAAAAAAAGACCAATTTCTCAGTATTTGAAATTTCTAATGACCAAAGATTTTAAAGAAAATAAAAACAATAACATGATTAAATTAACCTACTGAACTGTCTTTTAATACTTTGAAGGTTTTACTTGTATACCTCCCCCTCCTCTAAAATATTTTTGCCGAGAGCACTGATGCTATTTGCTGAAGGCAGATCCTGCTGTCTGAGCATGTGCAATGTGCATACTTTTCTAGGATTCATAGGCAGTATTTAGTCAGACCAACTGTTTCTCCTCAGCTTTCAGCAATACTTGTTTGATGGTAAACAGAAAACAAATTTCAAAAGCTTTATCCAGGTAAAATTTATTTGTGACTTTAAAAAAGAGGGTGAGTGCAAGAGCAAGAGACTTTCCTCATTCTAGTTTGAGTTCTTTTTCTTTTAAATCAAGTGATTTTTGAAAATTTCTCAGGCAAGTCTCTGATTAGAGTCAACTGTGTTTTATTTATAGTTTAAAAATGTAAACATCCCAACTATTGACAGCTGATAGAAAAAATAAAAATAAAAAAGAGAAACAAAATTGGGGTCAAAAATTTTAATACTCTAATCAACTGCTCCACATGGTTTGCAAAATTGAGGCAATATACATTAGAAAAGATACATCAGCATCACAGCCAATGTTCCCCCTAAAGTGCGCAGCGCACGAAAAAAAAAATTAGAGGGAACATTGATCACAACAATCTTCTAGCATTACCTCCTCCTGAGAATGCTTTATATAGGATTTATTAAATTGCTCAAAAAAAAGTCCCATCTTGTGATTTAGTTTTCTGCTTTTTTACCTTTTCGCCATAACTACTAACCACCACAAATAATAACACTTGAAAGAACAAGTAAATGTATTGTAAATTCAAGTGTTCCTCCTCCGCTAGGAGCGCATAACAGTTTGATGAGCAGAATTATTTTCTTGAAAAATTGAATTTTGCACCCAGCAACATGCCAAGCTATATTTTATTTAACACATTATTTACAAGAGCCTTCTCTGGCTTAGTAATTGTTCCCCAGCGCTCAAAATAGCTCATGCTAGACACATGGGTACAGATAATTGTCAGCCTACACACTAGATGGCTCTTAAAAACTTACAATCTTCAAACAAAAATGGTTGACTTCTCACGTGCTAATTTTTTTTAAATGGCGCCAAATATTCAGAATGTTTGTGGAAGAGCTGATCGCCAAAATGAACAGCTAGTTGGGTAGAATGAGACATTTACGCAATTGTCAGCAAGTGGGACTCTGCTTTCTGTAGCTGTCTCTTGGAAATATGTTGACACTACCAAATGAGACTTTTATAGTAAAAGCTTTGTGTTACAAGCACTGGTGTTTTAGGCGTTTACAGAGGATCCATTTTAAGGAATATCTTTGATTTCAGAAACTAGTCAAATTCTTTTCATTTAAATACCTTAAAAGGATTAAGACAAAAAATATATATCTGGTTATCAACCACAGCATATAGCTACTAATATACTGACTTTTTATAATCCCAATTCTTATATCACTTATAATACTGAAGTTTACTGAATTAAAGTAGCTAAATTTTGAATTGCTACATAATTAAGTATATTTTTGCAACCTCAGTAAGTTTAAATGCAATTGTAAACCGGTGGTAAAAAAGATATTCCTGTCTCAGCGATCATGAAAGACAAAATGGAAGCATTCTACTTCCATTCGGACACTTCCGTTATGTACTCTCAAACCCCACATTCCTTAGCTGTGTCACTGTAGGTTATTTGACCATCAACAGAGCAGATGATAAAGCCAGTAGGTTGTCTGCATCTGTAAATCTACAAATCTTTGCTTCTGGAGAGATGGATAGACAAATCTGACTATATAAATTTAAATGCAAATTACATCATATCTGTTTATTTTTTAAATAGATGCGAGACAAGACAATTCTCTCTACAGGTTAGCATTCCCAGTCCATTAGCAAAGCCTCTTCAGGCTTCAAAAGTCACACTTTTTCATATTTCCTGTTTAATACAAGACATTTAGCGTACAGATCTTTCATCACAGTTGCTAAATCAGCTAGTCTTTAGGAAAAACACTGAACTTAAGGCTTACGTTAGCACTTCACTCAAAAACCCACACACATTCCAATTCTCATAGTTTTTGCTTCATGTAAAAGATGCATCTCCAGTT
This sequence comes from Somniosus microcephalus, assembly GCF_052327205.1. Lineage (NCBI taxonomy): Eukaryota > Metazoa > Chordata > Chondrichthyes > Squaliformes > Somniosidae > Somniosus > Somniosus microcephalus. The sequence continues at coordinate 248,099,353 of NC_140990.1, read as the reverse complement.
CTCTTATTTCTTCAAAAAAACATAATTCGCTAAGTGGGATGTGTTAGCAGCACAAAAGTGGCTATAGCTATTATACTAACACACAAAATTTAATCTAGAAATTAAACCCCTTTAAATTCTACTGCCCTCACCCCCGACAATAATGAAAAGCATGAGGAGAGCTTTTTTAACATTTTACTATTTTCAGTTTGTGCTAGCTGAGCACACCGAAGCCACATGTTGCCACCCTGGTGTAGTTTTATTTTATTTTCCGTACACTCCATTACACTGTGCTGAGGCAGATACTATAGGCTCAACAATCTCTGTACCTGATGCTGAAATTTCACAGACCGAATAAAGTGCTCAACTATTAGTCCACTATTCCAATAAAGTTATGTTAAACAACACTTAGCATTACACTTCCATAGTACTAGCTTTATGTGGAGTCAGTTGCTCACAAGAATGTAAGACATTTTCTATTAATAAAATTGTGATATTCAAAAGTTTATAATTCTCAACATACACCTCCTCATTTCATTACCAAGTTGTTTCCCCAGTTTTCAACTAACTGTCCCACTGATGTGCATGCATTAATTGTTCAACCCATCACCTACTAGAAAAAAATATACATGAAGGGGTTTTGTACTTTTCAACACTATTAATGGAAACATTAGCTGCCCGCATGAGGTTATAATTATAAATATTCAATAGTAATTTAAAAATTAAATACAAATACTGTATTTAAAAACCTGAACATATCATTCCATATTCAAAAGGGTTGAACAGGGTATTCTGTCAAAAAAGAGTTTATTGAAATGGACCAATGTTATACTTCCTCAATCGGATCTGTACTCCAACAATTTGTCATGTTCAAAAATACTGTTAGCATGGTACTAATTTTATTGATCTAAATTTTATGTTCTGAAAATGAAGTACACGTATAGGAAGTTTACTTCCTGTAATAACGATTCAGTACTTAAAGTACAGCTTTAGTGCTGAACATTGTATAACAAAATACCTTATTTGTCGTATCAGCATATTACCAAAAGTTTAGCACTTTTCTGGACTGTTGTAGAAGTATATTTTACAAGAGCTTCCTTCAGAAGAAAGTCACATCGCAATATAGCATTTATATGTCTTCTGTTCTGAACCATGTCAAATGTTACTCAGAATTTTACATAAACCAGAAGCAGCACAATTGATTTTCTAATTAATTTATATGTCTGAAAAAATACTTCCACAGTAAAGATGTTTGTTCCATGTTTGTTTTGCATTTTGTTTCTAAACAGCTTCTGAAGCTCAACATATTTTGAGTCTGACTGCAAGATGCTGCAAACTTCAGTCATGTTTCAGTTCCTCTAAATCACTTGTGGTTTTAACTAGAGTACTTGAAAATAAAGCTTCATCTGTTGCAGACCTGTTGAACCTTTAAAGATTTAAATTGGCTACAAATACTAATTCACTGAAGTATTGGGAATGCCAAAGGCAGCATTTATCACTGTATTATGTTTAAATAACTTTGCTTACCTTCAGAATGTTTCAGTTTATTTCAAAGCTTTAAATTTGTACAGTTCCCTGAATTTCTTTCTGCTTGCTTCCTGTTAGCTGCATGTTGAACGTCAGACTTCCTCACCGCACCTCAGTTGAGATCAGTGCTCTCACAGTGGTTAGACTCAGTGGAACAACACAATTGGCTTGTTTCCACCTTTTTAAAATCACACATAGTAACAGTAAATGTAATGGTGACCTAAAAAGAACTCTTTAGAACACTTATCACATGCTTCTGCCAGAAATATATTGACAATTTCTGCCACATACCCTATACTAATTTTAAAAAGACTTGCATTTATATAGCGCCTTCCACGACCTCACGGGAAGTCAAAAGTGCTATACAGCCAATGAAGTACTTTTGCGGTGTAGTCACTGTTGTAAGGTCAGAATGCATTTACATGCTGATAGTTGTCATTCTATTCAGTTAAAAAGTTATGTATTTTTATTTGGTATGTCTGATAATTACACTTTTTTTTATATTTCACATCTTCACAAACCTTCTGGAAGTAAAAACAATAGCCAGGCTGGAATTCACTGGTTTTCCTCTGACTATCCCAGCTACTGGGAGTTCCAGAACTGTAACTTATAAAGTAGAAACAGCAATGCTTGCGACAGCAGTATTTATAGCAGAACCAAAACTGTGGGGAGCTTTTAATTTTCACATCAACACACAAAATATCTTTAACGGGAGTCATTTTTCTCATACACTTTTCGCTGAGCGAGATCTAAATTATACTTCCTAATATTTTTGATCAGTTTTTTTTTTTTTAAAAGTTGAACTTTCTTACATTTGCTGAGTTACTTGATCCACAAAGGAAGCAGCCAACATCCTTTTGACAGCTTGCTACACAGCAGAAAGCTGCTCAATTTCCTCTTAGGGTTCTGTCATCTGCAAAGTTTACATATTTGAGCAAATCAAATTACATTGGAGTTGCATGTCACTCACATAAAAAATCTGTACATATTCAGGTGAATACTTAAATTTACAAGTACATTTTAATAGGTACATAAATAGTTGGGTATATTACCCTCTCACTATAAACATGTGGACAAAATGCCTATGGGCATATGCCAGTCAGACTAAATTATACTAAATGGACTTGAGAAAGTTTCAAAATATGTGGACTCCTTTCTTGTGGGCTCATTGCATCCTATTTCCCATCCGTTTCTGTTCTATTACCCGGCTCCCTGCCCTGCCGATTGTTCCAGAGTGACAGAGAATTTAGTCCTCCGATATCTGCTCCGGCAACACTACGGACATTTTCTAAAGCAGCCTGAATCACCATAAATACAGTGCATTAATCAGCATTTAGATCCTCCTAATATAAAAATATTAAACAGGACAGTATAATTGTTCTACTATTAAAACTTAAATAATATAACCAGATTTGTAATAATAACATAAGAAATAAGAGCAGGAGTAGGCCATATGGCCCCTTGAGCCTGCTCCGCCATTCAATGAGATCATGGCTGATCATCGGCCTCAACTCCACTTTTCTGCCCAATCTCCATATCCCTTGATTCCCCTCGAGTCCAAAAATCTATCTACCTCAGCCTGGAATATACTCAAAGACTCAGCATTCACAGCCCTCTGGGGCAGAGAATTCCGAAGAGTCACAACCCTCAGTGAAGAAATTCCTCCTCATCTCAGTCTTAAATGGCCTACACCTTATCCTGAGACTATGCCCCCTAGTTCTAGACTCTCCAGCCAGGAGAAAGAACCTCTCAGCATCTACCCTGTTAATCCCCCTCAGAATCTTGTATGTTTCAATGAGATCATCTCTCATTCTTCTAAACTCCAGAGAGTATAGGCCCATTCTACACAATCTCTCATCATAGGACAGCCCTCTCATCCCAGGAATCAATCTAGTGAACCTTCGTTGCATCGCCTCCAAGGCAAGTATATCCTTCCTGTGCACAGTGCTCCAGGTGTGGTCTCACCAAGGCCCTGTACAATTGTAGTAAGACTTCTTACTCTTATACTCCAACCCTCTTGCAATAAAGGCCAACATGCCATTTGCCTTCTTTAGTGCTTGCTCTACCTGCAAGCTAGCTTTCTCGCACGAGGACACCCAAATCTCTCTGAACACCAACATTTAAAAGTTTCTCACCATTTAAAAAAATTCTGTTTTTCTATTCTTCCTACCAAAGTGAATAACCTCACATTTCCCTACATTATACTCCACCTGCCACCTTACTGCCCACTCACGTAGTCTATCTATATCCCTTTGCAGACTCATTGGGGGAGAAATTGGGTGGAGCCACAAACGGGGCGCCAAGCTCGCCTGGGCGCCGGATTTAGCGCTGCGTTTGGAGCAGTAGCTACCGCCGGAAATTCAGCTTGAGCGCCCCAAGAGGGACATGGGGCGAGGCTCGAGGCACTCCGCGTCCCCTCTTAGGGCGCTGAAACTGAATATCGCAGCGTAACGTGCCGCAGCACCACACGCTGCGGCACGGTGCGCTGCGGTACTGCAGGCCTTCCTCCCATTCTTAAGGGGGAGGGGTCTGCACCAGCGCGATCGGAGATCGCGAGTGCCGGCAAAAGAGCCCGGCACCGAGGAGAAGTACCGGGCTCTCGGAAAACAGCTGGCAATGCCACAGGGGGCGAGATCAGGAGGCCGGGGACGGAGGTGCTGGCAGGCGGCCGCCGAAAAAAACGGCCGCCCCGCACCTCCACCTTAATTTGCGCCACTGCCGCCCCAGGAAGGCCCCGTGAACCGGGCGCCATTTGTGAACGGCGCTACCTGCCAAATATCGCGATCGGGGCGGTAGCGGGCTGCTGCACACACCGATGACGTCATCGGAGGCGGTGCAGCACAACAGGCTAATGCCGCCATTAGCGCCCCAGCTAAATATCGCAGGAGGCGCAGCCAGTGGCGCTAAAGCCACTGAGTGCCCTCATTAGGCGCTAACTGGTGGCGCAGCCCACCAAATTTCTAGGCCATTGTGTTCTCCTCACAGCTTACTGTCCCACCTAGCTTTGTATCATCAGCAAACTTGGATACATTACTCGGTCCCTTCATCTAAGTCATTAATATAGATTGTAAATAACTGAGACCCCAACACTGATCCTTGCGGCACCCCACTAGTTAGAGCCTGCCAATGTGAAAAAGATCAGTTTATCCCTACTCTCTGTTTTCTGTCCGTTAACCAATCCTCTATCCATGCTAATATATTATCCCCAATCCCGTGAGCCCTAATCTTGTGTAATAACCTTTTATGTGGCACCTTATCGAATGCCTTTTGGAAATCCAAATATACTACATCTACTGGTTCTCCTTTATCTACCCTGCTAGTTACATCCTCAAAAAACTCTAATAAATTTGTCAAACATGATTTCCCTTTCATAAAACCATGTTGACTCTGCCTAATCATGTTATGATTTTCTAAGTGCCCTGATATCACTTCCTTAACAATGGATTCCAGCATTTTCCCGACTACTGATGTCAGGCTAACTGGCCTGTAGTTCCGTTTTTTCTCTCCCTCCTTTCTTGAATAGCGGTGTTACATTTGCGACCTTCCAATCCGCTGGGACCATTCTAGAATCCAGGGAATTTTGGAAGATCAAAACCAATGCATCAACTATCTCTTCAGCCACCTCTTTTAGAACCCTAGGGTTTAGGTCCAGGGGATTTATCGGCTTTTAGTCCCATTAGTTTCTCTAGTACTTTTTCTCTACTTACATTAACTACGTTAAGTTCCCTCACCCTCATTAGCCCCTTGGTTCCCCACCATTTTTGGTATGCTTTTTGTGTCTTCTACTGTGAAGACAGACACAAAATATTTGTTAACGTGAAGGAGTACAAGAGAATTAAACAAACAACTTTCAGGTGTAATAGTCTTTATTCTGTGATTAAAGTAATCCATGCAATCAGGAAATTAAAAGGACCTTTGCGACTTCTCCATTCCCACACCTTATCTCAGTCTTCTATTCTTTTTGACCAGCAAATATTAAAAGTGTAAAAGAGGAAAAAAAACAGGTCCTCTTAAACCATCCTTTAGCTATTCATGCTCTGCCTTTTGTATGTCTTTAATTTCTTTCATTATGCCTCCATTTGTCTCCTATCAATTCTGCCATTTAACCATCTCCTGTTCTCCACCCAAGCAATTCATAAGTCATTCTATTTCATTTTTTGTGTGTGTTTTTTCCCTTCCCCTTGTTCGGTTTCTTTTTGAACGCTGTTCATCTGTAATATCTTCCAGTCCTGAGGAAAGGTCTTAAGACCCGAAATGTCGACTGACTTGTTTTTCTCCACAGATTCTGCCTGACCTGTGAGGAGGATTCAAAGAGGCTTCAAGGGGATATAGACAGGCTAAGTGAGTGGGCAAGAACATGGCAAATGGAATATAATGTGGAGAAATGTGAAGTTATCCACTTTGGTAGGAAAAATAGAAGAGAGTATTTTTTAAATGGTGAGAGATTGGGAAACGTTGGTGTTCAGCAGGACCTGGGTGTCCTTACACATGAATCACTGAAAGTTAACATGCAGGTACGGCAAGCAATTAGGAAAGAAAATGGTATGTTGGTCTTTATCACGAGGATTTGAGTATGAGAATAAAGACATCTTACTGCAATTATATAGGGCTCTGGTGAGACCACACCTGGAGTATTGTGTACAGTTTTGGTCTCCTTACCTAAGGAAGGATATACTTGCCATAGGGGGAGTGCAACGAAGGTTCACCAGACAGATTCCTGGGATGGGGGATTGTCCTATGAGGAGAGATTGAGTAGACTAGGCCTATATTCTCTCGAGTTTGGAAGAATGAGAGGTGACCTCATTGAAACATACAAAATTCTTACAGGGCTTGCTTGACAGGGTAGATGCAGGAAGGATGTTACCCCTGGCTGGGGAGTCTAGAACCAGGGGTCTCAGAATAAGGGATCGGCCATTTAGGACCGAGATGAGGAGAAATTTCTTCACTCAGAGGGTGGTGAATCTTTGGAATTCTCTACCTCAGAGGGCTGTGGAGGCTTAGTCGTTGAGCATATTCAAGACAGAGATCGATAGATTTTTTAATATTAAGGGAATCAAGGGATACAGGGATAGAGCAGGAAAGTGGAGTTGAGGTAGAAGATCAGCCATGAGCTTATTGAATGGCAGAGCAGGCTCAAAGGGCTGAATGGCCTACTCCTGCTCCTATTTGTTATGTTCTTATGACCTGCTGAGTATTTCCAGATTAAAGCAGAATTTTGGGTCTAGTGAAGAGTCCAACCTGAAAGGATAAGCAACCTTTCTCTTTTCAAATGCTGGCTGATAAAAGTGCATTTCTTGCACCTTCTGTTTTTAATCACTTATCCATCTATCCAATTATACACTTCAGTTTTCTTGGGCGTGTGTGTGTTTATTAAAGTTTTTAGTCACATCTATGCTAATCTCAACTACTCCTTGTGATAGCGAGGTCCCCATTCTATCCACTCTTTGGATAAAGAAGTTTCTTCCGAATTCCCTATTGGATTTATTAGGACTATCTTATATTTATGGCCCCTTGTTCTGGTCTCCCCCGCAAGTAGAAACATCTTCTTTACAACTACACTACCAAACCCTTTCATAATCTTAAAGACTTTTATCAGGTCACCTCTCAGTCTTCTCTTTTTCTAGAGTAAAGAGGCCCAGCCTGTTCAATCTTTCCTCATAGGGATAACCTCTCAGTTCTGATATCATTCTCGTAAATTTTGTTTGTACCTTCTCCAGAGGGTGGTTAGAATCTGGAACTCGCTATCATAAGGAATAGTTGAGGAGACTAGCATAGATGTATTTAAGGGGAAGCTACATAAACACATGAGGGAGAAAGGAATAGAAGGATATGTTAATGGGGTTAGATGGAGAAAGGCTGACTATTCTTTATTATATTTTCAGTTTCTAGATGTTTTTCTATTACATCTTTAAGTAAGGATTCCATTAATTTTCGTACCATGGACGTTAAATTAATTGGTCTATGGTTCCCTGGACTTGTTCCATCTCCATTTGAAATATATATATGATGATTGTTGGCATCTATGACCTGAGCTACTGACAAGTGTGGACAAATTATATGGACTTCCAGAAGGGATTTGATAAAGTCCCTCATAAGAAACTGTTAAAGTTGAAGCCCATGGAATTGAAGGCAAATTATTGACCTGGTTAGGAAATTGGCTGAGTGGCAGGAGACCGAGAGGAGGGATAATGAGCAGCTACTCGAATTGGCAGGATATCCCCCGAGGTGGTGTCCCACAGGAATCAGTGTTGTGGCTTCAACCATTCACTGTATTTATTAACGACTTGCATGATGGGATAGAAAGCCACATATCCAAATTTGCTGATGACGCAAGGATAGGCGGCATTGTAGTTGAAAGCATAAAATTACAAAGAGATATTGATAGATTAAGTGAATGGGCAAAACTGTGGCAAATGCGAGGTCATCCACTTTGGACCTAAAAAGGATAGAACAGCATACTTTCTAAATGGAGAAAAGCTAGAAACAGTGGAGGTCTAAAGAGACTTGGGGGTCAATGTCATGAACAGGTACCGATAATAGTCAAAAAGACTAATGGAATGCTGGCCTTTATATCTAGAGGACTAGAATACAATGAGGTAGAAGTTATGCTACAGCTAGACAAAGTCCTGGTTAGACCACACTTGGAGTACTATGAGCAGTTCTGGGCACCACACCTTAGGAAGGATTTTTAAAAATATTAGTTCATGGGATGTGGGCATCGCTGGCACGGCAAGCACTTATTACCCATCCCGAGTTTCCCCTCGAGAAGGTGGTGGTGAGCCGCCTTCTTGAACTGCTGCAGTCAGTGTGAAGGTTCTCCCACAGTTAGAGAGGGTGTTCCAGGATTTTGACTCAGCAACGATGAAGGAACGGCGATATACTTCCAAGTCAGGATGGTGTGTGACTTGGAGGTGGTGCTGTTTGCATGCACCTGCTGCCCTTGTCCTTCTAGGTGGTAGAGGTTGCGGGTGTGGGAGGTGCTGCCGAAGAAGCCTTGGCGAGATGCTGCAGTGCATCTTGTAGATGGTACACACTGCAGCCACGGTATGCCGGTTGTGGACGGAGTGAATGTTTAAGGTGGTGGATGGGGTGCCAATCAAGCGGTTTGCTTTGTCTTGGACGGTGTCGAACTTCTTGAGTGTTGTTGGAGCTGCACTCATCCAGGCAAGTGGAGAGTATTCCATCACATTCCTGACTTGTGCCTTGTAGATGGTGGAAAGGCTTTGGGGAGTCAGTAGAATACCCAGCCTCTGACCAGCTCTTGTTGCCACAGTATTTATGTGGCTGGTCTAGTTAAGTTTCTGGTCAATGGTGACCCCCAGGATGTTGATGGTGGGGGATTCGGCGATGGTAATGCTGTTGAAGGTCAAGGGGTGGTGGTTAGACTCTCACTTGTTGGAGATAGTCATTGCCTGGCACTTGTGTGGCGCGAATGTTACCTGCCACTTATCAGCCCAAGCCTGAATGTCATCCAGGTCTTGCTGCATGTGGGCATGGACTGCTTCATTATCTGAGGAGTTGTGAATGGCACTGAACATCCCTATTTCTGACCTTATGATGGAGGGAAGGTCATTGATGAAGCAGCTGAAGATGGTTGGGCCTAGCACACTGCCGTGAGGAACTCCTGCAGCAATGTCCTGGGGCTGTGATGATTGACCTCCAACCACCACAACCATCTTCCTTTGTACTAGGTATGACTCCAGCCAGTAGAGCGTTCCCCCCCCGCCGCCAATTCCCATTGACTTCAGTTTTACTGGGGCTCCTTGATGCCTCACTCGGTCAAATGCTGCCTTAATGTCAAAGGCAGTCACTCTCTCCTCACCTCTGGAATTCAGCTCTTTTTCCATGTTTGGACCAAGGCTGTAATGAGGTCTGGAGCCGAGTGGTTCTGGCAGAACCCAAACTGGGCATCAGTGAGCAGGTTATTGGGGAGTAAGTGCTACTTGATAGCACAGTCAATGACACCTTCCATCACTTTGCTGATGATTGAGAGTAGACTGAGGAGGTGGTAACAGGCTGGATTGGATTTGTCCTGCTTTTTGTGGACAGGCCATACCTGGGCAGTTTTCCACATTGTCGGGTAGATGCCAGTGTTATAGCTGTACTGGAACAGCTTGGTTAGAGGTGTGGCTAATTCTGGAGCACAAGTCTTCAGTACGACAGCCGGGATGTTGTCGGGGCCCACAGCCTTTGCTGTAATCCAGTACACTCAGCCATTTCTTGATATCACGTGGAGTGAATCGAATTGGCTGAAGACTGGCTTCTGTGGTGGTGCGGACCTCAGGAGGGGCCGATATGGATCATCCACTCAGCACTTCTGGCTGAAGATGGTTGCAAACGCTTCAGCTTTGTCTTTTGCACTCACATGCTGGGCTCCACCATCATTGAGGATGGGGATATTCATGGAGCCTCCTCATTCCGTTAGTTGTTTAATGGTCCACCACCATTCATGACTGGCTGTGGCAGGACTGCAGAGCTTCGATCTGATCCATTGATTGTGGGATCACTTAGCCCTGTCTATAGCATGCTGCTTCTGCTTTTTAGCATTCATGTAGTCCTGTGTTGCAGCTTCCCCAGGTTGGCACTGCATTTTTAGGTATGCCTGGTGCTGCTCCTGGCATGCTCTTCTACACTCCACATTGAACCAGGGTTGGTCCCCTGGCTTGATGGTAATGGTAGAGTGAGGGATATGCCAGGCCATGAGGTTACAGATTGTGGTAGAATACATTTCTGCTGCTGCTGATGGCCCGCAGCGCCTCATGGATGCCCAGTTTTGAGCTGCTAGATCCGTTCTGAATCTATCCCATTTAGCATGGTGGTAGTGCCACACAACACGATGGAGGGTGTACAACAGCAAAATACTGCAGATGCTGGAAATCTGAAACAACAGAAAATGCTCGAAATACTCAGCAGGTCCGGCAGCATCGAGGAGAGAGAAACAGAGTTAATGTTTCAGGTCGATGACCCATCATCAGAACTGGAAAAAGTTTGAGAAGTAACAGATTTTTAATTAAGTGTGGGGCAGGGAAAGGGAGGAGGGGGGGAAAGAACAAAAGAAAGGTCTGTGATAGGATGGAAGGCAGGAGAGAGTAAAAGACAAAAGGAGATGGTAATGGGACTGTGATATCCGAGTGGTAAGGTCAGAAACTGAGAGAAGCGAGATATTAGGAACAAAACCCAACTGTTTATTATACGGTGTAGCAGAGAAACATCTCTGACAGGCTGGAGGCAAAACACACAATTCTTACTGCACGATGGCAAGATGGAGGATCAACCTCTGAGTCATACCCATAATGCAATGCCACATTACCGTATGAACTGGTGTACCAGGACATTGAATATATGCCCCATTATCTTAAAAACTGGTGAATGGGAACCCTTAATATTTGGCTCCATCTGGTGGATAACTTAAACATTACATCCCAGATTACTATAAGGACAAACACAGAAACATAGAAAAATAGGAGCAGGAGTAGGCCATTCAGCCCTTCCAGCCTGCTCCGCCATTCAATATGATCATGGCTGATCTTCCATCTCAATACCATATTCCCGCTCTCACCCCATACCCCTTTTGTGTCTAGAAATCTATCTATCTCCTTCTTAACTATATTCAGTGATTGGACTCCACAGCCTTCTGTGGTAGAGAATTCCACAGGTTCACCACCCTCTTGAGTGAAGAAATTTCTCCTCATCTCAGTCCTAAATGTCCTACCCTGTATCCTGAAACTGTGACCCCTCATTCTAGACCCCACCAGCCAGGGGAAAATCCTCTCAGCATCCAGTCTGTCTAGCCCTGTCAGAATTTTATATGTTTCAATGAGATCCCCTCTCATTCTTCTAAACTCTAGTGAATACAGGCCTAGAATGATTTGGACAGGTTGGGTGATTGAGCAGAAGCTGGGCAGAAGCAATATAACGTGGATAAATGCGAGGTTATCCACTTTGGTGTCAAAAACAAGGTGGCAGATTATTATCTAAATGGCAATAGATTGGGAGAAGGGGAAGTGCAACGAGACCTGGGCGTCCTTGTGCAACAGTCGCTGAAAGTAAGCATGCAGGTGCAGCAGGCGGTTAAGAAGGCAAATGGTATGTTGGCCTTCGTAGCGAGAGGGTTTGAGTACAGGAACAAGGATGTCTTGCTGCAGTTGTACAGGGCCTTGGTGAGGCTACATCTTGAGTATTGTGTGCAGTTTTGGTCGCCTTATCTGAGGAAGGATGTTCTTGCCATGAAAGGAGTGCAGCGAAGATTCACCAGGCTGATACCTGGGATGGCAGGAATGACGTATGAGGAGAGATTGGGTCAATTGGGCTTGTGGGCTTGTACTCGCTGGAGTTTAGAAGAATGAGAGGGGATCTCATCGAAACTTATAAAATTCTAACAGGACTAGATGCTGGAAGGATGTTCCCGATGGTCGGGGAGTCCAGAACCAGGGGTCACAGTCTAAGGATAAGGGGTAGGCCATTTAGGACAGAGATGAGGAGGAATTTCTTCACCCAGAGAGTGGTGAACCTGTGGAATTCTCTGCCAAAGAAGGCAGTAGAGGCCAATTCATCAAATATATTCAAGAAGGAGTTGGATATATTTCTTAAGGCTAAAGGGATCAAGGGATATGGAGAGAAAGCAGGAACAGGGTACTGAATTTGGATGATCAGCCATGATCTCATTGAATGGCGAAGCAGGCTCAAGGGGCCGAATGGCCTACTCCTGCTCCTATCTTCTATGTTTCTATGTTAGTCGACCCAATCTCTCCCCATACGACAGTCCTGCCATCCCAGGAATAAGTCTGGTGAACCTTCGCTGCACTCCCTCTCTGGCAAGTATATCCTTTCTTAGGTAAGGAGACCAAAACTGCACACAGTACTCCAGGGACAAGTTAAGAAACAAAAGATGACTCTAGAATTGGAAGAAGGGATGGGGGTCAGGCGAAAGTGAAAGGGAAGAAGCTTCTGGAGGAGCGTTGAGGAAAGTGAAGGGGAAGAAGGTTCCAGAGGGGTGTTGGAAAAGTGAAGGGGAAGGTGGTTCCGGAGGGTGTCCTCAGTGTGTGGACGAGACTGCGGTGGTCACTGCTACCAATGCTGTCATGGACAGATGCATCTGCGACAGGTAGATTGGTGAGGACGAGGTCAAGTAGGTTTTTCCCTCCTGTTGGTTCTCTCACCACCTGGCAGCTATGTCCTACAGGACTCGGCCAGGTCAGTCAGTAGTGGTGCTACCGAGCCACTCTTGGTGATGGACACTGAAGTCCCCCACCCAGAGTATATTCTGTGGTTTGCTGCTTTCAGTGCTTCTGCCAAGTGGTGTTCAACATGGAGGAGTACTGATTCATCAGCTGAGGGAGGGCGGTAGGTGGTAATCAGCAGGAGGTTTCCTTGCCCATGCTTGACCTGAAGTCATGAGACTTCATGGGGTCTTGGGTCAATGTTGAGGGCTCCCAGGGCCACTCCTTTCCGACTGTATACCACTGTGCCGCCACCCCTGGTGGGTCTGTCCTGTCGGTGGGACAGGATATACCCAGGAATGTTGATGGAGGTGTTTGGGACTTTGGCTGAAAGGTATGATTCTGTGAGTATGACTATGTCAGGCTGTTGCTTGACTAGTCTGTGGAACAGCTCTCCCAATTTTGGCACAAGTCCCCAGATGTTGGTGAAAAGGACTTTGCAGGGTTGACTGGGCTGGGTGTGCCGTTGTCATGTCCACAGGCGGTGCCGCGGTCAATGCCGGGTGGTCCAGTGTTTTTTGTAGCGGTTGTGTACAACTGAGTGGCTTGCTAGGCCATTTCAGGGGGCAGCTAAGAGTCAACCACATTGCTGTGGGTCTGGAGTCGGTAAGGAAAAGGTAAGGATGGCAGATTTCCTTCCCTAAGATGGGTTTTTACGACAATCAGATAGTTTCATGGTCACCATTACTGATACTAACTTTTTATTCCAGATTTATTTAATTAACTGAATTTTTTAATTCCCCAGCTGCCGTGGTGGGATTTGAACTCACATCCAGATTAGTCCAGGTCTCTGGATTAGTAGTCTAGTAACATAACCACTATGCTACCGCAGCATAGATATACTGGCCTTAGAGGAGGTGCAGTGTAGTTTTACCAGGATGATACCCGGACTCCAAGGGTTAAATTATGAGGAGAGATTACACAAATTAAGGTTGTATTCCATGGAATTTAGAAGGTTAAGGGGTGATCTGATCTAAGTTTTCAAGATATTAAGGGGAACAGTTGGGTTGATAGAGAGAAACATTTCCGCTGGTTGGGTAGTCTAGGACTAGGGGGGCAAAGTCTAAAAATTAGAGCCAGACCTTTCAGGAGTGAAATTAGGAAACATGTCTACACACAAAGGGTGGTAGAAGTTTGTTCCGCAAATGGCAATTGATACTAGGTCAATTGTTAATGTTAAGTTTGAGATTGATAGATTTTTGTTAACCACAGGTATTAAGGGATATGGGGATATGGAGTTAGGTCACAGATCAGCCATGATCTCACTGAATGGCGGAACAGGCTCGAAGGGTTAAATGGCCTACTCCTGTTCCTATCTCAGGTCAGGTCAGTGCACCTGAATTTGGTGCGCCTCAGACTGTCTTCCTCATCTAAATTGTGGAGCACTGTTGGGAATCCCAAAAATTCCCATCCTCAGCACTTTGTATTTCAAATTGAAATTGTAGCAGTTAGCAATAATAGGGGAAAGTTTTGTGAAAAAAATGTTCTTATGCAAAAATGGTGCCCTTCACAGCAACAAAAACCAATGCAGAGAACAAAATGCAATTAAATTTATACTTGCAATATAAATTGGCAATATGAACTTTTGCTACAGAAACCTGGCTATATTATCCAAATTCAGCAAGCCAGGCCGGTGGATTTGGCACCCCCCCTCCCCCCCCCCCCCCCCCATTTTATATGGGTACGGTGAGTGTGTCAGGAAGAGAAGAGAGGCAGAGCTCACCTGAAGAATGTGAAATTCAGCATGGTGCCTAATGAATAAAACTGACATATAATGTTACTGATTCTGGCCATTTTTCTTTTGCTATGAATCGCGATTTGTCTGCATATCCGATTTCAGCTCCACACTCACCTCAGCAAGACTAATGACAGCACAGAGCCTTTCAAAACTACAGGTACTTACTAATATATAACAGCTTTATTATACATGCTTCAGCTGATTTTTTAATAAGAAATTCATTCATATTAGCAGAAGTATTACAACATAAATTATTTCTTGATTCATTTTCCCTTTTGGGGATATATAGAAAACCCACAAATAATGATGGACGCACGCCAGGAAAATACTATGAATAACTGCCCAGTATACAGAAAAAGCCTGTATTTGGAAGCACAAGTCAGTGAAACCCAAATGGTTGAAATTCTGATGTTAGCTGTTGATAATGGTCCAAAATATCTTTGAATCCAGGCTACTGCTCAGAAAGCTTCTGCAAAGTACAATTGTTTTCTGGAAGTTCTCAATCCTTTTTTTTTCCACTAACTCCACTTGTAGATTATTGGCAGATTGTTCATAAACTGCTGAGTTGCGGAATAATTATAATGAAGGCAATTTGCCAAAAATAATTATTCCTCTGCTATCCATTTTAACTAGTGGGAACACAATGTCCTTGCACATTGCATTGCTACTAACGTAATTTCATTTTAGTAAGTGATTCAGAACCACAACATATACCTGGTTTTATTTTTCTGCTATAACATACGACTAATTTTCAGTAGCATCCTGCAACAACATAAAATATCAAATTAAGAATTTAAATTAGGTCAAAGCACAGTCCAGAAAAGTGCATCATGAAAATATACTCAATTATTTTTAAACAACTTGACCAACGTACAGCTGAAAGGTCTATGAGTTCCAGATAATTTTACACATAAATGTATCCAGATCTTCTCTCTTACTGTAGAAAGATGGGAGAGTTTATGCGGCAACCACTTTCAAAGATTTGTTGACTTTGTACAAATCTAGTCAAATTGTATTTTATCCAATTCTGGGCACCACACTTCAGGAAGGATGTCAAGGCCTTGGGTGCAGAGGAGATTTACTAGAATGGTACCAGGGATGAAGGACTTCACTTACGTGGAGAAACTAGAGAAGCTGGGGTTGTTCTCCTTACAGCAGAGAAGGTTAAGAGGAAATTTAAAAGAGGCGTTTAAAATCATGAATGGTTTTGATAAAGTAAACAAGGAGAAACAGTTTCCAGTGGCAGAAGAATTGGTAACCAGAGGACACAGATTTAAGGTAATTGGCAAAAGAACCAGAGGTGAGATGAGGAGAAATTTCTTTACGCAGCGAGTTATGATGATCTGGAATGCACTGTCTGAAAGGGTGGTGGAAGCTGATTCAACAATAACTTACACAAAGGGAACTGGATAAATACTTGAAGGGTAAAAGTTTGCATGGCTATGGGGAAAGAGCAGGGCAATGGGACTAATTGGATAGCTCTTTCAAAGAGTTGGCATGGGCACAATGGGCCAAATTACCACCTCCTGTGCTGTATCATTCCATGAAATCTTTGTCACAAACACCTGTAGAAAAATAGCTGCACCTGGAATTTAAGGGCCTCAACACTGCTCTTAGTTTTCAAACTCTACACCCTCAACTTTATTCATTAATAATTTTTTGTGCCATTTATGTCTCTTTATGGCTCATCAAATAGGTTTGCAACAGATCAACAGCAGCTTGCTACCAATTTGTATTATGAGGCAGTTCAGAGACGATTCACTAGGTTAATTCCAGAGATTGGGGGGAGGGGGGGGGGGGGGGGGGGGGGAGGTTGACTTATGAAGAAAGATTGAGCAGGCTGGGCCTATACGCATTGGAATGAGAGGTGATCTTATTGAAACATATAAGACACTGAGGGGGCTCGACAAGGTAGATGCAGAGAGGATGTTTCCCCTCGTGGGGATATCTAGAGCTCGGAGGCATAGATTCAGAATAAAGGGTCGCCCTTTTGGAACTGAGATGAGGAGGAATTTCTTCTCTGAGGGTCGTAAATTTGTGGAATTCTCTGCCCCAGAGAGCGTGGAGGTCATTAAATATATTTAAGGTGGAGATAGACAGATTTTTACAAGATAAGGGAGTGAAGGGTTATGGGGAGCGGGCAGGGAAGGGGCTTTGATCCCAAGATCAGCCATGATCTTATTGAATGGCGGAGCAGGCTCGAGGGGCCAAGTGGCCTATTCCTGCTCCTATTTCTTATGTTCTTATGAACTAAATTGAGTTAACGGAGAGATTAAATACATGATATTGGAGTGGTAAATAGTGAAGAGGGAAGCCTCAGGCTACAGGACGATATAAACGGGTTGGTTTGATGGGTAGAACAGTTGCAAATGGAATTTAACCCTGAAAAGTATGAGGTGATGCATTTTGGGAGGACTGACAAGGCAAGGGAATACACAATGAATGGTAGGACCCTAGGAAGGACAGAGGATCAGAGGGACCTTGGTGTGCATGTACATAGATCCCTGAAGGCAGCAGGACAGGCAGATAAGGTTGTTAAAAAGGCATATTGTAGTGTCCGTGTGTAGATAAAGACACTGAAGACAGGAGTTGGTTCATAGGTATTTACTAAGCAAGTCTGGGGGGGGAGGGGGGGTCTCTAAAGGATATACACAATACACAGGCTTATATAGCCCAAGTGGTAATTACTGGCATTACGCACACCTGGGGCTCTTAAAGGCACATACACCATAAAAGGCACATACACCACAATTCCTCCCCTTCTAGCTAACTAGTACATCATATTTTAAGTAATTATTAATTACATGTTATATGCAAAATATACATTGCTGTATTAATTAATTATAAGTTAGTCTCTCGGGAGGCTTCCTGACTCGGTCCGGATAACGCCTCGGGGGTGTAGTAGTTTCTGGTGGTGTAGTAGGTTCTTCTGGCAAGGCTGATTCGGCTTGAAGGCCAGTGTCGGGTTCATCGGGCTCCAGTACCACCGGATCGGAGGTAGATATGGGTATCTCTACTTCATCGTTAGATGTATAGAGTGGTGGTGTAGGTTGTCCCTTTTCGGATGACTTGATGATTTGGTCAGCATGGCGCCTTATTATGCTGTCTCCGATGTCCACGGTATACATCAGTGGTCCTAATCGTGTGCAGATAGTTCCAGGCTGCCATTTCTCGGTATGGTAGTCCCGGGCCAAAACCGGTTGGCCTATCTGGAAGGCCCTAGTTGGCCTTTCATTCATGCCCTGAAACTGCCGGTTCTCCACGTCCCTTCGGATGTTGGGCTTGACCAAATCCAGCCGGCATCTTAGGTTTCTATTGTAGAACATCATGGCGGGAGTTTGGTTAGTAACCATATGCGTTGCATTCCTATATGCAAATAAGAAGTTATCCACCTTGTGCTGAAGTTTTATGTCTTCATTACCCATGGCCTTGATGGCCTTCTTGAAGGTCTGGACAAACCTTTCAGCCAACCCATTGGTGGCGGGATGGTATGGGGCGGACGTGTAGTGCTTTACCCCATTGTTCTTTGAGAACTTCCTGAATTCTTCGGACACAAATTGCGGCCCATTATCAGAACATATCTGCTCCGGCAGCCCATTCCTGGCAAATATGGTCCTTAATACTGTGATGGTTTTTTCCGTGGTGGTGGAGGACATCTTTATTACCTCCGGCCACTTGGAGTGTGCATCAACTGCGATTAAGAACATTGAGTCCATAAATGGACCAGCAAAGTCGATGTGCACCCTTTGCCATGGAGATGAGGGCCACTCCCATGGATGTAGAGGGGCCTGTGGCGGAGCATTTTGGACCTTCTGGCATCCTAGGCAGCTCTTGGTCATGTCTTCGATGTCTCCATCGATACCTGGCCACCATACAAACGCCCTAGCTAGGTTCTTCATTTTCACTCCACCCAGATGCCCCTCGTGAAGCTCCTTTAGCACTTTATCCTGGAGTTTGGGTGGAATCACCACTCTGGATCCACACATCAAGGTTCCTCGGCACACTGACAGCTGTTCTCTTCTTTGCGAGAATGCTGGCAACAGTGGTTCGCCATGTGCTGGCCATCCCTTCACTGTTAAATCGTAGACCCGTGAGAGAGTAGGGTCATTTCTTGTCTCCCTTTCAATGGCAGAATTTGTCACCGGTAGACATTCCACTATGGTAGAGTGGAATATCTCTACTGGGTCTACTGTAGGTGCCTCTTCTATCGTTGGCAACGGTAGGCGTGATAAACCGTCAGCATTCCCATGCTGTTTTGACCCTTTGTATTCAATGTTGTATTGGTGTGCCCCTAGAAAAAGGGACCACCTCTGTAGTCTTTGTGCCGTCATAATGGGGACACCTTTTTTAGGGTTGAATATGGAGATGAGGGGTTGATGGTCAGTCAGCAAGGTAAATTTTTGTCCGTGTAGGTAATGGTTGAATTTCTTCACTCCCCATACCAGGCTGAGTGCTTCCCTGTCTATCTGGGCATAGTTACGCTCAGCTGAGTTCAATGAGCGTGACGCAAAAGCTATCGGCCGTTCCGAGCCATCAGGGAATCTATGGGACAATACCGCTCCTATGCCGTAAGGGGATGCATCGCACGCCAGTCTGATTGGTAGTGATGGGTTGTAATGAGCCAAAATTTTCTCGGATGTGATTAAGTCTTTACATTTATGGAAGGCACGTTTACAGTCTTCGTTCCATTTCCAAATCACTCCTGTCTGTAGAAGATTAAGAGGGTGTAGAATAGTTGATAAGTTCGGTAAAAATTTATGATAATTTATTAATCCCAGGAATGACCTTAATTGAGAAACATTTTCAGGTGCTGGGGCTTTTATAACTGCTTCAATTTTTTCAGGTGTCTTATGCAACCCTTCCTTATTAATTATGTGGCCACAATGTGATATCTGATTTTGGAAAAATTCGCACTTGGGGCAATTTGCTCGTAGGCCCCGTTCTTTCAGCCTAGTGAGCACCTGCTCCAAATTGGCAAGGTGCTCGTTGTCGTTTTCTCCTGTTATAAGGATGTCGTCTAGGTAGCATTGAGTCCCCGGAATCCCTTGCAGGACTTGCTCCATAGCTCTTTGCCAGATAGCTGGAGCTGATGCTATTCCAAAAACCAGTCGATTGTACTGGTACAGGCCTTTGTGTGTGTTTATTGTGAGATACTTTTTAGAGGTCTCCTCAACCTCCATCTGTAGATATGCCTGTGCCAAGTCAATTTTTGTGAAACGTTTCCCTCCGGATAGTAAGGCGAAAATATCTTCTATCCTCGGAAGAGGATACTGTACCGTGTGAAGGACCGGGTTTACAGTCACCTTAAAGTCCCCACAGATGCGAATTTTTTTCTGTTCCTCAGAGTTATTTTTCAATGTTTTTTTCATGACTGGAATGATGGGTGTTGCCCATTCGCTCCAATCTATTTTGGATAATACACCTGCCTTTTCCAAATTCTTCAGCTCTGCCTCGACTGCCGGACGTATTGCGTATGGCACCGGTCTTGCCTTAAAAAATTTTGGAATTGCTGTATCTTCCACTTTTATTGAGGCGGTGATGCCTTTCAAGGTTCCTAGTTTCTCTTGAAACACTTCTTTGGCGTTGGCCAAGATGTCTTTTAATCGTTCAGGTATGATGTCATCATTGTTTTTTTTCTTACTGGTTACCGTCAGTGCCTGAATGGAGTGCCAGTCTAAACGTATCTTCCTTATCCATTCACGTCCCAACAACGGTGGACCACCATCTTGTAGAATGTATAAATACAACTTTTGTATTTCTTTGCCGTTGTATACCACAGGCACCCTTATTTTTCCTTTGGGGTAGACTTTCTGCCCCGTATATGTTTTTAAGATAATGGATGTGTCTTTTAGAGGTATATGCGAAAATAGCCTCTCGTAATCTCGTCGATTTATTACGGTTAGAGCTGATCCTGTATCTCGCTCCATTTTAACTGGGGACCCTGCTATTGTGAGGGTAACCCAAATGGTTTGGTAATCCTCTTTGGCAAGTACATTATGTAATTTGAGACAGCTTAGTCTCTTGTTTCCGGAGTCGCTATCGCTATTCTGGTCTTCGGAGCTTTTGTCCGTCATCATTTGTACCTTCCTGTACTTTTCTTTATTGATTTTTTGTTTTCTGTCAGTGGATTTATTTTGTCCAGATTGGCATACCCGTGCAATGTGTCCAATCTTACCACATTGCCTGCATGCTTTGCCCTTGAACCAGCAGTCCCTCTGGTTATGGGTGGATCTGCCGCAGCGATAACATCTTCCGAACTCCTGTGTCATTTTATGGGTGCCGAAGTCTTGTGTCTCTTGTTGTATCTCTGCAGCTCCTTTTGCTGCTGCTTCGTATGATACAGCCATACTGAAAGCTTTGTCCAATGTTAAATCTTTTTCAGAAAGCAGTCTTTTTTGTGTTCCTTCACTTAAAAGACCGCAAACAAATTTGTCTCGAAGATAATCCCGATAGTCCTGCTCCGAATTGGCAGTACTTTGATAGCTTTCTTAATTCGGTTAGGTAATCAGCGTTACTTTCATTCTTGTGTTGATTTCTCTTGAAGAACTTGAATCGTTCTGCTATCAGCAGCGGTGTTGGGTTTAAATGCTCCTGCAGGGTATCAACAATTTCTTTAAAAGTCTTGTCCTTTGGTTTGGCTGGAGTGATTAAATTTCGTAACAGCCCGTATGTCTTCGCGCCCATTAAGTTCAGAAGTACTGAAGCTTTTTTTTCAATCTGTTATTCCATTTGCAGTGCAATAAACCTCTACTCTTTCCACGTATGTGGTCCAATCTTCTATTTCGCCATCAAAAGCCTCAATATTAGCAGATTTAGGCATTTCAGAAAAGATATGGCGCTTCCCGCGCTTTTTTTTTTCTCTCTGTAGCAACGATATGGCGTTTCCCGCGCTTTCCCGCCGCTGCTACCGATAACAACGCTGTTTTACTGTGGTTTCCGTTTATTCACTGTTGGAGACTCGTTCCCGACGGAGGTCTAAACGCTGACCTGCTTGCCGCGCCGGCCGTCTCTTGAGTGCACCCTCCCAGTCCGTTATTGCTTGCCTCCGATTTCGCTGCCTGTCTCCGCTGTAGAGCCCGCCGCTGGAGCTCCAGCCTGACGCCCAGGAAGGATTAGCGCAGTACCTGTCACCAGCTTGGCCAGCTGGTGAAACCACAGTTTCTCTTACTTCCTTGAGTCTTCTGGACGCTGGAGGAATCGATGTCCTTGAGGTGCTGCCGAATTGCAGATAAGTCCGTTTCCACTTCGTCGCCACTGTAGTGTCCGTGTGTAGATAAAGACACTGAAGACAGGAGTTGGTTCATAGGTATTTACTAAGCAAGTCTGGGGGGGGGGGGGGGGGTGTCTCTAAAGGATATACACAATACACAGGCTTATATAGCCCAAGTGGCAATTACCGGCATTACGCACACCTGGGGCTCTTAAAGGCACATACACCACACATATGGGATACTTGCCTTCATTAGCCGAGGCATAGAATATAAGAGCAGGGAGGTTATGATGGAGCTGTACAAAACGCTACTTAGGCCACAGCTGGAATACTGTGTGCAGTTCTGGTCGCCACATTATAGGAAGGATGTGATTGCATTGAAACATAGAAGATAGGAGCAGGAGTAGGCCATTCGGCCCCTCGAGCCTGCTCCGCCATTCAATGAGATCATGGCTGATCATCCAAATTCAGTACCCTGTTCCTGCCTTCTCTCCATATCCCTTGATCCCTTTAGCCTTAAGAAATATATCCAACTCCTTCTTGAATATATTTAATGAATTAGCCTCTACTGCCTTCTGTGGTAGAGAATTCCACAGGTTCACCACTCTCTGGGTGAAGAAATTCCTCCTCATCTCTGTCTTAAATGGCTTACCCCTTATCCTTAGACTGTGACCCCTGGTTCTGGACTCCCCCGCCATCGGGAACATCCTTCCTGCATCCAGTCTCTCTAGTCCTGTTAGAATTTTATAAGTTTCAATGAGATCCCCTCTCATTCTTCTAAACTCCAGCGAGTATAAGCCCAATCGACCCAATCTCTCCTCATACATCATTCCTGCCATCCCAGGTATCAGCCCGGTGAATCTTCGCTGCACTCCCTCCATGGCAAGTTCATCCTTCCTCAGATAAGGTGACCAAAACTACACACAATACTCAAGGTGTGGTCTCACCAAGGCCCTGTACAACTGCAGCAAGACATCCTTGTTCCTGTACTCAAACCCTCTCGCTACGAAGGCCAACACACCATTTGCCTTCTTACACCGCCTGCTGCACCTGCATGCTTATCTTCAGCGACTGGTGCACAAGGACACACAGGTCTCGTTGCACTTCCCCTTCTCCCAATCTATTGCCATTCAGATAATAATCTGCCTTCCTGTTTTTGACACCAAAGTGGATAACCTCGCATTTATCCACGTTATATTGCATCTGCCATGCTTCTGCCCAATCACCCAACCTGTCCCAATCATACTGGAGTTTCTCGGCATCCTCCTCACAGCACACACGCCCACCCAGCTTTGTGTCGTCTGCAAGCTTGGAGATATTACATCTAGTTCCCTCGTCTAGATCATGATTAATATATAGTGAATAGCTGGGGTCCAAGGACCGATCCCTGCGGTACCCCACTAGTCACTGCCTGCCACTCGGAAAAAGACCAGTTTATTCTAACTCTTTGCTTTCTGTCTGCCAACCAGTTCTCTATCCAAGACAATACCTTGCCCCCAATCCCATGTGCCTTAACTTTACACGCTAATCTCTTATGCGGGACCTTATTGAAAGCCTTCTGAAAGTCCAAATACACCACATCCACTGGTTCTCCCTGTAGTGATCAATGACATGTCATTCTGTGGTGGACACTAGGTGGAGCAGCAGAGCTGTATGTATAAAACTACACTACCCAGCTATATATTATATTAAGACTACATTACCCATGAGGCTAGGCTACCCGGAAGGCAACAGTCAAGATGGCAGCCTGCACACAGGAGCACAATGCTGCATCTCGACAGATACTTTACCAAGTCCACATGGCTCAATAAAGTAACTAGCAAAAGCTAGCTGTGTTCATAATAAGAATGTCTATTTATTAATGAACATAACACTCCCTTATCTATTTTACCAGTTACATCCTAAAAAAATTCCAGTAGATTAGTCAAGCATGATTTACCTTTTGTAAATCCACGTTGACTTTGTCCGATCCGGTCACTGTTTTCCAAGTGCTCTGCTATTACATCTTTTATAATGGACTCTAGCATTTTCCCCACTACTGATGTCAGGCTTACCGGTCTGTAATTCCCCGTTTTCTCTCTACCACCTTTTTTGAATAGTGGGGTAACATTAGCTACCCTCCAATCCATGGGTACTGTTCCAGAGTCTATCGAATTTTGGAAGATGACCAGCAATGCATCTACTATTTCTAGTGCCACTTCCTTAAGTACCCTAGGATGTAGATTGTCAGGCCCTGGGGATTTATCGGCCTTCAATCCCGTCAATTTCCCTAACACCATTTCCCTACAAATACTGATTTCTTTCAGTTCCTCCCTTTCATTAGATCCTATATTCCCCGACATCTCTGGGAGGTCATAAGAACATAAGAAATAGGAGCAGGAGTAGGCCAATCGGCCCCTTGAGCCTGCTCCGCCATTCAATAAGATCATGGCTGATCTGATCCTAACCGCCAATCTACTATCACAAAACCATCTCCTGAATCTAACAGAATTAGACACACGAACTAGGAGCAGGATCAGGCTACACGGTCCCTGGGCCCACTCCGCTACCCACAGGGCCATGACCGATCCGAACCTAGACTCATGTCCAAATTCCTGCCCGCTCCCCGTAACCCTTAATTCCCTTTACTTCTAGGAAACTGTCTATTTCTGTTTTAAATTTATGTAATGATGTAGCTTCTACAGCTTTTTGGGGCAGCATATTCCATGGACCTACCACCCTCTGAGTGAAGTAGTTCCTCCTCATCTCAGTTTTGAAAGAGCAGCCCCTTATTCTAAGACTATGCCCCCTAGTTCTAGTTTCACCCATCATCAGGAACATCCTCCCCGCATCCACCCGATCCAACCCCTTCACAATCTTATATGTTTCAATAAGATCGCCTCTCATTCTTCTGAACTCCAATGAGTAGAATCCCAATCTACTCAACCTCTCCTCATATGTCCATCCCCTCATCCCCGGGATTAACCGAGTGAACCTTCTTTGTACTGACTCGAGAGCAAGTATGTCTTTTCTTAAGTATGGACACCAAAACTGTATGCAGTATTCCAGGTGCGGTCTCACCAATACCTTGTACAACTGAAGCAATACCTCCCTATTTTTATATTCTATCCCCCTAGCAATGAAAGCCAACATTCCATTGGCCTTCTTAATCACTTGCTGCACCTGCATACTAACCTTTTGAGTTTCGTGCACCAGGACCCCCAGATCCCTTTGTACTTCAGTACTTTCCAGTTTCTTGCCATTAAGATAATAACTTGCTCTACGATTTTTGCTGCCAAAGTGCATAACCTCACACTTTCCAGTATTGTATTCCATCTGCCAAATCTCTGCCCACTTACTTAGCCTGTCTATGTCCCCTTGCAGGTTTTTTATGTCCTCCTCACTCACTACTTCCCCTCCCATCTTAGTATCATCTGCAAACTTTGATATGTTACACTCGGTCCCCTCCTCCAAATCGTTAATATAGATTGTAAAGAGTTGGGGACCCAGCACCGACCCCTGTGGAACACCACTAGTTACTGATTGCCAGTCTGAGAATGAACCATTTATCCCAACTCTCTGCCTTCTGTTAGATAGCCAATCCTCTAGCCATGCCAGAATATTACCCCCAATCCCGTGATTTTTTATCTTAAGCAATAATCTTTTGTGTGGCACCTTGTCAAATGCCTTTTGGAAGTCTAAATACACTACGTCCACTGGTTCCCCTTTATCCACCCTATATGTTACTTCCTCAAAGAACTCCAGCAAATTTGTCAAACATGACTTCCCCTTCATAAAACCATGCTGACTTTGTCCTATTAAATTATGATTATCCAAATGTCCTGTTACTGTCTCCTTAATAATGGACTCCAAAATTTTACCTACCACAGATGTTAGGCTAACTGGTCTATAGTTTCCAGCCTTCTGTCTACTGCCCTTTTTAAATAAGGGTGTTACATTAGCAGTTTTCCAGTCTGCCGGGACCTTTGCCGAGTCCAGGGAGTTTTGGAAAATTATTACCAATGCATCCACAATCCCTACCGCCACTTCCCTCCAGACCCTAGGATGTAAGCCATCAGGTCCAGGTGATTTATCCGCCTCGAGTCCCATTATTTTACCGAGTACCACTTCCTTAGTGATTTTGATCGTGTTTAGCTCCTCCCCCCTGTTTGTCCAGTGTTGGGATATTCTTAGTGTCCTCTACTGTAAAGACTGATACAAAATATTCAATGTTTTTGCCATCTCCATATTTCCCACCATTAATTTCCCGGTCTCATCCTCTAAGGGACCAACATTTACTTTAGCCACCCTTTTTCTTTTTATATAACTATAAAAACTCTTACTATCTGTTTTTATATTTTTTGCTAATTTACTTTCATAATCTATCTTCCCTTTCTTAATCAATCTTTTTGTTATTTTTTGCTGTCTTTTAAAGTTTTACCAATCCTCTATCCTCCCACTAGATTTGGCTACCTTATATGCCCTTGTTTTTAGTTGAATACTATCCTTAATTTCTTTACTTAGCCACGGATGGCTGTCTTTTCTTTTACACCCTTTTCTTCTCAGTGGAATATATTTTTTTTGGAAGTTGTAAAATAACTCCTTAAATGTACACCACTGATCATGTATCGTCTTACCCTTTAATCTATTTTCCCAATCCACTCTACTCAATTCCGCTCTCATACCTTCATAGTCTCCTTTATTCAAGCTTAGCACGCTTGTTTGAGATCCAACCTTCTCACCTTCTAATTGAATATGGAATTCAACCATGTTATGGTCACTCATTCCAAGGGGATCCTTTACTAGGACATTTTTAATTAATCCTGTCTCGTTACACAGGACCAGATCTAAGGTTGCTTGCCCCCTGGTCGGTTCAGTTACATACTGCTCAAGAAACCCATCCCTAATACATTCAGTGAACTCATCCTCAAGGCAGCCCTGCCCAATTTGATTTGTCCAATTAATATGATAGTTAAAATCCCCCATAATTATAGATGTTCCCTTATTACAAGCCTCAACTATTTCCTGATTGATACTCCGTCCAACAGAGTTGCAACTGTTCGGAGGCCTATAGACTACGCCCACTAGTGTTTTTTACCCCTTATTATTCCTTATCTCCACCCAAACTGTTTCATTATCCTGATCTTTTGACCCAATATCATTTGTGTCCTCCTTTGTGAAGACAGAACCAAAGTATTTATTTAATTGGTCTGCCATTTCTTTGTTCCCCATTATAAATTCCCCTGATTCTGACTGCAAGGGACCTACGCTTGACTTCACCAATCTTTTTCTCTTCACATATCTATAAAAGCTTTTACAGTCAGTTTTTATGTTCCCTGAAAGCTTACTCTCATACTCTATTTTCCCCCTCTTAATTAATCCCTTTGTCCTCCTTTGTTGAATCCTAAACTGCTCCCAATCCTCAGGTTTACTGCTTTTTCTGGCCAATTTATATGTCCTCTCCTTGGATCTTATGCTATCCCTAATTTCCCTTGTTAGCCACGGTTCAGTCACCTTTTTTGTTTTAATTTTATGCCAAACTGGGATGAACAAATTTTGTAGTTCATCCATGCGATCTTTGAATGTTTGCCATTGCCTATCCACCATCAACCCTTTGAGTGACATTCCCC
Source organism: Somniosus microcephalus (assembly GCF_052327205.1). Lineage (NCBI taxonomy): Eukaryota > Metazoa > Chordata > Chondrichthyes > Squaliformes > Somniosidae > Somniosus > Somniosus microcephalus. The sequence continues at coordinate 248,072,071 of NC_140990.1, read as the reverse complement.
AATCAATCCTACCCAACTCGCGCCTCATACCATCGTAGTTTCCTTTATTTAAATTCAGGACCCTAGTATCGGAGTCAACTACTCAACTCTCCATCTTAATGAAGAATTCTATCACATTATGATCGCTCCAACCCAAGGGGCCTCGCACAAGATTGCTAATTAATCCTTTCTCATTACATAATACCCAGTCCAAGATGGCCTGATCTCTAGTTGGTTCCTCGACATATTGGTCCAGGAAACCATCCCGTATACACTCCAGGAATTCCTCCTCCACAGTATTGTTACTAATTTGGTGAGCCCAATCTATTTATAAAGTCACCCATGATAACTGCTGTGCCCTTATTGCACGCTTCTCTAATTTCCCTTTTAATGCCATCCCCAACCTCCGCATTACTGTTTGGAGGTCTATATACCACTCCCACCAACATTTTCTGCTCCTTGGTATTTCTCAGTTCTACCCATACAGATTCCACATCTTCAGAGCTAATATCCTTCCTTACAATTGTGTTAATCCCCTCTTTAACCAGCAATGCTACACTACCTTCTTTTCCTTTTTGCTTATCTTTCCTGAATATTGAATACGCCTGGATGTTGAGTTCCCAGCCTTGGCCACCCTGGAGCCATGTTTCCGTCATATCCCAATCATATATTCATTTACCTCTATTTGCGCAGCTAATTCATCCACCTTATTACGAATGCTCCTCACATTAAGACACAAAGCCTTCAGGCTTGTTTTTTTAACGCTCTTAGACCTTTTAGGATTATTAATTTACTGAGGGTGCAGAGGAGATTCACCAGGATGTTACCTGGGCTGGAGTGTTTCAGCTGTGAAGAGACTGGACATGCTGAGGTTGTTTTCCTTAGAGCAGAGAAGGCTGAGGGGGGAACCTGATTGAGGTGTACAAAATTATGAGGGGCATAGATAGGGTAGATAGAAAGGAACTTTTCCCCTTAGTAGAGGGGTCAATAACCAGGGGGCATAGTTTCGAGGTTTAGAGGGGATTTGAGGAAAAACTTTTTCACCCAGAGGGTGGTTGGAATCTGGAACTCACTTCCTGAAAGGATGGTAGAGGCAGGAACCCTCACAACATTTAAGAAGCATTTAGATGAGCACTTGAAACGCCATCGCATACAAGGCTACAGACCAATTGCTAGAAAACGGGATTAGAATAGACAGGGCTTGATGGCTGTATAACTCTATGACTCTATGATATTAAGATCTTCACTGGCAAAATTGAGATTACTTTTCCTTCACTCAGTAACAGCAGCACATTTGAATATTGATTTACCCAGGAATAAAGAAATGACCTCAGTTTAAATTAGGGCTATGGGGCCAATTAAAAAGCAAAAATATCTCTAAAATCGCAACAAGGTGTTTCATATAGGGAAAGGAAGAATTATACAAGACTTACCAGACTGCACTATGCCGCACAGGATACACATTGCATTGAAATCATGCATGAGTGCTTCCCAATCACGAAAGGGGCAGGCCAATGAATTATGTAATCAAGGGTTGAGAACACTGATTAAGTTTAATTTTAGTTCAGAGTGGCAGATAACTGTTCCAGGCAGTGTGACAGAAATGCAGGCAATTCAGTAACACAACCAAAAATAGGACATGTGAAACCATTTCACTGAAGGAGCAGGGCCTAGTGAATCATTAAACTAGGTGCATGGCTACAGTCAGAATAAATTAAATGCAGGTTTATGGACACAATCGAAGATCCTTTGGAAATACCTTATTGACCTTTATCTCAAAAGGAACAGAAATGTCAATATTGTACACAGATGTGGATCTGCAAATACTTCAGTAAAAATTCTGAAATAGCATTAAGCATCATCAAATATGCAGTGACATGAACCTCATATGCAAGCAAATATATAAATTCAGCTCTAGCATTTCTAGTATTCTTATTCAGTATATGAAAATCTGGTTCTTGTGGTGGCCACTAGGAAGCAGAGGACTTATGTCCATCCCATCCTACCGTTGTAAATTTCTTGTCACCCACTTCTTCCTGTTTTGTAAGTCATTACCCTGATCACAAAATAAATACAGATGAGGAAGACAGCTCTGTCCATCTTAGTTCACTGATCCAGAAAGAAAAGCCACAATTCCACCCCCCCCCATTGCCGAGTATATAAATGGCTCTTGAATTACTAAGATTTTCTTCCACTACCTTACGTACAAGTCTATTGCAAGTGTCAATCACTCTTCGTATGAAGAAATTCTTCCCGACAACTTAACTAAATTCTCCAATTCACCAATTTGAACCTATGCCTACTTGTCCCATTATCATGGCTTATCTTGAAGCACAGCTTTAGATTTATCTTTTCTATACCATTTAGTATCTTCGATAATGCCTCATCTCAATTGCCTTCTTTCTAAGCTAAAGTAGACCAGTTTTGCAGGTCTAGGAACAGGAAAAGGCCATTCAACCCCTCGAGCCTGTTCTGCCATTCAATGAGTTTACAGCTGATCTGTATCTCAACTCCATCCACCTGCCTTGGCTCCATATCCTAAAGTTCAATCTTCTGAAACTGTTGTTTATAAAGAATGACGTGCCATAGGAAAACTGGGAAATGTGTCATTTACATTTCTATCACATTTAGAATTTAATTAAAGCTGCAGTGCCCCGAGGTGGCATGGTGGTTTAGCTCCTTGATGTATCAATGTGCTGTTCTGAGACTGCCCACAATTTTCTAGCCTCTATTCTGTGCTTCAGGCATCAATGAAAGCAGAAATGCACAATGAACACAACTCATGCCATTGACCTTCATCCTTTTTATATCTGGTTCTTATCCTTCTCAGAACCAAGGAATCAGGGTCAAACATAGGTCGATCCTGCAAACATATAAACTCCACATTATAGATATCAGACTTCACTGCCCCCCAAAGAATTTTTCAAATTCAAATGAACAAAATGTCTCTAAACTCCTAACCACACACAAACACAGAAGGGAAAAAGTAATTATGTGAAACTACACTTTTATTTTTATTTCCCCTTCCTTTTCCACCACTGCCTCAGCCCATCCACTGCTGAAACCCTCATCCATGCCTCGTCACCTCCAGATTGATTATTCCATTCAATTCCTAGTCAGACTCACATCCTTCACCTTCCATAAACTTGAGTTTATCCTAAACTCTTCTGCCTGTATCCCATCCTGCACAAAGTCCCGCTCACCTTTCACCCGGTACTCGCCGACTTACACTGGCTCCCAGCAACTCATCCGTGTTCAAATCCCTTCATGGCCGTGCCCCGCCCCATCTCTGCAACCTTCTCCAGCCCTACAATCCTTCCGGAAATCTGCGTTCCTCCAACTCTGGCCTGTTGTGCACTCCCTACTTCATTTGCCCCACCACTGGCAGCTGCACCTTCAGCTGTCTAGGCCCTAAACCTAGGAGAGATTGGGTCGATTAGGCTTATATTCACTAGAGTTTAGAAGAATGAGAGGGGATCTCATTGAAACTTATAAAATTCTAACAGGACTAGACAGACTAGATGCAGGAAGGATGTTCCCGATGGCGGGGGAGTCCAGAACCAGGGGTCACAGTCTAAGGATAAGGGGTAAGCCATTTAGGACTGAGATGAGGAGGAATTTCTTCACCCAGAGAGTGGTGAACCTGTGGAATTCTCTACCACAGAAGGCAGTGGAGGCCAACTTATTAAATATATTCAAGAAGGAGTTAGATATATTTCTCAAGACTAAAGGGATCAAGGGATATGGGGAGAAAGCAGCGACAAAGCAGGGACAGGGTACTGAATTTGGATGATCAGCCATGATCTCATTAAATGGCAGAACAGGCTCGAGGGGCCGAATGGCCTATTCCTGCTCCTATCTTTCTACGTTAACAGTGTTTTACCAGGAGTGAGGAGGTTACTGAGCAGGAGGTCAAAATCCTGGAACTCCCTCCCCAACAGCACTATGGGAGTACCTTCACCACACGGGCTGCAGCGGTTCAAGACAGTGGTTCACCACCACCTCCTTAAGGGCAATTAGGGATGGGCAATAAATGCAACCTTGCCAGCAGCACCCACATCCCAGGAATGAATAATTTTTTTTAAATGGGAAGAAATTAAGGCAGGAAAGTGGAAGCATTCTTCAAAAGGCAGGTTTAATGAGGCTTTTAAAGGAAGGGAGAAAGGTAACAAGACAAATTAGTTTTGGGAAATAGTTCCAAAGAGCAGAGATTTAGTGACTGAAAGATTGGCCTCTTGTAGATATGGAGGGAATGGGAGGTGTGTAGTAATCCAGAGAAGTAGCAGTGGAGGGTGTGGGCTGGGACATACGGCTTGAGAAGATCACCCACACAAGGTGAAACAAGATCATTCAGGAATTTGAAGACATGGACCATTTTGTTGATTCCCTGGGAGACAGGCAGCTAATGAAGCTTGCAAGAACATGAGTGATGGGTCTGCTAATCTAACTGCAGAGTTCTGGAATAACTGAAAATTGTTAAGTTTGCAGGTGGGAACACCAGCAAGAGAATTGAAGAAATCAGTCCTTGAGGTGATTAATGTTTTGGCAGTAGAGGAGTGTACAGATACAAGCAGGCAACCATCCCAAGGTGGAAAAATGTAATCTTGACAGCTAACCTGATGTGGGGCAAAAAGGTTAGCTGAAGGTTGAGCAGAATACAGGAATTGTACACCACCTGGTTCAGAGTAACATGCTGTTGGCATAAATGTAAAAACTACACCCATGCTTAGGGAGAGCAGTGCCAAGTGGCATCATGGAGAAAATATATGGGGGGAGAACGAAGAATAAACCATGGGGTAGACCACAGGGGACTGTGGGAAGGGAAGGAGTTCAAGTATATGTAGCAGCTGGGCTGAGACCGATAGGAATCTTAGCAGGATAGAGTGGTGCAGTGAGGATGCACCACAGAGCAGAGGTACTGTAATACAAAAAAGTAATTGACGGTACTGAACATCAAGAGTTCTGAGGAGGGACAATGCACCATGGTTGTAGCCACACAGCATGTTCTTTGTGACTTTTACCAGGGTGGTTTAGGTGCTCTGGGTAGATCAGAAACTAGATTAAAGGACTTGCACATGGAATCCCGAGGAAGGTGGGTGCATTGGCAGGCTGTGACATTGGGGAGAAAGAGCATTTGTCTGATGAATCCAAAGTAATCTCATAAATCTTACCACAAACCGCAAACCAAATTTACTGCACTTTCTAACTGGAAAAAGAAACTGCCTATCCAAATTGAAAAGGCAAAGGCAGCCTGCAGGACCATAACAGGACTTTGAGTCATAAAGTACCTCTTTGTCAGCCAGTGGCTCAGTGGGCAGCACTCTCGCCTCTGAATCAGAAGGGTGTGGGTTCAAGTCCCATTCTAGAGACTGGAGCACAAAAATCTAAGCTGACACCAGTGCAGTGCTGAGGGAGTTGCTGCACTGTCGGAGGTGCCGTCTTTCGGATGAGACGTTAAACTGATGCCCCGTCTGCTCTCTCTCAGGTGGACGTAAAAGATCTAAAGGCACTATTTCGAAGAAGAGCAGGGGAGTTATCCCCGGTATCCTGGCCAATATTTATCCCTCAATCAACTAAAACAGATTATCTGGTCATTTTCACGTTGATGTTTGTGGGAGCTTGCTGAACGCATGTTGGCTGCTGCGTTTCCAACATTACAACAGTGACTACATTTCAAAAGTATTTAATTGGCTATAAAGCCTCTTTGGGATGTCCGGTGGTCATGAAAGGCACTATATAAATGTAAGTCTTTCTTTTTGGATTGGACAGGCCCGGTCTGTCTGTCTTTGACTATCATTATTTTGAGTGGGAATCTTCATCTATCTCCCACTATCCAGATCTTGGTTCTCCAGCAGTAAAAAACAGTAATGGGAAATGCAGTAGATTAATTTTTTTTAAAAGGAGGTAATAATAGCACATTTGAAGGAGGTGTCAGAAGCATGCATGCCAATTGTACACATTTGACATGAACAATCAGTATTTTGGGGTTTGAGTCGACGTATCGTGTCAGCCATGGCTCAGTTGCTAGCACTCTTGCCTCCGAGTCAGAAGGTTTTGGGTTCAAGTCCCACTCCAGAAACTCAAGCACAAAAATCTAGGACTGAGGGAGCGCTGCACTGTCAGAGGTACCATCTTTCAGCTGAGACATTAAACCGAGGCCCAGTCTGCTCTCTCAGGTGGACGTAAAAGATCCCATATCACTATTGTGAAGAGGAGCTGGGGAGTTCTCTCGGTGTCCTGGCCAATATTAATCCCTCAATCAACATCGCTAAAAAAATGATCTGGTCATTATCATATTGCTGTTTGTGGGACCTTGCTGTGCACAAATTGTCTGCCATGTTTCCTACATTACAACAGTGACTACACTTCAAAAAGTACTTAATTGGCTGTAAAGTGCTTTGGGACGTCTTTAGGTCATGAAAGATGCTATTTAATGCAAGTCTTTCTTTCTTTTCTGTGTTTACAAATTAACATAAGCCCCCTCCAACCCTAGAGCCACTCCTGCTGCGTGATTCCAGCTGATGCATATTGTGGGCAGGCATTCTTAATCCAACAGGAATTACTACCCACAGATTGTAGTGGCAGAAACACTTACACCAACAGCAGGTCTTAGGTAGAAGTGATGCTGCAGGGATGAGGTGGGAGGAGTGGTTAGAAGCCAGGAGCAGTGCTTTAGAAGAAGTTGGGGGGGGGGGGGGGGGGGGGGAGAAAAATGGGGGCAGAAGCCAGAGGTGGTGCTTTGGAGGTGAGGGAGGATGTATATTCCAGCATCAACTGAGGGGCTTCATGGGGGAGGAGAGTGCCAGCTTGAACTTGGTGTGGGGAGGCGTGGTTGGGAGGAAAAGAAGAATGGGTTAGGATGGCGAGAAGAGTTACAGGTTGTAGTGAGAGGCAAGAAGAGTGCCATATGAACTGGGAACTTGAAGGAGAAAGTCTCTGTGAAAAGGTTGGGAAGTTGGATTGGGTACATTATCTTTGTGAACTGGGGCAAGGGGGTTGTTGGAGAGGAGAAGTGACTGTTGAGGAAGTGATGGTCCAGTCGGTCAGCTGAAAATCCAAAAGTCACTTGGATTTTTAAGTATGAAAGTGTGTAAAATTAACCAGAATGCATCACTTTAAAGTAACAGATAAAAAAATTCATGGGGAACTCATCCCCAGACCTCTGTAGAAAGGCACCACCAATTTTATGTCTTCAACATTTTGATTTCCTCCTTCAGGCATTCATGTACTTTTTTCCACCATTACACGTGAAGTAATATTGGTATTACAAGATTAGGCTACAAAGTCTGTATAACTGCTAGTTTTCACAAGCTTACAATCAGGCCATTATGGGGGATGTTGATCAGCCTTTGCTAGTTTTCTAGACTGACATGCATATATATATTTTACCTATGTATTTGCAGTACTAAGGAAGGGGTGGTGAGGGGCCACCTCACCTTGTTTCCATCCTCCTTGTACCTTCTCTGCCTATTAGCTCCTTCAAAGTTTTGTTTGCTTTCAAAGTGCAACCTTTAAAAAAAATCAAATCAAATTAGAATGAGGAAAGACAATGTCTCTGTCTCGTAGCTGTTAGAAATTAGAATTTGTGTCAAAGGTACAAGCCATTAGCAATTACCTTTTCTGTTTACAAAACACAGGTGAGATAATTAGTTGGCTTCAAAATTCAACAGGTGTTATTTTGAAAATCAAATTAACAAAAAAACACATTTTTTCTTTCTCTCAGCTGAATACATTTTGTACAGTTTATAGAACATAAGACAATAACTACAAGTGTGTAATCAGTACAATGCCAGATCTTTTCTCTCTTCTTTCTCTCACACACATTTTAGTAAAACACCCAATATAAACTCTACCTAACTAAAGCTTTCAAAATTTGTCCTCGATTATTTGAATAAAAGCTACCGAGTAGAAATCACTGAAAGTGAGAAAAAAAAATTCCGTTGATATAGCTGATTGGATGGTACCAATGCATCCTGGAAAATTAGGTACAGTGCACTTGTTCAGACTACCAAATCCAAATTCAGAATCACAACTCCAAGCAAAAAAAACTCTCTGGTTTTGGAGTCCAGGCTGGTTACTGTGATGTCAGCGAGGTTGGAGGATGTTCACTGCGTCCTTTATTTAAGACTGATTTAATAAAGTAATTATTTAAAAAGTGTAAAATGTTGTACCTTCTGGGTTTGAACTAATTACTGTGTAACTTATTACTTCTTTACTAAATCCAATTCATAACTTAATTCTAGGCTCATGGTTTGAAGGAATATGTATTTTTCTATTATCTGAAGACCAGTAAGGAAAATACAGCAACAAGGGTATTTTGAATGATGCTAATTTATCAGATATTGTGGGTGTAAGGCCAAATTCATAGGCAGCAAGGGATTATTTATTGGAGGTCCTTTGTGTTGAGCATGAGAGAAATATATGCAAGCCAAAAATTGTAAAAGCACAACTTACAATGCTCCATTCTTGTTTGTACTGCACTAGAATATAAACCTAGATTATGTGCTGAAATCCTCAAGTGGGACTTGAACACAATCTTCTAATTCAGAAGCCAGAGTGCAACCAACTTAGCCATACTGGCAACACGAGCTCACACCCATGGTTGCTGATCTCAGTTCGGCTGGTATAAGGATATTCTGAGCACAAGTGAAAACAGCAGAAACAATCATCAATTTGTCATTCTTGTGCATCTCCTAGTGCCCAACTCAAGAGCAACATAGGCTGCCCTCTTGACCAAAGGTAATTAGCCAATTAGCCTAGACTAGAGATTAATTTAGGAAAAAATGAGTACAGAACAACATAGTATAAAAACAGCAAAGACCATACAAGCTAAATACAAATGAGGACAGCCATTCAGCTCATCAGTCCAGAGCGAGAAACTTCAGCCCAATAACAGCACCTAACTTTCTCTTGAACAACCAAGGTTTTCACTTCTATTACACTACCCAAAAGTATGCTCCAAGTGTTAATTACTTGTCTTGTAAAGAAATTCTCTCTCGCGTGACCTAAATTTGCCTTTCGCTAGTGTGAACCTATGTCCCATTGTTCTACTGTCATGGCATGGCTTGCCTTGAAGTAGAAAACAGAAAAAAATAGCAGGAGTAGGCCATTCGGCCCTTCGAGCCTGCTCCACCATTCAATATGATCATGACTGATCCTCTATCTCAATACCATATTCCCGCTCTCTCCCCAATAGAAAAAGTGCGCTCTGGCTTAACCTTTGCTATGCTGTTTATTATCTTATATATTTCTATAAAAAGGTCCTTTTTCATCTTTTACTTTCAAAGCTAAATAGCCCTAGTTTCTACCCTCAAAAGCTCCGTCCTCTCAGGCAGAGGATCAGTCTCAATTATCTTATTTGCATCCCTACAGAGAATATTTTTTCCGTGCTTGGGTGGTTACAACTTGATACACTGCTCCAGGTACAGTCTGAACAAAGCACTGTACATTTTTGGCATTATATTCTCCGATTTATACTTCACTAATTTAGCAATATTGTTCAGCATTCTGTTTGCTTTGATTAACTTTGTTCCAAATTGACTTGAAATGGTAAGTGCAGGGTCTAATACCAACAAGTCCTTTCAACATCACCTTTAGCTAGTTATACAGTATTCAGAGGTATGCATTTTCCCCCATTGTGCATCTGTTACATTAATCTGTTTTATTTCATCTGCCATTCTACCAATCTACAGATTTTGTCCAATTTCCCTTGTGATGCTGACATTGGGGTAAGTGCACATTATTGCTGGTAATTTCTACAGCTAGTGTATTTTTTAAACCTTCTCTGCTTTCTATCCGATGAAAACTTCATACTAATCGTAAAATAAATTGGTTTAAAAAAAAAAAAAGCCTCTGGTTGCAGCCATAGCCCAATAATTGCTTGACAGGATCATGGAGAGGAAGAGAACAAATGACAATGGGACAGATTTTGCTGTAGCAGGGCATGTAACAGCGTCTGCCATTAGTTAGTCTTGCCCCGCACCCTTCTGCTCAAAACACTTTTGCCCACTAAGTTGCTGAAAGTGGCCAGATTATTTGAATTAGATAAGTTAGGGAAAAGGAAGGATCATGCGTACAAAGTACATACGTATAAAACTAGGTTAGATGTCAGGAGGTTTTTCTTTTTGTAGAGGGTCATAAACCTTTGCAATAACTTGGCGGCTCATGCAATAGGTGCTGATTCACTGCAAAAGATCAAAATGGAGCTGAACAAGTTCCTGGAGGAGGCTGATGTTGCTGCGTACAAAAGGTAGGTGGGAAGTTAGAGATGTAACTCATGGTCTCCTTGAACTTATTATTGATCACCTTCAAGCATCAGAGAGAAATTCTTAGAAACATAGAATTTTACAACACAGAAGGAGGCCATTCAGTCCATTGTGCCTGTGTTGGCTCTTTGAAAGAGCTATCCAGTTCGTGCCACACTCCTGCTTTTTCCCCACAACCCTGAAAAATTCTCTTTTTCAAGTATATATCCAATTCCCTTATGAAAGTTACTACTGAATCTGCATCCACCATCCTTTCAGGTAATGCATTTCAGATCTTAATACCTCACTGAGTAAAAATGTTCTCCTAATCTTCCCTTTGGTTCTTTTGCCAATTATCTTAAATCTCTGTCCTCTGGTTATCGACTCTCCTGCCAGTGGAAGCAGTTTCTACCTATCTACTCTATCAAAACCCTTCATAATTTTGAACACCTCAACTCTCCCCTTAACCTTCTCTGCTCTAAAGGAGAACAATCTCAACTTCTCCAGTCTCTCCACATAACTGAAGTCCTATATCCCTGGTACTATTCTAGTAAATGTCCTCTGCACTCTCTCCAAGGCCTTGATATCCTTCCTAAAATGTGGTGCCCAGAATTGGACACTACTGCAGCTGAGGCCTAATCAGTGATTTATAAAGGTTTAGCATAACATCCTTGCTTTTATACTCCGTACCTATATTTATAAAGCCAAGGATTTCATACGCTCTTTTAAAAAATAAAAAATAAATCCTTATAACTTGTCCTGCCACCTTCATAGATTTGTGTATGTGAACCCACAGGTCTCTCTGATCCTGCACCCCCCTTTAAAATTGTACCATTTTGTTTATATTACCTCTCCTCATTCTTCCTTCCAAAATTCTTCAGATTCTTTTTCCCTGAATTGGCCTAGAGTTTTTTTTGGCACTCCCAGGTAGGTTGGGAGCATCGAGGGTCATGTTGCTTATTTGCAACCTAATTGAATGGGTCAAACTCGATCGAGCAGCCGCTCTTTTTCTGTCCGTCATTTTTGTATGTTTGTAAAGTCGTTTAAGATCAGTTCACATTCTGCCAGTTCTGCCCCCACTTCTTGGAACAATCTCTGCTGTGTAAGACTCTCATGTTTTAACTTCACATAACCTTTAGGACAAATTCTTTTTTTTAAAACTTTGGAACTTTCAAATAACATACACAAGTATGTCACTAAATGCATGGTTATTAAAGAATTACTTTAAGAGTATAAATATGATTACTGTGGAGGAGAAAGGTGTGGTCACTACTGTATATTTTTAAAGGCTAGCAATTACAACTAAGTACTGCTTTGAAGACTCATTTGAGTGAATGGTTTCTTTCACCTACACCAGCACAGCAGACAGTTCTGTTGATGCCACTAATGGGTATTTTAAATATTTGTACAGTCCTATCCAGTTATCTTGAAACTGTTTATGTCGACATCCCGCTTATTTCGACAAAAAAAGTCCCAGTCCCATCTCTATATTAATACCAAATACTTACCATTTATGTTGACGTACACCTTAATGGAGGCACACTCAGTGCTCCACATTTTTAAGTCTCTGACAGTATTAAAAGGCCTTCTTTCCTTACCAATTGTGTCGACAGGCCCTTATCTTCACATTGCGGTGAAAATAAACTGGGAGTAGGAGAAACACAAAGAGTCATAGTGCATGCAGTATTGTTGTTTTGTCTTTTGGGATTGTAGTCTTTTCACCTTCAGTTGTCATCTGCCTACTAATCCTAGGATTCTGTGGGGCTCCCGCCACATTTGAGAAGATTCTGGGATACAGAACGAGAGGCTGAGAGGTCAGCCATGAATCCCAAGTAGAGACTGCCTTTTCTCTTATTGAGAGCTGTTTGCGCAGCGAGAAACCAAAGCCCTGAGTGACTGACTATTTAAGTTCAGGGAGAAAACTGAAATAATGCTGAAAAGAACAGGTGTGGCGAGACAGAAACAGGAATCTGCCAACTTCGCTTGCATATGTCGACAAACTGCTTAATGGCGACAAAATTAGTGTGGTCCCCAACATGTTGACATTAGTGGGTAGGACTGTACTACAAAAAATGAAATTCAGCACAATTTTACCTCATGGATGTCAACTGTAAGCTACAGCTCATTTTTTAAACATGTAGAGGCCAACTTCAGCCGGTGCTTGTTTTGAAAGTGAACCCTTGTTTGTAATCAGCACCCAGAAAATAAAGCTAGGTAAAACCTTCCTTTTTCCTGGCATCTATGTTCATTGACAGTAACTACAGGGCTCCAATGAAGCACATGCACGTTGGGAAATAGAGTTCCATTAGCATGTTAAAAACCTATTCAAGATTTTTCAAAGGGATTGAAAAGTTCAATGATTAACAGGCTGCCTTCTCACACCTGCAGTCTGGGTTCAAATCCAGCCCAGAATGTTGGCCTAAGAGAAATGGAGTTTGTGCAGTCTGAGTCCATCCCTGAATAATACAGACTGATTGCACAAAATTGTCTATTAGATCAGTACGAAGAGTCCAATCTGACTTAGAGATAGTAAAGGTGACTTATTTGGCAATAGTGAATCCACATTGTTACAGTACAGGCCGTTCTCCTAAGATTCGTTATTGGGACAGAATTAAAAAAAAGAGGTTTATTGCACATCCAACTCCTGTCATACCTCACGTGCGAGTACTAAATCCCACTATCCACAAGCTACCTTGTCAGGACACAATCAGGCAATTGGTTCAATGAACAAAATAACATCCATTTGATGCTGGAAAATCACACAAAAGGACATACACCTTCAGTGCTCAGTCCTTGATTGGCAAAAAAATATTTCAACCAATTGGAGGCTGACTTTTTCTGTGTGGTTCCCACCTCAAAAACTGACAGTGAGACAGCAGATATGATCAATGGTAAAAGTGCTTTTTAAAAAGCTACAAAAGAGAGAAAAAATAAGCAATAGCAAAGCTAAAATAATAAGACACTGAAAAAGGAGAGAATTGGGAAAATAAAGACAGTAAAATATTTTACTTATAACTTGTTATTTTTTGGAATACAAGGTTAATATTACTCCGCACATTTGTTTAACCTTGTTATTGTAATACTGTACTAGGGTGTGTCAGTGTCACAGCGCCAGAAGGTAAATGAAAAATGCCTAGTAACGAAGACTGCAAATTTGCTGAACTTGTCAACTGTCTCAGGGTTAAGCTAGCACACATCTAATAAAACAAAAATTTGGATTTGTTTCAAATGAGTCTGTCCCTTTAAGCAGTGTCCTGCACTGGAGAGCAAAAATGTTCCAACTTCCACAATATCATTTATTTTGCTTTCTGAGCAAAGTTTTATGCAGTTCACACGATGCAAAGGATGAAATGTGCTTCTGCAGAAGTAATAGGTGGTGTCCTGGCAAAGATTCCCATTGACCTTGAGCCATAATAATAAAGGCAGAGGTTTAAAATGAATGTTTTAGTGCAATCCCTATTTTTTTTTGGAGGGGGATGGGGGTGAGGTGAAGGGAGATTGGGTTGCATCCGAAAGGTAATGGCCGGGAATTTGCGGTCCTGATGACGGCGAATTAGCAGCATTCGCCATCATTTCGCCTTTGAAACGGACCACAACTTCAGGATTTAGCACGTGCACAGACTAATGCAGAAATCCTGAAGTTGCGGCCTGTCATGCAGCAAAATCTGGATGACTTTATGACTTGGGCTGACAAGTGGCAAGTCACATTCGCGCCACATAAGTGCCAGGCAATGAGCGTCCAACCACTGCCCCTTGACATTCAACGGCATTACCATCGCCAAATCCCCCACCATCAACATTCTGGGGATCACCATTGACCAGAAACTTAACTGGACCAGCCACATAAATACTGTGGCTATAAGAGCAGGTCAGAGGCTGGGTATTCTGCAGCAAGTATCTCACCTCCCGACTCCCCAAAGCCTTTTCACCATCTACAAGGCATAAGTCAGGAGTGTGATGGAATACTCTCCACTTGCCTGGATGAGTGCAGCACCAACAACACTCAAAAGCTTGACACCATCCAGGAAGAAGCAGCCCACTTGATTGGCACCCCATCCACCACCATAAACATTCACTCCCTCCACCATCAGCGCACTGTGGCTGCAATGTGTACCATCTACAAGATGCACTGCAACAACTCGCCAAGGCTTCTTCGACAGCACCTCCCAAACCCACGACCTCTACCACCTAGAAGGACAAGGGCAGCAGGTGCATGGGAACGCCACCACCTCCATGTTCCCCTCCAAGTCACACACCATCCTGACTTAGAAATGTATCCTTCATAGTCACTGGGTCAAAATTCTGGAACTCCCTCCCTAACAGCACTGTGGGAGTACCTTCACCACACGGACTGCAGCGGTTCAAGAAGGTAGCTCACCACCACCTTCTCAAAGGCAATTAGGGATAGGCAAGAAATGCTGGCCTTGCCAGCGACGCCCACATCCCAGGAACGAATAAAAAAAATTAAAAAAAAGTTAGACCCAAAGGGGTTAGGTGTAACTGGAGTTTTAACAGCATATTGACTGTTTAACAAAGGTTATGGTCCCAAAAAACTAATTTTAATTTTGTGCAATGTCAAATTTATCCATTTTAATAAAAACTAAAATGAAGAAACTTTTGAAAAAATAAGTTTGTTCATCTTTATTTCAGGTTTGCCTTTTCCCCATGTGGGAGCCCCACATTTTCTCTCAACATTTTTAAAAAGTTAGAATTTAGGAGCACATCCACTTCCAGGTTCGCTGTCTATCAGAATTCTGCATTTTGATTGGCTGCTGAGACAGCTTGTTGACGTCACAGCAGCTCTTCGCTGGGAATCCCCATTAACGTCTGTTGATTTCAACTGCTCATCGGAAAACCCGAAATTCTCGACACGGAGATCTTGTGCAAATCTTACTTCGGGGCCAGCAGCGAACGCTTTTGCTTTGCCGCTGACCGCAAATTCCAGGCCAATGATAGTCTTGGCAATGGCCGGATGGGAGTTGGTGGCATATTCATTGGTTGTACTCAAGTGGTAGGTATACATCAAAGTTCTTTGGCAGTCCAGTAAAGGGGCTGCCCACTCCAATATTTGAAAGTCAAAATTTACAAATTTGGAACGTCCAAATTAATATAAACATTTATCCCTGACAAATAGAGCAGAAGGGAACAATGCAATGACAGAAATAAACGTCTAAAATGAGGGCAAGTCCCCTTCAAAAAAAGAGCTATTACATGTTTGCTGAATTTGACTACAGCATCACTGTAGCTATAGCCTGTTACTAAATGATGCAATCTACATATAATGTAATTAAAGCCTCGGGCATCAACCATTCCTTGTCCAGTCCCCGCCAGTTTATTGTGCGTTTTCGCCCCCTCTCAATACTCACAAATCTTCCTAACTACCGCAACTGGAGAGAAAATAAACTGTTGATGGTCAACGAGACGTGCCGACATCTGTAGCGGAAGAGTTCCGCAGACACTGCTTTGAAAAGCCACACCTAGAATGGATATGGTAAGAGGCTGAAAGTTCTTGGCTGGCTGCAGCGGAGTGACAGCGCCCGCTGTCATTCGTACTCACCGCCAAATGCGAGCCGCTCCGCTCTCCGCATCACTCTGCGCTCTCCGGCCGAGTCTCCCGGCCAGACATTTTTCTGTTAAAACTTCAGCCGTGCCATTGCCTAAAGTTCTGCCTTGGAGTCGATCCGGGTCCCTGGGCTGTGTCAGTGATGTAATGTTTACAGCTGGCCGGGTGGGTTCGGAAGGCAACTTTAGACTGAGCAAAATAAATAAATAAGAGCAATTTACAGTGCCGCCCGTCGCCTTAAACACGGCCTTGGTGAGTGGGCAGTGCTTGCAGCGGCCGTGCTGTTTTTTCTCTCTCACTCTGTGTCGCGCAATGTTTGGGAGCAGCCCGTGTGCGGGGCGCGGGCTGCTCCCACCACAAGAATGCTCGCCACGAGGGCAAGTCTGCTGCTGCAGCTGAAGAGCAGCCTGCAAACACAGGGTGCGGGCAACCCACTCAAAGCACCAACTTAGCAACAATATTACTGATTGCACGCAATTTGTAGTATTTGAGGCCAAAATTGCGCTCCAGCAGGATTAATAACATTTGTGACGGCGGCTGTGTACGTGTGCACACATACACCATGAAGAATCTGAACATTTGCATTACTTCCTGTCAATTTTTTTCCATTATAAATTCCTATGTCCACATTTATAATGCTAACTGAGTTTCTAAAACTTACCCTGCTACAATTACCTCCTCCCTCCTTCCAGTGGACCGATTGCAGCGCCACTACTGGCTGGGTGGTGTAATTACAGCGTGACAAGTTTACATTATAAATGTGAATCTAGGAATTTATAATAAAATTAAAATAACTAGCAATTACATGACTTTAAAATGGGACGGAATTATATCTGCACATCCATTTAAGGGTGGATGAATGCTGGGACGATTCCCTAACACTCTGGTTCCTTTGAATAATTTGC
Organism: Somniosus microcephalus; assembly: GCF_052327205.1. Classification (NCBI taxonomy): domain Eukaryota; kingdom Metazoa; phylum Chordata; class Chondrichthyes; order Squaliformes; family Somniosidae; genus Somniosus; species Somniosus microcephalus. The sequence goes on along the minus strand of NC_140990.1, from coordinate 248,055,380 downwards.
ACAAGGAGTCACTATGGACAGAAGATGAGGGCAGGTAAGTGACCTGTTGGCACGGAATTTACTCAATCTGATACAACAGCGAAATTTACACCAGTAAATTTCCTGCGAATTTCATTAGCTGCACATAAAACCCGTCATAAATCAATCAAAATTCAGCGTAAACAATCATGGCCCGAGGAAAGGGTGGGACATAAGCCATCTTCCTTCTTTAAGACCCTCTTTTTCATTGATGCTAAAAAAATTTAAGTTTGAAGCCTTCAAACCATCATTTCTGCACATTGAGCAAAGCATTTTTAAGAAAATGCAATTGTGGAAACTTTTCTCTTTTTAATACAGGTAGACTATCCTTTATCCGAAAACCTCGGGACCAGCCGTGTTTCGGTTTTCGGAAAATTTCAGATTTCGGAAGGTATTTTATAAGACTGGGAAATTTGTCGGGTGTGGGGGTCAGCGGGGGGTCGGGGTCGGCGGGGGGGTCGGGGTCGGCGGGGGGGTCGGCCGGGGGGGTGGGGGTCGGCGGGGGTCAGGGTCGTGTGCACGACTTACGCCGAACGAAAACACTTTCGGTTTTCAGAGGATTTCGGTTTTCGGAAGTGCGGATAAAGGATACACTATCCCTTATCCGAAAGGGTGGGGGTCAGCGGGGGGTCGGGGGGGGAGAAAAGAATATCGGACAGGCCGCTGCAGCTATCGGAGCCGCTGTATTGTTGGATTCACTCTCCCGGTATACCTCCTTCACACTGCCCGGCTCGGCCTGCAATCTCCTACCCAGGAGGGAACTCAGTGACCCTCTGCCCTGCTCAGCGTAAGTCGTGCGCCACTCTGGTCATGTCGTGCGCACGACTTACGCTGAACGAAAAAACCTTCGGTTTTTAGAGGGTTTCGGTTTTCGGAAGTTCGGATAATGGGTAGTCTACCTGTATAACAGATTCTGATGCTATAAAAAAGCATTCAAAGATATAGAAAAATACACTGAGGTCTCCATAAGGAAAAATAAAAAAATAATGTTAAACAATTGCTATAAAACACCAGATGACAGGTCCTGCTGCGCCTCACATTTTGGTGGTAAATTTACATCAATTCAGAACTGGTGTAAAAGCAGTAAATTCATGTTTCTCATCTTTTGCAAGGTGCCAGAGCGATGTTAATGGACTAAGTGGGGTTTCAGCAGACATAACTCAGGAGCAGTGCAAATGATCAAGGAAATCTGTGCGTCACAATGTTTCTGTGTAAAATGGGCATAAATCAGTCGCACCCAAATTTCCTCCAAAAAAGGCATAACTCTGCTCTTACATTGTAGTTACGCTGATACTTTTGAGGAAATTCTGGGCCATTGTTTTATTTTCTGAATCCCCACCAATCCACTACAGTAAGTGTGAGGTAATACATTGTGGGAGGAAAAACAAGAAATGGAAGTATACACACAATGAAAAGACATCGAAGGATGTGGATGAACAGAGAGACCTAGGAGTCAAATACATAATTCCTCTAAAGCGTGAGGCCAGGTAGATAAATCAATAAAAATGGCCACGAGAATTTGGGGTTTTATAAATAGTGGCCTAGGGTATAAAAGTAAAGAAGTAACGATGGATTTATACAAAAAATTGGTTAAACAACAGTTAGAGTACTGCGTGGAGTCCTGTGTGCCCCATTATAGAAAGGACATTGAAGGTACAGCGAGTGTGCAGCATAGATTCACTAGGTTGTGCAAGGGATGGGAAATTATAGTTGAGAGATTTGAGATACTAGGAGTATTTTCACAGAAGGGGGAATGGGACTGACTGGATTGCTCTACAGAGAGCCAGCATGGACTCGATGGGCTGAATGGCCTTCTGTGCTGTTATGACTCTAAGGCCGCGATTTTATCGGTCGATGCGGCTTGGGAGCGGGTCAGGTGGCTTCTGAGTTCCAGTCCCGCCCTCAACTACATCCAGCCCACAGACGTGATTTTACGTCAATTGGCCTTGTTAAGCCCACCCTGTGGGCTTGCTGACCAATTAAGAGGAAGCCGGTCAGATGGTGTCATTTGATGACGCGTCATCTGCCGGTTTTCTTAAAGGGACCATGCATAATTTTTCTTTGACAGCTCATTTCTCAGTGTTTGACAGCATTGAGGTGCTGAAAACACTGACAATGACTGTTCATGTAGTGTCCGAGTATCAATAATACACGGACTGCAGGAGAACAATAATAACAGGTATTTACTGAACAGAGGGTAACTTAAGACTGAAGTACAGAAGCCTGCTATGGCTTTATATACAGGGGTGGTCACTGCTGGTACTGCAGTATAAAATCAGTTCTTCTCTTAAAGGTACATACACAACAATTCCTCCCCTTTTAGATAAACAGTACATAACATTCATTTAACAACTAAATAATAACTAATTACAATTACAATTTTCTCTGTACTATATACATCAACTGAAATAATCATTTATAAGTTCAGTCTTTGAGGAGGCTTCCTGATCCTGACTGGCTAGCGCCTTTCTCGAGTATCCTGTTCTTGCGGCGGAGTCGATTCTGGCTCATTGTCATTGGTTGGTTCGTCAGCTTCCAATACCACTGCTTCTGAGGTAGACGCAATCTGTACTTCGGGTTCATTACCAGGTGCACATGCTCGTGGTATGGGTTTGGCTTGTTCCTGTGACTCTAGAATCTGGTCAGCATGGCATCTCACGATGCTCTCTCCAACGTCCACTGTGTACATTAGTGGTCCCTGCTGTGTGCATATCGTTCCTGGCTGCCATTTTTCTGTTCGGTAGTCGCGGGCCAAGACTGGTTGCCCTATCTTGAAGCTCCTGGTTGGCTTCTCATTTATGTGCTGGAATTGCTTATCCTCAACATCTCGTCTTATGTTTGGTTTGAGCAAATCCAGGCGACATCTTAGCCTTCGGTTGAAGAACATTATGGCTGGAGCTTGGTTGGTGACTGCATGTGTCGCACTCCGGTAAGCAAACAAGAAATTATCCACCTTGTGTTGTAGTGGTATGTCGTCGTTATACATTGCCTTTATTGCCTTTTTAAAGGTCTGAACAAACCTCTCAGCCAATCCATTTGTGGCTGGATGATATGGGGCAGATGTGTAATGTTTCACCCTATTATTCCTCAGAAACCTCTGGAAATCCTCGGACACAAACTGTGGCCCATTGTCGGAGCAAATCTGTTCTGGCAAGCCATTCCTGGCGAAGATGGTCCGTAGGACTGCAATAGTTTTCTCCGTGGTGGTGGAGGACATTTTGATGACCTCTGGCCATTTTGAATGGGCATCCATGACAATTAGAAACATTGAGTCCATAAATGGACCAGCAAAATCAATGTGTACCCGTTGCCATGGAGATGAGGGCCACTCCCATGGGTGTAGCGGGGCCTGTGGTGGAACGTTTTGGACCTTCTGGCATCCTGTGCATCTCTTGGTCATATCCTCGATTTCTTTATCGATTCCCGGCCACCACACAAACGCCCTGGCTAGGCTCTTCATTTTTACCCCTCCCAGATGACCCTCGTGAAGCTCATTGAGCACTCTATCTCTCAACTTGGGTGGAATTACCACTCGGGATCCACACATCAAGGTCCCCCGGCACACTGACAGCTGTTCTCTCCTTGGCGAGAATGCTGACAACAGTGAGTCGCCATGTGCTGGCCATCCCTTCACCGTCAAATCATAGACCCGAGAGTGTGTCGGGTCATTTCGGGTTTCCTTCTCTATACTTGAGTTTGTAACAGGTAGACATTTGACTATGGTCGCATGGAATATCTCAACAGGGTCCACTGCAGGTGCTTCCTCTACCGTAGGCAACGGTAGGCGCGACAGCCCATCAGCGTTTCCATGCTGTTTCGTACCCTTGTACTCTATGTCGTACTGATGTGCCCCTAGAAAAAGTGACCATCTTTGCAGCTGTTGCGCCGTCATCACCGGAACGCCCTTCTTTGGGTTAAAAATGGAGACCAGGGGCTAATGATCAGTCAGTAGGGTGAATTTCTGCCCGTGCAGATAGTGATTGAACTTCTTCACCCCCCCCCACACCAGGCTGAGGGCCTCCCTGTCAATCTGGGCGTAGTTACGCTCGGCTGAGGTTAACGAGCGCGACGCAAAGGCTATTGGCCTCTCTGAACCGTCAAGGAATTTGTGTGACAGCACCGCTCCAATGCCGTAGGGAGACGCATCACATGCCAACCGAATCGGTAGTGTTGGATTGTAGTGGGCCAATACTTCTTTTGAAGTGATTAGGCATTTACATTTCTGAAAGGCACGCTTACACTCATCACTCCATTTCCATGTTACTCCAGTTTGCAGCAGGGCGTTCAGTGGGTGCAGAATTGTAGATAAATTCGGCAAGAACTTATGGTAGTAGTTCACCAACCCAAGAAACGACCTCAGTTGCGACACATTTTCCGGTGCTGGAGCCTTGACTACAGCCTCAATCTTGTCTGGCGACTTATGCAACCCTTCCTCATCAATCATGTGGCCACAATACGAGATTTGTCTCCTGAAGAACTCGCATTTGGGGCGGTTGGCTCGTAGCCCATATTCCTGTAATCTAGTGAGCACCTGCTCCAGGTTGGCAAGGTGTTCACTGTAATTTTCGCCCGTAACCAGGATGTCGTCCAAATAACACTGGGTCCCCGGGATCCCTTGCAGGACTTGTTCCATCGCCCTCTGCCAAATAGCCGGGGCTGATGCTACCCCGAATACCAGTCGATTGTACTGGTAAAGGCCTTGGTGAGTGTTTATCGTGAGGTATTTCCTAGATGCTTCTTCCACCTCCATTTGTAGATACGCTTGGGCCAGATCAATCTTCGTAAAGCGTTTCCCTCCAGATAGTGAGGCGAAAATATCTTCTATCCGTGGAAGTGGATATTGTACTGTGTGCAGGACTGGGTTCACAGTTACCTTGAAGTCCCCACAGATGCAAACCTTCTTCGGCTCCCCAGGCGTGCTGCTCAATGATTTCTTCATTACAGGAACGATGGCTGTGGCCCACTCGCTCCAGTCCACCTTGGACAGCACACCCGAACGCTCCAGACTCTCCAGCTCTGCTTCAACGGCTGGGCGGATCGCGTACGGTACCGGTCTGGCCTTAAAAAATTTTGGGTTTGTGTTATCTTCGATTTTTATTGTTGCCGTTACTCCTTTTAGAGTCCCAAGTCCTTGTTGGAACACCTCTTTCGCGTCAGTTAGAATTTTTGACAGTCGTCCAGGTGTGACGTCATCATCCTTTTTGTCAGTCACAGTTAGCGCCTGAATGGAATGCCAATCCAATTGTATTTTTCGGATCCCTTCACGTCCCAATAATGGTGGTCCTCCATCTTGTAGTATATATAGATACAGTTTCTGTGTTTCCTTGCCGTTGTATTTAACTGGCACCCTTATTTTTCCTCAGGTAGACTTTTTGCCCCGTGTATGTCTTCAATACAGTGGGCGTGTCCTTCAAGGGTATGTGTGAGAATAGCCGCTCATAGTCTCGTCGATTCATGACAGTTAGGGCTGATCCTGTGTCCAATTCCATCTTTACTTGGGACCCTGCCATCATGAGGGTGACCCAAATGGTTTGGTGATCCTCCTTTGCGATCACGTTGTGTAACTTTAGACAACTTAGTCTCCTGCTCCCGGAGTCATTATCACTCTCCTGATCTTCCGAACTACTGTCTGTCATTTTTTTTACTTTCTTGTACTTTTCCTTAGTAGTTCTTGTAGTGTTGGTTTTCTTTCCCGACCTGCAGACTCTTGCTATGTGTCCCATTTTCCCACATTGCCTGCATACTTTGTCCTTAAACCAGCAGTCCTTCTGATCATGGGTTGTTCTGCCACAGCGATAGCACTTTTCTGCTCCATACGCCATTTCGTTAGCGCTGTATTCTTGTGGTTTCTGTTGTATTTCCACAGCTCCCCGTGCTGCTGCTTCGTAGGATACTGCCACGCTGAAAGCCTGTTCTAGCGTCAGGTCCTTTTCCGAAAGTAGTCGTTTCTGGGTTCCTTCACTCTGGAGCCCACAGACAAACTTATCCCGTAAGGTGTCTGCCAGTCCTGCTCCGAACTGGCAGTGCTTCGATAACTTGCGTAGTTCCGTAAGATAGTCAGCATTGCTCTCATCTTTGTGCTGGTTTCTTTTATGGAATCTTTCTGCTATCAGCAGCGGTGTAGGGTTTAGGTGTTCCTGTAAGATATTAACAATTTCTCCATTGGTTTAGCTGGGGTAATTAAATTCCGCAATAGGCCGTACGTTCTCGCGCCCATCAAATTTAATAATACCGACGCCTTCTTTCCATCGGCCACCTCATTTGCCTTGCAGTACACTTCAATTCTTTCCACATACGTGGTCCAGTCTTCCACCTCGTTGTCGAAAGCAGCGATACTGCCACTCTTCGGCATCTTGGGTGATTTGAAATGGCGCCTCCCGCGCTTTTTCTTCTTCCCCAATGGATTAAAATGGTGCCTCCCGTGCTTTTCCTTCTTCCCCAGTGGAATAAAATGGTGCCTCCCGCGCTTTTCCTTCTTCCCCTTGCTGCCACGCTGCTCCTAGTGTTCTACAGGGTAATGGTGGCGACCCGCGGCTTCGGCGCGTCTCACTTTTCCTTCCCCTCGTTTTATTTTCTCTACGCTGCCCGGTTCTTGAGCACCGACCGCGCCCTGTGCACTCCACCCTCTCTCTCTTTTCCTCCCGGCGACGCTGCACGGCCCCTTTTGCAGAGCCGCTCGATCGAGCTCGAGCCCGCCGCAGTCCGGAAGGGTCAGCGCACTACCTGCTACCAGCACGATTTGCTGGAACACCTTGACTGGGGAGCCAAGCCCAGCTCTCCACAGCCTCCCCTGCAATTCTCCGAACTCCGATGGATCCTTGGGCGGTTGCCCGCGGTCGACGCCCGTTGCTCTGACTTCGACCTCCAAGAAGCTTCTTCTCAGGGAAAGATCCCTGTGAGGTGATGCAGTACTGCAGGTGAGTTCGAACCTGCTCGTCGCCAGTGTAGTGTCTGAGTATCAATAATACACGGACTTCAGGAGAACAATAATAACAGGTATTTACTGAACAGAGGGTAACTTAAGACTGAAGTACAGAAGCCTGCTATGGCTTTATATACAGGTGTGGTCACTGCCAGTACTGCAGTATAAAATCAGTTCTTCTCTTAAAGGTACATACACAACAGTTCACAGGTGAGTTCTTGCACCCAGGCTCTCCAGTGACTCCCTCCTTAGGCTAGAACAAATGGTAGCTGCAGGTGAGGTTACTGAAGTGATCTGTCACTGGTGAGAGAGGTTCTCCCAATGAGGTGGGACTAGACATACAATTCAAAACTTGTTACCTGCAGAAAAATCTAAATGCATTAACAATGAATTTCCCAACATTTCCTTACCTCTGAAACTCACCAGTACGCCATTGGATCCTTCACACCATTTCTGCAGCTGTCATCAATGCAGAAACATAACAGGAGACTCACAGAATGCCATACTTACCTGGCGTGATGTCCGGACGTTGGGAAGCCCAAAGTAGAAGTGTCAAAATTGCAAAAGAGCCTGTTAACTGCCTGTTAACAACCTTTAACAGGCAGTTAAGTGGCTATAATCCTCTTCCCGCCGTTAGCTGTCGTGTCCATGCGCAAATTGGGGACCCGACACTTGGGAAGATTGATTGGAGGCGGGTTGACAGCGGGTTTCCTGCCCGCTGTCAATCTTTGCGACTTTGCCGGACGTCCCGCCTCCAAACCATCCCCTGAGCGCCGGCAAAATTCCGGCCCCTGACTCTATGACTCAATAAGATTAAGAAGAGATCTAGTGGAGGTTGTTAAAATAATGAAGGGTTTTGATAGGGTGAATAGAGAAAAAACTATTTTTTCTAGTTGGCGAGGCCATTAGCAAGGGGTCATCAATTTAAGATTGTCACTGAGCCATACAGTCATGATGGGCCAAAAGGCCTCCTTCTGTGTTCTAAATTTATATGGTTCTGTCCCCTCTAACTACTTCACTTAATGATTCCATTTGGTCTTAACTCGCATAATGTGCAAGCCTACAAGGGATCGACGTGTGTGTGTGTGTTCACCAGATATACGTGCACACTTAGATATATATTATATTTCAAAGTTTGAGCTTATATCTGGTCAGCCCATTTAACCAAAATATCACAAACAGCCTGCAAAATGGTGGTGATAGGGGGTGGTAATTGGCTCAATAAAGGTGGCACAGGTTAAAAGTGATCTGTACCCCCAGGTACCAAAAATCGTTGCTGGGTCAATTGGAAATGAAAAGTGTGACAACTAGTCAAGGGCAAAGAAAGGTAGCGATATGCCCTCTAACTTAAAATAATTGCTTTTAAAGCCTGACAACTAAATTGTACCCATTTTTAAAAATAAAGTAGGAAAATTGTGATGTATATGGAATTGTAATACTTTTTTAAAAAAGGAATAGATTGAAAATAGGCAATGAAAAAGGGACCAATTAAAAAAAAAATGAATAGGGATTCACTGAAAAGAATTGAAACCTTTTAAAAAGATTCAAATGGACAATAAAAGACAATGGGGTAGAAATTGGAACTCGTTCCACCCATTTTCTGCACATAGAACAGGGACAACAAGGGCCAGTTTCAGGTAGCGACGTCGCATGGCCAAAGTACACCTGAAAGAAGTCCAACCCAATATTGGGAAGGGCTATATTTCAGGCGTCCCTTGCAGCTGCCTAAAAGAGGCGTTAGGCCTCTTATATACATAAATTAGGGCCCAAACGCCAGTTTTAGACCTCCTTGTCAAAATTGGAAACCGATGAGCAGTGCAGGAACTGGGCCTGCTCCGCTCAGGATTTGTCAGCTGCCTCTACGACACAACAAAAGGTAAGTTGGGTATTTTTTAAAATTCAGAATCATTCTTGTTGAGCCAGAAGGAGCAGCAGTGCTCCCCCAACTCCACAGTAGGAATCCCTTTTGTAAGTAAATGGAGCAGACTTGCTAAGGCCTTATTGCTGAACTACCAATATAGAGCTAATAACCCCATTTTAAAGACGGGGGTGGGGGGCGGTGCTGGTATGGTGCACGTGAACCCCGAATTGGTCAGCAAGCCCATAGGGCTGGATTTTAATTCAGGGGCGGGCTGGGGTTGTGTAATCCGCATTTCGTGTTATCCACCTGAATCTAAATCGATGTGGGAGATTGATGCGATTTTAACTTAATTGGCCAATTGAGTTCCAACGTGTGGGAACCCATGGCAAATGAGTTTTTCTAGTCTGAAAGTCGCCTCCGATGACATCATCATTGCTGCTGCATTTAAAGTCTGCAACAAGCCTTGCTTCTTCTGCAGACTGCCAACCTTTTGGCCTTTGCTGCTACAGGGGCCTGGAGGCAGAATGACCAGCGAGAGACCTAGGTCTGCTCCCAGGTTTGATGACGTTGCCTTGCAGGCTTTAGTGGAGGGAGCAAGAGCCAATAAAGAGGTGCTCTTCCCTTCTTCAGGGAGGAAGAAGCCTCCCCAGCAGACCAAGGCTGTGTGGATCCAGGTGGCCCAGGAGGTCAACTCATTATCAGTAACCCGCAAAACCTGGATTCAAGGCAGGAAGAGATTTCATGACCTTCAGCGCACTGGAAAAGTGAGTATGAATTTCCCAGCACCCTCAATCTGATCCCCATTGCCTTTCCTCACCAACACTCAGCTTTAGCAATCTCTTCCTCCACATCCCACTTGATACTGATATCCATGCACCCTTACCCATTCCCTCTCTCTCTATGGTCACATTCACCTAACTATTTGACTATGCAGCCCTCACACTCCCTATCACTGTGATGCTATGAAAACAACTGACAACACACAGGGAGGGCCCTTGGTTTTGCCACCTCACTCCATCTTTGTCTCCTTCTTGTTGTATCCGTGTGTTAATGGAGACACGGAATGCAGGAGTTGGTTTCACAGGTGTTTACTGAACAAAGTCTGGAGGTGAACTAACAGATACAAGACACTATACAGGCTTATATAGCCCGAGTGGCCATTACCGGCATTACAGTACACAGGGGGCTCTTAAAGGCACATACACCACAATTCCTCCCCTTTTAGACAACCAGTACATAACATTTTAAGTAATCATTAATTAACATGTTACAAGAACAATAATCTACACATTTGCTGCAGTTAATCAATTATAAGTCAGTCTCTCTGGAGGCTTCCTGACTTGGTCCGGATAACGTCTCGGTGGTGTAGTAGTTTTTGGTGGTGTAGTAGGTTCTTTTGGCAAGGTCGATTCGGCTTGAATGCCAGTGTCGGGTTCATCTGGTTCCAGTATCACCGGATCGGAGGTAGATACTATGGGTATCTCTGCTTCATCATTAGGCGTATAGAGTTGTGGTGTAGGTTGTCCCTTTTTGGATGACTCTATGATCTGGTCAGCATGGCGCCTTATTATGCTTTCTCCAATGTCCACGGTATACATCAGCGGTCCTAGTCGTGTGCAAATAGTTCCAGGCTGCCATTTCTCGGTACGGTAGTCCCGGGCCAAAACTTGTTGACCTATCTGGAAGGTTCTAGTTGGCCTTTCATTCATGCCTTGAAATTGCCGGTTCTCCACGTCCCTTCTGATGTTTGGCTTGATCAAATCCAGCCGGCATCTTAGGCTTCTATTGAAGAACATCATGGCGGGAGTTTGGTTTGTAACCACATGTGTTGCATTCCTGTATGCAAACAAGAAGTTATCTACCTTATGCTGTAGATTTATGTCTTCATTACCCATGGCCTTTATGGCCGCCTTGAAGGTCTGGACAAACCTTTCAGCCAATCCATTGGTGGCGGGATGGTATGGGGCGGACGTGTAGTGCTTAACCCCATTGTTTTTTAAGAACTTCCTGAATTCTTCGGACACAAATTGCGGTCCATTATCAGAACAGATCTGTTCAGGCAGCCCATTCCTGGCAAATATGGTCCTTAATACTGTGATGGTTTTTTCCGTGGTGGTGGAGGACATCTTTATTACCTCCGGCCACTTGGAGTGTGCATCAACCGCGATTAAGAACATTGAGTCCATAAATGGACCAGCAAAGTCGATGTGTACCCTTTGCCATGGAGATGAGGGCCACTCCCATGGATGTAGAGGGGCTTGTGGTGGGGCGTTTTGGACCTTCTGGCATCCTAGACAGCTCTTGGTCATTTCTTCGATGTCTCCATCGATACCTGGCCACCACACAAATGCTCTGGCTAAGTTCTTCATTTTCACTCCACCCAGATGCCCCTCGTGAAGCTCCTTTAGCACTCTATCCTTGAGTTTGGGTGGAATCACCACTTTGGATCCACACATCAAGGTTCCTCGGCACACTTACAGCTGTTCTCTTCTTTGCGAGAATGCTGGCAACAGTGGTTCGCCATGTGCTGGCCATCCCTTCACCGTTAAATCGTAGACTCGTGAGAGAGTCGGGTCATTTCTCGTTTCCTTTTCAATGGCAGAATTTGTTACTGGTAGACATTCCACTATGGTTGAGTGGAACATTTCCACTGGGTCCACTGTAGGTGCCTCTTCTACCGTTGGCAACGGTAGGCGCGATAAACCGTCAGCATTCCCATGCTGTTTTGATCCTCTGTATTCTATGTCATATTGGTGTGCCCCTAGGAAAAGGGACCACCTCTGTAGCCTTTGTGCTGTCATAATGGGAACACCTTTCTTGGGTTGAATATGGAGACGAGGGGTTGATGGTCAGTCAACAAGGTAAATTTTTGTCCGTGTAGGTAATGGTTGAATTTCTTCACTCCCCATACCAGGCTGAGTGCTTCCCTGTCGATCTGGGCATAGTTACGCTCAGCTGAGTTCAATGAGCGTGATGCAAAAGCTATCGGCCGCTCCGAGCCATCAGGGAATCTATGTGATAATACCGCTCCTACGCCGTAAGGGGATGCATCGCACGCCAGTCTGATTGCCAGTGATGGGTTATAATGAGCCAAAACTTCCTTGGACGTGATCAAGCCTTTGCATTTATGGAAGGCACGTTTACAGTCTTCGCTCCATTTCCAAATGACTCCCGTTTGTAGCAGTTCGTTAAGAGGGTGCAGAAGAGTTGACAAGTTCGGTAAAAATTTATGATAGTAATTTATCAATCCCAGGAATGACCTTAATTGTGAGACATTTTCAGGTGCTGGGGCTTTTATGACCGCTTCAATTTTTTCAGGTGACTTATGCAACTCTTCCTCGTTAATTATGTGGCCACAATATGATATTTGTTTCTGGAAAAATTCGCACTTGGGGCGATTTGCTCGTAGGCCCCGTTCTCTCAACCTAGTGAGCACCTGCTCCAAATTGGCAAGGTGCTCGTTGTCGTTTTCTCCTGCTACAAAGATGTCGCCTAGGTAGCATTGAGTCCCCGGAATCCCTTGGAGGACTTGCTCCATAGCTCTTTGCCAGATAGCTGGAGCTGATGCTACTCCGAAAACCAGTCGATTGTACTGGTACAGGCCTTTGTGTGTATTTATCGTGAGATACTTTTTAGAGGCCCCTTCAACCTCCATCTGTAGATATGCCTGTGCCAAGTCAATTTTGGTGAAACGTTTCCCTCCGGATAGTGAGGCGAAAATATCTTCTATCCTCGGAAGAGGATACTGTATCGTGTGAAGGACCGGGTTTACAGTCGCCTTGAAGTCCCCACAGATGCAAATTTTTCTCTGTTCTTCAGATTTATCATTATTCAACGTTTTCTTCATGACCGGGACGATGGGTGTTGCCCACTCGCTCCAATCTATCTTGGATAATACGCCTGCCTTTTCCAAATTCTCCAGCTCTGCCTCGACTGCTGGACGAATTGCATATGGCACCGGCCTTGCCTTAAAAAACTTGGGAATTGCCGCATCTTCCACTTTTATTGAGGCGGTGATGCCTTTCAAGGTTCCTAGTTCCTGTTGAAACACTTCCTTGGCATTGGCCAAGATGTCTTTTAATCGTTCAGGTATGACGTCATCATCATTTTTTTTCTTACTGGTCACCGTCAGTGCCTGAATGGAGTGCCAGTCTAAACGTATCTTCCTGATCCATTCACATCCCAACAGTGGTGGACCACCATCTTGCAGAATGTATAAATACAACTTCTGTATTTCCTTGCCGTTGTATACAACAGGCACCCTTATTTTCCCTCTGGGGTATAATTTCTGCCCCGTATATGTTTTCAAGATAATGGATGTGTCTTTCAAAGGTATATGCTGAAATAGCCGCTCGTAATCCCGTCGACTTATGACGGTCAGAGCTGATCCTGTATCTAGCTCCATTTTAACTGGGGACCCCGCTATCGTGAGGGTAACCCAAATGGTCTGGTAATCTTCTTTGGCAATTACATTATGTAATTTGAGACAGCTTAGTCTCTTGTTTCCGGAGTCGCTATTGCTCTTCTGGTCTTCGGAGCTACTGTCCGTCATCATTTGTAGCTTTCTGTACTTTTCTTTATTGATTTTTTTCCTGTCCGTGGATTTTTTGTTTTCAGATCGGCATACACGTGCAATGTGTCCAATCTTTCCGCATTGCCTGCATGCTTTGTCCTTGAACCAGCAGCCCCTCTGGTCATGGGTGGATCTGCCGCAGCGATAACATCTCTCGAAACCCTGTGTCATTTCATGGGTGCCGAAGTCCTGTGGCTTTTGCTGTATCTCTGCAGCTCCTCTTGCGGCTGCTTCGTATGATACAGCCACACTGAAAGCCTTGTCCAGTGTCAAATCTTTCTCAGAAAGTAGCCTTTTCTGTGTTCCTTCACTTAGGAGACCGCAGACGAATTTGTCTCGAAGAGAATCTGCCAGTCCTGCCCCGAATTGGCAGTGCTTTGACAGCTTCCTTAATTCGGTGAGGTAATCAGCGTTACTTTCATTCTTGTGCTGATTCCTCTTGAAGAATTTGAATCGTTCCGCTATCAGCAGCAGTGTTGGGTTTAAGTGCTCCTGTAGGGTATCAACAATCTCCTTAAAATTCTTGTCTTTCGGTTTGGCTGGAGTGATTAAGTTTCGTAACAGCCTGTATGTCCTTGCGCCCATTAGATTTAGAAGTACTGATGCCTTTTTATCATCCTCTATTTCATTTGCTGTGCAATATACCTCCACTCTTTCCACATATGTGGTCCAATCCTCTATATCGCTATCAAAAGCATTAATATTGCCAGCCTTAGGCATCCTGAAAAAAAATGGCGCCTCCCGCGCTTTCCTTTCTTCCCCGCTGAAAAAAAATGGCGCTTCCCGCGCTTTCCCGCCGCTGCCGCTGCTGACAACGCTGTTCTCCGCGGTTTTTATTTACATAGGTATTTTCAATAGGTGGAGACTCGTTCCCGCCGGACTCTATGGGACTTTTCCCTCCCTCTGCTTGGTCCGAACGCCGACCTGCTTTGCAGCGCCGGCCGTCTCCCGAGTGCTCCCCCCCTCTGTCTCTGTTTGCCTCCGCCTTCGCTGCTCGGCCCCGCTGCAGAGCCAGCCGATGGAGCCCCAGCCCGCCGCCCAGGAAGGATTATTGCAGTACCAGCCACCAGCTCGGCTAGCTGGTGAAACCACAGTTTTTTTTTTTTCTTTCTTGTTTTTCTTCGACTTTCGACTGAGGAATTGATCTCCTTGAGGTGCTGCCGAATTGCAGGTAAGTCCGTTTCCAATTCGTCGCCACTGTTGTATCCGTGTGTTAATGGAGACATGGAATGCAGGAGTTGGTTTCACAGCTGTTTACTGAACAAAGTCTGGAGGTGAACGAACAGATACAAGACACTATACAGGCTTATATAGCCCGAGTGGCCATTACCAGCATTACAGTACACAGGGGGCTCTTAAAGGCACATACACCACACTTCTAAGTATCTATGCTATGAAATCTCTACACTCATAGAAACATAGAAGATAGGAGCAGGAGTAGGCCATTCGGCCCCTCGAGCCTGCTCCACCATTCAATGAGATCATGGCTGATCATCCAATTTCAGTACCCTGTCCCTGCCTTCACCCCATATCCCTTGATCCCTTTAGCCTTAAGAAATATATCTAATTCCTTCTTGAATATATTTAATGAATTGGCCTCCACTGCCTTCTGTGGTAGAGAATTCCACAGGTTCACCACTCTCTGGATGAAGAAATTCCTCCTCATCTCTGTCCTAAATGGCTTACCCCTTATCCTTAGACTGTGACCCCTGGTTCTGGACTCCCCGGCCATCGGGAACATCCTTCCTGCATCCAGTCTGTCCAGTCCTGTTAGAACTTTATAAGTTTCAATGAGATCCCCTCTCATTCTTCTAAACTCCAGCGAGAATAAGCGACCCAATCTCTCCTCATACGTCATTCCTGCCATCCCAGGTATCAGTCTGGTGAATGTTCGCTGCACTCCCTCCATGGCAAGAACATCCTTCCTCAGATAAGGCGACCAAAACTGCACACAATACTCAAGGTGTGGTCTCACCAAGGCCCTGTACAGCTGCAGCAAGACATCCTTGTTCTTGTACTCAAACCCTCTCGCTACTAAGGCCAACATACCATTTGCCTTCTTAACCGCCTGCTGCACCTGCATGCTTACCTTCAGTGACTGGTGCACAAGGACACCCAGGTCTCGTTGCACTTCCCCTTCTCCCAATCTATTGCCGTTCAGATAATAATCTGCCTTCCTGTTTTTGCCACCAAAGTGGATAACCTCACATTTATCCACATTATACTGCATCTGCTATGCTTCTGCCCAATCACCAAACCTGTCCAAATCATACTGGAGTTTCTCGGCATCCTCCTCACAGCACACACGCCCACTCAGCTTTGTGTTGTCTGCAAACTTGGAGATATTACATCTAGTTCCCTCGTCTAGATCATTTACATATATTGTGAATAGCTGGGGTCCTAGGACCGATCCCTGTGGTACCCCACTAGTCAATGCCTGCCACTCAGAAAAAGAGCCATTTATTCCAACTCTTTGCTTCCTGTCTGCCAACCAGTTCTTTATCCAAGTCAGTACCTTGCCCCCAATCCCATGTGCCTTAACTTTACACGCTAATCTCTTACGCGGGCCCTTATCGAAAGCCTTCTGAAAGTCTAAATACACATCCACTGGTTCTCCCTTACCTATTCTACCAGTTACATCCTCAAAAAATTCCAGTAGATTAGTCAAGCACGATTTACCTTTTGTAAATTCGTGTTGACTTTGTCCGATCCTGTCACTGTTTTCCAAGTGCTCTGCTATTACATCTTTTATAATGGATTCTAGCATTTTCCCCACTACCGATGTCAGGCTTACCGGTCTATAATGCCCCGTTTTCTCTCTACCACCTTTTTTGAATAGTGGGGTTACATTAGCTACCCTCCAATCCATGGGAACTGTTCTAGAGTCTATCGAATTTGGGAAGATGACCAGCAATGCATCTACTATTTCTAGGGCCACTTCCTTAAGTACCCTAGGATGTAGATTATCAGGCCCTGGGGATTTATCAACCTTCAATCCTGTCAATTTCCCTAACACCATTTCCCTACAAATATTGATTTCTTTCAGTTCCTCCCTCTCATTAGACCCTATGTTCCCCTGGGAGGTTATTTGTGTCCTCCTTTTTGAAGACAGAACAAAAGTATTTATTTAATTGGTCTGCCATTTCTTTGTTCCCCATTACAAATTCCCCTGATTCTGACTGCAAGGGACCTACGCTTGACTTCACCAATCTTTTTCTCTTCACATATCTATAAAAGCTTTTACAGTCAGTTTTTATGTTCCCTGCAAGCTTACCCTCATACTCTATTTTCCCCCTCTTAATTAATCCCTTAGTCCTCCTTTGCTGAATCCTAAACTGCTCCCAATCCTCAGGATTATTGCTTTTTCTGGCCAATTTATATGTCTTCTCCTTGGATCTTATGCTATCCCTAATTTCCCTTGTTAGCCATGGTTGAGTCACCTTTTTGATTTATTTTTATGCCAAACAGGGATGAACAAATTCTGTAGTTCATCCATGTGATCTTTGAATGTTTGCCATTGCCTATCCACTGTCAACCCTTTGAGTAACATTCCCCAATCAATCCTACCCAACTCACGCCTCATACCATCGTACTTTCCTTTATTTAAATTCAGGACCCTGGTCTCTGAGTCAACTACTTCACTCTCCATCTTAATGAAGAATTCTATCATATTATGATCGCTCCGACCCAAGGGGCCTCGCACAAGATTGCTAATTAATCCTTTCTCATTACATAATACCCAGTCTAAGATGGCCTGATCTCTAGTTGGTTCCTCGACATATTGGTCCAGGAAACCATCTCGTATACACTCCAGGAATTCCTCCTCCACAGTATTGTTACTAATTTGGTTAGCTCAATCTATATGTAGATTAAAGTCACCCATGATAACTGCTGTGCCCTTATTGCACGCGTCTCTAATTTCCCGTTTAATGACATCCCCAACCTCCGCATTACTGTTTGGAGGTCTGTATACCACTCCCACTAACGTTTTCTGCCCCTTGGTATTTCTCAGTTCTACCCATACAGATTCCACATCATCAGGGCTAATATCCTTCCTTTCAACTCACTCCTTCATTCTCACTCAACCTCCACTTGTCTCCCTTATTGCAGGAAAAGAGAGCTCACAATAAGCGAGCAAGAGAGGACAGGAGGAGGGCCTCCCTCTGTAGCCCACCTCACCCCCTGGGAGGAGGCGGTCCTGGAGATCGTAGGAGTGGAGTAAGATGCGCAGCTGGGGGATGGACAGAGGGGTACATCACAGCAAGCTGGTGACAGAATAGTTTTCCATCTCTCTCAATGACATTGCATGAGTTGCTGATAATGATTCTGAAGCTCTAACAGATGGACTTAATGATCATCTGCAATATGCAATGTGCATGTAACCTTGGCATCACATCTCTGACTCTTTCCTTTACTCCCCCACAGGACCATCGCAAGCACCCGTCCCCACTAGCCAGGAGGAACAGCATGAGCCTCAAGACTCCTCAGAGGAAGCTGCAACCTCTGAGGGCACAGCATCAGCAGAATTCAGCAGACCCAGCACCAGCACAGACACTCACACCTCGGTGGGACCTTCGGGACATAGAGTAGTGTTGTCACCTGGTGTATCACAGCTCACAAGTGAGCAGCAGCAGATTGTGGAGACAGGGAAAGCAGTGGAGAGTCCTAGTCGGAGGGCGCAGGACTCTGCCAGCTCGGCTCAGCTGCATGTCGACCCTCTGCCTCTGGGTCCATCCATAAGATCAGCGGCGCTGCAACTCCAGGAACAGATGCAGGAGTCTCTGGCAGGTTTTGTCTCCAGGGTCGCTGCGAGTGTGGAGCGAATGGAGGAGTCCATAGCGAACATGAACAGAGCCTTTGTGGAGTCATTGGCGCATGAACGCATCACCATGGAAAGGATGGCAACCTCCATGGAGGTGATAAGTTGCCAGAGTGCAGAAAACATGGTGAGTGTTCAGAATAGAATGACATCTCTGGAGGAGCGATGGTCATCTATTGAACAGAGAAACCAGACCTTCATGGAAGTCCTTCTGAGTAGGACTGCCAGTGCAGATACGGGTCCCCATGGCCCCCCTGCTGTGCAGCAAGGTGCTCTCAAGCCACTTGCATGCGCTGAGGGGGACCTGACCCATGAGGGGGAAGTTGGTTGCAGACGTCAAGGAAGTGGGGGCTCCTCTCCAAGTGCTCACACTTCCATGCCACTGCAGAGCCCTCGGTCAGAGCCCCACCAGAGTCCACACCCATCTGAGATCGGCGTCTCAACCCCTGCACAGCCGCAGGAGCAGCAGACTGTTGCCGAGCCCTCACAGGTTTGTAACCCCAGAGGACGCCCGCCAAAGGTGTCGGGACAGGAGCAGCAGGAAAGTGAACAAGGGGCCTCCACATCTGCTGAAGCTACAGGGGAAGCACCACGTAGGAGCACGCGTAAGAGAAAGATACTGCACAAATAGTTACAAGGGTAGTCACTTGGGTGAAATTAATGTTTTCTGTGAAAAAGCCAAAGATGAATAATGTAAATAAAAAATCTGATGGCTACTGCTGTAGTTGTAGCGTGTGTCATGTCGCGAATGGGATTTTCACATTGAGGGCTTAGGATTACTTGCAGTTGTCAGTATGGTGGTCAAATTGCTAGGAATCCACTGGTCCTTGGCCATTGTCGATGCTCAGGTAAGAAGCTGCGAGGCAAAAGTGCTTGATTGGCTAGGCTGAGCAAATCCGGCCAAGATGAGTGCGCTCCTTGCATCCCGGGCAGCAATGTTCTCGTGTACTGCTGCCGCTGGTTGATGGGCCTCTGCAAGATGTTCATTTTCGCTCTCCTCCTTCTCCTCCTCCTCATCTGAGGAAGATATGTGATGAGCCACTTGGTCCTCAGGAATCTGCAAGCCACGACGCTGTGCCATGTTGTGAAATGCACAGCAAACTACGATGATTCTGGAGACCCTGGCTGCTGAGTACTGCAGGGCTCCACCTGATCTATCCAGGCATCTGAAGCGCATCTTCAGCAAACCGATGGTTTGCTTGATTATGGCTCTGGTGGACATGTGGCTGGAGTTGTAGCTCTCCTCAGCTTCGTTGGATGGGCTCCTCAACGGCATCATTAGCCACGTCTTCAGGGGATAGCCCTTGTCTCCAAGTAGCCATCCGTTAAGTTGGTCTGGTGGACTGAATAGCGGAGGCGCACTAGACTGGCACAGTATGAAGGAGTCATGGCAACTGCCAGGGTACTTGGCACAAACATGCAAAATTTCCTTCTTGTGGTCACACACCAGCTGAATGTTAAGGGAGTGGAAGCCCTTGCGGTTGACAAAAATACCTGGATTGCGATGGGGTGCCTTAAGGGCCACATGTGTGCCGTCAACGACGCCCTGCACCCTTGGAAAGCCTGCCAGATTAGCTAATCCAACCGCACGCGCTGTGACACTTGCTTGATCCTTGGTGAAATTGATGTGATTGTGCGCGATGACAAAGAGGGCATCGGTTACCTGCGTGATGCAAGTGTGTGCGGCCGCCTGGGAGATGCCGCTGATGTCTGCTGCTGATCCCTG
Source organism: Somniosus microcephalus (assembly GCF_052327205.1). Taxonomy (NCBI): domain Eukaryota; kingdom Metazoa; phylum Chordata; class Chondrichthyes; order Squaliformes; family Somniosidae; genus Somniosus; species Somniosus microcephalus. The sequence goes on along the minus strand of NC_140990.1, from coordinate 248,035,461 downwards.
TCATGAGCCTGAGGCAAAAAAGTTGAGTGCGGTGGTGACTTTGATGGCCACTGGTAAGGGTTGTCCACCTGGTCCTCTGGCCGGCAGGTGTTGTTGCAGCATTGCGCAGATGTCACCCACTACCTCTCGCGAAAGTCTGAGCGTCCTTTGGCACTGCTGCTCAGACATGTTGAGGTAGCTGACCCTGTGTCTGTAGACCCTGTTTGGGGGGTATCTCCTGCGCCGACGGGCTTCCATGCGCTGGCCCCTTCTGGCCTGTGTACCTTCAGGTGGGTGAGCAGCAGCTTGGCGCTCCTGTTGTTGCTGCTGCTGTTGGTGCTGCTGCTGTTGGTGCTGCTGTTTTTCCTGGTTCTGCTGGTGCCGCGGCTGGTCTTCGTCCTCATCTAATGTCCAGAAGGGAAGGAAATAAATGGCTCCTATGCTTCTGGTATATGCCTCAGTTGAGGAAGCGCTCAGTGTGGCGAGAGGGGTTTCCCAGGAGGTCACACTGGAGATGGGTGTCAGGCTCCAAACTTCCACAGCTGTGGTTATGCCTTCTAAAAGTTCCCCCAGACCTGAGACTACACAGTCCTGCCACCTGCAAATGATGGCTGATCAAATCTCTTCTTTAATAGTTGAGCTGCAGCTGATAGTCAGCAATCCAATTGTGCTCCCGCCAGGTTTCACCGTCGTGTTTCAGAACAGGCGTGTTTCACGTGGGAAAAGGTTTAAAATCGCAATGGCCTTTCAAAATGGCATTATAGAGGCAATTTAGTGCTTGTTAAGGGCCTTAACAGCCTATCCCGCCTCTTGGAGGCGGGACGGAGACGGGACTATCAGACACGAATTAATGAAAATTGTTTGGAGGCGGGGTTGGGCCCGCACACCAGTTTTTGCCATTTGAACCCCCCACACGCCTCCAATCCCACCTCCACGGCCCAATGAAAATCCTGCCCATAGAGTCCGGGGACGTGGAAGTTTGGCTGATATTAACAGCCGGGCCTCACTTCCACCAATTTTCCAGCAGTTCCTCCTGAAACCGGCCAGATGCACTACCTGGCCGGTGGGTAGCAGCAGGGATTTGTCTGTAGGAGGCCACAGCTAGGAGCATGTGGGAACAGTCCTCAGCAGTCAGTTGAGTGAGGGGGTGGGGGGGCCTCTGAAGGCAATGGGGGAGGGAGAAGCCAGGGGTAAGGGAGGCCCAAGGCTTTCTCTTGAGGCCCGGAGGAGCACTCCTGCTCCTCCTGGCCCACAAGGAAATCTAAAATTAAATTTTACAACCTACCTGCCTAGGCCTCTTCTGGCCTACAATCCACTTCCTAGCAGATCTGGCCTGATGGGGAAGCTCCCCACTCAGGTCTTCGACAAAAATTGCATAATCGGAACATGATCTGCATAGTTAAAGAACGACCCCGCTTCCTTCTTGCGTGTGTCCCACTCACCTACTCAAAAGAACAGGCTAACATTGGAACAAGGCAGAAAGGCAGCGGGATCAGAGAGGGGTAAGTTCTTCCACTCATATTAAATGACCCCACGCAACCCGCCGTACGGTTTCCGTCAGGTGCGGGAGGTTAAAATCAGGGCTTCAGTGTCTGAATCTTATTTGAATTACATATTCCAACACCTAACATATCCTTTCTGTCACTTCATAAAGCAAATTGTCCTCTTTCTTATGCTGGCCTGGTGGTATATAGCATACCAAGTGTTGACTTGGAACTTTTAGCATTAGAGATGTCTAGTTCATCGTGTAGCTTTCTACCCCCCACAGGATCAACTTCCTTTACCTCCCTGACATCCACCTCCTTTGTTGTCCAGTTGTGAGTGTTCAGCTCCAAGCTGCCCTACAACTACCTAGTGAAAATACTTGATTTGGGCTATGGAACAGATCAAGTTGGATGAAGTGAAATTTGTCAGCCATCTATTCAAAGATGGTGATTTTTCCTTCAGGAGGAGCTAACAGTCCTTATTTTGCCAGGTTCTGAATCTATTTGCAGACATTGTCCCAGATTCTACGATGGTAATGACAGTGAAACTGTCAGCGTTGGTCATCATTACTCCTCTGAAAGTGACAACAACAACTTCTGAAGTCAGTGCATGCGCAGATAAACCAGAAACCCAGAGGTTGCTGTCAGTCATTCCCTGCTCCTCCACAGGCAGCGCTGTGGAACTCCCTGGAACCGGCAATCGATTTCAATCACACTGAAGGATGAAAACTTCCCCTATTATGCTTGAATATCGCTGTGAAACCCCACCCCCCTGAAAAAGATAAGCCTTGTTGAAAGAGGTACAACTGGGTTTTTAACAGCGTATTGACTACTAGCCCTGAAAAACTAAATTTATATTTGTGAAATGCCAAATTTTTCTATTAATATGATAATTACATGGTTTTTAAAATAATATATATATTTTTTTAAGTTTGTTTATGATATTTCAGCTTCTACCTTAATCCTATGTGTATGTCCCAATCTTTATTTTGCTCTCTGTAAAATTTATAAAAATTAAATTATAATCTGTGCATTTTACTTCCTGGTTTGCTGTCTGTGAGAATTCTTCAATGTGATTGGCTGCTTAGCTGCTTGATGACATCACTGTTGCTGGAATGCTGGTGATTCGCTTGGTTTGGCGCCAGATTCAAACTAACATCGCGAGAGCTGAAATCCACGCCACTGAGATCACTAGACCTTTGTGGGCAGCTTTCTTCAAGGTCAACGGCAAGCGCCATCGCCTTGCCACCGACTGCAAATTCCGGACTATTATCTCAGGAGTTCCCCATTGTATCAAATTGTGGGCAGGACTAACAAATGCCTTGGGACCTTCAGCAAGAGCAGGGCTCTCTCCAGATTAATAGTGCTAGTGCAACTGTCGCATGCTTCTAAACTTCTTCTGGTTTCTTTTTGAGGGTTTATGAAGGATAGATTATTTCTTTGCTTGCTATTTGTGTTTCAGCCTTTACAAATGATATTGATTTGAATCTTGCAGTTTGTGTACTCGCACAGCTGATCTCAACTTTTTTACTCCTGCAGTTCTGTTAATTGTAGAGGGAGGACTCAAGAGAGAAGAGTCAAGTCGGTGCCTCATTTCTGAATATGCTCTGTCAATTTCTTTCTTCTGAATATTTCAAACTGTGAATGTCAAGAACATTACTGGAGGATTTGGAGCTGCAGGAGTCACTGATCCCCAACAATGAAGTGGACTGAATTATCACACACAATTGATGTGGAATTATCCTTGAATGTATGATTGATCTCCACTATTGTTAATTAAGCTCCTTCATAGTCAAGCTCAGTTATCCTTTTTAGCTTGATAACCCCATCAATATTGGTTCGTAAACAAAAAAATTAAAACCTCAACATAAATAATAAGCAAAATCAAATTGAATTTTACTTTCCATGCATGTTCTTGCACAATTAAATTTATACCTATTAAATTGAAAAGCAAGAAATTCACACTCAAATATTGAGGGCAAATGTTTGAAAAAAGTTACAGGGTTGAAGTACTACTTTTTATTTCATTATTGTCGTTCATTTCAAAGGGATAATGGGTTTGCACTCAGCTGTCTAGGTTTTAAAGAACAGAAAAGACTCAAATATTGAGGGCAAATGTTTGAAAATAGTTACACGGTTGGAGCACTACTTTTTATGTCACTATTGTCGTTCTTTTTAAAGAGATAAGAAGCTTGCACTATTTCCTCTGATTTCATAATAATAAGATGTTGTGGCCTCATCTAGGAAGAAGTATTGTCTGGTCAGCTTTGCATAGACTAAGTGCCCAAAGTTTCAGTCTAGGCCAAGGTGCAAATTGGGCGAATCCTTGTTCAAGAGACCAGAAAATGGAGTGGAACCAGATTGTGCCTGAATTCTGCCCTGATTTTTAGCTCCAGCCTTTTTCGATGGGGGACAGGGCAATGGGCAGACCTTCTGCCCACACCACTGCTTTAAGAGGGCATGGCAGGTGGAATTCCTGGGCCACCCTGGGAATTTCGCTCATTACACCCATAATAGACTTCAGCAGAATTCATACGAGCTGAAGTCAGGTGTGAGTCTAGTTGCGACCCCAGAAATGGCCTCAGACGTTGCCCCAAGTAAGATAATCAATCCTGGAATGGATCGATTACCTTACTAAAGTTATGTTTCCTATTGGAGAGGCTGTGTGCCTCTCTCCCTTCCTGCCCGCAGATTTGGGCAGGAAGCACTGATGTGCCTTTACAGGTGTGATACATCCCTCTGAATGTGCTAGTGACCCAATCCATGGCTGCAGGCAGTTGGAAGTTGCACTCGACATCCCTTTCAGCGGCCAAGCAGGGATTCCAGAATTTTGGTTAAGTCTTCTATTGAAAAGCACAAAACGAATTTCTGGATGTCATTGAATTTATGATACCCATTTAAAGTCAAGTAAGCTCAATCAAACCCAGTTCTATTTAAGACCATGGGGGTTATTGTAACCTAACCCACCCAGCGGGAAATAGACAGGATTGGATCGTCCATTTCCATGGCAAGTAAAATCGGGCAGGTTGTAAAACTGGCAGTGGATCCGATCCTGGTAATTTTTGTTTAAAATTACTCCCCATGTGCTAAATGCAGGGAAATTTAAGATCCATTTTTCATCTTTTCGTCCTATGGTAGTTTGTGCCCAACTTTTTATTGTCTTCCATTTCATTTCTCAGTAAGTGGAGTCAAGTTCTTGAAGAAGCCTTTTTTTGCCAATGGACATCTCTAGCATGCATCATAAATATTCTATGGCATTGCACTTACATAATAACTTGCCACATCCAGGGGTAGACATTGGGTCTCATTGCACCAGTTTTACAGGAGCAAAAAGGTTGCAAAGAGAGCCAATTGTAGGGACCAACATCACGCGCCCAAAAAATGCCTGAAAAATGTTCAACCCGTTATTTGATCTGGTCATTTTTCAGATATCCCTGGCGGCCGCCCAAAAACAGGCATTGTGCCCCTTACAAATGTAAATGAGGTGAGTGTAATAATAATAAATAACTTCCGGATGAAGTTATGTGCACATCACTTCCTGTGAACTGTGAACTCTGTGCATACATCACTTCCTGTGCATACGTCACTTCCTGTGTTTGGACTAGTATAAATACTGAACTGCTCAGTATGGTAAAAGGGCTTCTCCTAGAGGCATGGTGAAGACCGCTCTTGTATATAGTATAATTATAAGTTGCTTAAAGCTTACTTTAAAGTTCCTTGATGTGTGAGACTCCTTTTTACATCAGTGAGTTTATTTTTTTTATAGTTCCAGGACGAGCAGGAGTGACCCCTACAACTCCACAGTATCCTGATCGTTTCCCCCTCCCATCGCCCCCTGTTGCTGCTCCACCCCACTCCTGGCACGTGCCTTCGGGCTGCTGCTGGCAAGACTAGAGTTTCAAAATTCATATTTTTAAATGGTTGAACTGCCTGTGGAGGCACAACAGGTGCCGGCGCCTCGAATGATAATGAGGCCTGAGGCACGATTGCGGGCTGGCCTTGGGCTTCAGTCCCAAAAACTGACCTAAAGCAATTTCTACCCCCAGTGTCTAAAATCAGCTCAACGTAATGCTTTTTTGTGGTCAATGTAAAAGGAATAGGCTGAGATAATGCTTTACTTAATCCATAATTTAAAAAAAAAATGTTTTACTCATTTACTTATAGATTTGGCTAATAGTTTTGGTTCATTATGAAAGCTGACACAATATCAATAGAAATTTTAATAAATAACAGTTATGCTGTTATTAAGATTTCTAGGGCAATCTTAAGATAACACTCTGGTAGGGTAACACGCAGGCAACGCAAGGAGCGCATGTCAACCCAAGCACCCCACCCACCCGCCCCTTCAACCACCGTCTGCCCCACCTGTGACAGAGACTGTAGGTCCCGCATTGGACTCATCAGTCACCTGAGAACTCATTTTTAATGTGGAAGCAAGTCATCCTCGGTTCCGAGGGACTGCCTAAGACAAGAGACAAGACAGGGTCATATGCTTGATGACCTTTCAAAAATCTGTTTTTGATTTTTTTTTTACGGTCACTTTGTGTTCTGACAAATTGAAATTGATCTTCACATAGTTCAGCTGTATCTGCAATAAATTGAACCATAAATGCAAAATGTTGTTTTAATCCAGCACCATGTATCTATTTATTAGCAATCTGTAAAATAAACATTAAATTATACAGTAGGACTACATATCTAAATGTACAATAATAGTCTTTCGATATAAATGCATGGATGAGATAACGTTAGTCTACACTGTTCATTTTCTTCATAATTTGGGCAAATGACTGCAAATCTAATTCTTTAAACATAGTTTTAACTTTTTCTATAATGTACTAAAAGAGATGTTCCACTTATTTCATGTTTCAGATGCTTTTACATTAATGTTGTTTACTAATCTGATTTAATCATTTTTTTTACATATTCAAATTCCCTACATGTATTTAGCATAAAACAAAGCAAACTATATATTTTGTAAAACAGACTACAATTACAACAGTAAGCCACATCACTTTTTATACGGAGAAATGCCCATCCCCTTTACCAGTAACGCATTGTCTGTTCATTAAGAAGATTCAGCCCTGCTGATTGAGTTCAATGAGACGACCAGCAAACACACTTAGGGTACCAATAATACAAACCAACATGAAGACACCCAACAGAATGTGATCAATCACCATTGCAACGAATTTCCATTCCTCCGCAGCCTAGTATTTAAATAAAAAGTAAATAAATATTTTTATTCATCAGCAGTCATATGAAGACTTTCATGAGCTGATTTATTTTTCCACAATTCCCACTGCTATTAATACTATAGGAAATTTTGAACTCCATTGAGCAAAAAAATGAAATTTTATTCGATGCAAATTAGTAACATTAGTAACGCTACATTTTATTTCTTGGGAATTATTGTGCTACGCAAGGCAAAGGATACAAACAACAATGACTTGCATTTATATAGCACCTTTAACGCAGTAAAACATCCCAAAGCCCTTCATAAGAGCAATCAGACAAAAAAAATTGACATGAGCCAAGGAAGGAGACATTAGGACAGGTGATCAAAAGCTTAGTCAAAGAGGTAGGTTTTAAGGAGTGCCTTAAAGGAGGAGAGAGAGGTAGAGAGGTTTAGGGAGGGAATTCCAGAGCTTAGGGCCTAGACAGCTCTAGGGCATGGTCGGCAATGGTGGAGCGAAGGAAGTCGGGGACACACAAGAAGCCAGAATTGGAGTAGCACAGATTTCTCAGAGGGTTGTACAGCTGGAGGAGGTTACAGAGCTAGGGAGGGGTGAGGCCATGGAGGGGTTTGAATACAAGGATGAGAATGCTTAAATCGAGGTGTTCGGGCACCTGGAATCAATGAAGGTTAGCGAGTACAGAGGTGATGGGTGAATGGGACTTGGTGTGAGTTAGGATACAGGGAGCACTGGATCCAGTACTGGATATTGGACAAGCAGCCTGACAGCACAGAGATAGTGGAGGGGTCAAGAGAGGTGGTGGTAAGATAGAATTGAGTATCGTCAGCGTACATGTGGAACCGGACTTAGTGTTTTCGAATGATGTCGCCAAGGGGCAACATGTAGATGAGGAATAGGAGGGGGACCAAGGATAGACCCCTGCAGGACTCTAAAGGTAATGGTGCAAGAATGGAAAGTGAAGCACTTGGAGGAGATTCTATGCCAACGACTGGAAGATAAGAATGGAACAAGGGGAGGGCAGTCCCACCCAGCTGGACAACGGAGGACAGACATTGGAGGAGGATGGTGTAGTCAACCATTTCATAGGCTGCAGACAGGTCGAGAAGGATGAGGAGGAATAGTGCACCGTGTTCAGTCACGTAGGATGTCATTCGTGACTTTGATTAGGGTCGTTTCAGTGCCGTGGCAGGGATGGAAACCTGATTTCTTTGCAAAGTATTTGAACCAAAGTGAAAATTGAGAATCATTCTGGGCATATTACAAAATCTTTGAACGGGATAAAGGCTATGCAACCACTATAAATATAAAATGAAATAGAAATAAAGAATGCAAAATGCCTACATTGTTTGATTCTTGATCAGACTTCATGTGTTCTGCGATATATTTGACTCCCTCAATGGCACTTTTGACATCTGGATTTTTAGTTAGAGGAGTTTGGAAAGTGATGGTTCCTGACACTTGTTTTCCAGAAATTTCAGAGATATCAATGTCCTCAGTGAATATCCTTTTCTCTTTCTTATCCTTAGCTGATCGTTTCATTGTTGAGAAAAACATGACATTGGGTATTGTATCAATAAAAATCTGTAAAACAAAGTGACATACTAGAAATTCTATATCCAGTAATTAATAAACAGTCCTTAGAAAATGTACTGAGTTACAACAACTTACATTTATATAGCGCCTTTAACAAAGAAAATACATCCTATTGTGCTTCATAGAGTTTTGATGAAAAAATGGACATCAAGCACAAAAGGATATATTAGGAGGAGTTACCAAAAGGTTGGTTGAAAAAATAGGTTTTAAGAAGCATCTCAAAGGAAGAAAGGAAGGTGCAAATGTGGAGGGTTTAGAGAGAGAATTCCAGAGCGTGGAGCCTTGGTGACTGAAGACATGCCCACCAATGGTAGGGTGAAGGGAGGGGAGATGCACAAAACATCAGTGTCAGAGGAATGACAAGTTTGGGGAAAGTTGTAGGCAGGAGATTATAAGCAAGGACAGGGGTGATGGGTGAGCAGGACTTTGTGCAAGATAGCGTACAGGCAGCAGAGTCTGGATGAGCTGAAGTTTACAGAAGGTAGAGGATTGGAATAGTCAAGTCTGGAGGTTACAAAGGCATGGATGAGATGAAGCAGATACACTGAGGCAGTAGTGGAGGCAGGCGATGTTATGGAGGTGCAAGTGGACGGTCATTGTGATGGAGAGGATATGGAGCTTTATGCTCAACTTGAATAGGACACCGAGGTTGCAAACATTCTGATTCAGTCTAAGTCAGTAGCCGGGGAGGGAGATTGAATTGGTGGCAAGCGTTTAGAGTTTGTAGTGGGGGATGAAGATGATAGCTTTAGTCTTCCCAATGTTTAACTGAAGAAAATTGAGACTCATCCAAGACTGAATGTCGGACAAACTGTATGACAACACAGAGGCAGTGGAGGGATCGAGATGGGTGGTGAAGAAATGGAGCTGAGTGTCATCAGTGTACTTGTGGAAGCTGGCCCCGTGTCTGCAGATGATAGCACCAAGAGGCAGCATGTAGATGAGGAAGAGGATAAGTCCTTGGGGCGCTCCAGTGGTTATGGTGTGGGGGTGGGAAATTAATTAATTGCCGGAGGTAATCTGGCTACGATCAGGTAGGTAAGGGTGGAACCAAGGGCAGCCTCACTGAGATGGACACCAGAGGAGAAGCATTGGAACAGGATGGTGTGCTCAAAGACTGCAGGGAGGACGATGAGGGATAAAGCACCATGGTTACAGTCTCAGAGGATGTCATTTGTGACTTTGGTTAAGTCTGTTTTAATGCTGTAGCAGGGCAGAAAAAGGATTGAAGAAATTCAAACAGAGAATTCCAGGGAAGATGGGCACGGATTTGGGAGGCAACAACACTTTCAAGGACATTAGAAAGGGAGGTTGGAGATTGGAGACGGGGCGCTAGTTTGCAAGAACAGAGGGTCAAGGTTGCGTTCTTTGCAGGTGGGGTGGCGGGGGGGGGTGACAATGGCAGTCTTGAAAGAGAGGGTAAAAGCACCTAATGAGAGGGAACCATTTACAATGTCATTTAGAATGGAGAGAAGTTGGGTGGTCAGTAGTTCAGTGAGAATGGGGTCAAGAGAGCAGATGGTGGGACTCATGGACATGATGAGCTCGGAGAGCACATGAAGGGAGGTAGGAGAGAAACTAGACAACCAAGCGGGAAGCCTAAGGGAGGTTTGGCTTAGTGAGCAGCTGAAAGTGCAGGAAAACTGCAGAGGTAGCTGAACAGATGGTCTCAAACTTAGTGACAAATAAATCCATGAGCTCTTCACACTTGTTGTTGAAGGTGAGAGTGAAGAGGGCAAGGGAGAGGGGTTTGAAGCGACGGTTGATAGTGCAGAAAAGAAGCTGGGGTTATCTTTGTTTTCTATGATGACACTGGAGTAGTGGGTTGTTTTGACAGAGGAGAGCGAGACCTAATGGTGCTTGACTATGGTGATAATAATCACACCACCACTGCGACAGTTTAGATGGCACAGATAATGGAAAGTATAGCTAGTTGAAGAGGCTTTGGTAAGTAGCAAGGTGTCTCCACCAATGAGTCAAATTTCAGACAAAGTAAAGATGTTAATGCAATCAACCACATTAAGGTTATGGATGTCAAAGGTCTTGTTCATGAGTGAATGGATATTCTGGAGAGAAATGTGGAGAGAGGGGGATGGATTTTCTGATAGCATCCAAGGGAGTAGTGGTGAGTAGGGTGAGTAGGATGGGAACAAGATTAGCGAGGTTAGGCCCCAGTACTGGGCAGAAAGGTTGAACGAGGAGGGTGGGGCAGGACTATTACTATTAATACAGTTATACTGCATATCTTATGTTCAGAAAAGCAGTTTTCATGTTTCAGTGGTGGAAGGTGAGCAGAACTGCAGTCAAACTAATCGGATATGACTTGGAAGAAGTAATCTCACATCATTTCAGTGTAGGACCAGTTGTAGTATAAATGATGGGAAGCCAATGCCCATGTGACCTGCTGAACCGTATTTCAGTTTGTATTGTTAGAAGAGAGCTGGCTGTCCTGTTACCTTTTAACTACCACTCCAAAATGTCTCTCATTATGCTCACTGTGACATGCTCACTAAAGTCATATGTTATCCTGGTGCTTATACTGTGGCATCAAATACTTTAATTTTTGAAGTTTTTTTGTTTCAAGTCAGCAGAGACTCAGAATGTAGGCTTTTATTCATGATTAATGGGCAATCAATTGGCTCAATGGGTTTTATTAATTGTGCACTGATCATAATTGGCACAGACTGGTTAGTCCATGTTTTGCAACAGATTGGATACATTTTATTCTGTATTGTTGAGTTCTTTGCAGATTATACAAGGTGTATGATGATGTTAGAACAGCAGCTTGAGAAAGTTACTGCTGATTTTGAAAATTTTAGCTCAGGTCCTTCACAATTAGCATAACATATCATCCACGCATTTCTACAGTGTGTGAGCTGCCAAATCAACAATAGTTTCTTCCAACTACCATTGTCAATTTTATATAAATTATTTAATAAATTGTTCAGACATTGTTTCATCTGTTTACTTAGGAACTAAAACTATAAAAACATTTGATACTCGATGGACTAATATTTATGAGTTGCGGTTTTAAAAATGTTTTGTAGCAAAGCACAAGTTAGTCAGTTGTCTGATCTTAGTGTACTTCTACATAGTAAGTATATTAATACAATTCATGATACTCTCGCAATACTGTTCAGGTTATATTTTCCAATCAGCATTACTTTAACACTGGCATTAACCCATTTATTTTAAACTGACATTAAAATACCACAGATCAGAAAATATACTGTTTTATGTGATAAGGTGCTATATAAATAAATGCTCTTCCTTTCTTTGCACATGCTCACTGCACACCTCAGGTTCCATTGCTTCCACCTGTGCTTCTTATGAAATGGAAACCTGACTTTTTGCGTGACGTATGTGGGATATATAGTGCTTTGTGTACATTTTACTTCTGAGTTATATGGATATAGTACGGATTACTCACCATATATTCCTAATCTCTCCGACGGACAGAAAAACATCACACTGACAGGATGTATATTTCAGGCTAAACAATAAAATTGTAATATACACAGAGCCAAGTTGACGCTGCAGATAAAATAACAATACAGTAATTGACTTTCATTGGTATGCTAAACAGTTTCCTGATATCCACCTAACAAATTATTTTGGGCTTCTTAGTCCTTTTCAGAATTTTACTAAGTTGTAATGAAGCAAACCAAGAGCTCTAGGCACAGTGACTAGGATGTGCGGCTTCCAAGATCAGGCTGCACCACATACTTACCTGGTCTGAGCAGCTTGCTCATACCTCAGAACAAATAATTTTTCTCATTAAGGAAGCTTCATTTGAAGAAGTCCTAGACCTTTTCTCAACTGCAGGTAAACACGTTTTTAATCAATTACATCTTCCAGGCATTAAGCTCCAATTTTGCAATCCTGGCAAAAATGGGGTGTGCTAGACCATTGCTGACAGTTCTGTGGATGGCTGCACCGTGTTTTGCAATCAGAGGGGGAAAGATTCGGCAGGTTAGCACCTCCTGTTAGTGCCTGCAGAGGGCAGTAACAGGAGCACTGATGCAGTAGCACCGGGGCGAGGCAAATCCAGCAGCACACGGCAAATCCAGCTTCCTCCCGCCCCCCCGTTGCGCCGCAGGTACAAGGTACCACCAGGGACTTCAATACCAGGCAGATTGTGATGTCGGTGAGTGTGCAACGCTCAGCGGGTGCCCGATCTGGAAAATTCATTGTCGCCACTTACCTTTGCACCTCAACCAGACAGCAATAGGGAGAGCAGGCGCACAGCTGATGGAAGCCGGCTCCAGCGATGTTATTTAAAGGCATCAGCTTTAATCACTCACAGCTGTCAGGGCAGGTTAGTTTCAGTGACTTCTTGTCAGTATCAGCCAGTGGAGCAGTTTGTATGAGTAATTTCAAGCTTCTATTTTATCAGCAGTCTTCTGGCAAGTGCAAAGTGGCTACATTTATTGTTCAAAGATTCAAACTGCTACACTTGGCAACATTAATGGGGGCTGTACTGGCACCACCTTGCCTTCCTGTGAGGGTGCCGGTCAGTTCCTTCAGTAACCTCTAGATGGCACCTTCACTTGTTTGTTTCCCTTGGTTAATTGTTTCTAGTCTCTTGTGTTTATTAGTTAACTGCCTTTTATCTGGTTTATTGGTTTCACCTGGTTTTGCTGGTATTTAAGTTCTGTGGTTTCTTCCCTCTGGGCTCGGTCCTGACAAGGGAGTTAGTCTTGACAAGGTGCTCAGTCTCGTCAAGCCTGTTGCCCTGTGGTAGCTTGCCTTGACAAGCCGGTTGCCTTAGTGGTTGCTTGTCTTGAGCTCCTATGTCTATAACTGTTTATCTGTGTTCTGTTTTGCTTGTATTTAAGTTCTGTGGTTCTTCCCTTTGTTCTCGGTCTTGACAAGATACTGACAAATTGCTCAGTCTTGATAAGGTGCTCAGTTTGGACAAGCCGGTTGCCTTGTGGTAGCTTGTCTTGAGCTCAGTCTTGACAAGCCGGTTGCCTCATGGTAGCTTGTCTTGTGTTCCTATCTCGACTAGCCATTTGCCTATGTGGTAGCTTGTCTTGAGCTCCTATGTTTGTACTGTTTACCTGTGTGATTCTAGTAAAGTACCTTTATTTAAGACTGCATACCTGCTTCTCGCCTCGTCTGTCTGCACTTGGGTCCAGAACCAGCCTCACCTGGACAGCACGGCCCCATGTCTACACGGCCCCGTGACAGCCACCCTGACACTTCCAGGATCTATGGTGGAGGGAGCGTAGACAGCCAGAAATGTGGGAACATGTGCGCAGATGGATGAGGAGGGACATCAGGGGTCTCATCAAGAGGCTGTCCTCTCTGAGGGTATTCCGACAGTACTTCTCCTACCTTCAATTAAGTGAGGAGCAGTGTATTAGACAGCTCCGCATCACCAAGGTGGTGGTCACAGAACTGTGCCACCTCCTCCAAACAGACCTCCAGCCTCACACCAGGATGACTTAAACCCCCTTTTGCTCACCACATGCCCATCATACCATCCCTGTGTCATGCCATATCACAGCGTCCTCCTGGGCACAAAAGTGAAATGACAGGCCACAAAATATTGCGAACTCCATTAATAAATTTATGCATAAACATATCACACATATCACATTCATTCTAATGACCCTTGTGTCTGCCATAGTTGAATAGCTGTCGTTGTATGCAAGGCGTGAGATGTGGGTGTGAGTGTTGGTAGGTAGAGATTGTTGGTGGGTGAGCGCTGGGGCTGTGGTGCTTTGGGCAGTGTGTGAAGCTTGTGGTACAGATGGTGGTATGTAGCATTTGTTCAAGTATTCAATCACCCTGACCACCAGACTGAGGTGGATCTGCCATGCGCACACCTGCTTCAGTCCTCCAGCTCCTTCTCCTTGTTGTGCTTCCTCTTGTTGAGGCAGCTGCACAGCCAGCAATGCTGAGAATGAGGTGCTGTAGTATCAGTGACTCTCCCCGTTAAGTACTAAGAAAAGCCTGTGGCAATGATGAGTTGAGATTAGACTGCACCCGATATTGGTCCACCCTTTGAGTGTACCGCCACTGAGCTAGGCCTTTAAGACTTGATTTAGCGCCCCAGTCATTTCTTTGAGCAGTGAGAATGACTTTTGCGTGCAGTCTAAAGCATTAGCGCCTGCTGCTAATTCTCACCTTTTCTAAAGATACCGCCCATTCCTGGGCTATAATGAATTTCTAGCCCAGAGTCTGTTTCCCTACTTTGAATAGACTTTTTCACAGAAAAACCTCCTATATTTGGCTGGGGACTGTAAAATCCACTGAGGCAGCAGCTCTCAAAGGACTGTAACTCATAGAAATTGCAACACAGAAACAGACATTTCACCACCAAATGTTCACTCCCCATCTCCTGCCATAAATTCAGGCCAAAGGTTGCCAGTGCCATCTCCTTGAATCTGGATAGGAGCATCAAGTTGGGATGCCCCCTTCCAGTTCAAAGAGCACCAGGTTAAAAGTCCTTTTGTGCCTAGTATGTTATGCACCAATAGTAATCGTCTGTCCAATTGTGTATACACTTACTTTGGCACTCTTCCTGATGCTGAACAACTTCTTGTGTATGCTTCTCCCAGGTTTATTGGATTTCAGGTCCATATAGGCCACACTCACTCTCACGGCAGCCTTCAACCACTGCTTGAACTTGTGCTTTCACAGAATAACACCTTTTAGCTCAAAGGTTGGACACCCTCCTTTGCTGCACCTCCTGCAGCAGGACTCCCAAAGTGTCATCATCAAAAGTGGGAGTTTTCCCCCTATTTCTCCACCCAGCCAATATTGTTTCCAATATACAGTAGTTAATACAGGCCAACATAAAAGCCCCTTTCCCCTGGCCAGCAGCTTACCTCCCTGTGCTCCCTACACTCATTGAACACATGCAGAGAACGTATTACATTAGTCGGAGGGGCTGATCTTCCAAGAAACAGTGAGGTCAGCCTTCAAGCCTGCCCGAGCTCACAGCACTGATTTTGCCAGGATCACTGATTTGGAGCAATAATGTTGAAATGTTTATGATTGAAACCAGATGGACCTTAGTTCTGTCATAATGCATTGTATTTAAAGCTAGTGCAAACTCTTGCTCCATCTGCTGTTTCTTTGGTTGCTTTGTTACAAGCCATGTTCCACTTTTATAAATAGGCTATACGAGGTTCCTATTGAGAAATACTACATAACGATCAACAATTTGAAATGGTCTCTGATGCCCCTAAATGTTGCTTTAGACTTTTTGATTATTTTGAAAATGAATAAGGATAGATATCTCACCTTTCGTACCCATTGTGGCATCGTATGTGTACTTGGAGAGCGATGATGGGTATTAATTACAACGACGGTAATAATGATTGAAGTGATGACAAAAATCATTGTGAAGAGCATGTATTTGCCAATTAAAGGCACAGCACTGGAAGTTGAAGGGATCAGCTCAACAATAACTAGAAGGAACACAGTCAGAGACAGCAAAACAGAAATGTTCAAAGTCATCTTCTCACCTGCAAGAAAACCAGAAGCCAGTGCTGTAAAAACTGTATGAACCAATAACATGGAGAGGCTTTATCATTATGAACTCAGTTACAGCTTAGATGAGAGACAATTTTCAATTGTTGGGCACCTGTTTCTCGCCTGAGAACCGGGAGGCCGACAGTTGAAAATTGGGGGTGGGGGGGGGGTGGAGGGTGGGGGTGGTGTGGGGGGGTGGGTGGTGGGTGGAACATCAGCCGCCCCATTGACACCCAAGAACCGCCTGATGCAATTTTCAGGCAAGCCTGTAAATGAGCGAGCAGCATACCTGCCTGTTTTGGTCATAAGGCTGCTTAAGCTAGGGCCCAAGCTAGTGTAAGACCCTGGTTGCAATTTTCAGGTATGCTCCCTGGCCTGCACACTCCACTCATTTGTACCAGGCGGTGAGGGGCCTAACCAGGGGTCCTTAAGGGAAAGGCTACAATTTTTGGTGGGGTGAATTTTTGTGGGGGCAGGAGGAGCAGCTCGCTACTGGCCCATGTTTAACCACCTCCAGGATTTGCAACAACCGCTGGCCCAACCTACTGGCCAGCTCAGTGTAGAAGCGGGCAGGTTTCCCACTCTCCCACAGCTGGGAAGCTGAAGCAGGCTTGTCTGGTGGCCGCAGCTCCTCAGTGGCATGAAAATGAAGCCCAGACCTTAAAATGGAAAATGGCGGCTTCGGGTGGGCTGCGTTCCACTGACTTTGTGCTTGTTTTGGGCAGAAGGTAAATTCTCCCCCTCCCCCCACCCCATGGTCTCATAGTTCAGCAACTTAGTTACAGTTTTTTTAGTTGGAAGGGCAAGTAAGGAAAATCCTATTATGCTCACGTGAAAACATTACCTGAATAATTCAAAACCAAGGATCATGGAAAAACACAATAGGAATAATAAAAGTATATGCAATTTTGTAACAAAGGCATAGACAATTAATTGTGTTTTTCCCACTCAGGCCCGTTCCTCTATCACGCCTTCTGCATGGTGATTGAAAGTAGCTGCAATGGTGGACAGAATAAAATCTTGTCTGAAATATTAAACAGTAGCCTACTAATAATTTTGAACAATATTAATGCTCAAGAACAAAAACAGAAAATTCTGGAAATAGGCCACTTATCTTTCAGTTTTTAGATTCTAGTATTGCAGTTTATTCTTGTTTTTAGTGTTTAGTATGTAATGCTTTGAAAAAAAATCATAAGTGGCCAACTGTTCATTGCTGATGTGATAGTAAGGTAGCATGCTGTCACAGCAAGGTGCCAAGGGATGAGCGTGATAAACAAATTTTACAAATGAATGCAAAGTGTATTGAAAGTGAGAGTGAGTGAGTGCATGGTGGATAGATACAGAATATTTATGAGTGAATGCAAGGTGGGTGGAGATGGAATACACGTGAGGAGAATCAAAAGTACACAAGACCAAGAAAGCAAATAACTGTAAAATAATTGAGAGACTGAGTAAATGTGATGGGTGAACAGAAAAAGAATGTGAGTGAATGTAGTGGAGATCATAAGTAAAGTGTTGGATAGAGAGTTTATGAATGAATATGAAGAGCAAGAGAGAGAGCATATGAGTTGCTGTCAGAAGCGTGGAAGAGAGTGCAACAAAAATTGAATTACTTGGGAAACAGAGACTGAAATACATGGGAGAGAGTGTGGGAGTGAATGTGGGATAAATGGGAGAGAGTGGGAGTGAATGTGGGATAAATGGGAGAGAGT
Source organism: Somniosus microcephalus (assembly GCF_052327205.1). Lineage (NCBI taxonomy): Eukaryota > Metazoa > Chordata > Chondrichthyes > Squaliformes > Somniosidae > Somniosus > Somniosus microcephalus. Next base: position 248,018,007 of record NC_140990.1, on the reverse strand, counting down.
GTGGGAATGAATGTGGGATAAATGGGAGAGTGTGGGAGTGAATGTGGGATAAATGGGAGAGAGTGTGGGAGTGAATGTGGATAAATGGGAGAGAGTGTGGGAGTGAATGTGGATAAATGGGAGGGAGAGTGGGAGTGAATGTGGATAAATGGGAGAGAGTGTGGGAGTGAATGTGGATAAATGGGAGGAAGAGTGGGAGTGAATGTGGATAAATGGGAGGGAGAGTGGGAGTGAATGTGGGATAAATGGGAGAGAGTGTGGGAGTGAATGTGGATAAATGGGAGGGAGAGTGGGAGTGAATGTGGGATAAATGGGAGAGAGTGTGGGAGTGAATGTGGATAAATGGGAGAGAGTGTGGGAGTGAATGTGGATAAATGGGAGGGAGAGTGGGAGTGAATGTGGATAAATGGGAGAGAATGTGGGAGTGAATGTGGGATAAATGGGAGAGAGTGTGGGAGTGAATGTGGATAAATGGGAGATAGTGTGGGAGTGAATGTGGATAAATGGGAGAGAGTGTGGGAATGAATGTGGGATAAATGGGAGAGAGTGTGGGAGTGAATGTGGATAAATGGGAGAGAATGTGGGAGTGAATGTGGGATAAATGGGAGAGAGTGTGGGAGTGAATGTGGATAAATGGGAGAGAGTGTGGGAGTGAATGTGGGATAAATGGGAGAGAATGTGGGAGTGAATGTGGGATAAATGGGAGAGAGTGTGGGAGTGAATGTGGGATAAATGGGAGAGAATGTGGGAGTGAATGTGGGATAAATGGGAGAGAGTGTGGGAGTGAATGTGGATAAATGGGAGAGAGTGTGGGAGTGAATGTGGGATAAATGGGAGAGAGTGTGGGAGTGAATGTGGATAAATGGGAGGGAGAGTGGGAGTGAATGTGGATAAATGGGAGAGAATGTGGGAGTGAATGTGGGATAAATGGGAGAGAGTGTGGGAGTGAATGTGGATAAATGGGAGAGAGTGTGGGAGTGAATGTGGGATAAATGGAAGAGAGTGTGGGAATGAATGTGGGATAAATGGGAGAGAGTGTGGGAATAAATGTGGGATAAATGGGAGAGAGTGTGGGAATAAATGTGGGATAAATGGGAGAGAGTGTGGGAATGAATGTGGGATAAATGGGAGAGAGTGGGAGTGAATGTGGGGTCAATGGGAGAGAGTGTGGGAATAAATGTGGGATAAATGGGAGAGAGTGTGGGAATAAATGTGGGATAAATGGGAGAGAGTGTGGGAGTGAATGTGGATAAATGGGAGAGAGTGTGGGAGTGAATGTGGATAAATGGGGGAGAGTGTGGGAGTGAATGTGGGATAAATGGGAGAGAGTGTGGGAATGAATGTGGGATAAATGGGAGAGAGTGTGGGAATGAATGTGGGATAAATGGGAGAGAGTGTGGGAATAAATGTGGGATAAATGGGAGAGAGTGTGGGAGTGAATGTGGATAAATGGGAGGGAGAGTGGGAGTGAATGTGGATAAATGGGAGAGAATGTGGGAGTGAATGTGGGATAAATGGGAGAGAGTGTGGGAGTGAATGTGGATAAATGGGAGAGAGTGTGGGAGTGAATGTGGATAAATGGGGGAGAGTGTGGGAGTGAATGTGGGATAAATGGGAGAGAGTGTGGGAATGAATGTGGGATAAATGGGAGAGAGTGTGGGAATGAATGTGGGATAAATGGGAGAGAGTGTGGGAATAAATGTGGGATAAATGGGAGAGAGTGTGGGAATAAATGTGGGATAAATGGGAGAGAGTGTGGGAGTGAATGTGGATAAATGGGAGAGAGTGTGGGAATGAAAATGGGATAAATGGGAGAGAGTGTGGGAATGAAAATGGGATAAATGGGAGAGAGTGTGGGAATGAACGTGGGATAAATGGGAGAGAGTGTGGGAGTGAATGTGGGATAAATGGGAGAGAGTGTGGGAGTGAATGTGGGATAAATGGGAGAGAGTATGGGAATGAAAATGGGATAAATGGGAGAAATGGGAGAGAGTGTAGGAGTGAATGTGAGGTCAATGGGAGAGAGTATGGGAATGAAAATGGGATAAATGGGAGAGAATGTGGGAATGAATGTGGGATAAATGGGAGAGAGTGTGGGAGTGAATGTGGGATAAATGGGAGAGAGTGTGGGAGTGAATGTGAGGTCAATGGGAGAGAGTGTGGGAATGAATGTGAGGTCAATGGGAGATGATAATTCAGAGAGAGTGCTAGTGAATGAAAGATGAATGGGAGAAACCAAAATAAATGATGTTGCACAGTAGTGTGGGTGTCTATTTTATACAGATGCTGCTGATTTTTAATAATGTTATATATGTAGAGGATCAGCGGTTATTCTATAGAGACTGTTAAAATTAGTCCAATGGATCATGAATTGTAGAAGGAAGAGCTTTAGAGACAGATTTGAACACCTGAGAAACTAACATGGCTGAAGAGCAGAGAGAATGAGTACAGGAGTCAGGGGGAGAAGATGCAACTAAGCAGGAAAGTGCTGTTCTACAAAATAGTACAATTGGAACAATCTCTAACTTTAGTTTACAGTTGTATTTTAAAGTCTTGATAGAACTGATTATGTTTTTTTCCTGCAATAAGAAACTGCAAAATATATTCAAATATTCTTTTCATACCTGAATCAGTTGGCAAGTAAAATACCAATCCAGTTAAAAAGGAAAAGAGCAGACAAGGGATGATGACGTTCACAACAAAATAAAGAGGTAGGCGCTGCATGACAAAGTGATAGGTGATATCCAGGTAGGGAGTCTCTGGACAGCAGGTATAATACACCCAGTGCTTCCATCCACGATAATCTTTCATTACCCACTCTCCACTCTCCATGAAGACACTCAAATCTGGGCGGTCGCTTTCCTGAATAAGAACCATAACATTGTAATTATGTATTATGTTAAATCAACAATTGAATTTTATATAAGAGATAGGACACGTGCTTTTCAAGTCCCTTGCCTATATTTGTAACAGCTCACTAGAGTCTGGGATTGTTCCCTTGCTTATGCAGTTCTAATTTTCAAAAAGGGTGACAAGTCAGATCCAAGGAACTATAGACCCATTAGTCTGATGGCAGTTGCAGATAAGATGCTTGATGGGATCATAAGATATGTTCTTTATGATCACCTGGATAAAGAAAGAGTCAACGGAGACACGCAACATAGCTTCTGGAAAAGAAGGTTGTGTCTTACTAATTTGCCAGAATGTTTTGAAGAGGTTACTAGGTTAGTGAATGTGGGTATCCCAGTAGACATCGCCTATTTGGATTTCCAGAAAGCCTTTGATAAGATACCTCATAAGGATACTCTGTAAGACAGAATCTTGTGGAATCAGTAGGAAGTTGCTACAACGAGTTGAGAATTGGCTACAATCCCACAGGCAGAAAGTAGTTATTAACGCCTCAGATCTGCTTGCAGGCCAGTTACCGGTAGGGTTCCACAGGGATAAGTGTTGGGACCATTGCTTTTTATTATCTTCATAAATGACCTAGATATAGATGTTGTGAGAATGGTCGACATGTTTGTAGATGGTGCAAAAATGTATGCAAGTATTAGGAGAACAAATTTCTGCAAGCAGGTTTAGATGCACAGGGAAACAGGGCCAAACTCTGTCAAATGGCATTTAATCTAGATAGATGCACAGGGAAACAGGGCCAAACTCTGTCAAATGGCATTTAATCTAGATAGATGCAGTGCTATGTATTTGGGAAAACCAACACCAAGTATACTTACACTTTACATGGAGCATAACTGAAAGCAGTTGAGAAAGAAAAAGACTATTCAGTATAAAACAAAGCATTGGTTACACCATATTTAGAATACTGCATACAGTTTTGGTGCCTGCATGGAAAGATTCAGAAGAGGGCCAAAAGAATGATTCCCAACTTAAACAACCTTAGTCAGATAGACTAAAAAAGCTGGGTCTATTTACTTAGAGATGCATAGACTTCGGACTAATTTGATAGGGGTCTATGAAATAGTTACAGAGCGAGGTTGTGTTGCTACTGATAGATTGGGGAAGATCAGGAGTTATGTGTATAAGGGTACGGATGGGTTAGATGTTCGACGGTTCTTTTCCCAGAGGATAGTAGACCTATGGAACGAGTTGCCGGCTTGTGCAGTGAGTGCTGACTCTCTGCATACATTAAAAAGAGAACTGGACTAGTTCCTGCCGGGGCAGAGATCACAACTTATATAAAATAACAGGTAAGGGTCAGAAAGAACTTTCCATATATTTTTCTTGACCTAATTGACCTTGGGTTTTTAGCTGTTTTTTTTGCTCTCCCGGGAAACTACATGGCTGCTGGTGGCTGGGGGTGGGGGGTGGCGGGGGGGCACGGGGAGGGTGGGCGGGGGGGCCTAATCATGAGGCTTTCGGCATCATGACTGTGTGGGGCAGGCTTCATGGATCAGATGGTCTTTTCCTGCCCATCATTTTCATATATTCGTATTACATCAAGCATGTTGAATTGTGTAATCATGGTGTTGCTTTCCTGTTAAATACTTTTTATTTTTCATACTTCAGTGCTCGATAACTTCTACAATAAATAGCACTTTCCTACTTTCAATAAACTTGCATTAAATTGTGGTGCTTGGAAGCCAGGTAAACCTGCTATTTGAGGTATATCTATTTCTCTGACCTGGCCTATTACTCAAGCACTTTAGTATAGATGACATAATTTTGTTAAAAAGCAGTTTCAATTTGCAAAAGAAGCATGTAGCATGCAAGTTCCAAATGGCAGTAAATATCACTGAAACTATGGAGCCAGTGAATACACAGCATAACAGAAAGGTTTCACTTATATTAAGGAGCTTGGGAGCCACAAAATATTGCTTTGGATCAAACACCACACTTTATAAGAGAACACCATTATGATGATGAACTGGATTAGCCTTTATTAACTAGGGAAACCGCAGGTCCAGGAATGTAATCTATATATATAATAGTGGTGTCTGTCTGTCTGTCTGTCTGTATGTCCGCTATACACTCAAAAGTTATAGAGCATACCTACACATATGTTATATCAAAAGAAAACTTATGATTAGGGGAGCGTGATAGGCGTATTTACTTTTTGGTCAGACAAAAATTGTTCAGACAGTATACAAAAAACGTTCAAAAAAGGGATAACTCCGCTCATTAGCATTGAGTGACATGATGGTTAACCAATCATACAGGGGATAGCATTGAGTGACGTGATGGTTGACCAATTGTACAGGGGATAGCGTTGACTGACGTGATGGTTGACCAATTGGTGTGTCACGGGGGGGCGTTTCATTGCGTGTGTGGGCGGGGCATCCTACAGGGGATAGTGTTGAGTGATGTGATGGTTGACCAATCCTACAGGGGATAGCGTTGAGTGACATGATGGTTGACCAATCCTACAGTTGAGTGACCTGATGGTTGACCAATCAGTGCGTCACGGGGGCGTTTCATTGCGTGTGTGGGTGGGCCTAATCCTTCTGAGCTGAGGTGAGTGGCGGCCATCTTGATTCCTAACACCTGCCGGGCATCAAGCTAAAAAAATGGTAATGGGGATTAAATGATATGAAATATAGATTTCCAGCAAAAAAAAAGTTGGTTTTAAAACAAAAAAAAAATCCATTTGCAAAGGGGACTCGGGCTTTCCCCCCCTCGGCGGTGGATGAGCTGCCTGCAGGCCTCAGGCCTCGAAACCTCAGCCTCTCCTCACCAGCTATGCCCGAGCTAGGCACCGGCTGTCCCGCTGGGCCCGATTCCAAACCAGCGGCCCGCTTCTGGGGTGGGGCGGAGCCAAGCGTAGCCATCGCCGCCATTTTGGTAAAGGCTGGCGGGGCGGGAGACAGCGAGTGCGTGAACGGCAGCGGCGGCCCGGAGCGGGACCTGAGCTAATGTGAGTCGAGCCGGGCCTCACGCGCTAGGCCGCGCACGGGCCGGCCCTGAGGCGCTGATCCACACACGGGGGCTTTGGGTCACCGCATCCGGGCTCTGAGAAAAGGGAGAGAGGGGGAGGGAGGGAGAGAGAGGAAATCAGGGAGAGACAGGGGGAGGGAGAGGAGGGGAGGGAGAGGAGGGGGAGGGGGGAGGGAGAGGAGTGGTGGGGGGGAGGGGGGCAGGGGGAAGGGGAGGAGGGGGAGGGAGAGGAGGGGGAGGAGGAGGGAGAGGAGGGGGGAGGGGGAGGGGGAGGGAGAGGAGGGGGGAGGGGGTGGGAGAGGAGAGGGGAGGGGGAGGGAGGGAGAGAGAGTAAAGCAGGGAGAGACAGGGGGAGGGAGAGAGAGAGGGTGAGGGAGGGAAAGAGTGAGGGGGTGAGAGAGGGAGGGAGAGCTTGCCTTCATCCTTCCTTCTTTCCTTCGCAGGGGTCCATCGGGCCAGGCCTGAGGTGTTCCTTCTCCCCCTCTCTCTCCAGGCTAATCCCGAACTAAATCCTGCAGTCTCTCTCTCTCTCTTCCCCCCCGTCTCTCTCTTCTCCCCCCAGTCTCTCTCTCTCTTCCCCCAGTCTCTCTCTCTCTCTCTCTCTTCTCCCCCATCTCTCTCTTCTCCCCGTCTCTCTCTTCTCCCCCAGTCTCTCTCTCTCTCTCTCTCCCCCCCCAGTCTCTCTCTCTCTTTCCCTCTCTCTCTCTCTCCTTCCCACACAGACAGACAAACTCTTTTATATATATAAAAATTATTTCTACTTTTTTCATAACAACATGCCCTCAAAAAACCCTCAGCACCGCCGGGCACTCCAGCTAGTCTATATATATAAAGTGGTTGATCTGTCTGTCTGTCTGTATGTCTTCTATACACTCAAAAGTTATAGAGCATACCTACACATATGTTATATCAAAAGAAAGCTTATGATTATGGAAGTGTCATAGGCATATTTACTTTTTGGTCAGACAAAAATAGTTCAGACAGTATACAAAAAACGTTCAAATATCCTCAAAAATCCACTCATTAGCGGTTGACCAATCCTATCACTCATTAGCATTGAGTGACGTGATGGTTGACCAATCCTACAGTTCAGTGACCTGATGGTTGACCAATTGGTGCGTCACGGGCGGGACCTAATCCTCCAGCCTCCCGAAACTTCGCCGCCATTTTTTTCATCCTCACAGCCACAGCACCAGCCAAACAAACCCCCACATTGCGGCTCCGGGAGCGGGAGGTGAGTTGGGGTCACTCGGGCCGGGCCTCACAACCGCTCGGCCCGAGACACAGAGCGGGTGGGGGAGCGGCAGCAGCTGGCCATAAACCGCGCGACCCGCGGCCCGGCGCTCAGCTGGGGTCCGTCTCAGCCCGGGAGCCCGGCCGGGCCTGAAGCGCTAGGCCCCGCACTTCCACCGCGGCCTGGCTCAATTTTCAAAGCCTTTCCCCGGGAGCCAAATTATCACAACGGCACCGGGCCTGAGGCGCTAGGGAGGGAGAGGGGAGGGAGGGACAGAGAGGAAAGCAGGGAGAGACAGGGGGAGGGAGAGAGAGAGGGAGGGAGGGAGGGAGGCAGGGAGAGGAGAAGGGGAGAGGGAGAGAGAGGGAGGGAGAGAGAGAGGGGACAGAGAGAGGGGCAGGGAGAGAGAGGGGGAGGGAGAGAGAGAGGGTCAGGGAGGGAAAGAGCGACACAGAGCGGGGGAGCGGCAGCGCCCAGCCGTAAACCGCACGGCCCAAAATTGCCCTGGCAACGCCGGGCACCCCCAGCTAGTTAATTATAAAATAATTGTTGACAAATGGAGGTTATCACAATTACAGTTAAAACTATCAGCATTTTCAATATGTTTATATATCACCTAAAATGTTAATAAAGGATTAATAAAAATTACAGTATTAAGCTAAATTATAGAAACCCTGATTTTTTTTTCCAATTCAGAGAATATTATACTGATATTTATGACAGCCACATGGCCAATTACATTATATGGGGTAAAAACTGTTACAGGTGAAACGGCGATTTACTTGTACTTCTTGCAATTTAATATACTGTATTCGCTGCTCTCGATGCGGTCTCCTCTACATTGGGGAGACCAAACGCAGATTGGGTGACCACTTTGTGGAACACCTCCGTTCAGTCCGTAAGCGTGACCCCGAGCTTCCGGTCATCTGTCACTTTAATTCTCCGCTCCACTCCCACTCTGACCTGTCCGTCCTTGGCCTCTTACACTGTTCCACAATCACACAGGCATTTTAAAGAGACAGGACCAGTCGCACATGCACTCTGGAGTTTAGAGGAATGAGAGGTGATCTCATTGAAACATATAAGATTCTGAAGGGGATTGACAGGGTAGATGCTGAGAGGTTGTTTCCCCTGGCTGGAGAGTCTAGAACTAGGGGGCATAGTCTCAAGATAAGGGGTAGGCCATTTAAGACCGAGATGAGGAAGAATTTCCTCACTCTGAGGGTTGTGAATCTTTGGAATTCTCTGTCCCAGAGGGCTGTGAATGCTGAGTCTTTCAGTATATTCAAGGCTGAGATAGATTTTTGGACTCTAGGGGAATCAAGGGATATGGAGATCGGGCGGGAAAGTGGAGTTGAGGTCGATGATTAGCCATGATCTTATTGAATGGCGGAGCAGGCTCGAGGGGCCGTATGGCCTACTACTGCTCTTATTTCTTATGTTCTTATAAAACTCAACGTAAGCTTGAGGAACAGCACCTCATCTATTGATTAGGCACTTTACAGCCTTCTGGACTCAACATCAAGTTCAACAATTTCAGACCATAACCTCTGGCCCTATTTTTTTTTCACATGGCATTCTGCCATTCCCATTTACATCTCATCTAGACTCATATTTTGTTTCTTAACGTGTCCCATTACCATCTCCTTTTGCCTTGTACCATCATCCCTTTTGTCTTTTAATCTCTCCTGCCTTCCATCCTATCACAGGCCTTCCCTTTTGTTCTTTCCTCCCCTCCCCCCTTTCCCTGCCCCTGCGCTTGCTTAATAATCTGTTACATCTCTAACTTTTTCCAGTTCTGATGAAGGGTCATCAACCTGAAACGTTAACTCTGTTTCTCTCTCCACAGATGCTGCCTGACCTGCTGAGTATTTGCAGCATTTTCTGTTTTTATTTCGGATTTCCAGCTTCCGCAGTATTTTGCTTTTGTACATTTTATGGGGTATATTTGATGACCAGAGAGCTCATTGTGATTGTCCTGTAAAAACAGCCTGGGATATATTTCTGTAAATGTATCCTAGAATAATCACTTAACTCTGTGCCTATTTTTGCATTTTATAGCATCAATCAGGCCAGGAATTAAATACTGAGACATGTGACTGAGCTATTTAGGGTCAAGATGTGCACAGATATTTTATATTAAAAACAAGATTATCCAGGAAACCTCTGTTATTTTGTAGTTTTTCTTAGAATCAGTTTGTGAAAATTATCTTGCATCATGTCTGAGTGAGTTACTTTTATAGAATGAAAACAATCCTGTGATATTATTAATACAAAGCAAAATGGATGTAGCATCTTAGAGGTCTGAAAAAAATTGCATTTTCTGAAATAAGAATGTGAATATTCTAGCAATACAATTTTCAGAAATAAGCAAGGCTATAAAATCCTTTTCATACATTAATTAAGATGTGGGAGTCCATATGGAATATATGTGTGTCTTTCCATGCAGGCTTGATCTTTGAGTGATGGGAACAAGTTAAATGTCTTTCCATGCCTTTTCCCCTTAATTACTTCCCAAAGGAGAATCTTAGGGATGATGACAAAATAAGGGGGTGGGGACAATTTGATGGGGTCAAATCATTTCAAGTTGCTGATACTGTATTATAACAATGCAGTTTTTGCCACTGGAGGTCCTCCATGAGCTTTGCACGTTCTAGTGCCAGAAACCAGAAGCCTTACTACTTTAGTCTCATCTACAGCTTTCAAAAGTTTGGATAAATATTTTCTGCGGGTCATACCCTCTTCCCCAGATCACATCCCAGTCCCGAGACCAGTGAAATATTTGTCCTTCGGTTCATATATTTACTCCTGTCCTGCACAAATTAATAATGGTTTCCTCTACTGGGCTGAGAGAAACTATAATAGAGAAAGTTAGTTTGAGGCTGTTAATTGCCCTGTATTAAAACACCATATGACAACATCAATTAACAGGCTTCTTAACCACAACACAATGTTGAGTTCAACATTTCCCAATACTTGAAGCTGTGCAATGTAATTGCAATTGTACAATTATCCCTATCAAATATTTTTATTGAAACCTTTACAAATCTGGAAAAGTACCAATATTTCAGATTTGGATTCAGGGTTATTGATTGTGACCCTCTGTACTAAAACTTTACATAGGAAAAATGACACAGAAACTGGCCATTCAGCCCAACCAGTTTATGCTCCACTCGAGCCTCCTCCCGTCTTTCCTTAAATCTATCAGCATAACCCTCTATTCCCTTCTCCCTCATATGCTTGTCTAGCCTCTCCTTAAATGCATTGATACTATTCACTTCAACCACTCCCTGTGGTAGCGAGTTCCACATTCTTATCACTCTTTGGGTAAAGAAGTTTCTTCTGAATTCCTTATTGGATTTCTTGGTGACTATCTTATATTGATGGCCTCTAGTTATGCTCTTCCCCACAAGTGGAAACATTCTCTCTGTATTCACTCTATCAAATTTTTTCATAATTTTAAAGACCTCTGTTAGGTCACCCCTCAGCCTTCTTTTTTCAAGACAAAAGAGACTCAAGCTTGTTTATCCTTTACTGATATGTATACCCTCACATTTCTGGTATCATCCTTGTAAATCTTCTCTGCACCCTCTCCACTGCCTCTATATCATTTTTATAATATGGCAACCAGAACTGTACACAGTACTCTAAGTGTGGTCTAACCAAGGTTTGATACAGGTTTAGCATAACTTCCTTACTTTTCAATTCTATACCTCTAGAAATAAACCCTAGTGCTTGGTTTGCTTTTTTTATGGCCTTGCTAACCTGTGTCGCAACTTTTAGTGATTTGTGTATTTGTACTCCGAGATCCCTTTGTTCCTCTACCCCACCTAGACTCACACTCTTCAAGTGATAAGTGATCTCCCTATTCTTCCTACCAAAATGTAATACCTCACATTTATCTGTGTTGAACTTCATTTGCCAATTATATGCCCATTCTGCAAGTTTATTAATGTCCTCCTGTAATTTGTTGCGGTCCTCCTCAGTATTGACGATCTCCCCCAATTTGGTGTCATCCGCAAATTTAGAAATTGTGTTTTTGATTCCAAAGTCTAAATTGTTAATATAAATTGTGAACAACAGTGGTCCCAGCATTGATCCTTGTGGAACACCACTACCCACCTTCTGCCACTGTGAATAGTTACCCTTTACCCCTACTCTCTGATTTCTGTCTTGAAGCCAGCTCGCAATCCATTCTGCTACTTATCTCCTGACTCCGCATTCTCTGACCTTATTCATTAGTCTATTATGGGGTAACTTATCGAAGACCTTTTGAAAATCTAGATAAATTATATCTACTGCAATACCATTGTCTACTCTCTCTGTTACCTCTTCAAAAAATTCACTGAGGTTGGTCAAGCAAGACTTTCCCTTTTGAAATCCATGCTAACTATTCATTACTATGTTTTTGGTTTCTAGATGCTCTTCTATTTTCTCCTTTAGTAGGGATTCTATTATTTTCCTACCACCGATGTTAAGCTGACTGATCTATAGTTCCCTGGGCATGTTCTATCCCCCTTCTTAAATATCAGTATTACATTAGCTATCCGCCAGTCCTCTGGCACTACACCTTTTTCTAACGAATATCTCAGAACCAATTTTCTTGCACCTGCAAACAAAATGAAAATGCGTTACTGTTGCATGCTTGAGACACCTGCAGCAGCAATAATGGCCGCTGTCTTTGAAGCCTTCCAGTTGAATCCAAAAACAGCAGCCACCTGTGATTCCTGTCCCACTGTCCCCAAAAGAAAAGAAACTTACAATTTTTGAAACTGCAGGTATTTGCTGTCTGCCCATCTGATCCAATTGGAGAGGGGCTGGGCACCAGGCTTAAAGCCCGTTTCTTTTGGGGACCCCTTAAAATGGGTGAACTTCTGGCATTGATGGAGGAAAATAGGCCGAGGAGCCAGTTGTGCCCCCTCTGCCTTGGTAGTATCCCCCTTGAGTTAAATTCCAGAAATCCCCAGGCAGTGCAAAGGGAGCAAAGACTAGGCATCATAGATCTCTGCCCATTTTCCTTTCCTTTGTGCTTGAGATTTGAGCATCCCCCAGGTGCATATAAGAAGAAAATGGGCCCTGATGAATTATAGATGCTACATTTTTGAGTCCAAGTTATGATCCTAGAGTTGTGATTAAATATATTAACATTTAATTTATCACTTAAAACATGTAAATAGCTGATAATATCTGCATTATGATTATCCGCTCTTATGATTCACTGAGTAAATAAGAAGATACAAATGTAAGGACTAGATACAATCAGTGCAATTTATATGGGCAATCCAGTGTCTAGGAATTATAGTAGCTCATGATACCACTTACACTCCTCTATCAAAATTTCCTCCAAGTATTTATCCAACTCTCTCCTGAATTTGCTGATATAATCAGCTCTCACGTCTCCCTTGTCAATCTATTACATATATTCACCATCCTCTGTGTAGAGTACTTAAACCTAAACTCTCTTTTCATACTCCCAGAGGCTATTTCCTCTTGTTGTAAAATCTGTGCCTATGCTAAATATATTGTGGCAGGTTCCTGTGTCAGCAGCTATTGGATCACCTAGGTGCAGCAAATACAGGAAAATCTGACAGGGAGAAGTGCATTCCCCTCACAGAGTCTGCTAGATATTTCCATCCATGGACAGAAAATTAGACAGATTCTCTAACTGATGTGGACTCCATCTGTATTCACTGTGCCCAGGCGATTATCCACTGGCCCCAGCTCGGCACATTCATTTACATTGGATGAGGTTAGGATTGGATTGCCCATATTTGAGACATATAGACTAGGCTGTGCCTAAAGAATGGCCACTTGGATGAGGTATTGGAGGGCGGCCAGTGTCAACTGATCTGTATCCCAATATAATTCAATACCTTCAGAAGAGGGATTAAACTTCACATGTAAAGAGGGTGCTTTGATTTTTCATAATACTACAGCAAAAGGCAACATTTTAGAAGAAGATTTAAACATACCGGGAATATGGCAACTCTTGTACCATCGTATGTCCAGGTTCCCAGCTTAATGCTGCAATTTTGTTGGTCAAATGGGAAATGTGTTACAATAATTTCACAATAGCTTTTGAATATTGCCGGAGGTGTCCAGACTATTTTTCCTGTATATTCCAAAAGCACCTTGGTCATTTGAACAATGGCAAAATCACCATCAGCACTGTAGTAAGACATAAATCAATTATTACTGAGAACTGTAATATTTCTGGTAAATGACAACATTTAGATTAACTTCCCTGTTCGTGCAAACAGTTCTTTAAACAGCCATAGTTATCTACAAAGATGCATTAGTCTTTTGCTAAGTTCCATATTATCACAGTCCTACAAAGATTCAAAAATGGAAACAAAGTATATAATCTCCACTGCATGCTAATATTGAGTTTGTAAGGCTCCTAAAATAAGTTAGGTTGATACAGCGTAATTCTACTATGGTGAAATAATGGGGATGATTTTCACCCTACTTTCCCAGTAGAAATAAGAACATAAGAAATAGGAGCAGGAGTAGGCCATTTGGCCCCTTGAATCTGCTCCACCATTCAGTAAGATCATGGCTGATCTTCTACCTCATCTCCACTTTCCTGCACTATCCCGATATCCCCTGATTCCCTTAATATTCAAAAATCTTATCGATCTCTGTCTTGAATATACTCAATGACTGAGCCTCCACAGCCCTCTGCAGTAGAGAATTCCAAAGATTCACCACCCTCTGAGTGAGGAAATCTCTCCTCATCTCAGTCCTAAATGGCCAACCCCTTATTCTGAGACTGTGACCCCTGGTTCTAGACTCCCCAGCCAGGGGAAACATCCTCTCTGCATCTACCCTGTCAAGCCCTGTAAGAATTTTGTATGTTTCAATGAGATCACCTCTCATTCTTCTAAACTCTAGAAAATATAGGCCTAGTCTACTCAAACTCTCCTTGTAGGACAATCCCCCCATCCCAGGAATCAGCCTGGTGAACCTTCGTTGCACTCCCTCTATGGCAAGTATATCCTTCCTTAGGTAAGGAGACCAAAATTGTACACAATACTCCAGGTGTGGTCTCACCAGGGCCCTATATAATTGCAATAAGACATCTTGGCCTAGAAATTCATTAAGGCGCTGCCAGCTTTGCGGTCAGTTACCGCCTAAAGAGGGCTTCTGCGCCAAAAATGAGTTTGCGCTGATATTCAGCGCAGCGGTATTGGCGGCGGTAGCCGTTAGCGCTGCGCCGGCACCGATGACGTCATCGGTGTGAGCAGTGCCCCGGTTCCGCCCCGAAACCGGCCTGATCCCCATATTTCATAGCGGCCGCCTACTCCGAAGCGGCCGCAAACAGCGACCAGAAAACGGGGCCGTGCTGTAGCCTTAGTGGGGCGCTTTAAAGGGGAAGGTGCGGCCGGCCGCTTTTTCGGCGGCCGCCTGCCCGCACCTCCTTCCCCGGCCTCCTCCACCCCCCCCCCCCCGCGGCATTGCCGGCTGCTTTCCGCGAACCCGGCACTTCTCCGTGGTGCCGGGCTCATTTGCCGGCACTCTCCAGCGGCGATCTCCCCGTTGCAGGCAGCTCCCCCTTAAGAGAAGGAGGAGGCCTGCAGTACCGCAGCGGCTGGCGCAGCGGCGCCAAGAGCGCTGAAATTCAGTGTCAGCGCCCCAAGCGGAGGCGGGCACACCCTGGTATAGCGCCCGGTTCCGAATTGGGGCGCAAACACTGAATATCTGACGATCGCTAATGGCTCCCCGCCCAGCCCTAACTTTTGGGCGCGAGCGAGCTGGCCGCCCCAAAGTGAATTTCTAGGCCCTTTACTCTTATACTCAAATCCTCTTGTAATAAAGGCCAACATGTCATTTGCTTTCCTAATTGCTTGCTGTACCTGCAGGTTAACTTTCAGTGATTCATTTACCAGGTCCCTCAGAACACCAACATTTCCCAATCTCTCACCATTTAAAAAATACTCTGCTTTTCTATTTTTCCTACCAAAGTGGACAACTTCACATTTCTCCACATTATATTCCATTTGCCATGATCTTGCCCACTCACTTAGCCTGTCTATATCCCCTTGAAGCCTCTTTCCATCTTCCTCACAACCTACATTCCCACCCAGCTTTGTATCATCAGCAAGCTTGGATATATTACATTTGGTCCCCTCATCCAATTCATTGATATAGATTGTGAATAGCTGAGGCCCAAGCACTGATCCTGTGGTACCCCAATAGTTACAGCCTGCCAACCTGAAAATTACCCATTTATTCCTACTCTCTGTTTTCTGTCCATTAACCAATATTTAATCCATGCTAATATATTACCCCTAATCACATAAGCCCTAATTTTGGTTAACAACCTCTTATGTGGCACCTTATCGAATACCTTCTGAAAATCCAAATACACCACATCCACTGGTTCCCCCTTATCTATTCTGCTAGTTACAACCTCAAAAATCTCTAACAGATTCATCAAACACAATTTCCCTTTCATAAATCCGTGTTGACTCTGCCCAATCCTATTATCATTTTGTAAGTGCCCTGTTACCACATCCTTAATAATAGATTCTAGCACTATCCCTACTACTGATGTCAGGCTAACTGGTCTGTAGTTTCCCGTTTTCTCTCTCCCTCCTTTCTTAAATAGTGGGATTACATTTGCTACCTTCCAATCCACAGGAACCGTTCTAGAGTCTATGGAATTTTGGAAAATGACAACCAATGTATCCACTATCTCTATAGCCAACTCTTTCAAAACCCTAGGATGTAGGCCATCAGGTCGTGGGGATTTATTGGCTTTCAGTCTCATTAATTTCTCCAGTACTTTTTTTTACTAATACTAATTTCTTTCAGTTCCTTATTCTTGCTAGAACCTTGGTTCTCCACTATTTCCAGGAAGTTTTTTGCATCTTCTTCTGTGAAGACAGACACAAATTATTGCTTAATTTCTCTGCCATTTCCTTATTCCCCATTATAATTTCTCCTGTCTCAGCCTGTAAAGGATCCACATTTACTTTCGCTAATCTTTTCCTTTTTACATAACCATAGAAGCTTTTACAGTCTGGTTTTATGTCTCCTAGTTTACTCTAATATTCTATTTTCCCTTTCTTTATCAATTTCTTGGTCCTCCTTTGCTGAATTCTAAAATCCTCCCAATCTTCAGGCTTACTATTCTTTTTGGCAACATTATAAGCCTCTTCCTTTGCTCTAATACTATCTTTAATTTCTCTTGTTAGCCAAGGTTGGACCATTTTTCCTGTGGAGTTTTTGTGCCTTAAAGGAGTGTATATTTGTTGTAAATTATGTATTCATTCTTTAAATGCTAGCCATTGCTTCTCTACCATCATACCTTTTATTGTAGTTTCCCAATCTACCTTAGCCAACTCGCCCATCTTACCTATGTAGTTTGCTTTGTTTAGATTTAAGACCCTAGTTTCGGATTTAACTAAATCACTTTCACATTCAATATAAAATTCTATCATATTATGGTCACTCTTCCCTAAAGGCCCCTTTACTACAAGGTTATTAATTAACCCTTTCTCGTTGCACAATACTAGATCTAAAATAACCTGTTCCCTAGTTGGTTCCTCAACATACTGATCTAGAAAACTATCTTGTATACATTCCATGAATTCGTCCTCCACACTATTACTGCAAATTTGGTTTGCCCAGTCTATATGTAGATTAAAATTCCCATGATTACTTTATTACCCTTGTTACATGCGCCTCTAATTTCCTGATTTATACTCTGCCCTACATTACAACTACTGTTTGGGGGCCTATAAACAACTCCCACCAATGTTTTCTGCTCCTTGCTGTTTTTTAGCTCCACCCAAACTGATTCTACTTGTTGATTTTCAGAGCTAAGATCCTTTCTCTCTACTGTCTTTATCCCATCCTTTATTCTCAGGGCTACCCCTCCTCCTTTTCCATTTTGCCTATCTCTTCTAAAAGTTAAGTATCCTGGAATATTTAATTCCCAACCTTGGCCACATTGCAACCATGTCTCTGTATTGGCTATTAGATCAAACCTATTAATTTCTATCTGTGCTATTAATTCAGCTATTTTGTTGCAAATGCTTCGCACATTCAGATATAGTGCCTTTAGCTTTGACTTATTTCTATTTTTCCCTGATGTCACCTTAGTCACTGATGCTTTATTACCTTTGTTACTCTCTCTGTCCCTTCCTGACCCGCTCTACTTACTTTTACCCAAAACTCTGCTCTGCTCTAGAGCCTTGACATTTCTCTCTCTGCTTTTAAATTTACTATTTCCTGAATCCTCCCACCCCACTTCATTAGTTTAAAGCCTTGTCTACTGCCCTAGTTATTCGGTTCACCAGGACACTGGTCCCAGCCCGGTTTATGTGGAGGCTGTCCCAACGGAACAGCTCCCTATTTCCCCAGTATTGGTGCCAGTGCCCCATGAACTGAAACCCCTTCCTACCACACCACTCTTTGAGCCACGCATTTAAACATCTAATCTGTTTGTCCCTATGCCAATTTGCGCGTGGCTCAGGTAACAATACAGATCCTTTGAGGTTCTGCTTTTTAATTTGGATTCTAGCTCCTCAAACTCCCTCAGCAGAACCTGATTCCTAGTTCTACCTATGTTGTTGGTTCCTACGTGGACCACGACAATTGGATCCTCCCCCATCTACTCCAAGTTCTTCTCCAGCTGCGAGGAGATGTCTTTAACCCTGGCACCGGGCAGGCAACACAACCTTCGGCACTCTCGGTCGTAGCTGCAGAGAATAGTATCTATCCCCCTGACTATACTGTCCCCTATCACAACTACATTCCCTTTCACTCCCCCCACTTGAATGGCCTCCTGCATCATGGTGCCATGGTCAGCTTGCTCATCCATCCTGCAGGCTTTTCCCTCATCCACACGGGCAGCAAGAACCTCATACCTGTTGGACAAGGGCAAAGACTAAGGCTCCTCCAGTACTGCACCTGGGGTCACCTTACCTGCCTGCGTTGCAGTCACACCCTCCTGCCCCTGACCACTAACCAGACCTGTACCACTACCTAACCTAAGGGGTGTGACTGCCTCCAGGTAACTCTCCCCATCCCTGATACCCTGCAACGTCTGCACCTCAGACTCCAGCTCAAAAACTCTGAGCTGAAGTTCCTCAAGGTGCAGGCACTTACTGCAAATGTGGTTGTCCGGGATCACAATGCTCTCCACAAACTCCCACATGCTGCAGTTGCGGCACATCACCTGCACTGCCATTCCTATATGACCTTGTTTTATTTAATTAAATGTAATTACATTATGTATCTTAGTTTACAGTGTAGTTTCTTGACTACTTACTTGATCCAGATTAAGTTAAGGGTACTGAAATTAAATATCTACCTGTAACACAAAGCACTACAAGTAGTGTAGGCAAAAAGCAGCAACTCCTTCCCCTTCTTCTCTGAATTCCCACTCTTTCCAAATTCCCAAATAAAACACTCGGTTTTAGTACACCCCGTTTTAATCCCGCTCTGTGCGGACCAGGCAGATGGGCAGTTAAAATCCCCCAGGCCACTTGCTCACCCTGGAGCCGCCGGGAGTTGAAGCGCCAGGATTTTCACCTGCTCCAACGACTGGAGAAAGTCTGTAATCTTTAACTCCCCAAGTGGTCAAAATAAAGAAAGATTCCATCTCTTAAGAACTACTTTGATTCTTTTAATACTGACACCTTTCAGCTTGAATCAGAGTTAAATGACTGCAATGGTGATTCACTCCTGTGTCCCTCTCACTCCCATGTCCCTCACAGTCCCGTGTCCCTCACTGCATTGTGTGGGCTCCTCTCCCTCAATCTTTACCAAAAGGGGACCATAATTAATCCTCCCTACTGGGCGGGTCCTACACTCAGTGAGAGACTGAGTTAAAATTGGTCACACTGTGAAAGAAATACCAGTAATGGGTCATCAAGATAATTAAAACTTTGAAATGCCAATGTCTCTAACCTATGTCCATACATTTTAAATATTACTGTTTACTTACTTGTTGTACAGAACAATGTCTGGGAGCCAAATGTCAGAAGAAGGCACCCTGATCTTTTTAATTCCACCATAATCAGCTGGTTTCCAGCGAAGCTTCACGTCAATCCATTGCTAAAGAAGAAACAACTTACAAGTGTCAATTTAATAATCCCAACGAACTTTAAATGTGGCTAGTTAACAAAAAGTATTACATTTTAGAGACAGTACAAATCTAGTTAAGCATTTAGTAGAAATGTTTCACTTATAATAAATTGCAGACCTGAGCAAATAAAAACAATTGTTTTTTCTTGTTACCTGTTTCAGGCGCACATTTGTTTCCACAATTTGATTGACTTCATCCTAATAGAACAATAGGAGAATGTTAGACAAGACTCAAAATATACGCTATTCTGAAAAATAATCCCACAGAAGATTAGGGGAAGAACTGATAAAAGTGGATTTCAGGCACATGCACCATTCTACAACCATCAACATTAAAAAGTAAATTGATACAATTAATTCCTACACATAATTTTGTAAATATAAGAACATTAATTTCAAATATAAAAGTGACAACATTTTCAAATTATTTATTGAGATGTTACTACATCCTTATGCATGTAAATTTCCTTCCACATAACATGACATAACATCATACATACTGTTCTGTAGCATTTGGCTATAACATCCCATTCCTAACCCTGTGGTTGATTTTATGTATATTACTAATTGTTTCATCTGATTATAATGGCAAAAGTTAATAGTTAGACAGAATGCATGCATCAACTCTGCTATCACCATTTCAAGCAGAAAAGCAGAATATTTCATAAACCAAAGTCCTAATGTTCTTGACTGTTCCATTCCTTCATGCTCAAATCAAAATATCTACCAGGAGCTTGACAGAAATTATACTGATTGGTGGTGAATTCAAAATAATGAAAGGCCATAATTTTAAGAGAATTTTTAATTTACTTGTGAACTATTGGTCCTCCATTTTTTCCTGTAATTGTAAACAAGTTCCAAAATGTAATAAAACCTTTATGTAAAATTCGAGGCACAGGCCCTTAAATTCCATACTATTTTCTGCATTTCTGGGACTACAATTGGTGCAACTCACTTGACCAGCCAGCAAATTGGGAAGTAAACTATTTAGCTTGGTTTTCCACCCCAAAAACAAAGCACCCAAATTTCCTAACACGATTTGGCCCTCCATGTGATCTGCTTGCCGAATCCCTGGGAACCTAATTTAAATATATTTAAATGAGGGCCAGTGGCGCTTCAGCCAGAATGTCCTCATTTTGCCTTCACAATGCACATGGGGTAAGTTAGAGTGAGAAATATAAGATGCAGCCTCTACTAGGGTCAGTTGATGGACATGGGAAGTTTTGCACATGAAGACTGTTGAAAGTTTGCGTAGCGATTACTGCCGCTGGGAATTACTTTTCAGAGTAATTTTTTATTTTGCATTCACTCAAGACAGTCTTGGACTTGCTTCTGACTGCCTGTGGGAATGTGAAGCTACCAGGAAATGTTGATCCCCTTCCTGCAATTTCCCCCTCCCCCCCCCCATTGTGGAAGCTTCTCAGGAGCAAATTTGTAATCCCATATGGAATATATATATATATTTATGGAATATGCCCTTGTATGCCATTATCAAGGAGGAGGAGTAGCAGGTTAGGGTGGAGGAAAGGAGAGTGAGGCAGAATTTAAAGAGGATGCACCCACCAGATAGTATCAACCCCAAAGAATATGCAGGCAACATGAGTCCAATGAAAACCTCAGTGAGGAGATGTGTATTAGAACAGTATGCTTCACCAAGGTAGTGACAGGGCACCTATGCCAACTACTGCATGGGAACTTTGCAGCTACCGTCATCCCCCTCTGAGTGTGGCTATGAAGATGATCACGCTGATCACACACTGAAATGGAACAGGCTCATTTCAGACAGCCACAGCTAATCTCTCTAATATCGACCAGGCTGCAATGCAGGCACAGATTCATCAGGTGACTGATACACTTTACAGGAGAGCTGTGGAGTTCATCATCTTCGGCATCACAGCAAGGCAGCAAGTTACGGCCATCCAGTTTTAAGAGGTTTCTGGCTTTCCCAAGGTCCAGGGGGTAATAGATGGCACCCTTGTTGCTTTGTGATCTCCTACAATTAACACCCTCAAATATATCAACAGGAATGGTTTCCACACCCTGAATGTAGAGACTGTGGGCTGCATGTTCATGGGAAAGGTGGATTGGGGGTGGGAGGGAGCTCCAATGTGGGTGGGAAACCCGGGAGAACGGGTTTCCCGCAGGCTCTGCCGACTTTAACGGCGGGGCCTGATTTGCATCTGAAGCCTCTGTTTCCCACCGCAGCCAGACAGGTGGAGAGGCTGGCAGGCTGCGGGCAGGTAGGCCTGCTGCATTAGGTCGCAGAGAAGAGGGAGGGATCGGGTGGGGGCCAGTGTCGGTCTCCGGAGGATGGTGGGGAGAGAAGAAAAGATCAGGGATGTCGTGGGACCGGGGAGGGAGGGAAAGTCACATCGGAACCGGCCATCAGAGGATAGGGGGGAGTGGGGCGGGGGGGGGGGAGGGAGGGGGAGGTCCGGGAAGGCAATCGGAGGCTTTGTGGGGAGGTCTCTGATCGTAGGGGGTGGGTTAGGCAGGAACCCTGGTTCCAGGAGTAGGTATAAAGGCACTTATCTCCTGGATGCAGCAGTCCCCGCTTTGCTGTAACTGCCAGGTTTTATGAAGTGTGTAAAACCTGAGCACATGTAGTTAAAAACAAAATGTAGGTTAAAAGAAGAGGATTCCAACCTCATTGTAATATTAAATTGACGTCCCGGCTCCTGGCAGTGGGTTGGCTGCCCGCCCACATCCTGCCCCCATCCTACCTCTGTTAAAACCAGAAGTGGGCGGGTTGAAGGCAGGTTCAGGTCAGAAATCTGATTTTTAACAATTTAACTACCCTCACGCTCCAAATCCATCCCTTTTTTAAGGTTAAAATTCCTCCCTTCCTGTGCCTGTAAACAGAAAAAAAATTCTGCACGTCAACGTGAGATTTACTGGATGTTATCACGATGCATTCATCCTTCAGAATTCAGCCCTTCCTAAGCTCTTCAAGGAAGAAAATCAAGGCAATGATGGCTCGTGCATGTCAAGGCCTACCCCCGCTCCTATTGATAATGATCCCACTAAGAGTTGCACAAACAGCAGGAGAGTAGAGCTCCAATGAGGCTCATGCCTCTACCAAAGTACCCAACAGGTGGACATTCTGGTTTTAAAGAGGTGCTTATGCTGCCTTGACAGGTTGGGAGTGACAGTGCAGTATGCTCCAGCTTGTGTGTCACATATAGTTGTACCCTGTTGAGCCTGCAAAAGATAGTTATCTAAAAAGCCCTGGATATGGACATTCCTGAGGAGGGGGCTCCCAGCTGCTTTGGGGGCATGAATACATGGAGGAGAACAGCAGGACGACCATCGCTCAGAGCACTACAGATTCCAATGAAGATGCCGCATGCTGCATTGATGCCTGCAGTGAAGAAAACGTTTCGATAATGTTGCCACAAGTGAGGGATGTAGACTATAAATTCACACCTGTTAGTTGCCAAACATCTTTGCAGACTGACCTCAGAGCCTGCATACAGGTGTGATGATTCCTCAAGCATCCTTCATTTCAGGCAAGTACTATTGAGTGCAAAAGCAAAATACTGCGGATGCTGGAAATCTGAAATAAAAATTGAAAATGCTGGAAATACTCAGCAGGTCAGGCAGCATCTTTGGAGAGAGAAACAGAGTTAACGTTTCTCTCTCCACAGATGCTGCCTGACCTGCTAAGTATTTCCAGCATTTTCTGCTTTTATTTAAGCACCATTGAGTTCTGGATCCCACAACTCTGAAGCCATGGGCAGCCTTCTGCTCAGCCTCCGCTGGGAAGGTGGTACATCCTCACCAACTTCCCAGTCCTCCAGTTCCTTCATGCTCTGCAAGTCACTCGATGCCTCATCCTCCCATACATTATCTGATTCCCCCTGGGTGAGCTGGAGAGTGGGATTGAAAAATCAAGTGATGCCAGGGGTGAATTGAAGTGAATTGTGGCAGAGAGGTAGGGTCTTGGTTCAGGGATCCTCTCCTTCTTCAACATTATCCTTATAGTCTGAAGGAGGAAGTTCTGACTTTCCTGCTTCCCCTCTTGCTCATCATTATCCTCCTCTTCCTCATCATTTGCCCCCCATTAAAGTGAAGGATCTGCAGGAAATTAGATTACAAACTAAGAATGAGTGATCATCACTCTGAGAGATTAAGGAGACAGAGAAGGGGATAGAAACTTGTGGCTGTTTGCTGCTTCACAGGAATGCCACAGCAACCATATAGGTGTGCACCCATTAACATGGCACCAGCACTGTGCCCTGACCTCATTATCTCCCACAGTACAGGCAAGTACCTCCCCATCTGGCTTCATGGCCTGCTCCTCATAGGGGGTGAGCTCCTCACTGTTGATGATGCCCTTACTAGTGCCCTGCCTCTTGCAGGCATTGTGCACAAGTTTCTTCTCCAACAAAATTGAGTAAATTAGGCAAAGTGTAACAATTGAGAACTGTCTCCCAAGTGGCATTAGACAGATGGGGCTGCATGCTCTCTTTGGGACAAGTAGTGACAGGGTGAGACATCCAACTCTGCCCCAACCATGACCCACTTCCCTGGGTTTTGGGTCATTAATGATGTTCTTCCAACAGGCAGTCCTGGGGAGTGATGCTAACTGGAGCAGATAGAGGGGAAATAGGATGGGAACCCGAGCCCTGCCTCCCACCAGCATTTACATGTTGTAGGTCTGAGCAATGGTCCGAGGTGGTATGGAAACTTAGGTTGAGGCAGTGATAGGCCTCACTGCCCCATTTCCCCATTATTTCTGCTGTGAAGAAGAGTTTGGGTATGATTAAAGAGAACAATTCAGCAACTGATGTAAGATATTGTGGTATTACCTTGTTAAAATAGAGGAAGAGGTTTTATGGTTCTGCATGCAAATAATTGTTGTTAGAGGAGATGGTCACATATGCCCTAAGGTGCGGAGTTAGTGCTCCCCTTAGCCAGAATGCAGTTTGAAGGGTTAATTGTACAGCTTTTAACTTTAAAGGATGAAGAGTGTGCTAGTGCCCAAGAGAGAGTGGCCGGTGTGTTACCTTGCCTACCTTGGTCAGGTCATTGGACTTCTTATATCACTAGTCTGCAATTCTGGGAGTGAGAGAATTGGAACTCAGTGCCATTGCCACCTCCCTCCACATGGTAGGGGGACATTTTTTTCAACTTCCTCCCATGGGGACCCATCATCTCTCTCCGCCACTCAATCTCCTTGAGTAGGGTTTGGAGCTCAGTCTCACTGAAATTGTGAGCTCTTTTGTTACTTTTTGCAGTAGTCTTCCCTTCTTTGTTGTTTGTGCCAGATTCTTCAGTGGAAGACATTCTTGAAAATTGGGACTAAATCACAGGAGCCATCTAGTGCAGAAACCTGACGGTGAACTCTGGTCCAAACCCTTTCGTACTGCTCCTCCAGTTTGCGGCTGCATTCTTCAGCTAAACTTGGCATTTTAAAGGTGCTATTCTAAATGCAAAACAGTGCTCCTGATTTACACGGGATTTGTGCTGGATAACTTGGATATTTAAATGAGCTCATTCAGCAAATTTTGGAAAATCTAGCTCTGGAGATCATTGGCGAACGCAATTCCAGACTCAATGCAGCAAATCTGACACAACTCACCGTGTGGAATTTTGAGACTCTCGTCACGTAAGAAAATTGAAAGGAAATGTTAGCTTTTCTTCCTCTGTGGGTTTAAAAGTTTTGTTATACAAATATTGCACTGTTTCTCTCGGGGTTCCGCAGATCTCCCACCGAAGTTATGGCGGAAGATCGGGAGACCTCCAGCGGAATATTTTGAGTCTTTTATAGGTCCAGCCAATGGCAGTTTATAACAAATCCCATAACTTGTTAAATATAGTTCTGAAATCCAATATAATTCTAAAAGTGTATGGCATCATTGTAATTTCGTTTCAGATCCATAATGCTGCCTTTGTGGGCTATTTTGTTGTGCTCTTATCCTGTTTAAAATTAGTAATGCAATGAAATACTGCAGTGTGTAAGAGGATGGTTTTGTGTGTGTGTGTGTGTGTGTGGGTGGGGGAGCTGGTAAATGTCGAGGAACATTCTTCCATAAACAGAGACATTTGTTTGGTTCATACCACATTGATGAGTTGAATGAGCTGCAGTCCCACCGTAACATTAACTAATTGATTGTGATGCTCCACTGGCCGAATCACCCTGTTATAGTTTTGGAATAAATTAGCCACCAGCTGGGTCTCGTGTTCAGAAGCTAGCACCAGCCCTGAGGAAAGACAAGAGAAAAATATGTTTTGCAAGACATCCTACACCTTAGAATCTTATTTTAGATCTAACTATATTTTTTCAAATAAAGAAATTGGTCTATTAAAATATTTACTATTTGCACCATTTTCCTTCTCTATTTTCTTTCATTTGACTGCATCTTATTTATTCTTTCCTTTTTTCAACTCACTTAGGCTATACACCATTCTTTGGCCAATTGTATTTGTTTATGGTGCCCTTAAACTGGCTGCTGGTCGATAAGAGTCATCTGCATTGGTATCTTTCAATCTATCTCCCACTCTGTGAAAAAGCACCTGACCTTCATTTTGAATTTACCTTAATGGCTAATCCATACTCGGAGAATCGTGGACTTCTCACATTCCACTGCTCTGAAATGTAATGTTTCTTTTGAAGGATAATTATATTTGACTGTAGTAATTTACACAATTATTAGTTCGGATTCAAATTGAACCTTCTATAACTATTGGCCCAGAAACTCGGGACTCCATGGGTGAGTACGCACGGGGTACTCACCCATGGGCCTGATGGAAGTGCCGGTTTCCTGCATGCACTGCGCATGCGTGGGAACTGGCACTTCCGTTCCTCTGAAAGCAGGGGTTCAGAGGTCGAACGCGTGCGCAGGGGAGGCTGCGCGTGCGCTTTGAACTTAGTTTTTTTTACAGGTTTTCCCAGGAGGGTAAGTCTGCAGAATTTACACATTTAAAAAGCAGGCGTAAGGCCTGCTTTTTAGAAGGTAAGTGGTGAATTAATTAAAATTAAAACATTTTTTCCACAGGTTTATTATTTTTAAATACTTTAAAGCAAGGTAAGTTTATTTTTAGCCCCGTTAGAATATTAAAAAAAAATTTCAAAAATTTAAATTATTGTTCAAAATAGTTATTTAATGTAATTTACAGTTTATTTAAAAAACGTGATTTTTAAAAATTTATTTGAAGATTTAGTGCTATTTTGGGGCCGTAGTATTTATAAGTCTTGACAGCACTTCCTGTCAAGACTTATAAATGGAGCATTCCCTGCTCCAATTGGTTGCCCATGGCCCACGTGATCCCAGGGGACACATCGAACTAACTGCGCCCCTGGGATACGCAAGCACTGCGCGCCGGCTGCTGGACCAGGCCCCGGATCGGAATTCCACGGGGGCCCACAGCTCAACGGCTGGCGCGCAAGGTAAGTGCAGGTCGGGGGCTTGCACCCACGGGAAGCCCCCGACCCGAATTTCTGGGCCAAAATGAAGGCAGAATTCCCGCGGGGTTTCCCCAATCTCATCCTGTAACTTTAGCGGAAGATCAGCAGAATCCCGATAGAAATTGTGCAAAGGCCTATTTACTCCCTTTCTCTGGGATTTCCACGGACCGACCTTCCAGCGGAGAATGGGGTGAACCCCCTTGGAAATTACTGGCATGTAGCTTTAATATAAAATTATTCCAAACATTGGCTTTTCTAATATTTACAAGATTTCTTTAAAGCAAGCACAAGTTATTTTATCATTCAACTATTTAGCATTATAATACACAATTTATTTTAATCTGTCATTGATTACATTCAATTCTGAACTATCTCTCAAATTCATGCATAGTTAGACTGAATAAGCCTGAACTTTTCTTATACTAAAACAATATTTATAGTTTAAGTACGCGCAAAGCACAGAGAGAAAACAAATTTCAAATTTCTTAATAGTAATAATTCAAGTTTCTATTCTTTCAGCTAATGTAATAATATTGCATATGCTTTCAATATAAATATAGTATTAAAATATTGTAACGAATATATGTGCCTAATATCTTTTTCTGTAACTTTTTTCTAGAAGCCGTATGTTTTCAATTGCTAGAATATTTTTAACATCTTTAACATCACATCCAGGAAGAATTACAAGGCAGGTTACCCCACATGTCACGTTGCAAACCCTCAAACGGCTGCTGCGTATCCATGAAAGTATTTGAATGAATAAATAAATGAATCTTTAAAAATCAGTCCGACTTTTGGTCAGCAGACATATCAAGTTTCAAGAAACAAACCACAGAAGTTCCAGAATAAACCCATGGATTTTCACTGTCTTACTTACAAACACCGTACAAGGAACAAAGCAATGTCAATGAAATTAAAGACACGGGAACAGATAACTTCAATACAACCTTTATTAGTTCACACTGGCTCTTCTAACTTTGGATAATGTATTACTATTTAAATGAATCAAAGGTTCGACTAGTTCGGCCCGACCATTTAAAAAAATTGCCCTAAGCCCTGGTAACATGCAGCCCTGGCGCATTCCAGGATCATTGCTATTCCCATCACAGAACTACTATTTCCGCTGTGTAACCCTGACCACTGCTGACCGACCCCCTCCCCCAGCCAGACTCCAGCTAGTGACCTTGGATAAACATTCACCACTCCAAAGTGAGACGAAATTTAGACCATTCCCATACAACTGTCGGAAAATCCAACGATTTACAAACGTATCTCACTGAAATATAGAAAATGACCATGCTGCATCATATAAACTTTTTGTAATATAAGATTGTAAATTGATATTCCATATTATAAAACAGCAACCATGTTTACAAAGCCTTCATTCATATCTCGGATATCAGAGATTTTTATCACGGAAATCTAGGAATAGACCCAGGGAGCACATGCAGCTGTCAATCTGCAGCACTGAACGCTTCTCCGGGCATTTCCAAATTAAACTGTACAAAACTGTAAAAACTTATAAAAAGGTGACAACATTTTGCAATTCTCAACTGAACAGAGTGAAGCCAGCACAGACTCGGTGTCCTTACCACCACACGAAAATAAAAGTATCGCCAATGCTACGGGCAGATCATTGCACGAAATCATTCTCCAGCTTTCAAAATTGATCTATTGTCCTTTCAAACAAATCGGTTTCTTCCAACAATTCAGACACCACACTTTGAGACTTGCTGGCTCTTCTGGATTTCTGAGTGCAGCTGAGGCTCCTTCCTTACTGAGGAGTGGAGCTGGGATTCCTGCCCTTTCAACTGCCTATTTATTCCCTCTGGGTTCCGCTATTGTGCCACCTGTCTCAGTGACAGCTGATAGCTGCCAAGAAGAGGTGGGGGGGGGTGGGAGCGGGTGGTTGCGAAACACTCCACCAGATCCAGATTGCAAGAAAAATAAGAATTAGGAAGAGCTGATAAACAATGAGCCACATTGAAGCAGAATCCCATCAATGAAGGTCGCTTACATTGCAGTAATGCTGGTGGGTTGGCATCTCTGCCCACCAGTGAAGACCCCACCGGAACTCACAGGGCCAACTCATTACATTGTTGAATGGCGGGCAATGGGCACAACTCTTGTGTAACATAGGAGTAAATCCCTGGTGGGATGGGGGTGGTAGGGGGTGTTGGCGGGGCCGGGGGAAGGGTTGGGCCGGGGGTGGGGGGGACGGTTGGCCTCTTTGATGCAGCGTTTAAAAGCACTCAGAAACTTAAAGTGGCTGCAGCTTCCTGGAGGCACAACAGTTAAGTGGTGCTTTCTATTCCAGCTTTTGACAGAACACACAACAGTGGTGATTTCTTAGCAAATGACTTCTGTGCTTTATCAAGACTTCATGGTATCAACCTCAGGCGCTAGAAAATCTTGAGGAAGGGCCCAGGCAAGGAGGTGAGCCCAGAATTTTAGTGAGGTGGACTTAACAGGCACCCTTCTCAATGGCATTTACCAGAGGAGAGACTGCCACCTGGACTCACGGGGAAGAAGGCCATTTAGGACAGTCAGCAGAACCATGTGCAGGGAGGTGACAGTCCCACTGCTCTCTCAGCCCAGGACAGTAGACCAATGCTGGATCACGCTCAAGGACTTGACGACTGCAGCCAAGAACTGTGACCTTCCCCATTTTCACTTTGGTGCCATGAGCCTGATCCACTGATCACCCTCACTTCTTAAATGGACAAGTCTTCATTTACATTGCACTATGGTTTTATGGTTTTATAACTCATCCACCTGGAATCTGTGTTTGGAACTCCCCTCACAAGCCCTTTTTGAATGTGGTTCCTTACAACTTCAACCTCACATGTTAACAGATCCTTCTAGCACTTGCCCTTCCTGGTACATCAGTTGTCTGCTGTCACCTGGGAAATATCCTTCAGATGCTTGTACTCACTTAATGCAGTTAATAATGTTCCAACAGAAACTGGCACACTATGCCTGGGAGAGACAGGCCACTGGTGGGATGGGAGGAGAGGGGTGGAAAGGAAGGATGGGTGGCCTGGATTTAAGGGAATGCTCTATCTCATTCACTAGGTATCATGGGTCCTGCTCTGAAAATAAGTAGTTTCAATGAAAATCCCACCTATGTGCAGGCGCTGAGGTCACTTTTCCAGGAGGTGCAGCAGGTGACAAGGATCACAGAGGAGTCCACTGCCCTCATATGCATCAACATCAGGGAAGTTGTTCCTCATTGCAAATATCAGTGCGTATGGTGGCTTCACTGGAGTCTGAAACTGTCTCTCCCCCCAACCCCCACCCCCCACACGCCCAGGGCTCAGTACCAATGGCACAGTTAGAGATACCATCTTCAGCCAGAAGTACTGACTGGATGATCCATCTCGGCCTCCTCCTGAGGTCCCCACCATCACAGATGCCAGTCTTCAGACAATTTGTTTCAAAAGAGAACAAATTCCAGAGGTGAGATGAGAGCGACTGCCCTTGACATCAAGGCAGCATTTGACAGAGTGTGGCACCAAGGAGCCCTAGTAAAACTGAAGTCAATGGAGATCAGGAGGAAAATTCTTCACTGGCTGGAGTCATACTTAGCACAAAGGAAGATGGTTGTGGTAGTTGGAGGCCAATTATCTCAGCCCCAGGACGTTGCTGTAAGAGTTCCTCAGGGCAGTGTCCTAGGCCCAACTATAAGAACATAAGAAATAGGAGCAGGAGCAGGCCATTCGGCCCCATTTAATGAGATCATGGCTGATCCGATTTTGGCCTCAACTCCACTTTCCTGCCCGCTCCCCATAACCCTTGACTCCCCTGTTGCTCAAAAATCTGTCTATCTCAATCTTGAATATATTCAATGACTCAGCTTCCACAGCTATCTGGGGTAAAGAATTCCAAAGATTCACGACCCTCTGAGAGAAGAAATTCCTCCTCATCTCTGCCTTAAATGGGCGAGCCCTTATTCTGAGACTATGCACCCTAGTTCTAGATTCCCTGACAAGGGGAAACATCCTTTCAGCATCTACCCTGTCCAACCCCTTCAGAGTCTTATATGTTTCAATGTCACCTCTCATTCTTCTAAACTCCAATGAGTATAGGCCCAACCTGCTCAACCTTTCCTCATAAGACAACCCTTCCATCCCAGGAATCAACCAAGTGAACCTTCTCTGAACTGCCTCCAATGCAAGTATATCCCGCCTTAAATAAGGGGACCAAAACTGTACGCAATACTCTAGGTGTGATCTCACCAGTGCCCTATACAGTTGTAGCAAGACTTCCCTACTTTTATACTCTATCCCCCTTGAAATAAAGGCCAACATTCC
This sequence comes from Somniosus microcephalus, assembly GCF_052327205.1. NCBI lineage: Eukaryota > Metazoa > Chordata > Chondrichthyes > Squaliformes > Somniosidae > Somniosus > Somniosus microcephalus. Next base: position 247,987,061 of record NC_140990.1, on the reverse strand, counting down.
ATTTGCCTTCCTAATTACTTGCTGCACCTGCATGTTAACTTTTTCTGTTTCATGTACGAGGACACCCAAATCCCTCTGTACCGCCGCATTCTGTAGTCTTTCTCCATTTAAATAATATTTTTCTTTTCTATTCTTCCTACCAAAGTGGATAACTTCACATTTTCCCACATTATACTCCATCTGCCAAATTCTTGTCCACTCACATAACCTATCTATATCCCTTTGCAGACTCTTTATGTCCTCCTCACAACTTGCTTTCCCACTTATCTTTGTATCATCCGCAAATTTGGCTACAATACACTCGCTTCTTTCATCCAAGTCATAGAAACATAGAAACATAGAAGATAGGAGCAGGAGTAGGCCATTCAGCCCCTCAAGCCTGCTCCGCCATTCAATGAATCATGGCTGATCATCCAAATTCAGTACCCTGTCCCTGCCTTCTCCCCATATCCCTTGATCCCTTTAGCCTTAAGAAATATATCCAACTCCTTCTTGAATATATTTAATGAACTGGCTTCCACCGCCCTCTGTGGCAGAGAATTCCACAGGTTCACCACTCTCTGGGTGAAGAAATTCCTCCTCATCTCAGTCCTAAATGGCTTACCCCTTATCCTTAGACTATGACCCCTAGTTCTGGACTCCCCGGCCATCGGGAACATCCTTCCTGCATCAAGTCTGTCCAGGCCTGACAGAATTTTATAGGTTTCGATGAGATCTCCTCTCAATCTTCTAAACTCCAGTCAGTACAAGCCCAATCGACACAACCTCTCCTCATACGTCATTCCTGCCATCCCAGGTATCAGCCTGGTGAATCTTTGCTGCACTCCTTCCATGGCAAGAACATCCTTCCTCAGATAAGGCGACCAAAACTGCACACAATACTCAAGGTGCGGTCTCACCAAGGCCCTGTACAACTGCAGCAAGACATCCTTGTTCCTGTACTCGAACCCTCTTGCTACGAAGGCCAACATACCATTTGCCTTCTTAACCGCCTGCTGCACCTGCATGCTTACCTTCAGCGACTGGTGCACAAGAACACCCAGGTCTCTTTGCACTTCCCCTTCTCCCAATCTATTGCCATTCAAATAATAATCTGCCTTCCTGTTTTTGCCACCAAAGTGGATAACCTCACATTTATCCACATTATAGTGCATTTGCCATGTTTCTGCCCAATCACCCAACCTGTCCAAATCGTACTGGAGTTTCACGACATCCTCCTCACAGCATACCCTCCCATTAATATAGATTGAAAATAGTTGAGGCCCCAGCACTGAACTATCATCAGCTACTTCATGAATGACCTTCCCTCCATCATAAGGTCAGAAGTGGGGATGTTCGCTGATGATTGCACAGTGTTCAGTTCCATTCGCAATTCCTCAGATAATGAAGCAGTCCTTACCCACATGCAGCAGGGTCTGAACAACATTCAGGCTTGGGCTGATAAGTGGCAAGTAACATTTGCGCCACACAAGTGCTAGGCAATGATCATCTTCAACAAGAGTCTAACCACTGCCCCTTGACATTCAATGGCATTACCATCATTGAATCCCCCACCATCAACATCCTGGGGGTCACCATTGATCAGAATCTTAACTGACCAGTTACATAAATACTGTGGCTACAAGAGCAGGTCAGAGGCTGAGTATTCTGTGGCGAGTGACTCATTTCAGACTCCCCAAAGTCTTTTCACCATCTACAAGGCACAAGTCAGAAGTGTGATGGAATATTCTCCGCTTGCCTGGATGAGTGCAACTCCAACAACACTCAAGAAGCTCAAAACCATCCAGGTCAAAGCAGCCCGCTTGATCGGCACCCCATCCACCATCTTAAACATTCCCTCCCTCCACTGCTGGCGCAACGTGTCTGCAGTGTGTACCACCTACAAGATGCATTGCAGTAACTCACCAAGGCATCTTCGGCAGCACCTCCCTAACCCGCGACCTCTACCACCTAGAAGGACAAGGGCAGCAAGCGCATGGGAACACCACCACCTCCAAGTTCCCCTCCAATTTACACACAATCCTGACTTGGAAATATATCACTGTTCCTTCATCATCCATGAGTCAAAATCCCGTAATTCCCTACCTAACAGCACTGTGGGAGTACCTTCACCACACAGACTGCAGTGGTTCAAGAGAAAGGCTCACCACCACCTTCTCAAGGGCATCTAGGGATGCAAAATAAATGCTGGTTTTGCCAGTGACACCCTCATCCCGCGAATGAATAAAAAAAGGGTTGACCAACTTGAAGCTGCTGTTTCCCAGGATAGGAACATGCTCCAAGCCACTGACTTAACCCCTCTATGCCTGTTGAAAGAGCACCAGGTTGCCAGGCAGTTGCACAAGAGATGCAGCCTACAGCATTTTTTTTGGAGAACTCAGCTGTCATGAGATGAGGGCCACCTCAGTCTCAAGAGTCTCTTGTACCAAGTATAAAGTCCCATTCAGTTGGATGATGGAGGAAAGAAATTGGGGGAGAATGGTGTGGTGAACCACATAAAACACGGTGAAAATATTAAGGAGGATGAGGAGGAATCATGTACCATGGTCACAGAGGATATAACTTTGGTTAAGTCAGTTTGCTGCTGTAAGAGGACGGAAGCTGAGGGTAATTCAAACAGGGGGTTTCGGGAGAGATGGGCATAGAACTGGGAGGCAGTAATACATTCAGGATCCTTATAGAGGAACCGAAGGATGAAGGTGGGGCAATAGTTGAAGACGGGTGGGTTGAGGTTTTTTTGACGGGTGGGGTTGAAGGGGAGAGACACATGCCTGAGAACAGGTAACCATCAATGATATCAGCAATTATGGGGGCTGGGGAGTTAAGGGTATTAATTATAGGGGGACTGAGTGGTCAGCTGTTGAGCGCAGACAGAATCAAGGCACAGTAGCTGATGGTGAATCGCATGAACAAGCTGAGCTTGGAGTGGGCAGAGGGCGAGAAATGCAAAAAATACATTGTTCTTCTTTAAAGGATAAAGTCCGAAAGCTGTAAAGTCTGCTGCTAACTGTGTTGTTGTTTTGGCCAACTCATATGTTGTGATGTTTAGGCCGGTACAGCGTCCTCCTGCTAAAGTAAAACGTCGAAGTATTTTGGTCAAATGGCCCTGTTTTAGCATAGAACGAATATTAAAATACTGCAAAAATATAATAGTAGAAAGTAAAATATCCCAATTGCTGGCTTTTTCATGTTTAAGGAAATCAGACCGTTCAATGATTTATCTGCACGGCTGACAAGAACATTCCCAGGCAAATTGGGCAAATCTATGACAAATGGGGAGCTCCGTACAGTGTAAATAATGAAGAAATGCAAATAATGAAGAACTCCTTCCAAATAAAAATGCACAATCAGAAACCGTGGGCTGAGAATCAATTCTAAAGCATTTAAATCGATTTATAAAAAAGGGGAAAAATTTCTGTGCCCCGTGTGAGGATCGAACTCACGACCTTCAGATTATGAGACTGACGCGCTACCTACTGCGCTAACGAGGCTCTGACCTAGCAGTGAAATCCAGCCCCTATGTAGCGCCAGACCGTCACTGCCTGTCGACCGGCTCCCTTTATTCGCACCCGGCACTGACTGGGCGGAGACCCGTCTTGTTGCGGGGAGCGGTCAGTCTTGTTCCCAAGAGTTCTATTTTAAGGGCTCCTTTGCTTTTACAGGTTTAATAATCAGGGAGCGGCCTCTGGGCCGCGTCTGCAGCAACTGAGTTTCGCTTTCCCCCCGCTGCTTTCGGCGATAACCTTGCGGCTCCGCAGCCCTCGGTACATTAATGAGCTCCGGGTCCAGGCCGCGCGGCCCCAGCTGCCCACCAGCCCGGAGCAGGCGACAGATCGCAGTGTGCACAGCGCAAGGTGACTGAGCGGCCCTCGCCGTCTCCATCGCCGCCTCCACACAGGAACACTCACACAAAGAATATTTGTTGCAAGATTAGACACACGTCTCACTCATAATAATAAAACGAGGCTACGGGTTTATTTGCGCACGTAGTCTCACCATCAACGACATGTTTCAAGTATACTGAGCAGCAAGGAACTTTTGTAAGTATTTGCAAAGATAAAGAATTGGTTTGGAAATCAGTGTTTATATATAAATACAAGTTGTTGTTTCAGTCAGTGCACAAATAACATCAGAATCATTGCATGTTACAACACCCAAACATGAAAGAAGTAAAATGCTTTTTATAGTTTCTAAATAAATTGATAAGGATTTAAGTCTAAACCCATTTTCTGTAACCACTGTTTTAGAGATTTTTTTTAAAATGTGTAGTGGGAGACAAAATGAAATTCCTGTTGGGAATGTGCAGCAAATATGCAGCCCGTGAAAGGAAATGCTTACGTAGAATAGAAACAAGGCTAAGATTTGACGAAGGAGCAGCGCTCCGAAAGCTTGTGATTTCAAATAAAGTTGTTGGACTATAACCTGGTGTTGTGTGACTTCTTACATTTGTCCACCCCAGTCCAACACCGGCATCTCCACATCAAGATTTTTTAGGTATTGGGATGTAATTATATAATGGAAATAAAGAAATCATCTTTCATTACAGTGATTTTTTTTGAGCTAAGCTCCACAAACAGATGTCCATTCCTGAATATGTTGATCCCTAAACTGGGATATAATTCCATTTGCACCGAGTACCCTCTGGCGTCTTGCCCACAGACTGTTCATGTTGATAGTGAATGCTGGCAGATTACCCAACTGCAAAAAACCCCATGATTGGGCAAGACCTGGTGTTTACCCGCGTCCAGTAGGCATCACTATAAACCAGTCTGTTGGGGCAATTGTCCCTCGGGTGCTGTTGTACTCGACTGGGATCAACATTCTCAGCACGTATTGGCGACCCTCCTGATGTATATGTTTCAGATTCAGGGACAGTGGGGTGAAATTGGTCTACGCCAATCGGCTGACCGTTTTACACAGCGCCCGATTTTCTTTTTCATTGAAGTCAAAGAAAAGAAACTGGGCGCAATGTAAAAGGGGCTGTCGATTCGCGATGAGCCCATTTCCTGCTATTCAGCCCCTGTAACTCAGCCATTGGGGTGACTATTGAAGACTTTCTTATAAATACCATAGACACTGTGGATATCATGCACTAGAGAGGCAAGAACAATTTCAACAATAGTGGGAAGTTAATTATGAGCAAGAACAACCACAAAGATTCAGAATCCAGAGCATGCTATTGCAACTGCTGATATACTGGCACTGGAACACAGCAGTGACAAGTCAGTGAATCAATCTGTCAGAGACAGCCAGATAAATGTGTTGCAGCTGGTGACAAAATACCGGAACTCTGTAACCAGATATGTAGCTATCAGATTAATCTGGGTAAGGCGGTCTCTGGTAGAATGGGTCAGGGGTAGTAGACACTTATGCTTGGATTGTCCTGTGTGAGATCATGTTATCACAAATGACCACTGATGGTAATGGGAAGTTATTGCTAGTGCATATTCTCTATGTAACATCAAATATAGCCTCCCACCTTAGAGTGCCAGCAGGGGCAGAGAACTTCCACTTGTCCAGTAGGATAACTTTTGTTTTTAAGCTTTTCCATTTCATATGAGATACTGAAAGAAATCCTATTGTGGCAACAAAAATCTAAAATAGCAGGAATACCTTTATCACTAATAATAGCTAACACTAAAAATAAAATTAAACTGTTACACTTCTGCTTGCGCTATTTTCTCTCATTCTCCGCATCTTTTATCTTCTAGTTTTCTCACTTTATTTCTGTTTAATATACTCTTTTCCATATCAAAAAAGTTGACAACAGCCGCTACCTCTGGGAGTGATTTGATTGTTTTGATTTGTGTAGATTACTATTTCACGATTGATAGGTTTTCTTACCTGTCTGTATTTGAGTCACTAGACATGGTTAAGTTAACAAATAATGATCAGTTAGGTTAATGATGAACACTTCGTATGTCTGACACTTTGCAAATGTAAAACTTTGAAGTGTGGCATACTTCTTTTCCACACACAAGTGATGCATATCAGATACAAGACTTATATAGATTTACACATTCACATATTAAGGATATTAGGGGGAAAAATTGGGTTGCTTTGCGCCTCCCGTTAGCACCCCCGGGCAAATCCCCTAGTGCCCAGGTGCAGCGCGGCTAACGCCTCCTGTGAAATTCAGTGGGAGATTAGCGGTAGCCGGTAGCGCCCTGTGGCACTGCGCCTCCGGCGATGACGTCATCCCAGCCGCAAACTTCAGTTGTGCCCCCTGACCTATTGCCGGATGATATGTCCAACAGGGTCAGGGTGGTGTATTTGCAGCTGCGGCGGCACAATTTAAAGGGCAGGTGTCGGGTGGCCATTTTTTTTTGGCCGTCTGTCAGCACCTGCCCCCTTCCCCTTTTTTATTCGGGGTGCTGGCCGTGATTGCTGTTGGGCCCTGGTCCGCGCAGCGCTAGACCCCTCCCCTTTAATCAGGGGAGGGAGGCCTGCAATACTGCGGTGCTACGTGCCGATGCGCGTGGCGCTGTTGCATGTAGCACCGCGATATTCACTTGCAGCGCCCCAGGAAGGAGGGGGCGTGCTTCCAGTGAATTTATGGCGCTGGGGCACTAACTTTTTCAGTAGCGCCCCGGCGAAGTTAGCGCCCCAAAGGGGGCGCCACTGAATTTTTCCCCCTAGAATCTAGTTGAAGTCATATTTAGTTGAAGTGATATTTCAGACAGAGTGGCTGCCCCTTTAATCCTGGCCATCAAATGAGTCCAAGAAACTCTGACTGGCTACATCAATCAACTACATGGAGGGTCACGGTTGGTTGCACAATATTCCAATCAATTGATTGGTTAACTGAATCCCACCTTGTTGCATATTTTTGAAGCAGATGGATAATATTATTATGTTAAATAACAACAGAAAACGCTGGAAATACTCAGCAGGCCAGGCAGCATCCGTGGAGAGAGAAACAGAGTTAACGTTTCAGGTCTGGGACCCTTCATCAGAACTGGAAAAAGCTGGAGATGTAACAGATATTAAGCAGGTGCAGAGACGTGGGGGGGGGGGTAGGAATTGAAGGAATAATCTGTGCTTTTGTAAGAGGCAGGAAAGATAAAATGTTGCAAATGGGAATGGCAAAATCATACAGCATGAAAAATGGGGGCAGGGGTTATAGTTTGAAATTGTTGAACTCAATGTTGAGTCCAGAGGGCTGGAAAGTGCCTAATCGAAAGCTGTTCCTCGAGCTTACGTTGAGCTGCATTGGAACAATGTAATAGGCCGAGGACAGAGAGATCAGAGTGGGAGTGAAGCGGTGAATTAAAGTGACAGGCGACAGGAAGCTTGGGGTCACCCTTACGGACTGAACGGAGGTGTTCCGCAAAGCGGTCGCCCAATCTGCGTTTGGTCTCCCCAATGTAGAGGAGACCTTATCGTGAGCAGCGAATACAGTATACTAAATTGCAAGAAGTACAAGTAAATCGCTGTTTCATCTGGAAGGGGCGTTTGGGGCCCTGGACAGTAGGAAGGGAGCAGGTAAAAGGGCATGTGTTGCATCTCCTGTGCTTGCACGGGAAGGTGCCAGGTGAAGGGGAAGGGCTGTTAAGGGTGATTGAGGAGTGGACCAGGGTGTCGCGGAGGGAGCGGTCCCTTCGGAATGCTGAAAGGGGAGGTGAGGGGAAGATGCGTTTGGTGGTGGGATCATGTTGGAGGTGGCAGAAATGGCGGAGGACGATCCGTTGAATGTGGAGGCTGGTGGGGTGAAAGGTGAGGACAAGGGGAACCCTATCATGGTTCTGGGAGGGAGGGGAAGGGGTGAGAGCAGAAGTGCGGGAAATGGAATGGACATGGTCAAGGGCAGTGTCAACCACAGTAGAGGGGAATCCTCGGTTGAGGAAAAAGGAAGACATGTCGGAAGCACTGGTATGGAAGGTGGCATTGTCAGAACAGACGCAGCGGAGATGGAGAAACTGGGAGAATGGAATAGCGTCCTTACAGGAAGCAGGGTGGGAGGAAGTGTAGTCCAGGTAGCTGTGGGAGTCAGTGGGCTTGTAGTGGATGTTTGTAGAAAACCGATCGCCAGAAATGGAGACGGAGAACTCAAGGAAGGGAAGAGAAGAGTCGGAGATGGACCATGTGAAGGTGAGGGAAGGGTGGAAATTGGAAATAAAGTGAATGAACTTATCTAGTTCAGGGTGATAGCAGGAAATGGCTCCGATACAGTCATCAATGTACCGGAAAAAGATGTGAGGGAGGGGACCTGAGTAGGACTGGAACAAAGAATGTTCTACATATCCCATGAAAAGGCAGGCATAGCTAGGGCCCATGCGGGTTCCCATAGCAACACCTTTAATTTGGAGGAAGTGAGTGGAGTCAGAGGAGAAGTTGTTCAATGTGAGAACAAGTTCAGCCAGGCGGAGGAGGGTGGTGTTGGATGGGGACTGGTTGGGCCTCTGTTTAAGGAAGAAGTGGAGTGCCCTGAGCCCATCCTGGTGGGGGATGGAGGTGTAGAGGGATTGGATGTCCATAGTGAAAAGGAGATGGTTGGGGCCAGGAAACTGGAAACTGTTAAAGTGACGGAGAGCGTTGGAAGAGTCGCCAATGTAGGTGGGAAGAGACTGGACAAGGGTAGAAAAAAGAGTCGAGATAGGAAGAGATAAGTTCCATGGGGCAAGAACAGGCTGAGATGATGGGTCTACCAGGGCAGTCCTTTTTGTGGATCTTGGGAAGGAGGTAGAAGCGGGCTGTGCGGGGTTGGGGGACTATGAGGTTGGCGGCCATGGAGTGAAGAACTCCAGAGGAGATGAGGTCAGTGACAGTCTTGGAAACAGTGTTTGATGTTTGCTAGTGGGGTCATGGTCCAGGCGGAGGTAGGAGGAGGAGTTGGAGAGTTGGCATTCAGCTTCCGCACGGTAGAGGTCGGTTCGCCAAACAACAACAGCACCACCCTTATCAGCGGGTTTAATGATAATGTTAGGGTTGGATCGGAGAGAATGGAGTGCTGCAAGTTCAGAGAGAGGTAGGTTGGAGTGAGAGAGGGGAGCAGAGAAATGGAGACGGCCGATGTCACGTCGACAGTTAGCGATGAAAAGATCTAGAGAGGGTTAAAGGCCAGAGAGAGGGGTCCGGGTAGAACGGGAATTTAGAAAGCAGGAGAAAGGGTCAGCTGTGTGGGGAGAAGACTCCCGGCCAAAGAAATGGGCACGGAGACGAAGGCGACGGAAAAAGAGCTCAGCATCGTGCCGAGCCCGAAATTCATTCAGATGGGGGTGTAAGGGGATGAAGCTCAGGCCTTTGCCGAGGACTGATTGTTCGGGGTCAGAGAGGGGAAGGTCAGAGGGGATAGTGAAAACACGGCAGGGGGTGAGATTGGAAGAAGGGATTGGGTCAGAAGAAACTGAAGGGTTACTGAGTATGAATCCCCTTTTACAGGCTTTGAGTTCTCCAGCTGCATCTGGAGAAGGTGAAAGGAGGATTGACATTGAAACTCCTTACCTCTATGGCTGAAGTGACCCCAACTCTTGCAGCTCATTCCTCATGGAACCTAGACTTTTTAGAAGTGGTCCTTCCTTGGAGATTTGTCATCTGGGCTATGCTGTACTTCTTAGCTGTTGGTTTGATGAACGATCCAATTCCATTTCTTCTTTTTCCTCAGAAGTTACTTTAGCTCCTTCTCAAATATCACGATGGGAGTCACCTCCCATCACAACCATGACTTGTGATGCAGATGAATCGTGCAAAACTACAAAGCTACAAAATATAAATTTAACACTTAACAGAAAAAGAGTTGAATAAACTGAGGACTCCAATTTTGTTGATTTTAACACCATTTTGATTGGATTTTAAATTTCCAAAGCCAATGCATCATCTACAGTGTATTTTTTTAGTTTCACAGAGTTTTAGCTCATCTTCTTATGATAACACAGCATACATCAGGCATTTACAAGTATCTGAATTTTACACTACACTGAAGATGCAGGAATAAAATAAAAACGTTGTATGCTTTCAATTACAAAAGGTTTACAGCCAGCAGGTGGCACTATTGCAGTTGAGTGGACAAACGACTTTCTGCCCCAAAAGTGCCATTTACAAGATTTTTCTTTCCAGCTTTCTCCTCCCTGTCCTGGATATAGCAACTGATGCTGTGGATCAGTCCCACATGGCCTGGTAGCCCTCCAATATCTCACCCAGCTGTGAGTATTGGTAGTCTATTCAATCCCCAAATACTTAAATAATTTACACAACTGGAATAAAAACAAATGTTCCCATTTTCACATTTAATTAAAAGTCCCTTTAATGAAGCATTTACAATCAAAATTAAATTTTTTGAAAAATAATTTTAAACATTTTAAGCTGGGCCAAAATTTTCATAAACTAATTTTAAATGTTTGTGGATGATTTTTTTATTTTCAAATTTTTAATTTAACATTTATATTAACCCTTATGCCATTGAATGTCAAGGGAAGGTGGTTAGCATCTCTCTTGTTGGAAATGGTCATTATCTGCACTTGTGTGGTGCAAATGTTACTTGCCACTTATCAGCCCAAGCCTCGATGTTGTCCAGCTCTTGCTTCATCGGGTCACGGACTGCTTCATTATCTCAGGCATTGCGGATGGAGCTGGACACTATGCAATCATCAGTGAACATCCCCACCTCTGACCTTATGATGGAAGGAAGGTCATGGTTGAAGGAGATGAAGGTAGTTGGGCCTAGGACACTGTCCTGAGGAACTCCTGCAGTGATGTCCTGGTGCTGAGATGATTGGCCTCCAACAACCACAACCATCTTTGTTGTGTCCGAGAGTAATAAGACACACGACGGCAGGGGAACGGTACAACAGGTGTTTACTCAACGTGGCTCACTCTGGAACTGAACTGTACAGATTACTACTCAGTGCTATATACAGGTGTGGTTACTGCTGGTACTGCAGTATACATGAACTGTAAAAAGTAGTTCCTCACTTAAAGGTATATACATTACAATTCCTCCCCTTTTAGATTAACAGTACCATAACACTCATTTAACAATTAAATATCAAACTAATTACAATTAACACTTTTAACATACAACGTTAGCTGAAAATAAGTCCATTTATATATTCAGTCTTTGGGGAGGCTTCCTGATCCTTTCTGGATAGCGCCTTTCCCGAGTGTCTCGCTCTTGGTGCGGAGGTGATTCTGGCACCCTGTCGTCGGTTGGGTCATCAGCTTCCGATGCTACTGTTTCTGGGGTAGATGCGACCTGTACGTCGGGTTCCTCACCAGGTACGTATGGCCGAGACATGGGGTTGACTTGTTCCTGTGACTCTAGGATCTGGTCAGCATGGCGTCTCATGATGTTCTCCCCAACGTCCACTGTGTACATTAGTAGGCCCTGCCGTGTGCATATCGTTCCTGGCTGCCATTTTTCTGTTCGGTAGTCGCGGGCCAAGACTGGTTGCCCTACATTGAAGCTCCTTGTTGGCTTCTCATGGATGTGCTGGAATTGCTTACTCTCAACATCTCTTCGTATGTTTGGTCTGAGCAAATCCAGGCGAGATCTTAACCTTCGGTTAAAGAACATCATGGCTGGGGCCTGGTTGGTGACTGCATGTGTCGTATTCCGGTAGGCGAACAGGAAATTGTCCACCTTGTGCTGCAGCGGAATGTTGTCATTGTACATAGCCTTTATTGCCTTCTTAAAGGTTTGTACGAACCTCTCAGCCAATCCATTTGTGGCTGGATAATATGGGGCGGATGTGTAATGCCTTACCCCATTCTTGTTCATAAACCTCTGGAACTCTTCGGACACAAACTGTGGTCCGTTATTGGAGCAAATCTGTTCTGGCAAGCCATTCCTGGCAAAAATGGTCCGTAGGACTGCAATAGTTTTCTCCGTGGTGGTGGAGGACATTTTGATGACCTCAGGCCATTTTGAGTGCGCATCCACGGCTATTAAAAACATGGAGTCCATGAATGGACCAGCAAAATCAATATGCACCCGTTGCCATGGAGATGAGGGCCACTCCCATGGGTGTAGAGGGGCATGTGGTGGTGCATTTTGGACTTTCTGGCATCCTGAGCAGCTCTTGTTTATCGATTCCCGGCCACCACACATAAGCCCTGGCAAGGCTTTTCATTTTTACCCCTCCCAGATGACCCTCATGAAGCTCATTGAGCACCCTATCCCTTAACTTGGGTGGAATTACCACTTGGGATCCACACATCAAGGTCCCCCGGCACACTGACAGCTGTTCTCTTCTGGATGAGAATGCTGGCAACAGTGAGTCACCATGTGCTGGCCATCCCTTCACCGTCAAATCATATACCCGAGACAGTGTCGGGTCATTTCGGGTCTCCTGTTCTATACGAGCGTTAGTTACCGGTAGGTATTCAACTATAGTCGAATGAAATATTTCGACAGGATCCACTGCTGGTGCTTCCTCCGCAGTAGGCAGTGGCAGGCGTGATAGCCCATCAGCATTTCCGTGCTGTTTCGTGCCCTTATATTCAATCTCATAGTGGTGCGCCCCTAGAAAGAGTGACCATCTTTGTAGTCGTTGCGCAGTCATCACCGGAACGCCCTTCTTCGGATTAAAAATGGAGACAAGAGGCTGGTGGTCAGTCAGCAAGGTGAATTTCTGCCCGTGCAGATAGTGATTGAACTTTTTCACTCCCCACACTAGGCTGAGGGCTTCCCTGTCAATCTGGGCGTAGTTACGCTCGGCTGAGGTTAGTGATCGTGACGAGGTTGGCGAGGTGATCACTGTCATTTTCGCCCGTGACCAGGATGTCGTCCAAATAACACCTGGGATCCCTTGCAGGACTTGTTCCATTGCCCTTTGCCAAATAGCCGGAGCTGGTGCTACCCCGAATACCAGCCGGTTGTATTGGTAGAGACCTTTATGGGTGTTGATTGTGAGGTATTTTTTTGATGCTTCTTCTACCTCCATTTGCAGATACGCCTGGGCCAGATCAATCTTAGTGAAGCGTTTCCCTCCAGATAGCGAGGCGAAAATATCTTCAATCCGCGGAAGTGGATATTGTATGGTGTGAAGGACTGGGTTCACTGTTACCTTAAAGTCCCCACAGATGCGAACCTTCCTTGGTTCCCCAGGCGTGCTGCTCAACGACTTTTTCATCACAGGGACAATGGGTGTAGCCCACTCGCTCCAGTCTACCTTGGACAGTACTCCTGAACGTTCCAAACTCTCCAGCTCTGCTTCGACGGCTGGGCAGATCGCATAAGGTACCGGTCTGGCCATAAAAAATTTTGGGCTTGCATTTTCTTCGATTTTAATTGTTGCTGTCATGCCTTTTAGTGTTCCGAGTCCTTGCTGGAACACTTCTTGCGCGTTGGTTAGGATCTTTGACAGTCGCCCAGGTGTGACGTCGTCATCCTTTTTGGCAGCCACAGTCAGTGCTTGTATGGAATGCCAATCCAGCTGTATTTTCTGGATCCATTCATGTCCCAGTAATGGTGGTCCTCCATCTTGCAATACATACAGGTCTAGTTTTGGTGTTTCCTTACCGTTATATATAACGGTCACCCTTATTTTTCCTTTGGGGTAGACTTTTTGCCCCGTGTACGTCTTCAAAATAATTTGTGTGTCTCTCAAGGGTATGTGTGAGAATAGCCATTCGTAGTCCCATTGGTTTATGACTGTTAGGGCTGATCCTGTGTCCAATTCCATTTTTACCTGGACTCCTGCTATCTTGAGAGTGACCCAAATGGTTCGGTGATCCTCCGTTTTGATCACATTATGTAGTTTCAGACAACTCAGCTCCCTGTTTTCGGAGTCGGTATCACTCTTTTGTTTGTCTGAACTATTCTCTGTCACCTTATGTACCTTCTTGTACTTTTCTTTTGGAGATTTCTTATTGCTGGTTTTCTTTCCCGACCTGCAGACTCGTGCTATATGTCCTACTTTTCCACACTGTCTGCACACTTTGTCTTTGAACCAGCAATTATTGTGGCCGTGTGTTGTTCTGCCGCAGCGATAGCACTTCTCTGTTCTGTATGACATTTCGTTTGTGCCATATTCTTGCGGTCTCTGTTGTATCTCTGCAGCGCCCCGTGCTGCTGCTTCATATGATACTGCAATGCTGAAAGCCTTGTCCAGCGTAAGGTCCTTTTCAGATAAAAGCCGTTTCTGGGTTCCTTCACTTTGAAGCCCGCACACAAACTTGTCCCTTAAGGTATCTGCCAGTCCCATTCCAAACTGGCAGTGTTTCGATAGTTTGCGCAGTTCTGTTAAATATTCAGCATTGCTTTCATCCTTATGCTGGTTCCGTTTGTGAAACTTGAATCTTTCTGCTATCAGCAGCGGTGTGGGGTTTAAATGTTCCTGTAGTATCGTCACTATGTCTCCAAAACTCTTTTCCACTGGCTTCGCTGGGGTTACTAGATTTCGTAATAAGCCATATGTCTTTGCACCCATTAAATTTAACAATACCGGCGCTTTCTTGTCATCTGACACCTCATTTGCCTTGCAGTATACCTCTATTCGTTCGACATATGTAGTTCAATCTTCGACTTCATTGTCAAATGCGGTGATACTGCCACTCTTCGGCATTTTGGGTGTGGTTTAAAATGGCGTCTCCCATGCTTTCCTTCCTCCCCCGCTGCTGCCAACGCCGCTCTCGGCGGTCCTCGTGGCAATGGCGGCGCCCTGTAGGTTTTGCGCGCTTCTCCTGCGCTGCTGCCAACGCTGCTCTCGGCGGTCCTCGTGGCAATGGCGGTGCCTCGCGGGTTTCTGCACGTCTCTCTCCCTGTCCTTGATGCTGCTCGGCCCCTGAACACCGGCTGCGCCCTGTGCGCTCTGCCCTCTCTCTCTCTCCCCTGTCGATGCTGCTCGGCCCTTTGCTGTGCCGCTCGGTTGGGCTCTAGCCTGCTGCTGTCCGGGAAGGGTCTGCGCACTACCTGTTGCCAGCCCGTTTCGCTGGACCACCGCGACTGGAAAGCCAAGCCTGGCTCTCAACAGCCTCCCCCACAATTCTCGAGTCTCTGCTGGATGACTGGGCGGTTGCCCGTGGTCGACACCCGTGTCTCTGGCCTTGACCTCCAATCTACTGGTCTCCAGGAATGAATCCCTGGGAGGTGATGCAGAGTTGCAGGTAGGATCGAATTTGTCTCGTCGCCAATGTTGTGTCCGAGAGTAATAAGACACAAGACGGCAGGGGAACGGTACAACAGGTGTTTACTCAACGTGGCTCACTCTGGAACTGAACTGTACAGATTACTACTCAGTGCTATAGACAGGTGTGGTTACTGCCGGTACTACAGGATACAGGAGCTTTAAAAAGTAGTTCTCCCCCTTAAAGGTACATACATTACAAATCCTCCCCTTTTAGATTAACAGTACCATAACACTCATTTAACAATTAAATATCAAACTAATTACAATTAACACTTTTAACATGCAACATTAACTGAAAATAGTCTATTTGTAAATTCAGTCTTTGGGGAGGCTTCCTGATTCTTTCTGGATAGCGCCTTTCCCGAGTGTCTCGCTCTTGGTGCGGAGGCGATTCTAACACCCTGTCGTCAGTTGATTCATCAGCTTCCAATGCTATTGTTTCTGAGGTAGATGTGACCTGTATGTCGGGTTCCTCACCAGGTACGTATGGCCGAGACATGGGGTTGACTCGTTCCTGTGACTCTAGGATCTGGTCAGCGTGGCGTCTCACAATGTTCTCTCCAACATCCACTGTGTACATTAATGGCCCCTGCCGTGTGCATATCGTTCCTGGTTGCCATTTCTCTGTTCGGTAGTCGCGGGCCAAGACTGGTTGCCCTACATTGAAGCTCCTTGTCGGCTTCTCATTGAAGTGCTGGAATTGCTTACTCTCAACTTCTCTTCGTACATTTGGTCTGAGCAAATCCAGACGAGATCTCAACCTTCGGTTAAAGAAGATCATGGCCGGGGCCTGGTTGGTGACTGCATGTGTCGCATTTCTGTAGGCGAACAGGAAATTGTCCACCTTATGCTGCAGTGGAATGTTGTCATCGCACATGGCCTTTACTGCTTTTTTAAAGGTTTGTACGAACCTCTCAGCCAATCCATTTGTGGCTGGATGATACGGGGCAGATGTGTAATGCCTTACCCCATTCCTTTTCATAAATCTTCGAAATTCTTCAGACACAAACTGTGGTCCGTTATCAGAGCAAATCTGCTCTGGCAAGCCGTTCCTGGCAAAAATGGTCCGTAGGACTGCAATAGTTTTCTCCATGGTGGTGGAGGACATTTTGATCACCTCAGGCCATTTCAAGTGCGCATCCATGGCTATTAAAAACATTGAGTCCATGAATGGACCAGCAAAATCAATATGCACCCATTGCCATGGAGATGAGGGCCACTCCCATGGGTGTAGAGGGGCATGTGGTGGTGCATTTTGGACCTTCTGGCATCCTGAGCAGCTCTTTGTCAGGTCCTCGATTTGCTGATCGATCCCCGGCCACCACACATAAGCCTTAGCAAGGCTTTTCATTTTCACCCCTCCCAGATGACCTTTGTGAAGCTCATTGAGCATTCTCTCCCTTAACTTGGGTGGAATTACCACTCGGGATCCACACATCACTGTCCCCTGGCATACTGACAGCTGTTCTCTTCTGGATGAGAATGCTGGCAACAGTGAGTCGCCATGTGCTGGCCATCCCTTCACCGTCAAATCATATACCCAAGACAGTGTCGGGTCATTTCGGGTCTCCTTCTCTATACCAGCGTTAGTTACTGGCAAGCGTTCAATTATAGTCGAATGAAATATTTCGACAGGATCCACTGCTGGTGCTTCCTCTGCAGTAGGCAGTGGCAGGCGTGATAGCCCATCAGCGTTTCCATGCTGTTTCGTGCCCTTATACTCGATTTCATATTGGTGCGCCCCTAGAAAAAGGGACCATCTTTGTAGCCGTTGCGCAGTCATCACCGGAACGCCCTTCTTTGGATTAAAGATGGAGACAAGTGGTTGGTGGTCAGTCAGCAAGGTGAACTTCTGCCCGTGCAGATAGTGATTGAACTTTTTCACTCCCCACACTAGGCTGAGGGCCTCCCTGTCAATCTGGGCGTAGTTACGCTCGGCTGAGGTTAGTGACCGAGACGCAAAGGCTACTGGCCTCTCCGAGCCGTCCGGGAATTTGTGCGACAGCACCGCTCCAATGCCATAGGGTGATGCATCACACGCCAACCGAATTGGTAGTGCTGGGTTGAAATGAGCCAACACCTCTTTTGATGTGATCAATGCTTTGCTCTTCTGGAAAGCTCATTTACATTCGCCACTCCACTTCCATGGTACCCCCGTTTGCAGTAGGGTGTTCAGTGGGTGTAGTACGGTAGACAAATTCGGCAAGAACTTATGGTAGTAGTTCACCAGCCCGAGGAACGACCTCAGTTGTGACACATTTTCCGGTGCTGGAGCCTTGACTACTGCCTCAATCTTTTCAGGGGACTTATGTAACCCCTCTTTATCAATAACGTGGCCACAATACGAGATCTGCTTCTGGAAAAACTTGCATTTGTGGCGATTAGCTCGGAGCCCATATTCCTTCAATCTAGTGAGCACCTGCTCCAGGTTGGCGAGGTGATCACTGTCATTTTCGCCCGTGACCAGGATGTCGTCCAAATAACACTGGGTCCCTGGAATCCCTTGCAGGACTTGTTCCATTGCCCTTTGCCAAATAGCCGGAGCTGATGCTACCCCGAACACCAGCCAGTTGTATTGGTAGAGACCTTTATGAGTGTTGATCGTGAGGTACTGTTTCAAGGCTTCTTCTACCTCCATTTGCAGGTACGCCTGGGCCAGATCAATCTTAGTGAAGCGTTTCCCTCCAGATAGCGAGGCGAAAATATCTTCAATCCGCGGAAGCGGATATTGTACAGTGTGAAGGACTGGGTTCACTGTCACCTTAAAGTCCCCACAGATGCGAACCTTCTTTGGTTCCCCAGGCGTATTGCTCAACGACCTCTTCATTACAGGAATGATGGGTGTAGCCCACTCGCTCCAGTCCACTTTGGACAGTACTCCTGAACGTTCCAAACCTTCCAGCTCTGCTTCGACGGCTGGGCGGATCGCATAAGGTACCGGTCTGGCCTTAAAAGCTTTGGGCTTGCATTTTCCTCTATTTTGATCGTCGCTGTTTTGCCTTTTAGTATTCCGAGTCCCTGCTGGAACACTTCTTGTGCGTCAGTTAGCATTTTTGACAGTCGTCCAGGTGTGACGTCGTCATCCTTTTTGGCATCTACAGTCAGTGCTTGTATGGAATGCCAATCTAGCTGTATCTTACGGATCCATTCACATCCTAGTAGTGGTGGTCCTCCATCTGGCAATACATATAGGTCCATTTTTGGTGTTTCCTTGCCGTTATATATAACGTTCACCCTTATTTTTCCTTTGGGGTAGACTTTTTGCCCCATGTACGTCTTCAAGACAATCTTTGTATCTCTCAAGGGTATATGTGAGAATAGCTGCTTGTAGTCCCTTCGGTTTATGACTGTTAGGGCTGATCCTGTGTCCAATTCCATTTTCACTTAGACTCCTGCTATCTTGAGCGTGACCCAGATAGTTTGGTGATCCTCCGTTTTGATCACATTATGTAGTTTCAGACAACCCAGCTCCTTACTTCCGGAGTCTGTATCACTCTTCTGTTCGTCTGAACTAATCTCCGTCACCTTATGTACCTTCTTGTACTTCTCCTGTGGAGATTTCTTGCTGCTGGTTTTCTCTCCCGACCTGCAGACTCTTGCTATGTGTCCTACTTTTCCACACTGTCTGCACACTTTGTCCTTGAACCAGCAATCATTATGGTCGTGTGTTGTTCTGCCGCAGCGATAGCACTTCACTGTTCCGTATGACATTTCATTTGTGCCATATTCTTGCGGTCTCCGTTGTATCTCTGCAGCGCCCCGTGCTGCTGCTTCGTGTGATACTGCAATGCTGAAAGCCTTGTCCAGTGTAAGATCCTTTTCTGATAGAAGCTGTTTCTGGGTTCCTTCACTTTGAAGCCCACACACAAACTTGTCCCTTAAAGTATCTGCTAGTCCCATTCCAAACTGGCAGTGTTTCGATAGCTTGCGCAGTTCCGTT
Source organism: Somniosus microcephalus (assembly GCF_052327205.1). Taxonomy (NCBI): domain Eukaryota; kingdom Metazoa; phylum Chordata; class Chondrichthyes; order Squaliformes; family Somniosidae; genus Somniosus; species Somniosus microcephalus. Next base: position 247,968,053 of record NC_140990.1, on the reverse strand, counting down.
AAATACTCAGCATTACTTTCATCTTTATGCTGGTTCCTTTTGTGAAACTTAAATCTTTCTGCTATCAGCAGTGGTGTGGGGTTTAAGTGGTCCTGTAGGATTGACACTATGTTTTCAAAATCCTTTTCTACTGGCTTCTCTGGGGTTACTAGGTTTCGTAGTAAGCCATACGTTTTTGCACCCATTGAATTCAACAATACCAGCGCTTTCTTGTCATCTGGCACTTCATTCGCCTTGCAGTATACTTGTATGCGTTCGACATATGTCGTCCAATCTTCGACTTCATTGTCGAACGCTGTGATACTGCCACTCTTCGGCATTTTTGGGTGTGGTTAGACTGGCTTAAAATGGCGTCTCCCGCGCTTTCCTTTCTTCCCTGCTGCGGCTTAAAATGGCGTCTCCTGCGCTTTCCTTTCTTCCCTGCTGCGGCTTAAAATGGCGTCTCCCGCGCTGCTGCCAAAGCCGCTCTCGGCGGTCCTCGTGGCAAATGGCGATGCCCTGTGGGTTTCATGCGCTGCTCCTGCGCTGCTGCCAATGCCGCTCTCTGCGGTCCTCGTGGCAATGGCAGCGCCTCGCTTTTTCCTGTGCGCCTCTCTCCCCCGTTGACGCTGCTCGGCCCTTGAACACTGGCTGCGCTCTGCTCTCTCTCGTCTCTCTCCCCGTTGACGCCGCTCGGTCCTGAACACCGGCTGTGCCCTGTGCGCTCTGCCCTCTCTCTCTCCCCCGTCGACGCTGCTCGGCCTTTTTCTGTGCCGCTCGGTCGGCTCTAGCCGCCGCTGTCTGGGAAGGGTCTGCGCAGTACCTGTTGCCAGCCTGTTTCGCTGGACCGCCGTGACTGGAAAGCCAAGCCTGGCTCTCGACAGCCTCCCCTGTGATGCTCAAATCTCCGCTGGATGACTGGGTCGACGCCCGTGCTTCTGGACTCGACCTCCTTCCACTGTTCTCCAGGAGCGAATCCCTGGGAGGTGATGCAGAGTTGCAGGTAGGTTTGAATCTGCGTCGTCGCCAATGTTATATCCGTGTATCTTAATGTTGTGTCCTTCAATAATCAGACAACAGACTGCAGGGAACGATCAACAGGTGTTTACTGAATGAGGGTTCAAACTGCAACTGACTGTACAGATCACTACTCAGGGTTTATATACAGGTGTGGTCACTGCCGGTACTACAGGATACAGGAGCTGTAAAAAGTAGTTCTCCCCCTTAAAGGTACATACATTACAGATAGCACTGTTAACGACTCCTTCCATCACTTTATTGAAGATTGGGACCAGGCTAATAGGGCAGTAATTGACTGGGTTGGATTTGTCCTGATTTTTGTGGACAGGACATACATGAGTAATTTTCCACATTGTTGGGTAAATGCCAGTGCTGTAGCTGTACTAGAACAGCTGAGCTAGGGGCGGGCCTAGTTCTGGAGCACTACAGCTGGGATGTTGTTGGGACTTGTAGCGTTTTCTGTGATCAATGTACTCAGTCGTATATTAGAATAGATCAAGTGGAACTTAACACTATTGGATAAACCATAATCAGATTACATCAAAACTGTAATTAAACTACTTCTTATAAGCCAGAATTGGCAGCAAATTGTGCTTTTGCTTTTTTGTATTGTACACATGGTGCTCCTTGAAAGTAGTGACTACAAAAGAATGTGTCATAAGTGTGGTAAACCACTGTTATAGTTATCACTGTATATTGTTCTCACTGTTCTCACTGTCACATCACTACACGAGGTCGCCTCTTGTCGCACTGTTATACCTGGGCTGACCACCTCCGACTCCGCCCATTACCTGCCCAGGTATAAAGGTAGCTGACTGGCTAGTATTCCTCCCTGTTGGATCGGATCACCCACGAGGGTGGGCTCTGTTATTTAGCCAATAAAAACCTTCAGTTACGTTCTTAACTCGTCGCCTTTTATTGGACTAATTGATAGGCATATCAATTTTATTGACTAAATTTTAAAGATGTCTGATAATGAACAGCAACAGCAAGGAGCTCACCCAGCAGCACAGCAACAGCAGCCTCCAGACAACGGGCCACACCAGCCGGCTTGGCTGCAAGCCTTGAAACCACCATACCTGGATCTAAACCCACAGGCACCAAACTCAGCCAACGACTTCAAACACTGGCTGGACTGCTTCGAATCGTACCTGGAGGAAGCCGTCGTCCCTCAGAGATCCAAACTAAGAGTCCTGAAAGCCCAAGCGAGCCCGAGAGTATATACACTCATCCAGGACATGACTACGTACGACGACGCCATCAACCTACTGAAACAGCAGTACCGGAGCCCGGTAAACTACATGTACACTAGGCATCTCTTAAGATCTCGCCAGCAACAGCCAGGAGAATCGATAGCTGAATTTTCACGAGCGCTGAGACAACTCGGCAGGAACTGTGACTTTAAAGCGGTGACGGCTACTGCGAACATGGAAGACAATGTCCGCGACGCCTTGGTGAGAGGCCTACGTTCCGACTACACACGGCAAAGACTGCTTGAAGCTAAGGACATAGACCTGGACAAGGCCGAAGCCCTCGCCCTCACCCTAGAGGCCACCCAGCAAGACCAGGAAGCGTTTGCCAGGTACTATTCGCGACCCTGGGACTCGGGCCCGACCCCCACCCCACCACCCTTCACAGCGCTGCCCCCGGGACCTACCTCAGCGTCTGCATCACGGATCCGACCGGGCCCGCTAGCCCCGGTACCGGCCCCGACATCAGGCAACCCCGATCGGGCCGCTGGCTGCTTCTTTTGCGGCCAGGAGAAGCATCCGAGGTCGCGCTGCCCAGCCAAAAACTCGACCTGCAAAACCTGCCTCAAGAAAGGCCACTTCTCCAAGGCCTGCAGAAGCAAATCCTCAGAAGCCAGCAGTGCCTCATGCGAACCCTGGGGGCGGCCATCTTTGTGCGGGGCAGCCGAAGCCTGCAGAGCCTCATGGGAAAACCAGGGGCGGCCATCTTTGTGCGGGGCAGCCGAAGCCTGCAGAGCCTCATGGGAACAGCAGGGGCGGCCATCTTTGTGCGGGGCAAACGATTTAAACAGAGCCTCATGTGAACTACGGGGGCCGCCATCTTCGCCGCCATCTTGTCATGACAACGACGCGCTCATCTACACCCTAGCTTCCGTGACCCTGGATCAAGCCCGCCCGCACCACCTGGCCAGCTCAATGATGGACATCAAAGTCAACGGCCACGCCACGACCTGCCTGTTCGACAGCGGAAGCACGGAGAGCTTCATCCACCCAGACACGGTGAGCCACTACTCCCTCCCCGTCCTGCCAACGCGCAGCCGCATCTCGATGGCATCGAGGTCGCACGCCACAGACATCAGCGGCTACTGTGTCGTGACATTGTCGGTTAAAGGGACAGAGTATAAAAATTTTAAACTCCTCGTACTCCCCCAGCTGTGCGCTGCCGTCATACTAGGGCTGGACTTCCAATCCCACCTCCAAAGTGTAACCCTAGCATACGGTGGACCCCTCCCCCCACTCACAGTCGACAACCAGCGAAAGTTAAACCGCCCACCGCGTAACACCTGCAGCCTATCCACCCTCAAGGTACCGCCACCTTCCCTGTTCGCTAACCTCACCCCCGACTGCAAACCTGTCGCTACTAAGAGCAGGCGGTACAGCGCTGGGGACAGAGCCTTCATTAGCTCTGAGGTGCAGCGACTCCTGAAAGAGGGCATTATTGAGGGGAGCAGCAGCCCCTGGCGTGCCCAGGTGGTGGTAGTCAAGACCGGCGACAAAAATCGCCTGGTTATCGACTACAGCCAGACCATAAACAGATACACCCAGCTGGACGCATACCCCCTCCCCCGCATATCGGACATGGTCAATGAGATTGCACAATACCGCGTATTCTCGACCATCGACCTCAAGTCGGCCTACCACCAACTCCCCATCAGCCCGGAGGACAGCCAGTACACCGCCTTCGAGGCGAATGGCCGCCTCTACCAATTCCTTAGGGTCCCCTTTGGTGTCACCAACGGGGTCTCGGTTTTCCAACGGGAGATGGACCGGATGGTTGACCAGAACGGACTACAGGCCACTTTCCCCTATCTCGATAACGTCACCATCTGCGGCCGCAACCGGCAGGACCATGACGTGAATCTGGAGAAATTCCTCCGTACGGCCCAACGGCTGAACCTCACCTACAATAAGGAGAAATGCGTGTTTAACACAGCGCGCCTTGCCATCCTTGGCTGTGTAGTAGAGAACGGAGTCATCGGCCCCGACCCCGAAAGAATGCGCCCCCTCATGGAGCTACCCCTCCCCCACTGTCCAAAAGCACTTAGGAGAACCCTGGGGCTTTTCGCCTACTATGCCCAATGGGTACCCAATTATGCGGACAAAGCCAGACCCCTCCTGAAAACCACATCCTTCCCCCTCACGGAAGAGGCGTGCGCGGCCTTCTCCCTCATTAAGGGAGACATAGCCAAGGCCACAATGCACGCAGTGGATGAGTCAATCCCCTTCCAAGTGGAGAGCGATGCATCCGACTTCGCCCTAGCCGCCACCCTTAACCAGGAGGGTAGGCCGGTAGCCTTCTTCTCAAGGACCCTACAGGGCCCCGAGACCCGACACTCGTCGGTCGAGAAGGAAGCCCAGGCAATTGTGGAGGCAGTACGGCGCTGGAGGCACTACTTGGCAGGCAAACGATTTACCCTCCTCACCGACCAACGCTCGGTTGCCTTCATGTTTAATAACAAGCTGAGGGGCAAGATCAAGAACGACAAAATCTTGAGGTGGAGAATCGAGCTTTCCACCTATGATTATGAGATCTTGTACCGGCCCGGTAAACTGAACGACCCCCCTGATGCTCTTTCACGCATTACATGCGCCAGCGCGCAAAGTGATAGACTTCAGACCCTCCACAATGACCTCTGCCACCCCGGAGTCACCAGACTCTACCATTTCATTAAGGCCCGCAACCTGCCATACTCCATCGAGGAGGTCAGGACCATGACCAGGAACTGCCAGATCTGTGCTGAGTGCAAACCGCACTTCTATAAGCCGGACAGAGCAAGCCTGATCAAGGCCACCCGCCCCTTCGAGCGTCTGAGCATCGACTTCAAGGGGCCCCTACCGTCATCCGACCGTAATGTGTACTTCCTCAACATCGTTGATGAGTACTCCCGTTTCCCCTTTGCCTTCCCCTGCCCAGACATGACCAGTAACACGGTCATTAAATGCCTGAACAAACTCTTCGCCTTGTTCGGGTTCCCGAACTATATACATAGTGACCGGGGCGCCTCCTTCATGAGCGAGGAACTCCGTCAGTTCCTATTGGAGAGGGGTATTGCAGCAAGCAGGACCACCAGCTACAACCCCCGAGGGAACGGCCAGGTGGAAAGAGAGAACGCGACGGTATGGAAGGCCACCCTCTTAGCCTTAAAGTCTAAGGGCCTCCCAACCTCCCGCTGGCAAGAGGTCCTCCCGATTGCGCTGCACTCCATCCGGTCACTACTTTGCACTGCCATTAACACCACCCCCCATGCCCGAATGTTTGTCTTCCCCAGGAAGTCGACTACGGGAACCACCCTACCAACCTGGCTGACCTCTCCGGGACCCGTCTTGCTGCGAAAGCACGTGAGGGCCCATAAAACGGACCCCCTGGTCGAGAAGGTGAACCTCCTGCACGCCAACCCCCAGTACGCCTATGTGGCTTACCCAGACGGACGGGAGGACACTGTCTCCTTACGAGACCTCGCACCCTCACCCCCCCCTCCCAACCCCCCGAGTCCAGCCGAGGTAGACGGCATGCCGGAACCCCACGAGCCTTTGCCGACTACGCAGACACCAGCTTTAACACCGGATAATGTAACACCGCCGCTGCGACGATCGGAGAGGCTAACGAAGCCTCCGGACAGACTGACATACCAGAGCTGGTAATACACTTCACCCCGCCGGACTCTAATCTAAACAAGGGGTGAATGTGGTAAACCACTGTTATAGTTATCACTGTATATTGTTCTCACTGTTCTCACTGTCACATCACTACACGAGGTCGCCTCTTGTCGCACTGTTATACCTGGGCTGACCACCTCCGACTCCGCCCATTACCTGCCCAGGTATAAAGGTAGCTGACTGGCTAGTATTCCTCCCTGTTGGATCGGATCACCCACGAGGGTGGGCTCTGTTATTTAGCCAATAAAAACCTTCAGTTACGTTCTTAACTCGTCGCCTTTTATTGGACTAATTGATAGGCATATCAATAAGAACATAAGAACATAAGAAATAGGAGCAGGAGTAGGCCAATCGGCCCCTCGAGCCTGCTCCGCCATTCAATAAGATCATGGCTGATCTGATCCTAACCGCCAATCCACTATCACAGAACCATCTCCTGAATCTAACAGAATTAGACACACGAAATAGGAGCAGGATCAGGCTACACGGCCCCTGGGCCCGCTCCGCTACCCACAGGGCCATGACCGATCCGAACCTAGACTCATGTCCAAATTCCTGCCCGCTCCCCGTAACTTCCTTTACTTCTAGGAAACTGTCTATTTCTGTTTTAAATTTATGTAATGATGTAGCTTCTACAGCTTTTTGGGGCAGCATATTCCATGGACCTACCACCCTCTGAGTGAAGTAGTTCCTCCTCATCTCAGTTTTGAAAGAGCAGCCCCTTATTCTAAGACTATGCCCCCTAATTCTAGTTTCACCCATCATTGGGAACATCTTCCCTGCATCCACCCGATCCAACCCCTTCACAATCTTATATGTTTCAATAAGATTGCCTCTCATTCTTCTGAACTCCAATGAGTAGAGCCCCAATCTACTCAACCTCTCCTCATATGTCCATCCCCTCATCCCCGGGATTAACCGAGTGAACCTTCTTTGTACTGACTCGAGAGCAAGTATGTCCTTTCTTAAGTATGGACACCAAAACTGTATGCAGCATTCCAGGTGCGGTCTCACCAATACCTTGTACAACTGAAGCAATACCTCCCTATTTTTATATTCTATCCCCCTAGCAATGAAAGCCAACGTTCCATTGGCCTTCTTAATCACTTGCTGCACCTGCATACTAACCTTTTGAGTTTCGTGCACCAGGACCCCCAGATCCCTTTGTACTTCAGTACTTTCCAGTTTCTTGCCATTAAGATAATAACTTGCTCTACGATTTTTCCTGCCAAAGTGCATAACCTCACACTTTCCAGTATTGTATTCCATCTGCCAAAGCTCTGCCCACTTACTTAGCCTGTCGATGTCCCCTTGCAGGTTTTTTATGTCCTCCTCACTCACTACTTTCCCTCCCATCTTAGTATCATCTGCAAACTTTGATATGTTACACTCGGTCCCCTCCTCCAAATCGTTAATATAGATTGTAAAGAGTTGGGGACCCAGCACTGACCCCTGCGGAACACCACTAGTTACTGATTGCCAGTCTGAGAATGAACCATTTATCCCAACTCTCTGCCTTCTGTTAGATAGCCAATCCTCTATCCATGCCAGAATATTACCCCCAATCCCGTGATTTTTTATCTTAAGCAATAATCTTTTGTGTGGCACCTTGTCAAATGCCTTTTGGAAGTCTAAATACACTATGTCCACTGGTTCCCCTTTATCCACCCTATACGTTACTTCCTCAAAGAACTCCAGCAAATTTGTCAAACATGACTTCCCCTTCATAAAACCATGCTGACTTTGTCCTATTAAATTATGATTATCCAAATGTCCTGTTACTGTCTCCTTAATAATGGACTCCAAAATTTTACCTACCACAGATGTTAGGCTAACCGGTCTATAGTTTCCAGCCTTCTGTCTACTGCCCTTTTTAAATAAGGGTGTTACATTAGCAGTTTTCCAGTCTGCTGGGACCTTTGCCGAGTCCAGGGAGTTTTGGAAAATTATTACCAATGCATCCACAATCCCTACCGCCACTTCCCTCAAGACCCTAGGATGTAAGCCATCAGGTCCAGGTGATTTATCCGCCTTGAGTCCCATTATTTTACCGAGTACCACTTCCTTAGTGATTTTGATCGTGTTTAGCTCCTCCCCCCCTTTAGCCCCCTGTTTGTCCAGTGTTGGGATATTCTTAGTGTCTTCTACTGTAAAGACTGATGTAAAATATTCATTCAGTGTTTTTGCCATCTCCATATTTCCCACCATTAATTTCCTGGTCTCATCCTCTAAGGGACCAACATTTACTTTAGCCACCCTTTTTCTTTTTATATAACTATAAAAACTCTTACCATCTGTTTTTATATTTTTTGCTAATTTACTTTCATAATCTATCTTCCCTTTCTTAATCAATCTTTTTGTTATTTTTTGCTGTCTTTTAAAGTTTTCCCAATCCTCTATCCTCCCACTAGATTTGGCTACCTTATATGCCCTTGTTTTTAGTCGAATACTATCCTTAATTTCTTTACTTAGCCACGGATGGCTGTCTTTTCTTTTACACCCTTTTCTTCTCAGTGGAATATATATTTTTTGGAAGTTGTAAAATAACTCCTTAAATGTACACCACTGATCATGTATCGTCTTACCCTTTAATCTATTTTCCCAATCCACTCTACTCAATTCCGCTCTCATACCTTCATAGTCTCCTTTACTCAAGCTTAGCACGCTTGTTTGAGATCCAACCTTCTCACCCTCTAATTGAATATGGAATTCAACCATGTTATGGTCACTCATTCCAAGGGGATCCTTTACTAGGACATTTTTAATTAATCCCATCTCGTTACACAGGACCAGATCTAAGGTTGGTTGCCCCCTGGTCGGTTCAGTTACATACTGCTCAAGAAACCCATCCCTAATACAGTCAATGAACTCATCCTCAAGGCAGCCCTGCCCAATTTGATTTGTACAATTAATATGATAGTTAAAATCCCCCATAATTATAGATGTTCCCTTATTACAAGCCTCAACTATTTCCTGATTGATACTCTGTCCAACAGAGTTGCCACTGTTCGGAGGCCTATAGACTACGCCCACTAGTGTTTTTTTCCCCTTATTATTCCTTACCTCCACCCAAACTGTTTCATTATCCTGATCTTTTGACCCAATATCATTTCTCTGTATTACAGTGATTCCTTCCTTTATTAACATAGCCACCCCACCTCCCCTTCCTTCCTGCCTGTCCTTCCTGATCGTTAAATAACCTGGTATGTTTAATTCCCAGGCATTGTCACCCTGCAGCTATGTTTCTGTAATGGCCACAAGATCATACCCATATGTAGTTATTTGTGCCATTAACTCGTCTATTTTGTTACGAATGCTACGTGCATTCAGATAGAGAACTTTCAAAGATGTTTTGTGACACTTAGTTCCTGCTTTTGCCCTTTTTATTACTTTACCTTTTACTCCATACCTTCTGCCCCTTCCTGACACGCTCTGGTTTTTAATTTCCCCACTGCTACCTAAGTCTATGACCTTCTCTGTTGTCATTTTTATTATTTGCTCTCTAGGAACCTCCCCCCCACTAGTTAGTTTAAAGCCCTCTCTACAGCCCTAGTTATATGATCCACCAGGACTCTAGTCCCAGCACTGGCCAAGTGAAGCCCGTCCCAACGGAACAGCTCCCTCCTGCCCCAGTACTGGTGCCAGTGTCCCAGGAAGCAAAACCCATTTCTCCCACACCAGTCTTTGAGCCACGCATTTAACTTTCTAATTTTATTTGTCCTAGCCAAATTCGCTCGTGGCTCAGGTAATAATCCAGAGATTATTACCCTTGTGGTTCTGCTTTTTAATTTGGCCCCTAGCTGCTCAAACTCCCTCAGCAGAACCTCCTTCCTTGTCCTATCTATGTCGTTGGTACCAACATGGACCACGACAACTGGATCCTCCCCCTCCCACTCCAAGTTTCTCTCCAGTCCAGAGGAGATGTCCTTAACCCTGGCACCAGGCAGGCAACACAGCCTTCGGGACTCTCGCTCTCGGCTGCAAAGAACTCTATCTATCCCCCTAATGATACTATCCCCTACCACTACAACATTTCTTTTAACTCCCCCCACTTGAATGGCCCCCTGCTCCACGGTGCTGTGGCCAGGTTGCTCATCCTCCCTGCAGTCCCTGCTCCTGTCCCCACAGGGAGTAAGAGCCTCGAACCTGTTGGACAAGTGCAAGGGCTGTGGCTCCTCCAACACAACCTCCTGGATCCCCGTACCTGCCTCACTTCTAGTCACACCATCCTGACCCTGGCCACGGACTACATCTGAATTGTAAAAACATATGTAAAAACTTTAGCAATTTCACTGAAATATAAAAGAATGCAAGAAAAGCTTAACCATATAACTGGCAAGATATTTTTATTTTAAAAGGAACTGGCATTAGGGCTGAGGTAAACATTAGTAGTCAATAAATAAATAAAATTTATTTTATCGGAAAGAAAATTATCCTCACAACTATTATACAAACTTAATGAAACAGACATGTACCCATTTGTCCCCCATGAGATAGCAGATATTCATAACTCACAAGGGGAAAAATTGAACATTGTGGTGTCTTTTGGGTGGAAATTGAGCTTTGCATGGACGCATTTTGGGTCGTAATCTTCCCTGGAAATACGTCAGCTGCTAAATTGAAAGAAGACGAATCCAAATGTGCAGGACGCCCTCCTGAAACAGACTTTAGGCACATTGACTATGCAAAATGGGGTCCTAACACCATTTTTAGGACCTCAGGCCAACATCTAAGGACAGATTACACACAAATAAGCCTTCGAATCGCGCCGCTACTGACTTTGTCCTTGCTTATGAAAAAAACAAATAAATTCCACTCAACAATTAATTTACAAAAGGATGATGACACTTTGGATCTGCAAAAATCAAAAGTGTTTGTTTCCCTTTCCAAAGTTAATACATTTTTTAAACATAATTTTTGATCCCAGCAGGGCGGAAAAGCTGAAGTCCACGTAGTGCTTTGCCTTCTTATTGAAAACAGCTGTGCAGTTAGAAAGAAGTCTGTTTTTAGATGAAAGACATCTTAAAAAAACACAGGAAGTGCAGCTTGAGGACACTAGCATCCCTTGACGATCTAATTCAATAATTCACCGACACAGCTTGCTATGTTGTGCAGTGCATGATGTATAATCTGTAACATAACGAAGCCTTTTTACTTTCAGCACAGTAAGACATTCCAGACACAGGCCTGTTGTCTTAGCGTGAGATTCTTCTGTATGTGTAGGAAGTATAGCTGAATGCACATTCCACAGAATATATGAAAGAGAATGGCTAGAAGTAATTTGAGGACCAATTTTAGTGAGGTGTATTATTGCTTGTATTTTTGTCAGAGAGCAGGCCTAATTTATATTGTATAAAAATAAAAGTTAGTGAAATGTAAGCTGAATAGAAATAGTCAGATTCAAATTTAAGATCATTCTAATTTTAGGAACATTGTAGTTAAGCTTCAAAATTGTCCTCAGAATAATAGTTAAACCATATTAATGGATTGCACTGTTACGCCATTATTTACTTATCAACTTGATATGATAATCATTGTGTGATTACTTGTTTAACAATAGGCTGGGGTGATTTTTGTATACAGCATATATTGGGTGGGTGGTGTGTCCACCCCACCTGCTCGATGACGCTAGAGGGAGGCCCATCAACTTGCATGGTGAGGCCTTATTTAAATACAACAGGCAAGCTGTCAGGACTAATCATACTCCTGATAGGCAGCTCGCCCATTGACAAGGCGGGAAATCTGGCGGGCCAGCTGCCACTTAAAGAGGCAACCTGCAGCCCTTAAAGGGGAGGCGCCCTTTTCAAAGGTGGCCACTGGAAAGCACGTTATTGGGGCAGCAAGCTACCTGACATCATTTAGGGCCCCACGATTCTCTGGTGCGGCTGTGGAGGTGCTCGTGGTGCAAGTGAGGAACAGGAAGCATGTCCTTTTCCCCTCTGATGGGTGACAGGTGCCCCAGCCAATTGTCAACCAGCAGTGGAGAGGGATGGTTGAGGAGGTCAATGCCAGCAGCATAGCTCCAAGGACCTAGCTGGCGTGCAGGATGACATTTCCAGCACTGCCAAGGTAAAGATTCCCATGTCCATGAACACTAATCATTAAAAGCAAGTGCACAGGTACAAAAAGTAATCAAAAAGGTTAAGAGAATGTTGGCCTTTATCTCAAGGGGGGTTGGAATTCAAAAGTGAGGAAATTATGCTTCAGTTGTAAGGAGACTTGGTCAGACTTCATCTGGAGTTTTTCATTCAGTTTTAGGCACTGAACCTCATGAAAGATATTGGTCTTGGAAGGGGTACAGTGCAGATTCACCAGAATTATACCAGGGAGTCTAGACTTTCCAATAGAACATTAAATCACTTGTCAATGGTCTGGTAGTATGTGTATGCAGTACTTGCCTCCCAACCAGTTGTTTGAGTGCCAGGTCAGGTGCGAGTTCTGTAGGTTTCCCAGGTAAAATACTATTATTAGCTTGTCTTCTTCAAGCACACCATCCTGCCAACTGGTCGTATTAACAACAGTTAGTGCAGTCTGGAGTCCAGCTGCTAGACACTACTCAGCTCGATTCAGATCCCATGAGATATGATTTAAGTATCGTTTTCAAAGGAAAGCAACATAAATATAAAATGTTTGGAAACATGTGTATTCAGATACATTTCAATGATTTCAGAGTTACCAGAAAATACAAAGTATGGTTGGACAGTTTTCAATTGCTATTAGTGATTTAACCACAACTATATCAACTGCACTTTACACCTCTACAAATTAACCATTTATTAAGCATTATTTATGATATTATAATTAATATTTTGCTTAAGTAAATCTGTTATGGATTAATCGATTATTAGTAATCCTGGTTACAATTTATAAAATCAATTCAATTTTTGGAGAATATGGATTGTCTAAGGACTTGGTTTCAATTTTATTTTTCAAAAGGAGCAAATAAATAAAGCATTAGAATATGGTGTTCCAATTCTGTCGGATTCAATTACTGTAAACAGCACCATTCAATGCAATTAGACATGAGCATTATTTTGTCAAAAGCATGTAGGGAAATAGACTTCATAATTAATATTGATGGCTCACTGTATGTGGTGACAGTTTTGGCATATATTGTTAAAATAAATTCTAGATGAGTCAGCCTGATTTAAAAAAAAGAAAAAGAGGCTCCCCTGATGACTCAACTAGTCAAGACAGTGCATAGTGGAATCATAGAGATCAAGAAATCCCGAGGTTTGATATCCAGTATGTGTACAATTAGCCTGGGCACTAGTAGGGGTGTTGTAGTTGCAAAATTAATTTTAAGTTAGTGTGGGGGAAATCAGTCAGGGCTCCCAGTCCTGATCACTATTCCAGATCCTTGCTAGAAGTGCACATGCACGATGATGAGTGCAGGATCGGGCTCTGCTCTAATGTTCCCCACAATAAAACAGCCTGCTGACACGCTTTGTCCCGATTCTCAGGTGAAAAATGGTCACATGGGAGAGGTTCCAGAAGGGAGTGCAGGTGGAACTGTTCTCCAGCATGGCAACAAGACAGGATGCAAAAAACAAAAAAAAATGAAACAAAAGAATTAAGATGGAAAAAAAATGACCTCATAGCAATGTCACATTTAAACCCATGACAATATTAGTTTGCAACCGTCAGGTTGAAGCAGAATGTGGCTGATTATGAGACATCGTAAATATTAAACAGCTGAAAAACTTTGATTTTGTATTTCATTTTCTAAGTAAGCAAAACATGAAATGAGCTACCAGGTCTGGTAGCATCTGAAAGGGAAATATGCTTTAATATTTTGGGAAAGGCTCTTTATCATAACTGGTATGGTCTTTGTTTATAAAGAGTGGAGGAGAGAACAAGTGGGAGGTCAAGAGTTTAGATGTGCTAACTATTTCCATAAAGAGGCAGCTAATGCATTTAATAAATATTATCTAAAGTGTTCATCACAAATCCTTTGTAATTACTCTTCTTCACTCTAGGTAGATGTAATAAAGTTTTAAGGGTGGAAGATCAACAAGCTTCTGGTAAACCTACCTGTAACGTACATATGGATGTGCTTCTGTCCAAAAGTCTCTCTAGTAGAGGTTTGGAAATCAAGCTTCCAATAGAAAATATGAGGGATACTGTCTACAATGCAGTTTTCAAAAGTAGGAGCCTCATAACAAGGCACTTCAGAAAGCCATAAATGGTGGGTTTAATAATAAATTTAATTAATTACATAGATATGGGTGAACAGGTGATGTGTCACTGTTGCAAAATGTGGGAGCTGGTGGACCCCATTGAGGCTCACGGTGATTACATTTGCGATAAGTGTTTGCTGCTAGAGGAACTCAAGCTCCATGTTAAAGAGCTTGAGGCCGAGCTTCAGACACTGCGACACATCAGGGAGGGGGAGAAGTTCCTGGACTCTATGTTCCAGGAGGTGGTCACACCTATGAAATTAATTAATGCAGATGTATTCCGTGGTCAGGGACAGGACGGTGTGACTACGAGTGAGGCAGGTACGGGGATCCAGGAGGTAGTGTTGATGGAGCCGCAGCCCTTGCTCTTGTCAAGCAGGATCGAGGTAGTTACTCCCTGTGAGAGTGGGAGCGGGGACTGCAGGGAGGATGAGCAACCTGGCCACAGCACCGTGGTACAGGGGGCCATTCAAGTGGAGGGAGTAAAAAGAAATGTTGTAGTGGTAGGGGATAGTATCATTAGGGGGATAGATAGGGTTCTCTGCAGTCAAGAGCGGGAGTCCCGAAGGCTGTGTTGCCTGCCCGGTGCCAGGGTTAAGGACATCTCTTCTGGGCTGGAAAGAAACTTGGAGTGGGAGGGGGAGGATCCAGCTGTCGTGGTCCATGTTGGTACAAACGACGTAGATAGGACAAGGAAGACGGTTCTGTTAAAGGAGTATGAGCAGCTAGGAGTCAAATTAAAAAACAGAACCTCAAGGGTAATAATCTCTGGGTTATTACCTGAGCCACGAGCGAATTTGGCTAGGTTAAATAAAATTAAAGAGTTAAATGCGTGGCTCAAAGACTGGTGTGGGAGAAATGGGTTTTGCTTCTTGGGACATTGGCACCAGTACTGGGACAGGAGGGAGCTGTTCCGTTGGGATGGACTCCACTTGGCCAGTGCTGGGACTAGAGTCCTGGCGAATCATATAACTAGGGCTGTAGAGAGGGCTTTAAACTAATTAGTGGGGGGGGGAGGTTTCTAGAGAGCAAATAACAGAAATGACAACGGAGAAGGTCACAGACTTAGGTAGCAGTGGGGGAATTAAAAATCAGAACGTGTCAGGAAGGGACAGAAGGTATGGAGTAAAAGGTAAAGTACTAAAAGGGGAAAAAACAGGAACTAAGTGTCACAAAACATATTTGAAAGTTCTTTATCTGAATGCATGTAGCATTCATAACAAAATGAATGAGTTAACGGCACAAATAACGACATATGGGTATGATCTTGTGGCCATTACAGAAACATGGCTGCAGGGTGACCATGACTGGGAATTAAACATACCAGGTTATTTAACAATCAGGAAGGACAGGCAGGAAGGGAGGGGAGGTGGGGTGGCTATGTTAATAAAGGAAGGAATCACTATAATACAGAGAAATGATATTGGGTCAAAGGAGCAGGATAGTGAAACAGTTTGGGTGGAGATAAGGAATAACAAGGGGGAAAAAACACTAGTGGGCGTAGTCTATAGGCCTCCGAACAGTTGCAACTCTGTTGGACGGAGTATTAATCAGGAAATAGTTGAGGCTTGTAATAAGGGAGCATCTATAATTATGGGGGATTTTAATTATCATATTAACTGGACAAATCAAACTGGGCAGAGCAGCCTTGAGGATGAGTTCATTGAGTGTATTAGGGATGGGTTTCTTGAGCAGTATGTAACTGAACCGACCAGGGGGCAAGCAACCTTAGATTTGGTCCTGTGTAATGAGACAGGATTAATTAAAAATGTCCTAGTAAAGGATCCCCTTGGAATGAGTGACCATAACATGGTTGAATTCCATATTCAATTAGAGGGTGAGAAGGTTGGATCTCAAACAAGCGTGCTGAGCTTGAATAAAGGAGACTATGAAGGTATGAGAGCGGAATTGATTCGAGTGGACTGGGAAAATAGATTAAAGGGTAAGACGGTACATGATCAGTGGTGTACATTTAAGGAGTTATTTTACAACTTCCAAAAAATATATATTCCACTGAGGGAAAAAGGGTGTAAAAGAAAAGATAGCCATCCGTGGCTAAGTAAAGTAATCAAGGATAGTATCTGACTAAAAACAAGGGCATATAAGGTAGCCAAATCTAGTGGGAGGATAGAAGATTGGGAAGTCTTTAAAGGACAGCAAAAAATAACTAAAAGATTGATTAAGAAAGGGAAGATAGATTATGAAAGTAAATTAGCAAAAAATATAAAAACAGATAGCAAAAGTTTCTATAGTTATATAAAAAGAAAAAGGGTGGCTAAAGTAAATGTTGGTCCCTTAGAGGGTGAGATGGGGAAATTAATGGTGGGAAACATGGAGATGGCAAAAACGCTGAACAAATATTTTGTATCAGTCTTTACGGTAGAGGACACTAAGAATATCCCAACACTGGACAAACAGGGGGCTCTAGGGGGGGAGGAGCTAAAAACGCTTAAAATCACTAAGGAAGTGGTACTTGGTAAAATAATGGGACTCAAGGCGGATAAATCCCCTGGACCTGATGGCTTACATCCTAGGGTCTTGAGGGAAGTGGCGTTAGGGATTGTGGATGCATTGGTAATAATTTTCCAAAACTCCCTGGACTCAGCAAAGGTCCCAGCAGATTGGAAAACTGCTAATGTAACACCCTTATTTAAAAAGGGTAGTAGGCAGAAGGCTGGAAACTATAGACCTGTTAGCCTAACATCTGTGGTTGGTAAAATGTTAGAGTCCATTATTAAGGAGACAGTAACGGGACATTTGGATAAACATAATTTAATAGGACAAATTCAGCATGGTTTCATGAAGGGGAAGTCATGTTTGACAAATTTGCTTGAGTTCTTTGAGGAAGTAACATACAAGGTGGACAAAGGGGAACCAGTGGATGTAGTGTATTTAGACTTCCAAAAGGCATTTGACAAGGTGCCACACAAAAGATTATTGCTCAAGATAAAAAATCATGGGATTGGGGGTAATATTCTGGCGTGGGTGGAGGATTGGCTCTCTAACAGAAAGCAGAGAGTTGGGATAAATGGTTAGTTCTCAGACTGGCAATCAGTAACTAGTGGTGTTCCGCAGGGGTCAGTGCTGGGTCCCCAACTCTTTACAATCTATATTAACGATTTGGAGGAGGGGACCGAGTGTAACATATCAAAGTTTGCAGATGATACAAAGATGGGACGGAAAGTAGTGAGTGAGGAGGACATAAAAAACCTGCAAAGGGACATAGACAGGTTAAGTAAGTGGGCAGAGATTTGGCAGATGGAATACAATACTGGAAAGTGTGAGGTTATGCACTTTGGCAGGAAAAATCATAGAGCAAATTATTATCTTAATGGCAAGAAACTGGAAAGTACTGTAGTACAAAGGGATCTGGGGGTCCTGGTGCACGAAACTCAAAAAGTTAGTATGCAGGTGCAGCAAGTGATCAAGAAGGCCAATGGAATGTTGGCTTTTATTGCTAGGGGGATAGAATATAAAAACAGGGAAGTATTGCTGCAGTTGTAAAAGGTATTGGTGAGACCGCACCTGGAATACTGCATACAGTTTTGGTGTCCATACTTAAGAAAAGACATACTTGCTCTCGAGTCAGTACAAAGAAGGTTCACTCGGTTAATCCCGGGGGTGAGGGGGTGGTCATATGAGGATTGGGACTCTACTCATTGGAGTTCAGAAGAATGAGAAGCGATCTTATTGAAACATATAAGATTGTGAAGGGGATTGATCGGGTGGATGCGGTGAGGATGTTCCCAATGATGGGTGAAACTAGAACTAGGGGGCATAATCTTAGAATAAGGGGCTGCTCTTTCAAAACTGAGATGAGGAGAAACTTCTTCACTCAGAGGGTGGTAGGTTTGTGGAATTGGCTGCCCCAGAAAGCTGTGGAAGCTACATCATTAAATAAATTTAAAACAGAAATAGATAGTTTCCTAGAAGTAAAGGGAATTAAGGGTTACGGGGAGCGGGCAGGAAATTGGACATGAGTCTAGGTTCAGAATGGTCACGGCCCTGTGGGTAGTGGAGTGGGCCCAGGGGCCGTGTAGCCTGGTTCTGCTCCTACTTCTTGTGTTCTAATTCTGTGTTAGATTTCAGGAGATGGTTTTATTCCTGATCCTGGCTGGGGTGGAGATCGCCTTTACAGAAGGTAAGTACTGTAGAAAATATAGGGACAGAGTGATCTCCTGGACGAGTTTCGATTGCCTAGATGGGTCGGAGAGGAGTTTCCCAGATTTTTCCTCCCAAATTGGCCATTGGGTTTTTTACCTGGTTTTTCGCCTCTCCCGGGAGATCACATGGGTTCGGGTGGATGGAGAGTGATAAAAGATTTGAGGTTAGGATCAGATCAGCCATGATCTTATTGAATGGTGGAGCAGGCTCGAGGGGCCGATTGGCCTACGCCTGCTCCTATTTCTTATGTTCTTATGGGTCAATGCATCATTGATAAGCTCTGGCCACATGCTATTATATTATGTACTATCAGGTCTATCTAGAGAATAACTTTGCAACTGATTTTTGTCTTACAGAATGCGTATTAGATAGAAAGCTTCAATCTTAGCAAAATTACAATCTTAGCAAAATTACAATGTATGGAAAACACAAACTTGAACATGATCGTTTTGCACCTCCTTTTAAAATCAGAGGACTAAGCACAGTATCTGAAGCTACAACACAATGATGCTGAGTTGAGATTTGAAATGTGCCCATTTTATCTTGACTGACGTGTACTCAACTTTGTTATTTTTAAACTGACACCTCAGAAGATGGTGTGAATTCAGTGGTATATCTTTTAGGATGTTTGAGTCTTCAGTACAAAATCCTAAGGCTGCTGACCAAGTAGCTGAAAATAAGATTTATCATAGAATGATACAGCACAGAAGGAGGCCATTCAGCCCATCGAGCCGGTGTTGGCTCTTTGAAAGAGCTATATAATGCTGACAAATTCAGTATGCTTCATTTGCATTTTTTCCCATATTAAGTTTTTACTGGTGGCTTTTGACTGTTTGGTAAAGCTTATATCTTGCATGTTTGTTTTCTCATGTTATGTTTGTCAAGAAGATTTCAGATTTCACTGTTAGTTAGTCCGATTTCCCTGCCCTTTCCCCGTAACCATGCAAATTTTCCTGTTCAAGTATTTATCCAATTCCCATTTGAAAGTTACTGCTGAGTTCTTTTCCAATCCTTTCTGGCTACAGGTGTGGTGCCGGAGGACTGCTAACATTGTACAATTGTTTAAAAAGGAAGAAAGGGATAGACCAAGTAATTACAGGCCAGTCAGCCTAACCTTGGTGGTGGGCAAATTTTGGAAAAATTCCTGAGGGACAGTATTAATCGTCATTTAGAAAAGCGCAAATTAATACAAGGTCAGTCAGCATGGATTTGTTAAGGGAAAGTAGTGTCCGACTAATTTGACTGAATTTTTTGAGGAGGTAACAAGCAAAAGGTAATGGTTGACTGGTGTTTTTGTAACTGGAAGGCTGTTTCCAGTGGGGTTCCGCAGGGCTCAGTACTCAGTCCCTTGCTTTTTGTGATATATATCAATGATTTAGACTTCAATGTAGGGGGCATGATTAAGAAGTTTGCAGATGATACAAAAATTGGCCATGTGGTTGATAGTGAGGAAGAAAACTGTAGACTGCAGGAAGATATTCCTAGAGTGTATACGGGATGGTTTCCTGGACCAATATAAGAACATAAGAACATAAGAAATGTGGTGTATGTAACCTGTTCCACCTTAAGAGAACTTAAGCCTGTTCCACCTTAAGAGAACTTAAGCCTGTTCCACCTTAAGAGATGTACTACTTTTTCTGGCTGCTGTATACGTAATACCGGTGGTGACCACACCAGTATATAAGCACTGTGTAGTAATATTGTATTCAGTATAGTCCCTACCTCCAACCAGTAAAGACCTGTTGAATTTACTCTTGTAGTCTGTGTAGTAATTATCACTATAACACACAGACTTAACAGTGGCGACGAGTCCGATTCTTACCCTGCGGCAGTTATTTCCACGGCGGCTTCGTCCACAGACAGGACGTCGAAGAGAGGTTTCCACCCTCATCACCCTACTGGAAGACACGTCGAGCGGCAGGCATCGAGAAACCGGAGTGCAGAAGACATCCTGACCTCGAAGCCTCCATCAGCGACTGTCAGCTTCTTCTTTCTACCTCGGTGGTGGGTAAGCCGGGCAGCGACGCGACAGAAAGTCAACCGCGTTGGCTGTACAGACGGGGCTGGGAAGACGGAGGAATAAGGGCGGTGAGATCGATCGCGACCGGAGATAAGGGCCAGGCCGCTTTCGAGCGAGAGGCGCAGCGCGGGGACATCGATCGCGACCGGAGATAAGGGCCGCATTCGGGCTAAAAGGCGCAGCGTCTGGGGAAACTGAAGGCGCGAGAGCCGCGGTGAAGCAGAGACAGCGTCGGGGGACGGTTGAAGACTGCCAAGCGCGGGAAAACCGCCATTTTGTGGGCAGAGGACGACGACAAGAGCGGGAAGCCGCCATCTTGGATAACATAAAAATACAATAAATTGCAACGATGCCTAAACATG
Organism: Somniosus microcephalus; assembly: GCF_052327205.1. Taxonomy (NCBI): domain Eukaryota; kingdom Metazoa; phylum Chordata; class Chondrichthyes; order Squaliformes; family Somniosidae; genus Somniosus; species Somniosus microcephalus. Next base: position 247,947,421 of record NC_140990.1, on the reverse strand, counting down.
GGAACATTAATACCTTTGACAGTGACATCGAAGATTGGGCCATGTATGTAGAACGCATACAAAATTATTGTAAGGCAAATAAAATTCCTGATGCAGATAAAGCACTAACATTATTAAATTTAATGGGTGCGAAGACATACGGGCAATTGAAACACCTTGTATCACCAGATGAACCGGCGGATAAGACGTTCGAGGAGATTGTTACTGTCCTGAAAAATCATCTAAACCCCACGCCGCTGATGCTAGTGGAACGATTTAAATTTTATGACAGAAGGCAGCTGCAGAATGAAAGCAATGCTGAATATTTGATGGAATTACGTAAGCTAGCAAAATATTGTCAGTTTGGAACGGGACTGACAGAGGCACTACGAGATGAATTTGTGTGTGGTTTATTTAAACAGGATACACAAAAGCGACTGCTCGAGGAGAATGAGCTGACGCTTGAGAAGGCGGTCACTATGGCAGCAGCACACGAAGCCGCAGCGAGAGGCACGGCAGTAATGCAGCTACGGTCACCGGAACTCGGTACAAACAAATTGGGTTTGAGTTCTGTCAAATGTTATCGTTGTGGAAAGACAACGCACGATCAGAACCAGTGTTGGTTTAAAAACCAAGAATGCAGAATGTGTGGCAGGCTTGGCCACATAGCTAAAGTATGCCGGTCAGGAAAGAAGACCAGCAACAAAAAGTCACCGTAAGGAAAATACGCAAAGGTACACAAGGTGACAAAGAACAGTTTGACCGAACAGAAGTCAGATTCAGACGCTAGCAGTAATGAACTGGATAGCTTAAGAGTACACAACGTTGGTAAGGATGCAGATCTCCAGACAATTTGGGTCACTCTTCAGATAGCAGGAGTCCAAGTAAAAATGGAATTGGACACTGGATCGGCATTGACGGTCATGAATAAGAAAGATTACAGAAGGTTATTCCAACATATTCCCCTACAGGATACGGAGATTATATTGAAAACATACACGGGGCAAAGAGTGTACCCCATCGGAAAAATAGAGGTAGAAGTGGTTCACAAGGGTGAAGAAAGCCAAGTAATGGACTTATATGTGCTACCTGAAGGAGGTCCACCACTACTAGGACGGGAGTGGATTAGGAAAATGAATATGGACTGGCACTCCTTGAAGGCACTAACGGTAGATTCTGGGGAAACAGATGTCAAACCTAAACGATTGTCCAGAATATTGGATGATGCTAAAGAGGTGTTCCAGCAGGGACTGGGAACACTGAGAGGAATTACGGCAAACATCAAGATTGATGAACATGCACAACCAAAATTTTTTAAAGCCAGACCGGTACCCTATGCAATACGACCTACTGTTGAAGCGGAACTGGAAGCACTAGAACGTTCAGGTGTACTGTCTAAGGTAGATTGGAGTGAGTGGGCTACGCCCATTGTTCCCGTTATGAAACGTCCTGCGAGCAACAAGCCAGGAGATCCAGGGAAGGTTCGCATCTGTGGAGATTTCAAAATCACCGTTAATCTGGTGCTTCACACGGTGCAGTATCCGCTTCCACGGATTGAGGATATTTTCGCTTCATTGTCTGGCGGGAAACACTTCACCAAGATAGACCTGGCGCAGGCGTACTTGCAGATGGAGGTTGAGGAAGAGTCACGCCAATACCTCACGATCAACACGCATTGAGGGTTGTACCGGTACAATAGGCTGGTTTTTGGAGTGGCATCGGCTCCAGCAATTTGGCAGAGGGCCATGGAGCAGGTATTACAGGGAATTCCAGGCACACAATGTTACCTGGATGATATTCTGATCACAGGTGATGGTGATGAACAACATCTCGCAAACTTGGAACTGGTGCTCAACAGACTGAAAGAGTATGGACTTAGAGTAAATCGGCAGAAATGTGAGTTCTTCCAGAAGCGGATCTCGTACTGTGGCCATGTCATTGACCGGGAGGGGCTTCATAAGTCTCCTGACAAGATTGAGGCAGTTGTAAAGGCTCCCGCTCCGGAGAATGTCTCTCAGTTGAGGTCGTTTCTAGGATTAATTAACTATTACCATAAATTTCTGCCAAATCTATCCACGGTACTGCACCCGTTAAACGCTCTTTTACAGAAAGGGGTACCATGGGAATGGGGCAAAAACTGTAAGAAGGCATTTCGCAAAAGCAAAGAATTGATCACCTCAGAGGAAGTGTTGGCTCACTTCAACCCGACACTGCCTATTCGGTTGGCTTGTGATGCTTCTCCATATGGTATTGGGGCAGTACTCTCACACAAGTTGCCAAATGGCACGGAAAGGCCAGTCGCGTTTGCATCCAGATCATTGACCTCCGCTGAGCGCAACTATGCGCAGATCGATAGGGAGGCTCTTAGCCTTGTATGGGGAGTGAAGAAGTTTAATCATTACCTGCAGGGCCAAAAATTCACACTTCTGACAGACCATCAACCGTTGGTATCCATTTTTAACCCTAAGAAGGGTGTTTCGGTGATGACAGCGCAGCGTCTCCAGAGATGGTCTCTTTTCCTAGGGGCACATCAATATCAAATAGAATTCAAAGGTACGAAACAGCATGGCAATGCTGATGGGCTGTCGCGCCTGCCACTACCTGAAGAAGAAGGCACAACGAAAGTTGACCCTGTTGAGTTATTTCATTCGACCATCATCGAGTGTTTACCAGTCACCAATGCAAGTATTGAAAGAGAAACCAGGAACGACCCGACACTGTCCAGAGTCTACGAGGTGACAGTGAAAGGATGGCCAACACGGGGTGATCCTCTGTTACCAGCATTTTCGGCAAGGCGAGACCAGCTGTCCGTCTGCCATGGTACCTTGATGTACGGGACAAGAGTGATTATTCCTCCCAAGTTAAGGGAAAGAGTTTTAAACGAACTGCATGAAGGTCATCTGGGGGGAGTTCAAATGAAAAGTCTTGCTAGGGCTTATGTATGGTGGCCGGGTATTGACCAACAGATTGAGGAGTTAACGAAAAGCTGCGCTGGGTGCCAAAAAGTGCAAAATGCACCTCCGATAGCACCGCTACACCCATGGGAATGGCCTTCAGCCCCATGGCAACGTGTACACATTGACTTTGCTGGTCCATTCATGGACTCCATGTTCCTAATCGCGGTGGACGCACATTCCAAATGGCCAGAAGTCATCAAGATGAATACCACTACTTCAGAAAAGACAATTGCGGTGTTAAGAACAATATTCACAAGGAACGGATTGCCAGAACAGATCTGTTCGGACAACGGACCACAGTTTGTATCGGAAGAATTCCGACAATTCTTAAAGAAGAATGGGGTAAAACATTATACCTCTGCCCCATATCATCCGGCGACAAACGGGTTGGCTGAAAGATTTGTCCAGACATTCAAAAAGGCAATTAAGGCCATGAACGATGATCAGATTCCGCTGCAACACAAGGTCGACAAGTTCCTGATGTCATATCGAAACGCCGATCATGCAGTGACTAACCAAAGTCCTGCCATGATGTTTTATAACAGGAGGTTGCGGTCCAAGTTGGACTTGTTAAAACCAAATGTGCGGAGGGAAGTGGAAAACAAACAGTTTCGGCATATTAACAACAAGACCACTCGAACTTTCGACGTAGGACAACCAGTGTTGGCAAGGGGCTATGGAAACGAAAAATGGCAGTCCGGAACAATTCGGGCCAGGCAAAGACTTCTGATGTACACAGTAGATATTGGTCATAATGTGATAAGGCGTCATGCGGATCAACTGGTAGAGTCGAGAGCAAGGGTCGAACCCATGGTTGTGACAGAGACAACTGTGGAAGACGTTAATGAACCTGAAGCATCTACCTCGGCAGGGAATGTACTTGATGATGATGACACCCAATACATTGGAAACCAAATAGAGGAGGCACCTCAACAACAAGAATCAGAGACTACTGAGAGGCGTTATCCAAGCCGCATCAGAAAGCCTCCTGAGAGACTGAACCTTTGAACTGTTATACCTGAAGTTATATATGTATATATGTTATTATGTTATGTTAAATGGGGATATGACTGTTAAGCTAAAAAGGGAGGATTGTGGTGTATGTAACCTGTTCCAACTTAAGAGAACTTAAGCCTGTTCCACCTTAAGAGATGTACTACTTTCTCTGGCTGCTGTATACGTAATACCGGTGGTGACCACACCGGTATATAAGCACTGTGTAGTAATATTGTATTCAGTATAGTCCCTACCTCCAACCAGTAAAGACCTGTTGAATTTACTCTTGTAGTCTGTGTAGTAATTATCACTATAACACACAGACTTAACAAGAAATAGGAGCAGGAGTATGCCAATCGGCCCCTCGAGCCTGCTCCACCATTCAATAAGATCATGGCTGATCTGATCCTAACCTCAAATCCTCTATCACTCTCCATCCACCCGAACCCATGTGATCTCCCGGGAGAGGCGAAAAACCAGATAAAAGACCCAATGGCCAATTTGGGAGAAAAAAATCTGGGAAATTCCTCTCCGACCCATCTAGGCGATCGAAACTCGTCCAGGAGATCACTCTGTCCCTATATTTTCTACAGTACTTACCTTCTGTAAAGGCGATCTCCACCCCAGCCAGGAACAGGAATAAAACCATCTCCTGAAATCTAACACAGAATTAGAACACAGTAGGAGCAGAACCAGGCTACACGGCCCCTGGGCCCACTCCACTACCCACAGGGCCATGACCATTCCGAACCTAGACTCATGTCCAATTTCCTGCCCGCTCCCCGTAACCCTTAATTCCCTTTATTTCTAGGAAACTATCTATTTCTGTTTTAAATTTATTTAATGATGTAGCTTCCACAGCTTTCTGGGGCAGCAAATTCCACAAACCTACCACCCTCTGAGTGAAGAAGTTTCTCCACATCTCAGTTTTGAAAGAGCAGCCCCTTATTCTAAGATTATGCCCCCTAGTTCTAGTTTCACCCATCATTGGGAACATCCTCACCGCATCCACCCGATCAAGCCCCTTCACAATCTTATATGTTTCAATAAGATCGCCTCTCATTCTTCTGAACTCCAATGAGTAGAGTCCCAATCTACTCAACCTCTCCTCATATGACCACCCCCTCATCCCTGGGATTAACCGAGTGAACCTTCTTTGTACTGACTTGAGTGGCAGAAGGCAGAGGGTGATGGTCGAAGGTTGTTTTTGTGACTGGAAGCCTGTGGCCAGTGGGGTACCACAGGGATCGGTGCTGGGTCCCTTGCTGTTTGTGGTCTACATTAATGACTTGGATATGAATGTAAAGGGTATGATCAGTAAGTTCGCGGATGATACAAAAATTGGTAGGGTGGTAAATAGCGAGGAGGGTAGCCTCAGTCTGCAGGACGATATAGATGGGTTGGTCAGATGGGCGGAACAGTGGCAAATGGAATTTAACCCGGAAAAGTGCGAGGTGATGCACTTTGGGGGGACTAACAAGGCAAAGGAATACACAATGAATGGAAAGACCCTAGGCAAGACGGAGGGTCAGAGGGATCTGGGTGTGCAAGTACACAGATCCCTGAAGGCAGCGGAACAGGTGGATAAGGTGGTAAAAAAGGCATATGGGATACTTGCCTTCATTAGCCGAGGCATTGAATATAAGAGCAAGGAGGTTATGATGAAGCTGTATAAAACACTGGTTAGGCCACAGCTGGAATACTGTGTGCAGTTCTGGTCGCCACACTACAGGAAGGATGTGATCGCGTTAGAGAGGGTGCAGAGGAGGTTCACCAGGATGTTACCAGGGCTGGAGCGCTTCAGCTATGAAGAGAGACTGGGCAGATTGGGTTTGTTTTCCTTGGAGCAGAGGAGGCTGAGGGGGGACATGATTGAGGTGTACAAAATTATGAGGGGCATAGATAGGATGGATGCTGAGGAGCTTTTTCCCTTAGTAGAGGGGTCAATAACTAGGGGGCATAGATTCAAGGTAAAGGGCGGGAGGTTTAGAGGGGATTTGAGAAAGAACTTTTTCACCCAGAGGGTGGTTGGAGTCTGGAACTCACTGCCTGAAAGGGTTGTGGAGGCAGAAACCCTCACAACATTTAAGAAGCATTTGGATGTGCACTTGAAATGCCATAGCATACAAGGCTACGGGCCAAATGCTGGAATATGGGATTAGGTTAGACAGGGCTTGATGGCCGGCGCGGACACGATGGGCCGAAGGGCCTCTATCCGTGCTGTATTACTCTATGACTCTATGACTCTTCTTAAGTATGGACACCAAAACTGTATGCAGTATTCCAGGTGCGGTCTCACCAATACCTTGTACAACTGCAGCAATACCTCCCTGTTTTTATATTCTATCCCCCTAGCAATAAAAGCCAACATTCCATTGGCCTTCTTGATCACTTGCTGCACCTGCATACTAACTTTTTGAGTTTCGTGCACCAGGACCCCCAGATCCCTTTGTACTACAGTACTTTCCAGTTTCTTGCCATTAAGATAATAACTTGCTCTATGATTTTTCCTGCCAAAGTGCATAACCTCACACTTTCCAGTATTGTATTCCATCTGCCAAATCTCTGCCCATTTACTTAGCCTGTCTATATCCCTTTGCAGGCTTTTTATGTCCTCCTCACTCACTACTTTCCGTCCCATCTTTGTATCATCTGCAAACTTTGATATGTTACACTCGGTCCCCTCCTCCAAATCGTTAATATAGATGGTAAAGAGTTGGGGACCCAGCACTGACCCCTGCGGAACACCACTAGTTACTGGTTGCCAGTCTGAGAATGAACCATTTATCCCAACTCTCTGCTTTCTGTTAGAGAGCCAATCCTCCACCCACGCCAGAATATTACCCCCAATCCCGTGATTTTTTATCTTGAGCAATAATCTTTTGTGTGGCACCTTGTCAAATGCCTTTTGGAAGCCTAAATACACTACGTCCACTGCTTCCCCTTTATCCACCCTATATGTTACTTCCTCAAAGAACTCAAGCAAATTTGTCAAACATGACTTCCCCTTCATGAAACCATGCTGAGTTTGTCCTATTAAATTATGTTTATCCAAATGTCCCGTTACTGTCTCCTTAATAATGGACTCTAACATTTTACCAACGACAGATGTTAGGCTAACAGGTCTATAGTTTCCAGCCTTCTGCCTACTACCCTTTTTAAATAAGGGTGTTACATTAGCAGTTTTCCAATCTGCCAGGACCTTTGCTGAGTCCAGGGAGTTTTGGAAAATTATTACCAATGCATCCACAATCCCTACGGCCACTTCCCTCAAGACCCTAGGATGCAAGCCATCAGGTCCAGGGGATTTATCCGCCTTGAGTCCCATTATTTTACCAAGTACCACTTCCTTAGTGATTTTAATCGTATTTAGCTCCTCCCCCCCTAGAGCCCCCTGTTTGTCCAGTGTTGGGATATTCTTAGTGTCCTCTACCGTAAAGACTGATACAAAATCATTGTTCAGCGTTTTTGCCATCTCCATGTTTCCCACCATTAATTTCCCCGTCTCATCCTCTAAGGGACCAACATTTACTTTAGCCACCCTTTTTCTTTTTATATAACTATAGAAACTTTTGCTGTCTGTTTTTATATTTTTTGCTAATTTACTTTCATAATCTATCTTCCCTTTCTTAATCAATCTTTTAGTTATTTTTTGCTGTCTTTTAAAGACTTCCCAATCTTCTATCCTCCCACTAGATTTGGCTACCTTATATGCCCTTGTTTTTAGTTGGATACTATCCTTAATTACTTTACTTAGCCATGGATGGCTATCTTTTCTTTTACACCCTTTTATCCTGAGTGGAATATATATTTTTTGGAAGTTGTAAAATATCTCCTTAAATGTACACCACTGATCATGTACCGTCTTACCCTTTAATCTATTTTCCCAGTCCACTCTAATCAATTCCGCTCTCATACCTTCATAGTCTCCTTTATTCAAGCTCAGCATGCTTGTTTGAGATCCAACCTTCTCACCCTCTAATTGAATATGGAATTCAACCATGTTATGGTCACTCATTCCAAGGGGATCCTTTACTAGGACATTTTTAATTAATCCTGTCTCATTACACAGGACCAAATCTAGGGTTGCTTGCCCCCTGGTCGGTTCAGTTACATACTGCTCAAGAAACCCATCCCTAATACACTCAATGAACTCATCCTCAAGGCTGCTCTGCCCAATTTGATTTGTCCAGTTAATATGATAATTAAAATCCCCCATAATTATAGCTGTTCCCTTATTACAAGCCTCAACTATTTCCTGATTAATACTCCGTCCAACAGAGTTGCAACTGTTCGGAGGCCTATAGACTACACCCACTAGTGTTTTTTTCCCCTTATTATCCCTTATCTCCACCCAAACTGTTTCACTATCCTGCTCCTTTGACCCAATATCATTTCTCTGTATTATAGTGATTCCTTCCTTTATTAACATAGCCACCCCAGCTCCCCTCCCTTCCTGCCTGTCCTTCCTGATTGTTAAATAACCTGGTATGTTTAATTCCCAGTCATGGTCACCCTGCAGCCATGTTTCTGTAATGGCCACAAGATCATACCCATATGTCGTTATTTGTGCCGTTAACTCATTCATTTTGTTACGAATGCTACATGCATTCAGATAAAGAACTTTCAAATATGTTTTGTAACACTTAGTTCCTGTTTTTTCCACTTTTAGTACTTTACTTTTTACTCCATACCTTCTGTCGAGGAACCAACTAGAGATCAGGCCATCTTAGGCTAGGTATTATGTAATGGGAAAGGATTAATTAGCAATCTTGTTGTGCGAGGCCCCTTGGTGAGGAGCGATCATAATATGATAGAATTCTTCATTAAGATGGAGAGTGAAGTATTTGACTCTGAGACTAGGGTCCTGAATTTAAATAAAGGAAACTACGATGGTATGAGGCACGAGTTGGCTAGGATGGATTGGGGAATGTTACTTAAAGGGTTGATGGTGGATAGGCAATGGCAAACATTTAAAGATCGCATGGATGAACTACAGAATTTGTTCATCCCGGTTTGGCATTAAAATAAAACAAAAAATGTGACTCAACCGTGGCTAACAAGGGAAATTAGGGATAGCATAAGATCCAAGGAGAGGACATATAAATTGGCCAGAAAAAGCAGCAAACCTGAAGATTGGGAGCAGTTTAGGATTCAGCAAAGGGGGACAAAGGGATTACTTAAGAGGGGGAAAATAGAGTATGAGAGTAAGCTTGCAAGGAACATAAAAACTGACTGTAAAAGCTTCTATCGAAATGTGAAGAGAAAAAGATTGGTGAAGTCAAGCCTAGGTCCCTTGCAGTCAGAATCAGGGGAATTTATAATGGGGAACAAAGAAATGGCAGACCAATTAAATACATACTTTGGTTCTGTCTTCACAAAGGAGGACACAAATAACCTCCCACAAATGTCGGGGAACATAGGATCTAATGAGAGGGAGAAACTGAATGAAATCAGTATTTGTAGGGAAATGGTGTTAGGGAAATTGATGGGATTGAAGGCCGATAAATCCCCAGGGCCTGATAATCTACATCCTAGGGTACTTAAGGAAGTGGCCCTAGAAATAGTAGATGCATTGCTGGTCATCTTCCAAAATTCTATAGACTCTGGAACAGGTTCCATGGATTGGAGGGTAGCTAATGTAACCCCACTATTTAAAAAAGGTGGTAGAGAGAAAATGGGGAATTACAGACTGGTAAGCCTGACATCGGTAGTGGGGAAAATGCTAGAGTCCATTATAAAAGATGTAATAGCAGAGCACTTGGAAAACAGTGACAGGATCGGACAAAGTCAGCATGGATTTACAAAAGGTAAATTGTGCTCGACTAATCTACTGGAATTTTTTGAGGATGTAACTGGTAGAATAGATAAGGGAGAACCAGTGGATGTGGTATATTTGGACTTTCAGAAGGCTTTCGATAAGGTCCCGCATAAGAGATTAGCGTGTAAATTTAAATCACGTCAGATTGGGGGTAAGGTACTGACTTGGATAGAGAACTTGTTCACAGACAGGAAGCAAAGAGTTGGAATAAACGGGTCTTTTTCTGAGTGGCTAGTGGGGTACGTATACTAGTGACTAGAGATGCCGTAATTGTGACCATCTTCAAGAAAGGGGACAAGTCCAATTGCGGTAATTACAGAGGAGTTTCCATGCTGTCTGCCACAGGGAAAGTAATCGCAAGAATCCTCCTCAATCGCCTTCTCCCAGTGGCCGAAGAGCTCCTCCCAGAGTCGCAATGCAGATTCCGCCCACTAAGGGGCACAATGGACATGATCTTCACCGCACATCAATTACAAGAGAAATGCAGGGAACAGCACCAATCGCCTTCTTTGATCGTACATGGCCTTCTTTGATCTCACAAAGGCCCTCGACACTGTCAACCGTGAGGGATTATGGAGTGTCCTCCTCAAATTTGGCTGCCCTCAAAAGTTTGTCACCATTCTCCGCCTGCTTCACGACGACATGCAAGCCGTGATCCTGACCAACAGTTCCACCACAGACCCAATTCACGTACGAACCAGGGTCAAGCAAGGCTGTGTCATCGCACCAACGCTCTTCTCGATCTTCCTTGCTGCAATGCTCCATCTCACCCTCAGTAAGCTCCCCACTGGAGTGGAGCTAATTTACAGAATAAACGGGAAACTATTCAACCTCCGTCGCCTCCAGTCCAGATCGAAGGTCGTCCCATCCTCTGTCCTCGAATTACAGTATGCAGACGACGCTTGCGTCTGCGCTCACTTGGAGGTCGAACTCCAAACCATCGTCAACACCTTCACCTAAGCATATGAGAGCATGGGCCTTACGCTAAACATCCGTAAGACAAAGGTCCTCTACCAACCTGCCCCCGCCACACAGTACTGCCCCCCGATTATCAAAATCCACGACAAGGCCTTGGACAATGTGGACCACTTTCCATACCTCGGGAACCTACTGTCAACAAGGGCAGACGTTGACGACGAAGTCCAACACCGCCTTCACTGTGCCAGTGCAGCCATCGGTTGCCTGAGGAAGAGAGTGTTTGAAGACCAGGACCTCAAACCCGGCACTAAGCTCATGGTCTGCAGAGCAGCAGTGATACCCGCCCTGCTATATGCCTCAGAGACATGGACCATGTACAGCAGGCACCTCAAAGCACTGGAGAGATACCACCAATGCTGCCTCCGCAAGATCCTGCCAATCCATTGGCAGGATAGGCGCACCAACGTCCGTGATCTTGCTCAGGCCAACATCCCCAGCATCGAAGCTTTGACCATGCTCGATCAGCTCCGATGGACGGGCCACATCATCCGCATGCCCGATACAAGACTCCTAAAACAAGCGCTCTACTCGGAGCTCCGGCACGGCAAGAGAGCCCCAGGTGGGCAGAGGAAACGCTTCAAGGACACCCTCAAAGCCTCCTTGAAAAAGTGTAACATCCCCACCGACACCTGGGAATCCCTGGCCCAAGACCGCACAAAGTGGAGGAGAAGCATCCGGGAAGGCGCCGAACACCTCGAGTCTCTTCGCCGGGAGCAAGCGGAAGCCAAGCGCAAGCAGCGCAAGGAGCGCACATCAACCCAAGCACCCCACCCCTTCAACCACCATCTGCCCCACCTGTGACAGAGACTGTAGGTCCCACATTGGACTCACAATATATATTAATGATCTAGACGAGGGAACAAGATGTAATATCTCCAAGTTTGCAGACGATACAGAGTTGGGTGGGCGTGTGTGCTGTGAGGAGGATGCAGAGAAACTCCAGTATGATTTGGACAGGTTGGGTGATTGGGCAGATGCATGGCAGATGCAATATAATGTGGATAAATGCGAGGTTATCCACTTTGGTGGCAAAAAGAGGAAGACATTATTATCTGAATGGCAATAGATTGGGAAAAGGGGAAGTGCAACGAGACCTGGGTGTCCTTGTACACCAGTTGCTGAAGGTGCAGCAGGCGGTTAAGAAGGCAAATGGTATGTTGGGTTTCATAGGGAGAGGATTCGCGTACAGGAGCAAGGATGTCTTGCTGCAGTTGTTCAGGGCCTTGGTGAGACCACATCTTGAGTATTGTGTGCAGTTTTGGTTGCCTTATCTAAGGAAGGATGTTCTTGCCATGGGGGGAGTGCAGCGAAGATTCACCAGACTGATACCTGGGATGGCAGGAATGACGTATGAAGAGAGATTGGGTCAATTGGGCTTGTATTCGCTAGAGTTTAGAAGAATGAGAGGGGATCTCATTGAAACTTATAAAAGTCTAACAGGACTAGACAGACTAGATGCAGGAAGGATGCTCCCAATGGCGGGGGAGTCCAGAACCAGGCATCACAGTCTAAGGATAAGGGGTAAGCCATTTAGGACTGAGATGAGGATACATTTCTTCACCGAGAGTGGTAAACCTGTGGAATTCTCTACCACAGAAGGCAGTTGAGGCCAATTTATTAAATATATTCAAGAAGGAGTTAGATATATTTCTTAAGGCTAAAGGGATCAAGGGATATGGGGAGAAAGCAGGGACAGGGTACTGAATTTGGATGATCAGCCATGATCTCATTAAATGGCAGAACAGGCTCGAGGGGCCGAATAGCCTACTCCTGCTCCTATCTTCTATGTTTTGATGTTTCTATGACTGGTCAGGTGGGCAGAAAAGTGGCAAATGGAATTCAATCCAGAGAAGTGTGAGGTAATGCATTTGAGGCTAACAAGGCAAGGGAATAGGTAATAAATGGTAGGATAGAGAAGTGTAGAGGAAGAGGGACCTTGGAGTGCATGTCCACAGATGCCTGAAGGTCGCAGGAATGGTAGATAAGGTGGTTAAGAAGGCATATGGGATCCTTTATTAGCCAAAACATAGATTATATAAGAGCAGGGAGGTTATGCTTGAACTGTATAAAACACTAGTTAGGCCACAGCTAGAGTACTGCACACAGTTCTGGTCACCAAATTACAGGAAAGATGTGATTGCACTAGAGGGTATAGAGGAGTTTTACAAGGATGTTGCCAGGACTGGAGAGCTTTAGCTATGAGGAAAGGTTGGATAGGCTGGGGTTGTTTTCTTTGGAACAGAGGAGGCTGAGGGGAGACTTAATTGAGATGTATAAAATTATGAGGGGCCTAGATAGAGTGGATAGGAAGGACCCATTTCCCTTAGCAGAGAGGTTAGTAACTGGGGTCATAAAGTAATTGGTAGAAGGATTAGAGGGGAGTTGAGAACTTTTTTCACTCAGCGGGTGATGGGGGTCTGGAACTGTCTAAAAGGGTGGTGGGGTAGAAACCCTCATCGCATTTAAAAAGTGCTTGGATGTGCACTTGAAGTGCCATGACCTACAGGGCTATGGATCAAGAGCTGGAAAGTGGGAATAGGCCGTATAGCTCTTTCTTGGCTGGCACCAACATGATGGGTCAAATGGCCTCCTTCTGTGCCGTAAATTTATATGATTCGGTGGATCTGCTTCCTACCCTTACAGGCAGTGCATTCCAGACCGTAACAACTTAATAAGTAAAAAAAAATTCTCCTAATCTCGGGAGATAAACCCGACAATTATAGGTAAGTCAGCCCAATGTCTGTGGTGGGGAAACTTTGAGACAACAATCTGAGGCAAAATTAATTGTCACTTGGAAAAATATGAGTTAATAAATGACAACTAGCACGGATTTGATAAAGGAAAATTGTGTTTGACTAACTTGATTGAGTTCTTTGATGAAGTAATGGAGAGGGTTGATGAAGGTAGTGCTGTTTATATTTGACTTTCAAAAGGCGTTTGATTAAGTACCACATAATAGACTGGTTAGCAAAATTGAAGCCCACGGGATTAAAGGGGCAGTGGCTGCGTGGGTACGAAATTGGCTAAGGGACAGAAAGCAGAGGGTAGCGGTGAATCGTTGTTTTTCAGACTGGAGGGAAGTGTGCAGTGGTGTCCCCCAGGGTCGATGTTGGAACCGCTGCTCTTTTTGATATATATTAATGACCTGGATGTGGGTGTACAGGGCATAATTTCAAAGTTTACAGATGACACAAAACTCGGAAATGCAGTAAACAGTGAGGAGGATAGTTACAGACTTCAGGAGGACGTAGACATCTGGTGGAATGGGCAGACACATGGTCGATGAAATTTAACACAGAGAAGTGTAAAGTGATTTATTTTGGTAGGAAGAATGAGGAGAGGCAACATAAACTAAATGGTGCAATTTTAAAGGTGGTGCAAGAAGAGCGACACCTGGGGGCATACACACAAAGGTCTTTGAAGGTGGCAGGACAAGTTGAGAAGGATGTTAAAGAGGCATACGGGATCCTTGGCTTTATAGACAGAGGTATAGAGTACAAAAGCAAGGAAGTTATGCTTAACCTTTATGAAATACTGGTTAGGCCCCAACTAATTCTGGGCACCACACTTTAGGAAGGATGTCAAGGCCTTAAAGAGAGTGCTGAGGAGATTTCCTACAATGGTACCAGGGATGAAAGACTTCTGATACGTGGAGAGACTAGAGAAATTGGGAAATAACAACAGAAAATGCTGGAAAAACTCAGCAGGCCAGGCAACATCCGTGGAGAGAAATTAGAGTCGACATTTCGGGTGAACCCTTTTTCAAAACTGGAAAGGAAATGAAATAGATCGAAGGCAATTTCATTCACTTTGCCTCCAATTTCCACCCTTCCCTCACCTTCACATGGTCCATCTCTGACTCTTCCCTTCCCTTCCTCAACTTCTCCGTCTCCATCTCTGGGGATACGTTATCGACCAATATTCACTACAAGCCCACTGACTCCCACAGCTACCTGGACTACACTTCCTCCCACCCCGCCTCCTGTAAGTACTCTATTCCATTCTCCCAGTTTCTCCGTCTCCGCTCCGACGATGCCACCTTCCACACCAGTGCTTCCGACATGTCTTCCTTTTTCCTCAACCGAGGATTCCCCTCTACCGTGGTTGACACAGCCCTCGACCGTGTCCGTTCTATCTCCCGCACTTCTGCCCTCACCCCTGCCCCTCCCTCCCGGAACCACGATAGGGTTCCCCTTGTCCTCACCTTTCACCCCACCAGCCTCCACATTCAACAGATCATCCTCCGGCATTTCCGCTACTTCCAAAGTGATCCCACCACCAAATGCATCTTCCCCTCCCCTCCCCTTTCAGCATTCCGTAGGGACCGCTCCCTCCGAGACACCCTAGTCCACTCCTCTATCACCCCCAACAGCCCTTCCCCTTCACCTGGCACCTTCCTGTGCAAGCTCAGGAGATGTAACACCTGCCCCTATACCTCCCCCCTTCCCACTGTCCAGGGCCCCAAACATCCCTTCCAAGTGAAACAGCGATTTACTTGTACTTCTTGCAATCTAGTATACTGTATTCGCTGCTCATAATGCAGTCTCCTCTACATTGGGGAGACCAAACGCAGATTGGGTGACCGCTTTGCGGAACACCTCCGTTCAGTCCGTAATGGTGACCCCGAGCTTCCGGTCGCCTGTCATTTTAATTCACCACTCCCTTCCCACTCGGACCTCACCGTCCTTGGCCTCTTGCATTGTTCCACGGAAGCTCAACGTAAACTCGAGAAACAGCACCTCATCTTCCGATTAGGCACTTTGCAGCCTTCCGGACTCAATATCGAGTTCAACAATTTCAGATCATAACCTCAGCCCCTATTACATTTTTACTTATAAGTTTTTTTCCACCCCTTTGTTTTGGGTTTTCCCTCCCCCCCTTTCCTTTTTTTTCTCTCTCCCACATGGCAGCTGTCTCTCTTTCTGCCAGTACACTTCACACCTAATCTGAGCCGTCTTTTGTCTCCACTTGTCCTATTACCATCTCGTCTGGTTTTGAATACCTCTTAATGTCTCTTTACTTCTTTTGTTCTCTCGCAGCCCTGCCTTCGATCGATTTCATTTCCTTTCCAGTTTTGAAAAAGGGTTAGACCCGAAACGTCGACTCTAATTTCTCTCCACGGATGTTGCCTGGCCTGCTGAGTTTTTCCAGCATTTTCTGTTATTTCAGATTTCCAGCATCTGCAGTATTTTGCTATCGTACTAGAGAAATTGGGGTTGTTCTCCTTAGAAGGTTAAGGGGAGATTTGATATTCATGAAGGGCATTGTTAGAGTAAATAAGGAGAAACAGTTTTCCATGGCAGAAGGGTTGGTAACCAGAGGATATCGATTTAAGGTAATTGGCAAAAGAACCAGAGGCAATGAGGAAATTATTCTTTACGCAGCGAGTTATGGTGATCTGGAATGCACTGCCTGAAAGGATAGTGGAAGCAGATTGAATAATAACTTTCAAAAGGGAATTGGATAAATACTTGAACAGGAAAAAAGTCGTTGGGCAGGGGAGTGGGACTAATTGAATAGCTTTACCAAAGAGCTGGCACAGGCATGATGGGCCAAATGTCCTTCTGTGCTGTATCATTCTGATTCCCTGGACTCAGGAAAGGTCCCGGCCGATTGGAAAACTGCTAATGTAACACCCTTATTTAAGAAGGGAAGTAGACAAAAAGCTGGAAACTATAGACCAGTTAGCCTAACATCTGTGGTTGGCAAAATGTTGGAGTCCATTATTAAGGAAACAGTAACAGAGCATTTGGATAAACATAATTTAATAGGACAGAGTCAGCGTGGTTTTATGAAGGGGAAGTCATGTTTGACAAATTTGCTCGAATTCTTTGAGGATGTAACATACAGGGTGGATAAAGGGGAACCAGTGGATGTAGTGTATTTGGACTTCCAAAAGGCATTTGACAAGGTTCCACACAAAAGATTACTGATCAAGAAATCATGGGATTGGGGGTAATACACTGGCATGGGTGGAAGATTGGCTATCTAACAGAAAACAAAGTTGGGATAAATGGTTCATTCTCGGGCTGGCAATCAGTAACTAGTGGTGTTCCGCAGGGGTCAGTGCTGGGACCCCAACTCTTTACAATCTATATTAACGATTTGGAGGAAGGGACCGAATGCAACATATCCAAGTTTGCCGACGATACAAAGATGGGAGGGAAAGCAGTGAGTGAGAAGGACATAAAAAACCTGCAAAAGGACATAGACAGGCTAAGTGAGTGGGCAGAGATTTGGCAGATGCAATATAATGTTGGAAAGTGTGAGGTTATGCACTTTGGCAGAAAAAATCAAAGAGCAAGTTATTATCTAAATGGAGAGAAACTGCAAAGTGCTACAGTACAAAGGGATCTGGGGGTCCTGGTGCATGAAACACAAAAAGTTAGTATGCAGGTGCAGCAGGTGAACAGGAAGGCCAATGGAATCTTGGCTTTTATTGCGAGGGGGATGGAGTATAAAAACAGGGAAGTCTTGCTGCAGTTATACAGGGTATTGGTGAGGCCACACCTGGAATACTGTGTGCAGTTTTGGTTTCCATATTTAAGAAAAGATATACTTGCTCTCGAGGCGGTTCAGAGAAGGTTCACTCGGTTGATTCCGGAGATGAGGGGGTTGACGTATGAGGAAAGGTTGAGTAGGTTGGGACTCTACTCATTGGAGTTCAGAAGAATGAGAGGCGATCTTATCGAAACATATAAGATTGTGAGGGGGCTTGATCAGGTGGATGGGGTGAGGATGTTTCCACTGATGGGTGAGACTAGAACTAGGGGGCATAATCTAAGAATAAGGGGCTGCCCTTTCAAAACTGAGATGAGGAGAAACTTCTTCACTCAGAGGGTAGTAAATCTATGGAATTTGCTACCCCAGAGAGCTGCGGAAGCTGCAACATTAAATAAATTTAAAATGGAGATAGACAGTTTCCTAGCAGATAAGGGAATTAGGGGTTACGGGGAGAGGACAGGGAAGTGGACGCGAGTCTAGATTCGGATCAGCCATGATCCTATTGAATGGCGGAGCAGGCCCGAGGGGCCGTATGGCCTACTCCTGTTCCTACTTCTTATGTTCTTATGCCCAACATTTATCCTGAATCCCCACAGCTTTGAGCTTTACTGGTAGCCTTCCATTCAGAACTTTGAATATTTATGAAAATTATAAATTTATAAAAAACCCTAGTAGTTTTATTCAGCAGCACAGCTTCAAAATGATGAAAATGGATAATGCAGTATTTAATTGATAACTTTGTCTCTAAAAATTACAGCTTTACGGATTCATTTTGTTTTCCCAAATAAGCCAACCAGCCAGCCACCGATATTGATGTACAGCTTTACTTCATACACTGCAATGCATACACAGTCCATTTGTACTTACATTAATAAATGTCATACACAGTATTTTACAATTTACATGAAAAACATCTGTTGGTTTTCAAAGAAGTAAAAATATCCTCATCTCTTGGACAGAGTTGTTGGTCATTAAAAGTCCAACACATAAATTTTATAAGCATACATAATAATACAAAGTGAAATTATTTCCTTGCAATGTAATACAATGAACTAATATTCACTGTTTGTATTTTTAAAGGAGTTGTTTTCTAAAGGATAAATTAGATCATGGTGGCAAATATATTTTTCCTACTCCTTTACATGCAATGGTTAGACATGGTAAAAATATTTCCTTTACAGCTGCAACCCGAATTTGTAATTCTCCCCATCCCAAACCAAAAGTCAGCTTCCAAGATCTATATTGCCTTCCTCACTTTGGAGACCAGGGTGCTTCTGCCTGAGATGTGTTCATGAATTCCACTATATCTACTACTTAATCCACTCACTATGAGATGAGTTTCAATGTTAAGGTCAGACAAGCTTAGTGAATTCATCCCTGGAAGCGACCATGTGAAATATTAGTTCAGTCTTAGATTTTTGGCTTAAGATCTTTTATTGAATTCAAAGCTCCAATACCGTAGCCAACATGTTACCTGAACTGGACTCCAATCTTAATGATTAACCACGAACCAAGACCTTCAGCATCAAGATGAATGAAATCAGGTGGCAAATTGGTACTTCCAAAGTGAAATACTATTGAACTTTTCTCCTTACAATCACTACAGATTATACAAGTCTATCTGCAATCCCAGTAACAAAGCTACAAATGCCCTCTTCCAGTTTTCGTCAATGATTTCTGTATTTAAATATCTGATGAAGTTTGATCAATAGGACAATTAATGAGAAAGGGAATTAATATTTAACTTTTAAAGAGAACATAGCACAAGGGCCATGAGCAAAAAGCAGTAATTGTTTAATTTCAAGTTGAATAATTTACAGAATTACATTTCACTAGCAAAGTCATTTCTTGCTAATGTATTTGAAAAATATAAATGTGACAACACAGCATTTAAAAGTAACAGATGAGAAGCAGATCAATTAAATCTCAAGACTTCCTCTCTCAGCAGTAGTCCAAATTTATTTTGGCAGTCAAGCAGTTCACAATGATATTTCATAAATAAAACACATAAATGTCACAGATAATAAAGTTGCAAGCAACTCTCAAAATGTTATATATATATCTATCCATTAATATATTAAAGGTGGCACATCAGCATATGCAGACTTCACATTACAGATCTCTCACTATGTTACAGATGCAAAAGAATCTTAAAATGCTGGGTGGTTCTTAGTTGCAACCTGAAACTGAGGGCATGTTCCAATCTGTAAAGTTCCCTGATCAACAATTAAATTGTATTTAGTTATAATAATTAGACTTTCTAGCCTTAAAGGAACAGGGTAACTAGCTCCACCTTAGCAGTAGAATAATATTTTGGATATTATATGGTATAATAATTCCATTGTTATAAAACCTCATGCCATCCAATTTACCATGAGCAGCACCATGACAGAGCCAACAGGATTTTTTTTTAAAGTTTTGACCCCTTCACATTTGTTACAGATACAAAACAATTTTCAGCAGCATTGTGTGTTACATTGGAGAATGGTCCTGTCCTTATAAAACAGGGCATTGTCTACCATGGGAAATCCACTATATATATCCACATGTAGAATATATATTCCATCACATCTGTCACACATGGACCTGTTTGGCTTCAATATCATTCATAAAACAACAAAAAATTACAATTAAACAATCTTTAAAACATGTGTGAAAGAAAGCCAGCTATTTCCTGGTGATTCCTGCTGACCTTCATCACATAGCCTCAATCCATGGAAAGGAGCTGAGACTTACAAGCACCTGCTAATCTACAGACAAACTTCCCCTGCAAGAATTACCATCTAATTGATCTTCAGATGTGCCTCTTTAGAGCATTTGTCACATGAGAGTACAATTTGTGACCATGAAGAGACATTCTAGGTTACCCCATCCACCACCTCAAACATTAATTTAATTTTAATGTTTGGCAGAAATAAAGAAAATATCTACCGTAAAAATCCAAAAATTTAACAGGTCTTTAGGTTTTTAAATAACAACAGAAAATGCTGGAAGCACTCAGCAGGCCAGGCAGCATCCGTGGAGAGAGAAACAGAATTAACGTTTCAGGTCTGTGGCCCTTCATCAGAACTGGAAAAGGTTAGAGATGTAACAGGTTTTAAGCAGGTGCAGTCAGGGAAAGGGGGATGGGAGGGGAGGAAGGAACTGAAGGAACAGTCTGTGCTCGGGTACGAGGCAGGCGAGATTAAATGTTGCAAATGGGGATGGCAGAATCATCAACAGCTGCCTGAAAAATGGGGGCAGGGGTTATAGTCTGAAATTGTTGAACTCAATTTTGAGTCCAGAAGGCTGTAAAGTGCCTAATCGAAAGATGAGGTGCTGTTCCTTGAGCTTACGTTGAGCTTCATTGGAACAGTGCAAGAGGTCGAGGACAGAGTGGGAGTGGAGCGGAGAATTAAAGTGACAGGCGACCGGAAGCTCAGGGTCACCCATACGGACTGAACAGAGGTGTTCCGCAAAGCGGTTGCCCAATCTGCGTTTGGTCTCCCCAATGTAGAGGAAACCGCATAGTGAGCAGCGAATACAGTATACTAAATTGCAAGTACAAGTAAATTGACATTGGGGAGACCAAACGTAGATTGGGCGACCGCTTTGCGGAACACCTCCGTTCAGTCCGTAAGGGTGACCCTGAGCTTCTGGTCGCCTATCACTTTAATTCTCCGCTCCACTCCCACTCTGTCCTCAGCCCCTTACACTGTTCCAATGAAGCTCAACAGCACCTCATCTTTGATCTAGGCACTTTACAGCCTTCTGGACTCAAAATTGAGTTAAACAATTTCAGACTATAACCCCTGCTCCCATTTTTCAGGCAGCTGTTGATGATTCTGCCATCCCCATTTGCAACATTTAATCTCTCCTGCCTCTTACCCGAGCACAGACTGTTCCTTCAGTTCCATCCTCCCCTCCCCTCCCCCTGCACCTGCTTAAAACCTGTTACATCTCTAACCTTTTCCAGTTCTGATGAAGGGTCACAGGCCTGAAACGTTAATTCTGTTTCTTGCTCCACGGATGCTGCCTGGCCTGCTGAGTGCTTCCAGCATTTTCTGTTGTTATTTCAGATTTCCAGCATCCACAGTATTTTGCTATTGTTTTAGATTTTTAACTTCAACTATTCTCTTGCTGTTATAGCACTGGAACTATTTCTATCTCCAGTTTTCTCTTGGTACTTGTAATCTCTTTTTGACCTACTTCTATATAATTTTGTAATTGGCTCAATATTCTGCCCCCTTGGAATGTCAAAACCAACAAAGGCACTTCTGCACTGACCTTCAATGTAAAACTGAACCTTGAACCATATTCCTTGATTAGTCTTGCACGGTATTTCATAGTGTGTCTGACATGCCCCTATCTTTGACAGCTTTATACTGACTGAAGATACAACTGAACAAAATGTTAAAAAGTGTCTCTCTTATAACCTAGGTGCTCAGCCATTCATTGGATTCAATTGGTGTTTGCTCACACACGCACAGCTGCCAATCAAACATATACTTCAAAAAAGATACATAAGATACTGGTCTTTGAAGTGAACACGCGATCCCCGAGACCAAACTATCCGGAGGTAAATAAATTAGATTTTACACAAAAGTTCATCAAGTAGTAATGGTCTACAATTGTAGTTGATTACATTGGATTAACAACATATTTTCCGCCTTCTAAAAACTAAAGCCCACACGAATTTTGCATGCACCGAGATTCTGTAGTTATTACTTTAACATGTTATTAAATGCTACATGGAGAATTTTTGTGATATTAATAGACCATTTCTGGAGCACTACTAAAATGTTCTTGTTTTTTCTCCATTCTATTAAATATTTAACAGTTGTGTTTTATTCCTCTATTTAGAGTACTCGGCTCACTTGTCTGTACTCTGAGTGGATGCCTTTTTTTGCTGTTTGGGTGATAGATTAGGATTATTTATTATTAAAACACATAGTACATAAATGAGTGCAGAGTAAAGTAACCAAAGGAATAAGAAAACACTACTTAATCAAGAGAAAACTTAGATATTTAAAGAAAGGAAATATATTTCTATTGGGCTTATATTACGTTCAACTAACTATGCAAAATACTTTTTTTTTTTTTAAACTGGATTTAACTTGAGACATTACAAACAGATTTTTTTCAGGTCTTAAGCAATTCAGAATATAATGCTATATATACACATTATTCACCCACTCAGACTAGCATTGTACTCAGAAGCTGATGCATTCCTTGATCTTGTCCAGAAGTTCTTAAATAAATACATGTTCACTCCTGTGGGCCAGTTCTTCCTATGTTCAATCAGTTCCAACTGCCATCAATATCTATTGTAGTCCATTAACTTATACTTACCTTGAAATCACAGCAATTAAATAACTTTTCAGGAATATCACTAAATGTTGATGTTATTACTGAATATTTAACCAATATAAGTTTTGTTCTAAAAAATACATTGTTGATGGAAATTTTAATAAATTAATGTTTGCATGCCATAGTAAAAAAACAAAAGTTACACGTGAAAAACAAACCAGAAGTTGTTTTGTGTTTCCAAGTGAAAAACACCTGATGGTATTTGGTATGGATTATGCAGGTTGTACAGAAATATTATACAAAACATTTTGTTTCAGATGGGAAGAGATCTACAAGTAAAATTTACACTCTGACAAACTATACCATAGTTCAAAAGGCAGAAATGAACACTGTCAAGTGTCACCAAATGCAGTATCAATATTATAGTATATTCTGATATCCTGTGTTGTAGCCTCATCCGTAGTCTAGAATTATAAACTACTACAAGTGTAGTTACATAATTTGACAAACACACACAACCTACAAACATGCAGCAAGTTCACCTAACACTATCCAAAAAAAACCATTACAATATTTCCTGTTTTCCATCGAAGATCCCCGACAAAAAAGAGGATCAAATCATGCAGTAGCTTTAGCTCACATTAAAGAACTCAAGTCCAACCCAGCAGCTTTAGTATTCAAAATTACGTTACTGGTGTCTGAGCGGAGTACACTATAAAAAAGTACAAAGGATTGTTGTCATTTCAACCTGCTCACTGAAACAACTACCTGGATAAAATAATCTAACTCATTCTTCCTGCAATTGTTTAAACTGCCCTTCTAACAGGTTCAAAATAAAATATCTTCATTTTGGATGAGCATCTCTACCAATAGTCTTTGATAACGTATGTCATTTAAGGCTGCCATGGGATCCTGTTCCGGGGCTCGCATTAGAGTCGGTCCAAAAACAATCCCTAGATTCTCTGCATTCATCAGGTTGTCCTTCTCATGTAGGGTAACCCTGTGAAAAACAATGATCCATTTTAGTATACTACTTGATTGCAATATTTATTTAGGCACAACACTATAAAATTACAACTCAAATCAAGTAGTATTTGAAAATTAACATATCACAGTATATTGGTACATTTAACACAAAATCCTACACGTTAATTTTGACCAGCTTCCCAATCAGACACTCAAAATGTGGAAAAATTGTTTTGTTGCTGCAACTTTACAAACAAGCAAAGGCGTTCTGTATTCTGTACAGAAAAACTCCCATTTAAAAAGAGTTATCTAATGGTATTGAACTCATTTAAACCTGATAATTTCCATCCAAAACAGTAATCAAGGAATTCCCATCTTTTCTCAAAGAGTATACACAAGAACAAAGTGTCAAACAAGAAAAGGCCATTGGGTCCACAAAGTTTCCTCCATCCAACAGACTATGCACAACATATGCTGTTATGGGCTCCGTCAAACTTGTTGAATTCCTGAAGTTATTTAACAAATAAACTTGCTGGAAAAGAAAGCTCTAGGAAACTTCTTCCTGAACATCTAAGGTCATCTAATGAAACTGCATGGTAACAAACATTCCAATCTACTTTATCCAACCATTACCAGTTCTCACTATATAAGGAACATGCTGGAATGCAAAGATAACCTTGGCTTCTCTTCTCTTCACTACAAACTATCTTCTTAAATCCAACAAGTGCAAGGAGCTCATGGACTTCTTTGTCACTAAGGTTGAGACCATCCGTTCAGCTGCCTCGGCTGCTTCCCTCTCTTCCCCTAGCCCACCGGGCCAAACTTTCCCGAAGGTCCCTCTGTCCTAGCCCTGAACTTTCTCTAGGTTCTCCCCTATCCCCCCTCATGCCCTCTCCAAGCTCATCTTGTTCATGAGACTTACCTCTTGCTCCCTCAACCCTATTCACACCAAACTGCTGACCAACCAACTTCCCTTCCTGGCCCACATGTTAGCTGATATTGTTGATGGTTCCCTCTCCTCAGGTACTGTACCCATCACCTTGAAATCTGCCATCATCACCCCTCTCTTCAATAAACCCACTCTTGATCACTCTGTCCTGGAAAACTAACCTGCCTTTACTCTCCAAAAACCATGAACGTGTTGTCATCTCCCAAGTCCGTGTTCATCTTTCCCGCAACTCTGTGTTTGAAACATAGAAGATAGGAGCAGGAGTAGGCCATTCGGCCCCTCGAGCCTGCTCCGTCATTCAATGCGATCATGGCTGATCATCCAAATTCAGTACCCGGTCCCTGCTTTCTCCCCATACCCCTTGATCCCTTTAGCCTTGAGAAATATATCCAACTCCTTCTTGAATATATTTAATGAACTGGCCTCCACCGCCTTCTGTGGTAGAGTGTTCCACAGGTTCACCACTCTCTGGGTGAAGAAATTCCTCCTCATCTCTGTCCTAAATGGCCTACCCTTTATCCTTAGACTGTGTCCCCTGGTTCTGGACTCCCCGACCATCGGGAACATCCTTCCTGCATCTAGTCTGTCCAGTCCTGTCGGAATTTTATACGTTTCAATCACCTTTCATTCTTCTAAACTCCAGCGAGTACAAGCCCAATCTCTCCTCATACGTCATTCCTGCCATCCCAGGTATCAGCCTGGTGAATCTTTGCTGAACTCCTTCCATGGCAAGAACATCCTTCCTCAGATAAGGCGACCAAAACTGCACACAATACTCAAGGTGTGGTCTCACCAAGGCCCTGTACAACTGCAACAAGACATCCGTGTTCCTGTACTCAAACCCTCTCGCTACAAAGGCCAACATACCATTTGCCTTCTTAACCGCCTGCTGCACTTGCATGCTTACCTTCAGGTACTGGTGCACAAGGACGCCCAGGTCTCGTTGCACTTCCCCTTCTCCCAATCTATTGCCATTTAGATAATAATCTGCCTTCCTGTTTTTGCCACCAAAGTGGACAACCTCACATTTATCCACGTTATATTGCATCTGTCATGTTTCTGCCCAATCACCCAACATGTCCAAATCATCTTGGAGTTTCTCGACATCCTCCTCACAGCACACACGCCCACCCAGCTTTGTGTCGTCTGCAAATTTGGAGATATTACATCTAGTTCCCTCATCTAGATCATTAATACATATTGTGAATAGCTGGGGTCCAAGGACCGATCCCTGCGGTACCCCACTAGTCACTGCCTGCCACTCGGAAAAGGACCCGTTTATTCCAACTCTCTGCTTTCTGTCTGCCAACCAGTTCTCTATCCAAGTCAACACCTTGCCCCCAATCCCATGTGCCTTAACTTTACACGCTAATCTCTTATGCGGGACCTTATCGAAGGCCTCTGAAAGTCCAGATACACCACATCCACTGGTTCTCCCTTATCTATTTTGCCAGTTACATCCTCAAAAAATTCCAGTAGATTAGTCAAGCATGATTTACCTTTTGTGAATCCATGTTGACTTTGTCCGATCCTGTCACTGTTTTTCAAGTGCTCTGCTATTACATCTTTTATAATGGACTCGAGCATTTTCCCCACTACCGATGTCAGGCTTACCGGTCTGTAATTCCCTGTTTTCTCTCTACCACCTTTTTTGAATAGTGGGGTAACATTAGCTACCCTCCAATCCATGGGTACTGTTCCAGATTCCATCGAATGTTGGAAGATGATCAGCAATGCATCTACTATTTCTAGGGCCACTTCCTTAAGTACCCTAGGATGTAGATTATCAGGCCCTGGGGATTTATCGGCCTTCAATCCCATCAATTTCCCCAACACCATTTCCCTACAAATACTGATTTCTTTCAGTTCCTCCCTTTCATCAGACCCTATGTTCCCCGGCATCTCTGGGAGGTTATTTGTGTCCTCCTTTGTGAAGACAGAACCAAAATATGTATTTAGTTGGTCTGCCATTTCTTTGTTCCCCATTATAAATTCCCCTGATTCTGACTGCAAGGGACCTACGCTTGACTTCAACAATCTTTTTCTCTTCACATATCTATAAAAGCTTTTACAGTCAGTTTTTATGTTCCCTGAAAGCTTACTCTCATATTCTATTTTCCCCTTCTTAATTAATCCCTTTGTCCTCCTTTGTTGGATCCTAAATTGCTCCCAATCCTCAGGATTATTGCTTTTTCTGGCCAATTTATATGTTCTCTCCTTGGATCTTATGCTATCCCTAATTTCCCTTGTTAGCCACGGTTCAGTCACCTTTTTTGTTTTATTTCTGTGCCAAACTGGGATGAACATTTTCTGTAGTTCATCCATGCGGTCTTTGAATATTTGCTATTGCCTATCCACCGTCAACCCTTTGAGTGACATTCCCCAATCAATCCTACCCAACTCGTGCCTCAGACCATCGTAGTTTCCTTTATTTAAATTTAAGACCCTAGTCTCTGAGTCAACTACTTCATTCTCCATCTTAATGAAGAATTCGATCATATTATGATCGCTCCAACCCAAGGGGCCTCGTACAACAAGATTGCTAATAAAACCTTTCTCGTTACATAATACCCAGTCTACGATGGCCTGATCTCTGGTTGGTTCCTCGACATATTGGTCCAGGAAACCATTCCGTAAACACTCCAGGAATTCCTCCTCCACAGTATTGTTACTAATTTGGTTAGCCCAATCTATATGTAGATTAAAGTCACCCATGATGACTGCTGTGCCCTTATTGCACGCTTCTTTAATTTCTCTTTTAATGCCATCCCCAACCTCCGCCTTACTGTTTGGAGGTCTATATACCACTCCCACTAACGTTTTCTGCCCCTTGGTATTTCTCAATTCTACCCATACAGATTCCACATCATCAGAGCTAATATCCTTCCTTACAATTGTGTTAATCCCTTCTTTAACCAGTAATGCTACCCCACCTCCCTTTCCGTTTTGCCTATCTTTCCTGAATATCGAATACCCCTGTATGTTGAGTTCCCAGCCTTGGCCATCCTTGAGCCACGTTTCCGTAATCTCAACCAAATCATATTCGTTTACCTCTATTTGCGCAGCCAATTCATCCACCTTATTACGAATGCTCTTCGCATTAAGACACAAAGCTTCAGGCTTATTTTTTTAACGCCCTTAGACCTATTAGAATTATTATTTACTGTGGCCATGTTTGATTTAAACCGTTGATTTCTCTGACTGACACTTTTGTTTTTCTCCTTCCTTTCTTTTGCTTTTATCCTCGTTTCCCTTTCCTCTGTCCCCCTGCTCAGGTTCCCAACCCCCTGCCATCTTAGTTTAAATCCTCCCCCCAGAGCACTAGCAAACACACCCCCTAGGACATCGGTTCCAGCCCTGCCCAGGTGCAAACCGTCCAGTTTGAACTGGTCCCACCTCCAGTCAGGTTTCCACCCCTACAACAGTACATGGCCTGTCCTTATCAAAGTTACAAATGACATCCTATGTGATGTGATCGTGGTAAACTATTCCTCGTCGTCCTTCTCGACTTGTCTTCAGTCTTTGACATGGTTGACCACACCATCCTCCTCCCATCGTCCAGTTAGGTGGGACTGCCCTCACCTGGTTCCATTCTTATCTATCCAGCCGTAGCCAGAGAATCATCTGCAATGGCTTCTTTTCCCACTCTCGCACCGTTACCTCTGGAGTCCCCCAAAGTTCTATCCTTGGCCCCCCTCCTATTTCTCATCTACATGCTGCCCCTCGTCGACATTATCCGAAAATGCATCATGTTCCACATGTACGCCGACGACACCCAGCCCTACCTCACCACCACCTCTCTCGATCCCTCCACTGTCTCCGATTTATCACACTGCTTGTCCAACATCCAGTACTGGATGAGCAGAAATGTCCTCTAACTAAATACTGGGAAGACCGAAGCCGTTGTCTTTGGTCCCCGCCACAAACTCCATTGTTTAGTCACCAACTCCATCCCTCTCCCTGGCAACTGTCTGAGGCTGAGCCAGATCATTCGCAACCTTGGTGCCGTATTTGATCCTGAGGTGAGCTTCCGACCATATACCGCTCTGTCACCAAGACCGCCTACTTCCACCTCCATAACATCACCAGTCTCCGCCCCTGCCTCAGCTCATCTGCTGCTGAGACTCTCATCCATGCCTTTTTTACTTCTGGACTTGACTATTCCAATGCTCTCCTGGCCGGCCTCCCATCTTCCGCCCTACATAAGCTTGAGTGCATCGTAAACTCTGCTGTCCGTATCCGAACTCGCACCAAGTCCCGTTCACCCATCACCCCTGTACTCACGACCTACATTGGCTCCCAGTCCAGCAACGCCTCGATTTTAAAATTTTCATCATCCTTGTTTTCAAATCCTTCCACGGCCTCACCCCTCCCTATCTCTGTAAGCTACTCCAGCCCTGCAACCCCACCCCCATGATCTCTGTACTCCTCCAATTCTGGCCTCTTGAGCATCCCTGATTATTAATTGCTCCACCATTGGCAGCCATGCCTTCAGCTGCCTAGGCCCCAAGCTCTGAAATTCCCTCCCTAAGCCTCTCCGCCTCTTTTCCTCTCCTCCTTTAAGAAACTCCTTAAAATCTACCTCTGTCCTAATATCATCTTATGTGGCTCGGTGTCAAATTTTGTCTGATCATGCTCCTGTGAAGCTCCTTGGGACACCATAGAAATACAAGTTTTGTTGTTGTTGATTCCACAGATGCTATTATCAGCAGCAGCTGACTTCAGCAGCAGAACCACCATTTTGTTTCAAGAAGTATTTGGTCATCTATCTCTCAACATATCCTAATTTTCAATCTTGTTCTCAACCATATACTTATCTGGCATTGAAAAAGGAGTTAATTAATTTGAAGCAACCCCAATGGCTTAGTGGTGGTAAGATAGTTGTTAGCATGATTTGGAAAAACTAATTATAGCAACCCTTTTGATGGTAATACAGGAAACTTTGGTTTATCCGGAGGTTAACTGTCCGGAATGCTCGAGCCACCGGCAAAAATCAGGAGCCGTTTCGTTAGGTTTTTTTTCTTTTTGTTGCTTTTTTTTCCACCAGTCAGGCTCTGCAAGGTCTCACTGAAGCTGTTGCTAAGCTAGAGACGCTTGCAAGGTACGGCCGACTGTTTAGAAAGCAACAGGGTTTGTTGCCAGATACGGAGCTCAAAATCTCCGTATGTTTCAACATTAGCGCTGGTTTGTCCGGCAGTTTTGATGGGACGGCAACAGCTCGGTCCCGTCGGTGCCGGATAGCACAAAGTTTCCTGTACATAGTGTCAGATTGATATATATTTTTAATGATATGCTACAAATTATTCAATTGCTCTTCTGATGGATTATACTGTTACCTTTAACGATACTGTATGGCAAAATATATTGCTTATCCAATACCTACACCTCACTTCAAACTGTCTTGTGGAATAAAAATTTCAGTTTTGAAATAAGCATGACCTCCAAACTAGTTAATTACCTACAAAAAGAGTATTCTTTGGGCAGAAATATATCCTCAAGAAAGCAAAGGATTATTTTATGAAACTAATTCTTAATCTAAATTGGAGAATTGAAATACCGCACTATTAAGTAATAGGCAACAATGATCATTAATGGGTTTCTTTTAAAACTTGTATAACGGTGGCTCAAAAGCAACAATGTTGGTGCACCATACTTGTGGTTGAGAGACCAAAGCTTGAATTCCAATCTCAACAGGTGTTTGCAGTATGGTTTTCCAACACAGTAAGTTCACAATTCTTATAGGATGGAGAGAAACTGGTTTGGCATCAGTTGACCGCTTGTTGTTTTTCATTCATGCACCTTCTGTCAGATTGATTAAAGACATTTTCAGTTTGCACTCTACTAAGTCAGAAATAGCGTAATTTTTTTGGGAGGGAGGTGTGAGGGAACAGAAATATAGACATGTAAAATAAGAGTATAACAATTTATATTTGCTATTCTATAAATTGGAATGTTTCAAACAACGAAAGAAAAATAATATTCACATCAAAAGTAAAATATTTGTTAACTTTATAGCATTTACTTACAAATGGTTAATATTAATGGGTATGATATACCTTTTTAGATGAGCCATAAGGTACCGCAGAGTTTCACAGTGTGCAGGTGGCAACATTTTTAATGCTTCATGAACTGACTCTAATCGCTCATCAGGATCTGGAATCTCTGCAATAGAAACAATAAAATATGAAAACATCAAACCTTTAAAAAAGGATTATTCAAATGTTTGCAAATTTTACTTAAATGCTTTATTTCCTGTTGACAGAAAGTAGGATGTTTGAAAGATATCATACGGGGAAGGAGTGCTTTTAACTTAAAATACTCCCCTCATAAATAATGTGGAAAATTAAAACTACAAAGAATGTCTGTTCCCTGAGTGAGGATTCTCCCCATTTACCGTGCGAGAAAGCAGTTTCATGCAGACCTACTGGGGTGCAATTGTCACCTCTGTTACAATCAGAAAACAGGTGTAAACAGGCATAATAGAACACCAAGTTAGGTGGAAATCAGTTTCACCTTATTTCCTCCTTTTTCAGCCTGCTCAAGTTTCCGGTCAGGCCTGTGATGAATAGTGAAAACTCTTGTTGGAAGCAAATTGGGACTGTGTTCATTAGCACAGAGGAGATTATGGGGTGTTTTGATAGAAGTCTTTAAAATTATGAATGGATGGAACAGAGTTACAAGTTACATTTACCTCACCAGAGAAGAGTTACTGAAGCCAAACTGGTAATGGGTCATTAGATGGCCAACGCGGGAAACTGCAGATAGACTGAAATCAAACTCTCAATATGGAAAAATGTAGCGCCTTTGTGATTGAAAATTGTGACAAAGGTATGACTCTGTGAACTTGAAAACCCTATTAGAGCACCACCCACAGACATCACAGGCAATTACAACTTATAAATACAAGTTGTTGATGTTTTTGTTGTTATAAAGGGGTGTGGACACAATTTGCAACAATATTGAAAGGTGACAGGAAATAGCAATTTTAATATATAAGTAGATTTCTAAACATACATATAAGTAAATCAATAACATGATTTTTTGATATAAATAAAATCAGTACACTCACGTGCAGCTTCAATAAATTTTGGGTAAGCATCATATGTGATAAGTGGAATGGGCAAATCTCTGAAGTACAGTTTAAGCGCACCGGTGATAATATTTATATCTTCATAAATATTCACTGAAATGTCTGCTTTCTCACCATCTAGGACCCCAAAAGATTGAAAAATCAACACAAAACAGATATTCAGTTCAACATAGTGATTATACTCTTGTATTATATTCAATATGTACCAATATAAAACCAAATCCATTTTGTTTTTCCATTTTTCTAATTTTTCCACACAACATCCTTCTGCAAGGAGACCATGGCCATGCTGCAGACTTATCTATGGTTGTCACTGTTAGGCAGCATCTTGAAAGTTAAGGTAGTTGCTTCAATCACATGCTTCAAATGTCACCATGAATAGTAACAGGATAATATACATTTTGGGTAGAATAATCCGATAAGGCAATATTTTGAGGAAACAGCTACATATACACCGACATGACGTTATCCAATATCAAGCAGGCAAGAAAAGGAATAAACTCCCTTCCATTCTCTCCCAAAGATAGTGAAAATCTGCAATGCTGTAAGCTGCATTTCTTTCTATAAAACAGCACCAACTGGTTCACAACAGGAGAGAAGATTTTGTTTGGGACAGAAATATTAAAAGAGGCGACTTTGTAAAACTGAGCAAAATTGCCCTTTTAATCAGATAGCAAAATACTGCAGATGCTGGAAATCTGAAATAACAACAGAAAACGCTGGAAAAACTCAGCAGGCCAGGCAACATCCGTGGAGAGAAAATATTTTCTATTTCTCTCTCCACGGATGTTGCCTGGCCTGCTGAGTTTTTCCAGCATTTTCTGTTGTTATTGCCCTTTTAATCATATGATTTTGCAGCTTTAATGGGGTTTTATGCTTTTGATTGGAAGTGTTAATATGCTAGAGGCTTAAGCAAAATAAAATGATCTGACTTTTCAGTCCCCTTTAACAAGATAGGACTGGGGTATTAGCTTCTCTTTTGGCTGTCTTTTAAAGTTGCAGTAGATTTAAAGCATTTTGCAAACATTGATACAACTTGGGGAAAAGAGTGAGAATTACGATTATTTTGGGCTCCTCTTTCACATACTATCTAATGAAAAAAGTCACTAAATTAAAAGACTGCAGAACTTTAATAATATTACTGTCATGCAAGAAGAAAAGCTGAAGTTCTTTGAAGGCTAAAATCTGTCCATCTCTATCAACTAATAAAAATAGATTTACAAGTTTTCATCTAGCTGCTGTTGTAGGTCAGTGTGTGCCTGAATTCACATGGTAACCAAATTGACATAGGAAGTCTTTGTAGTTTTTCCATTGATTTAGCTTAGGAAGCCGGAGCGATTGATGTTCGGTATCTTTATTTTAACTTTCAACTGCTGCAGAACACAACAAATCTGAAATCTTTCATTTTCTCTGACTAGACTTTGAGATAGCTAGATTTATGCAGTTATCTTCAAAAGTGAAAAATCTCAAAACTAGTCAAGGTAATAGTATCCATCAGCTTGTTGTGAATACCGTAGAGGGTTACCCATCTGTTAGTTGTGTAAAATTTCTGAAAATGAAACTGCACATACCTCTGTCAAATGCCAGCTTGACATCTTCAATTAGATCACTAAACCCTGATACTCTGTACAAACCTTCAGACATCAGACCTACAACATATAAAAATTTTAATAAAAAGGATTCTCCAGAACATTATGAAATAGGCAATACAATAAAACATTTACTCCCAAGTAATTATACCTTATATATTAAAAATAGGTGAGTCAACACATTCCATTTCAAAATAAATTGAAAACCCTATAGCAACAGTCTTAATGGCACTTTTATATTAGATTTACCTGCAATACCTGTAGGTGGTGCTGTGATCGGGGTTTACAATGTTAAATTTTAGCGAACGTTATTAACGTTTACCTGTAGTAACACCCCAGCTGATAACATAAAGCTACTATTTTACACTGTGTTTGAGTATGGTTGCAGTTGCAGGCTCGAACAACTAGGTGTTGCTTTAGCACAGCCTAAAGATCTGAGATTTCATTGGTGTCAACAATACTGATAAAGGAAATTAAAGGTAAGGTGAAATTTGCAAGTGTAAATTGAAATTAATTTTGTAAAAATTTGCCCCATACCGGAAGTCTCCCTTTTGGGTATTTTCCCTTCAAGTTCTCTGACACTCTTAGGTTGAGTTTCAGCCTCAGGCCTTGTTCTGAGCAACCTGCCTCCAAACATTTGAAGGCAGTCTGCCTGCTCATCCCCATGTGCTATGTAATCCCCACCAACCTCGTTCCAACCCATTTGCCATCTTTGCCGCTATATTGTGCCTACATTCCTTCCACATTTCTGTCTCCCAAGCCCAGAATTCCAACATGTCATTCCTCTTTGGGTGTTAACCACATCACGCCTAGCTGATGGGTGAGCTCCATAGCAAGCCTCCCCTGTGATCATATCACCCGCCCACCATCCCCGCCTTGTTGCACCTTAGACATTGGCTGCTGCACCAGTGCAATCGTCACTACTTCCTCAGTGAGCCTGCCTGCCCGGCCAAGGAATGTTGTATTCCTAGCTCCCCCTTTTCCCCCCGACACTGAATACTCTTCAGACCTGAAAGCCCGATCCCTGGTAGTTACAATCCAAATTGTCCATGTTCTGGGTCTGGTACGGAGCTCTAGCCACTGATAAAAAATCCTGCCTCCAAACAAGCATATTTTGGGCCCCGTGGCCTGATCCTCCCTTTGAGTTTATTTTCAAGCCTGAGCCCCGATTCTGTCAGCCACAAACTTACCCTGTTCCATTGGTAGTATTTTGACCTCTAGGGCCTGACTTTTGTCTAGCTGCTTGCCTCCTCCTTTCCTGCCACCCTTGTTTTCAGATCAATGGCCAAATCCCCATCCTCCTTTTTACCCACTTCTCTCCTACAGCCTACTTCCACCTCTGTAACTTCCCCTGCCTCCACCCATCTACTGCTGAAATTCTTATCCATGTCTTTGTCACTTCCATACTCGACTATTCCAATGCTGTCTTGGCTGGCCTACCATCCTCCAGTCTGTAAACTTCAGCTCATCCAAAACTCTGCTGCCCAAATCCTATCCTGCACCAAGTCCTGTTCACCCATCACTCCTGTCCTTGGTTCCAATTCCCCATCCTCATCTTTAAATCCCTTCATGGCCTTACCCCTCCCTATCTCAGTAACCTTCTCCAACCCTACAATTCCTGCCCCTCCCCAAAACTCTCTGTTCCTCTGACTCTGGCCTCTTGTACATCCTCCCCTCCCATCACCTCCATTGGCGTCTGTGGCTTCAGCGTCTAGGCCCCACGCTCTGAAATTCTCTCCTTAAACCTTTCCACCTTTCTCTCCTGCTTTAAGTGTAGTGGTCATGTTACTGGACTACTAATCTAGAGAATGGGAGTTCAAATCCCACCATGGCAGTTGAGAATTTGAATCCAGTTTAAAAATATCTGGAAATTAAAAGCTGGTATCAGTAAAGTGTCCACGAAGCCATTGAATTGTTGTAAAAGTCCAAGTGGTTCACGAATGCAGAGCTAGCACTCTGTGCCTCCAATTCACAGGGTGCTACAGTCTGAGTGTAGATGCATCACTATGATTCCTTCAGTCCAAGTGTGCCTGTCCCCATGCTATAATTTTTTTTGTTTCTTTGAAATTAATTAAAAACAAGCTGCCAAATGAATTTTAAAAGCCTCCATTTCAGCTAAATATCAGATTTAATCTATTATTAAATGATTCATTTTTACCTCAGACAAAGGCCTTGATTTTAACTCCCCCCCCCCCCCCCCCCAACCCCCACCCCCACCCAAGAAAGGGTAGGGCAAGGGATTAAAATCCTAAAAATCAAGATCCCGCCTCCAAGCCACCGTGTTCCCGGCCTCAGCGATTCAGGCGCTGGACGAGGCTCCCGCTAAAAGCAGGCAGGGGCCTAATTAAGATTCAAAAGTTGAGGTCTGATAATGTCACTGATGCTGCAATGTAATTTTAAGGTCCATGTAGGGGAAGTCCCATGCTGTATGCAGCAACACAGCAGGAGGTGGTGGTCAGAAGAGGTCCAGGTAAGTTTTAAAACTTTGCCTGTCTTTGAACTCCTTGTGGGCCAGGAGGAGCAGCAGTGCTACCCCCAGGCCCTCAAAAAGTCCTTGGGCCTCCCCAGCCCCGGCAACCCCACGATCTTCGAGCAGCTCCTAAAATCAGGCAATAGGCCCGATTCCAGCTCCATCCTCTCTACAGCTACCAGATTCTCACACCCCCTACCGGGACCCCCAACTCAACCTCAAGTCCCAAGATTGGCAACAGCTATGTTCCCAGCTGTTGCCAAGAACCTGTTTCCAAGTTCTAAAGCATGTTTTAAATCTGTTGAAAGGCTTTCATCAATAGTGGGAAAACCTGTATTATTTAAAAGACTCAGCAGGCTGGGAAAGGCAGAACTAGGAGTGTGAGTGTGAGTGTGGGTGTGAGTGTGTGAGTGTGTGTGTGGATTTGTTTTCAAGCAGTGACCTGAGAAAACCTCTATTAATTAAAAATAAATACTGACCTTTATAATACAACTTTCCCCATCTCACATCTTAGGAAACCATTTAAGAAATCTCCTTCACCATCCCCGATGCTGTCATGGCCACATATCACATCACCCTGAACACCCATACCTTTATAACAATCAAGATCACTTATTTACTGTTTCCATGCATATAATCATAGAATCCAAGTCTGCAATTATCACGATTAGTCCTACAATACTCGTTAATTAAAATAACTTATTCAGCCGTGTCAGTGTGGGAAGCTCTCGCGCCTCTGAGTCAGAAGGTTGAAGTCTCATTCCACAGACTTGAGCACTAAATCTCGGCTGACACCTCAGTGCATTACTGAGGGAGTGCTGCACTGTCATCTTTCGTTAAACCGAGGCCCCACCTGCCCTCTCCGGTGGGTCTAAAAGATCCCATAGCACTATTTTGAAGAGCAGAGGTGTTCCTCCCGGTGTCCTGGCCAATATTATCCCTGAACTAATATCACTAAAACAGATTATCTGGTCATTATCTCATTACTGTTTGTGGAACTTTGCTGTGTGCAAAGTGGCTGTCGCTTTTCCTACATTACAACATTGTCTACATTTCAAACGTATTTCATTGACTGTAAAGTGCTTTGGGATGTGCTGATGTTGTGAAAGGTGCTATATAAGTGCAAGTTCTTTCTTTCAATCACTGCAAATCAATGGCCCTGATAATATACTGTATGTACATAACATAAAACACCATGAACAATACGACAGGAGAACTATTATTATATAAAAATGGAATGACTGTGTATTTACTGCTCATCATCACGCCCTGGGCATCGCACTTTCCTCATGCAAATGCTTGATTGGCTCAAATTTCAAACTTGCAAAAGCAACAAATCAGATCTAAGAGTGCTAGAGAAGATCTACCAATAAAATATGAAACCAGCTCAAATTTTTTTCAAAATTCTATTGACTGCAACAAATCTCAACTCTGTAACTGTGATGAAAATCTCTCAGTGAAAAAGCAGAAGCCAATCAAATCTTTCAAAATAATGGCCCATGTTTTGCGGCCCCTATGGGTGCGTACATACCCATAAGGGTCTCGCAAGCTCCGGATTTTTGCGCGTGAAGCGCAAGAGCCTGGAACTTGCGATCTCTCAAGAATCTTCCTGACAGATCCAACGCATCCCCAGGAAAATGGCATTCGCGGGCAGAGAGTTGGGCTATTTGCCCAACTTCTGCCCAGCGAATGCCCGTGAAATTCTTACGCCTGGTAAAAGCAGGCATAAGGCTTGCTTTTACCAGCGTAAGAGTTTAAATGAATATAAAAATATATTTTTTTCTATCAGTTAAAAATTAAAACATCTGTAAAATAAAGTAAGGTTATTTTTAGCCTCTTTATTTTTCAAAAAATTAAATTTTTGTTTTAAATATTTAATTAATTGTCATTAATTTTAAATATGCAAGTTAAAAAAAATGATTTGATGTGTACATGTATTTTTGGGGGTATTCTCATTCATGCTTATGGGAATTCCGTACATACGGAATCCCATAAGCATGAATGGGGATCCCCTTCTTTCATTCGTTGGGCCAGCCCACATGATTCCAGGGGCGCTTGCGAATTGCATGCGTCCCTGGGATACCTGGGCCTCTACCCGCACGCACCCGGAGAGGCCCAGGAGCGTGAGTCACCATGGATCCTGAGGCCCCAGGTGGGCGTGGATCTTCTTTGCGGATTGGAGGCATTTCCCCGCAGGAAGCCTCCGACCGCAAATTCAGGGCCAAATTTTCAGAAACCTTTCATTCACCATTTTCTTCACACAAACTCAAAAATAAGGTATCTAAAAAAATTTAAAAATTACACTTCACAATAAAATGACTAAACTATACAACTGTGTTTTACTACACATCAAAACTACTTCATTGGTTGTGAAGCACTTAATGATATCTTACGGTTGTGAAAGGTGCTATATAAATGCAAGTCTTTTTCTTTTCTTTTGTGTAGTTTAGTATCCTCAATATTATTTTTACACGGAGGCCTCAACCTCCCTCGAAAACCCTTCAGCTGACTGATGACTGTCAGCTGAAGGGAGTTATCAGTCACATCTGGACCTGTCTTTAAAAGGATGGAGTCCAAGCATATGCATTGTGGAGAATTTCCTAGCATGCAACAATATGATCCTCAGTGCAACAAGAAGCGTGTCTTTCCTCAGGCTGCAACAAAGTGAATGTCAGTGCATTTGAAAGAGCAATGTATTGACAGGTGAGCTCATCAGCAGCAAAGCAATTTGGAGGATATATCGACTGTTCTCTGTTCGTACACAATTACTTATATCCTGTCATATATAATTACCCACAGAGAGATGCATCTCCACAAAATAGTTTCACAGATTAAATTACATTTGCTTTCCTTGTGTACTAGAATTAGAACATAAGAACATAAGAAATAGGAGGAGTAGGCCAATCGGCCCCTCGAGCCTGCTCCGCCATTCAATAAGATCATGGCTGATCTGATCCTAACCGCCAATCCACTATCACAGAACCATCTCCTGCATCTAACAGAATTAGACACACGAAATAGGAGCAGGATCAGGCTACACGGCCCCTGGGCCCGCTCCGCTAACCACAGGGCCATGACCGATCCGAACCTAGACTTATGGACTTATATGAAGGCTCAGTACAGCAACAGCCTATTTTTAAGCAGGTAGATGATGTAGGTACTTTAGCTTTCTATTTCAATCATTTAAACACAAGTTTGGTAATTCTCATATAATGTTCAAGGTCTAAAATCATTTATAACTTTGCATGAACACCATGGCCTAAAAATTTGTTCCCGCTGGCATGCCGACCCTTGCACCAGAGTGGGTAGGCCCAAGGCCCACCCGATATTGGGGCTCAGGCCTCACTTACATCAGACCAGCAAACTGTAGATACCTGCTGGGCCTTGCCAGGCAGCTCGCTGGCAAAGACCATTTGAATTTTGGGCCATTATGTTGCCAGCAGTTCCTGGAAGAGGGGGGGGGTAAGAGATCAGGAAGGAGGGAGGACGACCGGAAGAGGGGGGTTGGAGGGCAGCAACTGGGAAGAGGGACAGAGGCAACGATCGGGAGAGGATGAGAGCGGTGGCTGGCAGCAGCCCATAGTTTTAATGTGGAGCTGGGAGAAGTACTCCTGTACCTTCCAGATCCACATTCAGGCAAGTATTTAAAAACTTTTTCGTGATGGACCTTTAAGTACAGCTGGTTAGGCCGCATGAGGACCTGGTTTTCCTCAACGCAGCTGGCCTGGAAAAAAGAGGGCATCAAACAGGCGCTAGGCCCCTTATTTGTATATGCAAAGGGTTAACGCCCATTTCAGGCCTGGGCCCTGGATGCCTCTTTTCATACCTATATCACTATGGTGGGAGACGCATGTCTTTCCAAGCATAATGTACTTAGGCTTGCATCAAAAAAATAGAAAACATTCACTCCACCACTAATGTTTACTCAGTTTCACAGAATCACACAGAAACCCCACAGTGCAGATAGAGGCCATTTCGGCCCATCGAGCCTGCACCGACACATATCCCACCCGATCCCCGCAACCCCCACACCAACACATATCCCACCCTATCCCTGTAACCCCACGTATTTAATCCCCCTAACACTAAGGGTCAATTTATCATAGTCAATCAACCTAACCCGCACATCTTTGGACTGTGGGAGGAAACCGGAGCACCCGGAGAAAACCCACGCAAACATGGGGAGAATGTGCAAACTCCACACAGACAGTCGCCCGAGGCCAGATTTGAACCTGGGTCTCTGGCGCTGTGAGGCAACAGTGCTAACCACTATGCCACCATGCTGCCCAGTTTCAGTTTCAGTAAGTAAATTTTATCTTACAGAAGTGAATGTACAGAACTGAACACAACAGTAGTAAATGGTCTAAATGTGAAAATTAGAATAATGTCTTTAGTACAGTTAAAAACACTTCCAATTGGTTACATAGAAATTATCATTGCCAATAATCCAAGACTGACTGCTGGCTCCTACCTCTGCTTTCAATTTCTCGGATGCACATATCCACCACCATTGGTCTCTTTGTGTTATGTGCTTTAACCAGTGTTGTCAGGTCACAACTGTAGACTTTTTTCACATGCTTCAGGTCTGGCTTGCAATCATGTGGAACCATCTTTGAACACTGCTTGTGAACATTCAAGCCACAATCTAAGAATACAGAATAAGAGAAACCCTTTAAAATATCAGAAAATTACAATTACGCTCATATGAAAAAACTCAATTCAAAAAAAGGGTGTATCCAATGTTCCCGGTAAGCTGTGCTTCATTCTGCGCGACCGGTTTCTTTTAATGTGCAGTCCCTTTAAATTTCCATGCATGTGCAGTGTTTACAATGGCAAAGCCATTGGCAGCCTGCGCCAAACCTTTCCCATTACTGCACGGCCGCGCAGTTTAGAGAGAACATTGGGTGTATCTATAGCCACTTTAATTTCATGGGTCAAATAATGGTTGCTTTTCACATCTCTAATATTTCATTGGTATAGTAAATATCATAGAATGGTTACAGCACAGAAAGAGGCCATTCAGCCAGTTGAACCTGTGCTGACGCTCTGCAAGAGCACTTCAACTAGTCCCACTCCCCTGCCCTTTTGAAAGCCATGATTGAATCTGCCTCCACCACCCTTTCAGGCAGTGCATTCCAGATCATAACAACTTGCTGCGTAAAAACATTTTTCCTCATGCCGCCTTTGGTTCTTCTGCCAATCACCTTAAATCTATGTCCTCTGGTCACCTTAAATCTGTGTCCTCTGGTTCGCGACCCTTCCGCCAATGGGAACAGTTTCTTTCTATCTACGCTGTCTAGACACCTCATGATTTTGAACACCTTTATCAAATCTCCTTTCAACCTTCTCTGCTCTAAGGAGAACAACCCCAGCTTCTCCAGTTTACCCACGTAATTGAAGTCCTTCATCCCTGGAACTATTCTTGTAAATCTTTTCTGCACCCTCTCCAAGGCCTTCACATCCTTCCTAAAGTGCGGTGCCCAGAATTGGACACAATACTCCAGTTGCGGCCGAACCAGTGTTTATAAAGTTTCATCATAATTTTCTTGCTTTTGTACTCTATGCCTCTGTTTATAAAGCCCAATATCCCATATGCTTTTTTAACCACTTTCTCAACCTGCCCTGCCACCTTCAACGATTTGTGCACATATACCCCCAGGTCTCTGTTCCTGCATCCCCTTTAGTTTATATTGCCTATCCTTATTCTTCCTACCAAAATGCATCACTTCGCACTTTTCTACGTTAAATTTCATCTGCCACGTGTCTGCCCATTCTACCAGCCTGTCTATGTCCTCTTGAAATCTATCACTATCTTCCTCACTGTTCTCTATAGTTCCAAGTTTTGTATCATCTGCAAATTTTGAAATTGTGCCCTGTACACCCAAGTCCAAATCATTAATATATATCAAGAAAAGCAGTGGTCCTAGTACCGACCCCTGGGGAACACCACTATATACCTTCCTCCATTCCGAAAAACAACCCTTCCCCATTACTCTGTTTCCCGTCACTTAGCCAACTTCGTATCCATGCTGCCACTGTCCCTTTTATTTCACGGGCTTCAACTTTGCTGGAAAGCCTATAATGTGGCACTTTATCAAACGTCTTTTGGAAGTCCACGTACACATCAACCGCATTGCCCTCATCAACCCTCTCTTTTACCTCATCAAATCAGTAATTATTTTATGTAAACATCTGAAATAAAATACTTTACTTTTGTGGCTGCGGCTGCTTTGGGGGACAAAGGGAAAGGGAAAGGGAAAGGGAAAATAGAATATGAGAGTAAGCTTGCAGGGAACATAAAAACTGACTGTAAAAGCTTTTATAGATATGTGAAGAGAAAAAGATTGGTGAAGTCAAGCGTAGGTCCCTTGCAGTCAGAATCGGGGGAATTTATAATGGGGAAAAAGAAATGGCAGACCAACTAAATACATATTTTGGTTCTGTCTTCACAAAGGAGGACACAAATAACCTCCCAGAGATGCCGGGGAACATAGGGTCTGATGAAAGGGTGGAACTGAAAGAAATCAGTATTTGTAGGGAAATGGTGTTAGGAAAATTGATGGGAGTGAAGGCCGATAAATCCCCAGGGCCTGATAATCTACATCCCAGGGTACTTAAGGAAGTGGCCCTAGAAATAGTAGATGCATTGCTGGTCATCTTCCAGAACTCGATAGACTCTGGAACGGTACCCATGGATTGGCGGGTAGCTAATGTTACCCCACTATTCAAAAAAGGTGGTAGAGAAAAGGCAGGGAATTATAGACCGGTAAGCTTGACATTGGTAGTGGGGAAAATGCTAGAGTCTATTATAAAAGATGTAATAGCAGAGCACTTGGAAAGCAGTGACTGGATCGGACAAAGTCAACATGGATTTACAAAAGGTAAATCATGCTTGACTAATCTACTGGAATTTTTTGAGGATGTAACTGGTAAAATAGATAAGGGAGAACCAGTGGATGTGGTGTATTTGGACTTTCAGAAGGCTTTCGATAAGGTCCCGCATAAGAGATTAGCGTGCAAAATTAAGGCACATGGGATTGGGGGCAAGGTATTGACTTGGATAGAGAACTGGTTGGCGGACAGAAAGCAAAGAGTTGGAATAAACGGGTCGTTTTCCGAATGGCAGGCAGTGACTAGTGGGGTACTGCAAGGATCGGTCCTAGGACCCCAGCTGTTCACAATATATATTAATGATCTGGACGAGGGAATTGGATATAATATCTCCAAATTTGCAGATGACACAAAGCTGGGTGGGAGGGTATGCTGTGAGGAGGATGTCATGAAACTCCAGTACGATTTGGACAGGTTGGGTGATTGGGCAGAAACATGGCAAATGCACTATAATGTGGATAAATGTGAGGTTATCCACTTTGGTGGCAAAAACAGGAAGGCAGATTATTATTTGAATGGCAATAGATTGGGAGAAGGGGAAGTGCAAAGAGACCTGGGTGTTCTTGTGCACCAGTCGCTGAAGGTAAGCATGCAGGTGCAGCAGGCGGTTAAGAACACAAATGGTATGTTGGCC
The DNA here is from genome assembly GCF_052327205.1 of Somniosus microcephalus. Taxonomy (NCBI): domain Eukaryota; kingdom Metazoa; phylum Chordata; class Chondrichthyes; order Squaliformes; family Somniosidae; genus Somniosus; species Somniosus microcephalus. The sequence goes on along the minus strand of NC_140990.1, from coordinate 247,904,308 downwards.
TTCGTAGCAAGAGGGTTCGAGTACAAGAACAAGGATGTCTTGCTGCAGTTGTACAGGGCCTTGGTGAGACCACACCTTGAGTATTGTGTGCAGTTTTGGTCGCCTTACCTGAGGAAGGACGTTCTTGCCATGGAAGGAGTGCAGCGAAGATTCACCAGGCTGATACCTGGGATGGCAGGAATGACGTATGAGGAGAGATTGTGTCGATTAGGCTTATACTCACTGGAGTTTAGAAGATTGAGAGGGGATCTCATCAAAACCTATAAAATTCTGTCAGGCCTGGACAGACTAGATGCAGGAAGGATGTTTCTGATGGCCGGGGAGTCCAGAACCAGGGGTCATAGTCTAAGGATAAGGGGTAAGCCATTTAGGACTGAAATGAGGAGGAATTTCTTCACCCAGAGAGTGGTGAACCTGTGGAATTCTCTGCCACAGAGGGCAGTGGAGGCCAGTTCATTAAGTATATTCAAGAAAGAGTTGGATATATTTCTTAAGGCTAAAGGGATCAAGGGATATGGGGAGAAGGCAGGGACAGGGTACTGAATTTGGATGATCAGCCATGATCTCATTGAATGGCGGAGCAGGCTCGAAGGGCCGAATGGCCTACTCCTGCTCCTATCTTCTATGTTTCTATGACTTTCACTTGCTTCGCCTACTGCTAGCGAGGCGCTAAGGGGGAAAATGGTGGTGCTGTACTTACCTCCTTGATCTTGTGCGTATCGTCTTTGCTGCTATTTTGAATGCCATAAGGACATGAGCAGTCCAGATGTCCACCCTTATGCAAGAATATTGGACATAGGAGCAAAATGAACATCTTTTGCTTGGCCTTATTAACCATCCTGCATTGCATATCATTCAAAGTGATACCATTTAAACTCACAGATTGCTGATGCAAGTCAGAAGTTGACCATATGATGGGGTCACTGTTCCAATTAGTATATGCTAATATTGTAATTTAGTCGGGACAATGGGGAAGCAGGAACAAGCAGACAACAACCCATGTGATGTGTTAACATCAGATTGGCCAGAACAATGGAGGCACCGAAGCTAACCATAGACTAGCTGCAAGATCATATTACCCATCTAGGATGGTCTTAATTTTCTCTCATGTTCCTTTGAAATGCCAGGCAGGAAACTACAGTTTAAATTGAGCTCCCTCCGGGACACCCTGGTCCACTCCTCAATCGCCCCCAACACCCCCACCCCACGGCACCGTCCTGTGCAAGCGCAGGAGATGCAACACCTGCCCTTTTACCCCCTCCCTTCCCACTGTCCAGGGCCCCAAACACTCCTTCCAGGTGAAACAGTGATTTACGTGTACTTCTTGCAAGTTAGTATACTGTATTCGCTGCTCACGATGCGGTCTCCTCTACAGTGGGGAGACCAAACGCAGATTGGGTGACGGCTTTGCGGAACACCTCCGTTAAGTCCGTAAGTGTGACCCCGAGCTTCCTGTCACCTGTCGCTTTAATTCTCTGCTCCACTCCCACTCTGACTTCTCTGTCCTTGGCCTCTTACACTGGTCCAATGAAGCTCAACGTAAGCTCAAGGAACAGCACTTCACATCTTTTAATTAAGCACTTTACAGCCTTCTGGACTCAATATCGAGTTCAACAATTTCAGACCATAACCTCTGCCCCAATTTTTTCAGATGGCAGATGTTGATGATTCTGCCATTCCCATTTACACCTCTTCTAGAGTTATCTTTTGTTTCTTTACATGTCCCATTACCATCTCCTTTTGCTTTGTACTATCATACCTTTTGTCATTTAATCACTCCTACCTTCCACCCTATCAGACCTTTCCTTTAGTTTAGTTCCTTCCTCCCCTCCCCCCCTTTCCCTGCCCCTGCACTTGCTTAAAATCTGTTACATCTCTAACTTTTTCCAGTTCTGACGAAAGGGCATCGACCTGAAACGTTACCTGTTTCTCTCTCCACATGCTGCAGTTTCTGTTTTTATTTCAGATTTCCAGCATCTGCAGTATTTTGCTTTTGTTTAAATTGAGCAATAGTCAAACAAACAGGATGGTGATTATCTGTTGGACAGAGGTGCTAACTACAGTTGTGATGGTTCAGGAGATTGGATAGGTGTGTTGCTAGAGTAATTGACTTTCCAAAGGACAAGAAAACAGTCTATAGCTTCCTTGTTCCTTGGGTTTAAAAGCAGAGCCAAGTTTGCAGTTTAAGTTGTAGGGTCAAAACTAGGAGTCACGCTGAAGGAGTGTGGAGTCAAGGCAACAGAGGAAGGCGCAGCTTTATGGGCAACTGGCAAATGAGACATTGGGCCTTACCTAGAATAGGGCGGGTAATATCAATTCTTGTCCTATTCTGTTAACTACTGCTTAAATACTTACATGGATTGATCTTTTACTTGTTGACAATAAAATAGCCACTATAAACCGTATTGGTGTCAGTCTCGAACCATTTGACCTTTCCTCCACAAATTAAGAAACCGCACGTATCAGGTGGTAACAGTATTTAGGGGTCCTATCATGTAGATAGGACCTTGCTGCAATTTTCACAGGAAAAGTCGAGATAACTGCTCGGTGAAGGACCCGTTCAGAAAAGTGGCTGTTAGAGGAAGTAAACCATGGATATTTAAAGGGACACTCACATGGCTAAGTAAGTGCTGGCTAGTGCAGAGCTGTATATTTTGAAGGGGAGAGGTTTTCTTTGAATTTCTTAGTCTTTTCAGATTCAAACAAGTGAGTCCTCTTCATCATGGGAGTCATACTGGCAAAACTGAGCTGGGGGGTGCAGAAGAGGAACAGGAACAACAGGAGAAAGAGCAGAAATCTGCACAAAGGTGCCAATATCCGTGCTACAGGGTGTACAGAAACTGAAAAATATGCCTCAGTTTCACCAAGGACTAAAGTGTTTGAAGGCTTCGGTTCAGCAACGAGGCTGTCACTGCCCTGCGCCACCTGCTGCAGTCAATCCTGGATTATAGACTGAGAGCTGACCATATGTTGCCTGTGGTCATCAAGGTCACAACAGCACGAAATCTTTTTGCCTCTGGATCGTTCCAGGCTCCAGCAGGTGACAATGCGCACATCAGCTAGTCAGCCGTTCCACTCTATACATGTATAGAGAGGTGGTTGGACAGCTGAAAGCAAAGGATAGGAGTTAAGAACGTCTTTTGGACTGGAATGATGTAGTGAATGGTGTTGGAGCGGCTGTTATTTACCGTATACATAGATGGTCTTGTCTTGTCAATTGAGGCAACAGTATTTACATTTGCTGTTGAAATTAGGGGGTTTGGCAAATTGTGCTAAAGGTGGTGAAAGGCATAGATAGGCTAGCAGAAAAGGCAGTTACATGACAAAAGTAGTTCAATGTAGAGAAATGTGAAGTACTACATTTTGGAAGGAAGAATATAATAAGGAAGTATGCCTTAAATGGTAAGTTTTTAAATAGAGCAGCAGAAGGACCTTGGTGTGCAGATGCACAGGTTAATAAAAGGTAGCAGTGCAAGTAGATAAGGCCATGAAAAGACAAACAGAATCGTTTTTTATTTAGAGGCACAGAATACAAAAGCAAGCAGGCAATGTTGAACTTGCACAAGATCTCAGTTAGACTGCAATTACAGTATTGTGTACACTTTTGGATATCCCAATATAGGAAATATAGATTCACTAGGATGTTATCAGGGATGAGGGGTTACAGTTACAAAGAGAAATCTGAGAAATTAGGATTTTTTCATTGGATTCAAGAAGGTTGAGAACTGACTTGATAGAGGTCTTCAAGGGATGTTAGAATTTTTTTTTTTTTTTTTTTTTTTACACAAAATGTGGTTAGAATATGGAAACTCTGCCACAAACCTATGTTGAAGCAGAATCCTTAAGTACTTTAAAAATGGAATCAAGTAGTTGGTTGAAAAGGAGAAATGTTAAATGGTGTGGGGAGATGAATGGGAGTGGGGTTAGATTTGGTGGCTCATGGACAAAAACACTGATGCAGACTTGATGGGAAAAATAGCCTGTTTCTGTGTTCCTATGATTTTGAATAAACCCAGCAGCATAAACATCCAAAAAGGGCAGACTGCTAGAGCTTATTGTCCAGAATTCTGTTAAAATCTTAATATTGTATTTATAAGATTGTCAGTAAAATTTAATGGTTTTATTCTTCCTCACTTTTTAAACCACACATTTAATTGGTGCATGAGACCATTAGAAATCAAAATCACAACTCCTTGTAGCAGAGTTGATAACCTTATTCCTGGCCCCACTAACATGATAAAGACACTATATGGGCTTGGTAGGGCAGGAGGTTAAAATGTTAAAAATCTGAAACAGGAACCCAACCCATCTACTTCCGGTTTTAACGGAGGCAGGACAAGCGACCAATCCATTCTCAAGAGGTGGGTTGGTTGTTGAAACCATTTAAGGAGGTTGCATGCCTTCATTTCAACAGGGTTTCTATTTTAAACCCTTGTTAAAAATGCAGCCTTGATAGGCCTCGGGAAACCCGGCAGGTAAAAGGAAGCGAGAAGGGCTGAATCCATCAGGTATTGCATTTACAGCACTGCTTGTGGGCCAGGAAGAACATGAGTGTTTCTTCCAGGACAATCAGTTTACCTGTAAACAACCCCCCCACCGCCACAACCTTCCCTCGACACCCGCCCCCCCGACCCCCCATCTTTTCGCCCCAATCTCTGATCCCCCTCTGAACTCTTCCCAACCCACCGCAATCTTCGACCACCCCGAGATCACCCATGACCACCCCCCCACCCATGCTCTATCCAAACCCCCTCTGCGATCTCTACCTCCAACAAACACTAACCCTACCTGCTCCTGGGCTGCATCCTTGTGCCACAGGATTTCCACACCTGACAGGCAGGCAAGCCTGTCAATCGGGCTGGCTTCCAGGCGGGGAATCTTTTAAAAACACGCACACCATGGAGTTAAAACCCCACGGCATTCGGGGAAACCTGGACTTCCCATAACTCCTTCCCCCGCCCCAGTGAATATCGGGGCCATGCTTATTTATCTTGGAGTCAAGAATGTGGCAATGCATGCAGCATTAGGCACAACCTGTGCATCCTGCAAATTATCTTAAAAATAAAGTTTCTCCAGTTCTTCGATACATTAGAATCTTAGCAGATAAATCCATAGCAAGCTCTGCAACTATTTTGATGTTTTCATATGTCTTAGCCATGTAAAAATAACCTATGAAAAGGACAGAAGAAATCATCTAGTCCTTCTATCCTATCCAGATATGCTGCAACTACATACACCACCAACCTGCAACCCTGCGCTCCCCCATCACACAATTTCCTGGATAAATAATTGAAAAATAAAACTTTGAAGGGTACAGGAAAAGGAATCAGAACTAAGTGGATAGCTCTTTGAAAGCTGGCACAGGAGTGATGTGTCAAATGGCCTGCTTCCGCACTGTAAAATTCTATGAATCTACATGAAAATTAGTGTTACATTTTAGGTTTTAAAATTGAAGTTTGAAGAACAATGAAAATCAAAAATGGATCTTTAAAAATCAAATAAAACTTTCAATCATACATATACTTGGTTCCAGGGACTATTCCTTGGAGTGTCAACAGTATCCGTCTAGTAAATATCAGAACTAAATCTATGTCATCTGACTCTAAAACTCGTTTGTCTTAATGAAGTATTCACAGAACAAAGCAGGTGGTTAGGTCAAATGGTTCTCAATTAAAGTACATCTACTTCTAATAAGGTTTTCGAACAAAGTATATTTCCATGAACAGGCCATTGTCCTGGTTTGTGGTAGGGCATTCCATATCTTAACAACTCTCTGCTTAAAAAAAATTCTCCTAACCTCTCTTTTGTTCCTTTGGTGATTATCTTAAGTTATACCCTCTTGGTACTAACTGATTGGCCAGTGGGAAATAGTTTTTCCTTATCAAAATCTTTCAGAATTTTGAGCATTTAGATCTTCTCTTAACTTTCAATGTTCTAATGAAATAAATTGTTTCAATATAGCAGTTGAACTGCCTTGTTTAAAGAGGTTCTATGATTGCATCTTAGAATCTTCCAAACAAATACACTTTAACAGATAGTGCATGAATGCAATGTTATTTTGCTATGTAAATGGATAGGGCCAACTTGGTCAAACATGTATTGCAATCCTTAAACCTGAATCTTATTGAGTATATACCACATTAAGTTAATGGGCGAGAAATTCATTATAGCCCCGTTTGGGGCCCTAACTTTTAAAAGTTGAAAAATTTAGTGCCAGGCTCCAGTGTTTCTCAACTTTAAAAAAAATTCTTTTTTTGCACTCCAGGAAGGAAGTGGAGCAATTGATTTAGCGCTCCACTTCCTTCCTGGTGCTAACAGGCAGCAGGCGGGGTGGTAGGTCTGCAGCGTTGCACAATGGGCCATGCAGCACTGCCACGTTGGAAGGCTCCATCCCTCCCTTAAAAGGAAGAGCCATCGCTGCAGGCTCTGCAAGGGAAAGCAACTTACCCTGTGTGATAAAAATAATAACTTCCGGGAAGTTATGTCATCACTTCCTGTGAACTGTGAACTGTGTACATACCTCACTTCCTGTCATGTGTCACTTCCTGTTGGACTGGTATAAATACTGGTCTGTTCAGTATTGTAAGAGGCTTCTACCAGAGGCATGGTAAAGACCTCTCTTGTATATAGTGTGTTTATAAGTTACTTAAAGCTTACTTTAAAGTTACTTGATGGTAAGCCTCTTTTTTCTTACATCAATTTAAGTAACTTAGTATTTACACTCACGAATACTAGACCTTCGGACAAACTCGGAATTAAGGATCCAGGGAACCACCCATCATGGAGAAAATCCTTAGACCTATTTGTCTGGACTTGGACCCGAATGCACCAGCAGCTGGCAGGGTATGGAAGCATTGGTACCGTACTTTTGAGAATTTTCTGGATGAATGTGAAGCGGATGCTCCTGCTAGATTGAAGATACTTATCAATTATGTGACCCCAAAAGTGTTCGAATATGTTGATGAATGGGATAATTACGATGAGGTGATTCGGGCACTTAAGAAACTGTATGCCAAGACCCCAAATGAGGTCTATGCTAGACATCTACTGGCCACAGCCCGACAAGGGCCAGGGGAATCAATTGACGAATTCCTGCAAGAACTTCGCAGGCTCAGCGTAGATTGTAACTTTCAGGCAGCCTCAGCTGAGCTGTACCGCCAAGAAATGATTCGTGATGCTTTCATCTGCGGGATTGCCTCTCCATTTATACGCCAGCGTCTACTAGAAAGTAAAACACTTGAGCTACAAAAAGCTTTTGACCTAGCTTGTTCACTGGATTTGGCAAAGAGAAATGCAGACCTCTATCAGCTGCCCAGATCTCGATCTGCTGCTGTAGCTGCAACCAGACAATTCAAGCGGTCTCAGGTGAACCCTATCATGGGGGAATCTAATTCTGATAATTCTGATGAAGAAGAGGAGGACGACCCCACTTTAGCAGCCTCTTGACAATCTAGGAAGGAATGCTTCTTTTGTGGAGATGCTTTTCACCCTAGGAAAACCTGCCCTGCTCGCAATGCAATCTGCAGTTATTGCGGGAAAAAAGGACACTTTGCTAAAGTTTGCCTATCAAGGGCCTCTACGAGGGCCAATCCAGCTAAGGCCTACCGAACTGCCCCAATTAGGGCCTATCAAGATGCTCCAGCTAGGACCTATCAAGCTTCCTCTCGAGCTCTCTCCCGAAGCACACCGAGAGTTTTAGCCACTCTCTGTGCAACGACACCAATTACAGCTGCTTGCCCACAGAACCTGTCTCATGCTGCCACAAAAATTTCAATTAAAGGGCATACCTTAGATGCCTTAATTGACTCAGGAAGTACTGATAGTTTCATTAAGGAACAGATTGTTGCGAAATTGAAACTACATATCTTCCCATCGGACCAGGCAATTGCGATGGCCCAGTCATCACTTAATACCAGAATCTCCGGCTTTTGTGTTGTTGATATGACACTTCATGGTCGTATGTATCCCTCCACCCGACTTTCGGTGCTCAAGGACTTATGTAGTGATCTCCTCTTAGGGCTGGACTTCCAAAAACAGCATAAGAAACTCACCATTGAGTTTGGTGGATCCAAACCCGGACTTACTATTTCTAATATACCGTCTAAATTACCATTTTGTGCATTATCAGCAGCTTCACTTGATGAACCCTCATTATTTGCCAGTATTCTGCCTCAATGCCAACCGATAATAATGAAATCGCGGCGCTTTAATCAGGAAGACCAATCTTTTATTGCGGCTGAAATCTCTCGACTTCTAGCAGAGGATATCATTGAACCATGTTCGTCGCCCTGGCGGGCTCAAGTCGTCATTGTCAAGAACCCTCTAAAACCTCACAAACAGCGACTATGCATCGATTATTCGCAAACCATCAATCAATATACCGACTTGGACGCCTACCCATTGCCACGCATTGATGATATGGTTAATAAACTGGCCGAATACAAAGTGTTCTCAACTTACGATTTAAAAAGTGCCTATCATCAGTTACCCTTGAAGGTCTCAGATAAGCAGTACACAGCCTTTGAGGCTAATGGACGGCTGTACCAATTTCGTCGCCTCCCATTCGGGGTTACTAATGGAGTGGCTGTCTTTCAACGGGCAATGGATGGCCTGGTTAAGCAGGAAAACCTAAGGGACACTTTTCCCTATCTTGATAACATTACCATTGCAGGTCACGATCAACAGGAACACGACTCCAACCTCCAAAAATTTCGGGATGCCCTCCATCGCCGTAATTTGACCCTGAATGAATCCAAATCTGTTGAGTCGCAACCGACCATCAACATCCTTGGCTACTGCGTAGGCAATGGTATCATTAAGCCAGACCCAGAAAGACTTCGCCCGCTCCAAGAGCTCCCGTCACCTAAGAATCCGGCTTCTTTACGTCGGGCTCTCGGTCTGTTTGCATACTACGCTAAATGGATTCCTCATTTTTCGGACAAAATCCAACCCTTGCTGCATGCTAGATCATTTCCACTGGGAACAGCGGCTGTTGCAGCCTTTAACCTTCTCAAAAACAGTTGGAGAAAGCGGCTCTTCACTCCATTGATGAGAATCTCCCTTTCGTGGTTGAATGTGATGCCTCGGAGGTGGCGATCTCGGCTACTCTGAATCAGGAAGGTCGTCCTGTAGCATTTATGTCCAGGACCTTACAAGGTGCCGAGCTACATTATCCTCCGGTTGAGAAAGAAGCCACAGCCATCATAGAGGCAGTACGGAAGTGGAACCATTTTCTAGCTCGCCAGCACTTTACATTGATCACGGACCAACGATCAGTCGCCTTCATGCTCGATAATCGAAAACGAACCAAAATTAAGAATAATAAAATACAACTTTGGAGGATGGAACTGGCCTCTTTTGGTTATACCATTCTCTATCGGCCTGGCAAGGAGAATGTGGCCCCGGACACCCTCACACAGGCATTCTGCTCCACTATGTCATCCTCCACTCTCATGGATGTCCACAATGGTTTGTGTCATCCTGGCGTTACGCGCATGCTACATTTCGTATGATCACGGAATCTCCCTTTTTCCACTGGAGATGTAAAGAAAATATGCTCAGAATGCCGGCTTTGTGCGGAATTAAAACCTCAGTTCTTCCGCCCCTCAGATGGTATACTCATACATGCAACCCAACCGATGCAACGACTTAGCATCGATTTTAAGGGCCCAGTGCCCTCTTCAACTCGGAACACATATTTGCTCACCATGATCGACGAATATTCACGTTTTCCGTTTGCCTTCCCCTGCTCCAATATGCTGGCGTCCACAGTAATCTGCTGCCTTGAGCAGGTATTTTCTCTCTGTGGCATGCCGGCTTATATTCACTCAGATCGGGGTCCATCCTTTATGTCAAGGGAACTCAAGGACTACCTCTCAGAACGGGGAATTGCTACAAGCAAAACAACACTATACCATCCCATCGGAAATGGGCAGGTAGAGAGGTATAACGGTATCATCTGGAATTCCGTACGTCTCGCTTTAAGATCTCGGGGCCTACCAGACCAGCAATGGGAAACAGTGCTTCCGGATGCATTGCACTCTATACGGTCCCTGCTTTCTACAGCCACAAATACTACACCTCATGAGCGGTTCTTTGGATTCCAGCGTCGCTCATCTCATGGGACATCACTCCCGTCATGGCTAACTACTCCTGGACCTGTATTACTCCGAAGATACGTTCGGACGTCTAAAAATGACCTTCTTGTAGACGAGGTCGAACTAACCGATGCCAACCCCACCTATGCAAACATACGATATTCCGACGGCCGAGAATCTACCGTATCATTACGGGATCTGGCTCCCTGCCCACCAGGACCTAGTGGGACATCGGGTGATGGCATTTCACCAGGAAACTCTTGGGACCTATCGGGTACCCCTCTCCAGGATCCTGATCGGACACCAACTAGCTTGGTGCCGGTAGAACCCCGTGCTCAAGGTTGCGACCCTCCCAGTACCACGCATGAAAGTACTGGTCTGCCACAGACCAGCTCTGCACCTCCCTCTGAACAGAGGCAGTCTGACTTTGAACCTATTGGGGCTCGTACTCGAAGCCATGATCTCCCCGACCCTTCACAGGGCAATCCAGGCCACACGGACTCTGGCCAATGGCCAACCGCATGTAAGCGGACCAGCGACCCTCTACGACGGGAATCCAAACGGGTGCGACTCTTCCTTGTTCGGCGGCTGCGGACCAAAAGGTAGACCACAGCCTCCTAAACCTGCAGGAGGGAAGAATGTGATAAAAATAATAACTTCCGGGAAGTTATGTCATCACTTCCGGTGAACTGTGAACTATGAACTGTGTACATACCTCACTTCCTGTCATGTGTCACTTCCTGTTGGACTGGTATAAATACTGGTCTGTTCAGTATTGTAAGAGGCTTCTACCAGAGGCATGGTAAAGACCTCTCTTGTATATAGTGTGTTTATAAGTTACTTAAAGCTTACTTTAAAGTTACTTGATGGTAAGCCTCTTTTTTCTTACATCACCCTGTCTCCGACAGTAGCCGCGATCCAGCCTGATCAGCCCGTGCACTGCAACAGAGTGCCGGACAGATCGAGTGCTGGGGTGAAAAAAAGCAAAAAAAGAGAACGAGCATTTGATTATTTTTTTTTTTACCTACCTCGGCCAGCTTGCATTTAAGTATCGACCCCGAAGTGCCCGGCCTCCCGATGAACGCCTCCTGCAGCTGCCGGTGTTGTCGCCCGGTGATGCTGCAGGGGGCGAAACTGAAGTTCGGGTCCGGGGTGCAACGCACGGCGATGACGTCACGATCTCCGGGCGAAGGAGATCAGGGTGCAACACCATACCGCTGCTGCAAACCTCCTGCCGAATTTAGCAGGAGGCGATATTCTCGCCACACCCGGGCGGTAAGTGGTTAGCGCCCTGTTATCACTCCCCGAAGGTGACAACGGGAGGCGCAAAGGTACCCAAATTTCTCCCCCTATAATTCTTAACTGTGCTCTGCTATGTTAAATTGAACAGAGCATAATTCTGAAACCAAATTTTTGCTCTGTTTCTGACTATGTGGAAGTACTGCAGTAATTAATTGGACATCAAACTTTGTCCTGTTCAATCGCTGATATCTTCTTAGTAAGGGAAGAATTGAATTGGTCTTTGTAATTAAGGCTCATCTACAACGACAAGAGTATTACACATATAAAAACCCTAGGAACTAAAATCACAATCCATGGTTCTTGCATATGTATCTACTGAATAAATGTCAACACCTTCATTTTTCCAGATACTTTATGTAAAGAATAATTAATTCAAATGTGGGTGTTTGCTTTCGCAGAGGCACAATGGTGCTGACAGTCCTGTAATGTTTTTAGATGAAAGTTGCTGTGGCACGTTGCTGATATTGCTGTGCCCCTGCAATAAATATCATTCATGTTGTGCAGTCACTTGAAGTGTGTAAAACATCAGATGAGTTAAATAACTAACTTCTTCATGTCATATTTTAGATTACATTGTTATGGAACACACACAGTACCACATTATCGTGTGCAAAAGGCTAGTCACCTATGGGGCGCATTTTGAGTGTAGCATTTGAACATCATGTTTCCACCTTTAACAAAACTATTGCTAGTTATTTTGAAATTTAATAACCGAGTACAAAATTGTTATGTGCATGCCACATTAATTTTAATGTTAGTATTTCAGAGAAAAGCATGCTTTTTCAGGAAATCGGTTAGAGCTTTGATCATTAACTACTATAATATCTTCAGTTATGATCAAGTTAGGTACATTGCAAATATATCTAGGGTGAAAAGTGTAAGAAGATTTTTGATTCAAAAACAAAACTCTGAAAAAGACAATCACATGTAATTATGTTATTTTTAAAGAACAGAAAAAGAAATGCAGAGAAGAGATATAAATATGGAACAACGAAGTACCTGCACATTTCACGCCCTGAGCAATCAGACCCCACATAAAATTGGCACAGTACTCACACCAGTGAGGCCCTCGGAATGTGTGAACCTGCAATGCATCAGTGCAATATTAGGGAAAGAAGATCATGCAACAAAATTAGAGCTTTGATGAACAGTTTATCACCAAGAATTATTCAAGTGAATAGTTTGATTAAAATACAGAACTATTTAACAAAGCTGAAGAGGAAAAAAAAATCTTCAAATAATGGTTATACAAGAGTTAAAGCAGCCAACACTGAAAATGTAGAGTTTGGAAGTGGTTATGTAAGATCCAGCTGCTCGCAACACAATTTTTTTTCTTACAATGTTCAGTAATTTTTTTTAAACTACTAACATAAAGAGGAGGTAAATGCAAAACGCATGGCCACTGAGTGCATTTTTGTTAGTAATAATACGATACATCTAATATAATTTATATAATATATTAAAGGGAGAGCAGTGTCTGTAGGTGGCTACATGAGTGGAAGCGAGTTACCATGGCAACTATCAGTGATGCTACTGCAGTGGTATTAGCATTTTTAGATACTCTAGAACAGAATGGAATAATTTAATTAAACCGTTTTCAAGAAATATCAAAATAAAAGCATTACTATTCAAACAAATTAGCCAGTTATTTTTAAAATCAGACATGCAGTTGATAAGGCACCTGGAATATATTACGTAATACAAATCAATCTGAACTTCATATGTATGACAGAAGTATTCCCCCCAAACTGTTTGAATATGGAGTATGCAAGTGAAGCAGAGATAGGACGTGAATTTTACCAGACTAGGAATCTGCAACTTTCTTTTGCACAAATACATAAGCAAAATTTTCTTTTGTGGTACTGTAAATGAGATTATTAGGAATAAACTGTTTTTCAGATTGCTATTGTACACTAAGGAACATTAATGTTAATGGTAACATTAACACATGAATATTAAAGTAGCTAGGTATCAAGAATAATGTTGCGTCAAATTCCTATCAAATAAAGCAGCATTTATTCTGATCCGTGGAAAAAGCGCCATGACAACCAAATGTACTTGGTTGGGGAGCACAATTAACACAGGTGCAAATGAAACCAAGCAAATTAACTGAATCAGCTGATAAAGTTTAAGTTAAACGATTAGAAAAACAAATTATGCAGAGGCTTTAAAGTGGAAACAAACTGTTAATGCTTAAGCATTTTTGCGCATAAAATTGGAAAACCTGAGTACATAATACGAGTTTACTGAATACTGGAAACAAAAGCAGTTCCTTCCTCCAACAAAATCACAAGACTTGAAAAGCAGTTTTTGGAAAGCACACCAAGGAATTCCTGTAAATGTTTTCCAACTGATTGCATGGTCATAAATAATCAGAAATAGACTTAAACAATCAATGAGGCACAAAATGTTGTACTACCCCTTCACTATGAATATAGCTTGGCAGTAACCATAAGCCGATATACATAGAGAAAAACAGAATTGTAATGCAATTATTTCATGAATCTATTCACATCTATTCTATCAGCAAAGGAATAAAATGCTACAAAAACATGTATGTCTACTGGGACCATTTTCTAATTATAAGATGGTAGGAAGGTTGTAAAAAGAAAATATTGGAAATGGGATATTTTACTAGTGTGAGTAATTTCATGCACTCCAGCTAGCTCTGCACCTTTCAACACGATCACCTCATTAGCAAAGGAAGGTTTCACTAGAAATAATGATGTAGGCCAGCTGCTAGTACCAGTCGAGACAACCCAAACTCAGACTCGAGACATGTTATCTGCAACAAATATCAAGATCATCTAGTGTTCGTCTAGGTGAGAGGAATTTAGCTGCTTTTTTAAGTGAGGATCGAATACTATATAAAATTAATTTCCCAAAGCTAATGCATACTTCCAAAGAACTGACAGAATGCAGGTTTTATTGTCGCTAAAATTGTGCTGTTCTTTATATTTGAATGGGAGAAAGCTGCTTAGTTTATGCCCTTGATTGTTTAGCTTCATGGATGCTATAATTTACCCTTTAAAGGAAATCTATGTTTGGGGTTTGAACAAATTGCCGCGGACAGTATAATGCAACGTGCAGTAACCTCTTCTGAATAATGATGCAAATTTAACAGCTACATGACAATATAAACAAAGTTTGAGTAAAACAGTTCAGTTAAATAATTGTTCAACTGTAACATTGAAAAAAAATTCCAACTCAAATTCATGATAATAACCAGTTTAGTTTCATAAACAATTCTACAATACAATGGCTATATAACTATAATTATTAAAATATCTAAGTAAATTAACATCTAAAATATATATATTTAAAAACTTACACATCTGTTCATTGCTAACTATGTTAATTTTAATTCCTTACCTTAAAATTATGTACTTTCTCATATTTTGGAATCCGTTCATTTTCCTTCAGCGTGGCTCTTCGAACAAGTGAAGTCAACTGTGAATAAGCGAACAGTTTTAGTGGTTGCCACAGAGTTGATGATGCTTTTTGGGGTCCTATTCTCATTCCTAGAGCTGCTACCAAAATATCCTGCTGATGGTTCTCTTTCTTAGCCTCGCGAATTAGGAATTTATAAGGTTTTCTACCAGACAAGGATTTCTTGGATGGCATCTTGCTCGTACTTTGCAATTTTTATGACCAATCTGATATAACAACTTGCTAAATTAAAAATCTGCAAACTGGTTTTCTTTATCCAACCAGGCCAAAGGCTAATAAATTTCAGACAATTCAAACTAGCAATGGAGAGACCTAGACTATGTTCTGTTGAATGGGGACTCTGTATGTGATATGCTACATTTAAAAAAAAAAGGCAACTTAACGTAGTCAAGCTTTCATTATCCTGGTTTACAACAGATCTCGTCATACATTTTCTTTTAAAACGCAAGATAAATTGAAAACTAAATTAGCATATGATTTGAAGTAGTCTCCTTGCAACAGATAAAAATATCCAAGTCAGTCCATCCACTGAGCAACTCATTTGCAAACAGTACTTAAAAGCTCAGTGGGTCAGCTTTAGCACCCATTTAAGGTCATTTTCCGTTGCATTTTGTTCAGATGGTCTCCTGAATTAAAGATGTTCCAAGTCGTGCCTTCAACCAGTTTGTGGATACCGAGCTCCTGATAACCTTAATCTCATGGGGTGGGGGTGGGGGAGGGGGTGGGGGCTGGGTTTCAGCAGGCACAGTGGATTAGTCAGGTCATATTAAGAAATCAGCCAGCCAATAGCAAATCCCTGGCACTGATCCATTGTTCCTAAGGACTGAGTGCTTTCATCATGTTAGATTAAAAAACAACCATCAGTAGGAAAATAATGAGCAATGAATGAGTCATGCATCATTAAAAACCTATGCCATGTAACTATATTTTAAATGCATCTTGTGACTAATTTTGTATATTTTTCCTTACTCCTAAAAAGTATTAAAATATTTTGTAACATTGTTTACCTAAATGTTGAACACCTTTTTCTTTACAAATAAAATATCAGCTTTAATATTCTAAATCATTGCTTCTTGGAAACAAACAAAATAGAACCATAATTTAGTCTCTTTGCTCATATTCATGAATATATTCAAATTAGAAGTGTATTACACATTTCAAACTGGAATATACTCAGGGGGCTTTTCTCCAGAAACAGGATTAGTTATTGGAGAAGTGTCTCATTTTGATAACCACATCAAATAAGATTAAGATTTTCCATTTCTCTTTATCTTTAGAAAGCAGTTGGTGTGTGACACTTCGTCTATCATAAACTTAATTTTTTTTGTAATATAAATTTTTGGTGAGGTATTAAAACATTTATTAATACAATTGTGGATATGGTAAATCAATAGCATAAAATTTTGTTAAAATATAAAATAAACTTTTGAATTGCAGGTTGAATGCTGACTTGAAAGGCTTCTTTGTTGTCTCGGTAGTTTGCATCGATACTTGTTTTAGACATTTAAATAATTTTAGCTCTATACTCAAAAGGAAATGCCTTTTCCCATTCTGACTATGGCCTAGAAATTATATCACGCTCAAAACAAACGCGCAGGGGGCAGGACAGGGGCTGCGTGCGTCTCTTCATGTGGGCAGTGGGACTAGGCAAAATCCGTGCTGGGTCCTCACTAACATGTGCGAGGCGTGCAGCCAGTACTACCTACACTGCTTATTGGTTGTGTGCCAGTTTGGTGGGTGGGGAAAAGGAGGGGGGCCTTGAAATCAGGCATCCCTGACATTACTTAAAAGCAGGCATCCCTGACATTACTTAAAAGCAGCCGGCACCTCTTAAAGGGGAGGTGCCCTATGGCTGCGGACAGCAGGAATCCTTGAAAGGTGTAGAATGGCTGAAAGCCGTCCAGAGAGGGTAGCCAAGTTCTCCGATGTAACGTTGGAGGCTCTGGTCCAGGCGGTGGGCAAGAGGAGGGAGATCCTTTTCCCTTCGGGGGGGCAGAATGCCCTCCAGGCAACACCTCCACTGTCAGTGGGAAGAGGTCTCTGCGAAGGTCACTTCTGGGAGCTTAACTCCCAGGACATGACTGCAATGCAGAGCCGTCACGGTAAGAATCCCAATTCTCACCTCAATTACTCTCACCTCACACCTGCAGCCCCACTACTCACAACACTCCCCTCCACTGCCTTCTTTCACTCTCCTACAATCACTGCACTGCAGTTCACTCCATTTCCTTAGCCTCCTACTCACCCATTCATCACCTCCAACACTCACCACTACTGAACTCTCACTTTCCCACCCCTCACATCTTGCACACAATATTCACACTATTTGACCATAACGGGCACATTCTCCAAACAGTTCACGTGGCTGTCACTAGACCATACCCTTCTTTCTTTCTGACCTTCTTGCAGGGGAAGGTCGTACACAGCATGAGGCAGCAGGGGGAACTGGAGGAGGCTGAGCCTGCCTGCACACCCTCTCCCCACTGGAAGATGACGTGCTAGACATCAGGAGCAGGGGACGAGTCATGGCCATGGTGAGTAGCATTGCTGGAGTCGTCGTCATGCAGGATCTCTTTACACCTCACCCTCTTTCCCTTCTCACTTCTATCTCACCCTACACACTATGACAAACTGCAGCTACTTTAATCAACCACTGGTCTCCAACTGCTCTACCTTCCAACTGAAAACGAACTAATGCCTCTTTCATTTCAGATGTTGAGACCCCTGTGCCACTTCATGAAATAGAGGGCAGCCTTCTTGAAGATGCAGCATCACTTTATCTGAATAGCTCAGAGATTAGCACCACGTGTATTTTAGACATTAGGTTAGAGGAGGGGTCGGCATGTGGTAAATCACCAGGCACAAGTGGGCAAGAGTTAGGGCAGGGTCGAAGAGAGCTGATGGGCAAACAGCAGAAAATGCTAGGTACACTGGGCATCCTACCAGCAAGCTTGTGCATAATGGCTGAGAGCATGGAGGAGTCCAGCTCCAACTTGTGACAGGGCTTCGTGCAGAACATGGGTACAATTCTGTCCAACATGGAGTGAGTGGTCAGCTCCATGAACAGGACAGTGGTGCCCACAATGATGGAGTGTCTGGTGACAACTCTGACAGCTTCCATGTCAGCCCACACTGCTGCCAAATTGGTTCTGAGGTAGAGTGTTGATAGCAGCTTCACGAGAGTCACTTCACTCCTGCACTCTGTTCTTATGCAGAGCTGGAGATGCTGCCCCAGGAGAGTGGCCTTGGCTCCATGGGAGAAGCACCTGTTGACCTCTCTCAGGATGACAGCATGCCTTTGCCCCCACCACCCACTCAACCAGTGCCCTAGTCAGTCCCACACAGCCACCTGGGCCAGGCTGCCCAGGCCCATGCCGCGATGCTGCAATCTTTAGCTACGCCCTCAAGGTGCAGAGCTGCTCGAGGTTGTTCACCTCAGCCATCAAAGTGTCCTCAATGGAAGCTCCGTAGCCTCCCAAGCTGTAGCTAATGGGAATATACTTTGTAGGAGCACTAGGATAGGTAAACGAGCACACTAGACAGGCACTAAGGGCTTGCACAAGGATGATTCTAAATTCAATAAGTGAACTGCTATACAATTATCAATTGAGTTTTTTGTTCTGGCTTTGGTATTGGTGTTAATATTTATAGTTAAGCGAGGGCAAGTACATGAGGCTGGGCTACACGAATGCAATCAGATGATGGTTGTGAGAACTGCAGTTATAAGGATGGCGAGATTGTTGGTGTATTGGGGAGGGGGGGGATTCTTCAGGTGAATTGGTCTTGTATAAGTTGTTCTCGAAGAGCTCTGGCAGCTAAGGGCACTGTTGTTCGATATTGCTCCCGCTTCCCTTTTTGCTGTCCAGGTGATGGTAAGGGCTGGTCTCAAAATACAGCAAAGTTATGCAGCATGCAGCACACGGTCACAAATCTGGAAACGCGGTCAGGGGTGACTGCAGGGCTCCCCCGGAAATGTCCAGGCAGCAGAAGCATTGTTTGTGCATGCCGATGGTCTGCTCAATGATATTTCTGGTGGTACATGCCTCTCATCGTAGGCCAGTTCTGAGTCTGTGCCCAGGTTCTTGACAGGAGTCGTGAGTCATGTCTGGAGGTGACATTCCTTGTTGCCAAGTAGCCAGTCTGTGACCAGAGGGCCTGGTTGGAATAAAGGTGGCACAGAGGATTAGTGCAGGATGAATGAATCATGACTGCTGCCAGGAAACTGTTCACAGACCTCCATGATGCACCGCCTGTGGTTGCAAACAAGCTGCACATTCAGGGAGTGGTATCCCTTTCTATTGAGAAAAATGCCTGGCTGATGGGAAGCATGCAAGCAATGTGAGTGCAGTCTATGACACCTTGGACATTGGGGAAGCCTTCTATGCGGATGAAGCCTTGCGTTCTTCCGTCCTGTTTCATTCTGTCCAAAATGTGATGTAGGTGTTCCTCCTGGCATAGAGGTATCAGCCACCTCCCTATACAGCGGTGCACAGCAAACTGGGAGATATCCATATGCCATAAAAGTTAATAACAGTGACCTTGACAGCCACGGGCAGTGCTGTCCATACCCTGGTTTGGGGCTCCAGTTGTGCAACAAAATGATAGGCTCCTTGGTGAAGCGCAGGTGCTGGACATACTGCTCCTTGTTGAAGTTGAGGTATGAGAAGTGCGCCCTGAAGACCTGCTGTGGGTATGGTGTCCTGCGTAGTGCCCTCCTCTTCCCTCTTTTCCCAGATGCTCCTGCTCTCTCCAGTCTTCTTCGTTGCTTCTTCATCTCTTCCAGCCCCAAATGCAGACCTACCAGACCACCCACGAATAGAACTAACTGTTTGCAAAGCAGACAAAAACAGTCAAGCACCAGCACAAAGTTGTTCCCACATGTGGAATGGAAAAAAGCCAAAAAAAGTCCCAGAAGTTAAGTAACAGCCTAAGAGGACAAACCAGCTTTTAACCTGTATGGGCTGGATGATCCCTTTAAATAATGCTCCTGCAGGGTCTTTGTTGACTGCTAGACCACGATTTGCCGGGCGAGTTTATCACGTAGCAAATCAGACGCTGGGGCAGACTAATTTCCTAAAAGGGTCCTAAAACAAGCATAGGACACTTATTTTATCATGAGGCTTTTTAATTCCTATGATACACACCCTGGATGCTTACGAAGCAGCCCAATCCAATATGATGGGTGGCGCATTTCCGGTGTGCACCCTAGGCGCATGTGCGTCGGCCACCATATTGAACACTCATGCGCCCATTTTATGCCTTTAAAATGGCACAGCATGATAAAATTTTATAGGTCTTTGACTCCTAGCTTGGATACAGTTCTATGGGCACTAGTCTTCTCACATACCTTGCCTAGGTGTCAATTTTTCAGGTATGACACAGTAAGCATTAGCAGGCTATTTGATCGCATCCAAGTCTCATCCTGTGATCATCTGATCTCCATACTTATGTATTTCCAGCACAGTTTGCTAGATAGTAATCAGGAATGGGAATCCTTGTTAATTCCACCTGGTACAATTCAGGGGCACTGAGGTCAAATGTCACACTTCTACTGCTGCCCCATCAGAGATTAGAAAGTTCATCAAAGACCAGAGATCAAATGTGGGACCTTCCTAATCCCCATGGCTCAGCTCTTCATTGCTTTAGTCAGTTCAATCATGAGGGAAGCCCTAAAGCCATTTACTTTAATAAAGATCTCATTTTCTATTTGCGGGTAAACAGTTAACTTTAAAACCAAACTTCCTACTTTACAACCAAAGACATCCAGATATATAACTACATAATTTTATTCAGAATACTGTGAATACTATCAAGAACTATACATTTTTCTTACTGTAGTTTATAATCTTTGGAATGAAAAGTCAACAGACTTTTGCTGGTCTTGAGAAGAATTGTATAATTGAACCTTATGCCTGATACAGCCGCAAACTCAGTCAACATATTACAGATTTTATTCTTAGGAATCTTGAATTCTCGTATCATTCAATTCTTGCTGTTAATAACCAAGTTATACTATATGGAGGATGGTTAATTTTTGTGTAATTCACTATTCATAACTCAATGTTCTGGAGAGGCCCTGCATCATATTTGCATCATTGCTAATGACAGAAGATTTAACAAAAACAATTCAATACAATATATTAAAAAATAACTGGAAGGGTGGTGGAGGATTATGAGACAGAAATTCAATCTCAGGGTTCAGACAACTCAAATTGTGAGAGCAGTACAACATGGTCTATTCCACTCCCAGCTATCAAATTATTTAACTGGTCCAAACTATAAATATGGAACAAAACATGTCAAATTAGCACACAACAATCATACTAAACTAAACACAACACAGCTAATGGAAACAATTAACTTCAAAATACAATTTTAAGAAATCTAGTTGGATTCTACCAGAATCAATCAACTTATGTGCTAGCAAAAATATGCTAGCAACTTTGCTGACTGTACATCTTACATCAAAATAGTTACTTCTTAGTGATACCAATTAATTTCGTTAACCTCAATTACAAAATACAATTTAGGAGCAAATTTAAATGAAAATGGATATATAAGAATGTCTATTTCTTATATAATTAAAAATAAAACAGATCAGCCTAGTAACTCTGTAGGGTCCATTTTAAGTCCCAGACGGGAAGGCAGCCTAGCAAGCGGGGATGCCAGACGATTACAGGCCAGTGAGCCTAACATCAGTGGTAGGGAAATTATTGGAAAAAATTCTGAGGGACAGAATTAGTCTCCACTTGGAGAGGCAGGGATTAATCAGGGATAGTCAGCATAGCTTTGTCAGGGAGAGATCATGTCTGACCAATTTGATTGAATTTTTCGAGGGGGGTGACTAGATGTGTGGATGAGGGTAGTGCAGTTGATGTAGTCTACATGGACTTCAGTTAGGCTTTTGACAAAGTCCCACATGGGAGACTGGTCAAGGTGGTAAGAGCCCATGGGATCCAGGGCAATTTGGCACATTGGATCCAAAATTGGCTTAGTGGCAGGAGGCAGAGGGTGATGGTCAAAGGTTGTTTTTGTGACTGGAAGCCTGTGTCCAGTGGTGTACCGCAGGAATTGGTGCTGGGTCCTTTGCTGTTTGTAGTGTACATTGATGATTTAGATATGAATGTAGGAGGTATGATCAGTAAGTTCGCAGATGACACGAAAATTGGTGGAATGGTAAATAGCGAGGAGGGAAGCCTCAGGCTACAGGACGATATAGACGGAATGGTTAGATGCGCAGAACAGTGGAAAATGGAATTTAACCCTGAAAAGTGTGAGGTGATGCAGTTTGGGAGGACTAACAAGGCAAGGGAATACACAATGAATGGTAGGATCCTAGGAAGGACAGGATCAGAGGGATCTTGGTGTGCATGTACATAGATCCCTGAAGGCAGCAGAACAGGTAGATAAGGTTGTTAAAAAGGCATATGGGATATTTGCCTTCATTAGCCGAGGCATAGAATATAAGAGCAGGGAGGTTATGATGGAGTTGTACAAAACGCTAGTTAGGCCACAGCTGGAATACCGTGTGCAGTTCTGGTCACCACACTATAGGAGGGATGTGATTGCATTGGAGAGGGTGCAGAGGAGATTCACCAGGATGATACCTGGGCTGGAGCTCTTCAGCTATGAAGAGAGACTGGACAGGCTGGGGTTGTTTTCCTTAGAGCAGAGAAGGCTGAGGGGGGACCTGATTGAGGTGTACAAAATTATGAGGGGCACAGATAGGGTAGATAGAAAGGAACTTTTCCCCTTAGTAGAGGGGTCAATAACCAGGGGGCATAGTTTCAAGGTAAGGGGCAGGAGGTTTAGAGGGGATTTGAGGAAGAACTTTTTCACCCAGAGGGTGGTTGGAATCTGGAACTCACTGCCTGAAAGGGTGGTAGAGTCAGGAACCCGCACAACATTCAAGAAGCATTTAGATGAGCACTTGAAACGCCATAACATACAAGGCTACGGACCAAGTGCTGGAAAATGGGATTAGAATAGACAGGGCTTGATGGCCGGCGCGGACATGATGGGCCGAAGGGCCTCTTTCTGTGCTGTATAACTCTATTGGCCAGGCCTCATTTATATGTTGCTGGCGGATGTCCCAACCAAAATAGCTTGGCAGTTGGCAGGAAGCGGCTGCCTGGCCGTTAATATCGATCAGCAGGAGGTCACCACCGGGGTCCAGAGGAAACCGTCCCTGGCACTGATAACTCTTCAGGAGGGGGTTTAAGAGGCGATCACAGTCGAGAAATGGGGAGGGAAGCCTGGAGTAGTGGAGACCCAAGGTTTCCTTGTGGGGCCTGGAAGAATATTGCTGCTTCTCCTGACCCACAAGGAAAAATTTAGTTAAAAAAAACTCACCTTACTTTGCCTGTTCTGCCTGGACCCAGTTCCCGACCGGTTTGGTCTGGCACAGAAGCCACGACTGCTCCTCTGCTCAGGCCCAGACTATGTCATCGGATATTTAAAGGACCCTGCCGACTTTGGATGTGTGTCCTTGCCATCTGCATTTTAAAATTGCAGTTGGGGAGTTTGGGCAGGTCCATTTCAACTGACCCCTGTCCGGTTTCTGCTGAGCAGGGGGAATTAAAATGCCCCTTGTTATTTTTTTGGATAGTTTTTGTTAACAGAAAGTGCCATCAGAATATATGGCTGCGGTTTCGCCATGAGAGAGGTTGTTGGCGGGTTCTGGTCCTGCTCCCGGCTCCAGCCGTTCTGTGAAAAGGATTTCCCCCTGATGGGGCTTGTTAAGCCCGCCCTGCGAGGTTCCCGGCCAATTAAAAAGAAGCGGGTCTGATGACTTCATTTGATGACGCGTCATCAGCCGGTTTCCTTAAAAGGGACCATGGCCACATTAATTTTGACAGTAGTTCTGCAGCATTGAGGTGCTGCAAACACTGATAAGCACTGCACAAAGGTGGACGGTTGCACCCAGGCTCCCGCATTATGGAGAGAGTCACAGCATGGAGGGAGGTTCCCTTCCCTTCCAAGGGCAGAAGAGACCTCCTCAGGACACCAACACAGCCTGGTTGTACATTGCACAGGAGGGCACCAGCAGGGATGTCGTCAGGAGGACCAGGCTGCACTGGCGCAAACCTTTCATTGATCTTAGGAGATCACAAAACGTTACTGCAAATCCACACCCAACCTCATCCTGCTGTGCCACTCATCACATCACCATCACTCTCCTTCCCCTATAGTACTCCTGCACATCCTTACTCACACCAACTTACCTTGCACTTGCACCCATCCCTCTCTATCTACATTATCACTTCCCCATCTCAGAAGCCACCCTTCACACTCATCCTAGTGCAATCATACAAACTAACAACACAAAAGGGTAGGACAGACGTAGACATGGGCGGGAGGACGTGGGCTCGGGCGTGAGAGGGGATGTGAGCGTGGTTTCTTTTTCTCTCTCCTACTCTCCCTCTCTCTCTCCCCCCCCTTCTACTCTCCCTCTCTCTCTCCCCCCCCTTCTACTCTCCCTCTCTCTCTCCCCCTTCTACTCTCCCTCTCTCTCCCTCTCTCTCTCCCCCCCTTCTACTCTCCCTCTCCCCCCCTTCTACTCTCCCTCTCCCCCCCCTTCTACTCTCCCTCCCCCTGTCTCCCCCCCTTCTACTCTCCCTCTCTCGCCCCCCTTCTACTCTCCTTCCCCCTGTCTCCCCCCCTTCTACTCTCCCTCTCTCGCCCCCCTTCTACTCTCCCTCTCTCTCCCCCCTTCTACTCTCCCTCTCTCTCCCCCCTTCTACTCTCCCTCTCTCTCCCCCCTTCTACTCTCCCTCTCTCTCCCCCCTTCTACTCTCCCTCTCTCTCCCCCCTTCTACTCTCCCTCTCTCCCCCCTTCTACTCTCCCTCTCTCTCCCCCCTTCTACTCTCCCTCTCTCTCCCCCCCCTTCTACTCTCCCTCTCTCTCCCCCCCCTTCTACTCTCCCTCTCTCTCCCCCCCCTTCTACTCTCCCTCTCTCTCCCCCCCCTTCTACTCTCCCTCTCTCTCCCCCCCCTTCTACTCTCCCTCTCTCTCCCCCCCCTTCTACTCTCCCTCTCTCTCCCCCCCCTTCTACTCTCCCTCTCTCTCCCCCCTTCTACTCTCCCTCTCTCTCTCCCCCCCTTCTACTCTCTCCCCCCTTCTACTCTCTCCCCCCCTTCTACTCTCTCCCCCCCTTCTACTCTCTCCCCCCCTTCTACTCTCTCCCCCCCTTCTACTCTCCCTCTCTCTCCCCCCTTCTGCTCTCCCTCTCTCTCCCCCCTTCTACTCTCCCTCTCTCCCCCCTTCTACTCTCCCTCTCTCCCCCCTTCTACTCTCCCTCTCTCCCCCCTTCTACTCTCCCTCTCTCCCCTTCTACTCTCCCTCTCTCCCCCCTTCTACTCTCCCTCTCTCCCCCCGCCTTCTACTCTCTCCCCCCTTCTACTCTCCCTCTCTCGCCCCACCTTCTACTCTCCCTCTCTCCCCACCCCTTCTACTCTCCCTCTCTCTCCCCACCTTCTACTCTCCCTCTCTCTCCCCCACCCTTCTACTCTCCCTCTCTCTCCCCCCCTTCTACTCTCCCTCTCTCTCCCCCCCTTCTACTCTCCCTCTCTCTCCCCCCCTTCTACTCTCCCTCTCTCTCCCCCCCTTCTACTCTCCCTCTCTCTACCCCCCCTTCTACTCTCCCTCTCTCTCCCCCCCTTCTACTCTCCCTCTCTCTCCCCCCCTTCTACTCTCCCTCTCTCCCCCCCTTCTACTCTCCCTCTCCCCCCCTTCTACTCTCCCTCTCTCAATTCAATTCAATTCAATTCAAATCGCTTTATTGGCATGACAAGTTACATCTTATGTTGCCAAAGCATCGGAAAACATTCATGTTTGTTCACAAAAATACAGATCTATCCATACAGTGTATAAACAGATATATCCCTGAGTGTATAAATATACTTTCATATAATTTATATATACTCTTATCTTATATTTAGTGGTTGTCCCTCTGTTTATGGCAAGCTGTAACATAGTGTGCGGCTAGTGTTACGCAATTTCTCTCTTCCCCTAGTAGGTATGGGAGTTTTTGGTCGTCATTCAAATTTCTGAATTCCGGGCATATTTTTGTAAATTTTGGGTAGAAATTCTCCCTTATGCCCTGATATTTTCTACAAGCTGTGAGGAAATGCATCTCTGTCTCCACCATTCCCTGACTGCAGTGAGAGCATATCCTGTCCTCTCTTGGTAGCCGGGTCTGCCTGTGTCTACCTTTTTCGATCGCCAGGCTATGTTCACTAAGTCTGTACATTGTCAAGATTTTTCTCAGTTTGCTGTCCTTTCCCATGGTCAGGTAATCAGCTATGTTGTATTGTCTGTTTAGGGCCAAGTAGCAATTGAGTTTGCTTTGGGTTTTTGTTGTTTCTGCCCAATATGTCAGATATTTTTCCTTTTGCTTAGCGACGATTGTGTTGGGTCGAATTCTTTGTGTTACGCTGTCACTGTCCTGGGGCTGGTTATTGTTAGTAGTGTTAGTAGTTACTTCACTGAGTCCCTGGACTAGTTGACTGAGGGTATTCTTCTTTATGGTCCTCTCTTGGCATTTCAGGGCGTCGTAGTGATAGCATTGGGGGTTGCTCATTTCTAGGTGTTTCCAAAATTTGGTGGCTCTTTTTTGGATAGTGATTATTAATGGATATTGGCCTAGTTCTGCCCTGCATGCATTGTTTACTGTTTTCCTTCGAGTCCGGAGGATACTTTTACAGAATTCTGCATGTGGGATCTCAATTGGGTGTTTGTCCCATTTTGCAAATTCTTGTTCTGTTAGCGGTCCCCACACCTCACTGCCATAGAGTGCAATTGGTTCAATTACTGATTTGAAAATTTTGAGCCAAATGCTAATTGGGATTTGGATTTGGATTGATTTTTTAATGGCACAGAAAGCCCTTCTTGCTTTCTCTTTCAGTTCATTCACAGCCAGTTTGAAGTTTCCCTCTCCCTCTCTCCCCCCTTCTACTCTCCCTCTCTCACCCCCCTTCTACTCTCCCTCTCTCTCTCCCCACCTTCTGCTCTCTCTCTCTCTCCCCCCTTCTGCTCTCTCTCTCTCTCCCCCCTTCTGCTCTCCCTCTCTCTCTCCCTCTCTCTCCCCCCTTCTGCTCTCCCTCTCTCTCCCCCCTTCTGCTCTCCCTCTCTCCCCCCTTCTGCTCTCCCTCTCCCCCCTTCTGCTCTCCCTCTCCCCCCTTCTGCTCTCCCTCTCCCCCCTTCTGCTCTCCCTCTCCCCCCTTCTGCTCTCCCTCTCCCCCCTTCTGCTCTCCCTCTCCCCCCTTCTGCTCTCCCTCTTCCCCCCTTCTGCTCTCCCTCTTCCCCCCTTCTGCTCTCCCTCTCCCCCTTCTGCTCTCCCTCTTCCCCCTTCTGCTCTCCCTCTTCCCCCTTCTGCTCTCCCTCTTCCCCCCTTCTGCTCTCCCTCTTCCCCCCTTCTGCTCTCCCTCTCCCCCCTTCTGCTCTCCCTCTCCCCCCTTCTGCTCTCCCTCTTCCCCCCTTCTGCTCTCCCTCTCCCCCCTTCTGCTCTCCCTCTCCCCCCTTCTGCTCTCCCTCTCCCCCCTTCTGCTCTCCCTCTCCCCCCTTCTGCTCTCCCTCTCCCCCCTTCTGCTCTCCCTCTCCCCCCTTCTGCTCTCCCTCTCCCCCCTTCTGCTCTCCCTCTCCCCCCTTCTGCTCTCCCTCTCCCCCCTTCTGCTCTCCCTCTCCCCCCTTCTGCTCTCCCTCTCCCCGCTTCTGCTCTCCCTCTCCCCCCTTCTGCTCTCCCTCTCCCTCTCCCCCCTTCTACTCTCCCTCTCCCCCCTTCTACTCTCCCTCTCCCCCCTTCTACTCTCCCTCTCCCTCTCCCTCTCCCCCCTTCTACTCTCCCTCTCCCCCCTTCTACTCTCCCTCTCCCCCCTTCTACTCTCCCTCGCCCCCCTTCTACTCTCCCTCGCCCCCCTTCTACTCTCCCTCGCCCCCCTTCTACTCTCCCTCGCCCCCCTTCTACTCTCCCTCGCCCCCCTTCTACTCTCCCTCGCCCCCCTTCTACTCTCCCTCGCCCCCCCTTCTACTCTCCCTCGCCCCCCTCCCTTTCTACTCTCCCTCTCTCTCTCCCACCCTCTACTCTCCCCCCTTTCTACTCTCCCTCCCTCTCTCTCCCCTTCTACTCTCCCTCTCTCCCCCCTCTACTCTCCCTCCCTCTCTCTCTCCCCCCTTCTACTCAATTCAATTCCAATCGCTTTATTGGCATGATAAGGTACATCTTATGTTGCCAAAGCATCGAAAAACATTTATGGTTGAACACAAACGCAGATCTATTCATACAGTGTATAAACAGATATATCCCTGAGTGTATAAATATACATTTGTATAGTTTGTATATACTCTTTTCTTAGGTTTACTGGTTGTCCCTCTGTTTATGGCAAGCTGTAACATAGTGTGCCGCTAAAGTTACACAGTTTCTCTGTTCCCCTAGTAGGTATGGGAGTTTTTGGTCGTCATTCAAATTTCTGAATTCAGGGCATATTTGTGAGAATTTTTGGTAGAAATTCTCCCTGATGCCCTGATATTTTCCACAAGCTGTGAGGAAATGCATCTCTGTCTCCACCACTCCCTGACTGCAGTGAGAGCATATCCTGTCCTCTCTTGGCAGCCGGGTCTGTCTGTGTCTGCCTTTTTCGATCGCCAGGCTATGTTCACTAAGTCTGTACCTTGTCAAGGTTTTTCTCAGTTTGCTATCCTTTACCATGGTCAGGTATTCAGCCATTGTCTTAAACCACTGTTATACCAGTCTGTATGTGTATGTGTATTCCACTAGGTACAGGTCTGGACATGCCTCGGCTGACTCCTCCCACTATTCCAGGTATATAAGTGACTACCTCCCAGTCCCTTAGTATTCTGGACGGGTCGACCACTCGAGACAAGACCTTCATTCTTTAGTTAATAAAAGCCTGGTTGTTACTCGCTTAACCTCAGTCTTTTGAGTAATTGATGGCGCATCAATTTTATTAACTAAATTTTTTATAATGGAGCAGATCCTCACACCAGCATGCCTGGACCTGGACAGTCGGGAAGCGGACGCTTCCACCAAGTTTGCTCACTGGCTCACGTGCTTCGAGACATTCCTGACTGCCTCCACTGCGGTCGTAACGGATGCGGACAAACTGTCTGTCCTGATCTCCAAGGTGAACCACCGAGTGTACTCAGTCATCCGGGACGCGACCTCGTACACAGCCGCCCTCCAGCTCCTCAAGACCCAGTACACGCGCCCTGTGAACGAAGTATACGCCAGGCACCTTCTGGGGAGTCGCAAGCAACAACCTGGGGAATCGACTGAGGAATACCTCCAAGCACTGTCCGTGCTTGGCCGGGCCTGTGGGTGTAAGGCGGTAACGCCCGCTAAGTACACGGAGGAACTGATCCGGGATGCCTTCGTAGCGGGCCACAGGTCCAACTACACCCGACAGCGACTGCTGGAGCACAGTGACCTCACCCTCGACAAAGCCTCCGAAATCGCACTAACGCTGGACGCAGCCTACCGGGGCATGGAAGTCTACTCCTCTGCACCGTGGACGCCGCGGGGAACGACAACCTGGGACACGGTAGGACAGCCCCATAGCACCGTGCCACCCCAGCCACAGCCCAACAACGGCCCAACTACCGCAGCAGTGTCCCAAAGCCAGACAGCAGTATCCCAAGGCCAGAAATGCTACTTCTGTGGTCAGGCCAAACACCCCAGAGCGCGCTGCCCGGTGAAGAATGCGACCTGCTCGGGCTGCGGGAAAAAGGGACACTACGCCAGCGTCTGCAAGGTCAAAGCCACCCCGAACGCCAGCAGCGCCGCGTGTGGGCCGTGCGAGCCTCCATCTTGGGCCCCCAACAGCGCCGCGTGTGGGCCGTGCGGGCCGCCATCTTGGGCCTCCCCAGCCATGTGCGAACCACCGCAGCAGCAGCCATCTTGGACGACTCCAGCCACATGGGAATCATGGACGCCGCCATCTTGGACACCAGCCGGGACGCAGCAGACCGCCAACCGCCCCCCCCCCCATCTGATACCCGCAGCGACACACCGACCCCTACGCTGGCCTCTGTTACGCTGGACCAAACGAGACCGCACCAACTAGCTCGGTCCAAAATGGACGTTAAGGTAAACGGCCATGCAATAAACTGCCTTTTTGACTCCGGGAGCAAAGAGAGCTTCATCCACCCCGTGCGGCGTTGCTCTCTCCCAGTCCTGCCTGCGCACCAGCGGATTTCTATGGCCTCCGAGTCCCAGTCAGCGGACATTGGCGGCTACTGCGTGGTGACACTAGTAGTAGACGGGACTGTGTTCAATAATTTTAAACTCCTGGTCCTGCCCGACCTCTGCGCTGCCGTCCTACTGGGGTTGGATTTCCAGTGCCACCTCAAAAGCGTTACGCTGGCGTACGGTGGCCCCCTCCCCCCACTCGCAGCCAGCAGCCTCCAAATTGCCCGCCGCGCACCAGATGCAACCTCTCCAGACTCAGAGTCCCACCCCCCCCACTGTTTGCTAACCTCACCCCCGACTGTAAGCCCATCGCCACAAAGAGCAGGCGATACAGTGCCGAGGACAGGGTTTTCATCAAAACCGAAGTGGAGCGGCTCCTGAAGGAGGGGATTATTGAGGGCAGCTCCAGCCCCTGGCGAGCCCAGGTTGTGGTAGTTAAGACCGGCGAGAAACAACGCCTGGTCATCGACTACAGCCAAACAATAAACCGCTACACCCTGCTGGACGCCTACCCACTCCCCCGCATAGCTGACATGGTCAACCAGATCGCGCAGTACCGCGTCTTTTCGACCATTGACCTGAAATCAGCGTACCACCAGCTCCCCATCCGCCCTGAAGACCGCCAGTATACTGCTTTTGAGGCAAACGGCCGCCTCTATCACTTCCTTAGGGTTCCCTTCGGCGTTACCAACGGGGTCTCCGTCTTCCAAAGGGAGATGGACCGGATGGTCGATCAAAACGCGCTGCAGGCCACTTTCCCTTACCTAGACAATGTGACCATCTGCGGCCATGACTTGCAGGACCATGACGCAAACCTCGAGAAATTCCTCCGCACCGCCCAACTCCTGAACCTGACATATAACAAGGAGAAGTGCATATTCCGCACAGACCGCCTCGCCATCCTTGGCTGTGTTGTGGAACACGGGGTCATCGGTCCCGACCCGGACCGGATGCGTCCCCTTATGGAACTCCCACTGCCCCACTGCCTAAAAGCTCTGAAGAGGTGCCTAGGGTTTTTTTCCTACTACGCTCAGTGGGTCCCCTACTATGCCGACAAAGCCCGTCCGCTGATCAAAACCACCTCTTTTCCCCTGATGGCAGAGGCCCGCTTGGCCTTCCACCGTATCAAGGAGGACATTGCCAAAGCCACCATGCACGCAGTGGACGAATCCATCCCCTTCCAGGTGGAAAGCGATGCGTCCGACTTCGCTCTGGCCGCCACCCTTAATCAGGTGGGGAGACCCGTGGCATTCTTCTCACGAACCCTCCAGGGCCCGGAGACCAGACACTCCGCGGTTGAGAAGGAGGCCCAGGCTATTGTGGAGGCTGTGCGTCATTGGAGGCACTACCTGGCCGGAAAACGATTTACCCTGCTCACTGACCAGCGTTCAGTTGCTTTTATGTTCAACAACAAGCAGAGGGGCAAAATCAAAAATGACAAGATCTTGAGGTGGAGAATCGAACTTTCCACCTACAATTACGAGATCTTGTACCGGCCTGGGAAGCTCAATGAACCCCCAGATGCCCTATCGTGTGGCACCTGCGCCAGCGCGATCGATAGGCTGAGGGCCCTCCACAATGACCTCTGCCACCCGGGGGTCACCAGGTTCTTCCACTTCATCAAGGCCCGCAACCTGCCTTACTCCATCGAGGAGGTCAGGACCATGACCAAGAACTGCCAAGTCTGCGCTGAGTGCAAACCGCACTTTTATAGACCAGACAGAGCCCACCTGATAAAAGCCACTCGCCCTTTCGAACGCCTGAGCGTCGATTTTAAAGGGTCTCTCCCCTCCTCCGACCGCAATGTGTACTTCCTCAACATCATTGACGAGTACTCCCGTTTCCCGTTCGCTATCCCCTGCCCGGACATGACCAGTGCCACGGTCATTAAATCTCTGAACAGCCTCTTCACCCTGTTCGGTTTCCCCAGCTATATCCATAGCGACCGGGGCTCGTCGTTTATGAGCGACGAACTCCGCCAGTACCTGCTCGCTAGGGGTATAGCCACAAGCAGGACCACCAGTTACAACCCCCGGGGGAACGGACAGGTGGAAAGAGAGAATGCAACAGTTTGGATGGCCGCCCTACTAGCCTTAAAGTCTAGGGGCCTTCCGACCTCCCGCTGGCAGGAGGTGCTCCCCGATGCGCTCCACTCGATTCGGTCACTGCTCTGCACTGCCACCAATGCCACCCCTCACGAGAAAATGTTTGTCTTCCCAAGGAAGTCCACATCGGGGACATCGTTACCGCCATGGCTGACGTCCCCAGGGCCGGTACTACTGAGAAGACACGTGAGGGCCAATAAAACGGACCCCCTGGTCGAGAGGGTCGACCTCCTCCACGCCAACCCCCAGTACGCTTACATTGCGTACCCGGACGGGCGGGAGGACACAGTCTCCATACGAGACCTCGCACCCTCGGGGACCGCTGTAACCCACTACCCATTACCACCGCCCCCCCCACGACCCGATATCCAACCCCAGCAGCTGGCTCGCCTTGGACCGTCACCCACGAGGACTACACTCCAGGGCCCCAGCCTACACGGGACGCGACGCCGGAAGCTCCACCACCCCTGCCGTCGCCACGTCGATCACAGCGGCAGACAAGGCCTCCGGAGAGACTCCAATACACGAACTTTTAAATACACTTCACCCCACCGGATTCATTTTTAAACAAGGGGTGAATGTGGTAAACCACTGTTATACCTGTCTGTATGTGTATTCCACTAGGTACAGGTCTGGACATGCCTCGGCTGACTCCTCCCACTATTCCAGGTAGAAAAGTGACTACCTCCCAGTCCCTTAGTATTCTGGACGGGTCGACCACTCGAGACAAGACCTTCATTCTTTAGTTAATAAAAGCCTGGTTGTTACTCGCTTAAACTCAGTCTTTTGAGTAATTGATGGCGCATCAGCCATGTTGTATTGTCTGTTTAGGGTTTTTGTTGTTTCTGCCCAATATGACAGCTATTTTTCCTTTTGCTTAGTGACAATTGTGTTGGGTCGAATTCTCTGTGCTACGATGTCACTGTCCTGGGGCTGGTTATTGTTAGTAGTGTTAGTGGTTGCTTCACTGACTCTCTCTCTCTCTCTCTCTCTCTCCCCCCTGCTACTCTCCCTCTCTCTCCCCCCCTTTCTACTCTCCCTCTCTCTTCCCCCCCTTTCTACTCTCCCTCTCTCCCCCTCTCTATACCCCCTTCTACTCTCCCTCTCTCCCCTTCTTACTCTCCCTCTCTCTCCCCCCTTCTACTCTCCCTCTCTCTCTCCCCCCCTTTCTACTCTCCCTCTCTCTCCCCCCCTTCTACTCTCCCTCTCTCTCCCCCCCTTCTACTCTCTCTCTCTCCCCCCCTTCTACTCTCCCTCTCTCCCCCCCCTTCTACTCTCCCTCTCTCTCGCCCCTTCTACTCTCCCTCTCTCTCGCCCCTTCTACTCTCCCTCTCTCTTCCCCCTTCTACTCTCCCTCTCTCTCTCCCATTCTACTCTCCCTCTCTCTCTCTCCCCCTTCTACTCTCCCTCTCTCTTCCCCCTTCTACTCTCCCTCTCTCCCTTCCTCCCCCCTTCTACTCTCCCTCTCGCCGCCCTCTCTCTCCCCCCTTCTAATCTCCCTCTCTCTCCCCTTCTACTCTCCGTCTCTCTCTCTCTCTCTCCTTCTACTCTCCCTCTCTCCCCCCCTTCTACTCTCCCTCTCTCCCCCCCCTTCTACTCTCCCTCTCCCCTTCTACTCTCCCTCTCTCTTCCCCCTTCTACTCTCCCTCTCTCCCCCCCTTCTACTCTCCCTCTCTCTCTCTCCTTCTACTCTCCCTCTCTCCCCTTCTACTCTCCCTCTCTCCCCTTCTACTCCCCCTCTCTCTCCCCCCCTTCTACTCTCCCTCTCTCTCCCCACTTCTACTCTCCCTCTCTCTCTCCCCCCTTCTACTCTCCCTCTCTCTCTCCCCCTTCTACTCTCTCTCTCTCCCCCCTTCTACTCTCCCTCTCTCCCCCCCTTCTACTCTCCCTCTCTCCCCCCTTCTACTCTCCCTCTCTCCCCCCCTTCTACCTCTCCCCCTCTCTCTCTCTCCTTCTACTCTCCCTCTCTCCCCTTCTACTCTCCCTCTCTCCCCTTCTACTCTCCCTCTCTCTCCCCCTTCTAATCTCCCTCTCTCTCCCCTTCTACTCTCCGTCTCTCTCTCTCTCCGTCTCTCTCTCCTTCTACTCTCCCTCTCTCTCTCTCCTTCTACTCTCCCCCTCTCTCTCTCCCCCTTCTAC
Organism: Somniosus microcephalus; assembly: GCF_052327205.1. Classification (NCBI taxonomy): domain Eukaryota; kingdom Metazoa; phylum Chordata; class Chondrichthyes; order Squaliformes; family Somniosidae; genus Somniosus; species Somniosus microcephalus. Next base: position 247,870,009 of record NC_140990.1, on the reverse strand, counting down.
TCTCCCTCTCTCTCTCCCCCTTCTACTCTCCCTCTCTCCCCTTCTACTCTCCCTCTCTCCCCTTCTACTCTCCCTCTCTCCCCCTTCCTAATCTCCCCTCTACTCCCTCTCTCCCCTTCTACTCTCCGTCTCTCTCTCTCTCCGTCTCTCTCTCTCCTTCTACTCTCCCTCTCTCTCTCCTTCTACCTCCCCCTCTCTCTCTCCCCCCTTCTACTCTCCCTCTCACTCTCCCCCTTCTACACTCCCTCTCTCCCCCCTTCTACTCTCCCCCCTTCTACTCTCCCTCTCTCTCCCCCCCTTCTACTCTCCCTCTCCCCCCCCTTCTACTCTCCCTCTCTCCCCCCTTCTACTCTCCCTCTCTCCCGACTTCTACTCTCCCCCTCTCTCTCTCCCCCTTCTACTCTCTCTCTCTCCCCCCTTCTACTCTCTCTCTCTCCCCCCTTCTACTCTCCCCCTCTCTCTCTCCCCCCCTTCTACTCTCCCTCTCTCTCTCTCCCCCTTCTACTCTCTCTCTCTCCCCCCTTCTACTCTCCCTCTCTCTCTCTCCTTCTACTCTCCCTCTCTCCCCTTCTACTCTCCCTCTCTCCCCTTCTACTCTCCCTCTCTCCCCTTCTACTCTCCCTCTCTCTCTCCCCCCCCTTCTACTCTCCCTCTCTCTCCCCCCTTCTACTCTCTCTCTCTCCCCCCTTCTACTCTCCCTCTCTCCCCCCCTTCTACTCTCCCTCTCTCCCCCCCTTCTACTCTCCCTCTCTCCCCCCCTTCTACTCTCCCTCTCTCTCTCTCCTTTTACTCTCCCTCTCTCCCCTTCTACTCTCCCTCTCTCCCCTTCTACTCTCCCTCTCTCCCCTTCTACTCTCCCTCTCTCTCTCCCCCCCTTCTACTCTCCCTCTCTCTCCCCACTTCTACTCTCCCTCTCTCTCTCCCCCCTTCTACTCTCCCTCTCTCTCTCCCCCTTCTACTCTCTCTCTCTCCCCCCTTCTACTCTCCCCCTCTCTCTCTCCCCCCCTTCTACTCTCCCTCTCTCTCTCTCCCCCTTCTACTCTCTCTCTCTCCCCCCTTCTACTCTCCCTCTCTCTCTCTCCTTCTACTCTCCCTCTCTCCCCTTCTACTCTCCCTCTCTCCCCTTCTACTCTCCCTCTCTCCCCTTCTACTCTCCCTCTCTCTCTCCCCCCCCTTCTACTCTCCCTCTCTCTCCCCCCTTCTACTCTCTCTCTCTCCCCCCTTCTACTCTCCCTCTCTCTCTCTCCTTTTACTCTCCCTCTCTCCCCTTCTACTCTCCCTCTCTCCCCTTCTACTCTCCCTCTCTCCCCTTCTACTCTCCCTCTCTCTCTCCCCCCCTTCTACTCTCCCTCTCTCTCCCCACTTCTACTCTCCCTCTCTCTCTCCCCCCTTCTACTCTCCCTCTCTCTCTCCCCCTTCTACTCTCTCTCTCTCCCCCCTTCTACTCTCCCTCTCTCCCCCCCTTCTACTCTCCCTCTCTCCCCCCCTTCTACTCTCCCTCTCTCCCCCCCTTCTACTCTCCCGCTCTCTCTCTCTCCTTCTACTCTCCCTCTCTCCCCTTCTACTCTCCCTCTCTCCCCTTCTACTCTCCCTCTCTCTCCCCCTTCTACTCTCCCTCCCCCCTTCTACTCTCCCTCCCCCCTTCTACTCTCACTCTCTCCCCCCTTCTACTCTCACTCTCTCCCTTCTACTCTCCCTCTCTCTCCCCCCTTCTACTCTCCCTCTCTCCCCCTTCTACTCTCCCTCTCTCCCCCCTCTACTCTCCCTCTCTCCCCCCCTTCTACTCTCCCTCTCTCTCCCCCCTTCTACTCTCCCTCTCTCTCTCCCCCCTTCTACTCTCCCTCTCTCTCTCCCCCTTCTACTCTCCCTCTCTCTCTCCCCCCTGCTACTCTCCCTCTCTCCTTCTACTCTCCCTCTCTCCTTCTACTCTCCCTCTCTCTCCCCCCTTCTACTCTCCCCCCTTCTACTCTCCCTCTCTCCACCCTTCTACTCTCCCTCTCTCCCCTCTTCTACTCTCCCTCTCTCTCCCCTCTACTCTCCCTCTCTCTCTCTCTTTCTACTCTCCCCCTCTCTCTCCCCTTCTACTCTCCCTCTCTCCCCTTCTAATCTCCCTCTCTCTCTCTCCCCTTCTACTCTCCCTCTCTCCCCTTCTACTCTCCCTCTCTCCCCTTCTACTCTCCCTCTCTCCCCTTCTACTCTCCCTCTCTCCCCTTCTACTCTCCCTCTCTCCCCTTCTACTCTCCCTCTCTCCCCTTCTACTCTCCCTCTCTCTCTCTCTCCCCTTCTACTCTCCCGTCTACTCTCTCTCCCCCCTTCTACTCTCCCTCTCTCTCTCCTTCTACTCTCCCTCTCTCTCGCCCCTTCTACTCTCTCCAATTCCAATTCCAATTCCAATTAAAATGCTTTATTGGCATGAAAGTTTACAGAGAACCATATTGCCAAAGCTTACATAGCAAAAAGGTACAGTTTTCCAACATTCTGTAGGTGTCAATCGATTTGACATTTGTTGGGTACATACAATATTACTTTTAAACAATATTAATTTTAAACAGTCTTTGTACTTCATTTGGTACGTTCAATATTAATTTTAAACAGTCTTAATTTTAAACAGTCCTCAGGTTGTGACATGTTGTTACATATTTGGCCCCAAGGTATGGTCTGTCTCCTTCTCCTAGGACTAATCTCAATTTTGACAGATCATCCAATTCCTTGAAATCTGGGGTTGTTTGGCTTAGCTTGTTGAATAATATGTTTCTTGATGTGTTGAATTTTTCGCATTTTAGGAGGAAATGCATTTCTGTTTCAACCTCGCCAGCCAGACATTGATCGCATATTCTATTCTCTCTAGGCTGCCAAGATTTCTTGTATCTGCCTTTTTCAATTTCCAGTTGGTGGTCGCTTAGTCTGTACCTGGTGAGGGTCTGTCTCTGTTTTGTGTCTCTGATGGTCGTGAGGTAGTCTGCCAGTTTATATTCTCTTTTTAGGGCCCGGTAACATTCTAATCTGCTTTGGCTTTCGGTTATTTTGTTCCAATGTTCCAGGTAGGTTTCTTTGCATTTTTTAATGATTTGGTTCACTCGGATTGGTGTTTGGGCGGCTGTGTTGGTCTGGGGCTGGTCAGGGTCCGGCTGAGTACTTAGTTTCCGTAGCAGCTGACTCAGGGGACTCTTTTCTGGGTTTAGCTCTTGGGTCTGAAAGGCTTTGAAATGAAGGGTGTCTGGGGAGCTAGATTTGAGGTGATTTAGGAAGTTTAGTGCTCGTTTTTGGATGTTTATTATCAGTGGGTATCTGCCTAGTTCGGCTCTGCATGCATTTGTTGGCGTTTTCCTTTGGGTGCGAAGGATGCTTCGGCAGAATTCTGCATGTAGGGCTTCTATTGTATGTTTTTCCCATTTAGTGTAGCTTTGGTGATTTAGCGGGCCCCATACTTCACTACCGTACAGTGCAATGGGCAGGATTATGCTGTCAAATATTTTGAGCCAGATTTTGATTGGGATTTGGATGTTGTAGAATTTTCTTTTTATTGCATATAGGGCTCTTCGGGCTTTTTCTTTTAGTGCATTCACTGCTATGCTGAAGCTCCCTGATGCTGTAATAGTTAGACCAAGGTAGGTGTAGCTCATAGTGTGTCCTATAGTGATATCACTGAGGGTAAACTGGTATTTGTTTTCCTGACATCTGGGCCTTTTTTGAAAAATCATGATGTTGGTTTTCTTTAGATTTACTGTTAGAGCCCAATTTTGGCAGTATTTGTCGAGTAGGTCTAGTTGTTGCTGTAATCCCTGTTCTGTGGGAGACAGCAGAACCAGGTCGTCTGCATAGAACAGGGATTTCACTTCTCCATCTAGGAGACGGAGACCTGGTGACTCGCTTTGCTCCAGCATGTCTGCTAATTCATTTATGTATATGTTGAACAGGGTCGGGCTCAAATTGCAGCCCTGCCGGACGCCTCTTCTCTGGGTGAAGAAATCGGTGCGTTTGTCTCCAATTTTGACCCCGCATTTGTTTTTCAGATACATTGATTTAATAAGGTCATAGACTTTGCCCCCTATTCCACATTGAAGAAGTTTATAATAGAGCCCTTCATGCCATATAGAGTCAAAGGCTTTCTTGAAGTCGATGAAACAGGCGAATATTTTCCCATTTTTTGTTTGGTGTATATGTTTTTCAATGAGGGTGTGAAGGGTATAGATATGGTCGGCGGTGCGGTGTTTTGGAAGAAAGCCTATTTGGTTTTTTCTGAGGATATTATGTTTGTTAAGAAAATCAAGTAATCTACTATTTAGAATACTGCAGAATAACTTCCCTAGACAACTGTTGACACAGATGCCGCGGTAGTTATTTGGGTCTGATTTGTTTCCGCTTTTATATATGGGGGAGATTAGTCCTTGGCACCAGATATCGGGAAAACAGCCTGAACGTAATATGATGTTGAATAATTTGAGTACCGCACCCTGCATCTCCATATTGCTGAACTTGAGCATTTCATTTTTGATGTTGTCTGGGCCACAGGCTTTCTTTAGGTGGAGAGATTTTGTTTTTGTGGCCATTTCTTTCCATGTGATTGGGGAGTCTAGAGGGTTTTGGTTGTCTTTGATTGTTGCTTCTAATGTGTGGAGTTTTTCTGTGACCTGATGTTGACTTGGGTTTGTTTCGTTTATTGGGATGTCTTTGTAGAGGTTTTCAAAATGTGTTCTCCAGATGTCGCCATCTTGGATTGGTAATGCTTGCAATTGTGTTGTACTCAGGTTATTCCACATTTCCCAGAATTGTTTTGGGTTGGTGGAGTTTTCAATTTCTTCTAGTATTTTGTGGGTATAGTTTTGTGTTTTGTTCCTAATGGTGTGTTTATATCTTTTGAGGGTTTCATTGTATCTAGTACGTAGGTCCGGATTGTTTGGTTGGCGATGCTTTTGGTTTGATATTTTTCTCAGGTCTTTTCTGGCATTTTTGCATTCGTGGTCAAACCATTTCTTATTTTTATTTTGTCTTTTGTGACTCTTCCTCTTCTGTTTCACGAGGTCGGCTTTTACAGCTGCCTCATGAAAGATCATATTTATATCCTCTATGGCCATGTTTACCCCATCTCTGGTGATCTCATATAGATTTTCTTTAAATTTTGAAATTTTACTTGTGAGATCAGGTGAATTTAGTGCTGTGATGAATTTATCTCCACTGTCTGGGGCCCATCTGTATGTCTGGTTTATTTTATGTAGCTTACTGGGTTCCTTTTTTGTGTCTGTAGTTTGGGCAGAAAGTTTAAGGTACACATTTATTTGGTTATGGTCTGAGAGGGGGGATTGCTGCCTGACAGTGAATGCGTTGATATCGCAGGGGTCCAGGTCAGTGATTGTATAATCCACCACACTAGACCCAAGAGTTGAGGAATATGTGAGTCTCCCTAAGGAGTCCCCTCTGAACCTACCGTTAACTATGTACAGGCCTAAGGCTCGGCAGAGTTGCACTACCTCCCTACCGCTTTTATTTATTTCACAATCGAGGTTGTTTCGGTTTGCGATGGCTGGTGTGACATATAGAGGGGTCTGGCCAAACACATGGTTGTTGCCCTGTGGGTCTATGAAGTCAGGTTCACATCCTGTCCTTGCATTTAGGTCCCCACATAGTAGCACCTTTCCTTGGGCCTGGAAATGGCTGATTTCCATGTGGAGAGTGTCAAATATCTCCTCTTCAAAATATGGCGATTCTATTGGAGGTATGTAGATCGCACATAAGTAAACATCGTTTTTTTCTATTCCTATATTTTTATCTAATTTTAGCCATACGTGTGATTTTCCCTGTTTTATCGGTGAGATGTGTTTGTTCAGTTCTCCTTTATACCACACCAGGATTCCCCCGGAGGTTCTGCCCTTGCGTGTCTTAATGTTCTTTACTGAAGGCACAATAATTTCATGGTACATTGGGGGACAGTGGGTCGGCATGTCCTTTTGGCACCATGTTTCTGTTAACACAATTATATCAATGTCTTTTATAGCTTTTAGGAATTCAGGGTCTGTACTCTTCATCCCAAAAGTTGAGGAGCGGAGGCCCTGGATATTCCAGCAGCTTATGTGGAAAGAACGCATTTATATAGTTCAATAAAACGAAATAAAATGGACCTATTTTGTGGGATGAGTGTGGAAACACTATTTTCTATAATGCTAAATGATGATTTAGTATAAATTTCATGAGGCATGCACATATATCTATCTAATAGTAGTAATAATACTGATAAGATAACAATAATGATAATGATAAATAACAATATTAATAATTTCTCCGGCTTTCTATCAGGCTGTTCAGCATCGTCATGATCTTTCTCAGTTCTTGGTCTACAGTCTGTGGTCTAGAGGGGGGTCTTGGGTTCTGTTGTTGGTTTTGTAAAGGGGGGTGGGGGACATTGGTGGTCCTGTTTGGGTTACGGCTCCCAATGGTAGAGGGGGTGGGAGGGCTGCGTCTTTTGGCAGTGTTTATGAGGTTTTTTGCAAAGACCCACATCCGCTGTTTGAGTAGATGTATTTCGTCATAGAGGTCCCTTGTGTTGATGTTTGGATGATGGGCCAGGTAGACGTTGGGGAAGACAGAACATCTCGTGTCGATCTCCCTGTTGGTGTTGTGGATTATATAGGCTGGGGTGTCCTTTCTGGGCAGTAGTGTGGAGATCACGATCCGCGTCTCGGGGAATTCCTTGCTGGCCTTTTCCGCCATCCTGCTCACCGCCCTAGCAGTGCCTTCCCGTAGGGTGCGTAGGTCGTTTGTGCCTGTGTGGATCACAAGCCATTTGGGGCTTCCAAGGGATTCTTTGTTCAGGATCTTCATTGCATGTTCTGTGTTGCTGCACCATTTTTTCAGGACTTGATGACCTGGGAACAGCCTCTGGGGGTCCAGAAACTTTCCGTTGGAGTCGGTCAGCAGGACCGCCTGAGGGGCTGGTTTTTCAGACTGGGTAGCAGTAGTCTGGGCAGGACTCGACTGATGGCTGGTTGTTGGCTGGGTTTCTGGGATATGTTGTGTGGCAGGAGCGGGGTTTGAGGCTTTCGGTGTGTCCTCGTGTGGGGGGGCATCTGACGGGTTCTGCGTCCCTGTGTGTGAGGACTGGGTAGCGGTAGTCTGGGCAGGACTCGACTGAGGGCTGGTTGTTGGCTGGGTTTCTGTGGTGAGCTGTGTGGCAGGAGCGGGGTTTGTGGCTTTCGGTGTGTCCTCGTGTGGGGTGGCATCCGACGGGTTCTGTGTCCTTGTGTGTGTTGTTTTTTGGACCTTAAGAGGTTTGTGTTGCCTGCTGAGCCTTTCTACGGCCTCCGTCATTTTGTTTAGTTGGGTATGGAGTTCTTGGATCTTATTTATTTGTTCCTCTACGGTCTTTCTCAGATTGTGGATGGTGGACTCGTTTTCCATTTTCAGCTGTTTGAGTTCCTCCGTCCAGTTCTTGGTCTGTGTTTCTCTGTATTCGTTGAATTCGAGTTCTAGTTTGGACAGACTCTCTTTCAGCAGTTTGTTTGCGTTGAGAGGTGTGGGGGGGGTGGAGATGGTCAGGGAGGTGTGTGTCTCTGCTGGACTCTCTTCTTCTTCCTCCGCTTGGCTCTCATCATCCTCTGTTCGATTCTCTTTTGCCTCCTGTCCATTGGTCCTATTTGTGTCTGCCTTAGTTTTCAGCTGGGGGAATTCCTTTTCGAAGGAGTCCAGACTTTCTACATTCCCCTGTATCATGATCTTTCCTTTTTTGTTGTAGTAGCTTATGGTTAGCAGGGGGTCATCTTTATCTAGATTTCCATCTTTACATATTTTCAGTCTGCCTCCACTGCCAATACCTTCGCTGGAGACGTATGCGTAGTATTTTTGTAAAGTCTCCTTCCATGAGGGAATGGAGTCGGTGTAGAATATGAGGTTGTTCTTCGTCTTAATCCCTTTGTGTGTGGTATAGTCAACGTAGAGGACCTCTGGGTTACTTTTTAGTGTTATGTCCTTGTGTTTTTCCTTTGCTTTATTTTTTGTGCATTGCTCAGGATATTTCATTTCCCTGCTCATTGTAGTCGTTTGTTTTGTCTCAGGTAGATAACTTTTTTTCTCTTTTTTGTGTCGTGTTCCACCTTATCCCACTTTTAGGTCCAAAATTGAGAGTTTTTCAGGGGTTCATCTTTGATATAGCTGCTCTTAAAAGTTTCTCTCTCTCTCTCTCACAGGTTCCTGGTTCGGGTTGTTTATCGTTTCTCTCTGGTTTCTATTCCTTTTTTTTTTTTTTTTTCTTCGGGTTTGTTGTTCTTTTTCTAGGTTAACTAAATTTAGGTAGATCTAGGTATAGCTTTTTTCCTCCGGACCCGGAGTTTTCCTCTCTCTCCTCGCGTCGGTCTCAGGCTGTTTCTGCTCTGGTCCCAGCCCCTCGGCTCGGCTGTGCAGTCCCGTCCCGGCCCGGTGTTTGTCCGAGTTTCTCCGACCCCGGAGTTTCTCGGGTTTCGGGCCCCGGGCTTGCTCTCTCTCCGGGCTTCTGCCCTGGTCCCAGCCCCTCGGCTCGGCTGTGCAGTCCCCGCCCGGCCCGGTGTTTGTCCGAGTTTCTCCGATCCTGGAGTTTCTCGGTTTTCAGGCCCCGGGCTTGCTCGCTCTCCGGGCCTCTGCCCTGGTCCCAGCCCCTCGGCTCGGCTGTGCAGTCCCGGCCCGGCCGAGTCTCTCCGACCCCGGAGTTTCTCGGATTTCAGGCCCCGGGCTTGCTCGCTCTCCAGGCCCGACCCGATCCGGCACCCCTACCTCTCCACTCGCCTCTTTGACTGGCTCGGGCCGTTCCTCCCGGTCTGGGTCGACTCCTGTTGCTGCTCGCTCTCCTTCTCTCCGGTGCCTCGCTCGGCCCGGTTCCTCGGGCCTTTCTCCGGCTTCAGGCTCCGTGCTCCGGTTGCTGCTCGGGCTCTGCTCTCTCTCTCTCCCCTTCTACTCTCTCTCTCTCTCCCCTTCTACTCTCCCTCTCTCTCTCCCCTTCTACTCTCCCTCTCTCTCGCCCCTTCTACTCTCCCTCTCTCTCGCCCCTTCTACTCTCCCTCTCTCTCTCCCCTTCTACTCTCCCTCTCTCTCCCCCCTTCTACTCTCCCTCTCTCTCTCTCTCTCCCCCCTTCCACTCTCCCTCTCTCTCTCTCTCCCCCCCCCTTCTTCGACCTGAAACGTTAACTCTGTTTCTCTCTCCACGGATGTTGCCTGGCTTGCTGAGTTTTTCCCACAGAAAGTATGTGGGCAAGCATAAGTGTAATTAACGGCTAGTGCCACTGACCACAAAGTTCAGGCCAATGCCTTCTCATTTGCAATTTACTACATGTTTTTGATTTGTATGTTTCTTATCTCTTCTGTTCTGGTTTTCTGCTATTTTACCTTGAGCCAGGGCAAAAATGTGCACTGGAGAAATACAGACGCCGTATTGTTCACGACAGATTAATGCATCTCCCAAGGCATTGCTTTTGGTGAGTTACAGTATATGCTGTTTTATATAATGATATAGTGGCATTATACCATGCACTATATTATCAGAGCCACAGATTTAAGGTGAAACTACATTTTTATTAGATGGTATTAGAGAATTTTTAGTGGCATTTTGGGCATTGAATTCCAAGAATCAAGTGTTTTTTTCCTACGAAAACTATACATGAGTGGTTTGTTAAATTTCCTTTACCTAAGCATTTAATTTTTTTTGAAGCACAGCGTTCAGAGGAAGATTGTAAGCAGCATGTAGCAGTTTTGTGGCAGGTATATAGCATTTAGTACCAGTTGGCAAAGAGTGGGGTGTGAGGTTTATTAGCAGTTATAGGGGTTGCTGGGCTTTGGTAGCATTGGGGGGGCAGTTCTGGGGTAAGATAGCATTCCGTTAAGTTGCACGGCTGTGCAGCGATCTGCAGGTCCTGCGCAGGCTGCTCAACGGCATGGAGAGAGGATTGGTTAAAGGGCAGAAAAGAGAGAGTAGGAATAAACGGGTCATTTTCAGGTTGGAAGACTGTAACTAATGGGGTGCCGCAAGGATCAGTGCTAGGCTTCGGCTAGTTACAATCTATATTAATTACCGAGATGAAGGGACCGAGTGTAATATATCCAGGTTTGCCGACGATAAAAAGCTAGGTGGGAAAGTAAACTGCGAAGAGGACACAAAGGCCGCGATTTTGCAAATGGAGGCGGCTTGGGAGCGGGTCAGCTGGTTTCCAGCTTCCAGTCCCGCCCCCAGGACGTGATTTTACGTCGATTGGCCTGGTTAATCCCGCCTTGCGGGGTTGCCGGCCAATTAAGAGGAAGCCGGCCAGATTACATCATTTGATCACGCGTCATCTGCCGGTTTTCTTAAAGGGACCACACACAATTTTTCTTTGACAGCTCATTTCTCAGTGTTTGACAACATTGAGGTGCTGCAAACACTGACAATCACTGTACAAAGGTGAGCTCTTGCACCCAGGCTCGCCAATGATGCCTTCCATAGGCTAATACAGATGGCAGCTGCAGGTGAGGTTACAGAAGCGATCTGTTACTGGTGAGAGAGGTTCTCCCAATGAGGTGGGACTAGACAGCCAATTCAAAACTTGTTACCTACAGAAAAGTGTAAATGCATTAAAAAATGATTTTCCCAACATTTTCTTACCTCCGAAACTCACCAGTGTACCACCAGTGTACCATTGGAACCTTCACGCCACTTCTGTAGCTGTCATCAATGCAGAAACATTACAGCAGACTCACAACACGCCACACTTACCTGGCGTGGTGTCTGGACGTCAGGGAACCCGAGGCAGAAGTGGCAAAATTGAAAAAGAGCCTGCTAACAAGCATCAAGTACCTGTTAACAGCCAGATAAGTGGCTATAATCCTCTTCCCGCTGCTAGGTGTCGAGTCCATGCGCAAATCAGGGACCTAACACTTGGGAAGATTGATTGGAGGCGGGTTGACAGCGGGTTTCCTACCCGGTCAATCTTTGCAATTTTGACAGCAGTCCCGCCTCCAATCCTGCACTCAGGACCGGCAAAATTCCAGCCAAAGAGTCTGCAAAGAGATATAGGTTAAGTGAGTGGGCAAGAAGGTGGCAGATGGAGTATAATGTGGGGAAATGTGAGGTTATTCACTTTGGTAGGAAGAATAGAAAAACAGAATATTTTTTAAATGCTAAGAAACAATTAAATGTCGAATATTCAGAGGGATTTGGGTGTCCTTGTACATGAAACACAAAGTTTACATGCAGCTACAGCAAGCAACAAGGAGACAAATGGTATGTTGGCCTTTATTGCTGGAGGGTTGGAGTACAAGAGTAAGGAAGTCTTGTTACAATTGGACAGGGCTCTGGGGAGACCACACCTGGAGTACTGGGTACAGTTCTGGTCTCTGCACCCAAGGAAAAATACTTGCCTTCGAGGGGGTACAACGAAGGTTCACTAGACTGATCCCTGGGGTGAGAGGGTTGTCCTATGAGGAGAGATTGAGTAGATTGGGTCTATACTCTCTGGAGTTTAGAAGAATGAGAGGTGATCTCACTGAAACATATAAAATTCTGAGAGCGCTTGACAGGGTAGATGCTGAGAGGTTGTTTCCCCTGGCTGGAGAGTCTAGAACTAGGGGGCATAGTCTCAAGAGAAGGGGCCGGCCATTTACGACTGAGATGAGGAGAAATTTCTTCACTCAGAGGGTTGTAAATCTTTGGAATTCTCTACCCCAGGTGGCTGTAGATGCTCAGTCAATGAATATATTCAAGGCTGAGATTGATAGTGGACTCTAAGGGAATCAAGGGATATGGGATCGGGCGGGGAAGTGGAGTTGAGATCGAAGATCACCCATGATCTTATTGGATGGCGGAGTAGACTCGAAGGCCCATATGGCTTACTCCTGCTCCTATTTCTTAGGTTTTATTTATATAGTTTGCTTTTTTATGTGATTCTTGGGGAGCATCAGTGGGGTCGCAGCACAACTTAAATTCTTAATTGAAGGAATGGTTGTGGAAAAAGCTAAGTTGGAAACCAATTAAATGAAGCAGCACTGCCAGAAGGAACAGAGTTGCAGTTGGAGGAAACCCTTGAAATTGGAATGAGGCCAGAGACACAAAGTCTTACAGGCACACATGTGGAAATTAATAGTATTAATGGTTCACTGGAGGCGTGCTAAAGTGAACCAGAGCATGCTGGAGCCAGAGTCCAAGGAGAGAAGAAAGGGAGCAAGTGAAAACTAAACTGAGAGCAAAAATTTAGTGGGGTAAGAGGGCAGGTTAGTAGACAAATATAAGGCTGTACCCTGGGCCAGAAGGCCTAAAAATAAATAGAAGGGCATAACTGGACAAAATGTCATCAAAACAAGGTACTAAAACTGGGAGCATTTTATGTAGATTTATGATGAAGCACAAAGGCGGGGGGAATGAGTGAGCACGTGGGCTAAGGGGGTCAACAAGCAGGTTAAAATTGCATGTTGGTTAAAATGAAGCAGAGCAGGATGGGGCAGGAGACCATGACAAATGGAAGTAAAATTTAAATATTCACAAAGATAGGGGCCGAGAAATTCAGTATAGCCGCTTTTGGGGCGGTAAAGTCGGGCGGCCGCTAAAGTTTGCGCCCGGCGCAAAGTCGCGCCCCCTTCGCCGATATTCAGTCGCAACGCCCCAAGAGGTTGCTGCTGCGCTAAAACAGGCGATGCACGACTATCTTTAGGCGCTAAGCCAGCGGTGCTGAGCGATACCCCCGAGGCCTGGCGCAGCGCAGGTGCGGCGAGTTTTTGATTGACGGCAGACACTCTGGCGCCAGTCAGCTCTTAAAGGGGGAGGGTCGATTTGTTTGCCTGCCACGCCCTGCACACTGCAGCCATCAACCTAGGCCTGACCACTTCAGCTTCACCTGTACAACGCCCAGGGCTATGGAGAAGGCCAGGGAGAGAGCGCAGCGCTTCAGCGACGGTGACCTGAGGGTGCTGGTTGGCGGAGTGGAGCGCAGGCGCCATGTTTTGTACCCAGGTTGCAAGAGACCGCTGCCCAGCGCCTACCGGAAAGCCTGGAGGGAGGTGTCCAACAGGGTCTCTTCCAACAGCGTGGTTGCCAGGACTGCTGTGCAATGCCGCAAGAAGTTCAACGACCTCACTCGGGTTGTCAGGGTGAGTACCCTTTCCAGTGTCCTCCTCATCCTTGCATGTGCACCTCACATTATGGGCAAAGGGACCTGAAAGCCCTAATGGCCAGCCCTCATCCAGCAGCTATGGGACTGGCATGAAAATCACTTGCACATTCAGCACTTTACACACTGTCCAAGCTATTCGACCATGGGAGGCAGTGCAGACAAGATCAGGGCTACACACTGTACAAGCTATTCGACCATGGGAGGCAGTGCAGACAAGATCAGGGCTACACACTGTCCAAGCTATTCAACCATGGGAGGCAGTGCAGACAAGATCAGGGCTACACACTGTACTTAGAGGCCGTCCTTTCTCTTGCAGGCCAAGGTTGCGCACAACCGGCGCAACCAAACGGAGACCGGGGGAGGCCGTCCTGACATCAAAGAGCTCTCCGACCTCGACCAGCGTGTGGAGCGCATTATGGGAGGCCGGCTGATTGGCCCCGTCGCCACTGGAGATGCCGACCCTGTTCTGGGCACCAATGGTAAGGGCATGACCTTTTGGACCTCTCTCGTTCCACTTGCGCATCAGATCAGCATCCTTTGCCACTGTCCGACCAATGCGGTGAATGGCACCACTCATGCCTCCACTCATGCCTCCCTCGCTGCCGCCCTGTCCTCACTCTAAAGCTACTCTTGTGCCTTCCTGCTTTCAGATGGTGAATCGCCAGGTGAGGAGGCGGGCCCTCAAGCTGCCACTGTCAGCCCTTCGGAAGACGAGGAAGAGGAAGCCGGCCCATCAGTGCCACCCTCAGCCGCGCCAGCCCATGCCGATGTAGGGGACACGTCTTCCCTGGAGGGGAGCCGGGGGGGAAGGGTCAGAGGAGAGTGAAGCTCTGGGGCCCAGCGGCCTGCAGCAACGCGGGAGGGGTGGGGAAGCTCGGCGGACTTCTCCCCAGAGGGTGAGTGCGGCCTCCAGTCCTGCGACGGTCAGCGCAGAGGAGGTGCGCCTCCTAGAGGAAATGGCCGTCCAGGCTGAGTGCAGGCACACTGAGCTCATGGCTGCAGTGGCATGGATGCCTGACTCCATAGAGTCACTGGCAAGGAGTGTGCAGGAATTCGGGTCAGCACAGGCCAGGAGTCTGCAACAATTCAGTGCAGCACAGGCCAGGAGTCTGGAACAATTCAATGCAGCACAGGCCAGGAGTGTGCAGGACATCAATGCAGCACAGGCCAGGAGTCTGCAGGACATCGCGGCAGCACAGGCCACGAGTCTGCAGGACTTCACGGCAGCACAGTCGGCTTCTAGCCAAGTGCTCAGTCGTGCCGTCCATTCACTGGCTGGTGTATTGCGGACACAGACCAGGGCCACACGGGCACTAACTGCTGCCACCCTCGCTGGATCAGCCAGGCCTCGCCAGGGCACTCGCCGCGCAGCAGCAGCCCAGCAATCTGTCCTTCAGCTGGTTGCTGCGCATGCTGCACTGCTGGCCCGTGCGAGTGCCAAAGTGTCAGGCGACCAGCGAGCACCTGCGAGCTGCCAGGTTGCCACCATTCCTGCAGCCGACACTGCCACTCCGCCATTGCAGCTGCCACGAGCTGGACAGACTGCTGCCGCCCAGCCACAGTTGGAGCAGTCAGCAGCCGGCCCCTCCAAGGCCAGAGCTGGTGCAGGCCGGCCCCCAAGGGCATCTGCCGTCTCGCCATCTGCCCCTCAGCAGCCTTCCCCCAGCCTTGCTGCAGCCACTGGGCTCCCATTGAGGAGGAGCAGGGCGGGCAGGGGCCAGGCAAGGATGCGCAAGGCATCGCCCTCGCAGGGCAAAAAGTAGAGGTATGCACAAATGCCTGGTGCTTGTTGGAAGGCCAACACTTGTGCAGTTGTTTGGGTGTAAGGCCGAGACTGGTGTCTATCTTTATTTGTGTAAGGCCGAGACTGGTGTCTATCTTTATTTGTGTAAGGCCGAGACTGGTGTATATCTTTATTTGTGTAAGGCCGAGACTGGTGTCTTTCTTTCTTTTTGTAGGGCCGAGACTGGTATTTTTGTGTTTTTGGAGGGGGCTTCTCCACATGAGCATGTAATGTGGGAAGGGCAGAGGTTTTCAATAAATTTTTTGTGTTAAATTGCAGTGTGCATGGTTTTTTGGTTAAGTCCTGGTTGCCCTGCTCGGCGGAGGGCTTGTGGAGCGGCTACATTCATCTGCTGACATTGGCACAAGCCAGTCCCTGAGAGGGGGCCTAGAACCGACGTTCAATAAGCCGGCGACGGGCGGCCCTTGCACTATCTGCCTCCCTCCTGTGCTGGTCCTCCTCCTCCTCCTGCGGTGGTCCTCCAATGTGTGGTGGCAGTGGCTGAGTCCTGCGGATAGCCAGGTTGTGCAGCATGCAGCAAACGACGACGAAATGGGAGACTCGCTCCGGCGAATACTGCAGTGCTCCCCCGGAACGATCGAGACAGCGGAACCGTTGCTTCAGGACGCCGATTGTTTGTTCGATGATGTTCCTGGTCGATTGATGGCTCTCGTTGTATCGCTCTTCAGCAGGCGTGCTGGGCGCACGGAGCGGGGTCATCAGCCAGGTACACAAAGGATAGCCTTTGTCCCCGATAAGCCATCCTCGTGGGTGAGGCTGGGCCTGGAACATGTCTGCCACAGAAGTCTGTCGGAGGATGAAGGCATCGTGGCTGCTGCCTGGAAAGCGGGCATTGACAGCTAGGATGAGCTGCCTGTGGTCACACACCAGCTGGACGTTCAGCGAATGGTAGCCGTTCCGGTTGCGGTAATCCTCGGCATTCTCCAGAGGTGCCCGCAAAGCCACATGCGTACAGTCAATGGCGCCCTGCACCATGGGGAAGCCCGCGAATGCTGCAAAGCCCATTGCACGCTGTTGCTGCTTGGCAAGGGCCATGGAGAAGGAGATGAACTGATGTCTCCTTTTGAAAAGGGCATTGGTCACCTGGCGGATGCAGCAATGCACGGCGAACTGGGAGATGTTGGCAATGTCGCCAGTAGCGGCTTGGAAGGAGCCGGTGGCATAAAAGTTGAGAGCCACCGTCACCTTCACTGCCACCGACAGAGACGTCCTGCACCTCAGCTGTGGCTGCAGATCACCGGCAAGCAGCTGGCAGATCTCTGTGACGACGTCCCTTCTGAATCGCAGCCTCCGAACACACTGCTCCTCAGACATCTGGAGATAGGAGAACTGCTGGCGGTATACCCTGGGTGGGTAAGGCCTCCTTTGCCGACGCCTGTTGCCCCCTCTCTGTCTAGCCAGGGCTGCCAGTCTCTCATGGCGTCTCTGAGCCCTTTGGATGTAATTGAGAAAGCCAGCGTTTACACCCATTGCAGCCCCCATAATATGCTGGCAAACTATGAGATGTCAATGAAGGCAAAAACTTTTGGAAATCTGTGGCCTGAAGCCAGAAGTACCTGTCCGAGTGTTGGGCCAAAGCAGAAAGCTATCCACCTTGGTCTCTCTCCAAAGATCCGTTTCGCAAGAAGGTGTGCTGCAAAATGGCAGCGTTTTATATTGCAGGATGAGTGCCCTTTAATTTGCGCCCCCCGCATCGGCTGAGCACCGTTCCACTTCACAGTCGCTAGGGGCGCCAGGCTCACAATGGGGCGGCGCCACTGAAGTTCCGGTTGGGGGCGCACAAAGGGCGTTGCACGAGGAAATGACGTCATGATCTGCGCGCGCAGCTGAGCGCGCGCAAAGACTTTGCGCCGCTGCTAAATCTCTACTGAAGTTGGGGCGAGGCGCAGTTCGCGCTTCGCCCGGGCGCAAGCCGCCTCGCGCCCGGAATCTACTCCTCCTAAGGCGCTAACGGCTGGCGCAACCAACTGAATTTCTAGGCCAGAGAATATAGAGTATTTAAATGATTGGAGCAGCGTGCACCAGTGACGTAATGAATTAATGGAGTAGCAGGCAGTGAATCAATAAATTAATGGAGCAGTGACCACCAGTGAATTAATACATTAATGGAGCAGCAGACACACCAGCAAATCAATAAACTAATGGAGCAGCAGGCAGTACTTAATGGCACAATTGGCATCAATAAATTAATGACTTTATAAAGCAACAAGCGTACTAACAAATTAATAAAGCAGCAACAGCAAACTGACACCCCTTCCTATTTTTGCCATTGCTGTCTCCTACCCCCGCAGCTGCTAACTGGCTTTTGTCAGTTTCACCAGTAGTGTAATTTTCAAGCATTATAACTGCTTATAATGCATTTGCCAACTATAAAGCAAAATGGAAAAATAAAAAGAGTGTCTTTTAGTTTGCTAAGGGGCTTAAACAGTTAATACTATATGTTCATGCAAATTGGAATCCTGTGCCATACATTGTACTGCAATTTTTTTAATTAGTTTAAAACTTGTAACGGATTTTACGGTGGCATAGTGGTTAGCACTGTTGCCTCACAGCGCCAGGGACCCGGGTTCGAATCCGGCCTTGGGCGACTGTCTGTGTGGAGTTTGCACATTCTCCCCGTGTTTGCGTGGGTTTACTCCGGGTGCTCCGGTTTCCTCCCACAGTCCAAAGATGTGCAGGTTAGGTTGATTGGCTATGATAAATTGACCCTTAGTGTTAGGGGGAGTAAATACGTGGGGTTACGGGGATAGGGTGGGATATGTGTTGGTGGAGGGGTTACGAGGATCGGGTGGGATATGTGTCGGTGCAGGCTCGATGGGCCGAAATGGCCTCTATCTGCACTGTGGGGTTTCTGTGATTTCTGTGATTTTCAAGAGTTCAAGAGTTCAGTGGGGCTTGAGGAAGGGAGTGGGAGGCCTGAGGTGGTAAACTTGAGGCTAGCACTATACCTTTAGGAAAATCAAACAAGGCAGATGAATTGCTGGTAGGCGGAAGCTCCAAATTAGGTTGCCAGAAAACCTGGTGAGTGGGAAGCGGTTACATCATTGTATGAGGTCCAAAGTCGGATGCTACAATGGGTTTGCTTGTTAGGGAGGAAGCCAGAAAATGGGCAAGAGGGTCCTGGCTGCCCATTTATTAGATGAAAAACCCTAAAATTGGCCTTTAGACACCCAACAAATGGGGGGGGGGGGGGGGGGGGGGAGTTTAAACAAAATAACTGAAAATCAGGCAAACAAAAAGGGCAGACAGATGTGGATCGGGGTTGTGCCACAGTGCTACTGCTAATTGGAGGCACGGACCTCAGTAACATTCATCCAGTGAGCTGCAGATCCGAACAGGCCCAGAGGCCAACTGTTTGGCAAGAAAGATAGGCGAGGGGGAAAGGGGCGGGTGTGTGACTGTGGGGAGGGGGGAGCCAGGAACAGTAGCAGCCCATATTAATGTTGTGAAGCCCAGAGGATGAGTGCTCCTCGGGCCCCTTTGTCTTGCCTGCCAGACTTTGCTGACCACAGTGTCCATGGTGCACGCTCTGCCCAGTAGGCTGTTAAAATTGGAGTCCTACGTATGGTAGGAATTCATGAGGCTCCCGCCTAATTCAGGTGCGCATCTCTGTCACCCATGCAACTCTGCAGGTGATATGGCACAGCGTGGGAAGTGAATGGAGTGGCAAGTCCACTGCTGAGATTTTAACTCCACTATCACCCCATTTCTGCCAGGCCGAGGGAGTTAAAATTGTCCCTCCCGTGTGCAATGTCACGGATGATCAACTAGTAATATATTAAAAATATTGCATATAGCATACACTTCCTGCAAGTGTCTCATTTATTTCCTGTAACATTTTCCCCATCACATTTTGTTGCTAACAATTCCAACAATTCTATTGTTATGAAATGGCATATCCTCTGACTCACTATGAGCAATGCCACAGGAGCTCTGCTAGTAATGAGAGAAAGAGACTTTTATAATTAAAAACAAAATAAAAAGTTTAAAATAACTTGAGAAAAGTAAGATCCAAGTTCCAATTTGGTTTACAAAGCCGCCTAGTGGCCAGAATGTAGAGTTACAAATTGTGATAAGTTTTCATGGGCAAAAACCATTGTAAATGTGGGAAGAAGAATTTATAATGGTGAAAAGTTGACACAAAACGTGCGACAACGATGTAATAACAGGAAGGGTTCACAGATGCATGATTTTTAACAAGAAATTAATCATAGATAGATAGATTAGGTCATCTTTAATTAGATAATATATAATGCAATCACTTTTCATGCTATACAGTCTTACACACAATAAATGCACAGTAACCGCCACTAAGGAGTGATTATGAAACCATCTTACTTTATTACAGTCATCTGAACAGAGATGAGATTACAATACTGTAACCACTCCTTCATCTGTTTTACAATATAATCATTGGAGTTTATGGAGTTTTTTTTGGTTTGCTTTTTTTCTTGCTGACAGTGTCATGATAGGTCACTGGCGCTCTATGCACCAGTTGAATAAGAACGTTTACACTGAAGCATATATGATTGACATAATTACATTTATCAAATCATAATTTACAGCCGTTTGCAGTAAATCTTTCCTTTTCCTAGTAAATTTACTGAAACAACATTTACAGCTCCATTCAGAATAACACAACTAAATGACATCTTCTACACAACAGTGTATTTCCAGCTAATTAGAAGTGATACCACATAATATGCATATATTCTGTAATGTAACAAACTGGTTTGTTTGTTCAGCATCTAAAATTAGAAAGCTCCAAACTTGGTCACTAGAGTTGTTTAACACTCATACTTTTGTACGTCATTTCAGTAACTTCTATTGGCTCTTGGATCTGCAACACTGCACAGCAGTAAATCATTCCATCCCAGGGAGGCAAACTGACACTACCTGAGTCACCCAATTCGACAGACACCGACAGCTGGGGAAGTGTCTGTGACCCAGACTATTCTGCCTTCTAGTCTGTAAGATCTGTAGTTTAAACTTTAAAACTAGTCTGTGACAAATTATTAAAATATATTGCTTTCAGGGTTCAGCATACCCAAATTTCTGTGAACTTCAATCATTGCAAAGAACATTTTCTATTAAATCACCCTTGAAGCATACAAGAGTCACCATTAAAATCACCTGGTTGCTGTTAAGACATCACTTTACAATTTAAATAGTATAAATTGAGTGCTCGACAGCTAGTCTTTGAATATTAAAACCTCCTCCACACAACTCACATCTGTGACACTTGTGTGTTATCCACCCCCCTCATTTGTGGGGTAAATTTAGTATTCAACTGTTTAAGGTCCCCACCATCACAGAAGCCAGTCTTCAGCCAATTCGATTCACTCCACATGATATCAAGAAACAGCTGAGCGCACTGGATACAACAATGGCTATAGGCCCCAACAACATCCTAGCTGTAGTGCTGAAGACTTGTGCTCCATATCAAGCCACGGCTCGAGTCAAGCTGGTTCACTACAGCTACAACACTGGCATCTACCTAACAAAGGTGTAAAATTGCCCCGGTATGTCCTGTCCACAAAAAGCAAGACGAATCCAATCCGACTAATTACTGCCACATCAGTCTACTTTCAAACATCAGCAAAGTGATGGAAGGTGTCGGCGACAGTGCTATCAAGCAGCACTTGCTCACCAAAAACCTGTTCACCGATGCTCAGTTTGGGTTCTGCCAGGATGACTTGGCTCCAAACCTCAATACTGCCTTGGTCCAAACATGGACAAAACAGCTGAATTCCAGGTGTGAAGGGAGTGTGACTGCCCATGACATCAAGGCAGCATTTGAGAGAGTGTGGCATCAAGGAGCCCCAGTAAAACTGAAGTCAATGGGAATCAGGGGGAAAACACTTCACTGCCTGAGTCATACCTAGCACAAAGGAAAATGGTTGTGGTTATCAGAGGCCAATCATCTCAGCCCCAGGTCATCGCTGCAGGAGTTCCTCAGGGCAGTGTCCTAGGCCCAACCATCTTCAGCTGCTTCATCAATGACCTTTCCTCCATCATCTCAGAAGTGGCGATGTTCTCCAATGATTGCACAGTGTTCAGTTCCATTCACAACTCCTCAGATAATGAAGCAGTACATGCCCGCCTGCAGCAAGACCTAGACAACATTCAGGCTTGGGCTGTTAAGTGGCAAGTAACATTCGCGCCACAGAAGTGCCAGGCAATGACCATCTCCAACGAGAGAGAGTCTAACCACCTCCCCATGACATTCAATGGCATTAGCTTTGTCGAATCCACCACCAACATCCTGGGGGGTCACCATTGACCAGAAACTTAACTGGACTAGCCATATAAATACTGTGGCTATAAGAGCAGGTCAGAGGGTGGGTATTCTGCAGCGAGTGTCTCACCTCCTGACTCCCCAAAGCCTTTCCACCATCTACAAGGCACAAGTACGGCATGTGATGGAATACTCTCCACTTGACTGGATGAGTGCAGCTCCAACAACACTCAAGAAGCTCGACACCATCCAGGACAAAGCAGCCCGCTTG
The DNA here is from genome assembly GCF_052327205.1 of Somniosus microcephalus. Taxonomy (NCBI): domain Eukaryota; kingdom Metazoa; phylum Chordata; class Chondrichthyes; order Squaliformes; family Somniosidae; genus Somniosus; species Somniosus microcephalus. Next base: position 247,848,602 of record NC_140990.1, on the reverse strand, counting down.
AATGGCACCCCATCCATCACCTTAAACATTCATTCCCTCCACCACTGGCACACCGTGGCTGCAATGTTTACCATCATCTACAAGATGCACTGCAGTAATTCACCAAGGCTTCTTCAACAGCACCTCCCAAATCCACAAACTCTACCATCTAGAAGGACAAGAGCAGCAGGTGCATGGGAACACCACCACCTCCAAGTTCCCCTTCAAGTCACACACCATCCTGACTTGGAAATATATCGCCGTTCTTTCATTGTTGCTGGGTCAAAATCCTGGAACACTCTGCCTAACAGCACAGTGAGAGTACCTTCACCACACGACTGCAGCTGTTCAAGGTGGCGGCTCACCACCACCTTCTGAAGGGAAATTAGGGATGGACAATAAATGCGGGCCTTGCCAGCGACGCCCACATCCCGTGAATGAATTAAAAAAATACTGCTGCTACTTCAACTAACCCAATAATTCTCTTTAATTAATTTATTAATTTATAGGTTAACTTGTTCTATGAATTTCTGGCAATCTCTAAATCATCATGACTCAGCAAGAGTTGATGTCTTCAGAAGAGAATGAGATAGAAGTAAATTGGCAGAAAAAGAAGAATTATACAGAAACTGTATGTCATTTCTATAGCGGAAGTATACTTTTTACAAGCCTACGATGGAGATAGCAGTATTCATGGGGCATCTCTAGAACAGCTTGTTCTATGCTCAAAATCAGCTTTTCTGTTACAGTAGGCAAATGCAGTTTAGTACAACCATGAGCCATTTAGTTCTAGATATAAAACAATCACTACTCTGCATACTGTGAATTTAATTCTACTCGGAAACCTAAATATCAATGTAACTTTCCATTTGATCTCAATACATGAGCTGATCTAAATCTAACTTGTCCTAACTAGTTTTATACTGAACAGGCTTTAAGTGCAGAATACCCATCAAGTATAGTATTATAGTCCTAATAATACCAATTCATTTTAATCAGAAGTTAGAAAGTTTTAAAACAATGTTTTCAATTACTGTAACAGGCGTTGTTTGGGAGATTGTTGCCACAGTTTCTTTCATATTTGGAGATGACACTACTTGCTGCTACTTGAAAGGACATCTACTCTCATCATGCTCTATAATAATTCAACACTAATTGGGGCTAAATTGGTATTTGAAGCCATTTGGGGCAAAAGTCTTGACAGGAGGCTGGGCTGATACAACGCCTTGAACTTCTATAGTGCTCATGTGCAGAAAGACTTCTTAAAGTGATTAACATTAGGATGGGAAAGGGGAGAGAGGAGAGCCACTGGCTGGGATGCAGGTAGAGGTGAATGGGGTGGGATGAGGAGGAGTGAAGCAGGTAGGGGCAACTACTTAGAAAGGGGAATAGAACAGTTGAGTGACTGCTGAAGTAAAAGCATGTGTTACAGTAGGTGTGGCCAGAACAGGCCCAAAAAGCCAAGTCATTTTACTTTTTTTGATTTTCCTTGTGGGGTCAGGAGTGCTCCTCCAGGCCCACAAGGAAAGTTTAGGCCTCCCCCTGCTCGGGCATTCCCTCTCCCCAGATCCCGAGGCCCTTCTGAACCCCCTCCCTGCGACTGACCTTGCTATTGGGGTCCATTCATAAGAACATAAGAAATAGGAGCAGGAGTAGGCCAATCGGCCCCTCGAGCCTGCTCCGCCATTCAATAAGATCATGGCTGATCTGATCCTAACCTCAAATCTACTTTCACTCTCCATCCCACCCGAACCCATGTGATCTCCCGGGAGAGGCGAAAAACCAGATAAAAAACCCAATGGCCAATTTGGGAGAAAAAATCTGGGAAATTCCTCTCCGACCCATCTAGGCGATTGAAACTCGTCCAGGAGATCACTCTGTCTCAGTATTTCCTCCAGTACTTACCTTCTGTAAGAGGTGATCTCCACCCCAGCCAGGAACAGGCCCAATTTACTCTTGAAGGACTCCTAGCTGGCAGCCTGTTCCCGAGGTCTTCACTAATCCCTGTGAATAGAACCATCTCCTGAAATCTAACAGAATTAGAACAGAAGAAGTAGGAGCAGGACCAGGCTACACGGCCCCTGGGCCCGCTCCGCCACCCACAGGGCCGTGACCGATCCGAACCTAGACTCATGTTCGATTTCCTGCCCGCTCCCTGTAACCCCTAATTCCCTTTACTTCTAGGAAACTGTCTATTTCTGTTTTAAATTTATTTAATGTTGTAGCTTCCACAGCTCTCTGGGGCAGCAAATTCCATAGACCTACCACCCTCTGAGTGAAGAAGTTTCTCCTCATCTAAATTTTGAAAGAGCAGCCCCTTCTGCCCGACATTAGGAACATAAGACTTGCTTGATGAAAAAAGACCATGGTCCATCTAGATTGCCTTCTACCATCCTGGTAGGCACTTGATACAACTATAATGGAGCTGTTGACTAATCGTGACATTGCGTTCCCGCCCACCAGCCAGCTGCCGATTCCCATGGGATTTATGCAGGAGACTGAGAGACTATCCAGATGAGTCCCAGGTGTCACACCCAACTCCTGTCCAGAGTTAAAATCAAGGCTATATACTCCAGTTCCAAGATCTGTATAAGGGCAAGGGAGCGGCTCACTGAACTTAACTCTCTTGAAAGAGTGAGGAAGGTTGTCGACTGTTATGTAGTGAGCAAGAGCAGATGGTGGAGACAGGGACAGCAGTGGAGAGTCCGCATTGGAGGCCGCAGGATGCTTCAAGTTCTGCTCAGCTGGATGTAGATGCTGTACCTTGGGGGCCATCGACGAACTGGATACTACTGGAGCAAAGAACGTGCGAAGTACTGGCAGGTGTCCCAGCCGCACTGTGCACGCTTGCAAAGAGATTCAAGGAGTCTGCCTCAAGCATGAGTGGCATGATGTCGTAGGCCTTTGCGATGATGTCTTTGTCCATGGAAGGGGTGGCCACCCGCATACAGCATCAAACACTCCAATCAAACGAGTGCATGCAGGCCATCACCAATGGCTTGCACACTATGAATGCCACTTTAAATAGGATAAATGATACCCTAGCCTTGGCTGTTCATCGCCCCACTGATCTGCAGGAAAGTGTTCTCCAGCTCATGTTAGCAGTAAAGTGCGGGTGGGCCACGACGGGGATGATGGTGAAAAGGGACATGGAAGTGGGGATTCGGCTAAAAGCGCTCCACTTCTCACCCGTTGTCACCCCCCACCCCCAAGTCAGTCAGTACCCCACATGCTGCCTTGCATCCCAATGGCAGAGTCTGCCCCTGCACAGGTGGAGCAGACTTTGTCAGGGCCCTCACGGGCTCCAAAAACCCAGAGGACATTGGCCAAGAGCATCTCAGCAGTCAGAGCAGGGACCTGAGCAGCCTGCCTCTACCTCTGCTGAAGCCACAGGGGTTGCACCACGTAGAAGTGCTAGGAAGAGGAAGAGTTGCACAAGGGTATGCATATGGGTGTGTTACACAACATTAGACTGGTACGTTTCGGTTTTATTTTTGAGCCACATATTATTTCTTTCCACCACTTTCCAATTCCAGGATGGTATGTTGCCTCCCTGGTGCCAGGGTCAAGGATGTCACCGAGCAGCTGCAGAACATTCCGAGGGGGGGGGGGGGAGGTGAAGGGTGAACAGCCAGAGGTCGTGGTCCATATCGGTATCAACAACATAGGTAGAAAGAGGGATAAGGTCCTACAGGAAAATTTTAGGGAGCAAGGAGAGAGATTAAAAAGCAGGACCTCAAAAAGGTAGTAATCTCTGGATTACTCCCGGTGCCATGAGCTAGTGAATATAGAAATAGGATGATAGAGCAGATGAATGCGTGGCTGGCGAGATGGTGCAGGAGGGAGGGCTTTAGATTCCTGGAACATTGGGACCGGTTCTGAGGGAGGTGGGACCTGTACAGGTCAGACAGGTTGCACCTCAACAGAGCTGGGACCAAAATCCTCGCGGGGGCGGGGGAGTCTTTGCTATGCAGTTTGGGAGGGTTTAAACTAATTTGGCAGGGGGATGGGCACCAGAATGTACCATTAGAAGGCAGAAACAAAGTGCACAAAGGATTGGGAGAGACAGATAGCACTAGAATAAGAAATAGTAAGGTATTAGGTGGGGTCAGACTAAGAGAGATTGGGTATTAAATATTCCTGGATACAAGGTGTTCAGGAAAGATAGGGAAGGAAAGAAAGGAGGTGGGGTGGCAGTATTGGTTAAGGAGAATGTTAGTGCTAAAGAGAGAGGATGTTCTGGAGGGGTCAAGGACAGAATCTATTTGGTTAGAGTTAAGAAATAATAGAGGTGCCTTTACACTACTAGGTGTATTCTATAGGCCGCCAACTAGTGGGAAGGATATAGAGGAGCAAATCTGGAGGGAAATTACAGAGAGGTGCAAGAATGATAGAATAGTGATAATGGGGGACTTCAATTGGGATAGTAATAGTGTATAGGGCAGAGAGGGGGAAGAATTTCTGAAGTGTGTTCAGAGGAACTTTCTTGATCAGTACGTTTCCAGCCCGATAAAGGAAGGAGGCATTGCTGGATCTGGTTCTGGGGAATGAGGTGGGGCAACTGGAGCAAGTGTCATTAGGGGAACATTTAGGGAACAGTGATCATAGTACAATAAGGTTTAGATTAGCTATGGAAAATGGCAGGGAGCAATCTAGAGTAAAAATACTTAATTGGAGGAAGGCCAATTTCAGTGGGTGAGAATGGATCCGGCCCAGGTAAATTGGAATCAAAGATTGGCAGGCAAAAGTGTAATCAAACAATGGGCTGCCTTTAAAGAGATGGTTTGGGTACAGTCTAGGTACATTCTCACTAGGGGGAAAAGTAGGGCAACTAAAGTCAGAGCTCTCTGGATGGCGAAAGAGATAGAGAGTAAGATGAAGCAGAAAAAGAGCACGTAAGACAGATGTCAGATTGAGAATACAAATGAGAATCAGGCTGAATATAGAAAGTTCAGAGGGGAATTGAAAAAGAAAATAAGAGGGGCAAAGAGAGAATAGATTGGCAGCTAACATAAATGAGAATTCAAAAGTTTGAGGTGTTCAAAGAGATCTGATAGAGATGTTCAAAATCATGAGGTGTCTAGACAGAGTAGATAGAGAGAAACTGTTCCCATTGGCGGAAGGGTCGAGAACCAGAGGACACAAATTTAAGGTGACTGGCAAAAGAACCAAAGGCGACATGAGGAAAACATTTTTTACGCAGCGAATGGTTAGGATCTGGAATGCACTGCCTGAAAGGGTGGTGGAGGCAGATTCAATCGTGGCTTTCAAAAGGAAATTGGATAAGTACCTGAAGGAAAATAATTTGCAGGGATATGGGGAAAGGGTGGAGGAGTGGGACTAGATGAAGTGCTCTTGCAGAGAGCCAGCACAGGCTCGATGGGTCAAATGGCCTCCTTCTGTGCTGTAACCATTCTTTGATTCTATGATTTTATCTTGCCCATTTTTGGTTGCTGTTTGGCAAGTGGCCTTTTCACGTGTGATGAATGGCAAGACATGAATTGACACCGAGCAATTGGGGGGCTGTGAAAGGGATGCTTGGTTGTTTGCAGGACTGCTTTGTGTTAGTGTCATTGCTGGGGGGGGGGGGGGGGTGGGGGGGGCGGAGGGGTGGTAAGAGGGAAAGTGGCTTTTGCGCGTGGTTGTCAGATGGGTGGAACCTAAGTGAACCTCGCAATAATGAAGGCATCCTGGGCAGCAATGAGAGCTGTCTGATGTGGCTATGTGCTCTGTGCCTTGTTCCTCCTGCAGGTTCAAACCTCGCTGCTATGCAATGTTGTGCAGAGCACAGCACACTACAACCATTCTGGAGACCCTGGCTGATGCGTACTGAAGGGCACCTCCAGATCTGACCAGGCACCTGAAGCACATTTTCAGCATGCCGATGGCTTGCTCAATGACAAATCTGGTTGTCATATGGCTTTCATTGTATCGCTCCTGGGCTTCATTGGTTGGGTTTCTCATTAGTGTCATCAGCCACATTTTAATTGGGTATCCCTTGTCTCTGAGCAGCCAGCCAGTAAGTCTGCTTCAAGGTGCAGAGAGATCAGGCAGAGTGGACTGCTGCAGGACACAGCATCATAGCAGCTGCCCGGGAATCATAGAAATTTACAGCACAGAAGGAAGCCATTTGGCCCATTCAACTTGTCCGTGCCAGCCAACAAAGAGCTATCCAGCCTAATCCCACTTTCCAGCACTTGGTCCGTATCCTTGGATGTGCACTTGAAGTGCATAACCTACAAGTACATTTTAAATGTGATGAGGGTTTTTGCCTCTACCACCCTTTGAGGTAGTGAGTTCCAGACCCCTGTCATCCTCTGGGTGAAAAACATTTCTCCTCAAATCCCTGCTAAACCAATTACTTTAAATCTATGCCCCTCTGCTAAGGGAAATAGGTCCTTCCTATCCACTCTATCTAGACCCCTCATAATTTTATACTCCTCAATTAGGTTTCCACTCAGCCTCCTCTGTTCTAAAGAAAACAACCCCAGCCTATCCAATCTTTCCTCATAGCTAAAATTCTCCAGCCCCGGCAACATCTTTGTAAATCTTGCGCACACCTGTATAAACATCTTTTTGTGGTTGCACACCAGCTGTACACTGATGGAGTGGAAGCCCTTGCGGTTGATGAATACTCGTGGGTGATCTGGGGGTGCCTTAATTGCCACATGCGTGCCATCAATGATGCCCTGCACCTGTGGGAAGCCAGCTAAAGCCACAAACCCAAGCGCCCGCTCATTCTGACTGGCATCATCACAGGAAAAGTGTACATAATTGCTGGCCCTGGCAAACAAACCATCAGTCACCTGTCTTGTGTATTTGTGGGCTGCTGACTGTGAGATCCTGCGAATGTCTCCAGCACAGCCCTGGAAGGATCTAGAGGCAAAGAAGTGGAGGGCAGTGGTGACTTTGACAGCCACTGGTAAAGCGTCCACTTGGCAGCAGGTCTTGTTCCAGCAGGCTACAAATGTCTGCCACCACCTGACGCGACACCCTGAACCTCCTGAGACACTGGTGTTCAGACATGTCGAGGAAGCTTATCCTCTGCCTGTAGACCCTGTGTGCCGGGTATGGCCTCCTGCGAGCTGCACCTCTCTGCTGATCCTCCCTCTCCTGTGGAGTTGCAGGTCTGTTGCTGCTCCTGCTGCTGCTGGTCACCTTGGTCCTCAGTTGAGGTTCAAAATAACACAGCATGAGTTGATGCTGATTTGATAGATCAGAGCTCTAAAGTGCAGAACAGATGTACAAACCTCCAAAGTGAGATGACACATCCAAATTTGTAAAAGTAACCTCTCAGCAAAAGTACTGTGAACAAATCCTTTCACACAAGCAGGCAAGAAAGCAGCTTTGAAGTGTCAGTACTTATTGGCATATTTCCCTGTCATGTCTTCAGTGCCCTCAATTGCCGCTGTGTTCTCACCTTGCTTTCACTGGCGAGTTCCAGGAAGCCCAAAAAACCCATGGACCCACAGTTAAATTGCAAAAGCCATGTTAATATCGCTGTAATTAAACTACTAATATATTGAAACTGACAACCCACCTATCCCGAGGGGGTTGCGCGCATGCAACCCAACGCACTGGAGTTAAATGCGGAAGTCGGCGGGTTGTAGTTTGCTTCCCGACAGGCTCTCATTTTTCCAGGACTTAACCCCCCCACCCGCTCCCAAACCCATGTGCTCACCCACGTTAAAATTCCCCCCATATGTCCATTTTGACATTCTCATCTTCTGTGACTTTGAAATGACAAATTCCAATAGCAATGGAAAAGAAAACACATGCTTGCTGTTAGAATTTGTAAACAGGTGTCCCTTATAGTCCTTAAATATAATAAGCAGCATTGTAAACAACTGCCAATTTAGCAATTCTGTAAGTACAATATTAAAATATATTTGTTCTGGGGATAAATGTTGCTTAAAAAAAAACTTGAACAAGCAGAGTGTTTCAAAAAGTGAATTTTAATCAGCTACTTATAAGAATTGACAAAATGTAACCGTAAGCTTCAATTAATAATCTGAAGATTTTAATTCCTTTCAGTCTTACAGAACCCTATTGTAAAATTGCAGGATCCCTTTTAATTTAATAGATATTCCAATCAATTTCGCATAGTTTAAAGTACCATAATGCAGATTTTTCAGCTGATACTTCCGACGACTAAGATCAATATTTTAAAATTAAAATCTGTGGCAAAGGGCAAGTTTTGAAGAAGTGTTAGATTATATATCATAGCTATGGCCTTTCTCGTGCTACTAATTAAGTTAACCACTGCACACAATTATAAATTACTGTTATACCATTAAGAAATTTGAACTCTACTGTCAGGTGATCTGCTAATCTTACATTCTGGAACATGCCTTTGGACTTTGAAGGACACACCAGACCCCAGGTAACACCATGAAACAATATAATAAATCATTGTTTTATTATTCATTCACAGGCTATGGGTGTCGCCGTCAAGGCCAGCATTTATTGCCCATCCTGAATTGCCCTCGAGAAGGTGGTGGTGTGCCACCATTTCAGAGGGCAGTTAAGAGTCAACCACATTACTGTGGGTCTGGAGTCACATATAGGCCAGACCAGGTAAGGACAGCAGATTTCCTTCCCTAAAGGACATTAGTGAACCAGATGGGTTTTTAAGGCAATCTGGTAGTTTCATGGTCATGGATACTAGTTTTTTAAAATTCCAGATTTGTTTAATTAACTGAATTTAAATTCCTCAGCTGCCGTGGTGGGATTTGAACTCATGTCTCTGGATCATTTGTCCAGACCTCTGGATTACTAGCCCAGTATCATAACCACTATGCTACTGTATGCCAATCTAGAGCAACTTGGTAAAGCTATAACTAGCCGTTGACAATTTGCTCAAAATGCAAGGTACCAAAACTCCCCCATTGATACTTAAATAATTACCAATTGGATGGTCCTGTATAGGCCAGTGCTAGGACTACAGAGGAGAGGTAGTTATTGCCTTAACCAAGCTAAACATATGGTAGAATACATTTTCGATGTGTGAGGATATAGCACCAGAGCGATCCTTTAGGAAGCCCTCTCTCTCGAGAGTTCCTTGACCACTAGTGGTTCCTTCTCTTGAGAACTGTGCTGATGTCAGTGGCTTGATTCAGTGATTGAAATAATTTATTGTTGTGCCTTGGTGTTAGTTGATGTGGATCAACATAAGGACCAAAGACTATGCCAGTGGTGGTAAATGCATCATTTGAGGTCCAGCTGGAGCATAGAGGCTCTGCTCACTTGACCAGAGTTAATATTGGATAGTGCTAGCCTAAAAGCCAAACACAAACATGGGGGCGATTTGTGACCAATATTGGAGGTGGTGGTGTTTGGCACACTAATACCAAAACATAGGAACAAAGGAATGTGTAGGACTGGAAAGGACCATTGAGGTCCCAATATCGAGGAACTAGCATTCTCCACTTACTACACTTTTTAGCAGCCTTGAATTTATGGATACAACTAGTCCCTTCTGCTTCCCAGCAGTCCACGTTAATTCATTAAATATAAATTGTCTTTTCACCTTCCCTCTTTTAAGTTTGAAGCTACACCTCTTGTAGAATCTGTGACTATGCTGAATATATGGACACTTATTTTGTTTATACTATTTAGGATCTTGAATACTACAATAAGATCACTCCTAAGCCTTCTCGTTTCCAGTATAAACATTCCAAGCTTCTACAAACTCTCCTCATAACTCAGATATCAATTTAGTTGTCCTTTGCTGTACTCGCTCCAATGCCTGAACATCTTTCTCATTATACAGTGACCTGAATTGGACACATTACTCCAGGAGGGGCCAGACTAGCTCCTGTACAAACTCAGAAATATTTCCTGAGATTTGTCAATCAGTGACTGCATCCTTCTTGGTCTTGTACACTGATCAGGAGCCAGGTACTGAAATTTCCCAATTTCTGAACAGCTTTTAGGGTATCAATATATACTGGACCTTCTATGACTACTAACAGTATTATGTAGAGCATTAGCAGAGTGACGATGCTAAGTTTGAAATCTGAAGTGCCAGGTCTCCAGGTGAATGCAAGATGATGTTTTAAGAAAATCTAATTTGACTTAGAAGTTGTAAACAACTTAAAAAAAAAACTTAATAATTCCAGTGCGTACTTCACATCGAAATTATCCTTTCTCCACTTACCTTCCAAGTACTGATTCTCTGAGATATATTTATTTCACATGGTCTTGAATAATGGATTCCACTAAAACTACTTTTTAAAGTGAAGTGTGTCAATCTTGGTTTTAGTAACACCTTTGCAGTAAAACAATAAAGAGTTGGTGAAAATTATCCAAGAACATGACTTACTGATGAAAGTTTTGTATTTATATAGCTCCTTATCAAGTCTCAGAAACTTCTCAATTTGCTTCACATATAATGAATTATTTTGAAGTGCAGTAACTGATTACATAGGTAAAAGCAGCAGCCATTTTGCGCACAAGATCTCAAAAACAGCAGTAAAATGCATGACCTGTTAATCTAGCAGTGCTAGTTGAGGAAAGAATAGTAGCTAGGACCCTGTGCGTACTTGATTTGTGTCATGTGACCTTTAACATCTACCTGAATAGTGAAACAGGCAGGTGGGCCTTAATTTAACATCTCACCTGAAGAACACTTCTGGTAATGCAGGACTCCTCCTGCACTGGAGTGTCAATCTAGGTTATATAATCAAATCTCCAAGTGGGATTGGAACCTACAACCTTGTGACTTAGAGGAGTGAGCCAAGCTAACACACATATTGCTAATAAGGAATTTGGTTTATCTGACAATCAGGCTTTTGTTTTACAAAATTATAAATCAAACATTTACTCTTCTACACGGTCATTTATGACAGCTGAAGGAGAAAAGTAATAAGTTTTGTAACATAGTCATAAATACTTTTCTGGTAACATTACCAAGCAGTTAACAGTATTGCTTTCAGTCTAGTCAAATTACAAGAGTCATACAGGAAATAGGTTTAAACAACTCCCCAGGCTTTAATTTGCACATTCAATTGTCAACATATTAAAATAATAAAGTTTCTGTTCCCTCGATGTTAACAAGCAAAATATCAGCCACAGCAGTTATTCTTTGAAGTCATAATGAGTATAGTCTCAATACTGTTATGGGTTTGCTGAGGATTACTGCATTCTCGGCTCACATCTAGAATGAAGATCCTTACATTAATGTTAATAGCCATTGCTCAAATTGGCCAAATTCCATTTGATGAAGCAGATTGCTATAACACATCTCCAAGATAAAGGAGATTGGTCTGACACTGATGAGGTTCTTCAGAGTGATATTTCATTCACTTCTGACAGGGTGGTGCAGTATTTATTCAAGTGAATCAGGGGCTCATCTGACCTTTATGATTTATTCTGGTTACTAACAAATTTATACTTTTTTTATAAAGCTATTCTGAAGTCATTGTAATGAGCAGAAGGGATGCGTGCAGCTTCTCAGCTCAGCTGTATTGCAATCATGACACAAATAATGCTGGCTTATGATAAAATCATTGTATGCCCCTGGAGGATAATGCTACCTGAAAATCAGTAATCTCAGAGTACGAGAGACCAGTCCACATCCTATAGAGGTGAAACACTGTACTGGAACTAAATAAATTTCACAGAGCCGGTCATTTTAAAATGACATTACCTGCACAAGCACGCGTCCCATATCACTTCCCTGTTTCTGTCAGTATGAATATTGGTACAAGTCACTAAATAACCACAAGATGCACAAAAACTATTTTATACACAAGTTGTAGCTTAGCAAAAAATATGGCTTCCAGTGACCACAGTAAGTCATTATGCAGAGAATTATTAACCAAATTATTTAATAACAAAAACAATTATGACGTGTATAATACTGTCTACTGATTTGCTGTTAAAGCATTGCTTCAAGTTAGCTGGTGTAATTATAATGCTGATCTAATATCAGTCCTGATAGGACACCCACTCTTGTGATACGATATGGAAATGCACAGCAACATATGGCAACCAAACCAAAATAAGAGCTGCCAACAGTAAATGATACAAGCTCCAATGCTAAACTTCAGAAAAAATCCAAAAAAATTCAAAATTCTAAAGATGTGTTGCTAATTAATTTTAAATAAGATGTCCACTGCTATATTCAAGACTGTAACAAACTCTTACGGTTTAGATTATATTTCCAAATCAATTTAATTTTGCCTTTCTAATTTATATGATTACTTATAAGCAATACTCCCCGCTATACTATATTATCTGCACTTTACATATCATGCCTTTTTTCCTACTGATAGTAAAAAGCCAAAGTAGGAGGTCACTACCTGCATTGTTATGCACCTTATGTAATCCCCTATTGCAGGACTATTGGTTCAATGTAATAAACTAATATGTATTAAAGTGCCCCAAAACTGGAATACATAGGTTGTTGTGCCTTTAGCTACATTACTATATTGCCATTCAAGGTACTCAATTTGGTTATTCTGCTTTTTAATGCATGATTAAACTATTCTGCCTACATTCCAAAATAGGGTAGCTCTAAACAAGTCATCTACACTTAAGTACAACGTTCACAGTATAGAAAAATATAGGGGTGGGGGGAGGGGTAAAAAATAAAGCATTTTTGAATTCTTACCCTCTCCTCTGGAGTGCCATCTTCTCCAGCAGATTGGGGCTCTGCTTGTATGTCTCTAAGGGCTGGAAGACATTTTGTGTTGGTAGGCTCCCGGTTTAAAGTTGTATAGCCTATGTGCTCATAGATTGGATTAATTGTCATCTTGGCGATATATTCTGCAGCCTTAGTCTCAATGTACAATGTAATCAATCCGTCTGTTACCAGGTCATGGATTGACTCAAACCGTTTCTCTCCCACAAAGTGTTTCCCATCATAGTAAAGACGAAAATTTCTGGTCTGAGTTCCAAATCTGTCTCAATTGAAAACAGAAATTAGAACATAGTGAGTAAAGCAGTATTTCATTGTGTCCAAAATATCAAGCTATCAAAGCATTCACTGTGCATTGCACCGTAACAGCAATATAAAACTGGACTATACAGATGGGAAGGGCACATTATGAAAAACGAAGACTTATCGCCAGACCACTGCTAGCCCTAAAAGAAGTGATTTGTTTTCTTCGAGTCTTTTCAAACACTATGCTACAGCTGTGAAGAAATTAAAAAAATACTCAAAACTCTATTTGCGAATTTTAGCATCTCTATTCGATTGCTTAGCTTCCGATTTGCCTTCATAATAGTGTCCTCTATTAACACATCAATACTGTGGTTTAATACAGTAGTTGGACTTCTCTGTCCCATCACTTCAGAAGGAACAGGCTATTTGGAATGTTGTCCAGTCCTAAAGCCAACAATTACACTCAGAGAGAGTTGCTGCCAGAAGCTGTAAAGACTGAAAGGCACAAGAGTAAGTATTCTTTTATTCTGGTTGAAAGCCAAGAGCTCACTGTTGAGTTTAGTGTACAAAGTGCCTATGTGTTGCACTAGCTTGAGTCAGGGTCATAGGCAAAACATTGTTTACAGTGTGGAAGGGAGGACATTCTACCCATAGGATTTTGAAAATTCTATGGACAGGATAAACATTTTATCATATTTCCTTTATTATATCTGGGCAATTTTAAAACTTCCAAAATTACACAAATGCATTCGCTTAAAATGATTTTGTTTGTATTTTCACAGACATACAATGATTTTGTTTCTCTTATTAGCTTGCTGAAAAACATACAGGTGATCCTGATTGGACGAGACTGAAATATATTTCAATTCTGGCATCTCTCGTCCTGCCCGACTGCTACCTTTCTCATGGTTATTTTGTGACGCTGCAGCCATTTCCCGTTCTGAAGTCAGACCTGTATCACTGCCAAGGTTACCAGCACGTCTCTCCCATGGTTACTATAAAAGTGGTCATCGATAACCCAGTACTGTTAATAAAAACACAGATCATCCTTCCACAAGCACTCAAATCAAGGGTTGGTGATGACATGAAGGTTTTGGGGACCTGACATCCAGCCTTCGAGTGCAATACTACATTTATTTGATAAATGTGACAAAATATTAAATACATTTCAGACATAAATTACTGTCTGAAATATATTTGCTATCTTCACACATTTATTAGTCATTAGAAGTTTTGTCAATGTTTCATAGGGGGTGGCACTTGTTGACTGAGGTTTTGTTTTTGTGGGGCTCTACCCAGGGTCATATCTGCAGAAATTGTCAATGTTCTCCACTTCACCAATGTGCCCACTCATCTGATAACAGATCAGGTCTATTCTTGACCTCTTGAGGTCTATATTTTACATATGTAACTTTATGTGCATGTGTGTATTTTTTTTATATATCAAGATGTTACACACATATACCTCATTGTTGCTATCCTTCCTCATGCGATACTTTTTGCATTTCCATTGCTCAGTATAATATAGCTAAATATATTTTAAAAAAACATCACTATAAGGAATTAATTTAGATCAATATATGCAGAAATTTTGATGTATGACATGTTAATCTTATAGACAATATTTAACATGAAATTTTAGCCACAGGCAGCATTGGGACACTGTATCTTGGTGCTCCAGCATGCCATGCTACTATGCAGAAGAACAGAGTTCCAACTACAATTACATAAATAGCATAAGTCAAGACAGGTGCTTCTCTACTGGGGGAAAAAAGAGGGTGAATTACTGAGAGTCATTCTCACACACCTCTTAGTGCACATGTCACAATTGGCATTAATAGATTCCTGAGAGTAGCTCACATGCTCTCCACTACTTATGGTCTAAAAAGGAGGCAAATGTGATAATTTTAAAAAAGTTACAGAAAACGAATTCCCTTGCTTATCTATGAGTCAAATGGTTCTGAGAACATACAGACATCATCATAATTAAATTAGCAGTCGCCTGCTGCAGTTTTTAACAAATACATATATTTGTTTCTTTTTATATGCATCATTTGGAATATCTTGGTGACAACATGAAAATACGTGGTGCTGCTTTTCCTGTTATTTAAATCATTTTTTTTTTAAGACAAAACATGGAGCAGCAAAGGATATAAACCCACTGGAAATAAAGGGAGAGATGTTCACATTGCAAAAAGAAAAACAAAACAAAAGCTGGTTTGAATAGCATACTGTAGCACAGTCTAAGTGAGCTGCTGTTCTAGTTATAGCCAATCCCAAAACATATGCAAGAATTCAGAATGAACCAGACATCCCAGATCAGCTCGAATCATAAATTAAGATTCAGTCTATCTAAGTAAAATAATTCCCTTTTGTTTGAGGTCCAAATTAAGCTTCAGATTTTAGGACTTATCCACATTTCTTAAATCACTGGATAATACAATTTACAAAATAATGTTTGATTTACTATCTGTCAAAATATTTATATTGTGGACTGAAGCTTTTTATTGTACATTTCCATTCAATATTTTCTGCGGAGAGAAAACAAGTGGTAAAATTATATTTCTGGAATTTTAAATTTATGAGCACCCAACAGTAGATGTATGGTGTACAAATTACTTCTTGTTTATTAAACAGAACCAGCTGGAAACAGAAGTTTAGCTGGAACAAAGATATTAATTATGTATTGTAAATAAAATATGCAGCAAGATTGGGATAAATTATGTTCAACAGCAAAATAAATCGGAGGTTATCAATTGCATATCCACTAAATTCTCTGTGTAACGACTATTGTATACAGCTTTCAAAATAAATGTTTTTTCCATTAGATTCAAAAAAATCTGTACATTTCTAATGCCGTGTAAAAGGGAACAAGGAAAACATATGCAACCTTAATGTATCTCTAAATTCACAGCATTTTCTAAATTTAAAAATTAACTGAAATGTTTTTGGTGCATAGTCCTCAGAAGTTGGAACATTGGAATAATGATGCACATGTAGTTTTAAACATACCAATTTTCATCAACTGCACACAAAGGCTTGACAAAAACCCTTAGAGCTGCAATTACAACTGAAATCTGAAACTTCTGCAAAGCACCAGAAAAAATACACTTCAATTGTTAGAAATGTGAAGTATGATTTTGCTTAATTAAGAAAACACAAGTCAAGAAGACAAAAGACAGCAATCCTCTGTTCCACAATTCTTGTTTATTGCTACATGACAAAATGAGATGTGTAGAGATGAGTGTTTATAAAAGGCCGTGCTTTGATTTATTGTTATTTAATTAAGTTTTATTTCTTGTATATTAAAATGAAAATTAATATGCCGGCTTTTAAGATGGTATATATTGCACTATAATCTGATATTTATTTTCATTTTCTGCCAATGAACACATTTGGCTTATTTTGCCGATATACTTATCCATACATAATAACTGGTCTAATTATGTGTATTATTGAAAATAATGCATTCTTGCTTTGGCCTGGGGTTTGAGGTGGTTCAGACTTTATTATGACTCAATGGCCTAGAAATTCAGTGGGCTGCGCCACCAGTTAGCGCCCAAAGAGGGCACTTAGTGGGTTTCGTGCCACTGGCCACGCCTCCCGCGAAATTTAGCGGGGCGCTAATGGCGGCGTTAGCCAGTAGCACTGCGCCGCCACCGATGACGTCATCGGTGTGCGCAGCATCCCGCTACCGCCCCGCTCGCCAAATTTGGTAGCGCCCCCCGCTGTAACGCCGGTCGCAACTTGCGACCGGTTCAGGGGGGCCTACCTGTGGCGGTAGAGGCGCTGAGCGGCCATTTTTTTTGCTGGCCGCCTGCCAGCACCTTTTCGCGCAGCCATCCCCGGCCTCCTGAGCACCCCCCCCGCGTTGTGCCGGCTGTCTCCCAAGAGCCCGGCACTTCTCCTCGGTGCCGGGCTCTTTTGCTGGCACTCGCGATCTCAGATCGCGCTGCAGCAGGCCCCTCCCCTTTAAGAAGGGAAGGCCTGCAGTGGCGCTGCGGCACGTTGCGCTGCGATTTTCAGTTGCAGCACCCCAAGACGGATGCGGGGCGCCTCGAGTAACGTCGCGCTTCCGTTTGGGGCGCTCAAACTGAATTTCCGGCGGGCGCTCTTTCCGGCGCCCTGGCGAGACTGGCGCCCGTGGGCGCCACCGAATTTCTAGGCCAATAGCCAGAACTTCGGGTCCCCACGGGTGAGTACGCGCTGGGTACTCAAGCGTAGGCCCAACGAAAGTGCCAGTTTCGTGCATGCGCGGGAAACCGGAACTTCCGTTCCCTTAAAGGAAGGGGTTCACAGGTCGAACGCGTGCGCCGGAGAGGCAGCGCGTACGCCTGGAACTTCCGTTTTTTTTTCAGATTTCTCCGGGAGGGTAAGTCTCCAAGAGCTACGCTTTTAAAAAGCAGTCGCAAGGCCTGCTTTTAACAAGGTGAATTAAGTAAAATTAAAACATTTTTTCCACAGTTTTATTATTTTTAAATACTTTAAAGAAAGGTAAGTTTATTTTTAGCCCCGTTAGAAATTGTGATTAATTTTTTCAAAAATTTAAATTATTGTTTAAAATAGTTATTTTATGTACTTTATAGTTATTTTAAAAATGTGTTTAAAAATTTTTTTATTTGAAGTTGGGGCTGAATTGTATTCATAGATTTGACAGGTCTTCCTGTCAAATCTATGAATACAGATTCCCTGCTACCATTGGCTCTCCATGGCCCACGTGATCCCAGGGGACGCTTCAAACTAACTGCGCCCCTGGGATACATAAGCACTATGCGCCGGCAGTTGCAGCAGGCCCAGGATCGGAATCCCACGTGGGCCCACAACACAACGGCCGGCTCGCTAGGTAAGTGCAGGTCGGAGGCTTGCATCTGCGGGAAGCCTCCGACCTGAATTTCTGGGCCATTGTGATAGAAATTTGTTTCTGACAGTTTTTGGACACAGTGGATGCCGGGCTCACTGCCCACGCCCAAGCACGTAGGTGCAACTGAAGTCTCAAATTAGTGGTCCTAATTAATTTAAATAAAAGGCAGACTGCTTGATATTCATTTTTCATTGTAATTTGGCTTTTGGTGGACTTACCAAATAAAATAATTACAATTTAAATGTGTTATAACTAAACAATGTACAAGCTTGACAGTGTACAAATTTTTGAATTTCCTACCAAACTAGTGTTGAAGCTGCATGAACTTAATAATTATCTTTAATATGAAGTTCCCAAAATACATTCAAATTGAAACTCACTCCTGCAATTTTCTCTTTAATTACCCTTCAATGTGATGTTTCTTGTGTTTGTTTATCCTTAGAACTGATAGTAGGGCCACAGGTTATTAGATTAGAGCTTGTGTTCTTAAGCACACTTGCATGTTAAGGGAGATGGCCAGTCAGATGGAAGACTTCCTTTGAAAAAGTAGGATTGCAATGATAAGCCATTATTTCTCCTTCAGATTAAGTCTTGCAGACATTCAAGACTCAAAAGCTGTATTATACAAATTTTATTAAGGGCAAAGCAGGGGTTGGTCACGTAAGAAAAAAAAAGTTGACCGAATAAAAGTAATCCCATAAACTGAAATAAAAAACTAGACAATGTTTCCCTCAGGTAATGCAACAAAGAATAAAAACTGATTGACACATCTTATAATTCCAAGAAAGTCATTGTAACGATAGGAGTGAAAAACATGTGGCTAAAGGAGTGGCATGGGAAGGAGGGGTTCAATTTCATGGGACACTGGCACTAATACTAGGGCAGGAAGTAGCTGTACCATTACAACAGGCTGCACCTGATCCTGGCTAGGACGGAAAGGATAACTAGGGCTGTAAATAAAACTTTAAACTAATAACATGGGATGGGGGGGGGGGGGGGGGGGAGGAAAGAGAAGAGAACTTTTAGAAATTACAGAAACCTAACAATAAAAGAATCAGGAAAAGAGAGTAAAGGACAAAGTAAAAGAAGGAATAAGGATAACACGAATTGCCAGAGATCGAAGTCATAGACATAAAGGTAAAATAACTACTAAAAACAAAGAGAGAGGAATAAATAAAAACTTAAACCATTTATACAGCAATGTACATAGTATTCAAAACAAAATGGATGAACTAGAGGCAATAATTTGGAGTGAAGATCCCGATATAATAGTGATGACTGAAACATGGCTATAATGAAGCAGTCTGTGCCCGCATGCAGCAAGACTTGGACAACCTTCAGGCTTGGGCTGATAAGTGGCAGGTAACATTTGCGCCACACAAGTGCCAGGCAATGACCATCTCCAACACAAGAGAGTTGGGCTTCCTTCCCTTGACATTCAACGGGATCATCTTGCCTAATCCACCACCATCAACATCCTACAAGAGCAGGTCAGAGGCTGGATATTCTGCAGCGAGTGACTCACCTGACTCCCCAAAGCCTTTCTAACATCTGCAAGGCACAAGTCAGGAGAGTGATGGAATATTCTCCACTTACCTGGATGAGTGCAGCTCCAACAACACTCATGAAGCTTGACACCATCCAGGACAAAGCAGCCCACTTGAATGGCACCCCATCCACCACCTTAAACATTCATTCCCTCCACCACGGCGCACTGTGGCTACACTATATATGATCTAGAAGATGCACTGCAACAACTCACCAAGGCTTCTTTGACACCACCTCCCAAACCCACGACCTCTACCACCTAGAAGGACAAGGGCAGCAGGTGCATGGAAACACCACCACCTGGAAGTTCCCCTCCTAGTCACACACCATGACTTGGAAATATATTGCCGTTCCTTCATCGTCGCTTGGTCAAAATCCTAGAACTCCCTACCTAACAGCACTGTGGAAGAACCTTCACCTCACGGACTGCAGCACTTCAAGGCGGTGGCTCACCGCCACCTCCTCAAGGGCAATTAGGGATGGGCAATAAATGTTGGCTTTGCCAGCGACACCCACATCCCATGAATGAATGAATTAAAAAAAAGAACAGGATTGGCAACTAAATATTGCAGGATACAACATATTTAGGAAGAAAATGGAAGGAAAGAGGGGAATAGTTGTACTAGTTGAAGATAACAGTGGCAGTAAAGAAAAAAGGCTGTAACTAGCAGTAAGATATATACAGAATCCATATGGATCGAGTTAAAAGATAAGAAGGAATCGTCACTCTAATAGAGGTATACTATAGACCATGAAATAGTGGAAGGATATTGGAGGAAGAAATATGTAGGCAAATCTACGCGGTGAGTAGCAGGCATAGAATAATAATCATGGGAGATTTCAACTACCCCCAATAAATTGGCAGGAAGAAGTACCAAAAGAAGAAAAGGGACTTAAGTTTTTACTATGTATGCAGAACTCCTTTCTCACTCAGTATGCAAGAAGTCTAACAAGAAAAGAATCACTGCTAGTTCTTGTAATGGATAATGAACCAGAACAGATTGGAGCCAAAAGCAAGCAAGCTAATTATGGGGCACCGTGGATGAATAAAGAACTGAAGGAAACATTGAAGGTAAAGAAAGGACATACAAGAAGTACTTAGATACTAAAGGAGGTGGAAAAAAGGGAATAGGAAGAAGTTAAAAAAAACATCAGAAAGGCAAAGAGAAATTACAAAATCAAATTATTAAGGAATATAAAAAGAAATGATAGTGTTCAATAGGCACATAAACAATAAAAGGAAAACTAAAGTGGGGATAGGGCCACTAAAGGACGAGCAAGATAAACTCAGGTAATGAGAGAGAAATGTCAGAAGTACAGAATAACTACTTCGCCTCAGGTTTTACTAAAGATAACAAAATAAACAATTCACTAGAGGATGAGCTTAAAAAGATTATTAATAGAGTTGGGATAGAAAGGGAGAAAGTAACTGACAAACTGGCAAAACTAAAAGAGGATAACACCCCAGGTCTGGATGGTATGCACCCACGCATACTCAAGGAAACTAGGGAGGAGATAGCAGAGGCACTAATTTTATATATATGAATACATATCTAAGTAAATATAAATATAAAAAGTTCCATAGAAAAGGTGATATTGCCAGAGGATTGGCGAACAGAAAATGTTCTTATATTTAAAAAAAAGTTAGAACAAAACCTGGGAACTATAGACCAGTCAGCTTAACGTTAATGATAGGAAAGATACTGGAATCCATACTAAAAGAGGTGATAGAAGAGCATCTAGAGACAGAAAGTAATAAAAAAGTCAGCATGGATTCCAAAAGGCTAAGTCATGCTTAACTAACCTGACCAAATTCTTTGAAGAGGTAACGGAAAGAATAGATGAGGGTAACACAGTTTATTTATCTTTTTAGATGTCATACACTTGGATTTTCAAAAGGCCTTCGAGAAGGTACCACACAGTAGGTTCATGATAAAGGTTAGGGCATGTGGAGTCAGGGGATAAATAGCTGAAAGGGTAGAAAATTGGTTAAAAAATAGAAAGGTAAAGGGTCGTTATTCAGATTGGAGGAAAGTAGAAAGTGGTGTTCCACAAGGATCAGTGCTGGGACCACTGTTATACATAATTTACATTAATGATTTGGACTAAAGAATATCAAAATTTGCAGATGATACCAAACTGGGGAGCAGGGAGGGGAGTATAGTTAACACTAAGGAAGAATGCAACATAATATAAGACAACATTAGAAAACTTGTTGACTGGGCAGTTAAGTGGCAAATGAACTTTAACATAAATAAATGTGAGCTGATGCACTTTGATAGGAAAAACAGAAACATCACCTACACCTTAGAAAATAAGAAACTGAATGGGGTAGAAGAGCAAAGGGTTCTAGGGAGACAGGTGAACAAATCATTAAAAGCAGCATCGCAATCAAAAATGCTAACAAAGCACAGGGATTTATTTCTAGGGGTACAGAATTCAAAAGTAGTGAAGTTATGTTAAACTTGTATAGGACCCTGGTCAGGCCGCACTTAGAGCACTGTGCACAGTTCTCGTCTCCATACTATAAAAAAGATGGCGAATTGTCATTACCCCTCTGAAATTGACTGTCACTTCAGGATTTAGTACATGCGCAGCTAAACATGGAAATCCTGAAGTTGTGGCCAGTCATTCACTGCTCCGACACAGACTGCACTGTGGACACCCCCCAACCCATAGCCGGCAATCAGTGAAATCAGTGTAACTGATGAAAACTTAAGCTTTTCCACGCTAATATCGCTATTAAACACCCCATTAAATGTTAAGCCTTGTTGGAATATGTGTTACTGGGGTTTTAACAGTGTATTGACTGCTAAACAACCGTTCTGGCCCTGAAAAACTAATTTTATATTTGTGGAATGTCAAATTTCTCCATTATGATAAAAATTACTAGATTTTTGTTCATATTTCAGCTTCTACCGTCACCCCATTTCCCACATTTCTGCTCTCACCCCTTCCCCTCCCTCTCAGAACCACGACAGGGTTCCCCTTGTCCTCGCCTTTCACCCCACCAGCCTCCACATTCAACAGATCATCCTCCGCCATTTCCGCCACCTCCAGAATGATCCCACCAGCAAACAAATCTTCCTCTCCCCTTTCAGCATTCCAAATGGACCGCTCCCTCCATGACACCCTGGTCCACTCCTCAATCACCCCCAACACCTCCTCCCCTTTCCACGGCACCTTCCAGTGCAAGCGCAGGAGATGCAACACCTGCCTTTTACCTCCTCCCTTCCCACTGTCCAGGGCCCCAAACACTCCTTCCAGGTGAAACAGCAATTAACTTGTGCTTCTTGCAATTTAGTATACTGTATTCACTGCTCACGATGCGGTCTCCTCTACATTGGGGAGGCCAAACGCAGATTGACCACTTTGCAGAACACCTCCGTTCAGTCCGTAAGCGTGACACCAAGCTTCCAGTCGCCTGTCACTTTAATTCTCCGCTCCACTCCCACTCTGACCTTGACCTCTTGCACTGTTCCAATGAAGTTCAACATAAGCTCGAGGAACAGCACCTCATCTTTCGATTAGGCACTTTACAGCCTTCTGGACTCAACATCCGTTCAACAAATTCAGACCATAACCTCTGCCCCTATTTTTCAGATGGCAGCTGTTGGTGATTCTGCCATTCCCATTTACACCTCTTCTAGACTCATCTTTTGTTTCTTTACTTGCCCCATTACCATCTCCTTTTACTTTTTACAATCATACCTTTTGTCATTTAATCACTCCTGCCTTCCACACTATCACAGACCTTCCCTTTTGTTCTTTCCTCCACGCCCCCCTTTCCCTGTCCCTGCACTTGCTTAAAATCGGTTACATCTCTAACTTTTTCTTGTTCTGACAAAAAGGTCATCGACCTGAAACGTTAACTCTGTTTCTCTCTCCACAGATGCTGCCTGACCTGTTGAGTATTTCCAGCATTTTCTGTTTTTATATTAAATGTTGGTGTTCAGAGAGATTTAATGTCCTAGCACAAGAAACACAGAGTTAGCATGCAGGTACAGCAAGCAATTAGGAAGACAAATGGCATGTTGGCCTTTATTGCAAGAGGGTTGGAGTACAAGAGTAAGGAAGTCTTGCCACAATTGTACAGGACTCTGGCGAGACCACACCTGGAGTACTGGGTATAGTTTTGGTCTCCTTACCCAAGGAAGGATATACATACTTGTCTTAGAGGCAATGCAACAAAGGTTCATTCGATTGATTCCTGGGATGAGAGGGTTATCCTATGAGGAGAGACTGAGTAGACTGGGCCTATACTCTCTGGAGTTTAGAAGAATGAGGGGTAATCTCACTGAAACATACAAGATTCTGAGGGGGATTGACAGGATAAATGCTGAGAGATTGATTCCCCTGGCTGGAGAGTCTAGAACTAGGGGGCATGTTCTCAGGATAAGGGGTTGGCCTTTTAAGACTGAGATGAGAAAGAATTTCTTCACTGAGAGGGTTGTGAATCTTTGGAATTCTCTGCCCAAAAGGTTGTAGATACTCAGTTGTTGAGCATTTTCAAGGCTGAGATAGATTGATTTTTAGACTCGAGGGGAATCAAGGGATATGGGGATAGTGCAGGAAAGTGGAGTTGAGGTCGAAGATCAGCCATGATCTTATTGAATGGCACAGCAGGCATGAGGGGCCGTATGGCCGACTCCTGCTCCTAATTCTTATGTTAGGATTGGCTGCTTAGACAACTTGATGACATCACTGCTGTTCTACACTAGGATTCCCCTATTGATAGCACACGTCAAGAAAGCTAATGTTCTCGCCACAGAGATCACAAGATCTCTGTGGGCAGCTTTCTTCGAGGTCAGCGGCAATCGCTATCGCTTTACGGGCCAATACGATTCCCTCCACTCACTTTGTGAATGGAGAGAAACACCACAGCTCGTTATCTGATGAGTAAATTCCATATCCCATTCAGAATGTCATTGGAAAAACCTGAACCACTTTATATGCTTTTTCTCTTGCTAATGGCTCCTCTGCAACTTGATGCTTGTCAAGGTGTCAGCTGTGGCTCAGTGGTAGCACTCTTGCCTCTGAGCCAGGTCATGGGTTCAAGCCCTACGCCAAAGACTTGGATCACATAAACCAGGCTAACACCTCAGTACAGTACTGAGGGAGTGTTGCATTGTTTTAGGTGCCGTATTTCAGATGAGACATTAAACCAAGGTCCCTTCTGCCCCTTGGGTGGACTAGGGGGCACAGTTTCTGGATTAGGGGTCACCCATTTAAAACGGAGATGAGGAGGAATTTCTGCTCTCAGAAGGTTGTGAATCTTTGGAATTCTCTACCCCAGAGAGCTGTGGAGGCTGGGTCATTGAATATATTTAAGGTGGAGATAGACAGATTTTTGAACGATAAGGAAGTCAAGGGTTATGGGGAGCGTGCGGGAAAGTGGCGTTGAGGCCAAGATCAGCCATGATCTTATTGAATGGCGGGGCAGGCTCGAGGGGCCAAATGGCCTACTCCTGCTCCTATTTCTTATGTCCTTATGTAAAAGATCCCATGGCATTATTCGAAGAACAGCAGGGGCGCTCTCCCAGTGTCCTGGCCAATAGTTATTCCGCAACCACCATCACTAAAACAGATTATCTGGACATATATCTCATTGCTGTTTTGGGAACCTTGCTGTGCACAGATTGGCTGCTGCCTTTCCCTACAGTACAATAACATTTCAAAAATTACTTATTTGTCTGTGAAGCACTATATAAATGCAAGTCCTTTCCTTTCCTTTGGTGTTGGACAGCATGGCAACATGGGACGTTATCTGCATATATGTGAAAGCTGATCCCATGCTTATAGATAATGTCACTGAGGGGCAGCTTGTAGGTTTGGAATAAGAAATGGCCAAGGGGCACAATGCAGAAGATGTGCTGGTCATGGTGGGACAGAACTTTGAAAGGGTAATGCCAATGAGGTTAAAAGGGAAACGTATTATAAAGTTAGGGCTAACAATACAAAAGATAATCATGAGGAATGTATAAAACGTAGAAGGAAGGTGAAAGAAAGATTAGAAGGGATAAATGAGATTAAGAAAGACTAGCAGATAATATAAAGAATAATATTAAGAACTTTTTCAATCATATAAAAAGCAAAAGAATAGTGTAGGAAAGAAGAGGGTAGGATCATGGTAACTGTATTGACAGAAACTGCAAGGATACCAGACTGTTAATTCAGCAAAATGGAACCAACTCCTTTCTCATAAAATTTGACAACGGAAAGTTTCTGCTGGAGCAGGATGCAGAGTCTCATGAACAGAGATAAGAAAAGGTATAAAGAGAGTCTGCACCTAGACTGCGAGCTCCAGTGAATACTCCACAGAAGAAAGACATCAGCTGGCCGTACTCCCAGGATAAAGATGACTACGGTATCCTGCAAGGTAAGGCTGTCTCATAGAAGAATGTAGTGTGATGCCCTCTTACTGCTATGGTTAATGTTGTGTGCTTTGCTGGTATACATGAAGTCAGTCATCAATAAAGGTTAAAATATATAATCATGTTTGATTCGACAGGCCTGAACCCAAACCCAAAGGCACAGTACATGATTATCTAATAAAAGAAGCCAGAGAGGAGATACCTGAGGCTTGGCCACAATTTTTCAATCCTCATTAAATATACAAATTGTGCCATGGATCTGGAGAACAGCCAATGTAACATTTTTGTTCAAGAAGGAAGAGAAGGATAAATAGAATAATTACAGACCAGTTAATCTTATAGTTGTGGGCAAACCATTAAAATCCGTAATTCAAAATAAAATTAGTGAGCATTTAAAAAAGCATAGATTAATCAAGGACAGCCAGCAGGGATGTGTTAAAGGCAAGTCGTACTTGACAAATTTAATAGAGTTTTTTGAAAATCTAATAACTGGGTAGCTAAAGGGAATGTTGTATATATGGACTTTCAGAGACATTCGATAAGGTGCCTCAAAAGCAGCATGTAGAAAAATTGAACGGTATGTTATGTGAGGAAATGTAGTTGCATGGATCAAGTCAGTTGCTGGACTGGAGAGTTAGGGTCAACGGGTGTTGCTTAAATTCGACAAGGAAATGATGTACCTCGGGGCCAGTACTGGGTCCACTTTTGTTCTCAATATATCCCTTCTTCTTCTTCTTAGGCAGTCCTTTGGAACCGTGGATGACGCTTCCACATTAAAAATTAGTTCTCAGGTGACTGATGAGTCCAATGCGGGACCTACAGTCTCTGTCACAGGTGGGGCAGACGGTGGTTGAAGGGGCAGGTGGGTGGGGTGCTTGGGTTGACGTGCGCTCCTTCCGCTGCCTGCGCTTGGCTTCCGCTTGCTCCCGGCGAAGAGACTCGAAGTGTTCGGCGCCTTCTCGGATGTTTCTCCTCCACTTTGTGCAGTCTTGGGCCAGGGATTCCCAGGTGTCAGTGGGGATGTTGCACTTTTTCAAGGAGGCTTTGAGGGTGTCCTTGAAGCATTTCCTCTGCCCACCTGGTGCTCTCTTGCCATGTCGGAGCTCCGAGTAGAGTGCTTGTTTTGGGAGTCTTGTATCGGGCATGCGGATGATGTGACCCGTCCATTGGATCCACTTTTGTTCTCAATATATACAGATTATTTGGAGTTGGGTATATCAAACACAACCTTGAAATTTGCTGACAACACAAAAGTAGAAGGTTTGGCAAACTAGAGGAGGACTATAAAACACTTCAGGTAGATATAGACAGGTTAGCAGACTGAGCCACCGTGCTGCTTCCGCCCGCTCCTCTGAATCTGCCCCAACCCTGACCCATGGGTGTCCTTCCACCCAAGGCAGTGCTAAGAAGAAAAAGAGGAAATGAGGTGGAACTTTTTCATTCAAAGAATTATGGCATAGTGGTTACCACTGTTGCCTCACAGCGCCAGGGACCCGGGTTCAAATCCGGCCTCGGGTGACTGTCTGTGTGGAGTTTGCACTTTCTCCCCGTGTTTGCGTGGGTTTCCTCCGGGTGCTCCGGTTTTCTCCCACAGTCCAAAGATGTGCGGGTTAGGTTGATTGGCCATGATAAAAATTGGCCCTTAGTGTTAGGGGGGGATTAAATACGTGGGGTTACGGGGATAGGGCTTGGGTGGGATGGTTGTCGGTGTAGGGACCGGGTGTTAGGGTTTGGATGATCAGCCATGATCTCGTTGAATGGCGGAGCAGGCTCGAAGGGCCGAATGGCCTACTCCTGCTCCTATCTTCTATGTTTCTATGTAAAAAGTCACTAAAACAGACTTTGTGTAAGACTAAACAACAGAAAAGTTGACAGTGAGACTTTCCACCTCAAGAGCTCAGTGGGTAAATACATCACAATCTGTGGCACTGAACTACACAGACCAAGAATGTCCCTGATCTGTGATCTAAGTCAATCTTCGCAAGGGAATCGGTAGAAGTGTGTAATTGGCCTCACCACCTCTGGACAAGAACAGCCACACAAAAACAAAGCCAGAATTCTCAGTCCTGATTACCTTTGACATGTATGTGTGTAGAAAGTGTGATTGTTGTAGACAGTGACAGCCTGCCAACATATCATACCCAGACTCACTCATAAAAAAATGACCCCATGTGTAAGATAATTGAAGAGCTGCCACAGGCAGTACAACTGTATCCCAACATGAGCTACCACCTTCAAAATAAGAGGCCCAGAAGTAGAAACAAAGTGAAATTGAAAGGGATATAATGGCCCTGAATTTACGGTTCGTATGATGGACTCTCAGAGTATGACGTCATACCGCCTTTGAAATTGAACACAAGTTCAGGATTTCTGCATGCGCTAAATCCCAAACTTGCGATTTGTCAAGTTCCGATTCCGCATCGGCTTCGCTGCACGTTTCACCTACCCATTGAAATCAACGTGCCGGTGAAAAGTTGGGCTAATTGCCCATCTACTGCGTATTAATTACCATGAAAATTTTTACGGCTGGTACAAATTTGGAAGGGATGAGAAAATTGCATCAATTTTAGGCTAGGTTTATACTACAGCTCATTAAAAAATTCCTAAATCGAGTTTTATGGTTCATATCCAAAGGCCAGATCTGCTAAAGTGCACTACTGTATTAATAATTACTTTAATATCAATGCATTTAGATTAAACTGTGCAAATCAAAATAATTTCGATTTACTGTGTTAGGTAAAACTTCAGACTTGTTCTTTTTACCAGTCCTTTTTATTTAAAATGAGTTAAAAAAAGTCAACAATTTAAAAGCCGAAGTCTGACATCAAATCATTTATCGAAACAAATGCGAATCAAAGAAAAATGCTTAAGCAATCTTTTGGAAAGTGCAGTGGGAACAGTAAAAATAAAACAAGGTCAGCTGCTTAGATGGACTTTCTGCAAAGCTTAATGCTGTCCCATCAGAGATTTCTACATTTCCTGATTGGCTAAATTTGTTAGTTTACTTGATCACGAAGTATGATAAAAAGAGTATGCAGAGAACTGGTTAAGCTTAGTGTTCTATCATCTTAAAAAGGCTTAAACACCCTCTCAGGTAATATGGATTTAGTTCATTTAAAAAAAATACTAATTTTTAGGTTCAATGTAACATTTTCCAAGCCCATGCTATTTATTTCAACAGCTAAAGTGTTAAACACTCTTCACAAATTTCAGCATTCTTCCTTTAAGTGTATGCTCTATATAATCCACAAAATACACTGAAATTTTTTTCCACAGTAAGAAGCATGCTTAAACAAAAGTGGATTTGTGTCATGCCCTAGTTCAACATTCAATGAGCTGGAACATGAATATTCTACAGGCTCCTTAAAATCAAAACTAAACAGACGTAGTTCTTTCACAGGTTAAACATTCCTGGAATTAAATTACAATATTCAGAAAATGAGAAGTTGAAAATATGTATAATTTACAACATTATACAAATCCCTCTCGTTTCTAAAACTACCTGAAAATACAAAGAGCATAATATATCCTCTTCTGAAACAAATATTGATGTTATTTTAAAATTCAAAGAACTAAGAGGATACAGGAGAAATGTTAGCAATTTTTAATCAGCAGAATTTGATATTATTCTTTCAAAATTACAACTGAAAGAGTATTAGCACAAAACAGCCCTTTGAAACACTACTGAAGCCCCGAATTTAGCCTCCCACACCAGACAAGAACGGAAGGTAAAAATGGGAGGTAAAAATCCTTGCAGCGACCAACTCACTTGATCCCTGCTGGCTTCGTGCCAAATGGCATTTTAACAGGCTCGTTCTGGCCAGCCAGCAAGGCCCTTGCACTAGATAGGCGAGGGCTACATTGAAATTCAAAAGTGAAGCCTGATGACATCATTCAAACGGCAACTACAGGAAACTCTTTTATCCGGCACCGAAGGGACCGGTGTGGTGCCGATTTATCAAAAAGTCCGGATTACAGAGAGGTAGAGTAAAAGGTACGAGAGCTCCGCACACAGCAACAAATCCAGGCTTCCCTGTTGCTTAGCAACAGGTGCAGGAACCCCAGCCACAAAATCCAGGCGTCCCTGTTGCTTAGCAACTTGTGCAGGAACCCGGTTACACAGCCACAGATCCAGGAATGGCCACTAATATGAAGTAAAACTTACCTGAACCTACTCCTGAATTTTGCCGGTTAACAGAGATTTCCGGTTATTTAGGTGCCGGTAAATCGAGAGTTTCCTGTATATTTTTTTTAAACTCTCGGCAGCTGCGTTTGAAGCCCTATGCTGGCCTCACCAGAAGCACAGGAACAGCAGGTACAGAAGAGGGCTGAAAAGTTAAGAACATTTAAAAAAAAGGTTTTCTTGTGGGCTACGAGGAGCAGGGGTGCTCCCATGGGCCCCAAAAGGAAACCTAGAGTCCCGTGCTGCCCCCCCCCCCCCAACCCAGTACTTACCTGACTCCCAAGGACCATTCCCGTGGGTCCTTGCCGTGGCCTCCTGGCGCACTCGCCCGACTCCCACCCTGCCTGAAGTAATTGGCACCGGGTTCAACTGGGAATTGGGCCCGGAATTCAAATGAGGCCTAGGAGGCAACATGGCCTAGGTCTCATGTCGGCGAGCCAGGGTGAGCCTGATACTCGGTCTACTGACCTCATGTTTGCCCCTGCCCCCCAGTTAAAATCAGGGCTCAAGTATATGTTGCCACTTTCACTCATATAAAGATTAGAAATTTTAACCATGAACCATTACATACAGTTTGATTGGATAGATAACAACTTGCATTTACATAGCATCTTTAACATGAAAAATGTCCCAAGGCACTTCACAGAGGCATAGTCAGATAAAAATGGACGTTGAGCCAAAGAGGAAGATATTAGGATGGGTGATCAAAAGCTTGGTGAGAGAGATGGGTTTGAAGGAGGATCTTAAAGGAGCAGAGGTGCAGGAGCTTAGGGAGGGAATTCCAGAGAATGAGGCCTGAACAGCTGAAGGCACGGCTGCCAATGGTAGGGCAAAGGGAGGGGGTTGTACAAGAGGCCAAAGTTGTAGGACCGCAGAATTCTGGGAGAGGGGGCAGAAGTTGTAAGGCAGATTATCTTGTTTATTTTTCCAATACGCTGTGTGTTTATTTTTATATGAACTTTTACAAAAAAAACAATTTGGCTTCATTATCCCAAAAGTGCAATTTTTTCCCCTTTAGATGGCTCTGTCGTGTACAGTTAGGTCAAGTAGTATTATGCTCACTGCACTACCTACAGGTGCAATATATTTGGAATGTTAAAACCACTCATTGTTTTCCATGTATAGAAGGAGAACTTGCACTTATATAGTGCCTTTTACATCCTTAGGATGTTCCGAAGCTCATATAGTAGATATATGATCTTCCAAGGCATTGTTCACGAGTCAGAGGATTCACTGTATTATTGCATGTAGGGAATAGCATTAAGGCCACTGATTTACATTGACCAAGTCAAATTCCATTTTCATTAAATGGTATTTTGGGATTTTTACTGGTGTTGTGGGGTTTGAGTTTCACAACTCTGTCCATGAATGTTTTTTTAATCTTACCAATTTTAAAGCTGAGAATAGACAACAAAGTGGCATTTAGAGCACCAGGTGGAGGTAGATATTTAATATTTAGGAGTACTAGAGAGGGAGAGTGGCATTTAGCTGCACTTGGGTGAAATCCTAGGTTTTGGACAGCCACTGTCTCTTTAATCTCATGGGCTTCATTTTTGCTAACAAGTCTATTATGTGGTACTTTATCAAAAGTCTTTTCAAAGTCCATATACACTACATGACCCGAACTTCAATCAGCAACCCTCTCCATTACTTCATCAAGGAACTCAAATCAAGTTAGTCAAACAAAATTTGCCTTTAACAAATCCATGCTGGCTTTCATTTATTAACCCATATTTTTCCAAGTGCCAATTAATGTCCCGGATTATTGTCTCAAAGTTTCCCCACCATTTATCCCTCTCCCTTTTTTAAACAAGGCTGTAACATTTGCAATCCTCCAGTCCTCTTTCACTACTCCCATATCTAAGGAGGATTGGAAGATTGTGACCAGAGCCTCCACAATTTCTGCCCTTATTTCCTTCAGCAATCTAGGATGCATCCCAGTTGACTTTTCTACTTTGAGTGCTGTCAACCTTTTTAGTACCTCCTCTTTATCTATTTTTATCCTATTCAATTTCTCTGCTACCTCCTCCTTTTCTGTGACATTGGCAGCATTTTCTTCTTTAGTGAAAACAGATGCAAAATAGTAATTTAGTACCTCAGCCCTGCTCTCTGCCTCCAAAGAAGATCTCCTTTTTGGTCCCGAATTGGCCCCACCCTTCCTTTGACTACCCTTTTAATATTTATAAGAGACTTCTGGGTTCTCTTTTATGTTACCCGCTAATTCTCACACACGCTTTGTTTTTCAGTTCTCCTTTGTACTTTTTCTACTCAGTTCGGTTCTCTAATGAATTATGAACCCGTCATTTATCATAAGCCTCCTTTTCTGCTTCATTTTAACCTCTGTACCATTAGTCATCCAGGGAGCTTTGGATGCCCTTCCTTTCCAACTCGTGGGAATGTGTCTAGTCTGTACCCAAACTATCTCCTCTTTGAAGACCTCCCATTGTTTATTTACTGTTTTACCTGCCAATCTTTGATTCTAATCCACCTGGGCCAGATCCCTTTCAACTAACTGAAACTAACCCTCCTCCAGTTGATTATTTTCACATTTCATTTTACCCTGTCCTTTTCCATAACTACTCTATGACTTATCATATTGTGATCACTGTTTCCTAAATGCTCTCCCACTGAAACATGCTCCACTTGCCCCACTTCATTCCCTGGAAATAGATCCAGCGCTGCTTCCAACCTCATTGGGTTGGAAACATACTGATCAAGAAAGTTCTCTTGTACACATTTCAGGAATTCCTCACCCTTTACACTATTATTTCCCCAAGTCTATATTAGGATAAGTGAAGTCCCCCATTATCACTACTCTGTAGTTCTTGCATCTTTCTGCAATTTTCCTCAAAATTTGCTCCTTTATATCCTTCCCACTATTTGGTGGCTTATAGTATACACCCAGCAGCAGAATAGCTCCTCTCGTTCCTTAATTATAACCAATTAATTTCTGTCTTTGAACACTCAAGTACATCATCCCTTTCTAGTGCTGTAACAGTATCTTCGACCAATACTGCCACTCCCTCCTTTTCTCCTTCCCTATAAATTTTACTTGAATAAATGCTCTTGAACTTGTTCTTTAGCTTTCCATCAAATAATTTTAAAAGACTGAGCAGAACTGCTGAAAGCTAAATAAAAATATTCCAGCAGTTCAGACTAAATGGTACTGATGTATCCTGGGAAATTGGGCACACTACATATACTCAAACAGCACAATCTGCATTCAACTAATAAGAGGGATAGTTCTGGGCAGAAATATCAAGTCGAAGCCCAGGCTTTTGGGAGAGGCTGAGGCTTTCAAGTAAAAACTTTAATGAAGGCATTAAAAGACACAATCTACCCACTGAATTGTCTTTTTAATCATGTTACTGCTAAGTGACTTAAAAATTGTTTCATATCTTGTTTTGAATGTTTGAAATATCGGTTATAAACAAAAAAATGGCAGATTTTAAGAAAGCATTTTGGGAAAAGACAGTGCCACCTAGTCACCAAAGTTTGTAATTACATCATGGCAGGTGCTAGCTAATGAGGGAAATGTGGATATAGGAATTTACAATAGGAACAGCTGAAACAAATGTGTGATCATAAATAGCTACAACAGGAACTAAGGTTTGTGGACAGGGAGTGCACATCCAACATAATTTCTTTTTTGGTATGCAGATAAGTGTTGCTGCTTTTGGAACCAGGACTTTGAGGGGAACAAATTAAGTTCCTTAATTGTCCAAAGTAGTAACCAGTAATGCATGCACAAAGGGCAGCTTAGAGGTCAACATTTTATCTTCCACTGTATCTAGCCTTCTCCATATTGGTCTTGGGAAGCTTTTGCTTAGCATCGCAAAATGTCCTTTGAACCTGGTATAAGATCACCGATACAACTGAAGGATTTGCAAACTAGTGTTGCCTCCCTGGTGCAAGGGTCAAGGATGTCTCAGAGCGGCTGCAGAACATTTTGGAAAGGGAGGGTGAACAGCCAGTTGTCGTGGTGCATATAGGTACCAACGATATAGGTAAAAACCAGGATGAGGTCCTAAAAGCTGAATATAGGGAGTTAGGAGGTAAATTTAAAAATAGGACCTCAAAGGTAGTAATCTCACGATTGCTACCAGTGCCACGTGCTAGTCAGAGTAGAAACAGAAGGATAGTTCAGATGAATACGTGGCTAGAGGAATGGTGCAAGGGGGAGGGATTCAAATTCCTGGGACATTGGAACCGGTTCTGGGGGAGGTGGGACCAGTACAAAACAGACGATTTGCACCTGGGCAGGGCCGGGACCGATGTCCTAGGGGGAGTGTTTGCTAGTGCTTTGGGGGAGGGTTTAAACTAAAATGGCAGGGGGTTGGGAACCTGAGCGGGGAGACAGAGGAAAGGGAAACAAGGATAAAAGCAAAAGACAGGAAGGAGAAAAACAAAAGTGGCAGACAGAGAAATCAAGGGTTTAAATCAAACATGGCCACAGTAAATAATAATTCTAAAAGATCTAAGAGCG
This sequence comes from Somniosus microcephalus, assembly GCF_052327205.1. NCBI lineage: Eukaryota > Metazoa > Chordata > Chondrichthyes > Squaliformes > Somniosidae > Somniosus > Somniosus microcephalus. The sequence continues at coordinate 247,814,282 of NC_140990.1, read as the reverse complement.
TTAAAAAAACAAGCCTGAAGGCTTTGTGACTTAATGCGAGGAGCATTCGTAATAAGGTGGATGAATTAGCTGCGGAAATAGAGGTAAACGAATATGATATGATTGGGATTACGGAAACATGGCTCCAGGGTGGCCAAGGCTGGGAACTCAACATCCAGGGGTATTCAATATTCAGGAAAGATAGGCAAAAAGGAAAAGGAGGTGGGGTAGCATTGCTGGTTAAAGAGGGGATTAACACAATTGTAAGGAAGGATATTAGCTCTGATGATGTGGAATCTGTATGGGTAGAACTGAGAAATACCAAGGGGCAGAAAACGTTAGTGGAAGTGGTATATAGACCTCCAAACAGTAATGCGGAGGTCGGGGATGGCATTAAAAGGGAAATTAGAGAAGCGTGCAATAAGGGCACAGCAGTTATCATGGGTGACTTTAATCTACATATAGATTGGGCTAACCAAATTAGTAACAATACTGTGGAGAAGGAATTCCTGGAGTGTATACGGGATGGTTTCCTGGACCAATATGTCGAGGAACCAACTAGAGATCAGGCCATCTTAGACTGGGTATTATGTAATGAGAAAGGATTAATTAGCAATCTTGTTGTGCGAGGCCCCTTGGGTCGGAGTGATCATAATATGATAGAATTCTTCATTAAAATGGAGAGTGAAGTAGTTGACTCAGAGACTAGGGTCCTGAATTTAAATAAAGGAAACTACGATGGTATGAGGCGTGAGTTGGGTAGGATTGATTGGGGAATGTCACTCAAAGGGTTGACATAAATTGGCCAGAAAAAGCAGGATTCAACAAAGGAGGACAAAGGGATTAATTCAGAGGGGGAAAATAGAGTATGAGAGTAAGCTTCCAGGAAACATAAAAACTGACTGTAAAAGCTTTTACAGATATGTGAAGAGAAAAAGATTGGTGAAGTCAAGCGTAGGTCCCTTGCAGTCAGAATCAGGGGAATTTATAATGAGGAACAAATAAATGGCAGACCAATTAAATACATGCTTTGGTTCTGTCTTCACAAAGGAGGACACAAATAACCTCCCAGAGATGTCGGGGAACATAGGGTCTAATGAAAGGGAGGAACTGATAGAAATCAGTATTTGTAGGGAAATGGTGTTAGAGAAATTGACAGGATTGAAGGCCAATAAATCCCCAGGGCCTGATAATCTACATCCTGGGGTACTTAAGGAAGTGGCCCTAGAAATAGTGGATGCATTGCTGGTCAACTTCCAAAATTCGATAGACTCTGGAACAGTACCCATGGATTGGAGGGTAGCTAATGTTACCCCACTGTTCAAAAAAGGTGGTAGAGAGAAAACGGGGAATTACAGACCGGTAAGCCTGACATCGGTAGTGGGGAAAATGCTAGAGTCCATTATAAAAGATGTAATAGCAGAGCACTTGGAAAACAGTGACCGGATCGGACAAAGTCAACATTGATTTTCAAAAGGTAAATCGTGCTTGACTAATCTACTGGAATTTTTTGAGGATGTAACTGGTAAAATAGATAAGGGAGAACCAGTGGATGTGGTGTATTTGGACTTTCAGAAGGCTTTCGATAAGGTCCCGCATAAGAGATTAGCGTGTAAAGTTAAGGCACATGGGATTGGGGGCAAGGTATTGACTTGGATAGAGAACTGGTTGGCAGACAGAAAGCAAAGAGTTGGAATAAACGGGTCTTTTTCCGAGTGGCAGGCAGTGACTAGTGGGGTACCGCAGGGATCGGTCCTTGGACCCCAGCTAGTCACAATATATATTAATGATCTAGACGAGGGAACTAGCTGTAATATCTCCAAGTTTGCAGATGACATGACGAGAAACTCCAGTATGATTTGGACAGGTTGGGTGATTGGGCAGAAGCAATATAATGTGGATAAATGCGAGGTTATCCACTTTGGTGTCAAAAACAAGAAGGCAGATTATTATCTGAATGGCAATAGATTGGGAGAAGGGGAAGTGCAACGAGACCTGGGCATCCTTGTGCACCAGTCGCTGAAGGTAAGCATGCAGGTGCAGCAGGCTGTTAAGAAGGCAAATGGTATGTTGGCCTTCGTAGCGAGAGGGTTTGAGTACAGGAACAAGGATGTCTTGCTGCAGTTGTACAGGGCCTTGGTGAGACCACACCTTGAGTATTGTGAACAGTTTTGGTCGCCTTATCTGAGGAAGGATGTTCTTGCCATGGAGGGAGTGTAGCGAAGATTCACCAGGCTGATACCTGGGATGGCAGGAATGACGTATGAGGAAAGATTAGGTCGATTGGGCTTGTACTCGCCAGAGTTTAGAAGAATGAGCGGGGATCTCATTGAAACTTATAAAATTCTAACAGGACTAGACAGACTAGATGCAGGAAGGATGTTCCCGATGGTCGGGGAGTCCAGAACCAGGGGTCACAGTCTAAGGATAAGGGGTAAGCCATTTAGGACAGAGATGAGGAGGAATTTCTTCACCCAGAGAGTGGTGAACCTGTAGAATTCTCTACCACAGAAGGCAGTAGAGGCCAATTCATTAAATATATTCAAGGAGTTGGATATATTTCTGAAGGCTAAAGGTGATCAAGGGATATGGGGAGAAAGCAGGGACAGGGTACTGAATTTGGATGATCAGCCATGATCGCAGTGAATGGTGGAGCGGGCTCGAGGGGCCGAATGGGCTACTCCTGCTCCTATCTTCTATGTTTCTATGATCACCAGGACTGCATAGTTGTCAATGCTCAAATACTTAAAGGACAGATTAGCTGTCCTTCTAAATAATTTATTGGGGTTGTTTTGTAAAGTGGTTACACTGAAAGCACTATAAATCCAAGCTTTTGATTAATTAAAGCATTTTATCAAATATGGCAGAACTACTATATCATGGGATAATAACACTGCCTGAAGCTACCTCCAGCCTTTATAATAATTCGCCTTGTTGTATCAAGTCAAACCAGCTGGTGTCTTTGGATTGTTAACTTCCTCTTGTGAAGATAGCCAAAAACTAACGTGATAGTTACCTCAAAGAAAATGTCTATCCTTATTCATTTACCTACTGCAAATGTGTCAAGCCAAAGAAGGGAGTTTTATAGAAACATTTAAGATGCAGGAAGAGGGTGCTAACATGTTTCTGGCTTATATCAATCTAAACTGGATAGATAGCATTAGTGGTTTTTGTCCCTGTTGAGATGCTGACCTTAAATATTGTGATAAGAACAGAAAAGTTAAATAGTAAATGATTAATACTACATTGTAATTTATGGACACTTTTTTCTTTTACAATTATATACTTGAATTAAGGTCAATATTAACAAACCACATGTTTCACAACTTGCATAGAAACATTTAAAGTTGTTCTTATATGCAGTTTGACATTCAGTTTCTGTTTAAAGTGTATAAAATAAGGTGCTTTCCAATAGAAATTGCTGACTTGCCACAGATGTGGCTGTGGGTGCACCGTTTTAGCTACATGCGCCACAGAATACAGTTAAATGCACTTCACGTGTATATTTACTTAACGTTTACCATCATTCAGTAACCAAGGAAGTAAATCACTCAACGATTAACTAACACTTGCACACGCTGCTTTTTGTCTTACCATTTTACCAAGAAACGCACAAAAATATAAGTACATATTCATACGCCATGCAAATATGAGGATTGAGATCACATGTCCAACACTGGCTATTACTCATTTTTAATTTACTAATCAGAAATGCAATTATCCACATCTGGATTTGCAATTAGCCACATGTGGCTAGTTGCTCAGATATTGGACAGCACTGCTTTAAAATGTGAAAGGTGCACATAAGAAAGAAAAGAAATAGGAGCTGGAGTAGGTCATTCGGCCCTTCGATTCTGCACCGCCATTCAATAAGATCATTGCTGATCTTCTGCCTCAACTCCACTTTACCGCCCTACCCCCATATCCCTTGATTCCCTTAGTATCCAAAAATCTATCGATCTCTGTCTTGAATAAACTCAACGACTGAGCATTCACAGCCCTCTGGGGTAGAGAATTCCAAAGATTCACAACCCTGTAATGAAGAAATTTCTCCTCATCTCAGTCCTAAATGGTCGACCCCTTATTCTAGACTGTGGCCCCTAGTTCTAGACTCCCCAGCCAGGGGAAACATCCTCCCAGCATCTACCCTGTCAAAAATTTTATGTTTCAATAAGATCACCTCATATTCTTCTAAACTCTAGGGGATATAGGCCTAGTCTACTGAATTACACCTCACATGTGTAGCGTGAACGCACTGAGCATGCCAATAGTGCCATGCAGTGAAGATCGATGCAGACATGACATAAATTGAGATATCATCTTTGGTTTCATGATTTTTAAATGGCATGGATCAAAATATTCTCTCTTTACTGGATTCAAAATGGAGGACAAAGCTGCTCAGGACACAGCTGATCAAAGGATTCCCTTTGATGGCTACAGATGGTTAAACATGTTAATGTATGCAGCTTGACAGTTGGAGATGTAATTTTTACAGTGCTCCAGCAATTGAGTTAACTGCTGATGCAGATGCCCTTTGTTCTATGATTACTAAGCAGATGTAGATCCCTTGTGGTTTAAGACTGCTATCAATATCATGGGATAGGGCACCATGGTTGCTTTCATGCCAGATGCAAACAAAGGTGCGAGTAATATCATCTTCAAGGAAAGGGCTTGAACTACAAAGGAAAAACATCCTTATAATCTAGGAACTTTTTCATGGTCTTAAACTTTCTACTTACCTCACCTCCATACATGAAAAGGTATTTTTAAGATCAGCAAGACAATATTGTGGCCAGTCTACATATTCTCCAGTTTACTGCATTTCAGGGTAATGGTTAGGCCTGATCCATGTTAATCCAAGCACAGCAGAGAAGATGGATGCAGTTTTCAGTTCATGGGAAACTTGCTTTGCTTATGGAAACTGTCATCTGGCCATTTAGACCAGTAAAGGTTTTGGGAGACAGCCCGAACTGTAGTGTATGTGCTTTAAGTCAGAACTACTTTTTACAGCTCCTGTATACTGTAGTACCGGCAGTAACCACACCGGTATATAAGCTGTGCGCATGCCTCTGTACTCCAGTCTAGAGATTGCCCTCCTCCAGTAAAGACCTGTTATTTGTTTATGTACAGGATCCGTGTAATTATTTATCCACTGAACCACGGATCTAACAGTGGCGACGAGTGTTGATGCGAATCTACCTGCAACATTAAACAAAAAAATAAAAATTTAAAAAGTCGAGTCCAGGAACACGGGCGTCGACCGCGAGCAACCGCCCAGCAGTCAGGCAGAGATCCAACTTCACTGGGGAGGCTGTGGAGAGCCGGGCTTGGTTCCCCAGCCACAACGAGCAGTAAGAGACCGACGACAGGTCCAGAGCAGACCCTTCCCGAGCAGCGGCGGCTGGAGCCAACCGACGGCAGAGAGAGAGAGCCGGGCAGCGTCGACGGGGTAAGAAAAAGGGTGAAGAGAGCAAGGCGCAGCCGGGGGTTGATCACCGAGCGGCGTCGAGGAAAAATACTGCAAAACCGGAGAGAGAGAGGGTAAGAAACAGCCGGGTTCTAGACTGAGCGGCGTCGACAAATATCAAGAGAAGAACGTGCAGAGCACAGCCAGGGATCACGGGCTGATCAGGGTCCGCGGGGCGAAGCAAGGGGAGACGCCATTGAGCCGCGGAGAAGCAGGGAGAGCGCGGGAGACGCCACTGAGCTGCGGAGAAGCAGGGAGAGCGCGGGAGGCGCCATTGAGAAGGAAGAGCGCGGGAGACGCCATTTTGCGAAGCCGCAGCGGAGAAGACGGGCGAGCGCGGGAAGGAAGGAAAGCGCGGGAGACGCCATTTTGCGCCAGCGGAGAAGAAGGGGAAGCGCGGGAGGCGCCATTGGTCATAGTTAACGCACAACCAAGGATGCCGAAGAGTGGCAGTATCTCTACGTTCGACAATGAAGTCAAAGATTGGGCGACATATGTGGAACGTATTGAGGTGTACTGCAGGGCGAATGAAGTGCCAGATGCTAATAAAGCACTGGTTCTGTTAAATTCCATGGGTGCAAAAACTTATGGGTTACTGCGAAATCTAATAACCCCAGAGAAGCCGGTAAACAAGAATTTTGAAAGCATAGTAGAAATCCTACAGGACCACTTAAACCCCACACCGCTGCTGATAGCAGAACGATTTAAGTTCCATAAAAGGGACCAACACAAAGACGAAAGCAATGCTGAGTACCTAACGGAACTGCGCAAGCTATCGAAATACTGCCAGTTTGGAGCGGGACTAGCAGACACGTTAAGGGACAAGTTTGTGTGTGGGCTACAAAGTGAAGAAACCCAGAAACGGCTTCTATCAGAAAAGGACCTTACGCTGGACAAAGCTTTCAGTGTGGCAGTATCACACGAAGCAGCCGCAAGGGGCGCTGCAGAGATACAACGGAGACCGCAAGAATATGGCACCAACGAAATGACCTATGGAACAGGGAAGTGCTATCGCTGCGGCAGAACAACACATGACCAGAAAGATTGTTGGTTCAAGGACCAAGTGTGCAGACAGTGTGGGAAAGCAGGACACATAGTAAGAGTCTGCAGGTCTGGGAAGAAAACCAACAGTAAGAAATCTCCACAGGAGAAGTACAAAAAGGTACACCAGGTGATGGACAGTGGTTCAGATGAACAGAAAAGTGACACAGACTCCGGAAGCAAGGAGCTGGGTTGTCTGAAACTACATAATGTAACCGAAATGGAGGATCACCAGACTATCTGGGTTACACTCAAGATAGACGGAGTCCAAGTGGAAATGGAATTGGACACAGGGTCAGCTCTAACAGTCATAAATCAAAGAGACTACAAGCGGCTATTTTCACACATACCCTTGAAAGCTACAGAGATTGTCTTGAAGACGTATACGGGGCAAAAAGTCTACCCCAAAGGAAAAATAAGGGTGAAAGTGACATATAAAGGTCAGGAAATACCTAAAATGGATATAGATGTATTGCCAAATGGAGGACCACCACTGCTAGGACGTGAATGGATCCGGAAGATACATTTATATTGGCATTCCATACAGGCACTGAAGGTGGAGGCCAAAAAGGATGACGACGTCACACCTGGACGACTATCAAAAATGCTAACTGACGCAAAAGAAGTGTTCCAGGAGGGACTAGGAACACTAAAAGGAATAACAGCAACAATTAAAATAGAGGATAATGCAAGCCCAAAGTTTCTGAAGGCCAGACCAGTGCCTTATGCGATCAGACCAGCAGTTGAAGCAGAGCTGGAAGGGTTGGAACGTTCAGGAGTACTGTCCAAAGTGGACTGGAGCAAGTGGGCTACACCCATCGTTCCTGTAATGAAGAGGTCGTTGAGTAATACGCCTGGGGAACCAAAGAAGGTCCGCATCTGTGGGGATTTTAAGGTGACAGTGAACCCAGTCCTTCACACGGTGCAATTTCCGCTTCCACGAATTGAGGATATTTTTGCCTCGCTATCTGGTGGTAAACGCTTCACAAAAATTGATCTAGCCCAGGCGTACTTGCAAATGGAGGTAGAAGAAGCTTCGAAACATTACCTTACGATCAACACCCATAAAGGTCTCTATCAATACAACCGGCTGGTGTTTGGAGTAGCCTCGGCTCCGGCTATCTGGCAAAGGGCGATGGATCAGGTCCTGCAAGGGATTCCAGGGACCCAGTGTTATTTGGACAACATCTTGGTCACGGGCGAAAATGATGGTGATCACCTCGCTAACTTGGAGAAGGTGCTCGCCAGATTAAAAGGAATATGGGCTACGAGCTAATCGCCACAAGTGCGAGTTTTTCCAGAAACAGATCTCATATTGCGGCCACGTCATCGATGAAGAGGGGTTACATAAGTCTCCTGACAAGATAGAGGCAGTAGTCAAGGCTCCAGCACCGGAAAATGTGTCACAACTGAGGTCGTTCCTCGGGCTGGTAAACTATTACCACAAGTTCTTACCAAATTTGTCTACGGTATTACACCCGCTGAACACCCTACTGCAAACGGGTACCATGGAAGTGGGATGACGAACGTAGACGAGCTTTCCAGAAGTGTAAAGAATTGATCACATCAAAAGAGGTGTTGGCCCATTTCAACCCAGCACTACCAATTCGTTTGGCATGTGATGCATCACCCTACGGCATTGGAGCGGTGCTGTCGCACAAATTCCCGGACGGTTTGGAGAGGCCAGTAGCCTTTGCGTCTCGGTCACTAACCTCAGCCGAGCGCAACTACGCCTAGATTGACAGGCGTAGTATGGGGAGTAAAAAAATTCAACCACTATCTGCATGGACAGAAGTTCACCTTGCTGACTGACCACCAACCACTTGTCTCCATCTTTAATCCTAAGAAGGGCGTGCCAGTAATGACTGCACAGCGGTTACAAAGATGGTCCCTGTTTCTAGGGGCGAATCAATATGAAATAGAATATAAAGGCACGAGACAGCATGGGAACGCTGATGGGCTATCGCGCCTGCCACTGCCTACTGTGGAGGAAGCACCAGCAGTGGACCCTATCGAGATATTTTATTCGTCGATAATTGAACGATTGCCAGTAACAAACGCGGATATAGAGGAGGAGAACTGCAATGATCCGATGCTGTCACGGGTATATGAATTGACGGTGAGGGGATGGCCAACACATGGCGACTCACTGTTGCCAGCATTCTCATCCAGAAGAGAACAGCTGTCAGTATGCCAGGGGACAATGATGTGTGGATCCAGAGTGGTGATTCCACCCAAGTTAAGGGAGAGAGTGCTAAATGAGCTACATGAAGGTCATCTGGGGGGAGTGAAAATGAAAAGCCTAGCTAGGGCTTATGTGTGGTGGCCGGGAATCGATCAACAAATCGAAGACCTAACTAAGAGCTGCTTAGGATGCCAGAAGGTCCAAAATGCACCACCACATGCCCCTCTACACCCATGGGAGTGGCCCTCCTCTCCATGGCAACGGGTGCACATTGATTTCGCTGGTCCATTCATGGACTAAATGTTCTTAATAGCAGTGGATGCTCATTCAAAGTGGCCTGAGGTGATAAAGATGTCTTCAACCACTACAGAGAAAACGATTGCAGTCCTACGGACCATATTTGCCAGAAACGGGTTGCCAGAGCAGATCTGCTCTGATAATGGACCACAGTTTGTGTCCGATGAGTTCCAAAAATTCATGAAAAGGAATGGGGTAAGGCATTACACATCCGCCCCGTATCATCCAGCCACCAATGGATTGGCTGAGAGGTTCGTACAAACCTTTAAGAAGGCGATAAAGGCCATGTGCTATGAGGAAATTCCACTACAGCATAAGATGGACAATTTCTTATTAGCCTACCGAAACGCGACACATGCCGTTACCAACCAGACCCCGGCCATGATGTTCTTTAACCGAAGGTTGAGATCTCGTCTGGACTTGCTCAGACCAAATGTGTGAAGAAATGTTGAGGACAAACAATTCCAGCACATCAATGAGAAGCCGACAAGGAGCTTCAATGTAGGGCAACCAGTCTTGGCCCGGGACTATCGAACAGATAAGTGGCAACCCGGAACAATATGTACAAGGCAGGGGCCATTAATGTACACAGTGGATGTCGGGGAGAACATTGTGAGACGCCACGTCGATCAGATCTTAGCATCACAGGAATGCGTCAACCCCATGTCTCGAGTACCTGGGGATGAACCCGACATACCGGTAGTATCTACTTCAGACCCAGTAGCAGTGGAACCCGATGAACTACCCGATGAAAGGGGGTCAGAATCGCCTCTGCACCAAGAACAAGAACCTCCAGAAAGGCGCTATCCCGAAAGGGTCAGGAAGCCGCCCCAAAGACTGAATCTATAAATGGACTTTTTGTTATTGAATGTACATGTAAAAATGTAATTGTTATTTGAATATTAAGGGGGTATTATTAATCTAAAAAGGGAGGAATTGTAGTGTATGTGCTTTAAGTCAGAACTACTTTTTACAGCTCCTGTATACTGTAGTACCGGCAGTAACCACACCGGTATATAAGCTGTGCGCATGCCTCTGTACTCCAGTCTAGAGATTGCCCTCCTCCAGTAAAGACCTGTTAATTGTTTACGTACAGCATCCGTGTAATTATTTATCCACTGAACCACGGATCTAACACGAACCACAACAGCAATTTTAAGTTCTGGTCTGAACCGCATCAAGTGGAGGCTGTATTGTTTCCCAATTGGGAAGGGAGGGGTTTGCCTGGGCAAGCCCTTGCTACAGGGTGCATTGGCAGTAGAACAGAAAGAGGCTATGTGCTGCCCTCTCAATGTATGCATCAGACAAGATGAAATAGACAGACCTGGAAAAATAACAGTTTAAAAAAAGCAACAGCGACACTAATGCAATTAACTTTTATTTCTATCTGGTGCTATCTAAAATATGATTATTATTTTTACATTTTTTTCAATATAGAAAAAATGACAAAAGTAATTTTCCTTTTTTAAGAACTTTCAGTTTAATAAAATTTAAATATTTAGGAATGTAGAAAAATGAAAAGGCCATTCACCCCATCAGGCTTGTATAGAACAATAAACAAATACAATAATTAAAAAAGTTAACAGAATTCTTGATGTGTAAAACATTTAAGAGATTCTTGAAATAGTGGGGGGTGGGGAGGAGAAAGAAAAAAAAAAGCTACAAATGTTTTCCATTGCTGATAAAATAGTTATCCATCCAAAGTAGTTTTACCGTCACAATGCTTTAAAAATACGCAGTCATGCCGCACTGCAGATTTTTTTAACGAATAAAGGTGCTTGACATTTAGGTTTGACAACTTAGCAAGGGCGAACAGGCATCCACCTCCTCATATCCATTTTTAGAATCAAGAACAACTGTCACCTTAATTGCAGTTTAAATAAATTATAGAAACAGTGGCTTCACAGACAGGAATGGGTAGACAACGTGACATATACTGCTGACTAAAGTCACCTTTTTTTTCCTGGTCAACAGTTTACATGTTTAAAAATTTATTAAGAATGCCTTTTTCTAAATGTTAGCTCTATGTAAAATGCTATCTGTTCAATGAAATAATTGAAGAATGAAGCCTTAACTAACTTGCATATTGAAATAAATAGGTAGAAACCATCATGATTCAAGAGATAGCAATTCAAGAGACAATTTTCTGCAGATGTTCAGTAAAATCAGTAGAATGTTTGTGGAATTTGTATGCACTGTATATTGCACATTGGTAAAAAAAACCCCACATTTTCTGTTAAATACAAAATAACGTTAAAGATTTAAACAGCATAATCTACGACAATTTTTCTAAAATAATGATATGCTCATCAAGGTGAAAAGAAAAAGACGTGCATTTATATAGCACCTTTCAACAACCACCGGACGTCCCAAAGCGCTTTACAGCCAATGAAGTACTTTTAAAGGGTAGTCACTGTTGTAATGTAGGAAACGCAGCAGCCAATTTGCGCACAGCAAGCTCCAACAAACGGCAATGTGATATTGACCAGATAATCTGTTTTTTGTTATGTTGGTTGCGGGATAAATATTGGCCAGGACACCGGGGATAAATGCCCTGCTCTTCTTCGAAATAGTGCCATGGGATCTTTTATGTCCACCTGGGAGAGCAGATGGGACCTCGGTTTAACGTCTCATCCGAGAGGTGAGGGATATTAGCACTGGGGAATAGAATTTTTCCTGTATTAGACATGCAGTATCTGCATCATGTACTTCCAGGTCAGGTACAGCACAAATCAGATGCAGATGAAAGCTCTTTCCCAACCTCAAGAGAGCACTGCCTATTGCATCAGTGTGACTTTTTTTGCAATTCACAATTAGTGCCAGCCAAATTAGGCCTATGCTTAGTAGGAAATGAATTCAGACTGCCCCAATATATTTCACACAGAACATGCAAAAAATTTTAAATCTCAAAAATCAGATAGAGGAGACATTGGTCCCATTAGCCTTGGCTGAATTTGAACCCAGGTCCCAGATATGAAATGCCAATGTCAAAAACCACTGTCACTTAGTTCTGCCAGTTTTAGAGAGAAACAAAGGCCTAGAAAGCTCACCTGGGCGCCGGAAGTTCCACCCCGGAAGGAGCCGATTGCGCCAGCGCGATATTCAGTTTCAGCGCCCCAAATGGAAGCGGGGCGCTGCTCGAGGCCCCTCTTGGGGCGCTGAAATTGAATATCGCAGCGCAAGGTGCCGCAGCGCCACACGCTGCGGCACGGCACGCTACGGTATTGCAGGCCTTCCTCCCCTTCTTAAAGAGGAGGGGCCTGCACCAGCGCGATCAGAGATCGCGAGTGCCGGCACTGCCCAGGGGGGGGCCTCAAGAGGCTGGGGACGGCGGCGCGAGGTGGTGCTGGCAGGCGGCCAGCAAAAAAAATGGCCGCCCTGCACCTCCCCTTTAATTAGCGCCACTACCGCCGCAGGTCGGCCTCCCTGAACCGGTCGCAGATTGCGACCGGCGTTACAGTGGGGGGCGCGACCCAATATCGCGATCGGGGCGCTGCGCACACCGATGACGTCATTGGTGGCGGCGCAGCGCTACAGGCTAACGCCGCCATTAGCGCCCCGCTAAATTTTGCGGGGGGGCGTGGCCAGTGGCGCTAAAGCCACTAAGTACCCTCTTTGGGCGCTAACTGGTGGCGCAGCCCACTGAATTTCTAGGCCAAAGGGTTTATTTAAAAGCAACAGTAGAAGCCTCTTAATGGGAACACAGTTTTGGTGAGCAAAATTCACCACTTGTTCATTTATTCTCATTAGACAGACACTACCAAACATGCCCTTTTCCATACATCCCTGCCAAATTAAAGAACTGTTGCTTCAGCAACTATTTCTTTTGAAATGGATGTTCTGAACAGGGTGTTTATTTCCAAGTATCATTTGTGATTTATAAAAGGTGTTTCTTGATATTCTTATGAACTACAAGATCAAAGCTCATAAAAAATTACTCTAGATTGGAACCATTTAATGAACTGTTTTTGCTCTTCTTGTCTTGATTATAAACCAAACCCATGCATTGAAAAATTACCACGTTATGTTAGTAACAGCTGCAAATTAACCAAAATAACAATAGCACTTTCTATCTGATATCATATTGATTATGAGGGATAAGAAGCAGTTTGTAACTTCTATGTTCAATATTTTGGAGAGATCAAAATGATCGCTCAGAACCAGGCAGAAACTAAATAGAGATCAATAGAACAGACAAAGTTTGGAAAGGTGAGAGAGCTAAAGGAAAAATACAACTAATATCAATACAATGAAACTAACATCGACAAGATATTAGCATAAACCTCTGACAGTACAGAGTGTGAAGCAGAATTGACTTCAAATTAGAACATGACAAATAAAGTAAAGACAGACCAACTTTTATGAATTATGGGGGGTGAAATTCACTATCGCCCCGCTTGGGGTGCTAATTTTTAAAAGTTTGAAAAGTTAGCACCAGGCGGCAATGATTTCAAACTTTTGAAAAATTAGCCTTTTGCGCTCCAAGAAGGAAATGGAGTGTTAAATCAAGCGCTTCACTTCCTTCTTGAATCGCAATCGGTAGCAGGCGGGGCAGAGACTTTAGCAGCGTTGCTGCATTCAAAGGCTCCTTCCCTCCCTTAAAGGGAAGGGCCATCGTTGCAGGCTCTGCAATGTAAAAAGTACCTACCTGGACCACCAAAGCAGCCGTGATCATGCGAGATCAGCCCGGCACTCAAGCAGAGTGTTGGGCTGATCGATCGTGGGCAGGAACCCGCGAAAAAAACTGGAAGAAGAAAGGCAAGTTCTTTTTTTTTTTTTTACTTACCTCGGCCACCTCACCATTAATCATCGCCCCCGAAGCGGCCGGCAACCCGATGCACGCCTCCTGCAGCTGCCAGTGTTTTTGACTGGCGCTGCTGCAGGGGGCGGAAGTCAATTTCAGGTCCGGGGCGCTACGCACGGGGTTGACGTCACAATCTATTTCCTGCTCCTATTTCTTATGTTCTTATGTTGATCTCCGGGTGAAGGAGATTGGGGCACAACGCTGTAGCGGCGCTGCAAAACTCCCACTGAATATGGTGGGAGTCGATGTCAGCACTGCACCTGGTCGCAAAGCCATTTGCACCCCATTAGCATCCCCCGGGGGTGCTAACGGGAGGCGCAAAGGCACCCAATTTCGCCCCCATGGCCTCTCCACAAATCTCACAGCCGGGTAACCACCTATACAGCGGACTCTTTATAGAATCTACCATTATAAGATGCAAAAAGGATTTTGAAAACACCTCATAGTTCTGCCAATACCATTAGTCTGCTGCATCATTTCTAGAGGCTATACTTCATTTCTCAACGCCCCAGTTCCTACAGTATGAGAGGGGAGCAAACTGTATGCAAAAATGTTAAATCTCAAAAATCAGTAACTGCTCCTGAATTTCTTATGATTTGAGACATCTACATCAACTCTGTGCTCTTATTCAAATATGGTAACCATCAATCTCAGAAAACTCATTAAATTTATTAATTTTGATTACGTGTTGCAGGTTGATAGTCAAAACAATATTTAACTATGAGACCAGATTTGTCATACTTATTTACCCAGTTGCAGTTCAGGCTTTATTACTGTATAAAATCTGATTAGTTTTGTCCATCCACAGCTATTCATCATGGAGTGAAGTCTGGCTCAGTGATAGCAACGCGCCTCGGAGTCAGTAGGTTAGGGTTCAAGCCCTGCTTCAGATAGCCATGGCGAGCAGAGACTAGAGTTCCATTCTCTGAATACTGGGGTGTTATCCAGCGGGGTACTTGTGTGAGATGAGAGTGCAGTGCCTGACCCCATCCCACCCCACCCTCAACCCCCTCCACTGTATCTAGCTAGTACTCCTGGTAGGGGGTTGCAAGTCAGCCTAATGACCGGTCGTCCACATAAACAGGGTCTTGGCTATGGAAAACAACCCAGAGCACTATCTGTTGGATGTAAAAGCAAAAGAAATATGTTGACTCATATGCCACTAGGCATGGAAGAGAAAGAATTGTAAAACCGAAAGTGATGAAAACTATGCCATGCCACGGTTTACAGGTTTCCATGGCTTTAGTACAATGGCCACTGAAGTGGATTGCTACACACCTAACCGACAAGTCAGCCTAATGACCGGTCGTCCACATAAACAGGGTCTTGGTTATGGAAAACAACCCAGAGCACTATCTGTTGGATGTAAAAGCAAAAGAAATATGTTGACTCATATGCCTAACCGACTTTGCACTGAGGGTGATGAAGTAAAGCTGCAGAGTACTTCGGCAGCTTTCATAATATGCAGTTTTTGATCATATCACATAAGTGAAAATATTTTAGAGGTATTTACCACAAAATACTAAAGTACAATTTGGCTCATACTATGACATAACATTTCTTGAATTTACAATATTCTCAACAAAAAAGGGATTTTTGCTACATTTATTTTATGAATGTTAATGTAGCTCTCAAAGGATCATTCTGGAAAGAATCCAAATGCTACACTGCTATAATATGCTAATACACACCTCAAATTAATTAGTTTATGGTAAGCACTCTGTTCTGGTAGTACTTTAAAGGCATATTTTAAAAGTGCCATACTTTAGTGAGGCATAAGTGTTTTACTAAAATGCAAAGCAAATCAAGCATATATTGCACACTTAAGTTTCAATTTCTTAAAATATCACTCTTTCAATCAAGTTTCACAGCATCTCTCGTGAGCGGACCTCATTCCTCCCCCCGCCACCCCCACCCCCACTACCCCAAACATTGAAGCTATATTTTTTGATGTGATTTGCCACTGCAGAGGTTATATGACCAAAGCCAAACACTTAACCCACTTGGACTAAAACTTGTATGGAAATTTACATCGGCTTCTTACTTTATCAGTCTTTAGCACCTCACTCTGAACTTTTACCAGCTATAATGAACTGCAGTATTTATTACAACTTAACTACAGTACAACATTTATTATAACTACAGCATTTATTGCAATGTCCCACTCACCTCATCCACCAAACCCCCTTGGGATTAGCCAGTGGATCAACAATCACAATTCCCTCTTAAATTACCCGTTCACTCGTGAACAAGGCCCTTGCCATTCACAACCTTACTGTAGATCATTGTATTGACATTATGGCTTTGACGAAAACTTGGCTCACGGGTGGCGATACCTTGCCTCTTGCAGAAGCCTCCTGGCTTGTTTATACTTTCCACCATCAGCCCACCCAAACCGCTACAGTGGTGGTATGACCCTCATAACTAAAATTACACCTTGGTCTCCTCCCTACACCTCTGTCACCTTCTTCTCCTTCAAGCAACTCACCTTGTTCCAGCCCTCTCAACTCTCCTTTAAAATCCTCGGTCGACAACCTCCCCAAGTTTCTTACCGAAATATCCTCCTTCCTTTCCTCCTGGAGCCTCTGCACTGAGAGACTCCTCATACTCGGCGATTTCAATCTCCATCTCAACTCACCTTGCCCTCTCCTCTCTACTTTTATCCCCTCCTCAATCTCCTCTTTCAACCGCCATATAAACACTCCTACCCATATCAATGGCATCCTCCTGAACTTTGTCATCTCACAATGTCCATCTCTGGTCCATCATCTCAATCACAGACTAGCCCATCTCTAACCACTTCTTTGTATCCTTCATCACCCACTTCCCCCAGCCCTACCAACCCCATTTCGTTCCGTGTCTGCCTCTAGAATAAACTCTCTCCCAAACCACTTACTGCAATTTAAAACTCGCAACTTTTGAGCTTTTAGATCACCATTTGCCACAGTATTTCTGCAGCCATTGATTTACTCAACCTTGCCCTTGTCCCCAGAAAAACCCTTTCTCCCACGTTCGTCAAACTCCATCTTCGCTCCCTCAAGTCCAAGGAGCACAGACGTGTGTATTTGGCACACAACTGTTTTAGCCATCCATCGCCATATCTGGTTGGACCACATCAAGCACCATTGGACCTTTCTCTGCTCTGCGAAAACCACCCACTTTGCCAGGATCATGACAGAAAACAAATATAATCCGCAGCTTCTTTTTTCCACTACCAACTGTCACCTTAAACTCCTCTCCCCTGCTCCCTCCACATTCACCTCCAACAAATGCGAGGAGTTCATGGAGTTCTTTGTCGCGAAGATGGACTCCATCTGTTCAGCTGCCTCTGTCGCAACCTTGCCCTTTTCCACAGCGCCAAGCCTCCACCAAGGTTACCCCTTGTCCTGAATCTGCGTCTTTCTCTAGCTTATCTCCTAATCTCCCCTCATGTTCCCTCCAATCTCATTTTGTCCTTGAGGCCCACCTTCTGCTTCCTTGACGTCACTCCCAATAAACTGCTAACCCCTCAACTTCCATTCCTGTACCCTATGCTAGCTTATATTGTAAATGATTTCTTCTCCTCAGGTACTGTCCACCTCCCTTTCAAAACCAATGTCATCGCCCTCCTCCTCAAACGTTCTGTCCCTGGAAACAACCGCTCCATCTCCAAGAACATGCTGTCTCCACCGAAATCTAAGAACATAAGAAATAGGAGCAGGAGTAGGCTATTTGGCCCCTCGAGATCATGGCTGATCTTCTACCTCAACTCCACTTTCCTGCACTATCCCCATATCCCTTGATTCCCTTAATATCCAAAAATCTATCGATCTCTTGAATATACTCAAGGAGATAGGAGCAGACTAAGAAAAATTCAAAAAAGGGTTTAGAATGCATGTTCGTAAACGCACAAAGTGTGGTGAATAAGGTTGGTGAGCTACAAGCACAATTAGCTGTGTGGCAATATGATGTTGTGGCAATAACAGAAACGTGGCTTAAAATCAGTGAGGACTGGGCACTTTATATTCAAGGGTACAAGGTGTTCAGAAAAGATAGGGAAGGAAAAAAGGGAGGTGGGGTGGCAGTGCTGATTAAGGAAAACATTGTAGTGTTGGAAGGGGAGGATGTTCTTGAGGGGACAAAGACAGAATCCGTTTGGTTAGAGTTGAGGAGCAAAAAGGGTATGGTCACGCTATTGGGGGTATTCTATAGGCCTCCAAATAGTGAGAGGGAGGTAGAGGAGCAAATCTGTAGGGAAATCGCAGAGATATGCAAAAGCTATAGAGTGGTGATATTGGGGGACTTTAATTACTCAAACATCGATTAGGATAATGCTAGGGTAAAGGGAAAGGAGGCAGAGGAATTTCTGAAATGTGTTCAGGAAAATTGTCTTGGCCCAACTAGAAAGGAGGCATTGCTGGATCTGGTGCTGGGGAATGAGGTGGGCCAGGTCGACCAAGTGTCTGTGGGAGAACACTTGGGTATGAGTGATCATCGTATAAGATTTAGATTAGCAATGGAGAGGAGCAAGGAACAATCTAGAGTGGAACTTCTAAACTGGAATAGGGCTAACTTCATTGGGACGCGAAAGGATCTAGCCAGGGTAAAATGGAACCAAAGACTGACAGGACTGTAATGTAATGGAACAATGGGTGATCTTTAAGGAGCAGATGTTCCAAATACAGGCTAGGTACATTCCAATAAGAGGGAAGGGTAAGGGAACTAAAGCAAGGGCTCCTTGGAGGACGAGGGAGATAGTGAAGATGATGAAACAAAAAAAAGAGGGTGTATGATGCATGTCAGGTGAATTCTTCAAGGGAGAAACAGACAAAATACAGTAAGTTGAGAGGGGAAGTGAAGTTGAAAATAAGATTGGCAAAGAGAATGAGAGTAGAATGGCGGTCAACATAAAAGGGAACCCAAAAATCTTCTACCGGCATGTAAACAGTAAACGGGTAGTAAGAGGCGGGGTGGGCCCTATTAGGGACAAAGATGGTGATATCTGCTTAGAGGCACAGGGCAAGGCTAGAATACTCAATGAGTACTTTGTATCGGTGTTTACTAAGGAGGTGGATGTTGACAAAATATCGGTAGAAGCAATGGAAGGGGTGAAAATTGATAGACGGGATGTACTAGAAAGGCTGGGTATGCTTAGAGTGGATAAGTCGCCTGGTCCAGATGGCTTGCATCCCAGGTTGCTAAGGGAATTGGGGGAGGAGATAGTGGAAGTGCTTGCCATAATTTTCCAATCTTCCCTAGATGTGGGGGAGGTGCCTGAGGATTGGAAAGTGGCAAATGTGACACCATTGTTCAAGAAAGGGTGTAAGGACAATCCTCGTAACTACAGGCCGGTCACTTTAACATTAGTGGTGGGTAAAGTTTTAGAAACAATAATCAAGGAAAAAATTAACTGGCACTTGGAGAGGTTTAAGCTAATTAAGGAGAGCCAACATGGATTTGTTAAAGGCAGATCGTGTTTGACTAATCTAATTGAATTTTTTGATGACGTAATAGAGAGAATTGATGAAGGGAATGCAGTGGATGTTGTCTACATGGGTTTTAGGAAGGCGTTTGACAAAGTACCACATAGAAGGCTGGTTAACAAAATTGAGGCTCATGGAATAGGTGGATCAGTGGCAGCTTGGATAAGGAATTGGCTTAAGGATAGAAAACAGTGAGTTGTGGTAAATGGCTGTTTTTCAGACTGGAAGATGGTAGACAGTGGTGTTCTCCAAGGGTCAGTGCTGGGGCCACTGCTATACATATATGACCCCCTGGATATTGGAATACAGAGTAGAATTTCTAAATTTGCCGATGATACCAATCGACTGCAACAGGACATAGAAAGGCTAGCAGAATGGGCAGACAAGTGGCAGATGGAATTTAACACAGAGAAGTGTGAGGTGATGCATTTTGGCAGACAGAACAGGGAGAGGCAATATACACTTAATGGCACAGTTTTAAAGAGTGTGCAGGGACAGAGGGACCTGGGAGTTAATGTGCATAGGTCCCTGAAGGTGGCAGGACATATTGAGAGAGTGGTTAACAAAGCATATGGGATCTTGGGCTTCATAAATAGAGGTATTGAGTACAAAGGTAGAGAAGTTATGCTGATCCTTTATAAAGCGCTGATTAGACCACAATTGGAGTATTGCGTCCAGTTCTGGTCACCACACTTTAGGAAGGATGTGAAGGCCCTCGAGAGGGTGCAGAGGAGATTTACCAGAATGGTTCCGGGATGGGGGATCTTAGCTACAAGGACAGGTTGGAGAATCTGGATTTGTTTTCATTAGAGGAAAGGAGGTTGAGGGGTGATTTGATAGAGGTGTACAAGATTATGACGTGTTTGGATAGGCTAAACGGGGAAAGGCTGTTCCCACTAGTTGATGGTACAAGGAATAGGGGACACAGATTTGAGGTTTTGGGCAAGAGATACAGGGGGGACCTGAGGAAAAACATTTATATGCAGCGAGTGGTGCTGACCTGGAATTCGCTGCCGACGGAAGTGGTGGAAGCAGAGACACTCAATGTTTTCAAGGGGAAACTGGATAGGCACTTGAGGGAAATAAACTTGCAGGGCTACGGGGACAAAGTGGGGGAATGGGACTGACTGGAATGCTCTAGAGAGCCGGCACAAACTCGATGGGCCGAATGGCCTCCTTCTATGCTGTTATGACTCTATGACTGAGCCTCCACAGCCCTCCGGGGTAGAGAATTCCAGATTCACCACCCTCTGAGTGAAGAAATTTCTCCTCATCTCAGTCCTAAATGGCCGACCCCTTATTCTGAGACTGTGACCCCTGGTTCTAGACTCCCCAGCCAGGGGAAACATCCTCCCTGCATCTACCCTGTCAAGCCCTTTAAGAATTTTGTATGTTTCAATGAGATCACCTCTCATTCTTCTAAACTCTATAGAGAATATAGGCCTAGTCTACTCAATCTCTCCTCATAGGACATTTCCCCCATCCCAGGAGTCAGTCTGGTGAACCTTCGTTGTACTCTCTCTATGGCAAGTATATCCTTCTGTGCCCATCTTTCCAGCAACTTCATGTCTGAATCTCTCCAACAGGTTTTCACCCGTGCCACAGCATTGAAACAGCCCTAATTAAAGTCATAGATAACATTTTCTGTGACTGTGGTGCACTATCACTCCTCATCCTTCTCAACCTCTCTGCAGCCTTTGACACGGTCAACCACACCATCGTCCTCCAATGCTGTGCAGTGCACCCTCCGTTGTCCTGATCGGCGAAACTCCCCTGACCTGGCTCCACTATTACGTATTTAATTGTAGTCAGAGCATCTCCAGAAATGGCTTCTCTTCTCATTCCTGCACAATTACCTCTGGAATCCCCCAAGGGTCTATCCTTGGCCTCTCCTCTTCCTCATCTACATGCTGGCCCTTGGTGACATCATCCAAAGACATGGTGTCACGATCACTCTGTCTCTGCATTGTCAAACTGCTTGTCCAACATCCAGTTTTGGATCAGTCACAATTTCTTCAGATTAAACATCGAGAAGTCCAAAGCCATCATCTCTGTCACCTGCCAGAAACTACGTACCTTCACCACATAGTCCATCCCCCTCCAGTGACCATCCCAGATTGAACCAGAAGTTTTGTAACCTCAGCATCCTATTTGCACGGCCTTGCTCAGACTGGCAGTGGGCTGAAGTTTTTTTTAATTTTTTTATTTTTATAAATGGGACCATTCCTGCTCCTCCTGGCCCCAGAAAAATAAAAGTTAAAAACTTCCACAGTTGTTTTTTTAAGCAGCTTCCAGCAGTCCCTTTAAGGAATGTTGGATAAGCCTCTCAACACCTGGTACAGCTGTGCAGTGCACACTCTGTTCATTTGTACCTGAAAAATGCAATCGAGGTGCTACAACTGCAACAGGACCAGATTTACATGTTTAAGCAGCCTCCCTGCGGAAAAAGGTAGCTCGTCCATTTACAGGCCCGCCTGAAAATTGCATCAGGCAGACCTTGGATGTCAATGGGACTGTCGAGGTGCCCCGCAAATTTTCAACTGCTGGCCACCAGTTTTAACAGCCTGAGATGGGTGGCCAGCAATTGAAAATTGTCCCCTCTGTCTCTGCCACTCGAGCTCTAGAATGGTAAATATGAATGAGTGCTTTAATAAAATCATTGAAATTTATGGCACAGATGGAGGCCATTCGGCCCATCGCGTCTGTGCCAGCCGAAAAAGAGCTATCCAGCCTAATTCCACTTTCCAGCTCTTGGTCCGTAGCCTTGTAGGTTACGGCACTTCAAGTGTATATCGAAGAACTTTTTAAATGTGATGAGCGTTTCTGCCTCTACCACCCTTTCAGGCAGTGAATTCCAGACCCACACCACCCTCTGGGTGAAAACATTTCTCAATTCCCCTCTAATCCTTATATGAATTACTTTAAATCTATTCCCCAGGGTTATTGACCTCTTTGCTAGGGGACATAGGTCCTTCCTATCACACTATCTCAGCCCCACATCATTTTATACACCTCAATTAGGTCTCCTCTCAGTCTCCTCTGTGCCAAAGAAAACAACCCCAGCCTATCCAATCTTCCCACATAGCTAAATTCTCCAGTCCTGGCAACAAATAAATTATGTAAATAAAAAAATTCTAGTATATGCATTGTTTTAATGATCTTATATTTCAAAAATTCATGCTTTATGCGGTTTCTAATTTTCAGATGCTTTGTTTTGTCAGCAATTTTTAATCACTGGCAAAGTGGCTAGGAACGATAGCAAAATACTGCAGATGTTGGAAATCCGAAATAACAACAGAAAATGCTGGAAAAACTCAGCAGGTCAGGCAACATCCGTGGAGAGAAATTTGAGTTGACGTTTCGGGTCGAACCCTTCTTCAAAACTGGAAAGTGGTGCTTATAAACAGCAAGTCCTCTGTGAATGGCCAGTCTTGCTGTCAGTCAGAAACATTTTTAAATTTTACCTCCAAATAGATCATTTGCCCAAGATAAAAGGTTAAAGTCCTAATGTTATGGTTACATTGTTCAGTTTTTTTTAATCCAAATAAATTAGTTGTCTAGCACATTTGCTGGTTTTTCCTTTTAACCATAAACTGGAAGAAACAAAAAATAACTGTATATATTAAAGTGGAGACAGAAACTCTTCATGTTTGCAAATAATATCAAACTACAAAGGACTGCAAACAACCAAGAATACACTGATCAAATAGAAAAGGGCTGGACAGATTGAGGAGCTGGGCTGAATAGTTGCAGATGTCATTTAATGTGTAAAAATACAAGTCATGAGATTGGTGAAGGTTAACAAACAATTGCAATACAAACTAAATTCTACAGGTCACAACACTGGAGAGGGTTTTGGGCATATGGATGGATAGATCGCTGCAGCCACCATGGAAGCAGTAAAGACAGGCTGTATAGGCAGAGGAATACAGCACAAATGTCAGGAAGCGATTGAGTTTGTACAGAGCACTGGTCTGGCGCCACCTAGAGTACTGTGCACAGATCTGGTCACTATATTATGGTGTGGAGATGCCGGAGTTGGACTGGGGTGGACAAATGTAAGAAGTCACACAACACCAGGTTATAGTCCAACAGCTTTATTTGAAATCACAAGCTTTCGGAGCGCTGCTCCTTCACCTGAAGAAGGAGCAGCACTCCGAAAGCTTGTGATTTCAAATAAAGCTGTTGGACTATAACCTGGTGTTGTGTGACTTCTTACTATATTATGGGAAAGACATCCAGGTATTAAACAAGGTGTAGCGAGAGCAACTAAGTGGATAACTGGAAGAGATTGCAAAAGCTTGGAATGTTTACATTGAAGAGAGGGCTCTGGAGTGATCTTATTAAAGTATTTATGATACTACAGAATATTTGAACAATCACAAAATCATAGAATGGTTACAGCACAGAAGGCGGCCATTCGGCCCGTCGAGCCCGTGTCGACTTGCAGCTAGTCCCACTCCCTCGCCCTTTAGCCCTGCAATTTTTTTTCCCTTCAAATACTTATCCAACTCCCTTTTGAAAGATAAGATCGAGCCTGCCTCCACCACCCCTTCAGGCAGTGCATTCCAGATCTTAACCACTCGCTGCGTAAAAAAGTTTTTTCTTACGTCGCCTTTGGTTCTTTTGCCAATCACCTTAAATCTGTGTCCTCTGGTTCTCGACCCTTCTGCCAATGGGAACAGTTTCTCTCTATCTACTCTGTCCAGACCCCTCATGATTTTGAATGCCTCTATCAAATCTCCTCTCAATCTTCTCTGCTCCAAGGAGAACAACCCCAGCTTCTCCAGTCTATCAACGTAACTGAAGTCCCTCATTCCTGGAATCATTCTCGCAAATCTTTTCTGCACCTTCTCCAAGGACTTCACATTCTTCCTAAAGTGTGGTGCCCAGAATTGGACACAGTACTCCAGTTGGGGCCAAACCAGTGTTTTATACAGGTTCATCATAATTTCCACGCTTTTCTACTCAATAGCTCTATTTATGAAGCCCAGGATCCCGTAAGCCTTTTTAACTGCTTTCTCAACCTGCCCTGCCACCTTCAACGATTTGTGCACACATACCCCGAGGTCTCTGTTCATGCAACCCCTTTAGGATTGTACCATTTAGTTTATATGTCCTCTCCCCATTCTTTCTACCAAAATGTATCACTTCACACTTTTCTGCATTAAATTTCATCTGCCACATATCCGCCCATTTCACCAGCCTGTCTATGTCTTCCTGAAGTCTATCACTCTCCTCCTCACTGTTCACTATACTTCCAAGTTTTGTGACATCTGTAAATTTTGAAATTGTGCCCTGTACACCCACGTCCAAGTCATTAATATATATCAAGAAAAGCAGTGGTCCTAGGACCGATCCCTGGGGAACACCACTGTATACCTTCCTCCAGTCCGAAAAACAACCGTTCACCTCTACTCTCTGTTTCCTGTCACTTAGCCAATTTCGTATCCATGCTGCCACTGTCCTTTTTATTCCATGGGCTTCAACTTTGCTGGCAAGCCTATTACGAGGCAGATTTTGCGGTGGGTATGGCATACTCCGAGTACGCAGTCATACCACCTTTGAAATATACTGCAAGTTCGGGATTTCTGCATGCGCCTGTGCTAAATCCCCAACTTGCGATCTGTCAAGATATGCCTTGATAGCTGATCCGCACCGACAGGAAATACTAATTGCTGGCACAGAGTTGGGCTAATTGCCCACCAACTGCCCGGCAATTACGTCAGAAAATTTTGCGGTTAGTGAAAGCAGGCACAGGAGCCTGTTTCACGGTGAAAGGAACCCATTTATTAGTAAAGCCCGGGAACAGATGCTTAGTTACAACCATGAATACATTTATTGGTTTGGGCAGAGGCGGGACATATACCATCTAATGTAAAATTATGTTGTACATTTAATTCTCAATACCCTGAGAAACAGCCATGGAAATAAAAAAAACATGAACGAACCTACTACGCCTGCGTACGATCACCAACCTCAAAGTATCCTTTCCAACACACAAGATTAGATAATTATATTTTTCATGCACATTTCCCCATTACATTTATATCATACGTGTATACAATTTCTGCAGCACTGCAGCTTTCCTGCTCCTGTTACTTCCATACCATTTCAGGTACATTTTATACATGCAAGAATGAGTTGCCGCTTTCTGTAATTGAGCAGATTCAGAAGCAAAACCTTTCAGTTAATAAATGACTGTAATTAAATATAATCACTTTTTCCAAACGAAAACGATCTAATTGCAAAACCGCCAGCCAAGGGCATTTTATATTGCTTTCGAGTGGCATCTGATCCAATTTAAAACAACAAGGAAAGGTGTAACAACTGTAACCTTAATCTTTGAAAGACTGAATTGAATAGCTGCTCACTTGCACGCACGCACAAATGTGTACATTTCTAGATTATTCAAATAATACTGTAATTTGCAACTGTGCTTTGTGTACTTTTATTTGCACTTTATAATAATCAGTCGTGGATTTTTTTTAATAATGTAGTTATTATGGAAACGTACATAAGCTGCCAAATAGTTTTTAAAATGTAATTTCATATAAGAGACTGAAAGAAGTTTCTGTGGGTGTGGCTTAGTTTTGACAGCTTTTGTGGGCGTGTCTTCCCTTACTCATAGGCTGTACGCTGCACTCCTGGCCTCCCTGATGTAATACGCCGCACAGAACTCTGCAGCGGCGAACAGCAAGTCTACGTGTGGGGCCTCGCACAAGGTAAGTTCGTATTCTTTTTGTAGGTTGGCGGTGTACTCCGTAGCTACGCCGCCGACTGCAATTTTTGGGCCAACATGTTTAACAGAGTCAAAGATTCTTTAACAAGACGGGGTAATTCAAACTGAGAGGAGGGAGGGTGAACTGCAGTTTAGATTCAACTACGCGGAGCATGGTGAATATATAGAATGGGCTGTCAACGAAGGCAGTGGGGAGTAACTATTATTCAAGAGAGAGATGGAGAAGTACCTGCTGAAAAATTTGATAGAACAATACAAGAAGTATGATGTAATGATATTTCCTAGACTGAATCTGGCCAAATTGGCTTTTCCGGCATTCTTGCATCTCTCACACAATTTCTCTCTTGCTCTCTCCATATACATCAGTCTTTCTGTTTCTCTTTCATTATATCTGTGATTGTGTCCCTCACTTTTTCTGTGTGTGTCTGTTTTAACCCCTAAGGCATGAATGCACTTTTTATCCCTTACATACACCTCCTCTCCCACA
This sequence comes from Somniosus microcephalus, assembly GCF_052327205.1. Lineage (NCBI taxonomy): Eukaryota > Metazoa > Chordata > Chondrichthyes > Squaliformes > Somniosidae > Somniosus > Somniosus microcephalus. The sequence continues at coordinate 247,787,818 of NC_140990.1, read as the reverse complement.
CACACACTCTTTATACACACACACGCACATGTTCTCTCTCACCCATAGCCATCCTGCTCTCCCCCATATGCAGCACCCTCCCTTTCTCCCCCCATGTGCACCCATCCTCCCCTCTCCCTTTCTCACTACATCCCCAAAACACGATCATTGTAAGCGTGTGAAAACTGCAATATATCAGAAAACCCAATTCCCTGTTTTCGGCCCCGCTTTAATTTCCCATCGCTTAATACAAAGTCCATCCCTCTGCTCGGACACCTTTTCAGGCTAACCCAAACCGTTCACAACATACATGTCCTGTTCAACCCGCAGCTTCGTTTCAGACTTCATATCCCCTTTCTCACAAAATCCACTTACATCACTTAAACAGATATGCTGATCTCTGCCGCTTCACCACTGAGACTCAATTATTCCAATGCTCTCCTTGCTGACCGCCTTTCCTCATCCGTCTAGAAACCTGAACTTGTAAAACTCTACCACGTGTATCATTTCCTGCACCAAGTCTCACTCCCCATCCTAACTGACCTATATTAGCTCCCTGTCCTTCAATACATTACATTTGAAATCCTCATCTTTGCCTTTAAACCCTCCATTGTCTCACTACTTTATTTCTGCAATTTGTGCCAGCCTTGTATTTGTACTGGACTCCCCACCCTAAGCACTCTGATCTTCTGACTCTGGTCTTTTGTGCAAACCCCTCTACCTCCCCTCTGTCCCACTATTTACAGCACAGCCTTCACTTACGTGGGTCCTAATCTTTGGAATTTCCTCCCTAGAACTCTCTGCCTCCCTCCTCTTCAAAAACCATCTCAAAACCCATCCCTTTGACCAAGCCTTTAGTCACATTTCCTATCCTCTTCATTCCTGACGATGTCCTTTTTCCTTAAACCTATCTGTGAAACACCTTGGGACATTCTTTACATTAAAGGTATTATACAGATGCAAGTTGTTGATTTCAATTTTACAACTGTGATTGAAAAAAATACTGGTTACTAATGTTTAGTTTGGGTAATTGTGCTCTCCTTTTGGGTGGGAATGTGTGTGCTGAAAGTAGACACTTACTTAAGTAGAGCATCAGCGTTATCAACATAAGAAAAGGGCAGGGAAACAACATCAGGCCCATCAAGCCTGCTTCATCCAGACATGGTGTAACCACATGCAACATTGACTTATTTCTTAATGGCACAATCTCCTGGGAGAGGCAAATAAAGAGAAGAAAACCTGCAGCCAATTCATGAACTCGAAAAATTCCTCTTCTAAGTCCCGAATGCAATCAAGCAAATCTCTAAGAAACTGCAGTAGCCCATGACTCCTCAGTCACAGTTAACTAGAATTTCCCTTTATAACTTGAAGTATCCTCTTTATCCAGGCATTTGTCAAGCTCCCCTTTAAAGAACTGTAGCAATCCATAATTAGACAGAATACTCCAAGAGTAGACATATCAATGCATTATATATAGTAAGCTTCCTTTTATACTTGATGGTCCTATCAACACAACCTAAAACCCTACTTGCTTTTCTTATAGTCACATCACACTGCGTGTACATCTTTAACGAGTGGTGAACTAATACCCCAGGTCTCTTTATTGAATCACTACATTTAACAGGTATCCTTGCATAGTACAAGTTTCTCAACACCAATATAAGATACTGCATTTGTCCACATTGAAAAACATCTGCAACACAGAGACCTATTGCCCTCAATTGTCTAACCCAACATGCAGCCCATTGATTGGTCTTAATTATTCACCCAGTGTGTATTTCCATGTCATTCTCGAATTTCAGTTAGGCCCTCATCTAAATCATTAAGGAAAATTCTGAATAGCAACAGTCCCAACACAGAGTCTTGTGGAAATCCACTCATGATCAGGCCCCATTCAGATCTACTCCCATGAATGACAACCCTCTCTCTGAGATTTCAATCATTTACCTAACCAGCATAATCCATCTGTCCAATACTCCCATATTACTTTTATTTTATCTAATAGCTTAATATGGGGCACTTTATCAAATGCTTTTTGGAAATCAAGGTACATAACATCAACAGAAGTACCATCATCCACCATACTGATCACTACTTTCCTCCAAAACAACCACAGAGTAAGGAATTTCCATTGTTTCCCCCCGTCAATTGATGATTATATTATCCAATCCAGAAGCCTAGTAGGCAATTGGAACTGCAAGCTGCTATACAAAGAAACAATACAGTAAAAGAAAAGAAAGACTTGCATTTATATAGCACCTCTCACGACCACTGGACTTCTCAAAGCGCTTTACAGCTAATTAATTTCTTTTTGAAGTGGAGTCACTGTTGTAATGTAGGATACCCGGCAGCCAATTTGCGAACAGCAATGTGATAATGACCAGATAATGTTTTTTTTAATGTTGGTTGAAGGATAAGTATTGGCCAGGACACCAGGGATAACTCCCCTACTCTTCTTCAAAATAGTGCCTGCCATGCGATCTTTTACATCCACCCGAGAGCGCAGACGGGGCCTTGGTTTAACGTCTCATCCGAAAGACGCCACCTCTGACAGTGCAGCACTCCCTCAGCACTGCACTGGAGTGTCAGTCTAGCTTTATGTGCTCATGTCACTGGAAAATTTAAGCCTGATGCTTCTATCTTGTTCCTAATTAATTTTATTACCTGGAAGATGGTTAGTTTACTCTATTACTTCGAAGAGCTTCTTAATAGGTTTACCAGTAAAATTAAAAAAGCATCATCTGCAAAAACCTATGTTTCAGACACCTTAGTCTTGTAATCATGTACAAAATTCTGAGTCTTCAGGTAATGTTCACTTACATTAATTCTATAAGGTGACTTACTGGGATTAAAAAAACTTCCCAACTATATATATCTAGTGTGGTAAACTGAAAAACAAAGCAACTCAGCAGCATGAAAGTAACATCAGTTGGTTGATACTTCCATTTCAAAGTATCATGGTGAACCATATGCTTCCCTGCTACCAAATGCACGCGTTATGATTCTAGTAAGCTACCTAATAATTAATGCCTTCCGTAATGGTACAGAAGCTGGTGCCAGCAGAGCTTTGTCTACAGGGACCAACTGGACTCCCCACTATTGTGTGTCCAGTGAGTCTGTGTGCACCTTTCATTGTTACCTCAAGGGTACTCATAAGTGGCAACCTCGGATGATTACAATATGAATCTGGAAGACAATGATTCCAATGTTTTAACTTTCTTATCCTCCGAAAATGGAGTATTGAACAATTGGTGCCCACAAAAAACCGAAGAACATGGACAATAGTTTCTGGTGTACTTCCTTATTGTGTTGGGATTAGTCTATATACTTTCCTAATCAGGAATGAGTCATTCTGGATTATATTCACACTTCAAGATGAGATTTTCAATGCCAGTTTAGACGTTCCTTGAAACTTATTTTCAATTGGAATAACAGTTACCAGTTTTAATGATTTCCAGAAACTCCTTCCAATATTTGACACTGACTTCAAAACCAAGACTTAGTATACATCTAAATTTTTCAGCAATACATCAAGCCAAAAATGCTCAATATGCTAAAAATAATAATTCAAGGTCACACGCTGAAAATGTATATATTGCAGTCAAGAAATGCGTGGATGTAGTATGAATGCAAGACAACAGCTGGCAAAAAAGTTCTGAAGATGCAGCCAGTTTAGGGATCGTTATCATACAAGATACAGGAAGAGGAAGTGATGTGGTCAGAATGAAAATCTCAAACAAAAGCACACAAAAAATCCCTATTTCTACCATTACGCTGCCTCGCTTACTCATAGCATAGAATAATCAACAACAACTTGTATTTATATAGCGCCTTTAATGTAGTAAAATGTCCCAAGACGCTGCACAGGAGTATTTTAAGACAAAAAAATTTGACACCAATCCACACAAGGATAAATTAGGACAGGTGACCAAAAACTTGGTCAAAAAGGTAGGTTTTAAGGAGCGTCTTAAAGGAGGAAAGAGAGGTAGTGAGGCGGACAGGTTTAGTCAGGGAATTCCAGAGCTTAGGGCCTAGGCAACAGAAGGCACAGCCACCAAAGTTTGAGCGATTATAATCAGGGATGCTCAAGAGGGTAGAATTAGAGGAGCGCAGATATCTCGGGTTGTGGGGCGGAGGGAGATTACAGAGATAGGAAGGGGCGAGGCCATGGAGGTATTTGAAAACAAGGATGAGAATTTTGAAATCGAGGTGCTGCTTAACCAGGAGCCAATGTAGGTCAGCGAGCACAGGGGAGATGGGTGAACGGGACTTGGTGCGTTAGGACACAGGCAGCCGAGTTTTAGATGAGCTCAAGTTTACGTAGGGTAGAACATGGGAGGCCAGCCAGGAGTGCGTTGGAATAGTCAAGTCTAGAGGTAACAAAGGCATGGATGAGGGCTTCAGCAGCGGATGAGCCGAGGCAAGGGCGGAGACGGCGATGTTACAGAGGTGGAAATAGGCGGTCGGCGAGAATTTCAGCGACAGCAGCGGGGCTATAAAGGCTCCAAGAGACCAGGTAGGCCTCACAGCGTCGGTGGGAATTTCAGCAGCGGCAGCAGGGCTATAAAAGGCTCCAAGAGACCAGGTAGGCCTCACAGCGTCGGTGGGAATTTCAGCGGCGGCAGCAGGGCTATAAAAGGCTCCAAGAGACCAGGTAGGCCTCACAGCGTCGGCGGGAATTTCAGCAGCAGCAGCAGGGAATTTCAGCAGCAGCAGCAGGGCTATAAAAGGCCCCAGAGACCAGGTAGGCCTCACAGCGTCGGTGGGAATTTCGGCAGCGGGGCTATAAAAGGCTACAAGAGACCAGGTAGGCCTCACAGCGTCGGCGGGAATTTTAGCGGCAGCAGCGGGGCTATAAAAGGCTCCAAGAGACCAGGTAGGCTTCAGAGCGTCGGCGGGAATTTCAGCGGCGGCAGCGGGGCTATAAAAGGCTTCAAGAGACCAGGTAGGCCTCACAGCGTCGGCGGGAATTTCAGCGGCAGCAGCGGGGCTATAAAAGGCTCCAAGAGACCAGGTAGGCTTCAGAGCGTCGGCGGGAATTTCAGCAGCAGCAGCGGGGCTATAAAAGGCTCCAAGAGACCAAGTAGGCTTCAGAGCGTTGGCGGGAATTTCAGCGGCAGCAGCGGGGCTATAAAAGGCTCCAAGAGACTAGGTAGGTTTACCAATCTCCAATCTCACAGAGAGGGAGAGAAGTAAAAAGTAATCGAAGTGTGATTTCACCAGAAAGCAGGCAAGTGATTGGTTGTTGAGTATTTCTCTCTTTTTAAACTTTAACTCTGTGGTTTATAGTTTCTAAGCTCTCTGTGGTGTAGCGGGGACTGTTTGTAAACCAGGACCTTTAAATATACCATTTAACTGTAGTGAAATTGGTGGGATTGATTTGATTTAATTTAATTGCAATTAACTAAAGGGTAAGTCATGGCACGACAGCCCGTTGCTGTGGTATGCTCCTCCTGCGATATGTGGGAACTCAGGGACACTTCCTGTGTCCCTGACCACCATGTGTGCAGGAAGTGTGTCCAGCTGCAGCTCCTGGCAGACCGCATTGCGGCGCTGGAGCTGCGATTGGATTCATACTGGACCATTCGCAATGCTGAGGACGTCGTGAATAGCACGTTTGATCAGTTGGTCACACCACAGGTAAAGGTTGGACAGGCAGAAAGGGAATGGGTGACCAACAGACAGAGTACTAGGCACAGGCAGGTAGTGCAGGGGTCCCCTGTGGACATCCCCCTCTCAAACAAACAGTACTTTGAGTACTGTTGGGGGGGATGGCTTATCAGAGGAAGGCAGCAGCAGCCAACTTCCTGGCACCAGGGGTGGATCTGCTGCACAGGACGGGAGGAAAAAGAGGGGTAGAGCTATAGTAATAGGGGATTCTATTGTAAGGGGAATAGATAGGCGTTTCTGCGGCCGCAAACGAGACTCCAGGATGGTGTGTTGCCTCCCTGGTGAAAGGGTCAAGGATGTCTGAGCGGCTGCAGAACATTTTGGAAGGGGAGGGTGAACAGCCAGTTGTCGTGGTGCATATAGGTACCAACGATATAGGTAAAAAACGGGATGAGGTCCTAAAAGCTGAGTATCGGGAGTTAGGAGGTAAATTAAAAAATAGGACCTCAAAGGTAGTAATCTCAGGGTTGCTACCAGTGCCACGTGCTAGTCAGAGTAGAAATAGAAGGATATTTCAGATGAATACGTGGCTAGAGGAATGGTGTGAGGGGGAGAGATTCAAATTCCTGGGACATTGGAACCGGTTCTGGGGGAGGTGGGACCAGTTCAAACCGGCCGGGACCGATGTCCTAGGGGGGAGTGTTTGCTGGTGCTTTGGGGGAGGGTTTAAACAAATGGCAGGGGGTTGGGAACCTGAGCAGAGGGACAGAGGAAAGGGAAACAAGGTTAAAAGAAAAAGATAGGAAGGAGAAAAACAAAAGTGGCAGTCAGAGAAATCAACAGTTTAAATCAAACATGGCCACAGTAAATAATAATTCTAATAGGTCTAAGAGCGTTAAAAAAACAAGCCTGAAGGCTTTGTGTCTTAATGCGGGGAGCATTTGTAATAAGGTGGATGAATTAGCTGCGGAAATAGAGGTAAATGATTATGATTTGATTGGGATTACGGAAACATGGCTCCAGGATGGCCAAGGCTGGGAACTCAACATCCAGGGGTATTCAATATTCAGGATAGGCAAAAAGGAAAGGGAGGTGGGGTAGCAATGCTGGTTAAAGAAGGGATTAACACAATTGTAAGGAAGGATATTAGCTCTGATGATGTGGAATCTGTATGGGTAGAACTGAGAAATACCAAGGGGCAGAAAACGTTAGTGGGAGTGGTATATAGACCTCCAAACAGTAATGCGGAGGTTGGGGATGGCATTAAAAGGGAAATTAGAGAAGCGTGCAATAAGGGCACAGCAGTCATCATGGGTGACTTTAATCTACATATAAATTGGGCTAACCAAATTAGTAACAATATTGTGGAGGAGGAATTCCTGGAGTGTTTACGGGATGGTTTCCTGGACCAATATGTCGAGGAACCAACCAGAGATCAGGCCATCTTAGACTGGGTATGATGTAACGAGAAAGGATTAATTAACAATCTTGTTGTACGAGGCCCCTTGGGTCGGAGCGATCATAATATGATCGAATTCTTCATTAAGATGGAGAATGAAGTTGTTGACTCAGAGACTAGGGTCCTGAATTTAAATAAAGGAAACTACGATGGTCTGAGGCGCGCGTTGGGTAGGATTGATTGAGGAATGTCACTCAAAGGGTTGACGGTGGATAGGCAATGGCAAACATTCAAAGACCACATGGATGAACTACAGAATTTGTTCATCCCAGTTTGGCATAAAAATAAAACAAAAAAGGTGACTCAACCGTGGTTAACAAGGGAAATTAGGGATAGCATAAGATCTAAGGAGAGGACATATAAATTGGCCAGAAAAAGCAGTAAACCTGAGGATTGGGAGCAGTTTAGGATTCAACAAAGGAGGACAAAGGGATTAATTAAGAAGGGGAAAATAGAATGAGAGTAAGCTTGCAGGGAACATAAAAACTGACTGTAAAAGCTTTTATAGATATGTGAAGAGAAAAAGATTGGTGAAGTCAAGCGTAGGTCCCTTGCAGTCAGAATCAGGGGAATTTATAAATGGGGAACAAAGAAATGGCAGACCAATTAAATATATATTTTGGTTCTGTCTTCACAAAGGAGGACACAAATAACCTCCCAGAGATGTCGGGGAACATAGGGTGTGATGAAACGGAGGAACTGAAAGAAATCAGTATTTGTAGGGAAATGGTGTTAAGGAAATTGATGTGAAGGCCGATAAATCCCCAGGGCCTGATAATCTACATCCTAGGGTACTTAAGGAAGTGGCCCTAGAAATAGTAGATGCATTGCTGATCATCTTCCAACATTCGATGGAATCTGGAACAGTACCCATGGATTGGAGGGTAGCTAATGTTACCCTACTATTCACAAAAGGTGGTAGAGAGAAAACGGGGAATTACAGACCGGTAAGCCTGACATCGGTAGTGGGGAAAATGCTAGAGTCCATTATAAAAGACTAGCTGGGGGGGCCCGGCGTTGCCAAGGCTTTTTTGTAAAACGGCAGTTTACAGGGCCGCGCGGTTGACGGCCAGCTGCTGCCACTCCCCCGCTCTGTGTCTCGGGCCGAGCGGTTGTCAGGCCCGGCCCGAGTGACCCCAACTCACCTCCCGCTCCGGCGGGCCGCCACAGCTGCCCCGCTCGCTGTTGAGTAAAAGCAGTGAAAAAAATGGCGCCTACATTTCGGGAGGCTGCAGGATTAGGTCCCGCCCACACACGGAATGAAACGCCCCCCATGACGCACCGATTGGTCAACCATCAGGTCACTGAACTGTAGGATTGGTGAACCATCACGTCACTCAACACTAATGAGCGGTAGGATTGGTCAACCGCTAATGAGCGGATTTTTGAATGATTTCTGTATACTGTCCGAACAATTTTTGTCTGACCAAAAAGTAAATATGCCTATGAGACTCCCCTAATCATAAGCTTTCTTTTGATATAACATATGTGTAGGTACGCTCTATAACTTTTGAGTGTATAGCGGACAGACAGACAGAGAGACAGACAGACGGATCCTTTTATTTATATATATTATATATAGATGTAATAGCAGAGCACTTGGAAAACAGTGACAGGATTGGACAAAGTCAACATGGATTTACAAAAGGGTAAATCGTGCTTGACTAATCTACTGGAATTTTGAGAGAATGTAACTGGTAAAATAGATAAGGGAGAACCAGTGGATGTGGTGTATTTGGACTTTCAGAAGGCTTTCGATAAGGTCCCGCATAAGAGATTAGCGTGTAAAGTTCAGGCACATGGGATTGGGGGCAAGGTACTGACTTGGATAGCGAACTGGTTGGCAAACAGAAAGCAAAGAGTTGGAATAAACGGGTCTTTTTCCGAGTGACGGGCAGTGACTAGTGGGGTACCGCAGGGATCGGTCCTTGGACCCCAGCTATTCACAATATATATTAATGATCTAGACAAGGGAACTAGATGTAATATCTCCAAATTTGCAGACGACACACAGCTGGGTGGGCGTGTGTGCTGTGAGGAGGATGCCGAGAAACTCCAGGATGATTTGGACAGGTTGGGTGATTGGGCAAAAGCATGGCAGATGCAATATAATGTGGATAAATGTGAGGTTATCCACTTTGGCAGCAAAAACAGGAAGGCAGATTACTATCTGAATGGCAATAGATTGGGAGAAGGGGAAGTGCAACGAGACCTGGGTGTCCTTGTGCACCTGTCGCTGAAGGTAAGCATGCAGGTGCAGCAGGCGGTTAAGAAGGCAAATGGTATGTTGGCCTTCGTAGCGAGAGGATTCGAGTACAGGAACAAGGATGTCTTGCTGCGGTTGTACAGGGCCTTGGTGAGACCACACTTTGAGTATTGTGTGCAGTTTTGGTCGCCTTATCTGAGGAAGGATGTTCTTGCCATGGAAGGAGTTCAGCGAAGATTCACCAGGCTGATACCTGGGATGGCAGGAATGACGTATGAGGAGAGATTGGATCGATTGGGCTTGTACTCGCTGGAGTTTAGAAGAATGAGAGGGGATCTCATCGAAACTTATAAAATTCTAACAGGACTAGACAGACTAGATGCTGGAAGGATGTTCCCGATGGTCAGGGAGTCCAGAACCAGGGGTCACAGTCTAAGGATAAGGGGTAGGCCATTTAGGACAGAAATGAGGAGGAATTTCTTCAACCAGAGAGTGGTGAACCTGTGGAATTCTCTACCACAGAAGGCAGTAGAGGCCAATTCATTAAATATATTCAAGAAGGAGTTGGATATATTTCTCAAGGCTAAAGGGTTCAAGGGGTATGGGGAGAAAGCAGGGACCTGGTACTGAATTTGGATGATCAGCCATGATCGCATTGAATGGCGGAGCAGGCTCGAGGGGCCGAATGGCCTACTCCTGCTCCTATCTTCTATGTTTCTATGTCTTTTTTATGCTGTGGCTATGTGGTCAGGAGCTCATTTCAGGAACAAATATGACACCAAGGTTGCAAACAATGTGGTTCAGCCTCAGACATTAGGGAGAGGAATGGAGTCAGTGGCTAGGGAACGGAGTTTGTAGCAGGGATGAAAACAATGGCTTCGGTCTTCCCAATATTTAATTGGAGAAAATTTTTGCTCATCCAGATCTGGTTGTTGGACAAGCAGTCTGACAATTTAGACACCGTGGAGGGGTCGAGAGAAGAGGTAGTGAGGTAGAGCTGGGTGTCGGCAGCGTACATGTGGCAACTGACGCTGTGTTTTCGGATGATGTCGCCAAGGGGCAACATGCAGATGAGAAATAGGAGGGGGCCAAGGATAGATCCTTGGGGGACTCCAGAGGTAACGATGCGGGAGCAGGAATCAGTTTAGCTTGTAGCTTATGTACTAAGACTTCACTCTACTTAGCATTTAATTATTAAAATCACCACTAACCGCAGTGCCAGGGTGTAGGTACCAGGCTGGCGTTGACTTTCCCGAATGATGTAACTTCCCTCTGCTACACTTAGCAGTTGATCTGCTGCTTCTCGTGAAATCATTCCATGAAACCTGTTCACAGAAAATAATGAAATTCTGTCAGAAAATGTTAAAGCTACAGTACCTGCAATTCACAAGGTTGTCTTCTATGAAATTTACCCTCCATACAAATCAGGATTAATAATTAAATACAATGTTATGTCTTTTTACTCGAGGCGCCTACGTGAAAAATTATGATGCAAATAAAGGAACGGTTTTCAAAGAAATCGCAGAAAAAAGGAATGTGAAGGAAAAATGACCCTAAAAAAATGCCAAAAGTAAGTCATCTAACTAAAGACTAAAATCATGAAAGGAACATAATCCTAGAAACTGTTGTTCCGGTGCTATGCCGGTGAAGGTGTGACAAGGCAGGACTTCTGCCGGCCCATCTGCCCTTACTTTGACCACGTCCCAAATCCTAGGGATAGGATCAGTTGAATATTAGGGGTGGGTGCCAATTAGGGTTGCAAAGGGGTGGAAAGTTTCCGGTAAATTTCCGGAAATTTTCCACGGGAAGTTTAGCATGGGAATTTTGCCCAAAAAAGCACATGCTAGCATAATATTGTTTTTTTTGTATTTCTTTCTTTTTTTTCCCCCACAGGTCCTCTCTTAAAATTACTAACAGAGATGGAATCTTAATTATTAAGGAATTTCTTAATCAATATATGTTTATCTTCTTACTTGGCTTGTTTTAATAATTACAAGTTTTGTGTGTGACTGTGAACAAGTGTGTCCTGATTGGTTGGATGAGTGGATGAGCGATTAGCTCCCTCTATTTGTAATATTTGCATATCGAATTGTGATTGGCCTGCAGGCATCTGTAAGACTGCTATAGTTTTTTTAAGATCCCGGTTAGGGGTCCTGAGGGAAGTCATTTTGTTTTCTGCTGATGTTGTGATGATGCAGTAAGTAAATCAGACTTTATACCAAATAAACCAGTTACTTGTTGAACTCTGTTGTCCTTCAATTTAAAATATACAAAATAATACACTATTGGTGATGTAGCGTCGTGTGTGTACAGGTCATGCTTCCATCACATGGAGCATCAGCAAAAATGTACTCACCCTGTTGCAATCGTGCTGATCGACCGCAGTTCGACACAGAGATGAATGCCCTTTATTTCTCTGCATAGAACAATGCCACGTTTACCGTCGGATGTGTGGAAGGATTTTACCCCAGGCATTAAAGATGGAAAGACTGTGTACATGTGCAAACACTGTAGAAAGCCATATGTAAAGAATGCCACAAAGATGCAGCAGCATTTATCCAAATGCAACAACTTCAATCAAAGCTCACAGCAGTCAGCCCAGAGTTCCTCTGCTTCCATTCAAGAAGATGATGGTTCTCATTCAGCATCAGGCTCCTTATCATCAGCAACTCCTGGCCCACTTGGAAGGTTCTTTGATACAATGGATAACCATAGCCAGAAGAATGCAGATGAGTGCCTTGCTCGAGCTGTATATGCAACAGGCTCACCCCTCATGCTCACAGCCAATGTGTACTGGAAGAGATTTTTCAATGTTATTCGCCCTGCATACTGTCCTCCCACCAGACATGCTTTGTCTACTTATTTGCTGGAGGCTGAGTATAACAGAGTCCAAGGAAAGCTCAAAGAAACGATAGCGATGGCAGACTGTGTTGCAGTTATCTCAGATGGGTGGTCAAATGTACGAGGGGAGGGCATCATAAGCTACATCGTCTCCACTCCTCTCCCAGTGTTCTTCAAGAGCACAGACACGAAGGACAACAGACACACAGGCACATACATTGCTGATGAGCTGAAAGCGGTCATCAACGATCTTGGATCACAAAAGGTCTTTGCAGTAGTTACTGACAATGTTGCGAATATGAAGGCTGCTTGGGCTCAAGTGGAGGAGGCCTACCCTCATATTACGTCTATTGGGTGCGCAGCTCATGGGCTTAACCTGCTCCTCAAGGACATCATGGGTTTGAGAACCATGGAAGCACTGTACAAGAGAGCCAAGCAAGTTGTTAAGTATGTCAGGGGAAAACAGGTAGTTGCAGCAACCTACAACTCCAAGCAAATGACAAAGAACAAGAACACCGCACTGAAGCTGCCCAACAACACTAGATGGGGTGGTGTTGTCATAATGTACAACAGCCTTCTGGAGGGTAAGGAGTCGCTGCAAGAAATGGCAATATCCCAGTCTGGGGATATGGAAACCACCATCAAGAAAATACTGCTGGATGATGTGTTTTGGGAGAGAGTGGTTAGCAGCCTTAAACTAATCTCACCAGTAGCATCTGCAATTGCTCAGATTGAAGGAGATGACGCTGTCTTGTCAGATGTTCTCAGGCTTTTTACTGATTTAAAAGAACAAATCAGCATTGCCCTACCCACATCCCTGCTGCTCAAAGCAGAGGAGAAGGCAATTGTTCAATTCATAGACGCGTCAAGAATTTTGTGTCAAGCCGATTCATGCTGCAGCATACATGCTGGACCCAAAGCATGTTGGGAGACCAATACTTTCTGGAGAACAGATCAACAGCGCTTACAGTGTGATTTCTACCCTCTCACACCATCTCAATCTGGATGTGGGCAAAGTTCTGGGAAGTCTGGCAAAGTTCTCTACCAAGCAAGGTCTTTGGAATGGGGATGGGATATGGGAATCATGCAAGCATATCAGTGCACATACCTGGTGGAAGGGACTTTGTGCATCTGAGGCCCTGTCACCTATTGCATCGATGATACTCCAAATACCACCTTCATCAGCGGCCTCTGAACGAAACTGGTCACTTTTTGGGAATACGCATACAAAGGTGCGCAACAGGCTGACTAACAAGAGAGTGGAGAAACTGGTGGCTATCCGGGCGAACCTACAACTTATTGAGCCAGATACAGAAGTGTCCACCACACAGCTAGACACTGACACAGAGGAGGAAATGGACACGTCAGAGCCAGAGTCAGAGAATCAGGAGGAGCAATGAGGAGTAGAAGACTCAGAAGACTCATGAGTAGAAGACTCAAAGGGACAAAATAAGGACAAATTACAGGCTAAATAAGCTGACGCTCTTTTTATTTTATTTTAGATGGGTCTTTTTTGTGGGGGTTCAATAAAGTTCAAAATTATAACCTAAATAAAGTTTTGAAAGCCTGTTTTTATTTGTATGGAACAGTATGTCTATTTTGACGACAAAGATAATATAAGGGTCAGAGACAAAAACCATCAGTGTGCTCAAAATTCCCATAAATTCCCGAAAATTCCCATGGAAAGTTTCCTCTTTTAAAAATTCCCAGAATTTTGCAACCCTAGTGCCAATGCCACTATCAGCACATATTGGGGGTCCCACGCTGTGGGACTTCAGAGGCATTTCTTGCCCTTGTTCTACCTTCCAATACCATGGAATTTCTAGGCTTTAATTGTTTAGTGAATAAAGGAAAGTGGTCCCTATTACTGCCTTAGAGATGGCAATCTAAGGTAACTCTTTATACTGGCCCACGAGAGGGGTCATGGTTGAATAGAATGACCTTTTACTATTTTGCAACACAAGGAAATATATTTTACTACCTTTCTAGCAATGCATTGATTGAATATAAGATTGCTCAACGTCTTATTTGCACATGAAACAAATGTCCAGAATGTCATCGATCTTTAGTCTTCCTATTGAAGAGTTCCGAATACAGTGATGCAGTGAAACTTGCATTTATTTTTCAGAGATGTCTGGGTGGGAAAAATACTAGCACCATACACTCTCTGGATAAATTAAAATCGAAGGCCATTTTCAGCACAAAGTTTGTTATGAGTGTGATGGTGTATCTTAAACTCACTCAGTTTGCACACAGAATGCAAAGGTAGAAATGTGAATGTATTTTCAAGTACTGTAATGTGTTTGATGCTGCAAAATGGCATGAGCTCAAAAGTAGCATACATAAAGGGTTTATGGTAAACAAGATTAAGATCCCGATCTGGTACAGTGGCTCAAATGAGTTGCTCACCTGATGATGCCAACATAAGACATGCACCCTTTTCAACTTCGTGCCTTATTTAAATCTGATGAATAAACTGTCAGCATGGCTTGCGCTAGCAATTGGACATCTCGCTCATGGGGGAGGGGAGTGATTTTGGGTGGGCCCAACGTCAGTTCCTGGTGGTCTACACCTCTTAAGAGGACGTGCAGTGCTCACTATTTAGTTCATGCTACATAACTGACACTGCACTTCAAAGTAACTCATTGTATGTGAAGCACTTCAGAATATTTCAGAGATGTGATAAGGTACAATATCAACACAAGTTCTTCCCTACTCTCCCATAGCAACATACATCCTTAAGTGAATCTTATTTGACATTATTAGAGACATGAACAGTGAGAACAATAAGGCATAGAGCCCTTTTAAGGCTCCCAAATTTGCAGACATAGCAGAAATATATAGAATACAATTTTCATAAAATTAAATTCAAATTATTATTGAAGGGTTTGTTCCACTACTCCATCTAAAACGTAGTTAAACAAGCAGCTTCAGAAAATTAAAAACTAAACCATCACTCACTCTCTTCCATAGTACTTGGGTCTGTTCTCCACCTGCATTTAAAAAGAACTTATTTAAAATATTATGATGCATAATAGACAATATATACTGCATTGTAACATGCATGTAAAACTTAACCAAAGTGATACTAATTGTAATTGGGGCATGACAATCACGCACAATCTGATTTTGCAAAGGGGGTCTCAAAAAGGCGTTAGGCCCCCTATTTGCATATGTGAAAAACCAACGCTTGGTTCAGGCACACGCTCTGGATGCCTATGGAGCAGCCTATACCAATATTACAGCTGGCGCATACGCAGCCTGGAATGTGCGCGTGCACCCTGTCCACCATATTGGACTCTTAAGCTGTTTTATGCCTCTATTTCTGCTGTGGAATATTTATAGTATGAAGGACAATTACTTAAGATCCTTTTACAGACATAATGAACATAAAAGTATAGACATAAGATACAATTAAAAAAAGAGAGCAAGCTGAAAACACTTGTTTGTGTCAGTTGGATTAAGAAGTGCGAAAAAAATACATTAAAAAATACTACATAACATTGTCAACATATGAAAACGTTCTAGACTAAAAAGGTCAGATACATGGTCTGTGAATTAATGCTAAGAGAGCACTTTCTACTCTCCTCAAAATAAATTCCTATAAATACTTAAAAGATAAGCCTCTCATTACAAGATTTTAGTAACTGCATGAATAGAATACCTTTCTAGTTAAAATGCTATACACTTAAAAACAGCCTTGATACTTAATCCTGGTTTAATTAAATGTGAAAGCAAACGGCAGGGACTGATTGTGCCAATGTATGTACACCTGTCAATTTAATAAAGGATTAACATTTCAGTAGCTCCATTAAAATAAGAACCCTAGTGGCCATTAAGTCTCCAGTTTTTGCTCCAGAAGATAAAGCATTCAGAGAAACTGTAATTGAGCAGTTGAGGAAAAGTAAGAGTTAAAACCACATTTAGTACACTAATCTTTTCAAAGCTTCAGGGTATTAAAGCACATGACAGTTGAACCTATTTTGTGTCTGGAGCTATCTTTGAAGCACATTAAACAGAATTATTTGTACTCTGTATCTATAGTTATGCAAACAAGGTTTGAGATTGCAATTAGTTACTGTCTGAATGTTGGCATTTTACATTACTACGATGTAGAATCGTTTTTGAGATATGATTTCTACAATATACCTCAGTGTCAAATATGTAACTCTTCAAGAGTTATATTTTTTACATTTTAACTTTATTCCATTCTAATGCATTATTTCTTAGTTCAGATAAAAGTAATCTGCAAGACATTTCTGATCATCTTAAAATTGCTTAATTTTTATAAAATCTCTTTCCTGGGACCTGAAAGAAGTCAGCAGCAGATAATAAAGAGAGCGGGACGTAAGGCTAAAGCAGATAAATGCGTGGCTGGAGAGATGGTGTAGGAGGGAAGATTTCAGATTCTTGGGGCATTGGGACCAGTTCTGTGGGGGTATGGGACCTGTACAGGCCGGACAGGTTGCACCTCAACAGAGCCGGAACCACTGTCCTCGCAGCGGGGTTTGCTAGTGCTGTTGGGGAGGGTTTAAACTAATTTGGCAGGAGGGAGGGCACCAGGATATAGCATTAGAAAGGATGTGCACAAATCGTTGAAGGTGGCAGGGCAGGTTGAGAAAGTGGTTAAACAAACATACGGGATACTGGGCTTCATAAACAGAGGCATAGAGTACAAAAGCAAGGATTATGATGAACCTTTATAAAACACTGGTTCAGCCTCAAGTAGAGTATTGTGTCCAATTCTGGGCATCGCACTTTCGGAAGGATGTGAAGGCCTTAGCGAGGGTGCAGAAAAGATTTACGAGAATGATTCCAGGGATGAGGGACTTCAGTTACGTGGATAGACTAGAGAAGCTGAGGTTGTTCTCCTTAGAGTAGAGAAGGTTGAGAGGAGATTTGATAGAGGTATTCAAAATCATGAGGGGTCAAGACAGAGTAGATAGAGAGAAACTGTTCCCATTGGCGGAAGGGTCAAGAACCAGAGGACACAGATTTAAGGTGATTGGCAAAAGATCCAAAGGCGACATGAGGGAAAACTTTTTTACGCGAGTGGTTAGGATCTGGAATGCACTGGCTGAAAGGGTGGTGGAGGCAGACTCGATCGCGGCTTTCAAAAGGGAATTGGCTAAGTACCTGAAGGAAAAAATATTGCAGAGCTACGGGGAAGGGGCGGGAAGCATGGGACTAGCTGAAGTGCTCTTGCAGAGAGCTGGCACAGACTAGACGGGATGAATTGCCTCCTTCTGTGCTGCAACCATTCTATGATTCCTTAACCCTTTACCCTCAAAAAAAACCTTTGATTTCCCTAATTGCAGTGAGTCATGGTGCCAGCAGCCTGCCATGACATCAACAGGCCACTCTTCATGGTCAAGACAAGACAGCAAGGTATTTGAATGCATAGGGGTCTCACATTCAAATCCAATCCACTCCTCACCCAATGTTCTTACATTGCAGTAGGGCTTGCTCGATAGTAATCAGGAGCAAAAAACTCTGGCTGATTTTCCTCTTTAGCCCAAGGATGCTGAAACCAAACCACCACCTTGGCTAAGATCATTTAGTCCTGTATGGATCAATGCTCAAACTTGGAATCTTTCATTTGTAGGGCTCAGTACAATAAAACCCTAAACAATCAGGGGAGTTCCAGCTTAATCCTTATAATTGTATAGTGGTAGCATAGTGGTCATGTTCCTGGACTAGTAACCCAGAGGCCTGGACTAATAATTTGGAGACGCGAGTTCAAATCCCACCACGGCAGCTGTGGAATTTAAATTCAATTAATGAAATAAATCTGGAATTTAAAAACTCGCATCAGTAATGGTGACCATGAAACTACCGGATTGTCGTAAAAACCCATCTGGTTCACTAATGGACTGGCCTATATGAGACTTCAGACCCACACAAATGTGGTCGACTCGTAACTGCCCTCTGAAATGGCCTAGCAAGCCACTCAAGTTGTTACAAACTGTTACAAGAAACAATAATCAGAATAAAACTGGACAGACTACCCGGCATTGACCTCGGCACCGGCTTCGGACATGACAAAGGTGTACCCAGCCCAGTCGACCCTGCAAAGTCCTCCTAACCAACATCTGGGGACTTGTGCCAAAATTGGGAGCCCCATAGACTAGTCAAGCAACAGCCTGACCTAGTCATTCTCACAATGTCCCGGACTCCTCCATCACCATCCCTGGTTATGTTCTGTCCCACCGGCAGGACAGACCCACCAGAGGTGGCGGAAGAGTGGTACACAGTCGGGACAGAGTAGCTCTGCGAGTCCTCAACATCGACTCTGGACCCCATGAAGCCTTATGGCATCAGGTCAAACATGGGCAAGGAAACCGCCTGCTGATTACCACCTACCGCCTTCTGGGTGAGGGACTTCAATGTCCACCACTAAGAGTGGCTCGGTTGCACCACTAATGACCGAGCCCTGAAGGACATCGCTCCCAGACTGGGCCTGCGGCAGGTGGCGAGAAAAACAACACGAGGGAAAAACCTACTTGACCTCGTCCTCACCATTCTACCTGTTGCAGATACATCTGTCCATGACAGTATTGGTAGCAGTGACCACCGCACAGTCCTTGTGGAGACGAAGTCCCCTCTTCACACTGAGGACAACCTCCATCGGTTCAAGAAGGTGGCTCCCCACCATCTTCTCAAGGGCAATTATGGATCGGCAATAGATGCTCGCCTCGCTAGCAACGCCCACATCCCAGGAACGAATAATAAAAAAAAGACCTTGTTCTCTATTACATCTTCAAAATTGTTCTGTAACTGCATAATGTTAAATATTATAAAGTGGACTCATAGGACTGTATGTAAGTAAAGAATACTTTAACGTGTTTTCGAAGAAATCTTATACCAGTTAAACTTTTGATTTTGACGTAATCAAAGGGGTACTATATGGGGAAAAAAAGCACACATTCTGTGAGGGGGCTCCTTATTCAAAGCCCAAAAAGAATTAAGTGTTTACAACATAACAAATTTTAAATAAATCCTTCTGACTAATAAAATATATAACTTGTTATCTTGGTCCTAATGTTCTTCAGAGTGCTGGAACTATAACAAAAACCTCATGTACTCTTCTGCAATGAATGACTTACCTTTTAACATCAAGACTCCCCACAATCTACAAGGCTCAAGTCAAGAGTGTGATGGAATACTCACCACTCTCAACAACAATAATACCTTGTATTTATATAGCCTTTAATGTACTAAAACGTCCCAAGGCGGTTCATAGGAGATATAAGGGCAGAAACAGGTAGGTTTTAAAGAGCGTCTTAAATGAGGCGGAGAGGTTTAGGGAGGGAATTCCAGAGCTTAGGGCCTAGGCAGCTGAAGGCATGGCTGCCAGCGGTGGAGCGATTAAAATCAGGGATGCTCAAGAGGCCAGAATTGGAGGAGCGCAGATATCTCGAAGGGTTGTTTGGCTGGAGGAGATTACAGAGATAGGGAGGGGCGAGGTCATGGAGGGATTTGAAAATGAGGAATGAGAATTTTTAAATCAAGGCCGGGTTAGGTGCAGCTGCAACAACACTCCAGATGCTCGACACCATTCAGGATAGAGTAGTCCACTTGATCGGCGTTCCAGCCAATGGGCTCAATATCCACTCCTCCACTACCAATACTCTGTGGCTGAAGTATGTACTGTCTCAAGGATTCACTGCAGAAGCTCACCAGGCTTACATTGACAGCAACTCCCAGCCCTGCAACCTCTACTGCCAAGAAGGACAAGAGGAACAATTCCTGGGATCACCTCCAAGTCACACAGCTTCACATACCATCCTGACTTTGGCATATTCATTGTCGTTGGGACAAAATCCTGGATTTTTCTACGCAACGCCTGCATGGGGGCAGCATTATCACAAGAACAGTAGAGGCTTAAGGAAAAGGATTAGCACCACCTTCTCAGGGCAACTAGAGATGGTCAATAAAAACATCACTTTGCCAGTATTACCCACATCAGGAGAGCAAATATTATTTTTTTTAAAGCCCCTACTGGGGAAGGGGGATAGAGGGGAGATAAGGGGTAGCTGATTTAACTGGCAGTCCAACATTCGCACAGAGCTGGGAAAGGATCAGAGATCAAGTCCGTGGCTTTCTATACAGTTAGAAAACAAAAGGACAGAAGCACACTGATGCACTATCAACAACACCAAAGACTACAAGTTGAACTTATACGAAGTAGGCTTTTATTGACTAAGAACTGGAGCATGCCTCTGCTAGTGGATCCATCCTAAGAGCTCCCAGGGGAAGGGTGGTGAGTCACCTTTATACCCGGGCTTAGGGGTGGAGCCAGGGGCGGAGACATGCCCGGACCTGTACAGAGTTAACAGTGGTTTACCACACAGACATGTACAGAGTTAGCAGTGGTTTACCACATTCACCCCTCATTTAAAAAAAAGAGTCCGGCGGGGTGAAGTGTTTCAAAAGTTCGTATACGAAAGTCTCTCCGGGGGTCTTGTCTGCCGTAATGATCTTCGTGGTGCCGGTTGCGGCGGTTCTTTGCCCGCGGCCGCTTCTCGCGTGGGACGGAGCACTGGCGTGTCGTTCTCTCGGGGTAGGGATGGCACCGGCATGTCGTCAGTTCGTGGTAGACACACCGGTGGTGCGTCGTGGGTAGCGGTGGTGGGTGGAGGTAGTGGATGGTGATCGATGGTGTTTCGGGTGGTACCTGAGGGTGCGAGGTCTCGAATTGAGACTGTGTCCTCCCGCCCGTCAGGATACGCCACGTAGGCGTACTGTGGGTTGGCGTGGAGGAGGTGAACCTTTTCGACCAGGGGGTCCGTCTTATGGCTCCTCACGTGTTTCCTGAGCAGGACGGGTCCCGGAGACGTCAGCCATGGCGGTAGTGATGTCCCCGAGGTGGATTTCCTGGGGAAGACGAACATCTTCTCGTGAGGGGTGGCGTTTGTGGCAGTACAGAGCAGTGATCGTATGGAGTGGAGCGCATCGGGGAGGACATCTTGCCAGCGGGAGATTGGGAGGCCCTTGGATTTTAGGGCGAGCATGGCGGTCTTCCACACCGTTGCGTTCTCCCTCTCTACCTGTCCGTTACCCCGGGGGTTGTAGCTGGTAGTCCTGCTTGTGGCTATGCCCTTCTCGAGCAGGTACTGGTGCACCTGTCGCTGTGGATGTAATTGGGGAAGCCAAATATGGCGAACAGCTCGTTGAGGCACCTGATGACTGTGGCGCTAGTCATGTCCGGGCAGGGGATGGCGAAGGGGAAATGGGAGTACTCGTTAATAATATTGAGGAAGTACGTGTTGCGGTCAGAGGAGGGAAGGGGCCCCTTGAAATCGACGCTGAGACGTTCGAAGGGGCGGGTGGCTTTAATCAGGTGTGCCTTGTCTGGCCTATAAAAATGCGGTTTGCATTCGGCGCAGACCTGGCAGTTCCTGGTCATGGTCCTGACCTCCTCGATGGAGTAAGGCAGGTTGCGAGCTTTAATAAAATGGAAGAACCTGGTGACCCCCGGGTGGCAGAGATCATTGTGGAGGGTCCGTAGCCTATCGACTTGTGCGTTGGCACATGTCCCACGGGATAGGGTGTCTGGGGGCTCATTAAGTTTCCCGGGCCGGTATAAGATATCGTAGTTGTAGGTGGATAACTCGATCCTCCACCGCAATATCTTACCATTTTTGATTTTCCCCCTTTGTCTGTTGTTAAACATAAATGCTACTGACCGTTGGTCAGTGAGCAGGGTGAAACGTTTATCGGCCAGGTAATGCCTCCAGTGCCGTACAGCCTCCACTATCGCCTGGGCCTCCTTCTCGACTGAGGAGTGTCGAATTTCGGGGCCCTGGAGGGTCCGTGAAAAGAAGGCCACGGGTCTCCCCGCCTGGTTAAGGGTTGCGGCTAGGGTGAAGTCGGATGCATCGCTCTCCACTTGGAAAGGGATGGACTCATCCACTGCGTGCATTGTGGCCTTCGCAATGTCCTTTTATGAGGGTGAAGGCCGCACGGGCCTCTGCCGTCAGGGGGAAGGAGGTTGACTTGATGAGGGGCTGGGCTTTGTCCGCATAGTTGGGCACCCACTGGGCGTAGTAAGAGAAGAACCCTAGGCATCTCTTCAGGGCTTTTAGGCAGTGGGGGAGGGGTAGTTCCAGGAGGGGGCGCATTCGGTCGGGGTCGGGGCCGATGACTCCGTTTTCCACCACGCAGCCAAGAATAGCGAGGCGCGTGGTGCGGAACATACATTTTTCTCTGTTGTATGTCAGATTCAGCCGTTGGGCCGTACGGAGGAATTTTTCTAGGTTGGCGTCGTGGTCATGCCGGTCATGGCGACGTTGTCTAGATAGGGGAAGGTGGCCTGCAGCGCGTTCTGGTCAACCATCCGGTCCATCTCCCTTTGGAAGACCGAGGTGACGCCGAAGGGGACTCGGAGGAAGTGGTAGAGGCGACCGTCAGCCTCGAAGGCCGTGTACTGGCGGTCCTCAGGCCTGATGGGGAGCTGGTGGTATGCCGACTTCAGATCAATCGTCGAGAATACCCGGTATTGTGCTATCTGGTTGACCATGTCAGATATGCGGGGAAGTGGGTATGCGTCTAATTGCGTGTATCGATTGATCGTCTGGCTGTAATCAATAACCAGGCGCTGTTTTTCGTCGGTCTTCACTACCACCACTTGGGCTCGCCATGGGCTGGTGCTGCCCTCGATAATCCCTTCCCTCAGGAGTCTTTCTACTTCTGATTTAATAAAGCTCCTATCCCCGGCACTGTACCGCCTGCTTTTAGTAGCAATTGGCTTGCAGTCTTTGGCGAGGTTAGCGAACAACGGGGGGGGGGGGGGGGGTTTGACCTTCAGGGTGGACAGGCTGCATACTTTGCGCGGCGCCGTGTTTAAATTCTGCCGGCTGCAGACTGTAAGCGGGGGCAGGGGCCCGCCATATGCCATCGTGACGCTCTCCAGATGGCACTGGAAGTCTAATCCTAGCAGTACGGGAGCGCAGAGCTGTGGCAGGACGAGGAATTAAAAATCTCTGTACTCCACGCCGTTCACTGTCAGAGTCGCTACACAGTAGCCGCCGACGTCCGCCGTATGGGACTTTGAGGCCATAAAGACCTGGTGGCGTGTGGGCATAACCGATAGGGAGTAGCGTCGCACCGTGTCGGGGTGGATGAAGCTCTCCGTGCTTCCGCAGTCGAAAAGGCAATTTGTGGCATGGCCATTTACCTTTACGTTCATCATGGACCTGGCTAGTTGATGGGGCCTAAATTGGTCCAGGGTGATGGAGGCCATCGTCGAGGTCAGTGGGTCGCTGTAGTATTCACCCGCGCCGGGGGCCTGGTCCCGAAATGGTGTCCAAGATGGCGGCTCCCCCGCGGCTGGTGGTGCCCAAAATGGCGGCCCGCACGTGGTTGGTGGGGTCCAAAATGGCGGCCTGCACGGTTCACACGCGGCGCTGCTGGAATTGGGGGGTCGATTTCGCCCTGCACACTTTCGCGTAGTGGCCTTTCTTGCCGCATTTGGAGCAGGTCGCGTCCTTTGCTGGGCATTGCTGTCTGGGGTGCTTGGCCTGGCCGCAGAAGTAGCATTTCTGGCCTCTGGTCATTGCAGCTGTAGTTGGGCTGCTGGCGGCTTGTGGCCTTACCGGGTCCCAAGATGGCTGCTCCCATGACATCCACGTGGCCATCCGGTCAGGGGGGTAGGCGTCCATGTTCTGGAGGGCCACGTCTAACAAGTTAGCGAGGGCCACAGTCTTCTGCAGGTCGAGCCCCCTCTGTTCCAGCAGCCTCTGCCAAGTATAGTTGGACCTGATGCCGGCTACGTAGGCGTCTCGGATCAGGTCTTCCGTGCATTCCTTGGCTGTCACCGCTTTGCAATTACAGGCCCGGCCGAGGACTCTCAGTGCCAGTAAATATTCGGCGCCCAATTCCCCGGGGCGCTGTTTTCGGGTAGCCAGGAGGTGTCTGGCGTAGACCTCGTTAACAGGCCTCACGTATTGTTCCTTTAGCGTCGCGATGGCGGCCGCGTAAGTTGTGGCGTCTCGGATGATCGAGTAGACTCGGTGGCTCACCCGTGAGTTCAAGACAAGCCGTTTCGCGTCATCTGTAGTGACGGTAGTGCTAGAGGCCTCCAGGAAGGCTTCGAAACAGCTCAGCCAGTGTTCGAAGTTATTGGCTGCATCTGCTGCTTGAGGATCCAGGTCTAAATGTTCCGGCTTCAAGATTTGCTCCATGTCGAAAATTTAGTCAATAAAATTGATGCACTATCAACAACACCAAAGACTACGAGTTGAACTTATACGAAGTAGGCTTTTATTGACTAAGAACTGGAGCATGCCTCTGCTAGTGGATCCATCCTAAGAGCTCCCGGGGGAAGGGTGGTGAGTCACCTTTATACCTGGGCTTAGGGGTGGAGCCAGGGGCGGAGACATGCCCGGACCTGTACAGAGTTAACAGTGGTTTACCACACAGACATGTACAGAGTTAGCAGTGGTTTACCACACACACAATCTTCGGTCAGTTCAAAAAGGTCTGCTCAGGAAGACACACAGAGTAAATCCTCCGAGATTGTACCGGTCAGGATTAGAGGAAGGCCTGACCAGAAAAGTGAGACTTAGCTTGCTAACAGGAACAGTGGGGCATATTTATTATTTGCCTCATCACAAGGATTGATATGAAATTAAACTGAAGTACGGGGAGATTAACTATAAATGTCACTCTCCTTGTTCACTTGACAACTGCAAAATAAACCAATTGATTCACATTCAGCCTCATCTCATGGGTGTTAATCAGTCCATCTTTCAGACAATTGGAGAAGTGCACGTGGAAGCATGGGTGAGATTACAGTGTCCAGCCCCTCAATTCTGCTATCATATGACTAGACATTGGACAGTAAAAGGTAAACTCTTGATCATAAGTGAAGTGGGGTCTGTGGTGCTGAAGCTGAGATAATATCTAGAGCAGACCCAAAATGTAACGGCTCAGATATTCCGATCACAGGCCTCCGGTGGAGGGCTGCGATCTGGAAAAATCTGCGCCAAGACCTGAGGGCTCCCGGGAGGCGCAGAGTTCCGCTGCTGGGCCTCTCCAAACTGCCGGTGTGCAGGGCCCACGTATCCCAGAGGCGCAGGCGGTTCGCAGCGTCCCTGGGACCACGTGGGCCATGGGGAGCCAATCAGAGAAGGGAATCTCCCTTCATATATTTGACATGTCTTCCTGTCAAATGTATGAATGGAGATCACTTCCAAAACATAGTAAAACTTTAAATAATTTTTTTTTTTAAATCACATTTTTAAAATGACTTTAAATTACAATAAATTAAAGTATTTTAAACAAAATTTTTATTTTTTGAAAAAAAGAATTAAAGTTTTTAACGGGGCTAAAAAGAAACTTACCTTTCTTTAAAAAGTGTTTTTAAATGATAAATCAGTGGAAATTTAAAAAAAAAAAACTTTTTTCAGCTCTTATCCTGGTAAAAGCAGGCCTTATAATTCTTGCACCTGGTAAAAGCAGGCATAAGTGTTTTCTGCGGGCGCAGGGTCTCCAAAAAGCGTAACTCTCCGCCCGCAGAGGTCCTTCTCCCGGGCAACCGGCAGATCTGTCAAAAAATGCCGGTTTTCAGCACATGCGCAGTGCATGCTTGAAACCGGCATTTCCGATGTCCCTACAGGTGAGTACACAGCGCGTACCCACCCGTAGGGATTGGAATTTCTGCACCCATACCTTTATATGGCTCTGATATTCTTCGTAAAATGAAGTACCCAGAACTACTAACAACTGTGGCCTAGCCAATATCTTTTACAAGTTAAACATCACTTTTTTGCTTTTATTTTCAATGCTTACATAAAATCCAGAACCCCATTTGCCTTTTTATGGCTTTTATTACCTGTAATGCCACCTTTAAAGATTTATGTGTGTCTCAACTCCTAGACTTCAGTTTGTCCACTGTTGAGCATATTACCTTTAAGGGTATACTTCCTTTTACCATTCTTTATGCTAAACTGTACAACTACACATTTCCCTGCATTGAACTGCATCTGCCACCTATTTCCTCACTCCATTAACCATGTCGCCCCTCTGAGATTGCCACCTTAATGATAATTTTTGTTGAATTCTGTGCTCTTTTGTGCTATGGACCTGCAGCCACAAGGATCTGGTTTGAGAGCAAGGCCAAATTTATTTAATGTAGGAGTATTTCATCCAGAGTGCCTTGATTCAAACCTGAAAAGAACAATCTAATAATGTATCATGTACTAAGATTTCTGTCTTTGAAGTACTTGAAGAATAGTTTGAAATAATTTTCGACAAATGAATAAGATATAAACTACTTGACTGTAAATTCACCAAAAATGTACAAAGATTCATGGTCAATATGAAACCAACCTCACACGTGCACGTAATCCTCCTTGGATTAGGAGCTTCCTGTTGTAACTGATACACTGGAAAACCAAAGTTAAATTATAATTAAAAAAACACAACTGATGTACAGAATTTGTAATGGTTAATAGTTGCTTAGAAAAGGAGGACAAAATAAAACATTACCTAAACAGGATAACTTTACAGATCAACTAATTTCAAAAGAAAAATAATGTGAAAGTTGGCAGGATTTGATATCTCATTTACCTTGCTTCTGCTCGTAAAAATCTAGCACCTCATTTCAGCAGTGACATTTGTATTTTAAGATCTCTGCAGGGCACAAGGTGAAATGCACTGAAGTGGTAGGATATGGATTTGTTTCTGTCATTTTCTATACACGGTGCTCATAATCTCAGACATGCCTCAGTTTTCCCTTACGGGATGTTTTTGTTCTCGCTTTAATACAGTTGAAGTGCTAATTTAGCCCATTTCAACCAATGGAAAATTCAGAATCTAGCACACACTAGATCTCTTCTGCTATCCAAAAGACAGTGTTAAATGAAATAAAAGAACACTTTGTTATAGTTATGTAGAAACTGTGACAGTCAATGGAATTCTAAGACTATTGAGATTTACACTATCAGCTTAGACTTAAAAACTGTTCACAAAATAGTTCCACCCTTTGAGTACTAAATATACTTTAGAGCCTTCAAACATTTCTGACCAATACTTCCAAAATAGCTAGAGGAACTGAACCCAGAACACTTCTCTGATCTCAGTATCTTCTCAACTTGTAATATTTTGATAGCTTGTGGTTCAGTCAATAGTAGACTGCAATCACATTTGCATCCCTAGAAAAAGCATTCCGTTCTTCACCAGAGAACTATCTATGAAACAACAGATATAGGCTGCTATCTGCAGCAAAATGTAGTACATCTTCTTTAGAGAAGGAGTCTATGGCATGAAAGTGGCGCCATGGCCTGTACAGTACATTTCATAGAACCAAATTTAGGCAGAGTCTGTGGGATCTCAAGACCAGATTTTCGTTAGCATACTCATAATAAATAGAAAAAAACAAACTTAAAATAAATACTTTTAGACAATGAAGAAGATATTTAAAAAAAAAAACTTTTATAGTAATAGGAAATCATGTGGCCACACTGCTGGAATTATTAGAAACATTCTGCAATTTAACCCTAAGTCAACTTGTGTTTATAATTTAGGTGCAAAAATGCTACTGGAGTGCTCAAAAGGTTAAGCTCAATCAATTCCTTATTTGTGATTCTAGCATTTGAGAAATTAGTCTTCAAATCTGAAATCTCAAGTTATAAATACATTTGTAGAATCGTTTGTCCCCTTTCCCTGTCTCACCAGAACAAGTCTCTGTTCTAGAGATGTGCAACTGAGAGGACTGCTTCCACCTGAGCTGTTTTGGAGTTAATGACAGAATGACTTCTCTTTCAATTGCATCTCTCTTTCCCATCTTCTCTCAGATTGGGAGGTACCAAATCTCTTGGCTTCCTCTCACACCAGCACAGTTGAGATCAGGAACTCAGCAGAGATCAAACCTGCACTGCATCAAAACACATGTGCAGTGCCAGTGCACCACCTTGGAATTAGTACTTAACTATGTGGAGCATTTCATTCTTTCCCCCCAACACATAGACTTTCACTTTTCCTATTCCTACCATATGGGTTCAGCTTATCATGCATTGCTCTTCAAGCAAAGATACGAAAGATGGACTTTAGACTGGTTCAATATCATGGTTAATGTTATTCCATGATCAGAAGAGTATGAAAAGGGTACAATTCAAGTTGGGGTAGTAACATTCTGGCACATTTTTCCTCCAAATATTTTTACACTTTGTTAATTTGTGGCACTTCACTTAAGACCCAGCTGATAAATCATAGAACTCACCCAACTGAGGCAAGTGAGTTCCAGTGAGAGGCAGCTCTGTGACTTGAACTCGTGACCTTCTGGTTGGAAGTCGAGTGTTGTACCACTACAGCTATTGGGCTACCAAGACTTTATGATTTCAGAAGTCTTCAGATAATCTATACACAATTATTGAAAGTACTGTAAGACACTTCATTCACCAGGAAATTGATAGATTCTTCTACAATACAGTACTTTAGTCAGAAACTTCAATTTACAGGAAACTTTGTGCTATCCGGCACCCACGGGACCGAGCTGCTGCCGTTGCCTCAAAACTGCCGTACTCTCCAGAGTTAATGTTGAGAGATACGGAGATTCTTATCTCCGTATTTGACAACAAACACTGTTGCTTAGCAACAGCTTCTAAACACTCAGGTGTGGCCCTAAAGCTCTGTAGCTGAAGCTGTTGCTATAGCTACAGACCTTGCACAGCTTGACTGTTCAAACAAAGCAAAAAAAACAAAAAAAAATAAAAAACGGCTGCTGATTTTTGCCGGTGGCTCCAGATTGCCGGATAGCTCACCTCCGGATAGCACAAAGTTTCCTGTATCATATTTTTCTTCACTTTAGCACAATAGCTTAAGACAGTAACCAGAACTATATTCCTCCTAAAACATAGTTGCATAGATATCAAAAGAATAACTGGTTTATGGGCTACCTCAAAACTCAGCTATTTAATTCTATCTAGGGATGTGGGAAAGGATGTCAAAAAACTGAAGAGATTGTTCAGAGGAACTTGCTTTTGTAAACAATGTATGTCCACATTAAATCTTCCGATTTGAATTTTAATTAAAATAAATTGGTACTTACAGTAAGATTTCCAAACTGGAGGCTTATATTCATCATTTTCTGTGTACAAGATAAAAAAGGTGAAGATAAAATTAACAGTAAAGAAACTACATCTTAAAAAGCAGTATTATTGGCAATTTTCCCCATGGGATGATGACAATTCCTAATTTTGTACAGAAGCTGAATTAATGAGGGAGAAGACAGATTCTGTATGGTCTGTCTTCATTTTTCGAACTATAAATACCCTTCACATGCTGCAGGAACTTGGTCATGCTTGGTTGGTTCTGGGGAAGCCATAAGCTAAGCACTCTAAAATTTGCAATGTGAGATGACGCTGCGCGGCAACGCCCCAAATCTCCTGCTCCCATCTTGTAAAAACACTAACATGTGCAACAGTTCCAGTTTATTTTTGACCTGAAGCTAAACTCAGACAACATCGCCCTAAACTCCCTAACCAAACCAAGCTGAGCCTAAAAAGATGGCTGGTGGTGGGGTGCTTGTGATACTTGAAGGATGCCCATCTAAGAAAGGATGGTCCTACAGGTAGGTAATCTTATTGTTTTCATTCAGGCATCCTTTACACACTATAGAAGCTGTGCAATGTAATAGAAATGTAGGAAAAAGGCCGAGCTAAGCAGCTTCAATTCCCTGCTCCAAAAATGCTGTCTTGTACACTGACCAAACCTAGTCAGTATTGTTTGGTAAATGTGTGAGATAGTTGCTTTATAAACAATGTCAACTGAACCCTGATTAATGGATGCGTAGGAAGGGGCTGTGGAACAGGTGAAATGGCTTAAAACTGGACCCCTAGAAATATTACCAGCTGGATGCTGGTAGAGAAGAAAGTACTCCACCAAACTTTTTTTTTCCCCGTTAGTTACCAAATTGTCTTCTTGCTTTACGACAACAACAATTGCTTTTAAGTGCTTGAGCTCCTGGTATTATTACAACAATTTGCATTTAAATAGCACCTTTAATGTAGTAAAACATCCCAAGGCGTTTCACAGGAGTGTTATCAAACAAAATTTGACACCGAGCCACATAAGGAGATATTAGGACAGATGACCAAAACTTGGTCAAAGAGGTAAGTTTTAAGGAGCATTTTAAAAGGAGGAAAGAGAGGTAGCGAGGCGGAGACATTTAGGGAGAGAATTCCAGAGCTTAGGGCCTAGGCAGCTGAAAGTACAGCCGGCAATTGTGGAGCAATTAAAATCGGGGATGCGCAAGATGCCAGAATTGGAGGAGCGCAGATATCTCGAAGGATTGTAGGGCTGGAGGAGATTACAGAGCTAGGGAGGGGCGAGACAATCGAGGGATTTGAAAACAAGGATGAGAATTAAAAAAATCAAGGTGTTGCTCAACCAGGAGCCAATGTAGGTCAGCGAGAACAGGAGTGATGGGTGAACGGGACTTGGTGCGAGTTAGGAGGTGCTCGACCTGGATTCTCGTCTCGGTCAAGTCGTCGAAGACCCGGCCCAGCGGAAGGTATACAAAGAGAAAAAGGGCGCGCTGAAGGACCAGCGGCTTGTCGAGTCCTGAGGCGCATACAGTGAGGTTGCAGATCCAGTTCCTCCAGGAGCTGGACTGTGGCTCCTCCTTTTTCCACTCGCTGGAAAAAAGGCATGGGGACCGTAAGCAGCTTTTGGGGCTGCTGGCCGATGACGAATCCCTGGTCTCAGGTCCGGAGGGCATCAGTGCCGAGGCCTGTACCTATTTTGGGGTTCTGTTCTCTCCGGATCTGTCCAGTGAAGATGCTTGCAAAATTGTGTAGGAGGACCTGCCATAGGTCAGCCCGGAGGGCGCCAAACAGCTTGATGTTCCGCTAAGCCTGGTGTAGCTGGCCGATGCCCTCGGCCAGCTCTCGAGGGGCAAGTCCCCAGGGCTGGACAGGCTGACCGTGGAGTTCCACAGGGCATTCTGGACGTCCTGGGGACGACTACGCGCGGGCCCTGGGGGAAAGTCTGGCGACCAGGGAGATGTCCCTCTCGACGCAGGGCAGTTATCATCCTGCTGCCCAAGAGGGACGATCTCCACCTACTTAAGAACTGGTGCCTGATCTCTCTCCTCAGCATGGACTACAAGATCTTTGCCAGGGCAATGTCTGCTCGCTTTGGCACCGTGCTGGCCCACATGATCCACCCCAATCAGTCCTACATGGTCCCAGGCCATACCATCCACGACAACATCCATCTTTTCCGGGACCTGGCCAACCATTCCCAGAGGGCTAGTCTGTCGGTTGCCTTCCTCTCCCTGGATCAAGAAAAGGCGTTCGACAGGGTTGATCACAAGTACTTATTCAGGACTCTGCACGCATTTGGGTTTGGGTCGCATTTTATCGCCCGGATCCGACTTCTGTACACCGCTGCGGAGTGTCTGATTAAGGTTAACGGATCTTCGATGGCACCCTTCACTTTGGGAGAGGCGTGCATCAGGGGTGCCCCATGTCCAGCCAGTTATATGCCATCTGCATGGAGCCTTTCCTGCGCTTCTTGTGGAAGAGGTTGACGGGACTGGCTCTACAAGAGCCAGGTGTGGAGGTTGTCCTCTCTGCTTATGCCGATGACGTGCTCCTCATGGTCACGGATCCTGTTGACTTGCGGAGGATGTGCAAGTGCCAGCAGATCTACTCTGTCGCATCCTCTGTGAGGATCAACTGGGATAAATGTTCAGGACTCCTGGTGAGTCAGTGGCAGGTGGACTCCCTGCCAGAGGGGCTCAGGCCTTTTGCCTGGAGTACCATTCATCTCCTCAACCTGGGAGTCTACCTTAGCCCTGCGGAGGAAGCCTGGCCAACGAACTGGCAAGAGCTGCAGGCCAAAGTCACCGCCTGCCTAGGGCGCTGGACAGGATTTCTCAGAGTGCTGTCCTACAGGGGTCAAGCGCTGGTCATAAGCCAATTGGTGGCTGCTATGCTGTGGCACCAGTTGGTCACTTTGATCCCTCCCCAAGTTTGTAGCCAAGATACAGAAGAAGCTTGTTGACTTCTTCTGGGGCAAAAGGAAGCATTGGATCTCTGCCGCGGTTCTGAGTCTTCCACTTAGGGAGGGCAGTCAGGCACTGGTGTGCATGCGTACCCAGGCTCCGACTTTCTGTCTTCAGACCCTGTAGAGATACCTGTACGTTGAGGAGCCTTCCAGATGGTGGGCACTGGCGACGTATTTCTTCTGCCAACTGCACGGTCTCAATTACGTCACGCAGTTCCTGTTTATAAAACTGGGGTGTAACCATGCCTTCTTGCAGGAGCTGCCTGTCTTTTATCAGGAACTGATCAGGAACATCGTCTCCAGCCGGAGTTCTCCTCCGTCAGGAGTGGCGGCTATACTCCGGGAGCCACTGCTCAGGAGTCCGCACCTCCACGACTGCAGTTTCTGGTGGCTGACGGAAAAGAGGACCCTGGCTGGCAAGGTGACCAGAGTCAGGGACGTACTGGATGGCGGAGGAGCGGGCTGGATGTCGCCAGAGGAGCTGGCACAGCGCATGTCCTGGCACGTTATCTGGTCCACAGCCAAAGCCATCAAGACGCTAAATGGCACTCAGCCCTGACTCCACTAGGTTTGTCGAGGAGGCTCAAGTGTGTGGAGTGATCCCGTCCGAGCTGACCCCCATTCGACTAGGCCCCAAAACCTCCCACGGGAGCCGGCACCTCACAGCTTGAGCCGTCTCAGAGATCCCTTCCGTGCCTTTCCACTTTGCATGGAGGGGTTTCCTGCATGGGCTGCTCTTGCACACTCTCTACTTTGTCTTCCTCAACTGCCCTCTGGACATGCCTTGGCATTTTGCCATCCAGAGGAGGTCCATAGTGGAGGGCTCTCTACGAGTGAGTCCACCACTTTTCTATTGGGGACTTGGCATAGGGGGTTTGCATGGAGGAGTCCCGTGCAACAAATTTTTAAGTAGGTTCACAGACTCCCAGGCTGTCTGCAATTTCTGCAGCCTGGAGGCGTCCGTGTTCCATGTATACACAGAGTGCGAGAGGTTGCAGCCCCTCTTCCAACTTTTGAAGGGGCTGCTCCTCAATTTTTGGTTGCACTTCAGTCCCATGCTCCTGATCCTTGGGCATCCGGTGCAGAGGAAAGTGGGCAGACTGGAGGACCTCCTTGTTGGACTGCTCCTGGCTAGGCCAAGATGGCCATTAACAGGTCCAGGCAGTGGGCGGTCGAGGGGGTCGTTCAGCCCAACTGCCTGCCTCTCCCGCGGTTATGTTTGCGCCCGGGTGTCCCTGAAGATGGAGCATGCAGTGTCCACTGGTACGCTCGAGGCCTTCCGTGCCCAGTGGGCACTGGAGGGACTGGAGTGCTTAATCAACCCCGGAAACAAAATTCTGATTTTATTTGTTAAGGTTCATTTAAATTGGGTTTAATTTGTGGTTTATTGGTTGTGCCCCTTTTAAAAGGGGGCATTTGCTTCTTTTTTTTAATTATTGGTGCTGGCACTGAAGTCAACATAAAATGTGTAAGCAACTAAGGCTAGGCCCTAGTCTTCTATCCCTCATCACCTGGCTAACTGACTTTTACACCTACAACACCTCTCCAAAAACACTCCATTCCTCTGACTTTTGTAAGAAAGAAAAAAGACTTGCATTTATATAGCGCCTTTCATGACCACCGGACATCTCAAAGCGCTTTACAGCCAATTAAGTACTTTTTCAAGTGGAGTCACTGTTGTAATGTGGGTAACGCGGCAGTCAATTTGCACACAAGCAGCTCCCAAAAACAGCAATGTGATAATGACCAGATAATCTGTTTTTTTTATGTTGGTTGAGGGATAAGTATTGGCCAGGACACCGGAGATAACTCCCCTGCTCTTCTTTGAAATAGTGCCTTCAGCTGTCTAGGCCCCAAGCTCAGGAATTCCCTTCCTAAAACTCTCCTCCTTTAAGACACTCCTTAAAACCTACCTCTTTGACCAAGCTTTAGGTCGCATGTCCTAATGCCTCCGCCTTTGGCTCAGTGTCATTTCTTGTCTGATTATGCTATGAAGTGCCTTGGGACATTTTATTATGTTAAAGGTGCTATATAAATGCAAGTTGTTGTTGTATAGGTCCAATGCTACAAGAAGATTAAGTACTGCAGAATGTATAATTAAAATGTAAAAATAAAATCAGAAATACTTTCCTACCCAAGACAGGTAATTGTGAAAACTTGAGCCTTCAGCTACTTTAGTATCTCTTCCTGTTCTTGAATTAAAAGGAAAGTCTATGTGACAAAGCAAAGTCTACAAAGCTCCTATTTTGAGTTTTGTACTCACACTCCTTCAAGCCGAAATTGAACTAGCGACCCAAGGATAGAATCATAAAATCATAGAATAGTACAGCACAGAAGGAGACCATTCGGCCCATTAAGTCTACGCCGGCTCTTTCGAAGAGCAATGCAGATCGTCCCACTCCTCCACTCTTTCCACACATCCCTGCAATTTTTTCTCTTTCAAGTATTTATCCAATCCCTTTTGAAAGCTGCTATTGAATCTGCATCCACCACCCTATCAGGTAGTGCATTCCAAATCCTAACCACTCATTGCGTAAAAAAGTTTTTCCTCATGTCACCTCTGGTTCTTTTGCCAATCACCTTAAATCTGTGCCCTCTGGTCATCAACCCTTCAGCCATTGGAAACAGTTTCTCTCTATTTACTCTATCTAAACCCTTCATGATTTTAAACGCCTATCAAATCTCCTCTTAGCCTTCTCTGCTCCAAGGAGAACAACCCCAGCTTCTCTAGTCTATCTATGTAACTGTATTCCATCATCCCTGGAACCATTCTAGTAAATCTCTTCTGTATCCTTGCCAAAACCTTCACATCCTTCCTAAAATATGGTGCCAAGAATTGGACACAGTACTCCAGCTGGGGCCGAACTAGTGTTTTATATAGGTTTAGCATAACTTCCTGGCTTTTGTACTCGCATGCTTTATCAACTGTGTTAACCTGTTCTGCCACCTTCAAAGATTTGTGCACAAGCACCCCTAGGTCTCGGTTTTTGCACCCCCTTGAAAATTGTACCATTTAGTGTGTATAGTCTCTCCTCATTCTTCCTACCAAAATGCATCACCTCACCTTTGTGTTCCATTACAATCCTTCAGTCAAAAGACTATAGATTGTCCTCTAACCAGTGCTTGAAGGAACTGGGGGTTCCTCACAGGACAGAACTAGGCCTGCATCTGTAGTAGGTGCAGGCATAACAGTTATTGCAATGAAGCGAAATGGGAGGGGCGGGGATTTCCAACCTCCTGCCTCAATTCCTTCTGGTTCTGCTGGGTATTCCAGAGGAGGGACAACCAACAAAAGCTGATGCAATGGCCTGCCCCAGGATCCCCACAGACCAGAGAGTCTGCAGGGTCCTTGGGGCAGGTTGAAGACTCCCAAGGCAGGTACGAATTTTTTATTCACTAATCCCACCCTAGATAATCTCAGCAGTCAGGAGTCAGCCACGAACTGCCCAGGCCTGCAGCTGTAGTGGTACTTTCTACACGTTTTTCAGCGCATGGCCCAATGTCTGGAATCTGACCAGGCCATGCAAACATCCGTGGGATGGAGAAACAGTACCAACTGCATCCTTTCAGATGCGCCGCACATGCAAGGTCCCAACTGGTTACCCACAAGGGTGAATCAACTCCCTTGTGGGTTTTAATTTTTAATATTTTGTAATGGGATATCATAGCCTGGAAAGCATTGCAACAAATTCAAAGTCTCCTCCACTTTCTGGAATGACTGTTCATCATTAAAGGAGGGAAATTCACTTATTGATGTGTTGTCTCTTCAAAGAGTTGTCTAACCCTGACTCGGTGGATTGCTCAAGAAATATCACAGACTACCACCAATATCAGTGCTGGTCAACCCATAAAGGGAAAGGCTGTTACTCTCTGTAGCAGAGTTGATTTGTTTCAGAAGTGTGAACATTATATCAGGAAAACCAGTCAAGTAGGCCATTCAGCCCCTTGAGCCTGTTCCACCATTTAATTAAATCATGTCTTTAATACCTCTTTAATTGGCACCGTTAAAATTGTGTCTGTGTGTTATGTTCCTTTGTCCCAGTTTGGACTTCAAAATGAAGAAGGGGTAGTATTGGGGCCCCATATCAAGTTTTCTTCTGTGAACCTCAGGAAGCTGACAAGCTGGAGCTAGTGGAATACTCTGGGAATATCTGATTTCACGTATAAAATTTGCATCACAGGTACTCGTTCGAAGTAAAAGTACAATTGTATAGAGAACAGCCAGAACAAGATGTTTTTATAATTTTGAAACACGAACTGGAAAGTTAAGTAAAATTTATTGTTCTTGCTTATGTTTATGCTCGAGATATATCCTCACTACCCTATCAGATCATAGCAGTCCGTTACATCACAAATATTAAATCTGAGAGCACATCACCAGAAAGGAACTTTACAATGTTAGATAGAGGAGCGGGTGGAGAGGTGGGGGAAAGGTTCTTAACAAAATATCTGTTTCCAGATAATCTGTGATCAGCCATTCAATACAATAACAATGAGTGACTGAAAAAAACATCTAGGGTACCTCACTATAATTTGGAGGATGTGAAGGATTATGGGTCAATTCTTAAGAACATACTTCCCCTTTACACAGGGCTTAGACACTTTTATCCACTATATTTTTAATCTTGTTCCTCATGAATACATTTCTTGAAAGGGTGGTGGAAGCAGATTCAAAAGGGGATTGGCTCTCTAAAAAAGGAAAAATTTGCAGGGCTATGGGGAAAGAGCAAGGGAGTGGGACTAATCGGTAGCTGTTTCAGAGAGCCAGCACAGGCACGATGGGCTGAATGGCCTCCTTCTGTGCTCTATGATTAGATGATACTGTTCAATAACCATTTTCCTTAGTTAAATACATGTTATCATTTTGCTTTTTTACTCTCTTTGTGCATTTCAGGGCTACAAAATTCCATTTGACAATTAGAAATGGATGAATTTTATTCTAGTTCTGACAGGATGGTATATGAAAGGAACTCATTACCTTTGGAATGCCAAGCATCTCCAGTTCTTTCCAATTTATCTACAGTACTTCCTTGCAAATCTTTGTTTTTTACCTCACTGACTACTCGATATTAAAAAAATATTGTTATATTCCCCATTAGGATTTCTTTTCTCTGGTTATTTTCCATATTTTAGTGCAACAAGTTAATTTAGCTGCCTGGTAAATCAAAGGTTTTTCTTAAAAAACACACATGTACTGCAGATACACTACTAGACTTTCCTGTATAAATGAACAAAGCACTGTGGCAATTGCCAACACAAAAAACTAGAAAATCCCAAAGTGGTTCATAAACTTTTTGTTGGTCATTAAAGATTCTTTCCATCATCAGAGTGCAGGAAATCATGTATTACAGCCAATTCATGTTTGCTTCATTACAGCTTCTTAGCATGGTTTAGCAATTGGTCAGAATGGAGTGGATTCAGATTACAGCTGCACATGTAATGAAAAATACTAGGTAAATTCGTCACTTGAGAGGCAGATGACAAAACCATTATGGATTATTTTAATCACATTATGTACAAGTGATACAATGATTTATTTTTGTTATTTATGTACATGTGAAACAAACACAGGCTTCACTAATACTTTTTAATGAAGATCAATTAACTTTATGGCAGTCATGCCCAAATGAGAATCAGTAAAGATAGTGGCCTAGATTTTCCAGCTCCTTCTGACTGGGATGCATCTCCAGTGGATTAGGACTTCCACCTGCCACAGAGATATACCCCTGACCCAGAACAACCTCTCAGCCTTGGATTATTTAAATATAGGAGGCAGGCTCTCTGGCCTCTGCCAAGAAATCCTGCCAAAACAGGGATGGAGTTTTGCTACGGCAGGACTTGGAGGTCTGTCACAGCGTTTGGGGTGCAGGCAGACTCTATTCTGCTAACAAAATGGTAAAATGTTTTTGAAATTTAATTATTTGCACCTGAAGTCTCTACAAGCAATGCTCAGAATGACTGCACAGGCCATGAAGTGGAAATATTTTCAGCCCAGCTCCCATCTCCTTTGAATGCTGTATGCCTGGGCCTAACAGACATTCCCATGTCCAATGGAGCATCTACTTCACTCATTTGCATCTTCTTTCCATACTCCCGTCCACACGAGTTCATTCTTCACCTCGGAGCCCAAGTACTTGGAAATGGGAGGAAGATGCAAGAGGACTGACAAGGCAAAGCATGTCCCTGAGCGGTTTTCCACTATCACCCATACCTGCCAAAAAAACAGCTGGAGGGAGAGGTGGGCAGAACGTCTAAGCCCATATTTTTGTACAATTTAGAAAAATCATGATAGCCATTTCAACATTTACCATCTTTTGTTCGATTCATTTTTGCTAGAAGATAATTTAAATTATCCAGTAGTTTGAATTAAGGAATTTAAATAAAACAGAAGAGACAAAAAAATTGAATAAAAAGTAGACTGTTTTTAAGCATAGCCACATTTTTTTTTTTTTTAAACAGATTTGATCTGTCTTAAAACGATATTTCAGTTTTAAAGCAAACATACCTACTAAAAACACAAATCAGACCACTAAACTGTATTTCAGTGAACAAGCTACTTCTGAAAGTGGAGCCAATCTTTCCAAAGTACATTTCCAGCTGCAAATATTCAAATAAAATTAAAACTAATCTAGGGAGCAGTATATACAAGTTCAACAAGTTTAGATTTAATATCATCACCGATACTAACCTTCCTCCCAAGTCACCACTCAACATGGCAGATTTTAGCATCTAATTCATCTCCGAGTTTACTTTCAACCTATACAAAACATTACATTGATGTAAGAATTTATGAATTGACAACTTGACTTTTTTTAAATGTTCAAATTCTCAACTGTAAGGAAGGAAAGCTATTCAACAAACACCTAACATGAAGTAGGTAAGACTGTTAACTTGGGTAAGCCAAATCTTTCCTGCAACTAATTAAAAGATTACAGATGCACTGCAAAAAAATTATCCCTAATACAAAAAATTATTTAGGTACGCGAGGCATTCTAGCTGACTACTTGCCCAGTTATGACCCAGATTATGCTTTACGAACATCAAAGAAGAATGGAAAACAATTACGAACTAAATTTTCCATACTACAATACATGGATCAATTTTACATTCTTCAAGAATCTCGTTACCACATATTTTAATAAATTTAGAGGCAAATACTTATCTTCCATCAAGCAGACAGGCTTGGAACCGCTCTGCGGAATAATAAAGTGCAACTGGTTTCTTCATAGATGCCAGGAGATATAAATTATGGGCAGGGAACCAGACGATACAGAAGATTTATACAATGACTTTACACCTCTATGACTAGGTCGGAATCATTCTCAGCTTCTCCCATGCCCGAGTAAATAATTGAGTTGTATTGGCTGAGGCATTGTCACAGGTTGCCCAACTTCAATTTCCTTAGGTATCTCTAAGGTTATACATATTTGAAACTGTATACTAAACAGGTAATAATTGTATGGCCTCCCACCAAAGCTGTGCTCATCGATATCAATTTTTTCTCAAATTTCTCTGTGCTGCGATTGATGGTTCATCTCCTGACTTTTCTTTCATTAATTTAGGCGTTCATCAGGGCTCTGTCCCCTCTCTTGCTCTGTACCTTCTTATATTAATAACCTGCTCCAGGCGCCATCTAACCATATCCTCATATTAGCGGTGGTGAGAAAAGGAGACCTGGGATAAAACGGCAAGAGCAGCAGGGACAGCGCTCTAAAGAGAGAGGCAGTGAGAGCAGTGGCGAGAGGAGTGAACCTGGGATAAAACGGCGAGAGCAGCGGCGGCGGTATAAAGAGAGAGGCAGCGCGAACAGTGAGAGCAGCGGCAAGAGGAACGGACCTGGGATAAAACACAGAGAGCAGCGGCGCTATAAAGAGAGGCCGTGCGAGGATCCTTCAAAACAGAAAAAAATCAAGGAGTGACATCACAGGGCAGCAGGTAGGTGACTAGTTGGTGAGTATTACAGTTTTTTTTTAGCCTCTAAGCTAGAGAAGTGCGTTAAGCTCAGAGCTAGGAAACTGTACCTTGCTATTAATTTACTATACTGAATTAGTAACTTAAGCTAGATAAACCAATTAATTAATAAAATTAAAATAATTGATTGAAAAAAATAATTAACTAATATAATAAATAAACATAGAACATAGAAAAATAGGAGCAGGAGTAGGCCATTCGGCCCTTTGAGCCTGCTCCACCATTCAATATGATCATGGCTGATCCTCTATCAATACCATATTCCCGCTCTCTCCCCATACCCCTTGATGCCTTTTGTGTCTAGAAATCTATCTATCTCCTTCTTAAATATATTCAGTGACTTGGCCTCCACAGCTTTCTGTGGTAGAGAATTCCACAGGTTCCCCACTCTCTGAGTAAAGAAATTTCTCATCTCATCTCAGTCCTAAATGTCCTACCCCGTATCCTGAGACTGTGACCCCTCGTTCTAGACCCCCCAGCCAGGGGAAACATCCTCCCTGCATCCAGTCTGTCTAGCCCGGTCAGAATTTTATACGTTTCAATGACATCCCCTCTCATTCTTCTAAACTCTAGTGAATACAGGCCTAATCAACCCAATCTCTCCTCATACGACAGTCCTGCCATCCCAGGAATCAGTCTGGTGAACCTTCGCTGCACTCCCTCTATGGCAAATATATCCTTTCTTAGGTAAGACCAAAACTGCACACAGTACTCCAGGTGTGGTCTCACCAAGGCCCTGTACAACTGTAGTAAGACATCCTTGCTCCTGTGCTCAAATCCTCTTGCAATGAAGGCCAACATACCATTTGTCTTCCTAGTTGCTTGTTGCACCTGCATGTTTACTTTCAGTGACTGGTGTACAAGGACACCCAGGTCCCTTTGTACATCAACATTTCCCAATCTATCACCATTTAAATAATACTCTGCGTTTCTGTTTTTCCCACCGAAGTGGATAACTTCACATTTATCCACGTTATACAGCATCTGCCATGTATTTGCTCACTCACTCAACTTGTCTAAATCGCCTCCTCATAACTCACAATCCCACCTAGTTTTGTGTCGTCAGCAAACTTGGAAAAATTACATTTGGTTCCCTCATCCAAATCATTGATATATATTGTGAATAGCTGGGGCCCAAGCACTGATCCCTGCAGTACCCCACTAGTCACCGCCTGCCACCCCAAAAAAGACCCATTTATTCCTACTCTCTGTTTCCTGTCTGTTAAACCATTTTCAATCCATGCCAGTATATTACCCCCAATCCCATGTGCTTTCATTTTGCACACTAACCACTTATGTGGGACTTCATCAAAGGCCTTCTGAAAATCCAAATACACCACATCCACTGGTTCTCCCTTATCTATTCTAGCAGTTACATCCTCAAAAAACTCCAGTAGTTTTGTCAAACACGATTTCCTTTTCAAAGAAAGGTGGATAGACACGGCAGGGCGGGTGGTGTGCCGTAACTGCAGCATGTGGGAGTTTGTGGAGACCAGCAAGATCCCAAGCAACCACATCTGCAGTAAGTGTCTGCAGTTCGAGGAACTTCGGCTCAGAGTTGTTGAGCTGGAGTCTGAGGTGCAGACACGGAGGGGTATCAGGGAATCAGGGAGGGGGAGAGTTACCTGGACATTTTGTTCCAGCAGGCAGTCACACCCCTTAGATTTAGTACTTTAGAGTTCGTCAATGGTCAGGGACAGGAGGGTGTGATCGCGAGTCAGGAAGGTATGGGGACTCAGGATGTAGTGATGGAGGAGCCTCGGCCCTTGACTTTGACCAACAGGTATGAGATACTTGCTACCTGTGGGGATGAGAACAAGGACTGCATGGTGGATGAGCTAACTGACCATGATACCAGGGTGCAGGAGGCCATTCAAGTGGGGGGAGTGAAAAGAATGTGGTCGTGGTAGGGGACAGTATAGTCAGAGGGATAGATACTGTTTTCTGCATCCGCGACCGGGAGTTCCGAAGGTTGTGCTGCCTGCCTGGTGCCAGGGTACTGTGGCTGGAGAACAACTTAGAGTGTGTGTGGGGGGGGGGGGGGGGGGGGGGTGCGGGGCGGCGGGCAGGATCCAGTGGTCGTGGTCCATGTAAGAACCAACTACATAGGTAGAACTAGGAATGACGTTCTGTTGAGAGAGTTTGAGGAGCTAGGGTCAAAATTAAAATGCAGAACCTCACAGGTAATAATCGCTGGATTGTTACCTGAGCCAAGTGCAAACTGGCATAGGGACAAACAGATTAGAAGGTTAAATGCATGGCTCAAAGAATGGTGTGGGAGGCAGGGGTTTCAATTCATGGGGCACCAGCACCAGTATTGAAGAAAGAGGGAGGTGTTCCGTGGGGACAGGCTCCACTTAAACCAGACTGGGACCAGTGTCCTGGCAATTGAATAACTAGGGCGGTAGATAGGGCCTCAAATTAATGAAGAGGATTCAGGAAAGGGTAAATTCAAAAGCAGTAAGAGAAATGTCAAGGCTGTAGAGCAGAGTAGTGATCTGGGTAAAGATAAGCAGAGTGGCTCAGGAAGGGACAGAAAGATTAATAAATGTAATAGGGCATTAGTGACTAAAGTGACATCAGGGAAAAATAGAAAAAAATTGAAGCTAAAGGTACTATATCTGAATGCACGAAGCATTCGCAACAAAATAGATGAATTAATAGCGCAGATAGAAATAAATGGGTTTGATTTAATAGCCATTAGAGACATGGTTGCAGAGTGACCAAGGTTGGGAACTAAATATTCCAGGATTTTTGACTTTTAGAAGAGACAGGCAGAATGGAAAAGGAGGGGTAGCCCTGATAATAAACGAGGGAATAAAGACAGCAGAAAGGATCTTGGCTCAGAAAATCTAAATGTAGAATCAGTTTGGGTGGAGCCAAGAAACAACAAGGGGCAGAAAACACTAGTGGGAGTCGTCTATAGGCCCCCTAACAGTGGTTGTAGTGTCAGGCAGTGTATAAATCAGGAAATTAGAGATGCATGTAACAAGGGTACCACAGTAATCATGGGGGACTTTAACTTTCATATAGACTGGGCAAACC
Organism: Somniosus microcephalus; assembly: GCF_052327205.1. Taxonomy (NCBI): domain Eukaryota; kingdom Metazoa; phylum Chordata; class Chondrichthyes; order Squaliformes; family Somniosidae; genus Somniosus; species Somniosus microcephalus. The sequence goes on along the minus strand of NC_140990.1, from coordinate 247,744,691 downwards.
AAATTTGCAGAACTAGTGCAGAGGAAGAGTTCATGGAATGCATTCAAGATAGTTCTGTAGATCAGTATGTCAAGGAACAGATGACAGAATTGGCTATTTTAGATCTAGTACTGTGCAATGAGACAGGGTTAATTAATAACCTTGTAGTAAAGGAGCCTCTGGGGAGCACTGATCATAATATGATAGAGTATTATGCTGAGTTTGAGAGTGAGAATATTATGTTGAGTTTGAGAGTGATTTAGTTAAGTCCGAAACTTGGGTCCTAAACCAGAACAAAGCAAACTACGTAGGTATGAGGGGCGAGTTGGATAAGGTAGGTTGGGAAACTAGATTAAAAGATAAGACAGTAGAAAAGCAATGGCAAACATTTAAATAAATAATTCATAATTCACAACGAATCCACATTCCCTTAAAGAATAAAAACACCATGGGAAAAATGGTCCAACTGTGGCTAACAAGAGAAGTTAAAGATAGCATTACATTAAAGGAGGAGGCTTATAACTTTGTCAAAAAGAGTAGTGAGCCTGAGGATTCGAAGGATTTTAGAATTCAGCAAAGGAGGACTAAGAAATTGATAAAGGGAAAACAGAATGAGAGTAAACTAGCGAGAGACATAAAAACAGACTGTAAAAGCTTCTATAGGTATGTAAAAAGGAAAAGATTAGCGAAAGTAAACATAGGTCCCTTACAGGCTGAGACAGGAGAAATTATAATGGGGAATAAGGAAATGTCAGAGAAATTAAACAAATACTTTGTGTCTGTCGTCACAGAAGAAAACCTCCCGGAAATAGTGGAGAACCACGGGTCTAGCGAGAATGAGGAACTGAAAGAAATTAGTATTAGTAAAAAAAAAAAAAAAATAGTACTGGAGAAATTAATGGGACTGAAAGTCGATAAATCCCCATGACCTGATGGCCTACATCCTAGGGTTTTAAAACAGGTGGCTATAGAGATAGTGGATGCATTGGTTGTCATCTTCCAAAATTCCTTAGATTGTAGAACGGCTCCCGCTGATTGGAGGGTCACAGAAATCACAGAAACCCCACAGTGCAGATAGAGACCATTTTGGCCCATCGAGCCTGCACCGACACATATCCCACCCAATCCCCGTAACCCCTACACATCCCACCCTAAATCCCTGTAACCCCACGTATTTAATCCCCCTAACACTAAGGGTCAATTTATCATAGCCAATCAACCTAACCTGCACATCTTTGGACTGTGGGAGGAAACCGGAGCACCCGGAGAAAACCCACGCAAACACGGGAAGAATGTGCAAACTCCACACAGACAGTCGCCCGAGGCCGGATTCGAACCCGGGTCTCTGGCGCTGTGAGGCAACAGTGCTAACCACTATGCCACCGTGCTGCAGTAGGGTAGCAAATGTAACCCTACTATTTAAGAAAGGAGGGGAGAGAGAAACGGGGAACTATAGACCAGTTAGCCTGACATCAGTAGTAGGGAAAATGCTAGAATCTATTATTAAGGACATGGTAACATGGCACTTAGAAAATAATAATAGGATTGGGCAGAGTCAACATGGATTTATGAAAGGGAAATCAAGCTTGACAAATCTGTTGGAGTTTTTTGAGGTTGTAACTAGCAGAATAGTTAAGGGGGAACCAGTGGATGTGGTGTATTTGGATTTTCAGAAGACATTCGATAAGGTGCCACACAAGGGGTTATTAAACAAAATTAGGGCTCATGGGATGGGGGGTAATATATTAGCATGGATGGATTGAGGATTAGTTAACGGACAGAAAACAGAGAGTAGGAATAAACAGGTCATTTTCGGGTTGGCAGGCTGTAAGTAGTGGGGTACCACAAGGATCAGTGCTTGGGCCTCAGCAATTCACAATCTAAATCAATGGTTTGGATGAGGGGACCAACTGCAATATATCCAAGTTTGATGATGATACAAAGCTAGCTGGGAATGTAAGTTGTGAGGAGGATGGAAAGAGGCTTCACGGGGATATAGACAGGCTAAGTGAATGGGCAAGAACATGGCAAATGGAATATAATGGAGAAATGTGAAGTTATCCACTTTGGTAGGGAAACTAGAAAAGCAGTGTATTTTTTAAATGGTGAGCGATTGGGAAATGTTGGTGTTCAGAGGGACCTGGGTGTCCTTGTACACGAATCACTGAAAGTTAACATGCAGGTACAGCAAGCATTTAGGAAAGCAAATGGTATGTTGGCCTTTATTACAAGAGGATTTGAGTATAAGAGTAAAGACGTCTTACTGCAATTATATAGGGCCCTGGTGAGATCACACCTGGAGTATTGTGTACAGTTTTGGTCTCCTTACCTGAGGAAGGATATACTTGCCATAGAGGGAGTGCAACAAAGGTTCACTAGACTGATTCCTGGGATGGGGGGTTTGTCCTATGAGGACAGATTGAGTAGACTAGGCCTATATTTTCTAGAGTTTGAGAATGAGAGGTGACCTTATTGAAACATAGAAAATTCTTACAGGGCTTTACAGGGTAGATGCAGGGAGGATGTTTCCCCTGGCTGGGGAGTCTGGAACCAGGGGTCACAGTCTCAGAATAAGGGGTCGGCCATTTAGGGCCGAAATGAGGAGAAACTTCTTCACTCAGAGGGTGGTGAATTTTGGGAATTCTCTACCCCAGAGGGCTGTGGAGGCTCAGTCATTGAGTATATTTCAAGACAGAGATCGATAGATTTTTGGGTATTAAGGGAATCAAGGGATATGGGGATAGTGCAGGAAAGTGGAGTTGAGGTAGAAGATCAGCCATGATCTTACTGAATGGTGGAGCAGGCTCGAGGGGCCGAATGGCCTACTCCTGCTCCTATTTCTTATATTCTTATGCTCTTATGTATTACACATTCATCAACTCCTTGCAGATCACAGGCCTATAGAGCACACAACTTCCATTTCCTCTCAGTTCAATGGCTAAATAATCATCTTAATTCTCTCTATAGGCTTCAATGAGCAATGAAAATTGTTTATTTTAATTCTTCAAAAACATAGGTCCTTTAGTTTCTCACAAGTCTAACAACACCTCTTGCCTTTAGTAACTCCACCCATAATCTTTTCTTAGCCTCACCATTTTCCCAGCCTCAAATGGAACTCACACATCTCTTCATTCATTTGGGATATTTGAGAAACATAAGACGCAAAATAAATGCAACGGAGATTGGCTAACTCATTGAAGATTGAGCGGTTTATGTGGTTCATCAACTCACTGGAAAAACTTACTGAACTATCAGAGGAGCTCTACCACTGTGATTCTGTAAAAATTTCAGATCAAGCTGTAAATACATACTGTACTATTATTCACATGTAATACAAATACATTCAGCAGGATAGAAACAGGCCCCATCATGTGGACAGCAACAGCATTGCAGATTTTAAAATCAATCTATTTCAATTAATTTCCCTAAAGAAAAGCAAAGTTAATAAATTTGGGGAAAACTTAAGAGTCAGCAACATTTTACAGTTGAATTATTAGAGACGAGAACCACAACAAATGTTGGCTATCTGAAACAAATGTAGAAAATGCTGGCAATGCACAGAGGAGAATGGAAGGTTAAATCTATTTCAAATGCAGTGAAGGATTTCAGCGAAAAATTAACCGACCTTTTTCCTTCACTTGATCAGCATTTACTGTAGTACAGTTCAATTTACTGATTTCTCATTTAGGCTTCTAAAGCATAAGTATCGGACTTCAATATTACATACTAACCACTTGAACAGCTGTAATTTTTTTTGAATGTCAGCAAATATGAAGCAGAATTTGAGAATTATTCCAGAAAATTTACAAATCAGTAACAAGAAAATTAAAGTAGTCAGCCCCACACACCTGGAAAACAAGTACAAGTTCTCACTATGTAAAATTAGTGTATTGTTAAACGTTGGGCTGGATAAAGTCATAAAATTATTGCAAATGGATTTTCAGATAACAGTACAGGTAAGAAATCCAGATGCCATGTTTGTGCAATAAAATACAAATAAAAATCTTAATTTAATCAAAAAGAAAATAAATTATTGTAGCTGATTTCCAATAGACAGCTGCCATCCTACAGAAGGTGCTGGCAGCGCCATTTGTTGTTTCACATTTCTTCTTTTGTAACTGATCCAGAAACCCTGATGGTAAACTATAAAGGGATATAATATATATACACAAAGATATATATAAAATACATTCGCAGACATTTTTATGCCCATTTCTAAGCCAGTTTTCAAACAAAGACTAATTTTTTCATGTTGCCCCCAGCTTCAAAATGGATGGTGGGATTGAGGCAGCTCTTCACAGAATCACAGAAATCACAGAAACCACACAGTGCAGATAGAGGCCATTTCGGCCCATCGAGCCTGCACCGACACATATCCCACCCGATCCCCGTAACCCCTACACCAACACATATCCCACCCTATCCCCGTAACCCCACGTATTTAATCCCCCTAACACTAAGGGTCAATTTATCATAACTTAAAGAAAGTTAAGTGCTCATCTTTACAAAAAAGTTAAAATAAATAAAATGGAGACAGAATTGCAAAGAGAAACATGGGGGATGAAGAGGAGACAAGGCAGCAGAAAGATTTAAAATTTGCATATTTTAATAATCAGTTTTCTTATTATGGGGTTAATATCGCAATAATAAACTACCTGCACACGACCAGCATTCTTATTGGTTTTATTCATTCATGTGATGCGGGCGTCACTGGCAAGGCCAGCATTTATTGCCCATCTCTAATTGCCCTCGAGAAGGTGGTGGTACCAACAGAGGGGCTTAAATTTGATACTGCCAGTAAAGTGAGGCTAAGTGGTCAGCACATGACAATCGCGCACCCTGTTCATAGTGCTGTCTTTTGGACGACGTTAAACTGAGGCCCTGTCTACCCTCTCAGGTAGACGTAAAAGATCCCATGGCACTATTTTGAAGATGAGTAGAGAAGTTCTCCCCGGTGTTCTAGCTAATATTAATCTCTCAACCAACATCACTAAAACAGATTATCTGGGTCATCGTCACATTGCTGTGCGCAAATTGGCTTCCACGTTCCCTACATTACGATAGTGTCTACAGCAAAAAAAAAGCACTTCATTGGCTGTAAAGCGCTTTGGGACATACTGCAGGCGGGAAAGGTGCTACAGGAAACTTTGTGGTATCCGGCACCGAGCTGTTGCCATTCCCTCAAAACTGCCGGACACTCCAGTGCTAATGTTGAAACATACGGAGATTTTCAGCTCCGTGTGAATCAACAAACCCTTCTAAACAGTCGGCAAGCGTCTCTGTAGCGTCTCTAGCTGAAGCTGTTGCTTAGCAACAGACCTTGCAGAGCTTGACTGTTGAGAAAAAAGCAATGAAAAGAAACGAAAAGAAAACAAATGGCTCCTAATTTTTGCCGGTGGCTCGAGCTTTCCGGACATTTAGCCTCCGGATAACACAAAGTTTCCTGTATATAAATTAAAGTCTGTCTTTCTTTTCTTTTTCTCGAGGACAGTGCTAAATTGGTCCGCATGCCAGTTTAGCATGAAATAATCGAGCTGTCAGCACTCTTCATTGGCAGTCTGCCTAACGGGGTTGGTGGGGGAGCGGGGGCAAGACAGGAAATTGAACGTCACTGGCATCAGTTAAAGGCAGCCAGCAACTCTTAAACGGGAGATGCACTGTGGCTGCAATCAGCTTAATTCTGAACACCAGTAAAATGATAGGCAGAAGAGATACTGGAAGTGCTCCCCGCTTTTCAAATACAGCTCTGGAGGTGAAGGTGGAGGCAGCCATCAGGGGGCGGGCCCTCATCTTTTCACCCAGCAGCAAGATGGTATCTCAACTAGTTTCCCAGCAACAATGGGCAGAGGTGGCAGAGCAGGTCAGCGCCAGAAGCATTGCTCCAAGGACCTGGGTGCAATGCAGAATAAAGTTCAATAGTTTGACAAGGACTACTAAGGCAAGGCTTCTAACTCGCATCTTATTATTCGGTGCTTAGACCTGCATTACTTGTACCCCCAGCACTCTCAACCCTTCCCTCCCCCGCTTCCCACCACTCCAGCACAATTCACTTCATCTCCTACTGCTGCTGACGCACTTTTCCCCGCTACTGTCCTCTATCAATTCCCTCACCTCTTCACACCTGTGCCACCTTTCACACGCCACCAACATTATTCTACTCTGACTTGCACATCCTCAAAACATCCCACCATTTCAACATTAATACACTCTCTTCTTTCTTGCAGGAGAAGGTGGCACTCAATAACAGGGAGCAGGCAACCACAGGAGGACGCCCACCATCCATACTCAGCCTGCTCCCTCGGGAGGAGACCGTCATGTACATTGTGGGCAGGGGAGCATCAGGAGCGTGGCCTCTAGAGACTGGAGGAAACGTCCCACATGCTTTTTGACCATCGCACCCTCTTTTCCTTCTCAGGAAAATCTCACCCTCAGAAACTACGCACGACAAAGGGCTGCTGCTTACCCTTGTTACAACTTAACCATTGTTCCTCCCTTCTCTTTCAGACCCCAAAACTCTAGAGGGTAGAATGGGAACAGAGAAAGAGGACACCTCTCCAGAAGATGCAGCGTCACTCAACCGTACCCGAGCAAACACCAGCTCATAGACTGGCATCCCACTTGGTTTCGAGGCGAGAGTACAGATTCGCCGAGCACAAGTGCACAGAAGCAAAGGCAGCTGGACAGGACAGCCAAGGAAGCATGTCACTGACGGGTGACCTTGCATCCGCCTGTTGCAGAGGACAGAGTTGAAGACCTCGAGGACACAGCCTACAGAAGAGAACGGATAGCTATACAGCACCTTTCCTGCCTGCAGTATGTCTCAAAACTGCCTGCCAGCGATCTTGTACACAATGGCATAGAGCATGGATGAGACGAGACCAGCGTTTGCAGGCCATTTTGTAAGCCAATAAAATCACAATGTGTTCTGAAATTTTTGTTTGCAGAAAGTGTTCTTGTTGTAGCTAGTGATCTTGCAATGGTAGGTGACCTGAATATTAATTTTGCTATTTGGGCAGATGTTGACTAGTGTGGATGGACTGGGACATATGTTGAACTTGAGTGTTAATGCAGGGAACCATGCATTCAGCTGAAGTTCTCTTCAATGAGCTGCCGTCAAACAGTTCTGGCTGCAGGAAACTGTTCTTCTCTTCCCACTTCCGCAACATCCTCTACATCAGTGCCCTCTCCCTCATTATGCTAAACATCCTTCTCTATTGGCGTTGTCCTTGTTGCAGGTTAAAGTTATGCAAAATACAGCAAACCACAATCATATGTGACACTCTTTTTATATTCGTTCAAGGGATGAGGGCATCGTTGGTCTTGCCAACATTTATTGCCCATCCCTAATTGCCCTGGAGGAGGTGGTGGTGAGCTGCCTTCTTGAACCGCTGCCGTCCGTGTGGTGAAGGGACTCCCACAGTGCTGTTAGGGAGGGAGTTCCAGGATTTTGACCCAGCGACGATGAAGGAAAGGCAATATACTTCCAAGTCATGATGGTGTGTAACTTGGAGGGGAACTTGCAGGTGATGGTGCTCCCATGCGCCTGCTGCCCTTGTCCTTCTAGGTGGTAGAGGTCGCGGGTTTGGGAGGTGCTGCCGAAGATGCCTTAGCGAGTTGCTGTAGTGCATCTTGTAGATGGTACACACTGCAGCCACAGTACGCCGGTGGTGGAGGGAGTGAATGTTGAAGGTGGTGGATGGGGTGTCAATCAAGCGGGCTGCTTTGTCCTGGATGGTGTCGAGCTTTTGGAGCGGCACTCATCCAGGCAAGTGGAGAGTATTCCATCACACTCCTGACTTGTGCATTGTAGATGGTGAAAAGGCTTTGGGGAGTCATAAGGTGAGACACTCATAAGGTGAGACACTCACCGCAGAATACCTAGCCTCTGACCTGCTCTTGTTGCCACAGTATGTGTGTGGCTGGTCCAGTTAAGTTTCTGGTCAATGGTGACCCCCAGGATGTTGATGGTGGGGGATGTCAAGGGGCGGTGGTTAGACACGCGCTTGTTGGAGATGGTCATTGCCTGCCACTTGTGTGGCGCAAATGTTACCTTCCACTTATCAGCCCAAGCCTGAATGTTGTCCAGACCTTACTGCATGCGGGCATGGACTGCTTCATTATCTGAGGAGTTGCGAATGGCACTGAACACTGTGCAGTCATCAGCGAACATCCCCACTTCTGATCTTATGATGGAGGGAAGGTCATTAATGAAGCAGCTGAAGATGGTTGGGCCTAGGACACCGCCCTGAGGAACTCCTGCAGCGACGTCTTGGGGCTGTGATGATTGACCTCCAAGAACCACAAACATCTTCCTTTGCGCTAGGTATGACTCCAGCCAGTGGAGAGTTTTCCCCCGGATTCCCATCGACTTCAGTTTTACTAGGGCTCCTTGATGCCACACTCGGTCAAATGCTGGCTTGATGTCAAGGGCAGTCACTCTCACCTCACCTCTGGAATTCAGCTCTTTTGTCCATTTTTGGACAAAGGCTGTAATTAGGTCTGGAGCCGAGTGGTCCTGGCAGAACCCAAACTGGATATCGGTGAGCAGGTTATTGGTGAGTAAATGCCGCTTGATTGCACTGTCGACAACACCTTCCATCACTTTGCTGATGTTTGAGAGTAGATTTTTGGGGCGGGGGGGTAATTGAACAGATTGAATTTGTCCTGCTTTTTGTGGACAGGACATGCCTGGACAGTTTTCCACATTGTCGGTTAGATACATAGATACATAGATACATAGAAGATAGGAGCAGGAGTAGGCCATTCGGCCCTTCGTGCCTGCTCCGCCATTTAATGAGATCATGGCTGATCCTTTAATTCAGTATCCCGTCCCCGCCTTCTCTCCGTAACCCTTAACCCCTTTTGCCCGTAGAAATATATCTAATTCCCTCTTAAATATATTTAATGAGCTGGCGTACACTGCCCTCTGTGGCAATGAGTTCCACAGGTTCACCACTCTCTGAGTGAAGAAATTCCCCCTCATCTCTGTCCTAAATGGTTTAGCCCTTATCCTTAAATTATGTCCTCTAGTTCTGTTCTCACCCGCCAAGGGAAACATTCCTTCTGCATCCAGTCTGTCTAGACCTGTCAGAATTTTATACACTTCTATGAGGTCCCCTCTCAATCTTCTAAACTCCAGTGTGTACATCCCTAAACTACATAGTCTCTCCTCATAGGTCATTCCCGCCATTCCTGGTATCAGCCTGGTGAATCGCCGCTGCACCCCCTCCATGGCAAGAACATCCTTCCTCAGATGAGGCGACCAAAACTGTACACAGTACTCGAGGTGTGGTCTCACCAGTGCCCTGTACAGCTGCAGCAAGGTATCCCTGTTCCTGTATTCTAACCCTTTTGCTATGAAGGCCAGCATACCGTTTGCCTTCTTGACCGCCTGTTGCACCTGCATGCTCGCCTTCAGTGACTGGTGTACAAGAACACCCAGGTCTCTCTGTACTTCCCCCTCTCCCAATCTATTGCCATTTAAATAATAATTTGCCCTCCCGTTCCTGCACCCAAGGTGGATAACTTCGCACTTGTCCACATTATAGTGCATCTGCCATTTATCCGCCCAATCGCCCAGTCTGTCCAAATCGCTCTGGAGCTTCCTGGTCTCTTCCTCTGAGCCCACCCCACCTCCTAGTTTAGTGTCGTCTGCAAATTTGGAAATGCTGCATCCGACTCCCTGATCCAGGTCATTAATGTAAATTGTGAACAGCTGGGGGCCCAGGACAGATCCCTGTGGTACCCCACTTGTTACTGCCTGCCATTCAGAAAATGAGCCGTTTATTCCAACTCTCTGTTTTCTATCTGACAGCCAGTTCCCTATCCACGCCAAAACTTTCCCCTTTATCCCATGAGCCTCAATTTTCCATGCTAATCTTTTATGTGGGACCTTATCGAAGGCCTTTTGGAAGTCCAGGTACACCACATCTACTGGCTCTCCCCCATCTATTCTACCAGTTACTCCCTCAAAAAATTCCAATAGATTAGTCAAGCACGATTTACCCTTTGTAAATCCATGTTGACTCTGTCCTATCCTGTCCCCATTTGCTAAGTGCTCCGCTATTTCATCCTTAATGATGGACTCCAGCATTTTGCCCACAACTGATGTAAGGCTTACAGGTCTGTAATTACCTGCTTTTTCCCTACCCCCCTTTTTGAATAGTGGGGTAACGTTAGCTACCCTCCAATCCATCGGCACTGTTCCCGAGTCTAATGAATTCTGAAAAATCATCCTTAGTGCATCCGCTATCTCTAGGGCCACCTCCTTCAGTACCCTAGGATGCATGTTATCAGGCCCTGGGGATTTGTCCACCTTCAATCCCTTTAGCTTCCTTAACACCATATCCTTAGAGATATTGATTTGCGTCAGTTCCTCCTTTGCCAATGTCCCTATTTTTCCCGATATCCCAGGGAGGTTTTTTGTGTCTTCCTTCGTAAAGACTGACCCAAAGTATGCATTTAGTTGATCTGCCATTTCCTTATTTCCCATTATATATTCCCCCGTATCTGACTGCAATGGACCAACTTTGGTTTTCACCAGTCTTTTCCTTTTGATATACTTATAAAAGCTTTTGGAGTTAGTTTTTATATTTTCCGCCAGCTTGTTTTCGTAAGCTATTTTGCCCCTCTTGATTATGCCCTTTGCCCTCCTTTGCTCTATCTTAAACTGTTCCCAATCTTCCGCTCTGGCGCTTTTTTTGGCTATTTTATACGCCCTATCTTTGGATTTTATGCTGTCTCTAATTTCCCCTGTTATCCACGGTTGAGTCACCTTTTTAGATTTCCTTTTATGCCAGATTGGTATAAACAATTTTTGCAATTTTGTCATTCTATCTTTAAATGTTTGCCATTGTTTATCTACCTCCAGTCCTCCCAGGAACGTTGTCCAATCAGACCTACTCAGTTCCCGTCTCATGGCATCATAATTCCCCTTGTTTAAATTCAGGACCTTAGTCTCTGAGTCAATTTCTTCGCTCTCCATTTCGAGTGAGAAATCGATCATGTTATGATCGCTCTGACCCAAGGGTCCCCGTACAACAAGATTACTGATTAGTCCCTTCTCATTGCACAGTACCCAGTCCAATATAGCCTGTTCCCGAGTTGGTTCCTCGACATATTGATCCAGATAACCATCCCTCAAACACTCAAGGAATTCCTCCTCCTCATTATTTTTACTGATTAGGCTAGTCCAATCTATATGTAAGTTAAAGTCACCTATGATGACAGCTGTGCTCTTATTGCACGCTTCTCTAATTTCCCTCGTGATGCCCTCCCTAACCTCTATTTTACTATTTGGAGGCCTATATACCACTCCTATTAATGTTTTTCGCCCCTCGCTATTTCTTAGCTCCACCCATATAGATTCTGTATTATAGATGCCAGTGTTGTAGCTGTACTGGAACAGCTTGGCTAGAGGCGCGGCTAGTTCTGGTGCACGTCTTCAGCACGATAGCCGGGATGTTGTCGGGGCCCATAGCCTTTGCTGTATCCAGCGCGCTCAGCCATTTCTTGAGATCACATGGCGTGAATCGAATTGGCTGAAGACTGGCTTCTGTGATGGTGCGGACCTCAGGAGAAGGCCGATATGGATCATCCACGCGGCACTTCTGGCTGAAGATGGTTACAAATGCTTCAGCCTTGTCTTTTGCACTCACGTGCTGGGCTCCGCCATCATTGAGGATGGGAATATTCATGGAGCCTCCTCCTGTTAGTTGTTTAATGGTCCACCACCATTCACGACTGGATGTGGCAGGACTCTTTCTGGGCTATATTGCTGGAAGAAACCAGACAGGTCTAAGTATCTAAATTGTTGTTTGAGGGCTCCAATTGATCAATGGATCTGATTGTAGCAGACTTCTGCAGCCAGTCGTGGGCTCCCAAGAAAAGTCATAAGCCAAGAATGCAGAAGATAGCCTTCGTCTCCAAGCAGCCAACCTTTAACTTACTGTGCAGGGGCAAACAGAGGGGGGATTGGACGATGGACACAATATAAATAAGCATTATGGCAGTTACTAGGAAAGAAGGCACAGACGTGCATGACATGCTGTTGGTCATCACATGCCAGATGCATATTAATAGTTGTATTCCTTGCAATTCATGAAGTCATCACATTATATGAAGGAGCCCACATGGTGACATTGTTTTACATGGTATAATGTTCATATCCTTATTAAACAATGCATTTGCAAACTTATTGTGAATAGCATCACAGAACATTTGTTCCTGTAAGAAATATGACGGAGTGCGAGTAGCAGAGAGTGCCGTTGAGAGTTTGGGTAAGTGAGAGAGTTAGGGTAAGTGGGGTGTTAGGTGCTGTTTTTGTTTTGTTTCTGGCCTTGTTTTTCCTGCCAGCCTCAGGATTAGCAGACATCGCGGAGGCAGAGCAGCGAGGCGAGGCCCAGTTGAGGCAGCCGGGAGCAGCAGCGGGTGTCGAGTCGAGTCGGAGCAGCGAGGCGAGGCAGCCTAAACAGGCTCCACAGGCAACATTCCAAGTGGAGGTCAGAATTCAAAAGTGACATCACAGCCAAGCTGGTAGGTGATTGGCTGGTTGGTGAGTACTTTTCCTTCCCTTTTAAACCTTTATAAGTTGGTAAGTTCAATTAAATAGAGGTGTGATATTCATCATCTAGAATCGGGGCACAGGGTATTTAAAAATAATAATAATAAATTTAATTAATTACATAGAATGGGAGAGCAGGTGATGTGTTACTGCTGCAATATGTGGGAGCTGGTAGACACCATTGATGTTCACAGTGATCACATTTGCAGTAAGTGTTGGCTGCTCGAGGAACTCCGGCTCCGTGTTGATGAGCTGGAGTCCGAGCTTCAAACACTGCGACACATCAGGGAGGGGGAGAGTTATCTGGACTCTGTGTTCCAGGAAGTAGTCACACCAATTAGATTAACTAATTCAGATGTATTCCGTGGTCAGGGACAGGAAGGTGTGACTATGAGTGAGGCAAGTACGGGGATCCAGGAGGTAGTGTTGGAGGAGCCGCAGCCCTTGCTCTTGTCCAACAGGTTCGAGGCTCTTACTCCCTGTGAGGACGGGAACAGGGACTGCAGGGAAGATGAGCAACCTGGCCACAGCTCAGTGGAACGAGGGGCCATTCAAGTGGGGAGAGTAAAAAGAAATGTTGTACTGGTAGGGGATAGTATCATTAGGGGGATAGATAGGGTTCTTTGCAGCTGAGAGCGAGAGTCCCAAAGACTGTGTTGCCTGCCCGGTGCCAGGGTTAAGGACATCTCCTCTGGGCTGGAGAGAAACTTGGAGTGGGAGGGGGAGGATCCAGTTGTCGTGGTCCATGTTGGTACCAACGACATAGATAGGACAAGGAAAGAGGTTCTGCTGAGGGAGTATGAGCAGCTAGGGGCCAAATTAAAAAGCAGAACCACAAGGGTAATAATCTCTGGATTACTACCTGAGCCACGAGCAAATTTGGCTAGGGTAAATAAAATCAGAGTGTTAAATGCGTGGCTCAAAGACTGGTGTGGAAGAAATGGGTTTTGCTTCTTGGGACACTGGCACCAGTACTGGGACGGGAGAGAGCTGTTCCATTGGGACAGGCTTCACTTGACCAGTGCTGGGACTAGAATCCTGGCGAATCAAATAATTAGGGCTGTAGAGAGGGCTTTAAACTAATTAGTGGGGGGGAGGTTTCAAGAGAGCGAAAAATAAAAATGTCAGCGGAGAAGGCAATGGAGCAAGATAGCAGTGGGGGAATTAAAAACCAGGGCGTGTCAGGAAGGGACAGAATGTATAAAGATAAAGGTAGAGTAGTAAAAGGGGTAAAAGCAGGAATAAATTGTCACAAAACATATTTAAAAGTTCTTTATCTGAATGCACGCAGCATTCGTAACAAAATAGACGAGTTGACAGTACAAATAACTACACATGAGTATGATCTGGTGGCCATTACAGAAACATGGCTGCAAGGTGACCATGACTGGGAACTAAACATCCAGGGGTATTTGACAATTAGGAAGGACAGACAGGAAGGAAAGGGAGGTGGGGTGGCTATGTTAATAAAGGATGGAATCACTGCAATAGTGAGAAATGACATTGGGTCAAAGGATCAGGATAGTGAAACAGTTTGGGTGGAGATAAGGAATAATAAGGGGAAAAAGTCACTAGTGGGCGTAGTCTATAGGCCTCCTAACAGTTGCAACTCTATTGGTCGGAGTATAAATCAGGAAATAGTTGGGGCTTGTAATAAGGGAACAGCTATAATCATGGGAGATTTTAACTTTCATATTGACTGAACAAATCAAATTGGGCAGGGCAGCCTTGAGGAAGAGTTCATAGAGTGCATTAGGGACGGGTTCCTTGAGCAGTATGTAACTGAACCAACCAGGGGGCAGGCAATCTTAGATCTGGTCCTGTGCAATGAGACAGGATTAATAAAAAATGTCCTAGTAAAGGATCCCCTTGGAACAAGTGACCATAACATGGTTGAATTCCAAATTCAGTTGGAGGGTGAGAGAGTTGGATCTCAAACCAGCGTGCTAAGCTTAAACAAAGGAGACTATGAAGGTATGAGAGCAGAGTTGACTAAGGTGGACTGGGAAAATAGATTAAAGTGTACGACGGTACATGAGCAGTGGTGTACATTCAAGGAGATATTTCACAACTTTCAAGAAAAATATATTCCAGTGAGGAAAAAGGGGCGTAAAAGAAAAGACAGCCATCCGTGGCTAAGTAAAGTAATAAAGGATAGTATCCGACTGAAAACAAGGGCATATAAAGTAGCCAAATCTAGTGGGAGGATAGAAGATTGGGAAGCATTTAAAAGCCAGCAAAGAATAACTAAAAGATTAATTAAGAAAGGGAAGATAGATTATGAAAGTAAACTAGCAAAAAATATAAAAACAGATAGCAAGAGTTTCTACAGTTATATAAAAAGAAAAAGGGTGGCTAAAGTGAATATTGGTCCCTTAGAGGACGAGACTGGGAAATTAGTGGTGGGGAACATGGAGATGGCAGAAACGCTGAACAAATATTTTGTATCAGTCTTTACAGTAGAGGACACTAAAAATATCCCAACACTGGACAAACAGGGGGCTATGGGGGGCGGGGGGGGGGGGGGGGTGGAGAGAGGAGCTAAACACGATTAAAATCACTAAGGAGGTGGTACTCGGTAAGATAATGGGACTAAAGGCGGATAAATCCCCATGACCTGATGGCTTACATCCTAGGGTCTTGAGAAAAGTAGCGGTAGGGATTGTGGATGCATTGGTGGTAATTTTCCAAAACTCCCTGGATTCAGGAAAGGTCCCAGCAGATTGGAAAACTGCTAATGTAATGCCCTTATTTAAAAAGGGAGGCAGACAAAAGGCTGGAAACTATAGACCAGTTAGCCTAACATCTGTGGTTGGTAAAATGTTGGAGACCATTATTAAGGAAGCAGTAACAGGACATTTGGATAAGCATAATTTAATCGGACAGAGTCAGCATGGTTTTACGAAGGGGAAGTCGTGTTTGACAAATTTGCTCGAATTCTTTGAGGATGTAACAAACAGGGTGGATAAAGGGGAACCAGTGGATGTGGTGTATTTGGACTTCCAAAAGGCATTTGACAAGGTGCCACAAAAAAGATTACTGTACAAGATAAAAAATCACGGGATTGGGGCAATGTACTGGCATGGGTGGAGGATTGGCTATCTAACAGAAAACAGAGAGTTGGGATAAATGGTTCATTCTCTGGTTGGCAATCAGTAACTAGTGGTGTTCCACAGGGGTCGGTGCTGGGACCCCAACTCTTCACAATCTATATTAACGATTTGGAGGAAGGGACCGAGTGCAACATATCCACGTTTGCCGACGATACAAAGATAGGAGGGAAAGCAGCGAGTGAGGAGGACATAAAAAACCTGCAAAAGGACATAGACAGGCTAAGTGAGTGGGCAGAAATTTGGCAGATGGAATATAATGTTGGAAAGTGTGAGGTTATGCACTTTGGCAGAAAAAATCTAAGAGCAAGTTATTATCTAAATGGAGAGAAACTGCAAGTGTTACAGTACAAAGGGATCTGGGGGTCCTGGTGCATGAAACACAGAAGGTTAGTATGCAGGTACAGCAGGTGATCAGGAAGGCCAATGGAATCTTGGCTTTTATTGCAAGGGGGATGGAGTATAAAAACAGGGAAGTCTTGTTGCAGTTATACAGGATACTGGTGAGGCCACACCTGGAATACTGCGTACAGTTTTGGTTTCCATATTTAAGAAAAGATATACTTGCTCTCGAGGCAGTTCAGAGAAAGTTCACTCGGTTGATTCTGGAGATGAGGGGGTTGACTTATGAGGAAAGGTTGAGTAGGTTGGGCCTCTGCTCATTGGAGTTCAGAAGAATGAGAGGCGATCTTATCGAAACATATAAGATTGTGAGGGGGCTTGATCGGGTGGATGCAGTGAGGATGTTTCCACTGATGGGTGAGACTAGAACTAGGGGGCATAATCTTAGAATAAGGGGCTGCCCTTTCAAAACTGAGATGAGGAGAAACTTCTTCACTCAGAGGGTAGTAAATCTATGGAATTTACTACCTCAGAGAGTTGTGGAAGCTGAGACATTAAATAAATTTAAAACAGAGATAGACAGTTTCCTAGCTGATAAGGGAATAAGGGGTTACGGGGAGAGGGCAGGGAAGTGGACGTGAGTCTAAGTTCGGATCAACCATGATCCTATTGAATGGCGGAGCAGGCCCGAGGGGCCATATGGCCAACTCCTGCTCCTACTTCTTATGTTCTTATGTCCTGTCCCCTTGATAAACAAAGATGAATCCCTGTTGCCTTGTGTTCTCCACACGTACCAGATACTACCTGTCAAGAGTGTTTGTAGTGACAATTTAAAACACATATACACAATTTCCATATAGTATTAGAGGATACAAAATCATCTGCTTCACATTTCACATAGGAAAGTAACTATCACAAGCACTTCACTTCTTAAATGGTTATATGATGTATAATTGGGGTACCCAATAACTAATGACCAAAGACCATAACCTCAAATAGTGATTTTGTCATAAACCAATCAGATGGCACACTGGAACTCATAGCTGGAGCGGGATCAGAACTAGGGCTCCTACCCTCGCCATTCTTGACCAACCCAAATTTAGCAAATTTCCTTATTTGTACTTTTAATGCAATTCATAATTTTCCTCTGTCCAACAACCTCAACATTTTAACACTGCCAACAAGTAGCTGAGCCATACAGAACAGTAATGGTCCCAAGGAAGGGACAGAGAGTTTAATGGTAAAAGTACATCAGCGAATAAGGTGAAAGCAGGGAATAATGGTAACAAGTTAAATTAAAGGCTCTTTATCTGAATGCACAAAGCATTCATAACAAGGGATCTACAAGAAATTTAACCAGCCTAAATATAAACTAAACAGGAAAGGAGAGCATAGGAAAGACTAAGCTAAGGGAGGACATAGATGGCCAGGGAATAAAGAGAGTTCTAGAACAGGAGTGTAAAAAGATGATTAAAATAAAATGAGTTAAACTGTCTGTTCAGCAATGCACACAGTGTCCGTAATAAAACAGGAGAACTGGAGGCAATAATATGTTGCGAGGAACCAGATATAGTAGGAATTACTGAGACATGGCTACAGAAAAATCAGGACTGGGAATTAAACATTGCAGGGTACAATATATTTAGAAAAGAGAGAGGGGGGAAAAGGGGAGGTGGAGTAGCTGTACTTATTAGAGATAACATAACGGCAGTAGAAAAAAGTGATGCAGCTATTAGTAAGACAGAAATAGAACCCTTGTGGATAGAGATAAAAGATAATAAAGGAACAATCACACAAATGGGGTAGTCTACAGACCACCTAATAGTGGAAGGGAGATGGAAGAAGAAATATGCAAACAAATTAGGGAAATGAGTAAAAAACATAGAACAATCATCATGGGGGATTTAAACTACCCAAAATTAATTGGTCAGAAGAGGCAGGTAAAGGGGATAAGGGAATGGAGTTTCTACAATGTGTACAGGACTTCTTTCTAACCCAATATGTAAGAAGCCCTAAAAGGGAGGATTCGCTACTGAACCTAGTAATGGGGAATGAGCCAGAGCAGATAAGAGAAGTAAAAGTAGGGGAACATCCAAGCAATAGCAACAATATAATATGTCTTTCTTAATTATTACCTTAAAGTGTAAGTATGACAAAGACTAAGGTAACAGATTGGAGAAAAGTCGATTTTGAGGGGCTGAGAATAGAACTTGAGGAAATAAAATGGATAACAATATTGGCAAACAATGATGTAGGACCGTAATGAGAAACATTTAAAACAGTGTCCAGGAAAAATATATTACACTAAAAAACAAGAACAAGCTAAACACTAATGAGACACCATGGATGAATAAAGACAGAAGGGAAACATTGAGGGTAAGGAAAGATGCATACACTAAGTACATAGACAGCAGGGGAGAGCATGACAAGGGAGAATACGAAGAGATTAGGAGAGAAGTCAAAAAAAATCAAGAAGCAAAGAGGAGCTATGAAATTTAATTATCAAGGAACATAAAACAAAATTGTAAAATATTCTACAGGCACAAAGAAAAAAAAGTTGGGATGGGAATAGGGCCACTAAGGGACGGTCAGGACAAATATCACAGGCAGCGAAAGCAAAATGGCAGAGAAATATTAAATAATGACTTTGCTTCAGTATTTACCAGGGAGACAGATCAGGTGAACATGACATCAGAAGATGAGATTAGAAATTATATAACTGCATTTAAAATAAAGAGGAGAAATATTAAATAAACTAATCAAACTCAAAGGAGGATAAAACCCCTGGTCCCGACAGATTAAATCCATGCATTTTAAAAGAATCTAGGGAAGGGATAGCAGAGGCAATATTTTGTTAGAAAAAGGTGTAGTGCCAGAGGACTGATAGATAGCTAACATAATAACTATATTTAAGAAGGGAGATTGAACATGTCCAGGGAACTATAGACCAGTCAGCTTAACATTGGTGGTAGGAAAAATAATGAAATCCCTACTAAAGGAAAAAGTAGAAGAACATCTAGAAACCAAAAATATAACAATGAATAGTCAGCATGGATTTCAAAAGGAAAAATCTTGCTTGACCAACCTCACTGAATTCTTTGAAGAAGTAACAAAAAGAGAGTAGACAAGGGTAATGTAGTAGATGTAATTTACCTAGATTTCCAAAAGGCCTTCGATAAGGTAGCACATAATAGACTAATGAATAAGGTCAGAAAATGCGGAGTCAAGGGACAAGTAGCAGAATGGATAGCTAGCTGGCTTCAAGACAGAAAGCAGAGGTTAGGGGTAAACAGCAGCTATTCAGAGTCACAGAAGGTGAAAAGTGGGGTCCCACAAGCATCAGTGCTGGGACCAATGTTATTCACAATTTATATTAACGATTTAGACTCCGGAATCAAAAAGACAACTTCTAAATTTACGGATCACACCAAATTGGGGGGGATAGTCATTACTGAGGACTGCAACAAATTACAAGACAACATAAATAAACTTGCAGAATGGGCACATAATTGGCAAATTAATTTCAAACAGATAAATGTGAGCTATTACATTTTGGTAAGAAAAATAGGAAGGTCACATATTACTTGGAAAATGAGAATCTAAATGGGGTAGAAGAGCAAAGGGATCTTGGGAGTACAAATACACAAATCACTAAAAGTAGCGACGCAGGTAAATAAGGACATAAAAAAAGCAAACCCAGCACTAGGGTTTATTTCTAGAGGGATAGAATTGAAAAGTAGAGAAGTTATGCTAAATTTGTATCAAACCTTGTTTAGACCACACTCGGGAGTACTATGTACAATTCTGGTCACCATATTATAAAAAGGATATAGAGGCACTGGAGAGGGTGCAAATAAGATTTACAAGGATAATACCAGAAATGTGAGGTTATACCTATCAGGAAAGAATGAATAGGCTGGGTCTCTTTTTTCTTGAAAAGAGAAGGCTGAGGGGTGACCTAATAGAGGTCTTTAAAATTATGAAAGGTTCTGATAGAGTAGACACAGAGAGTGTTTCCACTTGTGGAGAAGAGCAAAACTAAAAGCCATCAGTATAAGATAGTCACCAAGAAATCAAATAGGGAATTCAGAAGAAACGTCTTTACCCAGAGAGTGGAGAGAATGTGGAACTTGCTACCACAGGGAGTGGTTGAAGCGAATAGTAAAGATGCATTTAAGGGGAGGCTAGATAAACATACGAGGGAGAAAGGAACAGAGGGTTTGTTGATAGAGTCAGATGAAGAAAGACAAGAGGAGGCTCAAGTGGAGCATAAATG
Source organism: Somniosus microcephalus (assembly GCF_052327205.1). Lineage (NCBI taxonomy): Eukaryota > Metazoa > Chordata > Chondrichthyes > Squaliformes > Somniosidae > Somniosus > Somniosus microcephalus. The sequence continues at coordinate 247,724,422 of NC_140990.1, read as the reverse complement.
CCGGCATGGACCGGTTGGGCTAAATAGCCTGCTTCTGTGCTGTATATCCTATGTAATCCTATGCAAGTTTGATCCTTGTTTTGTGCCAAGTTAGCTGATCTGCAAAACTGTTAGTAGGATTGCTATAACGCCTTCACAGTTAAATATTCAGCTGGCACTCACCATCAAGATTACACATGAATAATGCCAACTCCACTGAGGTACCAGAGATTAACCAGCACACACTGAATTGTCTCCCAGCAAGGAGTCAAATATTTGGGAAAGGAGGGGTTGGGAGAAATTGGGATGGAAAAGAAAATTAATTTCTAAAAAAACACTGGGGAACTGGGTGGCACCTCTGGGACTGTGGTTCAAATAGAGCCGACTGACAGGATGAATGTCTCTCTGTATGCTGGCTGTAAGGGTCCAATTTGAAATGAGTTGCACAGCATCAACCCAGTTACAAGTGGCCATGGACTTACAGCGCACAATTAATTGACAAACTCCTCAAGAGAGACCACAGCATTTCTGGTGTGGGCAATGGAAAAAATGTCACACTATTGAAGTTTGGAATGCTCTTCTGGCACTGGAGCTAAAGCACACTTTTGAGGTAGGATAACGGGAGCTTAATTCTGCATTAGGCTCACCTGAGAATGATTGATGCTGACACTGGGTGCTTGAAATGGGAAGTACTAATGTCCTTCAACTTGCACAAAAATAAAATAAACACTGGCCATCCAGAGTAAATCAACAATTCAGAGTTTCTTTTTAAGAACAGTCCCACCAAAGAGTATCTCATCAATTTGAAGAGCTGGCATGAAAGGGAACCTAGCCCACATTAATTGGTTGGAAAAAATGGCAGATCAAACAGCAGGCCAGTGGTGGAAGATAATGAAATATGAATTGGAGAAAGTACAGATTAAATAGTTAATGGGACTACAAGTAGAAGTTACCAGGCCCAGATGGTATGCATCCCAGAGAGGAGGAAATAGCAGAGTCACTAACCATAAATTTCCAAAAATAATATTTTGAAGGACTAGAGGGTGGCAAATGTTACACCTCTACTCAAAAAATGGGGCCAGGATAAGCCAGACCAATTCAGCCTACCTTGGTTGAGAGTAAACTTCTGGAGTGTCCAATACAGGATGAAATTAGTGAACAGTTAGAAAGGCATGGGCTAATCAGGTACTGTCAGCATGGATTTGAGAGAGACAGGTCATGATTTTAATTTAGTTGAATTTTTTTGAGGAAATCACAGAATGTATTAGGTAAGTAAAATGCAGTGGATGTAATATTTTCTGAAGGTGTTCAATAAGGTGTCACATACAGACTTATGAAAATTAAGTTGCATGATATTAAAGTGAGTGGAGCCACATGGCTAAAGGATTAGTTAGGGGACAGAAAGCAAAGAATTGGGGTAAGTAACTGTTTCTTGGATTGGTGGGATGTGAGTAGTACCTCAGGGATCTGTATTGGACCTTTTTTGTTTTCCATTTATATAAATGATTTGGACATAGACAAATGTTATCAAAGCTTAAAATAATACCAATTAGAGGGATGGTAAAGCATGAAGAACAATGCACGAAGACAGACAGGTTACCAGGTAGGTGTCAGGTACAGTGCATGGCAAAAAAAATGAAACATTTTGGGAAAAACAATGAAGGGAACTATACCCGAAATAGTAAGGCTTCTAACAGAATTGAGAAAGAGCGAGTTCCGAGTGAAATTATATACATCTTAGTGAATTTGCACAAGATAGTCATTAGGCCATAGTTGGAATATTGCATGCAATTCTGGTGATGCCGTTATAGTATTGATATCAGAGCCATGGGAGGGGTAGAGTAAAGATTCACTAGAATAATATCTGAAAGGAGAGATTATAGTTATGAAAAGCTTAAATTATTGGGGCTTTACCCACTGGAGCACAGAATGATGGGAAATGTAATAGAGGTTTCTAAAATTGAGAAGTTTTGGGAGGGTAAATAGTAAAATATTGTTTCCAAAGGATGGTGAATTTGTAACAAGGGGGAAAGGACTGACTGAGAATTATCACTAGATGAACTAAGGGGAAGTTAGAAGTTTTTGTCCCTTACAGAGTTATTAGAATATAGAATATTTACCATGAGTGGACACCGGCTTGCATTTATATAGCACCTTCCAGGACCTCAGGATGTCCCAAAGTGCTTTACAACCAATGAGGAACTTTTGAAGTGTAATCACGATTGTAATGCAGGAAACGTGGCAGCCAATTTGCGCACAGCAAGATCCCACAAACAGCAATATGATAATGACCAGATCATTTGTTTTTTAAAAAAGTGATGTTGATTGGGGAATATTGGCCAAGACATCGAGGATAACTCCCCTGCTCTTCGAAATAGTGCCATGGCATCTTTCACGTTCACCCGTGAGAGCAGACGGTGCCTCAGTTTAACGCCTCATCCGAAAGATGGCACCTCCAACAGTGCAGTACTCCCTCAGTACTTCACTGGAGTGTCAGCCTAAATTTTTTTGCTCAAGTCTCTGGAATGAGAATTCAACCCACAACCTTCTGACTCAGAGGCGCGAGTGCTACCAACTGAACCACAGCTGAAAATATAAAAAGATATATGGGAAAGGGCAAGCAAGTGAATTAGGGTAGCATGCTCCAGCTGAACAGCTATCATTGGCGCAGGTAAAATGGGCAAAATTGTCTCCATCTGTCATTGTAATTTTTGTGATTCTATGAACTAAAAAAAAAAATCATCCATGCTTTGTTTCTGAATTGATTCAGTTGTGTGCTTCCTGGTCTGAGCTGCAATAATTCAGGAGTTGACCACTGAACTGACTTCAAATGTAAGTGTTAGCAATCTGCACATACACAGAGCGTCACACCAGCATTTATTTTCAGGCCAATCTGACAAGTGGAATCAGCACCGGTGGCAGCATGACTCAACAACCTGTGGATGGGTTCTTAATTATTATTATTTTGTGAATTAATTTTTGTCATTGAGCAGATAATGAATTAATACAAATAATCCCTCTCCTCCCTCCCCCACAACAAATTTGCCATTTTGTTTTACAGATCGTATAAGTACTCTGATCAACCTTTGAAATAAAATAGCTTTTTGTGTTAGAAATTAAATGACTTATTTATCTATATCTGTAACATCGATATAAAAAACATTTATTCAGTTTTATTATGACCGATAAAATATAGTCTGCACGGTTATAGTTATTTCATTTTGTGCAGATTAAAACTGGATGGTGATTTCAATTCCACAGATTAATCCAGTTCAGGATTAATGTACATAACGCACTAAAGTACTGCTTACTAAAAACAGTTAAATTAAATATTAACTGTTTTATGAATGCAATAAACATACTGTAAATAAAACAAATTTTAATTTGAAAACAAACTTCTGTTCTCAACTCTCCATAATAAAATTTGCTACCATAACAGATTAAGGAGCATACGCCCTTAAATGTAAGCCTTTGCATAGAGCAACAAACACAATGACCAGACTCCAGCCCACCTACACCTTTCGCAATTCCCGTTTGATCATATTAAAATAAAACGATGTTCCCCAGTGCGACTGTAACGGATTCCGCTTCGGGAAGGATAAATAGAAACGTCAGATGGCTTTGTATTCAAGTTTGTCAGTGCAACTTACCAAACACAGTTAGAGCCATTATTGCTGGGAATCCGGTTCTTTCCTTTCGGAGCTGCTCAATGTCCAGTCACTGATTCACATACGCCAATGTCAGTCAGCAGCCTCATACGCGCTTCAGGACACTTCAATCCATCCTCTATAAACATGAAAAAAATAAATGAACCATAAATTACATATTTGAGACTACATCTCGTAACTTGCTAAGTAACAAACAAAAAGCGTTTTATTCTGATTAAAGACCAGTCCACATGGATAAAATTGGAAATGTACGTGGACTGCTTTGCAAAATAATTTTTAAAAACCGTTTCAAAAAGCAAATATTATAAAGAAACGGTGTACCACGAACCCCAGAGGAAATGAATACTGTAAAATTACTAGTGCTCTGGCTCATACGGCATCCTCCAAACCGCCATTTTGCCTCAACACATGACCATCTTCCCCCACTGGTGCAGCCCGTCAATGCGGTAACCATGGCGACCTATCTCCGCGCGCTGTCCCCCGGAGAGCGGAGTTCGGGACCGGGGAGCCTCATCTCACGCGCCTCATCATCCGCCCCCGCTGCCAAACGTGTCCATTCATGCGCTTGGCTCTATAATGCCTGTGCATCTGAATCAATAACACTCCAGTGGATAGGGCATATTCCAAATGCTATTCCTAGGGCATAACGAGGAATCTACGAGCATCCTCTCCTGCAAAGCCTTTATTTCAGGACTGGAGATGCATTTTTCCCTCATACTTTAGAGGCATGGACAGACGATGAAATCCACACAAATGGGTCTCTCAAATATGGAGATCTTCCACCCTGCCCCATTTTGAAGGTGACATCCTAATTTCTGAACAATTAACCGCATTTTTAATGTCCTGCGCTGGGTTACTGCTATATTTTGTACCGAACGGAATTTTAAAAAATCGTATCAATCCAAAGCTTTGAATAGAATCCCGATACTAATTGATTACAAGTTACTCTTCCCCCACTTTTCTAAGTCTTCACCCTCATAAAATATTCCTCAGGCCAGAGGCTCTGAGTATGCCACTAACAAGAAAAGAACAGCTTCTTCGATTGTTTATTCGAATGCAGCTGAGTCCCTCCAGATTTGAATACAAGTGCCTGGACTAGCGCTGGTTGGAGGGATGCTATCATACTGCCAGTGATGGTAGAGTGCAGGGAGGAATATAACAGATATATACAAGAGTTGGAAGAGCAGAAGATGGGAGTGGAGACATAGGGCTGAAGGAGGCTGCAGAGGTAAGGATAAATTACACCATATAGGGATTTATAGAGAAGTATTAAGATTTTGCACTGAGCACTGATGGGTGGGGAGTCAGCCGAGGTCAGCAAAGGTAGAGGTGATAAATGAGTGGAAGCGTGTAGGATAGAATGCCAACAAAGTTCTGGATCATTTGGAGTTTGTGTAGGGTGGAGCTCAAGGGGCTGTCATGGAAAGCTTTGGAGAAGTCAATTCTAGATGTGACAAAAGCATGAACAAGGGTTTCAGTGTCAGTGGGAATGAAATAGAGCGAGAGGTGGTACTTTCCAGGTAGTAGTAAATGGTTTTGGTGATAGACTAGATGTGAGATTCAAAGCGAAGTTCAGCATCTAGCAAGACGCTGAGGTTATGCAGCGCTGGGTTGAAATTGAGTGGGGATCTGAGAAGGAAGATGGAATCAAGCAGTAAACTGCAGAATTTCTGTTGGGGGCTAGCAGGATGGCTTGGGTCTTGGCAGTCAGCTGCAGAAAGTTCTTCTTTGTCCATGACTTGATTTCAAACAGGCAAATCGGACAGTGGAGCCACAGTTGTGAAAGAGTGGTGGTGAGGAGCAAAAGCCAAGTACCATTGGCATATATAGGAAAGGTGAAACTGTAATTTCTTATAAACAAGCAAGTGATGACATTATGGCTCAAATATATTGATATATAAGCATACAATGTGACATTTCCAGTTGCATACCTGAAATATTGCCTCGCATGATAAGCATAAACAATGTTAAAACTGGTGTTCAATTGCTGATAACCCTGCTCTTGTACTGCTTTATAGGGTGAGACTGAAGCTATCTAAGCATGTGCCCTACGGAGGAAAGGATTTGAACAGCCATGTTGTTGATTGAAAGACGGTGGTTAAAGTGGACTTGAATGCTCCAGTTCTTCATTCTAGCTATTAAAATAATCCTGATATATGCTGCCTCCCACCGAAGTTCCAATTAGTCTCCTAGCAGATACCCGCAGATGAAGCTTTCTCTTTGTTTATATTTTCTATACTATTATATGAGACAATATATTAATAATTAGCCAAAAGGTTTAACTGGTAAATACGACTGTTTGCATTTTAACACATTGTTCAAGAATGTTAAAAGGACTATTTTTGTTCAAGTGAGTAATGATTGGAAACTTCAGAGAGATAGGGAATTTTCAGAAAAATAAATTACTAATTGCTAAACAAAATGAAAAAAACTGCAAATGCTAGAAATCTGAAAAGCAGAAAATTCTGCAAACAGCATCAGTCAGCATCTGTGGAGAGAGCAAATCAGTTGACGTTTCAGGTGTGGACAGTGTTGCCAACCCTCCAGAAATGATTAAATGGCAGAACTGATATTAGACAACAGGAGGCATAGTGAGACAAATTAAAGATGTTTACAAGGCACAGAGAATGTGTGAATAGCTGAGGAGGTGGAATGTGTGAGTAGCAACAACAACAACAACTTGTATTTATATGGCACCTTTAACGTAGTAAAACGTCCCAAGGCGCTTCACAGGAGTATAATAAGACAAAAAAAATTGACACCGAGTCCCATAAGGAGAAATTAGGGTAGGTGACCAAAAGCTTGGTCAAAGAGGTAGGATTTAAGGAGCGTCTTAAAGGACGAAATAGAGGCAGAGAGGTTTAGGCAGGGAATTCCAGAGCTTAGGGCCTAGGCAACAATGGTTGAGCGACGATTATAATCAGGGCTGCTCAAGAGGGCAGAATTAGAGGAGCGCAGATATCTCGTGGGGGGGGGGGGGTGGGGGCGGTTGTGGGACTGAAGGAGATTACAGAGATAGGAAGGGGCAAGGCCATGGAGGGATTTGAAAACAAGGATGAGAATTTTGAAATTGAGGTTTTTCTTAACCGGGAGCCAATGTAGATCAGCGAGCACAGGGGTGATGGGTGAACTGACTTGGTGCATGTTAGGAGATGGGCAGCCAAGTTTTGGATCACCTCAAGTTTACGTAGGGTACAATTTCGGAGGCCAGCCAGGAGAGCTTTAGAATAGTCAAGTTTAGAGGTAACAAAGGCATGGATCAGGGTTTCAACAATGGATGAGCTGAGGCAAGGGCAGAGACTGGCAATGTTACGGAGGTGGAAATAGGCGGTCTTAGTTATGCTGCGGATATGTGATCAGAAGCTCATTTCAGGGTCAAATGTGACACCAAGGTTGCGAACAGTGTGGTTCAGCCTCAGACAGATGTTAGGGAGAGGGATGGAGTCAGTGGCTAGGGAACGGAGTTTGTGGCAAGGACTGAAAACAATGGCTTTGGTCTTCCCAATATTTAATTGGAGAAAGTTTTTGCTCATCCAGAACTGGATGTCGGACAAGCAGTCTGACAATTTAGAGACCGTGGAGGGGTCGAGAGAAGTGGTAGTGAGGTAGAGCTGCTTGTCATCAGCGTACATGTGGAAACTGACGCTGTGTTTTCGGATGATGTCGCCAAGGGGCAACATGTAGGTGAGAAATAGGAGGGGGTCAAGGATAGATCCTTGGGAACACCAGAGGTAACGATGTGGGAGCAGGAACAGAAGCCGTTGCAGGTGATTCTCTGGCTACGATTAGATAGATTAGAATGGAACCAGGCAAATGCTGTCCCACCAAGCTGGACGACGGTGGAGAGGCATTGGAGAAGGATGGAGTGGTCATCCGTGTCAAAGGCTGCAGACAAGAAGGACGAGGATGGATAGTTTACCTTTGTCACAGTCACAAAGGATATCATGACTTTGATGAGAGCCGATATGGTACTGTGGCAAGGCCGGAAACCTGATTGGAGGGATTCAAACATGGAGTTGCGGGAAAGATGGGCACGGATTTGGGAGGCGACAACACGTTCAAGGACTTGGGAGAGGAAAGGGAGGTTGGAGATGGGGCGATAGTTTGCAAGGACGGAGGGGTCAAGGGTTGGTTTTTTGAGGAGAGGGGTGATGATGGCAGATTTGAGGGAGACGGAAACAGTACCTGAGGAGAGAGAACCATTAATAATGTCAGCTAACATGGGAGCCAGAAAAGGAAGTTGGGTGGGCAGCAGTTTTGTGGGAATAAGGCTGAGGGAGCAGGAAGTGGGTCTCATGGACAAGATGAGCGCGAAGAGGTCATGAGGGGGAGATCGGAGAGAAACTGGAGAAAGATATGAGTTCAGGGCTAGGGCAGGAGGGAACCTTAGTGGAAGTTTGGCCTGGTGGGCTAGGGGAAGGAAGGGAAGTGGTAGAGACAGCTGAATGGATGGTCTCAATCTTAGAGACAAAGAAGTCCATAAGCTCCTCACCCTTGTTGTCAGAGGTGACGGTGGAGGAGACAGAGGAGAGGGGTTTAAAAAGATGGTTAGCAGTGGAGAATAGGAGCCAGGGTTTATCTTTGCATTCCAGAATGATTCTGGAATAGTGAGCAATTTTGGCAGACGAGAGCAGGACCCGATAATGCTTTATGTGGTCCAGCCAGATCTGGTGATGAATAGCTAAACCAGTTGTCCGCCATATCCGTTCGAGTTTGCATCCCTTGGACTTAAGTGAGTGAAGATGAGGGCCGTACCAGGGGGATCGGCCAGGGTGAGAGAGAGTAATTGTTTTAATAGGGACTAGGGCATCAAAGGTGGTGGTGAGACAAATTAAAGATGTTTACAAGGCACAGAGAATGTATGAATACTGACGAAGGGTGATCAACCTGAAAAGTTAACTCTATTTCTCTCTCCACAGATGCTGCCTGACCTACTGAGTATTTCCAGCATTTTCTGTTTTTATTTCAGATTTCCAGCATCCGCAGCATTTTGCTTTTGCATTATCACACCAGGAAATTGAGTTTGATTGGTACAGCATTTATAAATCACTGATTTAATGTTGCATACATATCCTTCCAACTGGGGCATTTCTGAGCTACAGAATTTCCATAACCACCCTAAATGCGGTCATGGAGCCTAATCTGCACCACTCGCCTTCCTGTTGTCATGTTTTTATCACATTTTTGTGTCAACTTTTTCCAATTATAAATTTATATCTCAAGGTTTATAATAAGTTGTGCCTATGTAAACTTGTAATGCTGTGTTTATAACCACTGGTGTCTCTCCAGCACATCCAGGCCTATTAGCAGTGATGATGCTGCAGCACCTGTCTTCTATGTGCTACCTGCTAAAGCACAAGCTTACCTACTAGCTTTGTTCTCTTGTCCCATCTCCCACTCAACCAAGAAACAGTCACTTTGCTCCAACAACCCTGTTTAAAGAAATTTTTTCTAATCTTGCTGCTCACTGTCTTAATGGCAATTTTAAATTGATGAACCCTCATCACTGATTACCCGAACAGAATAAATAGTCTTTCTCTATCAAAACTCGCGGGTGCAAGCCCCCGATCTGCACTTACCTTGCGCGCCGGCCGTTGAGCTGTTGGCCCCCGTGGAATTCCGATCCGGGGCCTGGCCCAAGCTGCCGGCGCGCAGTGCTTGCATATCCCAGGGGCGCAGTTAGTTCGATGCGTCCTCTGGGATCACGTGGGCCATGGAGAGCTAATCGGAGCAGGGAATGCTCCATTCATAAGTCTGACAGGAAGTGCTGTCAAGACTTATAAATACTACGGCCCCAAAACAACACTGAATCTTCAAATAAATAAAAAAAACACATTTTTTAAATAAACTATAAATTACATGAAATAACTATTTTAAACAATAATTTAAATTTTTGAAAAAATAATTTTATTTTCTAACGGGGCTAAAAATAAACTTACCTTTCTTTAAAGTACTTAAAAATAATAAACCTGTGGAAAAAATGTTTTAATTTTAATTAATTCACCACTTACCTTGTAAAAAACAGGTCTTACGCCTGCTTTTTATATTTCGAAATTCTGGAGACTTACCTTCCCAGGAAAACCTGTAAAAAAAAAAACGAAGTTCGATGCGCACGCACAGCCTCCCACGCGCACGCGTTCGACGTCTGAACCCCTGCTTTCAGGGGAATGGAAGTGCCGGTTTCAGTGCATGCAGGAAACCGGCACTTCCATTGGGCCTACGGGTGAGTACCCCGTGCGTACTCAGCCGTGGAGACCTGAATTTCTGGGCCACTATCTTTAGGGCACCCAAAGTTGTATGAAGTACCCTAACTATTTTCCTAAGCAGTGTTTTGTATGAATTTATCCTCACTTCTTTACTCCTGTACTCTATGCCCCTATTTAGAAAGCCAAAAATCTATTGGCTATTTTTATGCCTTAATCTACTTTCACTCACACGTTCAGGGAACTACATATTTGAACCCGTAGGTCTCTTCATCTCCATTCTTCAGTTTCTTTCCATTGAGAGTATACTTTGACCACATACATTACCTTTATCCCAGTCTGCCTTGGGATAGAAAAATAGGAGCAGGACTAGGCCATTAGGCTCTTCGAGCCTGCTCCGCCATTCAATATGATCATGGCTGATCCTTTATCTCAATACCATATTCCCGCTCTCTCCCCATACCCCTTGATGCTTTTTGTGTCTAGAAATCTATCTATCTCCTTCTTAAATATATTCAGTGACTTGGCCTCCACAGCCTTCTGTGGTAGAGAATTCCACAGGTTCACCACCCTCTGAGTGAAGAAATTTCTCCTCATCTCAGTCCTAAATGTCCTACCCCTGAGACTGTGACCCCTTGTTCTAGGCCCCCCTCAGCCAGGGGAAACATCCTCCCTTCATCCAGTCTGTCTAGCCCTGTCAGAATTTTATACGTTTCAACGTGATCCCCTCTCATTCTTCTAAACTCTAGTGAATACAGGCCTAGTTGACCCAATCTCTCCCCATACTACAGTCCTGCCATCCCAGGAATCAGTCTGGTGAACCTTCGCTGCACTCCCTCTATGGCAAGTATATCCTTTCTTAGGTATGGAGACCAAAACTGCACACAGTACTCCAGGTGAGGTCTCACCAAGGCCCTATACAACTGTAGTAAGACATCCTTGCTCCTGTACTCAAATCCTCTTGCAATGAAGGCCAACATACCATTTGCCTTCCTAACTGCTTGCTGCACCTGCATGTTTGCTTTCAGTGACTGGTGTACAAGGACACACAGATCCCTTTGTACATCAGCATTTCCCAATCTATCACCATTTAAATGATACTCTACCTTTCTGTTTTTCCTACCGAAGTGGATAACTTCACCTTTATCCACGTTATACTGCATCTACCATGTATTTGCCCACTCACTCAACTTGTCTAAATCGCCTTGAAGCCTCTTTGCATCCTCCTCACAACTCACAATCCCACCTAGTTTCGTGTCGTCAGGAAACTTGGAAATATTACATTTGGTTCCCTCATCCAAATCATTGATATATATTGTGAATAGCTGGGCCCAAGCACTGATCCCTGCGGTACCCCACTAGTCACCGCCTGTCAGCCCGAAAAAGACCCATTTATTCCTACTCTCTGTTCCCTGTCTGTTAACCAATTTTCAATCCACACCAGCATATTACCCCCAATCCCATGTGCTTTAATTTTGTACACTAACCTCTTACGTGGGACTTCATCAAAGGCCTTCTGAAAATCCAAATACACCACATCCACTGGTTCTCTCTTATCTATCCGCAAGGATCGGTCCTAGGACCCCAGCTGTTCACAATATATATTAATGATCTGGACAAGGGAATTGGATGTAATATCTCCAAATTTGCAGACGACACAAAGCTGGGTGGGAGGGTATGCTGTGAGGAGGATGTCGTGAAACTCCAGTACGATTCGGACAGGTTGGGTGATTGGGCAGAAACATGGCAAATGCACTATAATGTGGATAAATGTGAGGTTATCCACTTTGGTGGCAAAAACAGGAAGGCAGATTATTATTTGAATGGCAATAGATTGGGAGAAGGGGAAATGCAAAGAGACCTGGGTGTTCTTGTGCACCAGTCGCTGAAGGTAAGCATGCAGGTGCAGCAGGCGGTTAAGAAGGCAAATGGTATGTTGGCCTTCGTAGCAAGAGGGTTCGAGTACAGGAACAAGGATGTCTTGCTACAGTTGTACAGGGCCTTGGTGAGACCGCACCTTGAATATTGTGTGCAGTTTTGGTCGCCTTACCTGAGGAAGGGCGATCTTGCCATGGAAGGAGTGCAGCGAAGATTCACCAGGCTGATACCTGGGATGGCAGGAATAACGTATGAGGAGAGATTGTGTCGATTGGGCTTATACTCACTGGAGTTTAGAAGATTGAGAGGGGATCTCATCGAAACCTATAAAATTCTGTCAGGCCTGGACAGACTAGATGCAGGAAGGATGTTTCTGATGGCCGGGGAGTCCAGAACCAGGGGTCATAGTCTAAGGATAAGGGGTAAGTCATTTAGGACTGAAATGAGGAGGAATTTCTTCACCCAGAGAGTGGTGAACCTGTGGAATTCTCTGCCACAGAGGGCGGTGGAGACCAGTTCATTAAATATATTCAAGAAAGAGTTGGATATATTTCTTAAGGCTAAAAGGTTCAAGGGATATGGGGAGAAGGCAGGGACAGGGTACTGAATTTGGATGATCAGCCATGATCTCATTGAATGGCGGAGCAGGCTCGAAGGGCCGAATGGCCTACTCCTGCTCCTATCTTCTATGTTTCTATGTTTCTATTCTACCAGTTACATCCTCAAAAAACTCCAGTAGGTTTGTCAAACACAATTTCCCTTTCATAAATCCATGTTGACTTTGTCTAATACCGTTGATATTTTCTAAGTGTCCTGTTAGCACATCCTTTATAATAGACTCTAGCATTTTCCCTACTACTGATGTTAGGCTAACCGGTCTGTAGTTCCCTGTTTTCCCTCTCCCTCCTTTTTTAAATAGTGGGGTTACATTTGCCACCCTCCAATCTGCAGGAACTGTTCCATAATCTATAGAATTTTGGAAGATGACAACCAATGCATCCACTATTTCTATGGCTTCCTCTTTTAGTTAAAATCTCCTAATGTTGGAGGTGCCATCTTTCGGATGAGACATTAAACCGAGGCCGCGTCTGCTCTATCAGGTGGACGTAAAAGATCCCATAGCACTATTTCGAAGAAGAGCAGGGGAGTTATCCCTGGTGTCCTGGCCAATATTTATCCCTCAACCAAAATAACAAAAGCAGATTATCTGGCCTTTATTACGTTGCTGTTTGTGGGAGTTTGCTGTGCGCAAATTGGCTGCCGCATTTCTCACATTACAACCTTGACTCCACTTCAAAAGTACTTCATTGGCTGTAAAGAGCTTTGGGATGTCCGGTGGTCGTGAAAGTGCTATGTAAATGCAAGTCTTTCTTTCAATATTATTGCTGTTCTTGCATATACTGTATCTCTGAATTGTCTACAGTTTCCCCTTCTGTCTCAACTCTACTGTTCGGTGGGCTACAATGCATGCTAGAATTGTACCAAAATTCCTTCCTATTTCTTAACTCAATAATGCAACCCCTTTATGTTCTAGAACTGCAATAGAATCTTTTACTGACATTCCGCCTCAACACCACTCTTTTGGACTTCTAACAATGAGCCAGTCTATGTATTCTGCTGCCAATAAGACTCAAATGGGACTTAGCATCTTTATCCTTCTTGTTCTTCTTCAAATGTTTGTGGACGGGCTTATCAGACTTGACAATCTGTTCTTTTACAACATCAGATGTGAGATTGAGCCATGTGTGCATACTGTGTCTGAAGGGTATTGCTAGGAGCATGCACATAACCCATTGCAGCACCAGAAAGGAATAGTTTCATAGTTTATTTTTAAGTGATTGGCCTCACTTCTACCCAGGCAGAGAGAGAGCCCATTGGAGCACTATAGGAAAAGTTTTTTTTAAAGATCAGCTCTGGGGTCAGTGTGGTGCTATATGCATATATGCACTGTATATACATTCATCTGTGAATACATATTGCTATAGGATTTATATATTTCACATTTATTTTTTTTACTTTTCCTTTTTTCAGACCGCTACGTTTATATGTAAACCTTCTAATATGTTATTTTATCCCAATTTTCAATTGCTTATATTCATTTTAAAAATAATTTCTATATTCCTTTACAATGACACATTCTCCATTATATCTTATAATAATCCTCCTGTTTTTAGTCAACATGATATCATCAGACTTCCAATGTGTAACACCATGGGAGATTGACGATATATTAAAAATCTTGTGTCTGCGTGCATTTGCTGTCAATTTCTTCCATTATAAATTCCTATGTCCATCTTTATAATGGAAATTGCCTATGTAATTTTGTCATGCTAAAATTTTTTTTTTTATTCATTTATGGGATGTGGGCGTCACTGGCAAGGCCAGCATTTATTGCCCATCCTAATTGCCTTTGAGAAGGTGGTGGTGAGCCACCTTCTTCAACCGCTGCAGTCCGTGTGGTGAAGGTACTCCCACAGTGCTGTTAGGTATGGAGTTCCAGGATTTTGACCCAGCGACAATGAAGGATCGGCGATATACTTCCAAGGATGGTGTGTGACTTGGAGGGGAACTTGGAGGTGGTGGTGTTCCCATGCGTCTGCTGCCCTTGTCCTTCTAGGTGGAAGAGGTTGCGGGTTTGGGAGGTGCTGCCGAAGAAGCCTTGGCGAGTTGCTGCCGTGCATCTTGTAGATGGTACACACTGCAGCCACGGTAAGCCGGTGGTGGAGGGAGTGAATGTTTAAGGTGGTGGATGGGGTGCCAATCAAGCAGGCTGCTTTGTCCTGGATGGTGTCGAGCTTCTTGAGTGTTGTTGGAGCTGCATTCATCCAGGCAAGTGGAGAGTATTCCATCACACTCCTTACTTGTGCCTTGTAGATAGTGGAAAGGCTTTGGGGAGTCAGAAGGTGAGACACTCGCCGCAGAATACCTAGCCTCTGACCTGCTCTTGTTGCCACGGTATTTATGTGGCTGGTCCAGTTAAGTTTCTGGTCAATGGTTACCCCCAGGATGTTGATGGTGGGGGATTCGGCGATGGTAATGCCATTGAATGTCAAGGGGAGGTGGTTAGACTCTCGCTCGTTGGAGATAGTCATTGCCTGGGGCTTCTGTGTAGCAAATGTTACCTGCCACTTATCAGCCCAAGCCTGAATGTTGTCCAGGTCTTGTTGCATGTGGGCATGGACTGCTTCGTTATCTGAGGAATTGTGAATGGCACAGAACACCGTGCAGTCATCAGCGAACATCCCCATTTCTGACCTTATGTTGGAGGGAAGGTCATGAAGATGGTTGTGCCTAAGACACTGCCCTGAGGAACTGCTGCAGTGATGTCCTGGGGCCGTGATGATTGACCTTCAAGCACCACAACCATCTTCCTTTGTGCTAGGTATGACTCCAGCTAGTGGAGAGTTTTCCCCCCGATTCCCATTGACTTCAGTTTTACTAGGGCTCCTTGATGCCACACTCGGTCAAATGCTGCCTTGATGTCAAGGGCAGTCACTCTCACCTCACCTCTGGAATTCATCTCCTTTGTCCATGTTTGGACCAAGGCTGTAATCAGGTCTAGAGCCGAGTGGTCTTCAAACTGGGCATCAGTGAGCAGGTTATTGGTGAGTAAGTGCAGCTTGATAGCACTGTCGATGACACCTTGCATCACTTTGCTGATGATTGAGAGTAGACTGATGGGGCGGTAATTGGCCGGAATGGATATATCCTGCTTTTTGTGGACAGGGCATACCTGGGCAGTTTTCCACATTGTCGGATAGATGCCAGTGTTGTAGCTGTACTGGAATAGCTTGGCTAGAGGCGCGACGAGTTCTGGAGCACAAGTCTTCAGAACGATAGCCGGGATGTTGTCGTGACCCATTGCCTTTGCTGTATCCAGTGCATTCAGCCGTTTCTTGATATCACGTGGAGTGAATCGAATTGGCTGAAGACTGGCTTCTGTGATGGTGGAGACCTCAGGAGTAGGCCGCTATGAATTCTGGTGGACCATTAAACAATTCATGACAGGATGTGGCAGGACTGCAGAACATTGATCTGATCCATTTTGATTGTGGGATCGCTTAGCTCTGTCTATAACATGCTGCTTCCACTTTTTATGCATGTAGTCCTGTGTTGCAGCTTCTCCAGGTTGGCACCTCATTTTTAGGTATGCCTGGTGCTGTTCCTGGAATGCTCTTCTACACTCCTTATTGAACCAGGGCTGGTCCCCTGGCTTGATGGTAATGGTAGAGTGACATGAGGTTCCAGATTGTGGTGGAATACAATTCTGCTGCTGCTGATGGCCCACAGTGCCTCATGGATGCCCAGTTTTGAGCTGCTAGATCTGTTCTGAATCTATCCCATTTAGCACGGTGGTAGTGCCACACAACACAATGGAGGGTGTCCTCAGTGTGAAGACGGGACTTCATCTCCACAATGACTGTGCGGTGGTCACTGCTACCAATGCTGTCATGGACAAATACGACAGATAGATTGGCGAGGACGAGGTCAAGTACGTTTCTCCCTCATGTTGGTTCTCTCACCACCTGTCGCAGACCCAGACTGGCAGCGATGTCCTTCAAGACTCGGCCAGCTCAGTCAGTAGTGGTGCTACTGAGCCACTCTTGGTAATGGACATTGAAGTCCTCTACCCAGAGTACATTCTGTGCCCTTGCCACTCTCAGTGCTTCTTCCAAGTGGTGTTCAACATGGAGGAGTACTGATTCATCAGCTGAGGGAGGATGGTAGGTGGTAATCAGCAGGAGGTTTTGTTGCCCATGCTTGACCTGAAACCATGAGACTTAATGGGGCCTGGAGTCAATGTTGAGGACTCCCAGGGCCACTCCTTCCCGACTGTATACCACTGTACTGCCACCCCTGGTGGGTCTGTCCTGCCGGTGGGATGGTGATGGAGGAGTTTGGGACATTGGTATGAGTCTGTGGGACAGCCCTACCAATTTTGGCACAAGTTCCCAGATGTTGGTGAGGAGTGTCGACTGGGCTGGCTGTGTCGTTGCCGAGGGGTCCATCCGGTTTCATTCTTATTATTGTGTTTCGTAGCGGTTTGTTACAACTGAGTGGCTTGCTAGGCCATTTCAGAGGGCAGTTTAGCATCAACCACTTTGCTGTGGGTCTGGAGTCACGTATAAGCCAGACCAGACAAGGACGGCAGATTTCCTTCCCTAAAGGACGTTAGTGAGCCAGATGGGTTTTTATGACAATGCGATGGTTTCATGGTCACCATTACTGATAACTAGATTTTTATTCCAGATTTATTTAATTAACTGAATTTAAATTCCCCAGCTGCCAGTTGTGGGATTTGAACTCACAGATCATTAGTACAGGCTTCGGGATTACTAGCCCAGTGACATTACCACTATGCTAACGAACCAGGAGGATACGATCAGCCTGACAAGTTTACATAGGCAGTTTCCATTATAAACATGGACTTTAGAATATATAAAAAAGAACAACATTTATGAGTTTAAAATAGGACTAAATTACACCTGTGCATTCTGGTCCAATTATCCCCTAGCAATGAACTCTGCATGACCTAATATTGAAACTGCCCATGCAAACATTTACAATTAGATTTTATTATGTAAACAATTTCTTGTAAAAATGTAGTCTAGGCATTCTGCCACTAGATGACGTTATAGGATCTCTTGTCTAGATTGTAACCTGAAAGCAAACCATAATTCTAACCTTGCTGTTGTTGATCTACTACAGCAGGTGCGATAGACCTTCTGCTTTCTGTTTTACAAATTACGGCTTGGAATTTCCCCTTCCCACCACAGGAGGGTTGGGATGGAACTTCTGCCCACTGTCCTGATTCAGCCAAGATCCCAGGCAAATTCCTGTGGCAGGGTCATTAAGTATGTAGGGTGAGTGCTTAAATAAAAAACTCAAAAGATAAAGGCCTAGAAATTCAGTTGGTTGCGCCAGCCGGTAGCACCTTAGGAGGAGTAGATGTCGGGTGCTAGGCGGCTAGCGGCCGGGCGCAGTGCGATCTGCGCCTCGTCCCAACTTCACTCAAGATTTAGCGGTGGCGCAAAGTCTTTGCGCGCGCTCAGTTGCGCGCGCAGATCATGACATCATTTCCTCGTGCAACGCCCTTTGTGCGCCCCCAACCGGAAATTCAGTCGCGACGCCCCATTGTGCGCCTGGCGCCCCTAGCGACTGTTAGAGTGGAACGGTGCTCAGTCGATGCGGGGCGCGGGGGGCGCAAATTAAAGGGCACTCCTCCTGCACTATAAAAGGCTGCCATTTCGCAGCACTCCTTCTTGAGAGACGGATCTTTGCAGAGAGACCAAGGTAGAGAGCTTTCTGCTTTGGCCCAACACTCGGACAGGTACTTGTGGCTTCAGGCCACAGCTTTCCACTTGTCTTTGCCTTCATTGACATCTCATTGTTTGCCAGCATATTATGGGGGCTGCAATGGGTGTAAACGCTGGCTTTCTCAATTACATCCAAAGGGCTCACAGACGCCGTGAGAGAGTGGCAGCCCTGGCTAGACGGAGAGGGGGCAACAGGCGTCGGGAAAGGAGGCCTTACCCACCCAGGGTATACCGCCAGCAGTTCTCCTATCTCAACATGTCTGACGAGCAGTGTGTTCGGAGGCTGCGATTCCGAAGGGAGGTGGTCACAGAGATCTGCCACCTGCTTGGCGGTGATCTGCAGCCACAGCTGAGGAGCAGGACGTCTCTGTCGGTGGCAGTGAAGGTGACGGTGGCTCTCAACTTCTATGCCACCGGCTCCTTCCAATCCGCTACTGGGGACATTTCCAACATCTCCCAGTTCGCCGTGCATTGTTGCATCCGCCAGGTGACCAATGCCCTTTTCAAAAGGAGACGTCAGTTCATCTCCTTCTCCATGGCCCTTGCCAAGCAGCAACAGCGTGCAATAGGCTTTGCAGCATTCGCGGGCTTCCCCATGGTGCAGGGCGTCATTGACTGCACGCATGTGGCTTTGCGGGCACCTCTGGAGAATGCCGAGGATTACCGCATCCGGAAGGGCTACCATTCGCTGAATGTCCAGCTGGTGTGTGACCACAGGCAGCTCATCCTAGCTGTCAATGCCCGCTTTCCAGGCAGCAGCCACGATGCCTTCATCCTGCGACAGACTTCTGTGGCAGACATGTTCCAGGCCCAGCCTCACCCACAAGGATGGCTTATCGGGGACAAAGGCTATCCTTTGTGTACCTGGCTGATGACCCCGCTCCGTGCGCCCAGCACCCCTGCTGAAGAGGGATACAACGATAGCCATCAAGCGACCAGGAACATCATCGAACAAACAATCGGCGTCCTGAAGCAACGGTTCCGCTGTCTGGATCGTTCCGGTGGAGCCCTACAATATTCGCCGGAGCGAGTCTCCCATTTCGTGGTCGTTTGCTGCATGCTGCACAACCTGGCTATCCGCAGGACTCAGCCACTGCCACCAGAGATTGGAGGACCACCTGAGGAGGAGGAGGAGGAGGAGGACCAGCACAGGAGGGAGGCAGAAAGTGCAAGGGCCGCCCGTCGCCGGCTTATTGAACGTCGGTTCTAGGCCCCCTCTCAGGGAATGGCTTGTGCCAATGTCAGCAGATGAATGTAGCCGCTCCACAAGCCCTCAGCCGAGCAGGGCAACCAGGACTTAACCAAAAAACCATGCACAGTGCAAATTAACAACAATAATTTATTGCAAACCTCTGCCCTTCCCACATTACATCCTCATGTGGAGAAGCCCCCTCCAAAAACACAAAACTACCAGTCTCGGCCTTACAAAAAGAAAGAAAGACACCAGTCTCGGCCTTACAAAAACACAACTGCACCAGTCTTGGCCTTACAAAAAGAAAGAAAGACACCAGTCTCAGCCTTACAAAAACACAACTGCACCAATCTCGGCCTTACAAAAAGAAAGAAAGACACCAGTCTCGACCTTACAAAAACACAACTGCACCAATCTCGGCCTTACAAAAAGAAAGAAAGACACCAGTCTCGGCCTTACAAAAACACAACTGCACCAATCTCGGCCTTACAAAAAGCACCAGGCATTTGTGCATACCTTCTACTTTTTGCCCTGCGAGGGCGATGCCTTTCGCATCCTTGCCTGGCCCCTGCCCGCCCTGCAGCTCCTCCTCAATGGGAGCCCAGTGGCTGCAGCAAGGCTGGGGGAAGGCTGCTGAGGGGCAGATGGCGAGACGGCAGATGCCCTTGGGGGTCAGCCTGCACCAGCTCTGGCCTTGGAGTGGCCGGCTGCTGACTGCTCCAACTCTGGCTGGGCGGCAGCAGTCTGTCCAGCGGCTCGTGGCAGCTGCAATGGCGGAGTGGCAGTGTCGGCTGCAGGAATGGTGCCAACCTGGCAGATCGCAGGTGCTCGCTGGTCGCCTGACACATTGGCACTCGCACGGGCCAGCACTGCAGCATGCGCAGCAAACAGCTGAAGAACAGACTGCTGGGTTGCTGCTGCGCGGCGAGTGCCCTGGCAATGCCTGGCTGATCCAGCGAGGGTGGCAGCAGTTAGTGCCCGTGTGGCCCTGGTCTGTGTCCGCATGACAACAGCCAGTGAATGGACGGCACGACTGAGCACTTGGCTCGACGCCGCCTGTGCTGCCGCGAAGTCCTGTAGACTCCTGGCCTGTGCTGCTCCAAATTGCTGCACACTCCTTGACAAAGACTCAATGGAGTCAGGCATCCTTGCCACTGCAGCCATGAGCTTATTGTGCCTGCGCTCAGCCTGGACGGCCATTTCCTCCAGGAGCCGCACCTCCTCTGCGCTGACCATCGCAGGACTGGAGGCCGCACTCGCCTTCTGGGGAGAAGTCCGCCGAGCTTCCCCACCCCTCCCGCGTTTCTGCAGGCCGCTGGGCCCCGGAGCTTCACTCTCCTCCGACCCTTCCCCCCGGCTCCCCTCCAGGGAAGACGTGTCCCCTACATCGCCATGGGCTGGCGCGGCTGAGGGTGGCACTGATGGGCCGGCTTCCTCTTCCTCCTCCTCGTATTCCGAAGCGCTGACAGTGGCAGCTTGAGGGCCCACCTCCTCACCTGGCGATTCACCATCTGAAAGCAGGAAGGCACAAGAGTAGCTTTAGAGTGAGGACAGGGCGGCAGCGAGGGAGGCATGAGTGGTGCCATTCACTGCATTGGTCGGACAGTGGCAAAGGATGCTGATCTGAGGCGCAAGTGGAACGAGCGAGGTCAAAAAGGTGATGCCCTTACCATTGGTGCCCAGAACAGAGTCGGCATCTCCACTGGCGATGGGTCCAATCAGCCGGCCTGCCATAATGCGCTCCACACGCTGGTCGAGGTCGGAGAGCTCTTTTACGTCAGGACGGCCTCCCCCGGTGTCAATTCGTTTCCGCCGGTTGTGCGCCACCTTGGCCTGCAAGAGAAAGGACGGCCTCTAAGTACAGTGTGAAGCCCTGATCTTGTCTTCAATGCCTCCCATGGTGGACTGGCCCTGACAGTGTGAAGCCCTGATCTTGTCTGCACTGCCTCCCATGGTCGAATAGCTTGTGCAGTGTGTAAAGTGCTGAATGTGCAAGTGATTTTCTTGACAGTCCCATAGCTGCTGGATGAGGGCTGGCCATTAGGGCTTTCAGGTCCCTTTGCCCATAAAGTGAGGTGCACATGCAGGGATGAGGAGGACACTGGAAAGGGTACTCACCCTGACAACCCGAGTGAGGTCGTTGAACTTCTTCCGGCATTGCACAGGAGTCCTGGCAACCACGCTGTTGGAAGACACCCTGTTTGAGACCTCCCTCCAGGCTTTCCGGTAGGCGCTGGGCAGCGGCCTCTTGCCACCTTCTGGGAACAGAACATGGCGCCTGCGCTCCACTCCGCCAACCAGCAGCCTCAGGTCACCGTCGCTGAAGCGCTGCGCTCTCTCCCTGGCCTTCTCCATAGCCCTGGGCGTTGTGCAGGTGAAGCTGAAGTGGTCAGGCCTAGGTTGAGGGCTGCAGTGTGCAGGGCGTGGCAGGCAAACAAATCCACCCTCCCCTTTAAGAGCTGACCGGCGCCAGAGTGTCTGCCGTCAATCAGCAACTCGCCGCACCGGCGCTGCGCCCGGCCTCGGGGGTATCGCTCAGCACCGCCGGCTTAGCGCCTAAAGATAGTCATGCATCGCCTGTTTTAGCGCAGCAGCAACCTCTTGGGGCGATGCGACTGAATATCGGCAAAGGGGGCGCGACTTTGTGCCGGGCGCAAACTTTAGCAGCCGCCCGACTTTACCGCCCCAAAAGTGGCTATACTGAATTTCTAGGCCAAAATTTTAAAACAAATTCTTGTAACTATATATGTCCTGAATATTGAAGCTAATAATTGTAATTGATGCAAACTGAAAAGTAAAGCTAAAATAGCTTTTAAGTTTACCATAATTTTCTAGAACTTACAACAATCTCAAAAATATATCATCAAAATTACACAAAATTAACATAAGCAACTAACACATTTTGATGAGTAAAGAAAATAATCACTTATCTTGTTTTGCATTTTTCCTTTTTTTATATATAGTTTGTTTTATCCTTGAGATTGACTCCTGCATATATTGAACTAATTGAAGTTATATGATAGTATTTTTCAATACCTCACAGATTCACTGAAGGGAACTGTAATCTTATTAACTCTGAGCATTAGTAGCATATATAACTGCAGTGTTCAGAGGTATCCTACCAACAAAATAAACAGCTACCAAAAGGAAAACCTGAAAAAGACAACTTTCAATCCCATCATTCTTGCTATGTAATAATATATGGAATTTTTTATTCGTAACTTGGAGGTAGGGGGCAGTGTTTTTAATAAAAACAGAAGAATGTCTGTGTTTTCTGTAATTAACACCTACTCAAGTAATTACATTCTCAAAAATTACATGTTTCAATCCTTGCATTCCAGAAGGTTGGAAAGTAGTAGCAACTGATCAGGAAAGTGCAGATGTGTTGGGACTTGTGTTGGTAGTGCTGAGAGTAAGAAGAAGCAAGGTTCAAACAGGCTGAGGAGGTATTGAATGGGGAGCAAGTGTGTGAAGTGAGGAAGGGGTACTGAGATAAGTTGGTTTGTCTGCAAAAACAACCAAGTGAGAGGAGAATGGTGCAAGTGACTGGTATGAAGGGAGCAAGGAAGAGGTGATGGTCTGTTTGTAATGAGAATTAAAGATGGTGTAGTGTGGCCTTATGCTGGGTGGTGAAGGAAATGATGGAGGGAAGGGAATTGTTGGGAGTGCTGAGGAAGGGATGAAGGACTGCTGCAATGTATTCTAGAGAGAGACGGATAAATGAAAAGCAGTACTTACCTTTTCTACTCTAGGGCAGTCACTGAAGCACTTCCTTCATTGTATTCAAGTCCTGGAGGTGACACCCCTAGAGCTGACAACCTCTGAAATCTCTCTCCATTGCCTGGTGGACAGTGTGTTTGGCAACCTTCCTGGTACTGCTGGGGAGTATGAGTTCCTACCTCACCGTTACATCTTCCACAAGCACCTACATAGAGGTTACTGAGAACCTGGGAGTTTGCCTGCAGCTAATTTCAGAGAAGATTCTTCTTTCAGCACCTTGGAAACGAAAGAAGCCACAAGGGAATCTGAAGAAGATTTAATTCCTCACATAATAAACTGAAGTGTTTGTAATTTCCTCCGTTTATATGTATTTCCTTGACATTACTTTAGTCTCCTGTTGATTGTGATACCCCATTTATCAAAACATTTTTTTTTTTGTCTCTACCTTCGGTCAGCTTAAGCAATTAAATTTTATTCCAGGTTGACTGGATCCATTTTAAGAACTACTGCTATAAGGTTAGACTGGACATGGGAATGCAAATTCAGCCCTGGAAATCCTTTATTGCAGCCCTTCAGTAGCTCCTGTACCAACCCACTTCAGCCTGAGTTATGTTGAGTTTCAAGTCTTGCTTCCACCTGTGACCTGCTGCTGTCTCCCGTGCTGCCTTCCAATCCCCACCCATTGTATCCCTGAATGAGGGCCAGACGTCAAGTCTTCATTATCTTCTGTTGCACTACTCTTGTTGAAACTTCCAAATCTTCCAGCGTCCCAAATAGTTTCTCAATGTTCATTTTTGTAGCTATCACATAGATCTGATCTCCAATTAATACCTAGATATCCTGTTGTTGAGACATACTCTTCATTAGCCTTTCAATTCTCAGTGGAGTGGAAACAGGTCTCTTGTTTTCTAAGTGGTGAATAGACATAGCTCTGCTATTGCCTCCTGGTATTTCTATATCCCGATTGCATGAAGGTAAAAATGATTAAACTATGCCAAGTTTAAGTAACATTTACTTCACTAAATTTGAGGGAGGAGGATCCATTCAGTTTAGTGCTAGCTCTTCCTGTCCAATCTTAATTCTCTGAGGTACCAGTGCTGCCTAAAATCGTCATTTCCCTCGACCATATTTAAAAAAAAATCATTTATGGGATGCGGGCATCGCTGGCAAGGCCAGCATTTATTGCCCATTACTAATTGCCCTTGAGAAGGTGGTGGTGAGCCACCTTCTTGAACCGTTGCAGTCCGTGTGGTGAAGGTACTCCCACAGTGCTGTTAGGTAGGGAGTTCCAGGATTTTGACCCAGCGACGATGAAGGATTAGCGATATACTTCTAAATCAGGATGGTGTGTGACTTGGAGGGGAACTTGGAGGTGGTGGTGTTCCCATGCGTCTACTGCCCTTGATCTTCCAGGTTGAAGAGGTCGCGGGTTTGGGAGGTGCTGCCGAAGAAGCCTTGGCAAGTTGCTGCAGTGCATCTTGTAGATGGTACACACTGCAGCCACAGTACACCAGTGGTGGAGGGAGTGAATGTTTAAGGTGGTGGATGGGGTGCCAATCAAGCAGGCTGCTTTGTCCTGGATAATGTCGAGCTTCTTGAGTGTTGTTGGAGCTGCACTCATCCAGGCAAGTGGAGAATATTCCATCACACTCCTTACTTGTGCCTTGTAGATGGTGGAAAGGCTTTGGGGAATCAGGAGGTGAGACACTCACCGCAGAATACCTAGCCTCTGACCTGTTCTTGTTGCCACAGTATTTATGTGGCTGGTCCAGTTAAGTTTCTGGTCAATGGTGACCCCCAGGATGTTGATGGTGGGGGATTCAGCGATGGTAATGCCATTGAATGTCAAGGGCGGTGGTTAGACTCTCGCTTGTTGGAGATAGTCATTGCCTGGCACTTCTGTGGCGTGAATGTTGCCTGCCACTTATCAGCCCAAGCTTGAACGTTGTCCAGGTCTTATTGCATGCGGGCATGGACTGCTTCATTATCTGAGGAGTTGTGAATGGCACTGAGCACTGTGCAGTCATCAGCGAACATCTGCATTTCTGACCTTATGTTGGAGGGAAGGTCATTGATGAAGCAGCTGACTATGGTTGGGCCTATGACACTGCCCTGAGGAACTCCAGCAGCGATGTCCTGGGGCTGTGATGATTGACCTACAACCACCACAACCATCATCCTTTGTGCTAGGTATGACACCAGCCAGTGGAGAGTTTTTCCCCAATTCCCATTGAGTTCAGTTTTACTAGGGCTCCTGTCTGGTTACTTGCCCCCTTCCCCAAACTCTAGCTGGTTTTACACCTAGATTTTAAACCTACTAAGGATTACTATTTCCTTCCATGCAAAGATTTCACTGGAACGTTCCTACAATGTTACTAACTGGTGCACAATCTCTGATTACAGCAAACTCTTTCTGGTTTCTGTCAACTACATTAATCTAGACAACAACAACTTGCATTTATATAGCACCTTTAACATAGTAAAACATCCCAAGGCCCCTTTCAGGAACATATTCAAACACAATTTGACACATAAAAGATATTAGGACACATGTCCAAAAACTTAGCTAAACAGGTAGGTTTTAAAGAGCATCTTGAAGGACGGGAGAGATTTAGGGATGAATTCCAGAACTTAGTGCCTAGGCAGCTGAAGGCACTGCCGCCAAATGGTGGGTCGATGGAAATTGGGGATGCGCAAGAGGCCAGAATTGGAGGAGTCCAGAGATCTTGGAAGGCTGTAGGGCTGGAGGAGGTTACAGAAATAGGGAGGGGCGAGGGCATGAAGTGATTTAAACACAAGGATGAGAATTTTAAATTTGAAGTATTGCTGGATCGCGAGCCAACGTAGATCAGCGAGCACAGAGTTGATGCGTGTACATGACTTGGTGCGGATTAGGATACAGGCAGCAGAGTTTTGGATGAGCTGAAGTTTATGGAGGGTGGAAAGTGGGAAGCCGGCCAAGAGCTTTGGAATTGTTGAGTCTGGAGGTAACAAAGTCATGGATGAAGGTTTCAGCAAATGATGGGCTAAGGCAGGAGTGGAGATGGATGATATTATGAAGATGGAAGTAACTGATCTTGCTGACAGAGAGGATATGGGGTCGGAAGATCAGCTCTAGGTCAAATAGGACACCAAGGTTGTGAACAGTCTGGTTCAGCCTCAGACAGCGGCCAGTGTGGGGAATGGAATCGGCATTTGTGGTGGGGACTGAAGACAATGGCTTCGGTCTTCCCAATAGTTAATTGGAGGAAATGTCTGCCCATTCATTACTGGATGTCGGACAAGCAGCATGACAAATGAGAGGCAGTGGAGGGGTCGAGAGAGATAGTGGTAAGGTAGAGCTGGGTGTTGTTAAAAAAATATTCTCCTCTTTTGCCAATTACCTTAAATCTGTGTCTTTGTTACTGACCATTTTGCCAATGGAAACAGTTTCTCCTTATTTACTCTATTAAATCCCATCATGATTTTGAACGCCTCTATTAAATCTCCCCTTAACATAAGAACAAAAGAAATAGGAGCTGGAGTAGGTCATTTGGCCCTTCGAGCCTGCTCTGCCATTCAACAAGATCATGGCTGATCTTCTACCTCAACTCCATCTTCCCACACTATCCCCATATCCCTTAATTCCCCAAAAATTATTGACCTCTGTCTTGAATATACTCAACGACTGAGCACCCACAGCTCTCTGGGGTAGAGAATTCCAAAGACTCACAACCCTTTGAGTGAAGAAATATCTCCTCAACTCAGTCCTAAATGGCCTACCCCTTATTCTGAGACTGTGACCCCATGTTCTAGATTCCCCAGCCAGGGAAAACATTTCCCCGGCATTAACCCTGTCAAGCCCCTTAAGAATTTTATGGGGGAAAAATTTGGTTGGTTAGCGCCTCCTGTTAGCGATTTTAGCGCCACTCGCGAAATTGACCAGTCGTTTTGCAGTTTTGCTAAACCCTACCACCACGATCTCCTGCGCCTGTAGATCGTGATGTCAGTTGAGCGTGCAACGCCCCAGTAGCGCCCCCTGCCTTACCGCCTGCCGCTAGGAACGACAGGTAGAGGGGAACGTTTTCAAGTCGGGAAGGGGCTGGGAGAGCGCTATTTAAAGGCGGACGCTTCCTGCCTTTTCTTGTCGACGAAATTTTTGGAACACGCAGGTTGAGAGGGAGAGAGGCGTCTGGAGAGATTCGACGCTATCTGAAGGAGTTTTGGGTCCTGAGCAACACTTTGGAGGTTAATTTTTATTTCACCTTCATATTTACGATATTTAGAAGCTTGTATGGGGGCTGCACTAACTCGGGGCATCGTCGTCCAGCTTCAAAATCGCAGGCAGCAGAAGTGCAGAGGGAGAGTGGCAAGCGTGGCCAGAGGGAGGAGGGCCAACAGGCTCTGCACAGGAGGCCTTACCCTCCCAGAGTATTCTGGGAACAATTCTCCTATATCCATTTGTCCAAGGAGCAGTGTTTCCGCATGCTGCGCTTCAGCAAGGAGGTGGTCACTGAGCTCTGCCACCTCCTGCAACCAGATCTGCAGCCTCAGCTCAGAACCAGGACGTCTCTGTCGGTGGCAGTGAAGGCAACAGTGGCTCTGAATTTTTATGCCAGCGGCTCCTTTCAGGCTTCTATTGGGGACATAGCGAAAATCTCACAGTTCGCTGTTCATTGTTGCATCAGGGAGGTGACAAATGCTCTGTATAAGAGGAGACGCCAGTACATCTCCTTCCCCATGACCCGGGACAAACAGCGCGAACGGGCATGTGGCTTTGCGAGGATAGTGGACTTCCCCATGGTTCAGGGTGCCATTGACTGCACGCATGTGGCATTGCGGGCACCTCATGAAAATGCAGAGGTGTTCCGAAACCACAAGGTCTTCCACTCTTTAAACAGTTGGTCTGTGACCACAGACAGCTCATACTCGCCGTCAATGCCCGCTATCCTGGCAGCAGCCACGATGCTTTTATCCTGCACCAGACTGGTGTGGCAGATCTCTTCCAAGCACCGCATAGTGCATGGCTCCTCGGGGACAAGGGTTGTCCACTCTGCACCTGGCTGATGACACCGCTCCGTAACCCCAACACCCCTGCCGAGCTGCAATATAATGAAAACCATAGTGCCACCAGGAACCTCATAGAGCAGACGATCGGTGTCTTGAAACAACGGTTCCGGTGTATGGACTGTAGTGTATGTGCCTTTAAGTCAGAACTATTTTTACAGCTCCTGTATACTGTAGTACCGGCAGTGACCACAGCTGTATATAAGCTTTGCGCATGCCTCTGTACCCCCAGTCTTGAGACTACCCTCATCCAGTAAAGACCTGTTTATTGTTAATGTACAGCATCCGTGTGATTATTTAATAACAGCATATCCACTGAACCACGGATCCAACATGGTGGAGCCCTGCAGTACTCTCCCAAGCGAATCTCCCTCTTAGTTGTTGTGTGTTGCATAACATTGCGATTAAGAGGACCCAGCCATTACCACCAGGGATTGGTGGACTACCTGAGGAGGAGGAGGAAGAGGGTGAGGAGGAGGAGGAAGAGGGAGTGGAGGAGGAGGAGGATGAGGATGAAGAGGCGGACCAGCAGCACCAACGTGGGAGGGAGGCACACAATACTGCAAGGGCCGTCCGTGAACGGCTCATAAGACACCAATTCTAACCCTTTACAGGGAAGATGGCTTCTGGGATGAAGAAGCACATCATTGAAAGTATCCCACACCCACTATTGCCAGGCAAAGCTGCAATGAGTTAAATCACCAAAGATGCAAAGTTAGAATTAAAAAATGTGTTTATATTACAAACTCTGTGTCATTTATTCAGGACAAACAATTAGAAACCAACCCAACAAATCATGAACTAACAAAACTCGTTCTCACAACATGGAGATAAATGGTAAAACAGTAAACAAATATAATAACAAGAACCTCAAACTTTCCCACAAACATTCCCCCCATTTATTTACACATCCTACTGTTGGGCCTTCGAGGGTGACCTCCATCCCCTGCGCACTTCCCCCCTTCCCACCCTACTGCTCCTCCGTAATGTGGCCTCAGTGGCTGCAGCAAGGCTGGTGGAAGGCTGCCGAATGCTGGATCCAGAGACTGCAGATGCCCTTGAAGGACGCCCTCGACCAGCTCTGGGCCTGGAGGGCCCGACTGCAGACTGCACCAACTCTGCATAGGCGGCGGCAGTCTGGGCTGGCTGTGTTGCAGGCCTTGCCAAGTGCAATGGGGAAGTGCCAGTGGTGCACTCCAAATTTGCAGACGACACAAAGCTGGGCGGGAGGGTAAGCTGCGAGGAGGATGTCGGGAAACTCCAGTACGATTTGGACAGGTTGGGTGATTGGGCAGAAACATGGCAAATGCACTATAATGTGGATAAATGTGAGGTTATCCACTTTGGTGGAAAAAACAGGAAGGCAGATTATTATTTGAATGGCAATAGATTGGGAGAAGGGGAAGTGCAAAGAGACCTGGGTGTCCTTGTGCACCAGTCACTGAAGGTAAGCATGCAGGTGCAGCAGGCGGTTAAGAAGGCAAATGGTATGTTGGCCTTCGTAGCAAGAGGGTTCGAGTACAGGAAAAAGGATGTCTTGCTACAGTTGTACAGGGCCTTGGTGAGACCGCACCTTGAGTATTGTGTGCAGTTTTGGTCACCTTACCTGAGGAAGGACGTTCTTGCCATGGAGGGAGTGCAGCGAAGATTCACCAGGCTGATACCTGGGATGGCAGGAATGACGTATGAGGAGAGATTGTGTCGATTGGGCTTATACTCACTGGAGTTTAGAAGATTGAGAGGGGATCTCATCGAAACCTATAAAATTCTGTCAGGTCTGGACAGACTAGATGCAGGAAGGATGTTTCTGATGGCCGGGGAGTCCAGAACCAGGGGTCATAGTCTAAGGATAAGGGGTAAGCCATTTCTTCACCCAGAGAGTGGTGAACCTGTGGAATTCTCTGCCACAGAGGGCGGTGGAGGCCAGTTCATTAAATATATTCAAGAAAGAGTTGGATATGTTTCTTGAGGCTGAAGGGATCAAGGGATATGGGGAAAAGGCAGGGACAGGGTACTGAATTTGGATGATCAGCCATGATCACATTGAATGGCGGAGCAGGCTCGAAGGGCCGAATGGCCTACTCCTGCTCCTATCTTCTATGTTTCTATGTTTCTATGAATGCTGTCATCCTGAGAGAGGACAGCACCTTCCTGCTCGACCGACACACTACCACTCCCATAGGGCAGTGCCTCAGCATCTGGAGCAATCTGCTCAAGCACAGATTGCTGGCCTGCTGCGGTACCGTGAGATCCCCGAGGGACTATGGGCGACCCAGCGAGGATGGCAGCAGTCAGTGCTTGCATGACATCAATCTGAGACTGCATGAAAGCAGTCTGTGACTTGATGGCACCAGCCAATGACTCAATTGCAACACTAAGCCATTGCGTTGCATCGGCATGTGCTGCAATGGATCCTGCCACCTCACCCATTACATGTGGCATGGGCTATGGTTCACCACGGTCTCCCTGCAATTCAACCATCCTCTGCAACGAGGTAAGGATGGGTTCAAGGGTTTGCGCACAGATGGCAGCTGTGCTAGCGGTGGACTCCTCCACGCTGCTAGCCAGTACATCCATGCTTTCGGGCACCCTTGCCATTGCACTCATGAGCTCAGTGTGCATGCACAAGGCCTGGGTATTCATGGCCGCGATGTCGAGGTCCTCATCCGAGTCCTGTGCAGCAGAACTCACGCGCCTACTCACTCTCCGGGGAAATGTCCCCCGAGCTTCCCTACCCCCAAGGCATTGATGCAGCCTGCTGGGTCCAGGAGCTTCACCCTCATCAGACCCTACCCCCTTACGCCCCTCCAGGGAAGGCGTGGCCCCAATGTCTAAATTGTCACCCTCCGGAGACGCATGAGTGAGGCTCAGACTTCCTCTTCCTCCTCATCTGGGGCGTCGCTGCCACTGGCAGGTTGAGGGACAGGCTGGTCAGCTGGTGGTTCACTATCTGAAAGCAGGAAGGTACAAGAGTGGCTTTAGCGTGAGGGCAGGGGGGCAGGAAGGGAGCAAGGACTGGAGACAGTTAGTTGGATTGAAAGTGTAAAAGGCTGGTGTTGTGAGGGGCAAGTGGTACGAGAGAGGAGGGAAAGCTGATGAACATACCATTGCTTTCCCTAAGGGTTTCGACCTTTCCATCGGCCATGGCACCTACGACCTGGCTGGCACAATCCTGTGCACTCTGGCCTCCAAATCGGTCCGGGGGTATAGGTCATCCGGTCCTCCTCCCGTGCGTTGCTGCTCCCGCCTGTTATGAGAGAGCTTGGCCTGCAAGAAAAAGGACAGCATCTGAGTGAGTGTACAGCCATGTGTTTGCCTGCTGTGCCTCTCATAGTTGAATAGACCTTAATGTGTACAGCCATGTGTTTGCCTGATGTGCCTCTCATAGTTGAATAGACCTTAATGTGTACAGCCATGTGTTTGCCTGATGTGCCTCTCATAGTTGAATAGACCTTAATGTGTACAGCCATGTGTTTGCCTGATGTGCCTCCCATTGTTGAATAGCCCTTAATGTGTGCCAGGTGTGGAATGTGCATGTGTCTTTTATGAGATAGCCATAGGTCTTTGATGAGTGCTGGGCATTTGGGTTTTTAAACCCTCTGGGCACAGAGTGAAGTTGAGACGGAGGGATGTAGAGGTATTGAAAAGCAGGCACTCACCCTGACCACCCGAGTGAGGTCGTTGAACTTCTTCCTACACTGAGTGTGACTCCTTGGCATCAGGCTCCTTGAGGAGACGTGCTGAGCCACCTCCCTCCACACTCTTCGGTACTCCTGGGGCAATGGCCTTCTGCCACTCTCTGGGTACAGCACTACCCGTCGCCATTTGACAGCGCCAACCAGAGCCACCGAGGCCTGGTCGCTAAAACGACGAGCTCTCTCCCTCCATCAGTCCTCTCAGCACAATGGTGTTAGGTCTTTCCAGCACCAGAGTCAACGCTGCAATGAAAAGGGTGTGGCTGGCTAGCAAGATGGACTCTCCCCTTTAAGAATTGACCGGCGCCAGTCTGTCTGGGTTCCATGCTAATTGACATCACCTGAGCTCCGGTAGCGTTTTGAGTTAGCGCCTCGCTCTCTGACGTTAGCGCCGTAAGAGAGGTGTGTAGTGCTTGATTTAGCGCTCAAATCACTTCCAGGGACAATAGAGGCGAATTTTGCATTAGGAGGCGATAATTAGGGTCGGGCACTAAACTTTGCGCCCGGCTGATATTAGCGCCCCAAAATGGCCGATACCCAATTTTTCCTCCGATATGTTTTAATGAGATCACCTCTCATTATTCTAAACTCTAGGGAATATAGGCCTAGTCTACTCAATCTCTCCTCATAGGGCAATCCCCTCATCCCAGGAACCAGTCGAGTGAACCTTCGTTGCACTCCCTCTAAGGCAAGTATGTCTTTCCTTAGGTAAGGAGAACAGAACTGTACACAGTACTCCAGGTGTGGCCTCACCAATGCCCTGTATAATTGTAGTAAGACTTCTTTACTCTTATATTCTAATCCCTTTGTAACAAAACCTAATAATAGATTCTAGCATTTTGCCTACCACTGATGTCAGGCTAACTGGCCTATAATTTCCTGTTTTTTCTCTTCCTCCTTTCTTAAATAGCAAGGTTATGTTTGCTACCTTCCAATCCTTGGGGACTGTTCTCGAATCTAGAGAATTCTGGAAGATTAATACCAGTGCATCCACTATCACTGCAGCTACCTCTTTTAAAACCCTAGGATGTAGGTCGTCAGGTCCAGGGGATTTATCGCCACTTAGTCCCATTAATTTCTCCAGTACTTTGTCTTTACTTATACTGATTTCTTTAAGTTCCTCATTCTCTCTAGACCCTTGGTTCCCATTATTTTCGGAATGTTTTTTATGTCTTTTACCGTGAAGACAGATACGGGCTCGAATTTCACAGGGCCATGGAGGCGGGATTGGAGGTGTGTGGGGTGTTAAAATTGCAAAAAGTGGTGGGCGGGCCCAACCCCGCCTCCATCGCACCTCCAAGCAATTTTCAAGAAATCGTGTTAACTGCTCCCGTCTCCGTCCCGCCTCCAAGAGGCAGGATAGGCCCTTAAGGTCCTTAACAAGCACTAAATTGCCTCTATTATCCCATTTTGAAAGGCCTTGGTGATTTTAACCCTTTTCCGACGTGAAGCACGCCTGCTCTGAAACACGATGGTGGAACCTGGCGGGAGCACAATTGGATTGCTGACTATTAGCTGCAGCTCAACTATTAAATAGGATATTTGATCAGCCATCATTTGCAGGTGGCAGGACTTTGTTGTCTCAGGTCTGGGGGAACTTTTAGAAGGCATAACCACAGCTGTGGAAGTTTGGAGCCTGACACCCATCTCCAGTGTGACTCCTGGGAAACCCCTCTCGCCACCTTCACTGAGCGCTTCCTCAACTGAGGCAGATACCAAGTAATCCTAAGCCCTCAATGTGGAAGTCCCATGAGCGAAATGACACACGCCACAACTGCAGCAGTAGCCATCAGATTTTTTATTTACAGTAACCATCTAATGGCTTTTTAACATTAAACATCAAATTTCACCCAAGTGACTACCCTTGTGACTATTTGTGCCGTTGTTGAGATACCGCGGCAAATGTGGGAGTCGAGACCAGAGTTGGTGAAACACAACTGCTTTAATCAACCTCATGGCAAAGAGAAACTGGAAAAGCCCGCGCAACCACTTAAATACTCCCCAGACAGGAAGTGCTCCCGGCAGCCTGTCCCTGCGGGAAACAAGTTGCTGGAGGAAAGGGCCCCCGGCTGGGGGCATCTGCTTAAACTGTCCATGCCGCCGTGAGCGGATTATGTCCAGTGGTGGCGTGTCGCCACAGAGCTCCCCCCAGAATCCGCTTAGGAGGATTGGACGAGTCGTGACGGTGGTCTAATGGTTCTGCCGGAGCGGCTCTGAGTGGTCGCCGGTCTAGTTGGTGGGGCCGGGCAGTTCGCCGCCGGCTGTGCTGGCTTGCTGGCGGGACGGCCTCTAGTTGGAGGTCGGGCCACGGGGACCTGTTCCCCTGGTTCTGTGTGTGCTGGTTTGAGCCGGTCGATGGAGTCTGTGTCGACCCTGTCGCCGAGTCGCAGCTTGAAGACCTTGTCCCCGGCTTGTAGTACCTCGTACGGTCCGTCGTACGGGGGTCGCAGGGGTCCGCGGTGCGCGCCGTGTCGCACGAAGACGAAGCGTGCCTGCTGTAAGTTTGGCGGGACGTGAGGTGCGAGTTCGCCGTGTTGGTTGACCGGAAGTGGGGCGAACTGTTGAGCGGGAGAGAAAGAGTTGAGCCGCTGCTGGTCGGCCGACCAAGGCGTGGTAGCCTCCGGGAGGAATTCGCCTGGTACGCGCAGCGGTTGTCCGTAGACTAACTCCGCTGCCGAGGACTGGAGGTCTTCTTTGACCACGGTGCATAGGCCTAGTAGCACCCACGGTAGGCGATCAGTCCAAGTACTGTCCTGCAGGCCGGCGCAGAGTGAGGCCTTGAGTGACCTGTGGAAGCGTTCACACAGCCCATTGGCCTGCGGGTAGTACGCCGTGGTTCGGTGGAGCGTCACCCCGAGGTTGCGTGCTGCGGCCGTCCAGAGTTCGGAGGTGAACTAGGCGCCTCTGTCGGAGGTTATGTCGGCTGGTACGCCGAACCTTGCAACCCAGGTGTTAACGAACGCCCTGGCGATGTCGGCTGTGGTGGTGGAGGTCAGCGGCACTGCCTCAGGCCAGCGTGTGTAGCGGTCGACCATCGTGAGGAGATAAGTTTGGCCTTGCGATGGCGGCAGAGGACCGACGATGTCGACGTGTACGTGGTCGAAGCGGCGGCTGGGTACCTCGAAGTCTCCCAGGGGTGCTTTTATGTGCAGCTGTACCTTAGCCCGTTGGCAGGCGAGGCAGGAGGTGGCCCAAGTCCGAACATCTTTGCTGAGGCCGCGCCAGACGAAGCGCTGGGAGAGGAGTTTGACGGATGCGTGGGAACCCGGATGGGAGAGCCCGTGTAGCGCGTCGAAGATGCGGCGGCGCCAGGTTGCAGGGACGACCGGCCTGGGTTGGCCGAGTGAGACGTCGCAAGTGACTGCCGTGGCTTCGGGCCTGTGCGCGACCTTGGCTAGGCGTAGCCCTGGCAGGCTGGTAGCCGCCGAGAGGAGGTCTGGGTCCATGAGCTGGGCCGCTGCTAGTTGCGCGTAGTCGACCGCGAGGTGATTCGCGCAGACGGCGGGACGGGAAAGGCAGTCGGCGACAACGTTGTCTCTACCGGAGACGTGCTGGATGTCCGTAGTAAACTCGGACACGGCCGCGAGCTGGCGTTGCTGCCTAGCGGACCAGGGTTCGGTGTGCTTGGCCATCGCATATGTGAGCGGCTTGTGGTCCACGTACGCGGTGAAGGGGCGGCCCTCCAGGAGGAACCTGAAATGGCGGACCGACAGGTGGAGCGCGAGGAGCTCGCGGTCGAAAGTAGAGTATTTGACCTCTGGGGGTCGCAGTTGGCGGCTGTAGAAGGCAAGTGGCTGCCACACGCCATTGACCCACTGCTCGAACACGGCTCCGACCGCGTGGTCGGAGGCGTTGGTGGTGAGCGCGACCCGGGCATCGGCCCTCGGGTGCGCGAGCAGGGTGGCGTCGGCGAGCGCGTTTTTGGTGGCGTTGAAGGCGGCTGACGTGTCAGTGGTCCAGGCTACGGCCATCTTGCCGGATTTACCTCGGAGGGAGTCGTATAGGGGCTTTATGAGGGCTGCAGCTCTGGGAATGAACCTGTTGTAGAAGTTCATCATCCTGAGGAACTCCTGGAGGCCCTTGATGGTTTTGGGGCGGGGGAATTGCTGGACGGCCTGCACCTTGTTGGGCAGGGGAACGGCCCCAGCAGGGGGGATGTGGTGACCGAGAAAATCGATCTCGGCTAGGCCGAATTGGCACTTCGCCGGGCTGAGGATGAGCCCGTGTTGGGCTAGGCGCCCGAACAGGATGCGAATGTGTTCGAGGTGTTCCTGTTGGGAGGAGCTGGTCACGAGAATGTCATCTAGATAGACGAATAGGAAGTTCAGGTCCCGGAGGACTGAGTCCATAAGGCGCTGGAAAGCCTGGGCTGCATTCTTGAGGCCGAAGGGCATCCTCAGGAACTCGAACAGGCCAAATGGGGTGATGATGGCCGTTTTGGGGATGTCCGCGGGGTGTACGGGGACTTGGTGGTAACCGTGCACCAGGTCGACCTTGGAAAAGATGGTTCGTCCGGTCAGTCGGGCCGAGAAGTCCTGGATGTGCGGCACCGAGTATCGGTCGGGGGTGGTGGCGTCGTTGAGGCGGCGGTAGTCCCCACAGGGGCGCCAGCCTCCGCCGGGCTTGGGGGCGATGTGGAGGGGCGAGGCCCAAGGGCTGCTGGAGCGGCGGATGATGCCGAGTTGCTCCATGGTGGTGATTTCCAGCTTGGCCGGGTTGAGTCTGCGGGCGTGGGCAGAAACCGGGGGGCCGGTGGTGGGGATATAGTGCTCCACACCGTGTTTGGCGGCTTTGGCCGAAAAGGTCGGGTTAGTGAGGGCGGGAAACTCGGCTAGAAGTGCCGAGTAGTCATCCGTGGCTCTGGCGAGGCAGTAGGTCGTCAGGCCGGCCGAACAGGCCGGGGTGAATGCGCCAGGGATGGGGGCCATAGTATTGATGTCGACGAGGCGGTGCCTCGGAATGTCGACAAGGAGGCCGTGGGCGCGTAGGAAGTCGGCGCCGATGAGTGGGCAGAGGACCCTGGCTGTGAGGAACTCCCAGCGGTAGCGGCGGCCTGCGAGGTCGAGCGTGACCATGCGGGTGCCGTATGTGCGGATGTCAGAGCCATTGGCTGCGGCCAGCGTGATACCCTGTGCGTCGCGTTGGATTTCGAGGGCGGAGGCGGGGGTGATGCTGTGCTGGGCACCTGTGTCGCACAGAAATCGGCGGTTGGTGCTGTCGTCGGTGACGTACAGTAGAGGCCCCTTTTGCCCCGCGGCCATCGTGGGGGCCGGTGCGGGGGGGGGTTTGAAAGTGCACGGTGGCATGCAGCGTTGGGCCCTAGTGCCAAAACGGGTGTGGTAGTAGCAGTGACCCGGAGTGGGAGGGCGGTCGGGCCTAGTGGGCCGGGGAGACCGCGTGGTCGTTGCCGTGAGGTCGGGCGCGACGTCGCGGGCGGCCTGCGCAGAGAGCAGCCGGTCGGCCTTTTCGGCTATCTCATTCAGGTCCATGGAGCCAGACTCCACAATGAGCGGGCGGATGCTGGCGGGGAGCTGCCGAATGAAAAGCGTGCGAAAGAGGGCGCCGGGGTTTTTGTCGTCCGAGAGGGACAGCATGTGGGAAAGCAGATCCGATGGTGAAGCGTCACCAAGGCCGGGGAGGTTGAGGAGTTGGCAGTTGCGCTGGTAAGAGGATGCTTGAAATTTTTTAAGGAGCGCGGCCTTCAGATGTTCGTACTTGCCTTCCACTGGTGGATCCTGCAGCGCTGCCCAAACCTTGGGGACTGTGGCGTAGGTGAGAGAGGCGACGAGGTAGTTGTACTTCGTGGTGTCGACTGTAATGTTTTTCAGCCGGAATCTGGACTCGGCTTGAACGAACCAGGCCTCGGCCAGGTTCTCCCAAAAGTCCGGTAGTTTATCCGTGACTGCGTTTGTATCCACCATGCTAGCTTAGGATTCGTCCTGAGCGTCGGGGTCACCAGTGTTGAGATACCGCGGCAAACGTGGGAGTCGAGACCAGAGTTGGTGAAACACAACTGCTTTAATCAACCTCATGGCAAAGAGAAACTGGAAAAGCCCGCGCAACCACTTAAATACTCCCCAGACAGGAAGTGCTCCCGGCAGCCTGTCCCTGCGGGAAACAAGTTGCTGGAGGAAAGGGCCCCCGGCTGGGGGCGTCTGCTTAAACTGTCCGTGCCGCCGTGAGCGGATTATGTCCAGTGGTGGTGTGTCGCCACACCGTATCTTTCTCTTACACGTGCTCCGACGTGGTGCTTCCCCTGTGGCTTCAGCAGATGTGGAGGCCCCTTGCTCACTTTCTTGCTGCTCCTGTCTCGACACCTTTGGCGGGCGTCCTCTGGGGTTGCGAACCTGTGACAGCTCGCCAACAGTCTGCTGCTCCTATGGCTGTGCAGGGGTTGAGACGCCAATCTCAGTTGGGTGTGGACTCTGGTGGGGCTCTGACCGAGGGCTCTGCAGTGGCATGGAAGTGTGAGCGCTTGAAGAGGAGCCCCCACTTCCTTGATGTCTGCCACCAACTTCCCTCTCATGGGTCAGGTCCCCCTAAGCGCTTGCCAGTGGCTTGAGAGCAGCTTGCTGCACATCAGGGGGGCCATGGGGACCCGTATCTGCACTGGCAGTCCTACTCAGAAGGACTTCCATGAAGGTCTGGTTTCTCTGTTCAATAGATGACCATCGCTCCTCCAGAAATGTCATTCTATTCAGAACACTCACCATGTTTTCTGCACTCTGGCGACTTATCACCTCCATGGAGGTTGCCATCCTTTCCATGGTGATGCGTGATGTAAGAAAACTACTAGGCACTTGGTCTAAGCGTTAAACAAAGCTTTAATCAACTGTTTTACAACATGGAGGTCTAGTTGTGTCCTTCACTAGTTTCTGTTAAGAATGTCCTGCGCAAGCTGGGCCCGTGCCTGAGTATTTATACTCTCCCTGGACAGCGCCACCCACAGGCCGCTCAGTTGGTACATGTCAATGTGTTCATGCGACAATGACTCCACAAAGGCTCTGCTCATGTTCGCAATGGACTCCTCCATTGGCTCCACATTCGCAGCGACCCTGGAGACAAAACCTGCCAGAGACTCCTGCATCTGTTCCTGGAGTTCCAGCACCGCTGATCTTGTAGATGGACCCAGAGGCAGAGGGTCGACATGCAGCTGAGCCGAGCTGGCAGAGTCCTGCGCCCTCCAATGAGGACTCTCCACTGCTGTCCCTGTCTCCACCATCTGCTGATGCTCACTTGTGAGCTGTGATACACCAGGTGACAACACTACTCTATCTTGCGAAGGTCCCACCGAGGTGTGAGTGTCTGCGCTGGTGCTGGGTGCGCTGAATTCTGGTGACGCTGCGCCCTCAGAGGTTGCAGCTTCCTCTGAGGAGTATGGATGCTCAGGCTCTTCCTCCTGGCTCGTGGGGACGGGGGCTCTCGATGGTCCTGTGGGGGAGTAAAGGAAAGAGTCAGAGATGTGATGCCAAGGTTACATGCACATTGTATATTGCAGATGATCATAAGTCCATTTGTTAGAGCTTCAGAATCATTTTCAGCGACTCATGCAATGTCAATAAGAGAGATGGAAAACTATTCTGTCACCAGCTTGCTGTGATGCACCCGTCTGTCCATCCCCCACTTGCGCATCGTCCTCCACTCCCACGATCTCCAGGACCGCATCCTCCCAAGGGGTGAGCTGGGCTACTGAGGGTGGTCCTCCTCCTGTCCTCGCTCTTTCCCTCTTATTGTGAGCTCTCTTTTCCTGCAATGAGGGAGACAAGTGGAGTTTGAGTGAGAATGAAGGAGTGAGTGTAGAGAATCCATAGCATAGATGCTTAGAAGGAGACAAAGATGGAGTGAGGTGGCAAGACCAAGGGCCCTCCCTGTGTGTTGTAAGTTGTTTTCATAGCATCACAGTGATAGGGAGTGTGAGGGCTGCATAGTCGAATAGTTAGGTGAATGTGACCATAGAGAGAGAGGGAATGGGTAAGGGTGCATGGATGTCAGTGTCAAGTGGGATGTGAAGGAAGAGATTGCTAAAGCAGAGTGTTGGTGAGGAGAGGCAATGGGGATCAGATTGAGGGTGATGGGAAAGTTATACTCACTTTTCCAGTGCACAGAAGGTCATGAAACCTCTTCCTGCACTGAAGTCAGGTTCTGCGGGTTATCGACAAAGAGTTGACCTCCTGGGCCACCTGGATTAACACAGCCTTGGTCTGCTGGGGAGGCTTCTTCCTCCCTGAAGAAGGGAAGAGCACCTCTTTATTGACTCTTGCTCCCTCCACTAAAGCTTGCAAGGCAACGTCATCAAACCTGGGAACAGACCTAGGTCTCTCGCTGGTCATTCTGCCTCCAGGTCCCTCTAACATGAAAGGCCAAAAGGTTGGTAGTCTGCAGAAGAAGCAAGGCTTGTTGCAGACCTTAAATGCAGCAGCAATGATGATGTCATCGGAGGCAAGTTTCAGACTGAAAAAACTAATTGGGCCATGGGTTCCCACATGCTGGAACTCAATTGCCCACTTAAGTTAAAATCGCTTCATTCTCCTACATCGATTTAGAATCGGGTGGCTAACACGAAAAGCGGATTACACGACCCCAGCCCACCCCAGTAACAAAATCGAGCCCAAAGTATTTGTTTAATGTCTCTGCCATTTCCTTATTGCCCATTATAATTTCTCCTGTCTCTGCCTCTAATGGGCCCACGTTTACTTTCACTAATCTCTTCCTATTTACATACTTATAGAAAAGTTTATAATCTGTTTTTATGTCTCTCACTAGTTTACTCTCATATTCTATTTTCCATTTCTTTATCAATTTCTTGGTCCTCCTTTGCTGAATTCTAAAATCCTCAGGCTTATTACTCTTTTTGGCAACATTATAAGCCTCTTCCTTTGATCTAATACTATCTTTAACTTTTCTTGATAGCCACAGTTGGACCACTTTTCCTGTGAGGTTTTTGTGCCTTAAAGGAATGTATATTTGTTGTAAATTATGTATTAATTCCCAATCTATCTTAGCCAACTTGCCCCTCATACCTACGTAGTTTGCTTTGTTTAGATTTAAGACCCTAGTTTTGGACTTAACTAAATCACTTTCAAACTCAATCTAAAATTCTATCGTAATATGGCCACTCTTCCCTAAAGGCTCCTTTACTACAAGGTTATTAATGAACCCTTTCTCTTTGCACAATACTAGATCTAAAACAGCCCGTTCCCTAATTCCTCAATATACTAATTTAGAAAACTAGCTTGCATACATTCCATGAACTCGTCCTCCACACTATTACTGCAAATTTGGTTTGCCCATCTATATGTAGATTAAAGTCCCCCATGATTACTGTATTATCCTTGTTACATGCGCC
Source organism: Somniosus microcephalus (assembly GCF_052327205.1). Taxonomy (NCBI): domain Eukaryota; kingdom Metazoa; phylum Chordata; class Chondrichthyes; order Squaliformes; family Somniosidae; genus Somniosus; species Somniosus microcephalus. The sequence continues at coordinate 247,683,378 of NC_140990.1, read as the reverse complement.
TCTAATTTCCTGATTTATACACTGCCCTACATTACAACTACTGTTTGGGAGCCTATAAACAACTCCCACCTGTAGTGTATGTGCTTTAAGTCAGAACTACCTTTTACAGCTCCTGTATACTGTAGTACCGGCAGTGACCACACCGGTATATAAGCTGTGCGCATGCCTCTGTACCCCAGTCTAGAGATCACCCTCCTCCAGTAAAGACCTGTTATTTGTTTATGTACAGCATCCGTGTAATTATTTATCCACTGAACCATGGATCTAACAGTGGCAATGAGTGTTGATGCGAATCTACCTGCAACACTAAAAAAAAAAATAGTCGAGCCCAGGAACACGGGCATCGACCGCGAGCAACCGCCCAGCAGTCAGGCAGAGATCCAACTTCGCTGGGGAGGCTGTGGAGAGCCGGGCTTGGTTCCCCAGCCACAACGAGCAGTAAGAGACCGACGACAGCTCCAGAGCAGACCCTTCCCGAGCAGCGGCGGCTGGAGCCGACCGACGGCAGAGAGAGAGAGCCGGGCAGCGTCGACGGGGTAAGAAAGAGGGTGAAGAGAGCAGGGTGCAGCCGGGGGTTGATCACCGAGTGGCGTCGAGGAAAAATACTGCAAACCGGAGAGAGAGAGGGTAAGAAACAGCCGGGTTCTAGACTGAGCGGCGTCGACAAATATCAAAAGAAGAACGCGCAGAGCACAGTCAGGGATCACGGGCTGATCAGGGTCCGCGGGGCGAAGCAAGGGGAGACGCCATTGAGCCGCAGAGAAGCAGGGAGAGCGTGGGAGGTGTCATTGAGCCGCGGAGAAGAAGGAAGAGCGCGGGAGACGCCATTTTGCGAAGCCGCAGCGGAGAAGACGGGCGAGCGCGGGAAAGAAGGAAAGTGCGGGAGACGCCATTTTGTGCCAGCGGCGAAGAAGGGAAAGCGCGGGAGGCGCCATTGGGGATAGTTAATGCACAACCAAGGATGCCGAAGAGTGGCAGTATCTCTATATTCGACAATGAAGTCGAAGATTGGGCGACATATGTGGAACGTATTGAGGTGTACTGCAGGGCAAATGAAGTGCCAGATGCTAATAAAGCACTGGTTCTGTTAAATTCCATGGGTGCAAAAACTTATGGGTTACTGCAAAATCTAATAACCCCAGAGAAGCCGGTAAACAAGAATTTTGAAAGCATAGTAGAAATCCTACAGGACCACTTAAACCCCACACCGCTGCTGATAGCAGAACGATTTAAGTTCCATAAAAGGAACCAACACAAAGACGAAAGCAATGCTGAGTACCTAACGGAACTGCGCAAGCTATCGAAATACTGCCAGTTTGGAGCGGGACTAGCAGACATGTTAAGGGACAAGTTTGTGTGCGGGCTACAAAGTGAAGGAAGCCAGAAACAGCTTCTATCAGAAAAGGACCTTACGCTGGACAAAGCTTTCAATATGGCAGTATCACACGAAGCAGCCGCAAGGGGCGCTGCAGAGATACAATGGAGACCGCAAGAATATGGCACCAACGAAATGACCTATGGAACAGGGAAGTGCTATCGCTGCGGCAGAACAACACATAAGATTGTTGGTTCAAGGACCAAGTGTGCAGACAGTGTGGGAAAGCAGGACACATAGCAAGAGTCTGCAGGTCTGGGAAGAAAACCAACAGTAAGAAATCTCCACAGGAGAAGTACAAAAAGGTACACCAGGTGATGGACAGTGGTTCAGATGAACAGAAAAGTGACACAGACTCCGGAAGCAAGGAGCTGGGTTGTCTGAAACTACATAATGTAACCGAAATGGAGGATCACCAGACTATCGGGGTTACACTCAAGATAGACGGAGTCCAAGTGGAAATGGAATTGGACACAGGGTCAGCTCTAACAGTCATAAATCAAAGAGACTACAAGCGGCTATTTTCACACATACCCTTGAAAGCTACAGAGATTGACTTGAAGATGTATACGGGGCAAAAGGTCTATCCCAAAGCAAAAATAAGGGTGAAAGTGACATATAAAGGTCAGGAAATACCTAAAATGGATATATATGTATTGCCAAATGGAGGACCACCACTGCTAGGATGTGAATGGATCCGGAAAATACATTTAGATTGGCATTCCATACAGGCACTGAAGGTGGAGGCCAAAAAGGATAACGACATCACACTTGGACGACTGTCAAAAATGCTAACTGACGCAAAAGAAGTGTTCCAGGAGGGACTAGGAACACTAAAAGGAATAACAGCAACAATTAAAATAGAGGAAAATGCAAGCCCAAAGTTTCTGAAGGCCAGACCAGTGCCTTATGCGATCAGACCAGCTGTTGAAGCAGAGCTGGAAGGGCTGGAACGTTCAGGAGTACTGTCCAAAGTGGACTGGAGCGAGTGGGCTACACCCATCGTTCCTGTAATGAAGAGGTCGTTGAGTAGTACGCCTGGGGAACCAAAGAAGGTCCGCATCTGTGGGGATTTTAAGGTGACAGTGAACCCAGTCCTTCACACGGTGCAATATCCGCTTCCACGAATTGAGGATATTTTCGCCTCGCTATCTGCTGGTAAACGCTTCACCAAAATTGATCTAGCCCAGGCGTACTTGCAAATGGAGGTGGAAGAAGCTTCGAAACATTACCTTACGATCAACATGCATAAAGGTCTCTATCAATACAACCGGCTGGTGTTTGGAGTAGCCTCGGCTCCGGCTATCTGGCAAAGGGCGATAGATCAGGTCCTGCAAGGGATTCCAGGGACCCAGTGTTATTTGGACGACATCTTGATCACGGGCGAAAATGACGGTGATCACCTCGCTAACTTGGAGAAGGTGCTCGCCAGATTAAAGGAATATGGGCTACAAGCTAATCGCCACAAGTGTGAGTTTTTCCAGAAACAGATCTCGTATTGCGGCCATGTCATCGATGAAGAGGGGTTACATAAGTCCCCTGACAAGATTGAGGCAGTAGTCAAGGCTCCAGCACCGGAAAATGTGTCACAACTGAGGTCGTTCCTCGGGCTGGTAAACTATTACCACAAGTTCTTACCAAATTTGTCTACGGTATTACACCCGCTGAACACCCTACTGCAAACAGGGGTACCATGGAAGTGGGATGACGAATGTAGATGAGCTTTCCAGAAGTGTAAAGAATTGATCACATCAAAAGAGGTGTTGGCCCATTTCAACCCAGCACTATCAATTCGTTTGGCATGTGGTGCATCACCCTACGGCATTGGAGCGGTGCTGTCGCACAAATTCCCAAACGGGTTGGAGAGGCCAGTAGCCTTTGCGTCTCGTTCACTAACCTCAGCCGAGCGCAACTACGCCCAGATTGACAGGGAGGCCCTCAGCCTAGTATGGGGAGTAAAAAAATTCAACCATTATCTGCATGGGCAGAAGTTCACCTTGCTGACTGACCACCAACCACTTGTCTCCATCTTTAATCCTAAGAAGGGCGTGCCAGTAATGACTGCACAGCGGTTACAAAGATGGTCCCTGTTTCTAGGGGCGAATCAATATGAAATAGAATATAAAGGCACGAAACAGCATGGGAACGTTGATGGGCTATCGCGCCTGCCACTGCCTACGGTGGAGGAAGCACCAGCAGTGGACCCTATCGAGATATTTTATTCGTCGATAATTGAACGATTGCCAGTAACAAACGCGGATATAGAGAAGGAGACCTGAAATGATCCGACGCTGTCACGGGTATATGAATTGACGGTGAGGGGATGGCCAACACATGGCGACTCACTGTTGCCAGCATTCTCATCCAGAAGAGAACAGCTGTCAGTATGCCAGGGGACAGTGATGTGTGGATCCAGAGTGGTGATTCCACCCAAGTTAAGGGAGAGAGTGCTAAAGGAGCTACATGAAGGTCATCTGGGGGGAGTGAAAATGAAAAGCATTGCTAGGGCTTATGTGTGGTGGCCGGGAATCGATCAACAAATCGAAGACCTAACTAAGAGCTGCTTAGGATGCCAGAAGGTCCAAAATGCACCACCACATGCCCCTCTACACCCATGGGAGTGGCCCTCCTCTCCATGGCAACGGGTGCACATTGATTTCGCTGGTCCATTCATGGACTCAATGGCCTAGAAATTCAGTTGCGTTAGCCAGCCGTTAGCGCCATAAGAGGGGTAGATTTCGAGCGCTAGGCACTTAGCGCCCGGGCGCAGACCGATCTGCGCCTACGCCCAACTTCAGTTGACAGTTAGCGCCGGCGCAAAGTGTTTGCGCGCGCTCAGCTGCGCGCGCAGCTTATGACGTAATTTCGTCGTGCAACGCTGTTTGTGCGCCCCAAACCGGAACTTCAGTGGCGCCCGCCCAATGTGGGCGTGGCGCTGTTAAGAACTGTGAAGTGGAACGCAGCAGAGGCCCTGCGGGCCTCGGGGAGCGCTAATTAAAGGGCACTTACACTGAACTATAAAGGCCAGCCATTTTGCTGCAATGACTTTAGTGCTTTGGATTTCTGGACAGAGACCAAGGAACAGACCTTACTGATTTGGGACAACATAGGAGAGGTATTTTTGGCTTCTGGCCAGAGCTTGGAAATTTGACTCATTGTGATTTCACTGTTTGCAAGTATATTATGGGGGCTGCATGGGGTTGCAACCCTCAGTTCCAGCATTATGTGCGAAGAGCTCGCAGACGCTGTGTGAGAGGGCCAGCCATGCCTAGATGCAGAGGGGCCATCAGGCGTCGGCAACGTAGGCCTTACCCACTCAGGGAATACTGGCAGCAGGTGTCCTATCTCACCATGACTGCCGCGCATTGTGTTAAGAGGCTGCGCTTCAGAAGGGAGGTGGTTGCAGAGAGCTGCCAGCTGCTTCACAGAGATCTGCGTCCACAGCGGATGTGCAGGATGTCTCTGTCGGTGGAAGTGAAGGTCATGGTGGCTCTGAACTTTTATGCAAGCGGCTCCTTCCAAGCCGCTGCTGGGGACATAGCGAACATCTCCCAGTTCGCCGTGCATCGCTGCATCCGGCAGGTCACCGATGCCCTTTTCGCAAGGAGACACCAATTCATCTCCTTCCCCATGACCCTAGAGAGGCAGGAGCAGCGTGCAGTCGGATTTGCGAGGATCGCCGACTTCCCCATGGTGCAGGGCGCCATTGACTGCACGCATGTGGCTATGCGGGCACCTATCGACAATGCCGAGGATTACCACAACCGGAAGGGCTACCATTCCCTCAATGTACAGCTGGTGTGTGACCACAGGCAGCGCATCCTAGCTGTCAATGCCCGCTTTCCAGGAAGCAGCCACGATGCATTTATCCTGCGCCAGACTACTGTGGCTGACATGTTCCAGGCACAGCCTCCCCCAAGAGGATGGCTTATCGGGGACAAGGGCTACCCTTTGTGTACATGGCTCATGACCCCGCTCCGCGCGCCCAGGACCCCTGCTGAGGAGGCATACAACGAAAGCCATCAAGCCACAAGGAACATCATAGAGCAAACGATTGGCGTCCTCAAGCAACGGTTCCGCTGCCTGGATCGTTCCGGCGGCTCTCTACAGTCTTCGCCGGATAGAGTCTCCCAGTTCGTCGTCGTTTGCTGCATGCTGCACAACCTGGCTATCCGCAGGACTCAGGCACTGCCACCTCACGTTGGACCACCACCTCAGGAGGACGAGCAGGAGGACCATGAGGAGGAGGAGGAGGAGTACCAGCCCAGGAGGGAGCCACAAGGTCCAAGGGCCGTCCGTCGGCGGCTTATTGAACGACACTTCTAGGCCCCCTGTCAGGGAATGGCTTGTGGCAATGAACGCACCTGAATGCAGCCGCTCTGCAAGCCCTCAGCCGGTTAATGCAACAACCACTTGAAACATCACACATGGACAAGCTGAATAAATAAAAAGCTTTATTTAACAAACTCAGGGCACTTCCCACATGAAACACAAAAACAGACAAGACCCCCAAAAAACAGTTAAAAACATATCTCACTCCCACAACCTGGGGAGGAATAACAAAACCTGTCCATCCAATTGGCCTTCATCTTCGGCCTTACCAAAATAAACCCCCCCCATAGAGAACACAAACACCCCCATATGAAAAAACATTTGCCTTCATCTTCGGCCTTACCAAAATAAACCCCCCCCCCATAGAGAACACAAACACCCCCATATAAAAAAACATTTGGCAACACACTCTACTTTGTGTGCCGAGAGGGCGAGTCCTTGTGCAGGCTTCTCCGGCCCCTGGCCGACCTGCTGCTCCGCCTCAACCTGGGCCCTGTGGGTGTTGCAAGGCTGGGGGAAGGCTCCTGAGGGGCACAATGCGTGACGGCAGATGCCCTTGGGGGTCGGCCTAGACGAGGTCCGGCCCTGGAGGGGCCGGCTGCTGACTGCTGCAGCTGTGGCTGGCCAGCATCAGTCTTCCCAGCAGCTCGTCGCAGCTTTGCTGGGGGAGTGGCAGTGGCGGCTGGAGCAATGGGGGCAAGCTGGCTGATGTCAGGCGCTCGCTGGTCGCCAGAGACACTGGCAGTCGGCCGGGCTGGCACTGCAGCAAGCGCAGCAATCTGGTGAAGGACAGACCGCTGTGCTGCAGCAGCGCGGCGGGTGCCCTGGCGATGCGTCCGTGACACAGCGAGTGTGGCAGAAGTGAGTGCCCGTACTGCCCTGGTCTGTGCCCGCATGAGACCAGCCAGTGTCTGCACGGCACCACTCATGAACTCTCGACTCGCGTCCTGTGATGCCTTGAATTCTGCCCGACTCGCGTCCTGTGATGCCCCGAATTGTTCAACACCCCTGGCCTGTGCTGCCGCGAGTTGTTCGAAACCCCTGGCCTGTGAGTCCCCGAAATTGGCCACACTGTGAGCCAGGGACTCAATGGCCTGAGGCAACTGTGCCACAACCCCTATGAACTCGGTGTGGCGACGCTCCGAGTCCGCGGACATTTGATCAAGGAGGCGCACCTCCTGGGCGAGGACCGTCTCCGGACTGGAGGCCGGACTCTCCCTCTGGGGAGAAGGCCGCCGAGCTGGCCGACCCTTCCCGCGTGGCTGGACGCCACTGGGCCCAGCAACTGCCCTCCCCTGCAACACTTCCCCCCTCTGGGGAGAAGGCAGCCGTGCTGGCCGACCCTTCCCGCGTGGCTGGACGCCACTGGGCACAGGAGCTACACCCCCCTGCAACACTTCCCCCTGGCTCTCCTCCAGGCAAGACGTGTCCCCTCCATTGCCATCCCCTGGCGCGGATGAGGGTTCCCCCGATGTGCCGCCTTCCTCTTGCTCCTCGTCGTCCTCCTCTTCCGAGGGACTGACACTCGCAGCTTCAGGGACCTCCTCCTCACCAGCTGAAAGCAGGAAGGCACAAGAGTAGCTTTAGAGTGAGGACAGGGCATCAGCGAGGGAGGCATGAGTGGTGGCATTATGCGCATTGGTGGGACAGTGGCAAAGGATGTAGATCTGAAGCGCAAGGGGACCGAGAGAGGTCCAAACGGTCATGTCCTTACCATTGGGGCCCAGCACAGGGTCGGCATCTCCAATAGCAATGGGGCCAATCACCCGGGCACGCATGAGTCGAGCCACGCGCTCCTCCAGGTCACTGAGCTCCTGGAACTGGGAACGGCCTCCCCCGGTGACAGTCCGGCTCTTCAGATTCTGCGCCAGCTTGGCCTGCAAGAGAAAGGACGGCCTCTAAGTACAGTGTGGTGCCCTGTTGGTGTGTGCACTGCCTCCCATGGTGGAATAGCTTGGCCAGTGTGGTGCCCTGTTGGTGTGTGCACTGCCTCCCATGGTGGAATAGCTTGGCCAGTGTGGTGCCCTGTTGGTGTGTGCACTGCCTCCCATGGTGGAATAGCTTGGCCAGTGTGGTGCCCTGTTGGTGTGTGCACTGCCTCCCATGGTGGAATAGCTTGGCCAGTGTGTAAAGTGCAGAAAGTGCTATTGATGAGCATGCCAGTGCCATAGCTGCTGGAGGAGGGCTGGCCATTAGGCCTTTGAGGTCCCTTTGCCCATAATGTGAGGTGCACATGCAAGGATGAGGAGGACACTGGAAAGGGTACTCACCCTGACCAACCGAGTGAGGTCGTTAAACGTCTTCTGGCATTGGTCAGCAGTCCTGGGGACATCGCTGTTGGCTGTGACCCTCTGGGCGATTTCCCTCCAGGCTCTCCTGTACAGCCTCTTGGGAGCCTTCTTGCCACTGTCCGGGCACAAGATATCTCTTCTCTTCTCCAAACCCCTAAGCATCACCTTCAAATCATGGGCAGAGAAGCGCTGCGCTCGCTCACGGGCCCTCTGCATCGTTGCTGGCGCTATTTCTCTCCAGCAGCAGTGTTTAGGCCTAGCTGGAGGGCTGCAGTATCCAGGGCGTGGCAGCAGACCAAGTCGACCCTTCCCCCTTTAAGAGCTGGCCGGCGTCAGGGTGTCTGCTGTCAATCAAAACATGACCGCACCTGCGCTGCGCCCAGCCTCGGCGGTATCACTCTGCACCGCCGGCTTAGCGCCTAAAGAGAGGGGTGCAACGCCAGTTTTAGTGCTCGCCCAAACTCCTTGGCCAAAGCTACTGAATATCGGCGAAGTGGCCTCCACTTTCCGGCGGGCGCAAACTTTAGCGCCCGCCCGACTTTACCGCCCCAAAAGTGGCTATACTGAATTTCTAGGCCAATGTTCTTAATAGCAGTGGATGCTCATTCAAAGTGGCCTGAGGTGATAAAGATGTCTTCAACCACTACAGAGGAAACGATTGCAGTCCTACGGACCATATTTGCCAGAAACGGTTTGCCAGAGCAGATCTGCTCTGATAATGGACCACAGTTTGTGTCCGACGAGTTCCAAAAATTCATGAAAAGGAATGGGGTAAGGCATTACACATCCGCCCCGTATCATCCAGCCACCAATGGATTGGCTGAGAGGTTCGTACAAACCTTTAAGAAGGCGATAAAGGCCACGTGCAACGAGGAAATTCCACTACAGCATAAGATGGACAATTTCTTATTAGCCTACCGAAACGCGACACATGCAGTTACCAACCAGACCCCGGCCATGATGTTCTTTAACCGAAGGTTGAGATCTCGTCTGGACTTGCTCAGACCAAATGTGCGAAGAAATGTTGAGGACAAACAATTCCAGCACATCAACGAGAAGCCGACAAGGAGCTTCAATGTAGGGCAACCAGTCTTGGCCCGTGACTATCGAACAGAGAAGTGGTAACCCGGAACGATATGTACAAGGCAGGGGCCATTAATGTACACAGTGGATGTCGGGGAGAACATTGTGAGACGCCACGTCGATCAGATCTTAGCGTCACAGGAAGGCGTCAACCCCATGTCTCGAGTACCTGGGGATGAACCCGACATACCGGTAGCATCTACTTCAGACCTAGTAGCAGTGGACCCCGATGAACTGCCCGATGAAAAGGGGTCAGAATCGCCCCTGCACCAAGAACAAGAACCTCCGGAAAGGCGCTATCCCGAAAGGGTCAGGAAGCCGCCCCAAAGACTGAATCTATAAATGGACTTTTGTTATTGAATGTACATGTAAAAATGTAATTGTTATTTGAATATTAAGGGGGTATAATTAATCTAAAAAGGGAGGAATTGTAGTGTATGTGCTTTAAGTCAGAACTACTTTTTACAGCTCCTGTATACTGTAGTATCGGCAGTGACCACACCGGTATATAAGCTGTGCGCATGCCTCTGTACCCCAGTCTAGAGCTCACCCTCCTCCAGTAAAGACCTGTTATTTGTTTGTGTACAGCATCCGTGTAATTATTTATCCACTGAACCATGGATCTAACACCACCAATGTTTTCTGACCCTTGCTGTTTCTTAGCTCCACCCAAACTGATTCTGCTTCTTGATTTTCTGAGCTAAGATCCTTTCTCTCTACTGTCTTTAACCTTCTTGACCTCCTGTGGATCTCCACTTCCCTTCACGCCACCATTGGCAGCCATGCCTTCAGCCACCTAGGCCCATGCACTGAATTTCCTATTTAAATCCCTTTGCCTCTCCACTTCCCTCTCCTCCTTTAAGAGCTTCATTTAAACCTACCTCAATGACCAAGCTTTTTGTCACCATTCCTAATATCTCCTTCTTTGGCTCAACATTCATTTTTTTCCTTCTGCCTCTATGAAGCACATTGGGAACATTTTCTACGTTAAAGACACTATATAAATGCAAGTTGTTTTTTGTTGTTGTTGTCTGCATAGTAGTATTAAGAAAGAGGAAGACCCCTGTTTACCAGTGTTGTTGTTAGAAAAAGAATGGATACCGCAGTGGTTCCGACCAGTCCTCTTTTAAGTGAAATCCAGTCCTGCTGATTAGATGACAGTCTCTACAGAGTATAATCATCCTACATGATCTGTGAGAAGTCTTAACTCAGCTCCTAGTGGGGACAAATTCAGGAAATAAAATTAGACAGTGTCAGCTTTGCTCAATGTATAGTATTTTTGCTTTACAGTCAGTCAGTTCAAGCCCTATTCCAAGACTTGAGGACATGATCTAGACTGACACTGGTTCAGTACTGTAGAACTGCTGCATTGTAGACAGTAGTCCTTCAGATGAGTTGCGACGTAATAAAGATTCAATACGCACTTGGTTGTACATAAAGCAAGGCTTTAATCGACTTGTAACAAAACATGGAGATCTAGTTAGTAGTCACTAGCTTCCTGTTTCCAGACTGTCTCTGGCCAAGGTGGGCCCACGCCCGAGTATTTATACTCCTCGGGCGGCGCCCTCAGCTGGCTGTTCAGTAGTACTTCTTGTAGAAGTTGCGATTTATGACAAGTTGTCCATCTTCCTTTTCAAGGGTTTGTTAAAGATCCCAAGGCATTATTTGAGAAGAACGGAACAGCCCATACCAGCAATCCTCCCTCGACCAACACCTCAAAGTCATATTAAATGTCATTCATCTTATTGTTTTGGAGATCTTGTATACAAAATGGCTGCACATTTCCCCACATAACAACAGTAACTGTACAATATAACTCATTCTATATGAAGAGGTTTGGGGTGTTCCTGAGCAATGTGATATGGTGTAATATAATGCAAGTTCTTTCTTAGCCATATATCAACATGATTGGTCATTGTAGTTTAAACAGATCATGAGGATGGCTGGTATGGAACAAAACTTAATACCTGCTTACTAGAGGGTCCTGTAACAAAATTGGGGTTATGGCAGGGATATTCATTCTACTTCCATGAGCCAACTTCAGCCTTGGAAAGCCTTTGTTGCAGCCTTTCAGTGCCTCCTGTGCTGCCTCATTTCAGCCTGAGTTCCTGCATCCACATCAGTTCCTATTGTCCAGTCGCTGATGGTATGTCGGCAGCGGCACAAAAAGGTCACCCGTAATAAATCTCGCCCGATATTCTTTTCCACTGATGTCAATGGAAAAGAAAACCAGGCGGAGTGTATAACGGGTGGCCGATTCGTTACTGCATGTTCTGTGCATTCAGGGAAGTTAAATTTCACCCCTGTTTGAGTTTCAAGACCCCCCCTCTATTTCTGATTTGCAGTTATCTCCCTCCCAGCCTCCAAATTTCCACCCTTTATATTCCTGCCAAATAAAGAGCTTGCATTTATATAGCAACTTATCACATTCCCAGGACATGCAGAAACATTTTTGAAGTGCAGTCACTGTTGTTATGTAGACAAATGCAGCAGCCAATTTGTGGACAGCAAAGTTCCACAAACAGTAAATGAATGAATGATCACATAATTCGTTCTTGGTGGTACTAACTGATGGAAGAATGTTAGCAGGAAACAAAAACCATTCCATCCCTCCTTTCCCAAAAATATTTTCTTACCAGCTTTTATATGAATATAATTATATTGAACTAAGAATTAATTCTTCCTAGGATACGGTGTGTGTTTGTTTGAAATATCTTTATGATTGGAGGTGGAATTATCAATGTCAATCAATTACTTTACCTTTCTCCCTTTAATTACATCAAAAGGTGCACACAATAGTTTGGGGAAATATATATTAATAATCACCGTATGTGATATGTTCAGATAGTGACCAATGGCTTCCTCAATATCCAGACCTCTTTGCTTTAAAATAAAAGATTTCAGCACTTGTTTCAGAAATAGCCCAATCTACATCAATATTACTAACTGAAGAAATTTATACATGAGTATCATCAGCTGATGTGGTAATGTCAACAAAGGACAACATTTGCCAACTCTTGTGTACAGAAATATGAGCAAATAATGCGTGCAAATGCACATACATCTACTAAATGGAGAGTACCTTTGAATATTTTGAGTGCAAAATACGCAAGGGTAACCAATCAGCAGGGGTGACTCATTTGGCTGTAAACAAACAAACAGTATAAAAAGACCAGTGCTAGTGCGAGCAAGCACTGAGTGCGAGTCAGCAGAGAGTGCTGTGAGTTTGGGTAAGTGTGAGAGTTCTTTAATTGTTATTTCTCTTTAAACCATTCTTGATAAGATTACTTAAGCAGTTTAAGTAAAGGGGAAAAGTTAAATATTTGGGATTCTGTTGGTTTAAGAAGAGTAAAACAAGGTTACACTGCAGTAGGAGTAAATTGGCACAGCTGCAGTGGAAACCAGTTTTCTAACCAATCAGCAGGGGTGACTCATTTGGCTGTAAACAAACAAACAGTATAAAAAGACCAGTGCTAGTGCAAGCAAGCAGTGAGTGCGAGTCAGCAGAGAGTGCTGTGAGTTTGGGTAAGTGTGAGTTAGGGTAAGTGGGGTGTTAGGTGCTCTTTTCAAACTTTAACTCTGTGGGTTGTAGTTAATAAGGCCATTCTGGTGCAGAGTGACTGTTGGTAAACCATTTAACTGGTGTAATTAGAGGGATTGATTTAATTTAAATCCAATTAATTAAAGGGGATACTAGCATCTAAAATCGGGCAGAGGGTGTCCATAACTAACAATAAAAAATTTAATTAATTACATAGATTGGAGCAGGTGATGTGTTACTGTTGCGAGATGTAGGAGCCGGTGGACCCCATTGAGGCTCACGGTGACTACGTCTGTGACAAGTGTCTGCTGCTACAGGAACTCCAGCTCCATGTTGATGAGCTGGAGTCTGAGCTTCAGACACTGCGACACATCAGGGAGGGGGAGAAGTACCTGGACTCTGTGTATCAGGAGGTGGTCACACCTATGAAGTTAATTAATTCAGATGTAGCCCATGGTCAGGGACAGGACGGTGTGACTACGAGTGAGGCAGGTACGGGGATCCAGGAGGTAGTGTTGGAGGAGCCGCAGCCCTTGCTCTTGTCCAACAGGTTCGAGGTTCTTACTCCCTGTGGGGACAGGAGCAGGGACTGCAGGGAGGATGAGCAACCTGGCCACAGCACCGTGGAACGGGGGGCCATTCAAGAGGGGGGAGTAAATAGAAATGTTGTAGTGGTAGGGGATAGTATTATTAGGGGGATAGATAGAGTTCTCTGCAGCCGAGAGCGAGAGTCCCGAAGGCTGTGTTGCCTACCCGGTGCCAGGGTTAAGGACATCTCCTCTGGGCTGGAAAGAAACTTGCAGTGGGAGGGGGTGGATCCAGTTGTCATGGTCCATGTTGGTACAAACGACGTAGATAGGACTAGGAAGCCAGTTCTGTTAAAGGAGCATGAGCAGCTAGGGGTCAAATTAAAAAACAGAACCTCAAGGGTAATAATCTCTGGATTATTACCTGAGCCACGAGCGGATTTGGCTAGGACAAATAAAATTAGAGAGTTAAATGCGTGGCTCAAAGACTGGTGTGGGAGAAATGGGTTTTGCTTCCTGGGACACTGGCACCAGTACTGGGGCAGGAGGGAGCTGTTCCGTTGGGACGGGCTTCACTTGGCCAGTGCTGGGACTAGAGTCCTGGCGGATCATATAACTAGGGCTGTAGAGAGGGCTTTAAACTAACTAGTGGGGGGGGAGGTTCCTAGAGAGCAAATAATAAAAATGACAACAGAGAAGGTCATAGACTTAGGTAGCAGTGGGGAAATTAAAAACCAGAGCGTGTCAGGAAGGGGCAGAAGGTATGGAGTAAAAGGTAAAGTAATGAAAAGGGCAAAAGCAGGAACTAAGTGTCACAAAACATATTTGAAAGTTCTCTATCCGAATGCACGTAGCATTCGTAACAAAATAGACGAGTTAATGGCACAAATAACTACATATGGGTATGATCTTGTGGCCATTACAGAAACATGGCTGCAGGGTGACAATGCCTGGGAATTAAACATACCAGGTTATTTAACGATCAGGAAGGACAGGCAGGAAGGAAGGGGAGCTGGGGTGGCTTTGTTAATAAAGGAAGGAATCACTGTAATACAGAGAAATGATATTGGGTCAAAAGATCAGGATAATGAAACAGTTTGGGTGGAGATAAGGAATAATAAGGGGAAAAAAACACTAGTGGGCGTAGTCTATAGGCCGCCGAACAGTTGCAACTCTGTTGGACGGAGTATCAATCAGGAAATAGTTGAGGCTTGTAATAAGGGAACATCTATAATTATGGGGGATTTTAACTATCATATTAATTGGACAAATCAAATTGGGCAGGGCTGCCTTGAGGATGAGTTCATTGACTGTATTAGGGATGTGTTTCTTGAGCAGTATGTAACTGAACCGACCAGGGGGCAAGCAACCTTAGATCTGGTCCTGTGTAACGAGACAGGATTAATTAAAAATGTCCTAGTAAAGGATCCCCTTGGAATGAGTGACCATAACATGGTTGAATTCCATATTCAATTAGAGTGTGAGAAGGTTGGATCTCAAACAAGTGTGCTAAGCTTGAATAAAGGAGACTATGAAGGTATGAGAGCGGAATTGAGTAGAGTGGATTGGGAAAATAGATTAAAGGGTAAGACGATACATGATCAGTGGTGTACATTTAAGGAGTTATTTTACAACTTCCAAAAAATATATATTCCACTGAGAAGAAAAGGGTGTAGAAGAAAAGACAGCCATCCGTGGCTAAGTAAAGAAATTAAGGATAGTATTCGACTAAAAACAAGGGCATATAAGGTAGCCAAATCTAGTGGGAGGATAGAGGATTGGGAAAACTTTAAAAGACAGCAAAAAATAACAAAAAGATTGATTAAGAAAGGGAAGATAGATTATGAAAGTAAATCAGCAAAAAATATAAAAACAGATAGTAAGAGTTTTTATAGTTACATAAAAAGAAAAAGGGTGGCTAAAGTAAATGTTGGTCCCTTAGAGGATGAGACCGGGAAATTAATGGTGGGAAATATGGAGATGGCAAAAACACTGAATGAATATTTAGTATCAGTCTTTACAGTAGAAGATACTAAGAATATCCCAACACTGGACAAACAGGGGGCTATAGGGGGGGAGGAGCTAAACACGATCAAAATCACTAAGGAAGTGGTACTCGGTAAAATAATGGGACTCAAGGCGGATAAATCACCTGGACCTGATGGCTTACATCCTAGGGTCTTGAGGGAAGTGGCGGTAGGGATTGTGGATGCATTAGTAATAATTTTCCAAAACTCCCTGGACTCAGCAAAGGTCCCGGCTGACTGGAAAACTGCTAATGTAACACCCTTATTTAAAAAGGGCAGTAGACAGAAGGCTGGAAACTATAGACTGGTTAGCCTAACATCTGTGGTAGGTAAAATTTTGGAGTCCATTATTAAGGAGACAGTAACAGGACATTTGGATAATCATAATTTAATAGGACAAAGTCAGCATGGTTTTATGAAGGGGAAGTCATGTTTGACAAATTTGCTGGAGTTCTTTGAGGAAGTAACATATAGGGTGGATAAAGGGGAACCAGTGGACGTAGTATATTTAGACTTCCAAAAGGCATTTGACAAGGTGCCACACAAACGATTATTGCTTAAGATAAAAAATCACGGGATTGGGGGTAATATTCTGGCATGGATAGAGGATTGGCTATCTAACAGAAGGCAGAGAGTTGGGATAAATGGTTCATTCTCAGACTGGCAATCAGTAACTAGTGGTGTTCCGCAGGTGTCAGTGCTGGGTCCCCAACTCTTTACAATCTATATTAACGATTTGGAGGAGGGGACCGAGTGTAACATATCAAAGTTTGCAGATGATACTAAGATGGGAGGGAAAGTAGTGAGTGAGGAGGACATAAAAAACCTGCAAGGGGACATAGACAGGCTAAGTAAGTGGGCAGAGATTTGGCAGATGGAATACAATACTGGAAAGTGTGAGGTTATGCACTTTGGCAGGAAAAATCATAGAGCAAGTTGTTATCTTAATGGCAAGAAACTGGAAAGTACTGAAGTACAAAGGGATCTGGGGGTCCTGGTGCACAAAACTCAAAAGGTTAGTATGCAGGTGCAGCAAGTGATTAAGAAGGCCAATGGAATGTTGGCTTTCATTGCTAGGGGGATAGAATATAACAATAGGGAGGTATTGCTTCAGTTGTACAAGGTATTGGTGAGACCGCACCTGGAATACTACATACAGTTTTGGTGTCCATACTTAAGAAAAGACATACTTGCTCTCAAGTCAGTACAATGAAGGTTCACTCGGTTAATCCCGGGGATGAGGGGATTGACATATGAGGAGAGGTTGAGTAGATTGGGACTCTACTCATTGGAGTTCAGAAGAATGAGAGGCGATCTTATTGAAACATATAAGATTGTGAAGGGGTTGGGTCGGGTGGATGCGGGGAGGATGTTCCCGATGATGGGTGAAACTAGAACTAGGGGGCATAGTCTTAGAATAAGGGGCTGCTCTTTCAAAACTGAGATGAGGAGGAACTACTTCACTCAGAGGGTGGTAGGTCCATGGAATATGCTGCCCCAAAAAGCTGTAGAAGCTACATCATTACATAAATTTAAAACAGAAATAGACAGTTTCCTAGAAGTAAAGGGAATTAAGGGTTACGGGGAGCGGGCAGTAATTTGGACATGTCTAGGTTCGGATCGGACATGGCCCTGTGGGTAGCGGAGCGGGCCCAGGGGCCGTGTAACCTGATCCTGCTCCTATTTCATGTGTTTAATTCTGTTAGATTCAGGAGATGGTTCTGTGATAGTAGATTGGCGGTTAGGATCAGATCAGCCATGGTCTTATTGAATGGCGGAGCAGGCTCGAGGGGCCGATTGGCCTACTCCTGCTTCTATTTCTTATGTTCTTATGTTCTTCTGTAAGCATCTCCATGCTCACCAATCAACTTTCAGGGACCTGACCCATTAAAATAACATGCTAATGATACAAATTAATATTAAAGATCCAAACTGTCACCTAGAAACCTGCTGTGATTAATGGAGCATCTCTTAAGAATATAAGAACATAAGAAATAAGAGCAGGAGTAGGCCGTTCGACCCCTCGAGCCTGCTCCGCCATTCAAAAAGACCATGGCTGATCGTCTACCTCAACTCCACTTTCCTGCACTATCCCCATATCCCTTAATTCCCTTAATATCCAAAAATGTATCAATCTCTGTCTTGAATATACTCAACGACTGAGCCTCCACAGCCCTCTGGGGTAGAGAATCCCAAAGATTCACTACCCTCTGTGTGATAAAAATAATAACTTCCGGGAAGTTATGTCATCACTTCCTGTGAACTGTGAACTATGAACTATGAACTGTGTACATACCTCACTTCCTGTCATGTGTCACTTCCTGTTGGACTGGTATAAATACTGGTCTGTTCAGTATTGTAAGAGGCTTCTACCAGAGGCATGGTAAAGACCTCTCTTGTATATAGTGTGTTTATAAGTTACTTAAAGCTTACTTTAAAGTTACTTGATGGTAAGTCTCCTTTTTCTTACATCAATTTAAGTAACTTAGTATTTACACTGACAAATACTAGACCTTCAGACAAACTCGGAAGTTAAGGATCCAGGGAACCACCCATCATGGAGAAAATCCTTAGACCTATTCGTCTGGACTTGGACCCGAATACACCAGCAGCTGGCAGGGTATGGAAGCATTGGTATCGTACTTTTGAGAATTTTCTGGATGAATGTAAAGTGGATGCTCCTGCTAAATTGAAGATACTTGTCAATTATGTGACCCCAAAAGTGTTCGAATATGTTGATGAATGGGATAATTACGAAGAGGTGATTCGGGCACTTAAGAAACTGTATGCGAAGACCCCAAATGAGGTCTATGCTAGACATCTACTGGCCACAGCCCGACAAGGGCCAGGGGAATCAATTGACGAATTCCTGCAAGAACTTCGCAGGCTCAGCGTAGATTGTAACTTTCAGGCAGCCTCAGCTGAGCTGTACCGCCAAGAAATGATTCGTGATGCTTTCATCTGCGGGATTGCCTCTCCATTTATACGCCAGCGTCTACTAGAAAGTAAAACACTTGAGCTACAAAAAGCTTTTGACCTAGCTTGTTCACTGGATTTGGCAAAGAGAAATGCAGACCTCTATCAGCTGCCCAGATCTCGATCTGCTGCTGTAGCTGCAACCAGACAATTCAAGCAGTCTCAGGTGAACCCTATCATGGGGGAATCTAATTCTGATAATTCTGATGAAGAAGAGGAGGACGACCCCACTTTAGCAGCCTCTTGGCAATCTAGGAAGGAATGCTTCTTTTGTGGAGATGCTTTTCACCCTAGGAAAACCTGCCCTGCTCGCAATGCAATCTGCAGTTATTGCGGGAAAAAAGGACACTTTGCTAAAGTTTGCCTATCAAGGGCCTCTACGAGGGCCAATCCAGCTAAGGCCTACCGAACTGCCCCAATTAGGGCCTATCAAGATGCTCCAGCTAGGACCTATCAAGCTTCCTCTCGAGCTCTCTCCCGAAGAAGCACACCGAGAGTTTTAGCCACTCTCTGTGCAACGACACCAATTACAGCTGCTTGCCCACAGAACCTGTCTCAGGCAGCCACAAAAATTTCAATTAAAGGGCATACCTTAGATGCCTTAATTGACTCAGGAAGTACTGATAGTTTCATTAAGGAACAGATTGTTGCGAAATTGAAACTACATGTCTTCCCATCGGACCAGGCAATTGCGATGGCCCAGTCATCACTTAATACCAGAATCTCCGGCTTTTGTGTTGTTGATATGACACTTCATGGTCGTATGTATCCCTCCACCCGACTTTCGGTGCTCAAAGACTTATGTAGTGATCTCCTCTTAGGGCTGGACTTCCAAAAACAGCATAAGAAACTCACCATTGAGTTTGGTGGATCCAAACCCGGACTTACTATTTCTAATATACCGTCTAAATTACCATTTTGTGCATTATCAGCAGCTTCACTTGATGAACCCTCATTATTTGCCAGTATTCCGCCTCAATGCCAACCGATAATAACGAAATCGCGGCGCTTTAATCAGGAAGACCAATCTTTTATTGCGGCTGAAATCTCTCGACTTCTAGCAGAGGATATCATTGAACCATGTTCGTCGCCCTGGCGGGCTCAAGTCGTCATTGTCAAGAACCCTCTAAAACCTCACAAACAGCGACTATGCATCGATTATTCGCAAACCATCAATCAATATACCGACTTGGACGCCTACCCATTGCCACGCATTGATGATATGGTTAATAAACTGGCCGAATACAAAGTGTTCTCAACTTACGATTTAAAAAGTGCCTATCATCAGTTACCCTTGAAGGTCTCAGATAAGCAGTACACAGCCTTTGAGGCTAATGGACGGCTGTACCAATTTCGTCGCCTCCCATTCGGGGTTACTAATGGAGTGGCTGTCTTTCAACGGGCAATGGATGGCCTGGTTAAGCAGGAAAACCTAAGGGACACTTTTCCCTATCTTGATAACATTACCATTGCAGGTCACGATCGACAGGAACACGACTCCAACCTCCAAAAATTTCGGGATGCCCTCCATCGCCGTAATTTGACCCTGAATGAATCCAAATCTGTTGAGTCGCAACCGACCATCAACATCCTTGGCTATTGCGTAGGCAATGGTATCATTAAGCCAGACCCAGAAAGACTTCGCCCGCTCCAAGAGCTCCCGTCACCTAAGAATCCGGCTTCTTTACGTCGGGCTCTCGGTCTGTTTGCATACTACGCTAAATGGATTCCTCATTTTTCGGACAAAATCCAACCCTTGCTGCATGCTAGATCATTTCCACTGGGAACAGCGGCTGTTGCAGCCTTTAACCTTCTCAAAAAACAGTTGGAGAAAGCGGCTCTTCACTCCATTGATGAGAATCTCCCTTTCGTGGTTGAATGTGATGCCTCGGAGGTGGCGATCTCGGCTACTCTGAATCAGGAAGGTCGTCCTGTAGCATTTATGTCCAGGACCTTACAAGGTGCCGAGCTACATTATCCTCCGGTTGAGAAAGAAGCCACAGCCATCATAGAGGCAGTACGGAAGTGGAACCATTTTCTAGCTCGCCAGCACTTTACATTGATCACGGACCAACGATCAGTCGCCTTCATGCTCGATAATCGAAAACGAACCAAAATTAAGAATAATAAAATACAACTTTGGAGGATGGAACTGGCCTCTTTTGGTTATACCATTCTCTATCGGCCTGGCAAGGAGAATGTGGCCCCGGACACCCTCACACGGGCATTCTGCTCCACTATGTCATCCTCCACCCTCATGGATGTCCACAATGGTTTGTGCCATCCTGGCGTTACGCGCATGCTACATTTCGTACGATCACGGAATCTCCCTTTTTCCACTGGAGATGTAAAGAAAATATGCTCAGAATGCCGGCTTTGTGCGGAATTAAAACCTCAGTTCTTCCGCCCCTCAGATGGTATACTCATACATGCAACCCAACCGATGCAACGACTTAGCATCGATTTTAAGGGCCCAGTGCCCTCTTCAACTCGGAACACATATTTGCTCGCCATGATCGACGAATATTCACGTTTTCCGTTTGCCTTCCCCTGCTCCAATATGCTGGCGTCCACCGTAATCTGCTGCCTTGAGCAGGTATTTTCTCTCTGTGGCATGCCGGCTTATATTCACTCAGATCGGGGTCCATCCTTTATGTCAAGGGAACTCAAGGACTACCTCTCAGAACGGGGAATTGCTACAAGCAAAACAACACCATACCATCCCATCGGAAATGGGCAGGTAGAGAGGTATAACGGTATCATCTGGAATTCCGTACGTCTCGCTTTAAGATCTCGGGGCCTACCAGACCAGCAATGGGAAACAGTGCTTCCGGATGCATTGCACTCTATACGGTCCCTGCTTTCTACAGCCACAAATACTACACCTCATGAGCGGTTCTTTGGATTCCAGCGTCGCTCATCTCATGGGACATCACTCCCGTCATGGCTAACTACTCCTGGACCTGTATTACTCCGAAGATACGTTCGGACATCTAAAAATGACCCTCTTGTAGACGAGGTCGAACTAACCGATGCCAACCCCACCTATGCAAACATACGATATTCCGATGGCCGAGAATCTACCGTATCATTACGGGATCTGGCTCCCTGCCCACCAGGACCTAGTGGGACATCGGGTGATGGCATTTCACCAGGAAACTCTTGGGACCTATCGGGTACCCCTCTCCAGGATCCTGATCAGACACCAACTAGCTTGGTGCCGGTAGAACCCCGTGCTCAAGATTGCGACCCTCCCAGTACCACGCATGAAAGTACTGGTCTGCCAGAGACCAGCTCTGCACCTCCCTCTGAACAGAGGCAGTCTGACTTTGAACCTATTGGGGCTCGTACTCGAAGCCATGATCTCCCCGACCCTTCACAGGGCAATCCAGGCCACACGGACTCTGGCCAATGGCCAACCGCATGTAAGCGGACCAGCGACCCTCAACGACGGGAATCCAAACGAGTGCGACTCTTCCTTGTTCGGCGGCTGCGGACCAAAAGGTAGACCACAGCCTCCTAAACCTGCAGGAGGGAAGAATGTGATAAAAATAATAACTTCCGGGAAGTTATGTCATCACTTCCTGTGAACTGTGAACTATGAACTATGAACTGTGTACATACCTCACTTCCTGTCATGTGTCACTTCCTGTTGGACTGGTATAAATACTGGTCTGTTCAGTATTGTAAGAGGCTTCTACCAGAGGCATGGTAAAGACCTCTCTTGTATATAGTGTGTTTATAAGTTACTTAAAGCTTACTTTAAAGTTACTTGATGGTAAGTCTCCTTTTTCTTACATCACTCTGAGTAAAGAAATTTCTCCTCATCTCAGTCATAATTGGCCAACCCCTTATTCTGAGACTGACCCCTGGTTCTAGACTCCCCAGCTAGGGAAAACATCCTCCCAGCATCTACCCTGTCAAGTCCTGTAAGAATTTTGAATGTTTCAATGAGGTCACCTCTTATTCTTCTAAACTCTAGAGAATATAGGCCTCGTCTACTCAATCTCTCCTCATAGGACAATTCCCCCATCCCAGGAATCAGTCTGGTGAACCTTCGTTGCACTCCCTCTATGGCAACTATATCCTTCCTTAGGTAAGGAGACCAAAACTGTACACAATACTCCAGGTGTGGTCTCACCAGGCCCCTATATAATTGCAGTAAGACATCTTTACTCCTATACTCAAATCCTTTTGTAATAAAGACCAACATACCATTTGCTTTCCCAATTGCTTGCTGTACCTGCATGTTAACTTTTAGTGATTCGTGTACAAGGACACCCAGGTCCCTCTGAACACCAACATTTCCCAATCTCTCACCATCTAAAAAATACTCTGCTTTTCTATTTTTCCTACCAAAGTGGATAACATCACATTTCTCCACATTATATTCCATTTGCCATGCTCTTGCCCACTCACTTAGCCTGTCTATTTCCCCTTGAAGCCTCTTTGCACCCTCCTCACAACTTACATTCCCACCCAGCTTTGTATCATCAGCAAGCTTGGATATATTACATTTGGTCCCCTCAGCCAAATTATTGATATGGATTGTGAATAGCTGAGGCCCAAGCACTGATCTTTGCGGTACCCCACTAGTTACAGCTTGCCAACCTGAAAATGACCTGTTTATTCCTACTCTCTGTTTTCTGTCCGTTAACCAATCCTCAATCCATGCTAGTATATTACCCCCAATCCCATGATCCCTAATTTTGTTTAATAACCTCTTGTGTGGCACCTTATCAAATGTCTTCTGAAAATCCAAATACACCACATCCACTGGTTCCCCATTATCTATTCTGCTAGTTATAACCTCAAAAAACTCTAACAGATTTGTCAAACATGATTTCCCTTTCATAAAACCGTATTGACTCTACCCAATCCTATTATTATTTTCTAAGTGCCCTGTTACCACGTCCTTAATAATAGGTTCTAGCATTTTCCCTACTAGTGATGTCAGGCTAACTGGTCTGTAGTTCACCGTTTTCTCTCTCCCTCCTTTCTTAAATAGTGGAGTTACCTTTGCTTCCTTCCAATCCACGGGAACCGTTCTAGAATCAATGGAATTTTGGAAGATGACAACCAATGCATTCACTATCTCTATAGCCACCTCTTTCAAAGCTCTCGGATGTAGGCCATCATGTCCAGGGGATTTATCAGCTTTTAGTCCCATTAATTTCTCCAGTATTTTTTTTTAATATTACTAATTTCTTTCAGTTCCTCATTTTCACTAGACCCTTGGTTCTCCACTATTTCTGGGAGGTTTTTTGCATCTTCTTCCATGAAGGCAGACACAAAGGGCTGCATATTCTGAAAGGGACGCTTTTGGAGATGGGACTGCTGCTTGCCAGGTCTCAATCCTGCCTCCATCAGCTTCTGTCCATGAATTTCCCATGACTGGCCCGGCGGGCTCAGCAGGCCAATTAGGGGGAAGTCAGTGACAGAGCACATCAATGTGTGACATGTCATCTGTCAAGAACTTTTGAAAGAAGAAATGTCGTCGTTTGACAGCTCTGTGAAGTGCAGCTCGGAACAGAGTGTAAAGCTGTGAGTTTGGTGACTGAGGGAGTGAATCTTAAAGGTTAATCTCTTTTTAAAAAAAATCTAGTCTTGTGTGCTTATAATTAGCATTTAACTTAAATTTAAATTTACTGTTTCAAGTTTGAATTTTCTCCCAGGCTTGGGCAGGGCCAAGCAAGCTCTGTGCTGGAGAGCAGGTGAGAATAATTAATTAATTAACTGGTGTAATCTGGTTCTGTAATTGCCAGAGAGCTCACTTATTTAAATCTCAGCAGTATAAATAAGGGAGGCTAGAGTGCAGTTTGTCATGGAGTGAGTGAGTGAGTGAGTGAGTGAGTGAGAGTGAGTGAGTGAGTGAGTGAGTGAGTGAGTGAGTGAATGAATGAATGAATCTTGGTAGGTAGGTAGGTAGTTAGGTATCTTGGTATCTAGGTAGGTAGGTGACATAAGAAAACTCACTAAGCACTTGGTTGAGTATAAAACAAGGCTTTAATCAACTGTTTCACAACCATGAGATTCTAGTTACATCACTAGTTCCTGGTTACAAAAACGTCCTGGGCAAGCTAGGCCCACGCCTGAGTATTTATACTCCTTGGACGGCGCCACCAGCTGGCTGCCCAGTGTTATTTCATGAGTCATTTCTTCATGTATGATAAGATTCATGACAGTAGGTATCTTGGTAGGTAGGTATCTAGGTAGGTAGGTCAGCTTCCAGGACAACAGGAGTTAAAAAGCTGCACAAGAGGGGACAGAGAACCAGCGGGAGTTCGGCTCTGACACCCCCCAACCACATTTGGAGAAAAATAAAAGGTGACATCACAGGGAAAAGGGTAAGTGATTGGTTGGTGAGTAATTTGCTCACTTCCCTTATCTTTTAAAGCCCAGGAAATTTATTAGTAATTGTAAGGTTTCATTAGTACTAGTTTACTAGCAGTAATAAATCTTATTAAGTGTAGTAGGGTAAGACTAAAAAAAGATGGCAGGGCAGGTGATGTGTTGCGACTGCAGTATGTGGGAGCTCCTGGACGCCAGTGAGATCCAGGATGAACACGTCTGCGGTAAGTGTCTGTGGTTTGAGGAGCTTCGGCTCAGAGTTGTTGAGCTGGAGGCCGAGCTGTGGACTCTGCGATGCATCAGGGAGGTGGAAAGTTACCTGGACACTTTAATCCAGGAGGCACTCACACCCCTTAGGATAGAGTCTTCTGATTTGGTCAGTGGTCAGGGACAGGAGGATGTGACTGCGAGTGAGGCAGGTATGGCGACCCAGGAGGTGGAGGAGCCTCAGCCTTAGCAATTGTCCAACAGATTTGAGGTTCTTGCGGCCTGTATGGATGAAAGCGGTGGCTGCAGGGTGGATGAGCAAACTGACCATGGCACCGAGGTACAGGAAGCCATTCAAGCAGGGGGAGTTAATAGGAATATAGTGGTAATTGGGAACAGCATAGTCATAGGGATAGATATAGTTCTCTGCGGCCAAGAGCGAGAGTCCAGATGGCTGTGTTGCCTGCCTGGTGCCAGGGTTCGGGACATCTGCTCTGGGCTGAAGAGGAACTTGCAGTGGAAGGGGGAGGAGCCAGTGGTCGTGGTCCATGTAGGTACCAACGACATAGGTAGAACTAGGAAAGAGGTTCTGCTGAGAGTATGAGCAGCTAGGGACTAAATTAAAAAGCAGAACCTCAAGAGTAATAATGTCTGCATTCTTACCTGAGCCATGAGCAAATTGGCATAGGGTAAATAAAATTAGACAGATGAATGCGTGGCTCAAAGACTGGTGTGGGAGAAATGGATTTCAATTCCTGGGGCACTGGCACCAGTACTGGGGAAAGTGGGATCTGTATCGTTGGGACGGTCTTCACTTGAATCGTGCTGGGACCAGTGTTCTGGCAAGTCGTATAACTAGGGTGGTAGAGAGGGCTTTAAACTAAAATATTGGGGGCATGGGATCAAATTTTGGAAGATGTGGTAATTCAAAGATTAGAGACAAGGCAATAGAGAAAGGTATTAATATGGGAAATGATAAACAGACCGTGACAGGAAGGGATAGAGAGTACAAATCTAAGAGTAAATCAACAGATAAGGCTAGAGGTTACAAAAATAATAAAAGGACAAAACTAAAGGCTCTGCATCTGAATGCACGTAGCATTCGAAACAAAACAGATGAACTGATAGCACAAATAGAAATAAATAAGTATGATCTGATAGCCATTACAGAAACATGGCTGCAGGATGACATAGATTGGGACCTGAATATTGAAGGGTACATGACATTCAGGAAGGTGGGAAAAGGTGGAGGGGTGGCTCTGTTAATTAATGATGGTATTAGCACAATAGAGAGGGATGACCTAAGTTCAGGAAGCCAGGATGTAGAAGCGGTTTGGGTAGAAATGAGAAATAATAAAGGCAAGAAGTCACTTGTGGGAGTGGTGTACAGGCCCCCTAACAGTAACCACATGGTAGGATGGAGTATAAAGGAAGAAATAATGGGAGCTTGTCAGAAGGGTACGGCAATAATCATGGGGGAATTTAATCTGCATATAGACTGGAAAAATCAGATGGGCAAAGGTAGCATAGATAAGGAGTTCATGGAATGTTTTAGAGGGTCGTGAGTCTTTGTAACTCTCTTACTCAGAGGGCGGTGGGAGCAGAGTCTTTGAATATTTTTAAGGCAGAAGTAGATAGATTCTTGGTAAGCAAAGAGGTGAATAGTTATCGGGGGTAGGCAGGAATGTGGAGCCAACCCGAGAGCAAGCTATACTAGAGCTGGTACTGTGCAACCAGAGAGGGTTAATTAATGACCTCATAGTGAAGGCGCCCCTAGGTAGCAGCGATCATAATATGATTGAATTTTACATTCAGTTTGAGAGAGAGGAGTGGGTCCAAGACTAGTATTTAAAACTTAAATAAGGGCAATTATGAGGGAATGAAAGCAGAGCTAGCTAAAGTGAACTGGCAAATTAGGTTAAGGGATAGGTCAACAGAATTGCAGTGGCAGAGATTTAAGGGGATATTTCAAAATACACAGAATAGATACATTGCAACAAAGAAAAATTCCAAGGGGAGGACCCACCATCCGTGGTTAACTAAAAAAGTTAAAGATAGTATTAAACTTGAAGAAAAAGCATATAATTGCGCAGAGATGGGTGGCAGGTCAGAAGATTGGACAGGATATAAAAAACAGCAAAGAATGACTAAAAGATTAATAAGGAGAGAAAAATTAGAATGAGAGAAAACTAGCTAGAAATATAAAAACAGATAGTAAGAGTTTCTATAGATATTTTAAAAAGAAAAGAGTTAACAAAGTGAGCATTGGTCCGATAAAGTGAGTCTGGGGAATTAATAATGGAAAATAAGGAGATGGCAGTTGAATTGAAGAAGTATTTTGCATCGGTCTTCACTATAGAGGATACAAGTAACATCCTAGAAATAGCTGTAAATCAGGAAATAGAAGGGAGGGAGGAACTCAAGAAAATTATAATCACCAGGGAAGTGGTACTGAGCAAATTGTTGGAGCTGCGGGCTGACAAGTCCTCAGATCCTGATGGACTTCATCCTAGGGTCTTCAAAGAAGTGGCTAGTGAGATAGTTGATGCGTTGGTTTTAATTTTCCAAAATTCCCTAGATTCGGGGAAGGTTCCATTAAATTGGAAAATAGCGAATGTAACTCCTTTATTCAAAAAGGGAGTGAGACAGAAAGCAGGAAACTACAGGCCAGTTAGCTTAACATCTGTCATAGGGAAGATGTTAGAAGCTATTATTAAAGATGTTATAGCAGGGCACTTAGAAAAGTTCAAAGTAATCAGGCAGAGTCAACATGGTTTTGTGCAAGGGAAATCATGTTTAACCAATTTATTGGAGTTCTTTGAGGAAGTAACATGTGCTATGGATAAAGGGGAACCAGTGGATGTACTGTACTTAGATTTCCAGAAGGCATTTGATAAGGTGCCACATCAAAGGTTATTGTGGAAAATAAAAGCTCATGGTGTAGGGGGTAACATATTGGCATGGATAGACGATTGGCTAGCTAACAGGAAACAGAGAGTAGGCATAAATGGGTCATTTTCTGATTGGCAAGATGTAATGAGTGGTGTGCCACAGAGATCAGTGCAGGGGCCTCAACTTTTTACAATTTATATAAATGACTTGGATGAAGGGACCGAAGGTATGGTTGCTAAATTTGCTGATGACACAAAGATAGGTAGGAAAGTAAATTGTGAAGAGGACATAAGGAGGCTACAAAGGGATATAGATAGGTTAAGTGAGTGGGCAAAGATCTGGCAAATGGAGTATAATGTGTGAAAATGTTAAGTTGTCCATTTTGGCAGGAAGAATAAAAAAGAAGCATATTATCTAAATGGTGAGAAGTTGCAGAGCTCTGAGATGCAGAGGGATCTGGATGTCCTAGTGCATGAATTGCAAAAGGTTACTATGCAAGTACAACAAGTAATTAGGAAAGCTAATAGAATGTTATCGTTTATTGCGAGGGGAATTGAATACAAAAGTAGGGAGGTTATGCTTCAGTTATACAGGGCATTGGTGAGACCACATCTGGAGTACTGTACAGTATTGGTCTCCTTATTTAAGGAAGGATGTAAATGCATTGGAAGCAGTTCAGAGAAGGTTTACTAGACTAATACCTGGAATGGGCGGGTTGTCTTATGAGGAAAGGTTGGACAGGCTAGGCTTGTATCCGCTGGAGTTTAGAAGAGTAAGAGGTGACATGATTGAAACATATAAGATCCTGAGGGGTCTTGACAGGGTGGATGTGGAGAGGATGTTTCCTCTTGTGGGAGAATCTAGAACTAGGGGTCACTGTTTAAAAATAAGGGGTCACCCATTTAAGACAGAGATGAGGAGAAATTTTTTTCTCAGAGGGTCGTAAATCTTTGTAACTCTCTTCCTCAGAGGGCGGTGGGAGCAGAGTCTTTGAATATTTTTAAGGCAGAAGTAGATAGATTCTTGGTAAGCAAGGAGGTGAATAGTTATCAGGGGTAGGCGAGAATGTGGAGTAATCGGATCAGTCATGATCTTATTGAATGGTGGAGCAGGCTCAAAGGGCCGAGTGGCCTACTCCTGCTCCTAATTCATATGTTCGTATGTTCAAACACTGACATTCTGTGTAGTTTGATGAGTCCTTGTGTTCAGGACTCATCAAACCTTTCTACTTTGCAGAAATCAGCTGACTGTTGGATCAGAGGATGCAACAGCCAGTCTGTGATCTCTACAATGGAGATGTCGGGGACTCCGGCTCCACAGCAGCTGAAGGCTGTAGGTAGAAACAAAGATAAGTTAACATTTTCTAACACTTTACACTCACCTCATATGATTACCACTCCACACTTGCACCCATCACTCACCTCTACATCGCACTTTCAGACCCCTCCGACCCCCGCAGACCTCCTACTCACTCTTACACCCCAGCAGGGTTCCCCCAGGTCAGGAAGCCCACACTTCAGCATGAAAAATGGGGATCATCCTATGTTCTGCCTGTTAACTACCTGTTAACAGGCAGTTAATAGGCTTTAATCCCTTCCCGCCTCCAAGGAGACGGGACCCGGGGCAGGATGTCTTCCCGTCTCCTGGCAAGAGGGCACGGAGGTGGGTTGGGGCGGGTTTGCCACCCGCTCTGAAATTCTGCAACTTTCCTGGCAGTCCCGCCTCCATACCCGCCTCCTCGGGGCTGAGAAAATCCAGCCCAAAGTATTTGTTTAATTTCTCTGCCATTTCCTTAGTCCCCATTATAATTTCTCCTGTCTCAGCCTGTAAGGGACCCACATTTACTTTCGCTGACCTTTTCCTTTTTACATACATATAGAAGCTTTTACAGTCTGTTTTTATGTCTCTTGCTAGTTTACCCTCATATTCTATTTTCCCTTTCTTTTTCAATTTCTTGGTCCTCCTTTGCTGAATTCTAAAATCCTCCCAATCCTTAGGCTTACTGTAGTGTATGTACCTTTGAGAGAACTACTTTTACAGCTCCTGTATACTGTAGTACCGGCAGTGACCACACCTGTATATAAGCCTTGAGCATGCCTCTGTACTGTCAGTCTTTAGACTACCCTCCTCCAGTAAATACCTGTTGATTGTTAAGTTACAGCCTCCGTCTAGTTATTGGAAGACATCATACTTTAAGAATCACGGATTCAACAGTGGCGACGAGGTCGATTCGAATCTACCTGCAACTCTGCATTTCCTTTCAAGGATTCGCTCCGGGAGGGCGGTGGAAGAAAGTCGAGGCCAGAAACACGGGCGTCGACCACGAGCAACCACCCAGTCATCCGGCAGAGAGTGAACATCGCAGGGGAGGCTGTTGAGAGCCGGGCTTGTTTCCCCAGCCACGACGATCCAGCAACAGACTGGCAACAGGTACAGCGCAGACCCTTCCCGGACAGCGGCTGGAGCCGACCGACGGCACAGAAAAGGCCGAGCAGCGTCGACGGGGTAAGAGAGAGGGTGAAGCGCACAGGGCGCAGCCGGGGGTTGAAAACCGAGCGGCGTCGAGGAAAAACAAAAAAAGAGAGAGAGAGGGTAAAGCAGCAGCCGGGGTTCAGGACCGAGCGACGGCAACGGGAGAGGCGCACAGGAGAACGCGCAGAGCACAGCCAGGGCTCAAGGGCTGAACAGCATCCGCGGGGGAAAGGAAGCGCGGGAGACGCCATTGAGCCGTGGAGAAGAAGGGAGAGCGCAGGAGACGCCATTTTAGAAGCCGCAGCGGAGAAGAAGGGCGAGCGCGGGAAGAAAGGAAAGCGCAGGAGACGCCATTGTGTGCCAACGGAGAAGAAGGGAGAGCGCGGGAGACGCCATTTTAGACAGTTTAATCACACCCAGGGATGCCGAAGAGTGGCAGTATCACTGCGTTCGACAATGAAGTCGAAGATTGGGCGACATATGTGGAACGCATTGAGGTGTACTGCAGGGCGAATGAAGTGCCAGATGCCAGGAAAGCACTGGTTTTGTTAAATTCCATGGGTGCAAAAACTTATGGCTTACTGCGAAACCTAATAACCCCAGAGAAGCCAGTGGATAAGAATTTCGAAAGCATAGTGGAAATCCTACAGGACCACTTAAACCCCACACCGCTGCTGATAGCAGAAAGATTTAAGTTCCACAAAAGGAACCAGCATAAAGACGAAAGTAATGCTGAGTACTTAACGGAACTGCGCAAGCTATCGAAACACTGCCAGTTTGGATTGGGACTAGCAGATACGTTAAGGGACAAGTTTGTGTGTGGGCTGCAAAGTGAAGGAACCCAGAAACGGCTTCTATCAGAAAAGGATCTTACGCTGGACAAGGCTTTCAGCATGGCAGTATCACGTGAAGCAGCCGCACGGGGCGCTGCAGAGATACAACGGAGACCGCAAGAGTATGGCACCAATGAAATGTCATATGGAGCAGGGAAGTGTTATCGCTGCGGCAGAACAACACACGACCAGAAGGATTGTTGGTTCAAGGACCAAGTGTGCAGACAGTGTGAAAAAGCAGGACACATAGCAAGAGTCTGCAGGTCAGGGAAGAAAACCAGCAGCAAGAAATCTCCACAGGAGAAGTACAAAAAAGTACACAAGGTGATGGACAGTAGTTCAGACGAACAGAAAAGTGATACAGACTCCGGAAGCAAGGAGCTGGGTTGTCTGAAACTACATAAGGTAATCAAAATGGAGGATCACCAGACTATCTGGGTCACACTCAAGATAGACGGAGTCCAAGTGAAAATGGAATTGGACACAGGATCAGCCCTAACAGTCATAAACCAAAGGGACTACAAGTGGCTATTTTCACATAGACCCTTGAAAGCTACAGAGATTGTCTTGAAGACGTACACGGGGCAAAAGGTCTACCCCAAAGGAAAAATAAGGGTGAAAGTGATATACAAAGGCCAGGAAATACCTAAAATGGACCTATATGTATTGCCAGATGGAGGACCACCACTACTAGGATGTGAATGGATCCGGAAGATACAATTAGATTGGCATTCCATACAGGCACTGAAGGTGGAGGCCAAAAAGGATGACGATGTCACACCTGGACGACTGTCAAAAATGCTAACTGATGCACAAGAAGTGTTCCAGGAGGGACTCGGAACACTAAAAGGCATAACAGCAACGATTAAATTAGAGGAAAATGCAAGCCCAAAGTTTTTTAAGGCCAGACCGGTGCCTTATGCGATCCGACCAGCCGTCAAAGCAGAGCTGGAAGGGTTGGAACGTTCAGGAGTACTGTCCAAAGTAGACTGGAGCGAGTGGGCTACACCCATCGTTCCTGTAAAGAAGAGGTCGTTGAGTAATATGCCTGGGGAACCAAAGAAGGTCTGCATCTGTGGGGATTTTAAGGTGACAGTGAACCCAGTCCTTCACACGGTACAATACACTTCCACGGATTGAGGATATTTTCGCCTTGCTATCTGGAGGTAAACGCTTCACCAAAATTGATCTGGCCCAGGCGTACCTGCAAATGGAGGTAGAAGAAGCCTCGAAACAATACCTCACGATCAACACTCATAAAGGTCTCTACCAATACAACCGGCTGGTGTTCGGGGTAGCATCGGCTCCGGCTATTTGGCAAAGGGCAATGGATCAAGTCCTGCAAGGGACCCAGTGTTAGTTGGACGACATCCTGGTCACGGGCGAAAATGACAGTGATCACCTCGCCAACCTGGAGAAGGTGCTCACTAGATTAAAGGAATATGGGCTATGAGCTAATCGCCACAAGTGCGAGTTTTTCCAGAAGCAGATCTCGTATTGTGGCCACGTTATTGATGAAGAGGGGTTACATAAGTCACCTGAAAAGATTGAGGCAGTAGTCAAGGCTCCAGCACCGGAAAATGTGTCACAACTGAGGTCGTTCCTCGGGCTGGTGAACTACTACCATAAGTTCTTACCAAATTTGTCTACAGTATTACACCCACTGAACACCCTACTGCAAACGGGGGTACCATGGAAGTGGAATGACGAATGTAAATGAGCTTTCCAGAAGTACAAAGAATTGATCACATCAAAAGAGGTGTTGGCCCATTTCAACCCAGCACTACCAATTCGGTTGGCATGTGATGCATCACCCTATGGTATTGGAGCGGTGCTGTCGCACAAATTCCCAGACGGGTTGGAGAGGCCAGTAGCCTTTGCGTCTCGGTCACTAACCTCAGCCGAGCGCAACTACGCCCAGATCGACAGGGAGGCCCTCAGCCTAGTATGGGGAGTAAAAAAATTCAACCACTATCTGCATGGGCAGAAGTTCACCTTGCTGACTGACCACCAACCACTTGTCTCCATCTTTAATCCAAAGAAGGGCGTTCCGGTGATGACTGCACAATGGCTACAAAGATGGTCCCTTTTTCTAGGGGCGAACCAATATGAAATAGAGTATAACGGCATGAAACAGCATGGAAACGCTGATGGGCTATCATGCCTGCCACTGCCTACTGTGGCGGAAGCACCAGCAGTGGACCCTATCGAAATATTTTATTCGTCGATAATTGAACGATTGCCAGTAACTAACGCAGATATAGAGAAGGAGACCCGCAATGATCCGACACTGTCTCGGGTATATGATTTGACGGTGAAGGGATGGCCAACACATGGCGACTCACTGTTGCCAGCATTCTCATCCAGAAGAGAACAGCTGTCAGTATGCCAGGGGACAGTGATGTGTGGATCCCGAGTGGTAATTCCACCCAAGTTAAGGGAGAGAGTGCTCAATGAGCTTCACGAAGGTCATCTGGGAGGGGTGAAAATGAAAAGCCTTGCTAGGGCTTATGTGTGGTGGCCGGGGATCGATCAACAAATCGAGGACCTAACAAAGAGCTGCTCAGGATGCCAGAAGGTCCAAAATGCACCACCACATGCCCCTCTACACCCATGGGAGTGGCCCTCCTCTCCATGGCAATGGGTGCATATTGATTTTGCTGGTCCAATCATGGACTCAATGTTCTTAATAGCAGTGGATGTGCACTCGAAATGGCCTGAGGTGATCAAAATGTCCTCAACCACTACAGAGAAAATGATTGCAGTCCTACGGACCATATTTGCCAGGAACGGCTTGCCAGAGCAGATTTGCTCTGATAACGGACCACAGTTTGTGTCCGAAGAGTTTCGGAAATTTATGAGAAGGAATGGGGTAAGGCATTACACATCCGCCCCGTATCATCCAGCCACAAATGGATTGGCTGAGAGGTTCGTACAAACCTTTAAAAAGGCGATAAAGGCCATGTGCGATGATGAAATTCCATTACAGCATAAGGTGGGCAATTTCCTGTTAGCCTACAGAAATGCAACACATGCAGTTACCAACCAGACCCCAGCCATGATGTTCTTTAACCGAAGGTTGAGATCTCGTCTGGATTTGCTCAGACCAAATGTGCGAAGAAATGTTGAGGATAAGCAATTCCAGCATATCAATGAGAAGCCGACAAGGAGCTTCAATGTAGGACAACCAGTCTTGGCCCGCGACTACCGAACAGAGAAATGGCAACCCGGAATGATATGCACACAGCAGGGGCCATTAATGTACACAGTGGATGTCGGGGAGAACATTGTGACACGCCACGTCGACCAGATCCTAGCGTCACAGGAACGAGTCAACCCCATGTCTCGCGTACCTGGGGATGAACCTGACATACCGGTAGCATCTACCTCAGAAACAGTAGCAGCGGAAACTGATGAACTAACCGACGAAAGGGGGCCAGAATCGCCTCCGCACCAAGAACAAGAACCTCAGGAAAGGCGCTATCCAGAAAGGATCAGGAAGCCGCCCCAAAGACTGAATCTATAAATGGACTATTTCAGTTTAATGTGCATGTAAAGTGTTAACTGTTATTTGAATGTTATGGGTACTGTTAATCTAAAAGGGGAGGAATTGTAGTGTATGTACCTTTAAGAGAGAACTACTTTTACAGCTCCTGTATACTGTAGTACCGGCAGTGACCACACCTGTATATAAGCCTTGAGCATGCCTCTGTACTGTCAGTCTTTAGACTACCCTCCTCCAGTAAATACCTGTTGATTGTTAAGTTACAGCCTCCGTCTAGTTATTGGAAAACATCATACTTTAAGAATCACGGATTCAACACTTACTGCTTTTTTTGGCAACATTATAAGCCTCTTCCTTTGATCTAATACTATCTTTAACTTCTCTTGTTAGCCACGGTTGGACCACTTTTCCTGTGAGGTTTTTGTGCCTTAAAGGAATGTTTATTTGTTGTAAATTATGTATTAATTCTTTAAAAGCTAGCAATTGTTTGTCTACCGTCATACCTTTTAATGTAGTTTCCTAATCTGCCTAAGCCAACTCACCCCTCATACCTATGTAGTTTGCTTTGTTTAGATTTAAGACCCTAGTTTTGGACTTAACTAAATCACTTTCAAATTTAATATAAAATTAATCAATATACTAATCTAGAAAACTAGCTTACCTACATTCCATGAACTCGTCCGCCGCACTATTACTGCAAATTTGGTTTGCCCAGTCTATATGTAGATTAAAGTCGCCCATGATTACTATATTACCCTCATTATATGCGCCTCTAATTTCCTGATTTATCCTCTGCCCTACATTACAACTACTGTTTGGGGGCTTATAAACAACTCCCCCCAATGTTTTCTGCCTCTTGCTGTTTCTTAGCTCCACCCAAATTTATACTACTTCTTGATTTTCTGAGCTAAGATCCTTGCTCTCTACTGTCTTTATCCCATCCTTTATTATCATGGCTACCCCTCCTCCTTTTCCATTTTGCCTATCTTTTCTAAAAGTTAAGTATCCTGGAATATTTAGTTCCCAACCTTGGTCACTTTGCAACCACGTCTCCATAATGCCTATTAGATCAAACGTATTAATTTCTATCTCCGCTATTAATTCATCTATTTTGTTGTGAATGCTTTGCGCATTCAGATATAGTGCCTTTAGTTTTGACTTTTTTCTATTTTTTCCCTGATGTCACATTGGTAAAAAAAACAGAAAGGCAGAGTATTTCCTAAATGGTGAAAGACTGGGGAATGCAGATGCTCAAAGGGACCTGGGTGTCCTTGTACATGAGCCACTGAACGTGAATGTGCAGGTGCAGCAAGCCATTAGGAAGGCAAATGGTATGCTGGCCTTCATTACAAGAGGATTTGAGTACAGGAGTAAAGAAGTCTTATTCCAATTATATAGAGCCTTGGTGAGGCCACACCTGGAGTACTGTGCACAATTTTGGTCTCCTTACCTAAGGAAGGATATACTTGCCATAGAGGGAGTGCAACGATGATTCACGAGATTGATTCCTGGGATGACGGGACTGTCGTATGAGAAGAGATTGACTGAACTAGGCCTGTATTCTCTTGAATTCAGAAGAATGACAGGGGATCTCATTGAAGCATACAAAATTATTACAGGGCTTGATAGGATGGATGCTGGGAGAATGTTTCCCTTGGCTGGGGAGTCTAGAACAAGGGGCCACAGCCTCAGGATAAAGGGAAGGCCATTCAGGACTGAGATGAGAAGAAATTTCTTCACACAGAGGGTGGTGAATCTTTGGAATTCTCTACCCCAGAGGGCTGTGGAGGCTCAGTCATTGGGTATATTCAAAACAGAAGTCGATAGATTTCTGACTAGTAAGGGCATCAAGGGATATGGCGATAGGGCCGGTGAATGGAATTGAGGCAGAGGATCAGCCATGATCTCATTGAATGGCGGAGTAGGCTCGAAGGGCCGAATGGCCTACTCCTGCTCCTATTTTTTATGTTCTTATGTCACCTTAGTCACTGATGCTTTATTACCTTTGTTACTCTCTCTGTCCCTTCCTGACCCACTCTGATTATTTTTACCCCAGACTCTGATCTGCTCTAGAGCCTTGACATTTCTCTTGCTGCTTTTAAATTTACTCTTTCCTGAATCTTCCCCCCCACTCCCCCTTCATTAGTTTAAAGCCTGCCCTAGTTATTCAGTTCGCCAGGACACTGGATCCATTCCGGTTTAAGTGGAGCCCATCCTAACGGAACAGCTCCCTCTTTCCCCAGTACTGGTTCCAGTGCCCCATGAAGCAAAACCCCTGCCTCCCACACCACTCTTTGAGCCACGCATTTAACCTTCTAATCTGCTTATCCCTATGCCAATTGGCGCGTGGCTCAGGTAACAATCCAGAGATTATTACCTTTGAGGTTCTGCTTTTTAATTTGGACCGTAATTCCTCAAACTCCCTCAGCAGAACCTAATTCCTAGTTCTACCTATGTTGTTGGCTCCTACATGGACCACGACAATTGGATCCTCCCCTTCTCAATCCAAGTTCTTCTCTAGCTGCGAGGAAATGTCTTTAACCTTGGCAGGCAACACAACCTTCGGAACTCCTGGTCGCGGCTGCAGAGAACAGTATCTATCCCTCTGACTATACTGTCCCCTATCACAACTACATTCCCTTTCACTCCCCCCACTTGAATGGCCTCCTGCACCATGGTGCCATGGTCAGCTTGCTCATCCATCCTGCAGGCTTTTCCCTCATCCATACGGGCAGTTAGAACCTCATACCTGTTGGACAAGGGCAAAGGCTGAGGCTCCTCCAGCACTTCACCTCGGGTCCCCTTGCCTGCCTGCATTGCAGTCACACCCTCTGCTCCCTGACCACTAACCAGACCTGTACCACTACTTAACCTAAGGGTTTTGACTGCCTCCTGGATCAAAGTGTCCAGGTAACTCTTCCCCCCCCTGATGCCCCGCAATGTCTGCACCTCAGACTCCAGCTCAACAACTCTGAGCTGAAGTTCCTCAGGATGCAGGCACTTACTGCAAACGTGGTTGTTCGGGATCACAATGCTCTCCACAAATTCCCACATGCTGCAGTTGTGGCACAGCACCTGCACTGACATCCCTATATGACCTTGTTCTATTTAATTAAATTTGTATTTAAGTAACTTAGTTTACAGTTTAGTTTCTTGACTAAATTGATCTAGATTAAGTTATGGTTAATGAAATTAAATATCTACCTGTAACACAAACCACTACAAGCAGTGTAGGCAAAAAGCAACAACTCCTTCCCCCTCTTCTCCGAATTCCCACTCTTTCCAAATTCCCAAATGAAACACTCTTTAAGTGCACTCCGTTTAATTCCGCTCTGCAGAACTGTTTACTTTTATACTCTAGAAGCCTCACCCAATTTACAAGTGTTTACCCAGCTCCCCTGCTCCCTGTGATTAGCACCTATTCAAGACAAACACTTACAACTGCCGCTGGCAGGCAGCTTCTGTTAACTATAGTTTTTAAAGTTCTAGGTTTAAATCAAAACGATAAACTAAATTTCACTATTTACAGCTTCTACTTAACCAATACTTACCAGAAATTCCCACTCTTTCCAAATTCCCAAATGAAACACTTTGTTTAAGTGCACCCCATTTAATTCTGCTCTGTGCAGATCGCTAACCACTGACGCAAAAATACGTAGACTCTGTTGTTAAAGCTATGTTTTTAAAATAATTTAAAACATTTCAGATTCATACTATTTAGGGCATCTTCAAGATGTTCTAGAATTGCATTGAAAAATTCATCCTTAGAATTCTACTGTTTTAAAACATATAGAACATGTATAAAGTGTAGCCAGATAAAATCAGATTTCATGGCACTGTCTTTTTTGAAGCATTGCAATGCAAAGAATGATTTTCAGCAAGATGCTAGATATTCTACAGGCCAAAAATGTTTTCAAAAATACAGAAAAATAGCTTTCAAAGTTTTGCCTGCTTGTATCTCAGTTGCTGAGAGATGCTCCACTGATTTCAGTGAGCAGCAGGGTTCTAGGTCCCACAGCTTGGTGCTGTTCTCAGTTGCTAAGCCTCAAAATAAGGACAGAAATAGCAGTTCCAGTTGGGAAAGCAGCAATCTATAGATCAGTCCCTGAGTGATAAATACATTTTGATCAAGAAGTATTTTTAAAAGGATTACGCAGATAACTATTATAGAGCCATTTAGTTACTGATGAATCCTGTTGAGTTTTGAACAGACTTAAAGTTAATAAATAGTTTACAGCAGTGCAGAAGTCTATTTTGAAAATAACTGAGAATTTGACATTCATTAACATTAAAGAAACATGCACCAAAACATGTGTAATGGAAAATGTACATGTGCACACAGGAAAAGAAAAATCAGTTCCTGAAACTTTCATCCATGTCTTTATCACCACCAGACTCAGTGGACTGGATTTTCATTGAGGAGTCAGGTAGGAGGCGGGACTGCAACTTTCAGGGTTGTAGTCCCACCTCCATCGAGTTCTAGCCAACCCACACGATTTTGACTTGATTGACCTTGTTGAGCCCGCCCAGCAGGCCAATTAAGGGCCACCCGGCAACAAGTGACGTCACAGATCGATATTTCATCTTTTGACAGATGAAATATCAGCGTTCAACAGCTGTCTGTACTCTGTTAATTCCTTCCTGTCAGGTTGATTTAGAGATCTCCCCGGAATGGAAAGCTGAATGCTGAAACTTTTGACAGATCGCGGCCATTCTGCTTTCTGTGCCGGTGAGATGAGGGACTCCCGAGACCTGAAGGAAGGAAGGCTGTAAAGGTAAGTACAACTTCTTTAAACACTTTAAACACACTTACCTCTGCACTCACTCACCTGAACACCGGACATCTCGACCCCTCCAAGCCCTTCAGCCCGACGGCCCGCCTTGCTAACTTGACGTGGTTTGGAGCCGTCGGGAATCCCACATTTCAACAATGAAAATAGGGATTAGGCTAAAAACTGCCTGTTAACTACCTGTTAACAGGCAGTTAATTGGCACTAATACCTTTCCCGCCTCGGAGGCGGGTCAGGTACCTGTAAAGTCTGTGGGTTGTATAGCGAAGTAATACACAGACTACAAGAGTAACTTAAACAGGACTTTACTATTCGAAGGTCAGGGCGAATCGGCCCAATAAATTCTGCCACAGCACTTATATACCGGTGTGGTCACCGTCGGTATTACAGTATACAGCAGCCAGGATAAAGTAGTGCCACACCTAAAATAGTTCTCTTAAAGGTGGATGGTTACATACAATAGTTCTCTTAAAGGTAGAACAGTTACATACACTACAATCCTCCCTTTTTAGCTTACAACATACTTATTCCCCATTAACATAACATCATAACATATCCAACTTCATGTTACAACAGTTCACAGAGGTAGTCTCTGCGGAAACAGTTCACAGATTCAGCCTCTGCGGGAAACAGTTCACAGATTCAGTCTCTGATCTTCTTGACTCGGTCCGGACCACGCCTCCATGGTGTAGTCGGGTCACCTTGCTAGAGGGACTCATCCCATAGTCCTTCCCTAGACTTAACAGCTTTACTTCCATCACTTCTGAACCAGCATTGCTGACTTTTTTAAAACAAACAAAAAACAGTTGGATTGCCTTGGGAAATTTTCCTACTTTCCAACTGATTTGGCTCCGTTCGGGGGACCACGTGTGTGATCGGGTAGAGGTAATAATGGTTCAGATGGTTATCATCTTCTGCTTCGTCTTTTCCTTTTTTGCTTCTTGGAGACTCTCGGGGCTCCATTGTCAGCTGCCAGCTGTAACGCCACCATCTCCCTATGTTCCTTAGACTTTAAGTGATTCATCCTGATTTCGGCACTTTGGGAGTTCTCGGCACAAGCTGGGCAGACCAGGTCCTCGTAATATTCAGTGTCACTCAACAGATCATGGTAATATTCGGTGTCGTCCTGAGCTAGGCCAGCGAGAGGGTCTTCTATTTCCTCCTTACCCAGCTGGACGTTAGCCGACTTTTGTTCCAAATCCCGACATCTGTCCTGAAGAGACTTCATCATGCGTTCAGATTCATCCCGCTTTTTCTGGGCTTCCTGCAAGTCTTTTACTAATGACCTCATTTGTGATTTCAATACTTCAACTTCATTCGGAGATTGATTGATCGGACTATTCAATCCCTCTACTGAAGTAGCTGTTTCAGTATTCAGTATTCTGTTGTTCTACATTGCCGTGCGTCAGCGTACTTTTGGCATCCAAGGGCTGTTCTGCTGCAGACTTCTCAGTCTGGGTTGCCACCTCAGCTCTTCCAATGACTTTTGAGAGCTCCCTTCCCTTTGAAGATTGAGGCTCGTATTTAAGTTTTTCCCATTTTAGAGTTTTATCCCTCAGCATATGAATGAGTTGGCTGACTGTTAACTCTTCTGCCATCATCCCTTTTCCATTAACTACAGGGCTGTTTATAACCTTGCCCTGGAGGAGTTGGCTGACTGTTAACCCTTCTGTCCTCATCCCTTTTCCATTAGCTGCAGGGCTGTTTAGAACCTTGTCCTGGGGCTCCTTTGCTGCTTCTACTTCGCCATCATCCGCAGCCCCCATCATTCGAATTTCCACAAATGAATTGTCCGGTGATGCTGCACCCAACTTCAGTAGGAGCTCGGAAGTCATGTCGACCAACTCAGCTTTTTCTGCCTGCAACCTGCTAACCAGTGCCTTCAGTTGCGGCACATCTTGTTCCACCGGATTGGAGCACGCCCCTTCAGAAGCCGAATCAGCTTTGATTCGTTTGGCCTCCTCGTGCAGATGGTTTGTGTGCTCCTGCTCCCTTTTCTTCCCCAGCTGCTTCTGTTGTCTTTCCAGATTCTCCCATTCGGTATCATAGAACTTTTTCATTGCTTTCATCTCTTGCTCGAGACGGCAATTCAATTGTTCTAATTGCTGTCGTAATCTGAAATAAGTTTGCGTTCGAGCTCGATGTTCCTCAGTAATATATATGTCTGTAACTTGAACAGACTCAAAATTCTCTGTCAAGCTATGTTGTTGTTGTTCAGAGGAATTCTGTTCTGAAGCTTTGTTCTCCTCTGGAGCATAAGCCTTTATGCCCACATTCGTTCTACCAACCTTAGTCAGCAAGTTCATTTTAGACTTGTCTTTCATGCTTGGGCTGGTCTTATCGTCATCCGTTTCAGAGTCTGAGCTGATTGTCTGCCCCGAGTCCTCACTCGTTATTGCTTTGAGGTAGTGCCATTCCATGTCTATTTTCTTGATCCACTCCCGTCCTAGAAGTGGTGGTCCTCCCTCAGGTAGTACGTATAAGTCCATTCCGGGGTGTTCTTTGCCCCTGTCTCTCACCTTGACCCTTATCTTTCTCATGGGGTATACTTTATGCCCCGTGTATGTCTGCAATACGAACTTGGTATCTCTCAAGGGTATATGTGAGAATAGCCGGTTGTAATCCCTTCGATTTATGACTGATAGGGCTGATCCAGTGTCCAATTCCATTCTCACTTGGACTCCGGCTATTTTTAGCATGACCCAGATAGTTTGTAGGTCAGCTTCCTTACTCACATTATGAATTCTCAGACTACCCAGTTCCTGGCCGCTTGGGTCTGAATCCGAATTCTGTTCATCTGAACTCTTCTCAACCACCTTGTGTACTTTGTTGTACTTTTCCTGTGATGGCTTTTTTTTTTGGTTGTTGGTCTTCTTCCCTGACCGGCATACTTTGGCTATGTGACCCAGTTTGCCACATTTCCTACAGTCCTGGTTTTTAAATCAGCATTGGTTCTGGTCGTGTGTTGTTTCCCACAACGATAACATTTCGTTGCACCCGAAGTAATTTGATCCACACTGAGGACCGCTGCCTTCAGCTGCATTTCCGCAGTTCCTTTCGCTGCGGCTTCGTGTGATGCTGCAATAAGGACAGCCCTATCCAGTGTAAGGTCGTTCTCTTCGAGCAGTCGCTTTTGCGTTCCTTCCTTCGACAACCCGCACACGAACTTGTCTCGCAATGCCTCTGTCAGATTTCCTCCAAACTGGCAGTATTTCGCTAGCCTACGCAGTTCGACCAAGTATTCCGCGTTGCTTTCCTCTTTCCGTTGCGTTCTCGCATAAAATTTGAATCGTTCCGCCAACATCAGCGGTGTGGGGTTCAAGTGATCCTTCAGAACAGCAACAATATTATCGAAGGTTTGATCCGCCGGTTTAACTGGTGCTAGAAGATGCTTCAATAGCCCGTATGTCTTCGCCCCCGTCGAGTTTAGCAAGGTTATAGCTTTATCATCATCCTCTATTTTATTGGCCTCACAATATATCTCAATGCGTTCTACATACGTGGCCCAATCTTCTACCTCGGAATCGAAATCGTTGATGTTACCATGCTTAGGCATCTTCACCTCCCTGATAAACAACAACGAAATATTTCTTTAACTCTTTTTTTTTAAATTTTTTATTTTTTTTTCCAAGATGGCGGTTTCCCCGCGCTTATCTTCTTTCCCCGCCCCTTTCAAAATGGCGGTTCCCGCTTCTGTCTTTTTCTCCGCCTACTGGCGGCTTCCCGCGGTTTCCCGCGCTTATCTTCTTTCCCCGCCCACTTTCAAGATGGCGGTTCCCGCTTTTCTTCCCCTGGCAGGAGGGGTAAGCTTTTCCCTCGGGCGACGGCCGCAGGCTTTCGGGGTTCGCAGCCTGCGCTTCGGCTTCAGCGCGTTCCCTTCTCTCGGCCGGGCAACCGGCTCTGGGTACAACCCGTTGACGGCGAACGGTCTCAGCCGCTGGCTGGATCTCGCTCAGTCTCCCTCGCTCGGGCTCTGTCTCTCCGGTGCTGGGTACAACCCGTTGACGGCGAACAGTTTCAGCCGCTGGGCTGGATCTCGCTCAGTCTTCCTCGGGCTCTGTCTCTCCCGCTCGCGCGGCTCTCGCTCGCTCTCTCTCGGGCTCTGTCTCTCCCGTTCGCGCGGCTCTCGCTCGGGCTCTGTCTCTCCCGCTCGCGCGGCTCTCAATCGCGCCTCCCAGCCCTCTCGCAGTCCGGTGCTTCCCTCCCCGGCTGCGGCTGAGTTCTCCGCGATTTATTTATTTTATCTCTTCCCGCGCCTTACGATCCCGGTCGCAGCGCTTCGTGGCCTCGGTCACTGTCCGACCTTTTTCACCCAATCGCTCCTCCCAGCCTCTCGCAGTCCGGTGCTTCCTCCCCGGCTGCGGCTGCGTTCTCCGCGGTTTATTTATTTTTATCTCTTCCCACGCCTTACGATCCGGTCGCAGCGCTTCGTGGCCTCAGTCACTGTCTGGCCTTTTTCACCCCAATCGCGCCTCCCAGCTTCTCGCAGTCCGGTGCTTTCCTCCCCGGCTGTGGCTGAGTTCTCCGTGGCTTATTTATGTTTATATCTTCCTTACGATCCCGGTCGCAGCGCCTCGTGGTCGCGGTATTTGTCCGGCCTTTTTCGCCGTCGCGGTCTAGTCGTCCCACGACGCTCCCCAGCCCGCTTGTACCGCGGCTTCTGCTCCACGCTGCCCCAGTCTCAGCACCTCTGGGCCCGACTTCTGTCCGGCTCCTTTCCCCCTCGACTGTGGTCGAGTGCACCGCCCTTATCCTCCGTTTATTTGTTTCTATTTTCCCTTTACTCACAGTCACCGTGGCCGACTTGCTTTTCGTGTTGATCGGCTCACTCACCACTGTGGCAGAAGGGACAATCCGTGCTTGTTGCTGATGGAAGGCTTCGTGTTTGAATCTTCCTCCTTTCTTGGTCTGCAGACTCGAGTTTTCTCTCAGCAAAACGACGAGGGCGGGTGCCTCTTTTCGACGCTCGTTTACTTCTTCAGAAGTATTGTTGCCGCAGGGCAAGATCGAACTCGTCGCCACTGTAAAGTCTGTGGGTTGTATAGTGAAGTAATACACAGACTACAAGAGTAACTTAAACAGGACTTTACTATTCGAAGGTCAGGGCGAATCTGCCCAATAA
Source organism: Somniosus microcephalus (assembly GCF_052327205.1). Lineage (NCBI taxonomy): Eukaryota > Metazoa > Chordata > Chondrichthyes > Squaliformes > Somniosidae > Somniosus > Somniosus microcephalus. The sequence goes on along the minus strand of NC_140990.1, from coordinate 247,639,054 downwards.
ATTCTGCCACAGCACTTATATACCGGTGTGGTCACCGTCGGTATTACAGTATACAGCAGCCAGGATAAAGTAGTGCCACACCTAAAATAGTTCTCTTAAAGGTGGACGGTTACATACAATAGTTCTCTTAAAGGTAGAACAGTTACATACGCTACAGTACCCGCCTCCTTTGAAACTGGCATGGAGGCGGGTTGGGGGCGGGATGGGTTCGTGCCCCCTGATTTCGGGATTTTAACCCCCCACACGCTTCCAATCCCGCCTCCATGGCCCAATGAAAATCCTGCCCAATTACTCCAATGCTCTCCCGGTTGGTCTCCTAGCCTTCACACTCTAAACATCAGCTCATCTAAAACTCTGCTGCCTGTATCCTGTCCCACACAAAGTCCTGCTCACCCATCATTCCTGTCCTTGCTGATCTATATTGGCTGCCAGTCCCCAACAGCTCCAATTTAAAATTCTCATCCTCATGTTTAGATCATTCAAGGTGTTACCCTGCCCTATCTCTGTAACCTCCTCAACCCCTGCAGCTCACCAAAGCTTTCTGTTCCATCAACTCTGCTCTTTTGTGCATCTCCATTGCTGGCCATGCCTTCAGCCATCTTGGTTGCATGCTCTGGAATTCCCTCCCTAAACCCCTCCCATCTGCCCACCCTTCCACCTCCTTAAAATCCACCTCTTTGTCCATTTTTGTCTGATTATACCTGTGTGAAATATCTTGAGAATTCTTTTAATGTTAAAGGTGCTATATAAATGCAAGTTGTTGTTACTGTGAAAGGTCCCTTGCAGTCCGATTCAGGAGAATATATAATGGAGAATAAGGAAATGGCAGACCAATTAAACTCATACTTTGGTTCTGTATTCACAAAGGAGGACACAAATAACCTCCCAGGAATATCGACAAACATAGGGACTAATGAGAGGGAGGAGCTGACAGAAATTAGTATCTCTAGGGATATGGTGTTGGGTAAGTTGAGGGGACTGAAGGCCGACAAATCCCCGGGGCCTGATAAACTACATCCTAGGGTACTTAAGGAGGTGGCCCTGGAGATAGCAGATGCTCTAAGGATCATCTTCCGGAACTCCATTGACTCGGGAACAGTACCCGTGGATTGGAGGGTAGCTAATGTTACCCCAATATTTAAAAAGGGGGGTAGAGAGAAAGCAGGGAATTATAGACCAGTAAGCCTTACATCGGTTGTGGGCAAAATGCTAGAGTCCATTATTAAGGATAAAATAGCGGAGCACTTGACAAATGGGGAAAGGATCGGACAGAGTCAACATGGATTTACAAAGGGTAAATCGTGTTTGACTAATCTGCTGGAATTTTTTGAGGAAGTAACTGGTAAAATAGATGGGGGAGAGCCAGTGGATGTGGTGTACCTTGACTTCCAGAAAGCCTTCGATAAGGTTCCACACAAAAGATTATCATGCAAAATTAAGGCTCATGGGATTGGGGGCAAAGTATTAACGTGGATAGAGAACTGGCTGGCGGATAGAAAACAGAGAGTTGGAATAAACGGCTCGTTTTCGGAGTGGCAGGCAGTGACCAGCGGGGTGCCGCAAGGATCTGTCCTGGGACCCCAGCTGTTCACAATATATATAAATGATCTGGATCAGGGAATTGGATGCAATATTTCCAAATTCGCTGACGACACTAAACTAGGAGGAGGGGTGGGCTCTGATGAGGATGTCAGGAGGCTACAGTGCGATTTGGACAGGTTGGGGGAATGGGCGGATACGTGGCAGATGCACTATAATGTGGATAAATGCGAGGTTATCCACTTTGGGGGTAAAAACAGGAGGGTGGATTATTATCTAAATGGCAATAGATTGGGAGATGGGGAAGTGCAGAGGGACCTGGGTGTTCTTGTGCACCAGTCACTGAAGGAGAGCATGCAGGTGCAACAGGCGATTAAGAAGGCAAATGGTATGTTGGCCTTCATATCAAGGGGGTTCGAGTATAGGAATAGGGATACCTTACTACAGCTGTACAAGGTGCTGGTGAGACCGCATCTGGAGTATTGTGTACAGTTTTGGTCGCCCCATCTGCGGAAGGATGTTCTTGCCATGGAAAGAGTGCAACGGCGATTCACCAGGCTGATACCTGGAATGGCGGGAATGACCTACGAGGAGAGATTGAATAGTTTGGGCTTGTACTCACTGGAGTTTAGAAGATTGAGAGGGGATCTCATCGAAACATATAAAATTATGGCAGGCCTGGACAGGCTGAATTCAGAGAGAATGTTTCCAATGGCAGGGGAGCACAGAACCAGGGGCCACAGTCTAAAAATAGCGGGCAAATCATTTAAAACAGAGATGAGGAAGAATTTCTTCACTCAAAGAGTGGTGAGCCTGTGGAATTCCCTGCCACAGAGGGCTGTGAAGGCTAATTCAATAAATATTTTCAAGAGAGAATTGGATATATTTCTGAAGGCTAAGGGGATTAAGGGTTACGGAGAAAAGGCGGGGACGGGGTACTGAACTGGTAAGATCAGCTATGATCTCAGACGAAGATCAGCCATGATCTCATTGAATGGCGGAGCAGGCTCGAAGGGCCGAATGGCCTACTCCTGTTCCTATCTCTATGTTTTCTATGTTTTCTATGTTAGTTGTGGAAGTGTGTTTTAAGAAGGTGAAATATTTGCTGGTATCCAGGGTGGGCAAGGAAAAATTGTCCAGTGTGTTACCTTGCTTACCCTGGTGAAGTTGTTAAACTTTTTTCAGCCCTTCTCTGCAGTTCTGGGGGTGAGGGAGAGTGTCAGTGCCACCTCTCTCCAAGGGCATGAATTATATTTTTAGATGGTTTGCTGGCATGCACATGCAGGAGTCTGTGTGTCTTGACTTCAATTTCCTCAATGATTGATGAGGCATGCAATGAGTCAAGTGAGTGAGCCAAGCACTATTCCCCCAGTCTGATACTGAAGTGTGTTTTTAAAGGCTTTTGTAAATACTCTTCTGTAACCAATAGTTAGGAGTTAGGTCGCAGATCAGCCAAGCCCATGATCTCATTCAATGGCAGAACAGGCTCGAGGTTTTAAATGGCTACTCGTGTTCCTATGTTCCTATAAGCAACAATCCAGGCCACCAGAAGATGCAATTCATTTTTCATTGGTCTAACAGCAGCACAATTCACTGAGTATATTCACCTCCATTGTATTTTCTTTGTGCATCTTTTGATTATTATAACCTAGGTCTCGAGAGCACTACAGTATTCAAGGAAGTTACTAAATGTGTGGATGTCAGTGACCCAGTCGACATTGTGTACTTGATTTTTAAAAAGCCTTTGACAAGTTGCCATACTACAGGCTACTAAATAAGGTTGAGTCCTGTAGGATTTGTTGGCAGATTTTGGGTTGGATAAGGAACTGGTTGCATTCTCATAGATAGAAGATAGTTATTACTGGTAGTGGTTCTGTGTGGTGTCTGGTCACTAGTGAAATTAAAGTGTTGGGGCCATTGTTCTTCAATGTCTTTATCAATTATCTGGTCAAGGGAACTTTCCACAAGTTCACAGATAATACAAAGATACATGCAGCTGTAAGGACCTTCCATGATAAAAATAGATTGCAGGCTGATCTAGATGCGATGAGAGAATGAGCCCATATCTGGCAGATGTCTTTTAATGTAGATAAATGTAGCATTCTGCACTGGCATAGGGGGAACACTTAGCATGTTTACAACCTGCAGGGTTGCATGCTCAAGACTGCTGAGCAGAAGAGCCTGGGTGTTCTCAAGCATGAATCATTAAAAGGTCCATGACCAGTGGCACAAAGCTATTACAAAATTGATTCGTGTTAGAGTGTACTGCAAGGAAGATTAAATACGAAACAAGAAATACTACCCTATGTCTTTAGAAGTCCTTGGTCATTTCTCATCTAGAATATTGGGGATGATTTTTGTTTGTGGCTCAGATCAGGTGGGCAGTGGGTGGGACGTCTACTCTACCTGTCAGATAACGTTGGTGGGAGGTCCGATCGATTTGCGTGGTTGGGTCTCGTTTAACTACAAAAGCTGAGTTGTCAGCACTAATCAAACTGCTTATAGGAAGCTCGCCATTTATGAGGGTAGGTAATCTGGCGGGCTTGCAACTTCTTAAAGCCAGCCTACGGCTCTCAAAGGGGACGTGGAGTTTTCAGTGGTGGTGAATGAACAGTGTATTTCTGATAGTGAGCATACAATGGTGCGAGAGGAGAGGAATCCAGGCCCGTAAAGTCTTTCAGGCAGAGGGGAGGGGTCAAACAGCGCTCTAGCAGGGTGGGAGGGAAAGACTGAAAAGTCTCTCAGATGGTGGCCACAATTATTTTTTTAGTGGACGGGAGCAGCTGGCATAAAGGAACAATCTGGCAGGATTTCCATGCTTTGCACAGGTGTATTCAGAGATGTGGCCCGTGAGAGTGGCAGTGAAGTAAAGATGGGATGGCTGGAATTTTCTGGGGTCCGTGCGGGTGTGATTGGAGGTGGGTCGGGTGGGAAATTTGAAAATAGTTGGAGCAGGTTGGGAACCCTCCGTCATCCTACCCCCATGCACCTTTCCCTCGGGCCGTTTGCAGGTACAGCAGTGACCCGATCGGCAGAGGCGGGCAACCTAATTAAAATCATTATAAGCTTGTTGTCAGACGCTTAAGAGACTTTTCCCCCTACATTTCAAATTTCCCTGCATGGCCACGGGATTCACACAGGTCGGGAACCACGTCTGTCAACCTGAGGTGGGAGTTGAGTGGCCATTGCTCCAGCTGATTACTTGACAGCATCAAATGTACTATAAAAGCTCCGACCTCACAGCTGATCACTTTCCTCAGGCATAAGCTGTTGCTGACTACATTGCCAGCACAGATTTAACTTTCTGCAGGCTACAAGTGTTTTCAGCAAAGTCTCCATCCAGTGTCACCTCATTGGAAGAACCTCTCTCACCACTGACAGATTGCTTCTGTCAACTTTACTTGACCTGCCATCTATTCCATCAGCAAGGGTGCTATTTATGCTGTCTCACCTTGGTCCTCAGAATCAGACCACGATGCGCCCCAACACCAGCAGCACCAGGCACACCAGTAGCACCAACAACATTCTCCTCAACCACCTGATACTGCGCAGGACACAGGACATCAGCACCCAAGCACATTGCTGCCTAGGAAGCCAGGAATGGCCTCATCATGGCCTGATTTACTTAACTTTACGCAGCACACCCATATGGCTGCCACATGCTGCGCCAGGTTGACACCATCCCACAGCAACACCATAAAGGATCTCTACAATAACCAAACCATTCCTTTCACACTGATCACCATTGCTGGATGTTCCATTATGTCTCACCAGTCACTGCAACTCACTAAGCCACTTCCAAAGGTGCACCCAAATGTGTCTAAGACGGGAAACTGGTGTGCTTTTACGAAGTGCTACCCCTGTGGCTTCAGCAGAGGTACAGGCAGGCTGCTCACTTCCCTGCTGCGACTGCTTAGACACTCTTGGTGGATGTCCTCTGGGTATTGGAGCCTGTGATGGCACTGCCAAAGTCTGCTCCTCCTGGGACTGTACTCGGGCAGGCTCCATAGCCATCTATTCTCCATAGATAACCATCTATTCTCCATGCATGTGCTCCTGAGAGTGGTGCATTAGCTGCTCCATGCAGGTGTCCATCCTATCCACGGAAGAGCCTAGAGTCACCATCGCCTGCGACACAGTGTTGCTCATGTTGGAGATGGACTCCTCCATTCTCTGAACATCTGCAGACATCGCACTCGCAAAACCTGTCAGAGCCTCCTGCACTTCTTCCTGCACCTCCAGGATCGCCCTCTTTCTGGATGGCCCCCGAGGCTCAGCGTCTGCATGGAGCAGAGCTGGGAGCATCCTGCGCCATCCGCAAGGAGTCTCCATTGCTGTCCCTGTCTCCACCATCTGCTCTTGCTCACTTGCGACTTGTGCTGGATCCGGTGACAACACTACTCTATCTCATGTGGAACCCACCAAGGTGTGTGTATCTGCGCTGGTGCTGGGAGCGCTCATGTCTGGTGATGCTGTGCCCTCAGAGGCTGGAGGCTCCTCTGAGGAGTCATCTTGCTCTTCCTCCTACACATGATTGGGGGGAGGGGGGGCTTTTTATGGACCAGTGGGAGAGTAAAGAGTGAGTTCGATATGTCATATGAAGAATGGGTTCCCATACCAGTATGCATATGATGACCACTCAGAGGCTGATGACATCAGTCCCCATATGAGTGACTGATGTATGCCATGTAGCTGTATGATATGTAATTCTGTCACCAGGTTGGTGAGATGCCCCCCTCTCTCCGTCTCCCACCTCCAGCTGCTCGGCCACTCCCGAGACTTTCAACGCAGCCTCCTTGACAGATCACAAGTTCTGGGTTTTCGCTACGAAACATAAGAATGAAACCGGATGGGCCACCTGGCATTGACCTCGGCACCGGCTACGGACATGGCAACGGCATATCCAGCCCAGTCAACCCTGCAAAGTCCTCCTCACCAACCTCTGGGGACTTGTGCCAAAATTGGGAGAGCTATCGCACAGACTAGTCAAGCAACAGCCTGACAGTCATACTCACAGAATCATACGTTTCAGCCAATGTCCCAAACTCCTCCATCACCATCCCTGGGTATGTCCTGTCCCACCAGCAGGACAGACCCACCAGGGGTGGCGGCACACTGGTATACAGTCGAGAAGGAGTGGCCCTGGGAGTCCTCAACATTGACTCCGGACCCCATGAAGCCTCATGGCTTCAGGTCAAGCATGGACTAGGAAACCTCCTGCTGATTACCACCTACCGCCCTCCCTCAGCTGATGAATCAGTACTCCTCCATGTTGAATACCACTTGGAAGAAGCACTGAGAGTAGCAAGGGCATGGAATGTACTCTGGGTGGGGGACTTCAAATGTCCGTCACCAAGAGTGGCTCGGTAGCTCCACTACTGACCGAGCTGGCCGGGTCCTGAAGGACATAACTGCCAGTCTGGGTCTGCGACAGATGGTAAGAGAACCAACATGAGGGAAAAACCTACTTGACCTCATCCTCACCAATCTACCTGTCGCAGATGTATCTGTCCATGACAGCATTGGTAGCAGTGACCACCACACAGTCATTGTGGAGATGAAGTCCCGTCTTCACACTGAGGACACCCCCCATCGTGTTGTGTGGCACTACCACCGTGCTAAATGGGATCGATCCAGAATAGATCTAGCAGCTCAAAACTGGGCATCCATGAGGTGCTGTGGGCCATCAGCAGCAGCAGAATTGTATTCCACCACAATCTGTAACCTCATGGCCCGACATATCCCTCACTCTACCATTACCACCAAGCCAGGAGACCAACCCTGGTTCAATAAGGAGTGCAGAAGAGCATGCCAGGAGCAGCACCAGGCATACCTAAAAATGAGGTGCCAACCTGGGGATGCTGCAACACAGGACTACATGCATGCTAAAAAGCGGACGCAGCATGCGACAGGCAGGGCTAAGCGATCCCACAATCAATGGATCAGATCAAAGCTCTGCAGTCCTGACACATCCAGTCGTGAATGGTGGTGGACCATTAAACAACTAACGGGAGGAAGAGGCCCCATGAATATCCCCATCCTCAATGATGGTGGAGCCTGTAAGGGGTCTTTTTAACGAGCTTGTGGTGTGCGAGATCGATTCTTGATTTCACACTGCTCGTGAGCGGTTTCGAAGCGCTCCCCCCTCACTGATTCTAGACACTGGACTTATTGCCAGACTACCTTGATGTGTTGGCCCAACTTGTGACTCGGAAGACAAATGGATCAGGTGAGACAAGGTAAGTTTTAAAATTAATGGTTTCTTTATTTATAAGGAGAATAAAAACACAGGGAACAAAGGAACAACACAGACAAAATCATTAACACGCCTCCCAATGGGAACTAAAATTTAACACACAAGAATTACTTTGACTATCTTAAAATACATCAATTCATTAGCTGCGGTATAATAAAACGGGGGTGGGGAAAGCGCGCCGTACAACGAAGGATAAATAACTCCCGATTACAAAGCCCTTAATATTAAGACCCTCCCGTCTCTAAAGTATCCCTCTACTAGGTCAGCTAGGTGGAGTTGAGCCTCTATGCTCACCAGGGTTTTAAAACTGTCCTCGACCTTGGTGCTCCTGTAGCTTCCGGGATTCCCGATTGATCTTCCTTCTGGGACGGGCTCCTGAACCTGCTCTCCTGCTCGAACTTGTAGAACCTCCGTGCTCCTCGAACCGTAATCGAACCTCCTAATCGGACCTCTTCACTCAAATCGTTCAACTTAACCTTAACCTCTCGTTGTTCTCTGTCTGATCGTACCTTCTGCCCGTCGATTTTCCCCCAACAGTTATACCGTTTCCTTGCCCTTATCTTTGGCGCCAAATCAGGGGTTTTCTTTTGTCAAAGTTTTGGGCCGGCTACTTTGACAAAAGCTGGTACTTTAGTTTAACGACTTTAATCGTGGCCGAAACCAAACTGATGGGTTATGTCCCGTGTCCCGCTGAGTTTGATGCAGATAATGGGTCTTGTCTGTGCTCTGTGATTTCAGTGATGGGTTTACGTTTATCTGGCGATTAACATGACCTTTTCAAGTGCAAGTCCTTTGTTTTTGACTTCGTTACTGCTGCTACCTTTATTACCATATCAATTGCAGTCAGTCTGGAATTTTCCAATCGGTGGTGACTCAGGTTTCTTTAAGGTATTGCAGTGGTATGTCCTTCTGAAATGAGTCATGTGATCTGCCGGCTCCATCTTGTGCTCTTAAAAATGTGGCCATTTCAGGGATTTTAAAATGTAGGCTGTATTTTCCTGGATTTTGCGAATCCTACAAGCCTAGCACGTGAGTGCGAAAGACAAGCCTGAAGCGTTTGCAACCATCTTCAGCCAGAAGTGCCGAGTGGATGATCCATATCGGCCTACTCCTGAGGTCCCCAACATCACAGAAGGCAGTCTTCAGCCAATTCGACTCACTCCACATGATATCAAGAAACGGATGAGCGCACTTGATACAGCAAAGTGCTATGGGCCCTGACAACATCCCAGCTGTCATGCTGAAGATTTGTGCTCCAGAACTAGCCGCGCCTCTGGCCAAGCTGTTCCAGTACAGCTACAACACTGGCATCTATCCGACAATGTGGAAAACTGCCCAGGTATGTCCTGTCCACAAAAAGCAGGACAAATCCAACCCAGCCAATTTCCACCCCATCAGTCTACTCTCAATCATCAGCAAAGTGATGGAAAGTGTCATCGACAGTGCTATCAAGCGACACTTACTCACCAATAACCTGCTCACTGATGCCCAGTTTGGGTTCCGCCAAGACCACTCGGCTCCCGACCTCATTATGGACATGGACAAAGGAGCTGAATTCCAGAGGTGAGGTGAGAGTGACTGCCCTAGACATCAAGGCAGCATTTGACCGAGTGTGGCATCAAGGAGCCCCAGTAAAACTGCAGTCAATGGGAATCGGGCGGAAACGCTCCACTGGCTGGAGTCATACCTAGCACAAAGGAAGATGGTTGTGGTGATTGAAGGTCAATCATCACAGCCCCAGGACATCGCTGCTGGAGTTCCTCAGGACAGTGTCCTAGGCCCAACCATCTTCAGCTGCTTCATCAATGACCTTCCCTCCAACATAAGGTCAGAAATGGGGATGTTCGCTGATGACTGCACAGTGTTCAGCGCCATTCACAACTCCTCAGATAATGAAGCAGTCCATGCCCGCATGCAACAATACTTAGATGACGTTCAGGCTTGGGCTGATAAGTGGCAGGTAACATTCGTGCCACAGAAGTGCCAGGCAATGACTATCTCCAACAAGCGAGAGTCTAAGCACCTCCCCATGACATTCAGTGGCATTACCATCGCCGAATCCCCCACCATCAACATCCTGGGGGTCACCATTAACCAGAAACTTAACTGGACCAGTCACATAAATACTGTGGCAACAAGAGCAGGACAGAGGCTAGGTATTCTGTGGCGAGTGTCTCACCTCCTGACTCCCCAAAGCCTTTCTACCATCTACAAGGCACAAGTAAGGAGCGTGGTGGAATATTCTTCACTTGCCTGGATGAGTGCAGCTCCAACAACACTCAAGAAGCTCGACACCATCCAGGACAAAGCAGCCCGTTTGATCGGCACCCCATCCACCACCTTAAAGATTCACTCCCTCCACCACCAGCGTACCGTGGCTGCAGTGTGTACCATCTACAAGATGCACTGCAGCAACTCGCCAAGGCTTCTTCAACAGCAGCTCCCAAACCCGCAACCTCTTCCACCTAGAAGGACAAGGGCAGCAAGCGCATGGGAACACCACCACCTCCAAGTTCCCCTCCAAGTCACACACCATCCTGACTTAGAAGTATATCGCCGATCCTTCATTGTCGCTGGGTCAAAGTCTTGGAACTCCCTCCCTAACAGCACTGTGGGAGTACCTTCACCGCATCGACTGCAGTGGTTCAAGAAGGCAGCTCACCACCACCTTCTCGAGGGCAATTAGGGATGGGCAATAAATGCTGGCCTTGCCAGCGACGCCCAGAGCCCATAAGCGAATTTTTAAAAAAAACCCGGAACATGCGGTGCCATTCATCGGCCCCGCAAAATCCGGACCAATATCTTGAACTGCAATCAAATCACCCCTTAACCTTCTCAATTCTAGGGGCTGCAACCTTAGTTTATGTGATAAAAACAGGAAGTGCTGAAAATGCTCAACAGGTCAGGCAGCATCTGTGGAGAGAGAAACAGAGTTAACGTTTCAGGTCAATGACCCTTCGTCAGAACTGGAAAAGTTAGAGATGTTACAGGTTTTAAGCAAGTGCCGAGGCAGGGAAAGGGGGGAGGGGAGAAAAGAACAAAAGGGACAGTCTGTGATAGGGTGGAAGGCAGGAGAGATTAAATGAAAAAAAGTATGATTGTACAAAGCAAAAGGAGATGGTAATGGGACAAGTAAAGAAACAAAAGCTGGGTCTAGAAGAATTGTAAATGGGAATAGCAGAATCATCAACAACTGCCATCTGAAAAAATGGGGGCAAAGGTTATGATCTGAACTTGTTGATCTCAATCTTGTGTCCGGAAGGCTGTAAAGTGCCTAATAGAAAGATGAGGTGCTGTTCCTCAAGCTTACATTGAGCTTCATTGGAACAATGCAAGAGGCCGAGGACAGAGAGGTCAGAGCGGGAGTGGAGCGGAGAATTAAAGTGGCAGGTGACCGGAAGCTCGGGGTCATGCTTGCAGACTGAATGGAGGCGTTCTGCAAAGCGGTCACCCAATCTGCGTTTGGTCTCCCCAATGTAGAGGAGACCGCATCGTGAGCAGCGAATACAATATAATAAATTGAAAGAAATACAAGTAAATCACCATTTCATCTGGAAGGATTGTTTGGGGCCCTGGACACTGGGAAGGGAGGAGGCAAAAGGGCCGGTGTTGCATCTCCTGCGCTTGCACGAGAAGGTGTCGTGTGAAGGGGAGGGGATGTTGGGGGTGATTGAAGAGTGGACCACGGTGTCGCAGAGGGAGCGGTCCCTTCGAAATGCTGAAAAGGGAGGAGAGGGGAAGATGTGTTTGGTGGTGGGATCACGCTGGGGGTGGCAGAAATGGCGGAGGATGATCCATTGAATGTTGATGCTGGTGGGGTGAAAGGTGAGGACAAGGGGACCCGATCGTGGTTCTGGGAGGGAATGGAGTGAGAGCAGAAGTGTGGGAAATGGAACGGACACTGTCGAGGGCCCTGTCTACCATGGTAGAGGGGACTCCTTGGTTGAGGAAAAAGGAAGACACATCGGAAGCATAAGTATGGAAGGTGGCTGTAATGATATCAGCAAATAGTGATGTTATTTGCCTGTTTGATTATGATGCCTTATCAGTATGTTGGCATGTATTGATTACTTATGCCTGACCAGCAGAGGTCAGGTGACAGAGACAAGCAGTTTGGTTTAGTTTCAGTTTTGTTCTAGATGGATCTCTAGATGGTGTCTCCTGTAAATGCTGTTAAAAAGAGTTGAACATACTTTAGATTAAAAGACATTCTCTTTCATAAATGTCTTGTCATTGAACCTACAAAGAAATCAATACATGGTGTCAGAAGTGATTGAAAGAGATGAAGAGAAAAAATCTGAAGTTAAATCAGCTCTCCACAAATTAGCAAGCCAAAAGAGAACATCGTTGCTTACCATTGGAGAATAGCTAACGAAGTGAAAAAATGGAAGGTTTACACCCACCAGCGACGCTTCAGTTGACAGGTAATGTGGCTGAAAATTGGAGGAGATTCAAACAACGTTTGGGGTTGTATTTATCAGCAATCGGAGCTGACGAGAAAGGTGATAAAATAAAAGCATCACTGTTCTTACATGTCGTGGGTGATGAAGCGCTGGAGGTGTATAATAACTTCACATTCGCTGCTAATGGAGACAAAATGAAGCTAGATAAAATAATGGAACAGTTTGAGGCCTACTGCATTCTTAAACGTAATGTGACGTTTGAGAGGCACAGATTTTTCACGTGTACAGAAAACGGGTGAGACTATTGATCAGTATGTGACTGAACTGAGAAACAGAAGCAAAACATGTGAATTTGGGGGACTGACAGACTCGCTGATAAAAGACAGACTGGTGTGTGGTATTCCGGATAATGGTCTAAGGGAAAGACTGCTAAGAGAGCAAGATCTAGACCTGGGAAAAGCCATAGCACTGTGTAGGGCTACAGAGACTGTGAAGTTGCAGGCAAAGGAGCTGTTCAGTGACAATAGCTGCAATGTGGATGCAGTGAGAATGAACGGACACAAACCGGTTAACAAAAAGAGCGCCAATGTGAAAAAAAAGGCGTGGCCAGCGAACAAAAATGAAAGGGACAATCGAAAGTCATGTAGTTGATGCGGTACACAGCATCCACCAAGAAAGTGTCCAGCATATGGTAAAAAATGCAATAGTTGCAACAAAAACAACCATTATGCCCGTTGCTGTAAGAACCAAGCGCAACAAAGCAAGGTCCATGCAGTAGATGAAAGCGAGATAGAGGAGTTCTATGTGGATGTTGTGTCTGAAAACAAAGAAGAAAAAAGAGACTGGATGTTGACACTAAAAGTGAATGACATACACATTCCATTTAAATTGGATACTGGAGCACAAGTTGTGATAATAATAATAACTTCCGGGAAGTTATGTGCACATCACTTCCTGTGAGCTGTGAACTGTGAACTCTGTGCATACATCACTTCCTGTGCATACGTCACTTCCTGTGTTTGGACTAGTATAAATACTGAACTGCTCAGTATTGTAAAAGGGCTTCACCTAGAGGCATGGTGAAGACCGCTCTTGTATATAGTTTAATTATAAGTTGCTTAAAGCTTACTTTAAAGTTCCTTGATGTGTGAGTCTTTTTATTACATCAATTTAACAACTTAGTATTTACACTCACAAATACTAGACCTTCGGACAAACTCGGAGTTAAGGATCCAGGGAACCACCCATCATGGAAAACATCCTTAAACCTACTCGTCTGGACTTGGACCCAAACGCACCAGCAGCTGGCAGGGTATGGAAGCATTGGTACTGTACTTTTGAGAATTTTCTTGATGAATGTAAAGCGGATGCCCCTACTAAACTGAGGATACTTATCAACTATGTGACCCCAACAGTGTTTGAATATGTTGATGAATGGGATAATTACGAGGAGGGGATCCGGGCCCTTAAAAAACTATATGCCAAGACCGCAAATGAGGTCTATGCTAGACATCTACTGGCCACTGCCTGACAAGGGCCAGGGGAATCGGTTAACGAATTCCTCCAGGAACTTCGCAGGCTCAGCGTAGATTGTAACTTTCAGGCAGCCTCGGCTGAGCTGTACCGCGAAGAAATGATTCGTGATGCTTTCATCTGCGGGATTGCCTCTCCATTTATACGCCAGCGTCTGCTAGAAAGTAAAACACTTGAGCTACAAAAGGCTTTTGACCTGGCTTGTTCTCTGGATTTGGCAAAGAAAAATGCAGACCTCTATCGGCTGCCCAGATCTCGATCTGCTGCTGTAACTGCAACCAAACGATTCAAGTGGCCTCAGGTGAACTCTATCATGGAGGAATCTAATCCTGATGATAATTCTGATGAAGAAGAGGAGGATGACCCCACTTTAGCAGCCTCTTGGCAATCTAGGAAGGAATGCTTCTTTTGTGGAGATTCTTTTCACCCTAGGAAATTCTGCCCTGCTCGCAATGCGATCTGCAGTCATTGCGATAAAAAGGGACACTTTGCAAAAGTTTGCCAATCAAGAGCCTCTACGAGGGCCTATCCAGCTAAGGCCTACCGAACTGCCCCAATTAGGGCCTATCAAGATGCTCCGGCTAGGACCTATCAAGCTTCCTCTCGAGCTCTCTCCCGAAGAAGCACACCTAGAGTTTCAGCCACTCTCTGTGCAACCACACCAATTACAGCTGCTTGCCCACAGAACCTGTTTCATGCAGCTACAAAAGTTTCAATTAATGGGCATACCTTAGATGCCTTAATTGACTCAGGAAGTACTGATAGTTTCATTAGAGAACAGATTGTTGCGAAATTGAAACTACATATCTTCCCATCGGACCAGGCGATTGCGATGGCTCAGTCATCACTTAATACCAGAATCTCCGGCTTTTGTATTATTGATATGACACTTAATGGTCGTATGTATCCCTCCACCCGACTTTCGGTGCTCAAGGACTTATGTAGTGATCTCATCTTAGGGCTGGATTTTCAAAAACAGCATAAGAAACTCACCATTGAGTTCGGCGGATCCAAACCTGGACTTACTATTTCTAATATACTGTCTAAATTACCATTTTGTGCATTATCAGCAGCTTCGCTTGATGAACCCTCATTATTTGCCAGTATTCCTCCTCGATGCAAACCAATAATAACGAAATCACGGCGCTTTAGTCAGGAAGACCAATCTTTAATTGAGGCTGAAATCTCTCGACTTTTAGCAGAGGATATCATCGAACCATGTTCGTCGCCCTGGCGGGCTCAAATCGTCATCATCAAGAACCCTCTAAAACCTCACAAACAACGACTATGCATTGATTATTCGCAAACCATCAATCAATATACTGACTTGGACGCCTACCCATTGCCACGCATTGATGATATGGTTAATAAACTGGCCGAATACAAAGTGTTCTCAACTTACGATTTGAAAAGTGCCTATCATCAGGTACCCTTGAAGGTCTCAGATAAGCAGTACACGGCCTTTGAGGCTAATGGACGGCTGTACCAATTTTGTCGCCTTCCATTCGGGGTTACTAATGGAGTGGCTGTCTTCCAACGGGCAATGGATGACCTGGTTAAGCAGGAAAACTTAAGGGACACTTTTCCCTATCTTGATAACATTACTATTGCAGGTCACGATCAACAGGAACACGACGCCAACCTCCAAAAATTTCGGGATGCTCTCCATCACCGCAACTTAACTTTGAATGAATCTAAATCTGCTGAGTCGCAACCGACCATCAACATCCTTGGCTACTGCGTAGGCAATGGTATTATTAAGCCAGACCCAGAAAGACTTCGCCCGCTCCAAGAGCTCCCGTCACCTAAGAATCCGGCTTCTTTACGTCGGGCTCTCGGTCTGTTTGCATACTACGCTAAATGGATTCCTCATTTTTCAGACAAAATCCAACCCTTGCTGCATGCTAGATCATTTCCATTGGAAACAGCGGCTGTTGCAGCCTTTAACCTGCTCAAAAAACAGTTGGAGAAAGCGGCTCTTCACTCCATCGATGAGACTCTCCCTTTCATAGTCGAATGTGATGCCTCGGAGGTGGCGATCTCGGCTACTCTAAATCAGGAAGGTCGTCCTGTAGCATTTATGTCCAGGACCTTACAAGGTGCTGAGCTACATTATCCTCCGGTTGAGAAGGAAGCCACAGCCATCATAGAGGCGGTACGGAAGTGGAACCATTTCCTAGCTTGCCAGCACTTTACATTAATCACGGACCAGCGATCAGTCGCCTTCATGCTCGATAATCGAAAACTAACCAAAATTAAGAATAATAAAATACAGCTTTGGAGGATGGAACTGGCCTCTTTTGGTTACACCATTCACTATCGACCTGGCAAGGAGAATGTGGCCCCGGATACCCTCACACGAGCATTCTGCTCCACTATGTCGTCCTCTACTCTCATAGGTGTCCATAATGGATTGTGTCATCCTGGCGTTACGCGCATGCTACATTTTGTACGATCACGGAATCTCCCTTTTTCTACTGCAGATGTAAAGAAAATGTGCTCAGAATGCTGGCTTTGTGCAGAATTAAAACCTCAGTTCTTCCGCCCCTCAGATGGTATGCTCATACACGCAACCCAACCGATGCAGCGACTTAGCATCGATTTTAAGGGCCCAGTGCCCTCTTCAACTCGGAACACATATTTGCTCACCATGATTGATGAATATTCACATTTTCCATTTGCCTTCCCCTGCTCCAATATGCTGGCGTCCACAGTAATCTGCTGCCTTGAGCAGGTATTTTCTCTCTGTGGCATGCCGGCTTACATTCACTCGGATCGGGGTCCATCCTTTATGTCAAGGGAACTCAAGGACTACCTCTCAGAACGGGGAATTGCTACAAGCAAAACGACACTGTTGTGTATGTAATATGTGTGCTACTTTGAACCTATGTACAGGACTGCACTACTTGTAGGGCGTAGTGATACGCAGTACCACTCCTGGCCATAGGGGTATAAATAGTACTGTGGGTACTGATCTCCCCTCAGTTCCCGCCTGTGGGCATGAAGTAAAGACCTACGTGTAGTCCCTACCTCCAACCAGTAAAGACCTGTTTTATTGTTACTGATTAAGTCTGAGTATTAATTACTTGAACAACTCACAGACTTAACACTGGCGACGAGTCAGGTTCTTACCCTGCGGCAGTTGAAGAGAGGTTTCAAACATCACCACCCCACTAGAAGCGACAGGCTTTAGGACTCTGAAGCCTCCATCAGCGACTGAGCACTGGAGTGCAGCAGCCATCCTGACAGCTTCCAGCGACTGACAGAAGTTTTTCTGCAGTTTCCTTGTTCAACCTAGGTGGTGGGGTAAGCCGTGCAGCGTTGGCTGCAAAGACAGGGCTGGGGAAGTTGGAGAAGATAAGGGCGATCGCAATCCCTGATAAGAGCCGCGGTGAAACGCGCGAGCGGGTAAGCCAGAGCCGGGAGGGAGCGAGCAAGAGCCGCGGTGAAACGCGCGAGCGGGTGAGCCAGAGGCCGGGAGCCGCTTCAAGTGCGAGGCGCAGCGCGGGCCAGCGATCGGGACCAAAGATAAGGGCCACACTCGGACTGAAAGGCGCGGCGGCTGCAGAAGCTCAAGGTGCGAGAGCCGCGGTGCACAGCGCGGGCTATCGATCGCGGCGAAGATAAGGGCCGCACTCGGGGGCTGAAGGGAGACGGCGTCGGGGGACGGGTGAAGACCGCCAAGCGCGGGAAAACCGCCATTTTGTGGGCGGAGGACGACGGCAAGAGCGGGAAGCCGCCATCTTTGATAACAAGTAAACAAAATAAAATCTGAGAAATTGCAAATCTACAATGCCTAAACACGGGAATATTAGCACCTTTGATAGTGACCTTGAAGATTGGGCCATATATGTTGAAAGAGTAAAAAATTATTGTAAGGCCAATAAAATTCGTGACCAAGATAAAGCTCTAACATTATTAAATTTAATGGGTGCGAAGACATACGGGCAATTGAAACACCTGTTATCACCAGATGAACCGGCGGATAAGACGTTCGATGAGATTGTTACTGTCCTGAAAGATCATCTAAACCCCACGCCGCTGATGCTAGCGGAACGATTTAAATTTTACGACAGAAGGCAGCTACAGCATGAAAGCAATGCTGAATATTTGCTGGAATTGCGTAAATTAGCGAAATATTGCCAGTTTGGAACGGGACTGACAGATGCACTACGAGACAAATTTGTGTGTGGTTTATTTAAACAGGATACACAAAAGCGACTGCTCGAGGAGAATGAGCTGACGCTTGAGAAGGCGGTCACTATGGCAGCAGCACACGAAGCCGCAGCGAGAGGCACGGCAGTAATGCAGCTACGGTCACCGGAGCTCAGTGCACACAAATTGGGTGTGAGTTCTGGCAAATGTT
Organism: Somniosus microcephalus; assembly: GCF_052327205.1. NCBI lineage: Eukaryota > Metazoa > Chordata > Chondrichthyes > Squaliformes > Somniosidae > Somniosus > Somniosus microcephalus. The sequence goes on along the minus strand of NC_140990.1, from coordinate 247,620,957 downwards.
ATCGTTGTGGAAAGACAACGCATGATCAGAACCAGTGTTGGTTTAAAAACCAAGAATGTAGAACTTGTGGTAGGCTTGGACATATAGCTAGAGTATGCAGGTCAGGGAAGAAGACCAGCAACAAGAAGTCACCGCAAGGAAAATACGCAAAAGTACACAAGGTGGCCGAACAGGAGTCCGATTCAGACGCTAGCAGTAATGAACTGGCTGGCTTAAGCAGTATTGAACTGGCTAGCTTAAGGGTACTCAACGTTGGTAAGGGTGCAGACCTCCAGACAATTTGGGTTACTCTTCAGATAGAAGGAGTCCAAGTAAAAATGGAATTGGACACTGGATCGGCATTGTCGGTCATGAATAAGAAAGATTACAGAAGGTTATTCCAACATATTCCCCTACAGGATACGGAGATTATATTGACAACCTACACGGGGCAGAGAGTGTACCCCATCGGGACAATAAAGGTTGCAGTGGCCAACAAGGGCGAAGGAAGTCAAATAATGGACTTATATGTGCTACCGGAGGGAGGTCCACCACTACTAGGCCGGGAGTGGTTTAGAAACATAAATATGGACTGGCATTCGCTAAAAGCCATAAAGAGTGAGAACTCGGTGCAGATAATCAGCCCAGACTCTAGAACTGATGATGGTAAGACCAACCCATGTGCAAAAGACAAAGTTTCAGCACAGAATTCCACTGAGCAACAACAACATAGTTTAACAGAGAATTCTGAGTCTGTCAAGTCTACTGATATGCCCATTTCTGAGGGACACCGGGCTCGAACTCAACTCCAATTCAAACTACAACAGCAATTAGAACAAATGCTTCGCTGTTTTGAGCAAGAGTTGAATGCAACGAAAGAGTTCTTTGATATAGAGTTGGAGAATCTGGAAAGACAACAGAAGCAGCTGATGGAGAAAATGGAGCAGGAGCACACAAAACGTCTGATGTCAGAGGAGTTAACGGTCAGCCAACTCCTGCATATGCTGAAGGACAGGACTCTGAAATGGGAAAAACTTGAACACGAACTTCAATATTCAAACGAAAGGGGTTCGGAGCTCTCAAAGGTTATTGGAAGAGCTGAGGTGGCAACACAGACTGAGATGACTGCAACAGAGCAGCCCTTGGATGCCAAAAGTACGCTGACTCACGCCAACGTAGAACAACAGACCGCTGAAACAGCTGCTCCGGTAGAGGGATTGAATAGTCTGATCAATCAATCTCCAAAAGAAGTTGAAGTAGTAAAATCTCAAATGAGGTCATTAGTAAACGACTTGCTGAAAGCCCAGAAAAAGCTGGATGAAGAGGTACGCATGAAGAAGTCTCTTCAGGAAAGATGTCTGGACTTGGAACAAAAGCTGGCTAACGCCCAGCTGGGTATGGAGGAAATAGAAGACCCTCTCGCTGGCCTAGATCAGGACGACACCGAATATTACTATGTCCTGTCCTGCCCAACTTGTAACTTCGACTCCCACCATACAGAAATCATGGAGGAGCACCGAAAGTCTACAGAACATCGGGAGAAGGTGGCTCTACTACGGAAAAAGGAGGAAGAGAAGGAGGAACTGCGCATGCAGCTGGCAGCTGACAGTGGAGCCCAGAGAGTCTCCAAGAAGCAGAAAAGGAAAAGTCGAAACAGAAGATGACCCATCTGAACCATTATCACCTCTACCAGATCACACACGTGGTCCCTCCGAACGGAGCCAATTCAGTTCGGAAGTTCAAACTGTTAAATCCATGGAAGGACTATTGAATGAGTCACTCCAGCAACGTGAACCGACTACACCACAGAGATTGAATCTGTGAACTGTTTTCCGCAGAGACTGAATCTGTGATCTGTTTTGACATGAAGTTATCTATGTATCTATGTTATTTTGTTATGTAAACCTGAAGTTATATATGTATATATGTTATTACGTTATGTTAAATGGGGAGATGACTGTAAAGCTAGGAAGGGAGGAATGTTGTGTATGTAATATGTGTGCTACTTTGAACCTATGGACAGGGCTGCACTACTTGTAGGGCGTAGTGATACGCAGTACCACTCCTGGCCATAGGGGTATAAATAGTACTGTGGGTACTGATCTCCCCTCAGTTCCCGCCTGTGGGCATGAAGTAAAGACCTACGTGTAGTCCCTACCTCCAACCAGTAAAGACCTGTTTTATTGTTACTGATTAAGTCTGAGTATTAATTACTTGAACAACTCACAGACTTAACAGACACCATATCATCCCATCGGAAATGGGCAGTAGAGAGGTATAACGGTATCATCTGGAATTCCGTACATCTTGCTTTAAGATCTCGGGGCCTACCAAACCAGCAATGGGAAACAGTGCTTCCGGATGCATTGCACTCTATACGGTCCCTTCTTTCTACAGCCACAAATACTACACCTCATGAGCGGTTCTTTGGATTCCAGCGTCGCTCATCTTATGGGACATCCCTCCCATCATGGCTAACTACTCCTGGACCTGTACTACTCCGAAGATACGTTCGGACATCTAAAAATGACCCTCTCGTAGACGAGGTCGAACTAACCGATGCCAACCCCACCTATGCATACATACGATATCCCGACGGCCGAGAATCTACCGTATCATTACAGGATCTGGCTCCCTGCCCACCAGGACCTAGTGGGGCATCGAGTGATGGTATTTTACCAGGAGCCTCTTGGAACCTACCAGGTACCCCTCTCCAGGATCCTGATCTGACACCAACTAGCTTGGTACCAGTAGAACCCCGTACTCAAAGTTGCGACCCTCCCAGTACCGCGCACCAAAGTACTGATCCGCCACAGACCAGCTCTGCACCTCCCTCTGAACAGAGACAGACCGACTCTGCACCTATTGGGACTCGTACATGAAGCCATGATCTCCCCGACCCTTCACAGGGTAATTCAGGCCACACAGACTCTGACCAATGGCCAACAGCGTGTAAGCGGACCAGCGACCCTCTACGACGGGAACCCAAACGGGTGCGACTCTTCCTCGTTCGGCGGCTGCGGAACAAAAGGAAGACCACAGCCTTCTAATCTCGCAGGAGGGAAGAATGTGATAATAATAACTTCCAGGAAGTTATGTGCACATTACTTCCTGTGAACTGTGAACTGTGAACTCTGTGCATACATCACTTCCTGTGCATACGTCACTTCCTGTGTTTGGACTAGTATAAATACTGAACTGCTCAGTATTGTAAAAGGGCTTCACCTAGAGGCATGGTGAAGACCGCTCTTGTATATAGTTTAATTATAAGTTGCTTAAAGCTTGCTTTAAAGTTCCTTGATGTGTGAGTCTTTTTATTACATCACAAGTTAATGTGATATCAGAGACTGATTTTAAGAAAATTAGACCCAGACCAAAGATACATGGAATCAAAGTGAAAGTGACAGGATACTCAGGTACTGAAATACCAGTGAAAGGAAGATGCATTGTCAAAGTAACACACAAGGACAGAGAGCACATGCTAGTATTAATCGTGGTGCCAAAGGATGTGCAAGCCATACTAGGTTTAAAAGCCTGTGAGAGACTGAACCTGGTAAAGAGAGTCCTCGTTGTGGAAAGCGAAGGAGAGACAGTCTATGATGAACTCATGAAAGAGTACAATGACCTATTTAAGGGTCTAGGCTGCATTCCAGGAGAACACATGATCAGAGTAGATAAAAGTATGACACCGGTCATACATCCATGCAGAAAAGTTCTGTTTGCTCTTCAAAAGCAACTGAAGGCAGAGTTGGACAGGATGGAAAGCCTGAACGTGATTCGGAAGATAGATGAGCCAACTGAGTGGGTGAGTTCCCTCGTCGTAGTGGACAAAAAGAATGGAAAGCTCAGAATTTGCCTGGATCCAAGAGATCTAAACAGAGCAATAAAGAGAGAGCACTTCAAGCTTCCTACACGTGAGGAAATCATGGCACAGTTTGCAAATGCAAAGTATTTCAGCAAGTTAGATGCATCATCAGGATTTTGGCAGATGAAATTGGACGAAGCAAGTTCAAGACTGTGCACGTTCAACAGTCCATTTGGCAGATACAGATTCCTAAGGTTACCATTTGGCATTTCCTCAGCTCCTGAAGTGTATCACAAAACTATCCATATGATCTATGAGCACCTGGAGGGAGTTGATACATCAATGGATGACATCATAGTATGGGGAGCCACGAGAACTGAGCATGACGAGAGACTGAAAAAAGTGCTGGAAGCAACAAGGAAAACAAACCGGACGCTGAATAGAGAGAAATGCCAGCTCGGGGTGACAGAACTGACATTCGTGGGAGATATCCTTAGCAGTGAGGGCATCAGACCAGATCCCAGAAAGGTGTCCGCCATTGAGAATATGCCAAAGCCACAATGCAAAAAGGACGTGCAGAGGTTTAATGGAATGATCAACTACATGGGGAAATTCATATCCAACCTCTCAGAAAAGATGGTGCCACTGAGAAGACGAACTGAAAAGAACATAGAATGGGAATGGAATCATGAGCATGAGAAGTCATGGAGCGATCTAAAGAAACTGCTCACAGAGGAACCAGTTCTGAGGTTTTATGACCCAGCGAGACCCATCAAGATATCATCAGATGCATCACAGAGTGGGCTCGGTGCCGTTCTTCTGCAACAATATGACTACTGGCAACCTATTGCATATGCATCGCGCTCAATGACAGACGCGGAGACGCGATATGCTCAAATAGAAAAGGAGCTGCTCAGCATCACATACGCCTGTGAAAGATTTCACCAGTTTGTGGCAGGACAAGCAATCAGTGTAGAGACTGACCATAAGCCCTTGATTGCATTGTTCCAAAAGCCACTAAATAGCTGTCCGCTTAGAATACAAAGAATGATGATCAGGCTACAACGCTATACACTGAATGTTGCGTACACACCGGGTAAGCTGATGTATACAGCAGACACGTTGTCCAGAGCTGTTGACCCAAGTGAGCCCGCAAACACCACAATGGATGAAAAAGTGAACGCCTACGTGGACATGATCACAAGTGCACTGCCCATAGCAGATGCAAAAATGGAGCTCATAAAGACTGAGACAAACAAAGATGAAACAATGAGACGACTGAGAAAAAGCATCTTGGATGGATGGCCCAACATGAAGCAAGACTGCTCACCTGACATGGCAGAGTACTGGAACTGCAGGGCGGAACTATCAGTGGTCGAAGACATCATCTACAAAGGAAGTAAAATAGTTATCCCAAAGAGTCTGAGAAAAGAGATGTTAAAAAAGATCCATGGAGGACATCTGGGAATCGAAAAGTGTAAGAAAAGAGCACGAGAGGTGATGTACTGGCCACGAATCAACCAAGATGTGACAAATGAGGTGTCAAACTGCACAATATGCCTGAAATATCGAGCAAGCAATCCGGTAGAACCACTAAAGCCACACCCAGCGCCAGACAGACCTTACCAGAAGGTAGGCGCTGACCTATTCGTATGTCAAGGGAAGGACTATCTTGTAGTCACAGACTATTACTCCCTGTATCCAGAGGTTTGTAGACTGTACACCACCACTGCAGATGCTGTGATAACATGTATGAAAGCCATATTCTCCAGACATGGCGTGGCAAGCGAGGTCTTCACAGACAACGGACCCCAGTTTTACAATGCAAGTTTCCGACACTTTGCCAAAGAGTGGGACTTTGTCCACACAACGTCAAGTCCTCACTATCCACAGTCCAATGGACTAGTGGAAAAATCGGTCCAGACAGTGAAAAGACTGATGTACAAGGCAAAAGACAGTGGAACTGACTTCTACCAAAGCATGCTTGTATACCGCACAATGCCGCTCGAGTGTGGTAAGTCACCAGCCCAACTCCTGATGGGACGTCGGCTAAGGTCAAACCTACCCATCCCGGAGAACCTCCTGAAAACAAAAGAGGGGGAGAAAGTGAGGAAGTTCAAAGAACAACAGAAAGAAAAGCAAAAGTACTACTATGACAGAGGAACACAAAACCTACCTGAACTCCACTCTGGTGACCAAGTAAGGTTCAAAGACAAAATAAACACATGGACTCAGAAGGGAACTGTCCTGAGTGAAGTTCAACCAAGATCATACACCATTCAGACAGATGAGGGTGCTGTTCTGAGAAGAAATCGTCGAGATCTTCTCATGGGACCAGCCACAGCAGGTCAAGAGGCTGATACTGTTGAACAACCTAATCACACAGCTGAGAAACCATCATCTGAGGCAACAACTCAGATTCAAGGACAATCAATCAGAAAATCCTCAAGACATGTGAAGCCTCCTGAGAGACTCATTGAGCAAATTTAAGGACTATTGTTATAGAAGGAAGTAATGTTATCTTATTCTTTCTTCAAGTTCTAGTGTATTTACATATTTCATGTGAACACACAAAGCAAGGTTAAAAAACCTTGATCATGATAATGATAATGTAAGTTCATTAAGTGTTACAGTTAAAATGCAGATTAATACAAAGAAAACATGTTGTTAGTTAAAAGTAAAATACTTTTGTTTTAAGAAAGGGAGATGTAATGATATCAGCAAATAGTGATGTTATTTGCCTGTTTGATTATGATGCCTTATCAGCATGTTTGCATGTATTGATTACTTATGCCTGACCAGCAGAGATCAGGTGACAGAGACAAGCAGTTTGGTTTAGTTTCAGTTTTGTTCTAGATGGATCTCTAGATGGTGTCTCCTGTAAATGCTGTTAAAAAGAGTTGAACATACTTTAGATTAAAAGACATTCTCTTTCATAAATGTCTCGTCATTGAACCTACAAAGAAATCAATACAGTGGCATCACCAGAACAGATGCGACGGAGACGGAGAAACTGGGAGAATGGAATAGAGAAGTAGTTATGTAATCTCTCCTTGTAATTTAACCCCTGGAGTCCAGGTATCATTTTGGTAAATATATGCTGCACTGCCTCCAAGGCCAATATATCCTTCCTAAGGAGTGGTGCCCAGAACTGCTCATGGTACTCCAGGTGTGGTCTAACCAAGTCTTTGATTAGCTGTAGCATAACTTCTACCCCCTTGTATTCTATTTCTCTAGATATAAAGGCCAGCATTCCATTAGCCTTTTTGATTATTTTCCGTACCCGTCCATGACATTTTAATGATTTATGTACCTGGACCCCCAAGTCTCTTTGGACCTCCACTGTCTCTAGCTTTTCACATAGAAACATAGAAGATAGGAGCAGGAGTAGGCCATTCGGCCCCTTGAGCCTGCTCCGCCATTCAATGCAATCATGGCTGATCATCCAAATTCAGTACCTTGTCCCTGCTTTCTCCCTATATCCCTTGATCCCTTTAGCCTTAAGAAATATATCTAACTCCTTCTTGAATATATTTAATGAATTGGCCTCAACTGTCTTCTGTGGTAGAGAATTCCACAGGTTCACCACTTTCTGGGTGAAGAAATTCCTCCTCATCTCAGTCCTAAATGGCTTACCCCTTATTCTTAGACTGTGACCCCTGGTTCTGGACTCCCCCGCCATTGGGAACATCCTTCCTGCATCTAGTCTGTCTAGTCCTGTTAGAATTTTATAAGTTTCAATGAGAGCCCCTCTCATTCTTCTAAACTCCAGTGAATATAAGCCTAATTGACCCAATCTCTCTTCATACGTCATTCCTGCCATCCCAGGTATCAGTCTGGTGAATCTTCGCTGCACTCCCTCCATGGCAAGAACATCCTTCCTCAGATAAGGCGACCAAAACTGCACACAATACTCAAGGTGTGGTCTCACCAAGGCCCTGTACAACTGCAGCAAGACATCCTTGCTCCTGTACTCAAATCCTCTCGCCATGAAGGCCAGCATACCATTTGCCTTCTTAACCGCCTGCTGCACCTGCATGCTTACCTTCAGCAACTGGTGCACAAGGACACCCAGGTCTTGTTGCACTTCCCCTTTTCCCAATCTACTGCTGTTCAGATAATAATCTGCCTTCCTGTTTTTGCCACCAAAGTGGATAACCTCGCATTTATCCACGTTATACTGCATCTGCCCAATCGCCCAACCTGTCCAAATCATACTGGAGTTTCTCTGCATCCTCCTCGCAGCACACACGCCCACCCAGCTTTGTGTCATCTGCAAACTTGGAGATATTACATCTAGTTCCCTCATCTAGATCATTAATATATATTGAGAATAACTGGGGTCCTAGCACCGATCCCTGCGGTACCCCACTAGTCACTGCCTTCCACTCGGAAAAAGACCCGTTTATTCCAACTCTTTGCTTCCTGTCTGCCAACCAGTTATCTATCCAAGTCAGTACCTTACCTCCAATCCCATGTGCTTTAACTTTGCATGTTAGTCTCTTATGCGGGACCTTATCAAAAGCCTTCTGAAAGTCCAAATACACCACATCCACTGGTTCTCCCTTATCTATTCTACCAGTTACATCCTCAAAAAATTCCAGTAGATTAGTCAAGCATGATTTACCTTTTGTAAATCCATGTTGACTTTGTCCGATCCTGTCACTGTTTTCCAAGTGCTCTGCTATTACATTTTTTATAATGGACTCTAGCATTTTCCCCACTACCGATGTCAGGCTTACCGGTCTATAATTCCCCGTTTTTTCTCTACCACCTTTTTTAAATAGTGGGGTTACATTAGCTACCCTTCAATCCATGGGAACTGTTCCAGAGTCTATAGAATTTTGGATGATGACCAGCAATACATCTACTTTTTCTAGGGCACTTCCTTAAGTACCCTAGGATGTAGATTATCAGGCCCTGGGGATTTATTGGCCTTCAATCCCGTCAATTTCCCTAACACCATTTCCCTACAAATACTGATTTCATTCAGTACCTCCCTCTCATTAGACCCTATGTTCCCCGATATCTCTGGGAGTTTATTTGTGTCCTCCTTTGTGAAGACAGAACCAAAGTATGTATTTAATTGGTCTGCCATGTCTTTGTTCCCCATTATAAATTCCCCTGATTCTGACTGCAAGGGACCAATGCTTGACTTTACCAATCTTTTTCTCTTCACATATCTATAGAAGCTTTTACAGTCAGTTTTTATGTTCCCTGCAAGCTTACACTCATACTCTAATTTCCCCCTCTTAATTAATCCCTTTGTCCTCCTTTGCTGAATCCTAATCTGCTCCCAATCCTCAGGTTTGCTGCTTTTTCTGGCCAATTTATATGTCCTCTCCTTGGATCTTATGCTTGGATGAACAAATTCTGTAGTTCATCCATGCGATCTTTAAATGTTTGCCATTGCCTATTCACCGCCAACCCTTTAAGTAACATTCCCTAATCCATCCTAGCCAACTCGCGCCTCATACCATCGTAGTTTCCTTTATTTAAATTCAGTACCCAAGTCTCTGAATCAACTACTTCACTCTCCATCTTAATGAAGAATTCTATCATATTATGATCGCTCCTCCCCAAGAGGCCTCGCACAACAAGATTGCTAATTAATCCTTTCTCATTACATAATACCCAATCTAAGATGGCCTGACTGTTGGTTCCTCGACATATTGGTCCAGGAAACCATCCTGTATACACTCTAGGAATTCCTCTTCCACATTATTGTTACTAATTTGGTTAGCCCAATCTATATGTAGATTAAAGTCACCTATGATAACTGCTGTGCCCTTATTGCACGCATCTCTAATTTCCCATTTAATGCCATCCCCATTACTGTTTGGGGGTCTGTATACAACTCCCAGTAACGTTTTCTGCCCCTTGGTATTTCTCAATTCTACCCACACAAATTCCACATCATCAGAACTAATATCCTTCCTTACTATTGTGTTAATCTCCTCTTTAACCAGCAATGCTGCCCCACCACCTTTTCCTTTTTGCCTGTCCTTCCTGTATATTGAATACCACTGGATGTTGAATTCCCAGCCTTGGTCACCCTGGAGCCATGTCTCCGTAATCCCAATTATATCATATCCGTTTATATCTATTTGCGCAGCTAATTCACCCACCTTATTACGAATGCTCCTCGCATTAAGACACAAAGCCTTCAGGCTTGTTTTTTTTAACACTCTTAGACCTTTTAGAATTACTGTTCACTGCGGCTATATTTGACTTACACCCTTGATTTCTCTGACTTCCACTTTTGCTTTTCTCCTTCCTGTCTTTTGCTTCTATCCTTGCTTCCCTTTCCTCTTTCTCCCTGCACAGGTTCCCAACCCCCTGCCATTTTAGTTTAAACCCTCCCCAACAGCACTAGCAAACACTCCCCCTAGGACATCGGTCCCGGTCCTGCCCAGGTGCAAACAGTCCAGTTTGTACTGATCCCACCTCCCCCAGAACCGGTTCCAATGTCCCAGGAATTTGAATCCCTCCCCCTTGCACCATTCTTCTAGCCACGTATTCATCTGAAATATCCTTCTATTTTTACTCTGACTAGCATGTGGCACTGGTAGCAATCCTGAGATTACTACCTTTGAGGTCCTATTTTTTAATTTACCTCCTAACTCCCTATATTCAGCTTTTAGGACCTCATCCCATTTTTTACCTATATCGTTGGTACCTATATGCACCACGACAACTGGTTGTTCACCCTCCCCCTCCAGAATGCCCTGCAGCCGCTCCGAGACATCCTTGACCCTTGCACCAGGGAGGCAACATACCATCCTGGAGTCTCATTTGCGGCCGCAGAAATGCCTATCTATTCCCCTTAAAATAGAATCCCCTATCACTATAGCTCTCTCGCTCTTTTTCCTCCTGTCCCATGCAGCAGAACCACCCATGGTGCCAGGAAGTTGGTTGCTGCTGCCTTCCCCCGATAAGCCATCCTGCCCAACTATATCCAAAGCGGTATATCTGTTTGAGAGGTGGATGGCCACAGGGGACCCCTGCACTACCTGCCTGCACCTACTACTCTGCCTGGCGGTCACCCATTCCCTTCCTGCCTGTGCAGCCTTTACCTGTGGTGTGACCAACTGATTAAGCGTGATATCCACGATGTCCTCAGCATCACAAATGCTCCAGTATGTATCCATTCGCAGCTCCAGCACTGCAATGTGGTCTGCCAGTAGCTGCAGCTGGATACACTTCCCACACACATGGTCGTCAGGGACACAGGAAGTGTCCCTGATTTCCCACATAGTGCAGGAGGAGCATGCCACGGGGCCGAGCTTTGCTGCCATGACTTACCCTTTAATTAATTTAAATTAAACTACAATTAAATGATATACTCAAGGGCCCTTGTTTCCTAGCACTCCCCACTACACAAGAGACCTTAGAAAGTATAACCACAAAATTAAGACCTTCTAAACTTTATAAAGTATGAACCTTAACTTTCAAACTATACAGTAGTATAAATACTCACCCAGTCAGCTGCTTCCTCCTGCCCGCGTCACGATTTGAATTGTGACGTGGCTCTGGAACACCACCGCCGGTCTGTGAGATTGGTAAGCCTCTGAAAAAAAGCCCGCGAAAGTGAGTTTAAATACTCTCTGAACCTCCGCTCTCACTGCTCCCGACAATGGCCTGTCACCATTTAGAAAGTACCCTGTTCTATCCTTTTTAGGTCCAAAGTGGATGACCTCACATTTGCCTACATTGAAATCCATTTGCCACAGTTTTGCTCATTTGTTTAATCTATTAATATCTCTTAATAATTTTATGCTTCAATCTGCACTGCTTACAATGCCACCTATCTTTGTGTCATTGGCAAGCTTGGCTATGTGGCTTTCTCTCCCATCATCTTTGTTAATAAATATGGTGAATAGTTGAGGCTCCAACACAGATCCTTGTGGGACACCATCTGCCAGTTCGAGTACCTGCCCATTGTCCCTACTCTCTGTCTCCTACCACTCAGCCAATTTTCTAACCAGGTCAATAATTTGCCTTCTTCCAGGAGCTTCAACTTTAACTAAAAGTCTCTTATAAGGGACTTTATCAAATGCCTTCTGGAAGTCCATATAAATAACATCCTTAAACATTTCCCCTGTCCACTACTTTAGTCACCTCTTCAAAAAATTCAATCAGGTTTGTCAGGCATAACTTACCCTTTACAAATCCATGCTGGCTCTCTCTGATCAGCTGAAAAATAGTGTCCTATAGTCGTATGGGCATGCTTGCGAGGTAGAAAAAAGCTGTAAGGTTTTCTGAGTGCTTTGCATATGGCTTCAGTCAAGATATAATAGGTTGAGAGGAAACGCTGCATGCCATGCTTAGTAGCCTTACCTAGGCAGTTTTTCTGAGGCTGCCAAACTTCTTCATCTGTTTCTAGCTCCTCTAAATGGTTGACATTGCATTTACCCTTTCTAGTATATCTTGTCACACGACGGGACCACTGTCCTGTGGGGAATGCGCGCTGTGGGGTAATCCTGCTTTTGCCCACTCCATGTAACAGCAACTCCACAGCTTCGTCAGTGAAGGTGGGGTTCTGGAGTGGTACTTTGCCATTGCTGGTCTCTGAAAGATCTGCAAGGTCTGTTCTATGTTTCTGCTTTCAATGAACACTTCCCACTTAAATGGCAGCCACACCCCTATAAGAGCTATAGCTATGCTCGATATTCTGCATCCCCATTGTGCAAGCTTCCTGTAGGACCAGGTCAGGAATTTATTAATCTATTAGGACCATGCACTGTTGGTACAGGTGCAAAGCCTGCAGTGCACAGTTCCTGCTTAGGTATAGCTGGAAAGAGCAAATCTATCCTAGTTTATATTGGAACTAACATTATATGGTGAAACTACAGAGTATATGAAAAGATTTTTGCACTTACACCCTCTATGTTTCCTTATTAGAACCATCAAGAGGTTATAACAGGCAGTGTCGATGTTAATTCAAAAAGAATTGTAAGGAAAGGGCATGCATTTTCCAATGTGTAAAATTAGCCTTTTTTCTACAAGACAGGAGATGAAGTAAAGTTGTCCTGCTTTAATGGGTAGTAATGCATCAAACTGATTCTCTGAAACATAACCTTACAGGAAGGGCTGGCACTCTGTCACAGTTGTGGGTTCTGTTTGACAAGACATCTTATCATCATTTATCATATCATTTTCATGTGACCCAACATGGCAGGGAAAGCAAAAAGTGCACCTAGCAGGGATCATTAAGGTCCACAGCTATCTACAGTTCATGAGGAACTCGCCTCAAAGCTGTGGCTTGGGAATGGAGAAATATAGCTTTATGGTTCTCACTAAATAGTAGATATTGTACAGAGGACTTCACCTGATTTAACCCGGATAACAGATTCTTCCCTGCAGCATTCAACTATATATGTATATATTCTTTTCTCATTTAAAAAAAATTATGCTCATCAAGGTGAGGGAGGTTAGTGCAAGGCAATGGAATTCTTCCCATTTCAGGCAATTGCTATCATTAAGCACTGCCAGGTGAGGTGTAGCACAGCCATATGCAGAGTGAAGCTCACTTTAGAGTCATAGGCCTAGAAATTGAGTTGACGCCGCGCCAGGGCTTTAGCGCCGGAAATTTAGCGCCGGCGCTAATTCCCTTGCGCGCGCCAAAAATTCAGTAGCGCCGCGCCCAGACGGCTGCCGGCGCTACTGGCGGGCGTGAGTGCCTCCCAATGGGCGCTGAGTGCTGCATTGCGGCGCTAATCCGGCGCTGCGGCACCCGATGCGGTGCGGCAGGCTGGGGAAGTGCAGGCCTCCTCCTCCCGTTAAGGAGGCGCTGCCTTCACCCGATCGCTGGCCGTTTGATTTTTTCAAAAATGAGCCCGGCACCTCGGACAAGTGCCGGGCTTGCAGGCCAGACGCATCTGTTCCGCGGGGGGGGTGGGTGGAGGAGTCCGGGGAGGGAGAGGGAGGTGCGCCGGCGCTAACTTGTGTAAGACTCGGTTGCCAGAGTCTTAGTTGCGGCTGCCATGGGCGAGGCGGCCGCAACTGAATTTCGGCGTTCGGGCGCATTGCCACGGCAACCGGGACGCTGCGCACACCGATGACGTCATCGGTGCCAGCGCAGCGCAACCGGCTAACGCCGATGGCAGCGCCGAAGTGAATTTCAGAAACGGCTATCATTGCGGCGCTAGGCCCTCTAGCGCCGCAAAATGGGCGCTAACCCTACTGAATTTTCAGCCCAAAGAGTCATAGAGTCATAGGGCTAGATTTTCAGTATAGACAGTTTTGGGGCGCTAACCTTAGCGCCCGCCCGAAGTTAGCGCCCGCCCCAAAGTAGCGCCCCGTTGCCGGAAATTCAGTGGCTTCGCCCTAAGAGGTTGGTGGAGCGCTAAAAGAGGCGTTCCACTACTATCTTTAGGCGCTAAGCCGGCGGTGCAGAGCGCAGCGCCCGAGCTCGGGCGCAGCGCACGGCAGACACTCTGGTGCCAGTGAGCTCTTAAAGGGGAAGGGTGCATGTGTTTTTTGAGGAGGAGGAGGAGGAGGAGGAGGAGGAGGAGGAGGAGGAGGAGAGGAGGAGGACAGAACAACACACTGGGTCCTTCCACACAACACATTCAGACTGCCGTTTATTGTGCAGGAGGAGTGCCCTTTAATTTGCGCTCCCCAGGGTGTGTTGCGTTCCATTTTACAAACGCTCTGGACGCCAGCCGCACAATGGGGCGGTCCGACTGAAGTTTGGAATCGGGGCGGCCAAAGGGCGTTGCACGAGGATGTGACGTCATTTTCTGCGCGCGCATCTGGGCGGCCGCTAAACTTTGCGCCGGCGCTAACGGGCAACTTAATTTAGGGCGGGGCGCAAACTGCGCTGCGCCCGGGCGCTACACGAATAGCGCCCGAAAATCAGTTCTCTTAAGGCGCTAACTGCTGGCGCAAGCAACTGAAAATCTAGCCCATAGAGTTTTACAGCACAGAAAGAGGCCCTTCGGCCCATCGTGTCTGCGCCGCCCATCCATCCCTGTCCAGTCTAATCCCATTTTCCAGCATTTGGTCCATAGCCTTGTATGCAATGGCATTTCAAGTGCTCATCCAAATGCTTCTTGAATGTTGTGAGGGTTCCTGCCTCTACCACCCTTTTAGGCATTGAGTTCCACATTCCAACCACCCTCTGGGTGAAAAAGTTCCTCCTCTACTCTAGCCCAACAACATGCCTCAGCCCCAACCTCAGAGGAGCACCACCTACTGCAACCACTCCATTTCTCACACCAGCCTCTGATTGAGATTGCCAAATTAGTGCTGATCGGAGGCAGTTTTGTGCTGTAGACACATAACCATTAGAAACTGAATTGAGACTACTCAAAGTCATTTCACTTCGGACCTTACAGCCAGAAGGCAGAGAAGATTCCCCAACATTCCGTAAATAGAAAGATAAAACCTACATTTATATAGCACAATTTCAGGACGTCCCAAAGCACTTCACAGCTTGAATTATTTGTTAGAATGTTATAACATAGGAAAACACAGCAGCCAATTTGCACATAGCAAGGTTGCACAAACAGCAAATAGATAAGTGACCATATAATCTGTTTCAGTGATGTTGGTTGAGGGATAAATATTGACCAGTATACCAGGAGAACTCCCTCCCTCCTCTTTGAATAGTGTTATGGGATCTTTTATGGTATACTTGAGAGGGCAGGTGCGGTTTAGCATCTGATCCAAAAGACAGCACCTCTGACAGTGCAGCAGTCCCTCAGTACTGCACTGAAATGCCAACCTCGATTATGTGCTCCAGTCTCTGGAGGGAGACTTGAACCCACAACCTTTTGCCTTAGAGGAAAGAGTTCTGCCACTGAGCCAAGGCTGACACCTTAGATATCAATAAGTTATACATATTAATAAGGAAAATATATCAAATCTGAAAAAGATTTTTGGCTCACATAATAAACTGAAGAGTCTGTGATTTCCTCCTTTCATGTGTACAACATTACTCTTAATCTCCTGGTGTGTCTGATTCCTAATAAGATTTGCTTGTGCAATCGTTTACAATGAGGTTTTATTACAGGTTAACCAGACCCATTGTAAGAATTATTGCTGTAGGTAAGGTGAGGCTGGGCACTGGAAAGCCTTTATTGTAGTTCTTCAGTAGCCCTTATACTAATCTGCTTTCACCTGATTTCCTGCATTCACCTCAGTTGCTCATCGCCCAATCGCTGATGATAAGTTTCAAGTATTACCCACACCATTTAATTTTTTTCTGGGCGCTTGAGAGGAGGCAATGGTCAGAAACGGTTTAAAGTTCAAGGGGGAGAAATTTCCTATCTTATTGCCACCCATTAGCACGGCGTAATGTGGAGAAAGTGGCGGCGGCTGCTCTTCCGCCAGGTGGTGGCAGGTCCCGTGGCGTCCTCCATTTTCATGCTCCCGGTAGCGCTGCCAGCAAATAGCATCGCCCTGAAAAGAAAAATGGCGCTGTGGTGATGACAGTCGGTGTGTGACGCTGGCTTAACGTCACCAAGTCGAACTTTGATCCTAGCGCTGAGTTCAGCGCTGGCTCCTAAGCATGCCAGGTAAAGCCAGCGTGCAAGCAGATTGACAGAGGCACTGTCAGCACCTCTGAAAGGGACATACACATCTTTCAGGTAAGTTTGCATTCAAGCTTTTGGACTTTTAAATTTTTTTATTGAAGTAGTGGTTTGCTGCAATGCATATTAAACATGCAGGGAGTGCTGATGGATGCTTGCAAGGCCTCAGATGGTAAAAGAAGGCCTCTGAAGACAGAAAATGCTGCAAATACTCAGCAGGTCAGGCAACATCTGTCGAGAGATAAACAGAGTTCATAGGCTGAATTTTGACGGTGCTCAGAGGGCAAGTTCGGAGGTGTGTCAGCTGTCAAAATAGCACAGATTGGCAATGGATAGGGAACCTGCAGTCAACCCGCCTCCACGTGAATCTCTCAGGGGTCAGGTCTGTTGGTACTGAACAGACCCGACACCAAGCGGCCGGGGAGACAATTTAGCTCATTAAATGTCTTGTTATCATCCAATTAACAGTGATTTTAAGCCTACATTTCAATTTTACATGCTCCCCCACAGGTTACACGCTGCACGGGGAACACATCAGCTCACCCTGTCATGAGTTGACTCTGCATTGAATTATCTCATGACCTGACAGCTGCCAAAGTTGATTAAAATATCCCATGTTATAGCTGTTCACTTTCAAAGCTCAAACTGTTGGTTACTGCATTTGGAAGACATATTGGGGGAAGAATTGGGTATTGCCCATTTGGGGCGCTAATATCGGTCGGGCGGAAAGTTTAGCGCCCGGCGCTAATTCTCACCTCCAACTGCAAAATTCGCCTCTATCGCCCCTGGAGGTGATTTGAGCGCTAAATCAGGCGCTACACACCTCTCAAGGCGCAAGTGTCAGGGAGCAAGTCGCTGCCTCAGAACACTATCGAAGCTCAGTCGATGTCAGTTACCATGGAAGCCAGACTGACTGGCGCCGTCCAGTTCTTAAAGGGGAGGGGCCATCTTGCTGGCCAGCCACACCCTACTCATTGCAGCCTTGAATCTCAGCCTGGAGAGACCTCTAAAGCAATTGTGCTGGAAGCACTAATGGATAGGCCCAGGGAAAGAGCTGGGCGCTTAGGAACCTGAAAAGTGGTCCTGAGGGCCAAAACTCCTTAGGACAGCGTTAAATCTTTCCAGACATGTTTCTCCCTCTCAACCTGTGTGTACCAAAAATGTTGCCGACAAGAAAGGGCAGGAAGCGCCCGCCTTTAAATAGCGCTCACCCAGCCCTTTCCCGACTTGAAAACGTTCCCCTCTACCTGTCGTTCCTAGCGGCAGGCACTAAGGCAGGGGGCGTGACTCAATATCCGGTCTGGGGTGCTACCGGGGCATGGGGAGAGGGGGAGATACCCTTATGTCTCACCATTCACTGCAACTCACTAAGCCACTTCCAAAGGTGCACACAAATCTGTCCAAGAACGCAAAGTATTGAAAATAAAGGTTTCAATGTTTGACAGCACATTAACAGAAACTTCACGTGAACATTGGCTAAACTACCCAAGTGCCTACCCTTGTGTGTTGTTAGTTGGTATGCTTGCAGTAGGATGAGGGTGAGTGTGAGGGGTGGCTAGTGAAATGGGGAAGTGATAATGTAGATAGAGAGGGATGGGTGGAGGTGCAAGGTATGTTGGTGTGACTAAGGATGTGCAGGAGTAAGGTAGGGAAGGCAGAGTGATGTGGATGTGATGAGTGGCACTGCAGGATGAGGTTGAGTGTGGTTTGGCAGTAACGTCTCGTGATCTACTGTGATCATTGAAAGATTTGTGTCTCTGCAGCCTGGTCCTCCTGACAACACCCCTGCTTGTGCCCTCCTGTGCAATGTGCAACCAGGCTGTTTTGATCTCCTATGGAGGTCTCTTCTGCCCATGGGAAGGGAAGAGAACCTCCCTGCATACTGTGATTCCCTCTATAAGCATATGGAGTCATGAGAGAGCCTGGGTGCAGCCCTGCACCTTTGTTTGCAGCACTTCAATGCTGTAGAACACTGACAGCACAACTGTCAAAATCAATTTGGACATGGTCCCTTTAAGGAAACCAGCTGATGACGTGTCATCAATTGATGTCATCAGATCTGCTTCCTCTTAATTGGCCGGGAACCTCGCAGGGCGGGCTTAACCAGCCCTATTAACGTAAAATCACTTGGAGAGTGTGGGCTGCAGTAGACAGTGGGCTGGGACCACGACACAGACCCTGGCCGCCCCAGACCCGCCTCGGTCGGTGAAGTCGCGGCTCATGTCTCAGGTCGAGATGCTGCCTGACCAGCTGAGTATTTCCAACAATTTATGCTGTCATTTCAGATTTACAGCATCTGCTCACAGAGGGAAGAGGAAGATTCTTCTTCTTCTTCCTCTTCTCTCTTCTCGCCGTCTTCTTGGTCAACCACTGGCTGGGCTGGCTGCATTTCTGGGGTGTGTGAAATGAGGAAGGCACAAGGGTGGAGTTGTGGTGAAGAAAGGGCAGGAAAGCAAGAGGTGCATGCAAGAAAGAGGATAACGTATGAGGATACCAATATCTTGTAACCTTTCTGCCCTGCCACTGGCCAAGGACTCAGCCATGGCCCTGCCAAGAATGGCCTGCACCATCTCCTCCAAGGGGGTGAGGTGAGGCTAGGAATGGGAGATGTGCCTCGTGATTGGTACAGATTGTTGGTAGATGAGTGATTTGGGGGGAGGCGGGGGAAGTCGTGCATTGAGCAGTGTGTGAGGCTAGTGATTCAGTTGGTAGGAGATAGCTTTTGAAGATGCATTCACTGACCTTGACCAATGGTCTGAGGTCATGAAGCTTCTTTGGGCACTGGAGCCAGGTGGTGGGGGCGACACTGCTGGCAGTGACGGTCTCTGTGATGTCCCACATCATTCTTTCTGGAGGGCCTCCTGGCCCCTGTGGGTAGAGGACCACAAACTCCATATTTGAATCCCTCCAATCAGGTTAATTTTTTTTGAAAGTCAGTAAGGGCTGAAAAATGCATTTTATCACTTGATTGCCCCTTTAATTCATAGCCCTTTTAATTGCCCACAATTCATTGTGAACTCCAGTGCCTCACTCCCAGAGGCTGTAAGAAGCTGCAACGCTGCTCCTGGACGGGAACTTTGGGTCGGATGTCTCCACTAACGCCACCAGGAGGGCATTACAGGTAATTTAGCACTCCGCTACCAATCTCCAGTCCCCAGCGCGAATTTCTGCCTGGTAGTACTGTGGCAATTTTCAGCGGCCGTAAACCCGAGGCCGTGGTGACATCGGCACGTTTTTGTTGATGTCCAATTTCTAGGCTGAAGTTTCCTCGGTGCCTGAGGCGTACTGAGAGGGTAGATCGTGTGCTGGAAACCCGAGAAGGATGGAAAAGCATGCAGGACCCGGAAACACCAAGGCTCCATCCAGAAGATGAGGCATCACAAATTTCTGTTGAGGTCTGAGGTGGGTGGAACTTCTGTCCACCTCAAACATAGCCCATGACATCACAGAAGGCAGGGCCAGTGGGTGGCTCCCACTGGAATTCTCATGGCTCCTGCGCCCTTTCCTCCCAGCGACCTGGACACCTGGTTATTTCAGGGGAAGAAGTGGGGCCCACCAAGGTCACAGCTTAGAAGAATATTTTGAGCCAAATTTTTTGGTTGGCCCCCTTACAATGGAGTGAGGTAGGGTGTTGATCATAGACAGAACTGTACCTTTTGGAGAAGGTCACCAGTGGTTGGGTCAAGAGTAGAGGTCAACAGTGTCCATTCCGCCACACTTATACCAGTACAGTGGGTCCAAGAATTTTCAGCACAATTTGTGGATTAACTTGTGTTACGCAAATATTTTTTGCCCAGACAATGCATCCAGCTCAAATTCCATTTTCAGGGAATATAGACCCGGTTACAGAAGCTAATCATTCTGTGCAGGCTAATGTTACACTAACCATCAATGCTGAGCTGCGTCTTTGAAAATATATACAATTCTTATCTTCTGCAGAATGTTTTTTATTGAGCCATTAAAACAGAATAAAATTATTGTAACAAATATTCTTTAAGCTGATTAGTTTGACTTATCACTATGTTGTAAAAATTCAGCAAACACATAACTGAATCTCATACACGTTATAAAATGAAGTGGTTATTGTAAACCACAAAGTGTAAAGGGAATACAATAATCAGACAGTTAAAAAGTGATACATCACCATGACACCACGAGGTATTAAAAATATAGTTTTCAAAGATATAGATAATGCTGAGGGGAACCATAGATAATGTTAGCAATTAAAATGTCTCCTGAATAATGTTGCCCTGGTAGGTGGTCAGTATTTTAACAGGTGCCATAGCAATTGATACTTGTTTCTGTATACCGTAAATAATGGCAGTAACATTCTATACTACATGTTCAATAAATGAACAATACTTTGAAAACCTATTTTTTCTCTGAGATATTTGACTCTTTTCTTGGTCTTTAATGCTCCTGCAATAGAATATCACTGTCACATCATAAGACATTAATGCAGTGTGGGTACACATAACACAGCCTGAGCCAATAAAACTGTGAGGTTACTGTGTTTAGCCAAACCATTTTCCCATTTCTGCCATATACAGAGCGTTTCATTTTGATTTTATATTATTCATTCAAATTCAAGACTGCAGGAACCTTACTATTGAGGTGTGATGTGGTTTATGGGTTAGTAAATTGGACTAGATATTAAAAACGTTTTCCAAAAAATCCCAGCAGAAGCACAGCTTGTACTTGTGTTGCAAATTTATTGCATGAAAACAGTATGGGTTTTCAACACCTCATAGCAAAATTGGAATTTGTCACATTTGTGTGAAAATATGTTATTTATATCATGTTGATAGTATAAGTGCTGCAGATTCAGGACATTCACAAACAAGCTGCCCGTCACAAGCTGTTGATGTGGGGTTTGTTTTAAAAGTTTAAGATTGAGATTTACACAAGGCTCAGGACCATCAATGGAAGTATAGGGAACTAACTTCTGATTTTCATGATAAAAAAAATAAACCAAGCAGTATTACCCGCAACGGTGATATATTTCTTTATACCAAATTTAAACGGTAAGACAGTACCACCACAGTGATTTAAAAATAACACTTCACCAGCCGTGGAAATATTGCAGCTTGCAATTGCTAGAACTGAAAAATTATTAGAACCTCCAAGAGTCAGTTAAAAAATAGAAGCCACAAGTGTCCTTATGCAGTTCCAACATTTAACAAAAATGGAAAATAAATTACCTGGTGTTATCAAGCACACACCTCAAGTACTTACAAGTGAGTTACATAGGCTATATTTTTCTGTAAGGTACTGAGTTTTAGCCTCTTTATGCCACAAGAAATATGGAAATTGGGGGTATTCCTTTGATTTAAAGAAAGATTCTTGCTGCACACAAAAAAATACCACTTAAAATTTATTCTTCACAGGAACTAACTCCCCTCATTGGCAGACTAGATAAATTCTCTCTCAATGGATGTCAATACTCTCTTGGAGCCATGCAGTGCACATTGTCCAGAAGAGTGGTGTTTTTATCTAGGATAAATTAACTGTGCATAATAACTAGCTGTGACAAGTCTGAATGTGATTTTTTTTACCTTAATATCCAAATAGCATCTGTGATTTAAATAGCAGATGGCCTCACTGATTTAATTAAAAAAGCCTTCCTGTGACCAAAAGAACCAGTATTCCATTGTGAAAGACTTGATCCAATTACAGTAACTGACAAACCCATTTGGCTAGAGACATATGAATTGTGCTTGTATCTCCAATCAGGACTGTGTAAATTTATTTTGTGTCGTTTGTATTTTGTCTAGTTCCAAACCT
The DNA here is from genome assembly GCF_052327205.1 of Somniosus microcephalus. Taxonomy (NCBI): domain Eukaryota; kingdom Metazoa; phylum Chordata; class Chondrichthyes; order Squaliformes; family Somniosidae; genus Somniosus; species Somniosus microcephalus. Next base: position 247,598,850 of record NC_140990.1, on the reverse strand, counting down.
TTGTACTGTGTTAAATTGGATTTATGTATGAAATATTGTTATATCAATATATCCTGTTAATGAGAGAATCACATTAGATATTGTTTGATGTAACCTGGGAAAGAGGGGCATCTGAGAATACACAGAAATGTTGCAGTGTGAAAATGCAACAGCCTCGAGACAGAGGTGCTCCTCTGAAGCCGGATTTTGATCTCATATTCCTGTTCAATGGATAAGCGACATCCAGGATATGAGACAACAAAAAGAAGATGAATTCAGCATGCAGAAACACAAATTTTGTTCATCAAATTGACTCATAAACTCAATGAGAAATCTTTGTTATGAAGGTCAATCGAACTATTATGGACTTTCTCTGACATATTGTACTTCTAGTATTCACCCATATTGTGATTCATTACTCTACTTATTTGTAAATAAAGATATTATTAATTACTTTAGTCTGTACTCTTCTGTAATTTATGCCCTTTTGAATAGAATTTGAGAGAAAAGTAAGAACTTACATAACACCTTTCATGACCTCAGGACGTCCCATGTTGGTAGCGTAACATAAATTCATTTAAAATCCAGTAAACAGATTAAAACAAGTGGTTAGTTGTTAGAACATAAGAAATAGGAGCAGGAGTAGGCCATTCGGCCCCTCGAGCCTGCTCCGCCATTCAATAAGATCATGGCTGATCTGATCTTGGCCTCAACGCCACTTTCCCACCCACTCCCCATAACCCTTGACTCCCCTGTAGCTCAAATATCTGTCTATCTTAGCCTTGAATATATTCAATGACTCCGCCTCCACAGCTCTCTGGGGTAGAGAATTCCAAAGATTCACGACCCTCTAAGAGAAGAAATTCCTCCTCATCTTCATTTTCAATGGGCGGCCCCTTATACTGTAACTGTGCCCCTAGTTCTAGATTCCCCACCAGGGGAAACACCCTCTTTGCATCTACCCTGTCACGCCCCCTCAGAATCTTATATGTTTCAATAAGATCACCTCTCATTCTTCTAAACTCCAATGACTATAGGCCCAACTTGCTCAGCCTTTCTTCATAAGACAACTCCTTCATCTCAGGAATTAACCTAGTGAACCTTCTCTGAACTGCCTATTTGTGTGTTAACATTCTCTTACGCGTGCTTCTACGTGGTGCTTCCCCTGTGGCTTCAGCAGATGTTGAGGCACCGTGCTCATTTTCATGCTGCTCCTGATTTGACACCTTTGGCGAACATCCTCTTGATTTGGGAGCCTGGGAGGGCTCGGCAACAGTTTGCTCGTCCTGCGGCTGTGCAGGGGCTGAGACGGCCATCTTCTTAAAAATTCATTTATGGGATGTGGGCGTCGCTGGCAACACCAGCATTTATTGCCCATCCCTAATTGCGCTTGAGAAGGTGGTGGTGAGCTGCCTTCTTGAACCGCTGCAGTCTGTGTGGTAAAGGTACTCCCACAGTGCTGTTAGGTAGGGAGTTCCAGGATTTAGACCCAGCGACGATGAAGGATCAGCGATATACTTCTAAGTCAGGATGGTGTGGGACTTGGAGGGGAACTTGGAGGTGGTGGTGTTCCCATGCGCCTGCTACCCTTGTCCTTTTAGGTGGAAGAGGTCATGGGTTTGGGAGGGGCTGCCGAAGGAGTCTTGGCGAGTTGCTGCAATGCATCTTGTAGATGGTACACACTGCAGCCACGGTACGCCGGTGGTGGAGGGAGTGAATGTTTAAGGTGGTGGATGGGGTGCCAATCAAGTGGGCTGCTTTGTTCTGTATGGTTTTGAGCTTCTTGAGTGTTGTTGGAGCTGCACTAATCCAGTCAAGTGGAGATTATTCCATCACACTCCTTACTTGTGCCTTGTAGATGGTAGAAAGGCTTTGGGAAGTCAGGAGGTGAGACACTCGCCACAGAATACCTAGCCTCTGACCTGCTCTTGTTGCTACAGTATTTATGTGGCTGGTCCAGTTAAGTTTCTGGTCAATGGTGACCCCCAGGATGTTGATGGTGGGGATTCGGCGATGGTAATGCTATTGAATGTCAAGGGGCGGTGGTTAGATTCTCGCTTGTTGGAGATAGTCATTGCCTGGCACTTCTGTGGTGCGAATGTTACCTGCCACTTATGAGCCCAAGCCTGAACGTCGTCCAGGTCTTGTTGCATGTGGGCATGAACTGCTTCATTATCTGAGGAGTTGTGAATGGAACTGAACACTGTGCAATCATCAGCGAACATCCCCATTTCTGACCTTATGTTGGAGGGAAGGTCATTGATGAAGCAGCTGAAGATGGTTGGGCCTAGGACACTGCCCTGAGGAACTCCTGCAGCGATGTCCTGGGGTTGTGATGATTGACCTTCAATCACCACAATGCCCATCTATCTTCTATTTAGAAGAGTCACCTTGCTTTATTGAGTCTGGCGCGTTATATCCTCTAAGGAGGTTGCCACCCTCTCCATGGTGGAACGTTCATGCGCCATTGCCTCCAGCATGGCATTGCTCATGTTTGAGATGGACTCCTCTATTTTCTGCACACTCGCAGTTATCGTGGATGAAAAACCTGGCAGAGACTCCTGCACTTTTTGCTGAAGTTCCAACACCGCTCTCTTTCTGGATGGCCCCAGAGGCACAGGGTCCGCATGCAGCTGAGCAGAGCTAGGAGCGCCCTACGGCCTCCGACGAGGACTCTCCACTGCTGTCCCTGTCTCCACCATCTGCTGATGCTCACTTGTGAGCTGTGATACACCAGATGACAACACTAATCTATCTCGCGAATGACCCACCGAAGTGCGCGTCTCTGTGCTGGTGCTGGGTGCGCTTAATTCTGCTGAGACTGCGCCCTCAGAGGTTGCAGCTTCCTCTGAGGAGTCTTCCCACTCTTTCTCCTGGATAGTGGGGAGGGGGGCTCTCGATGGTCCTGTGGGGGAGTAAAGGCATGAGTTAGACATGTGATATTAACGTAGCAGGCACATCGAATTGTGCAGATGATCAGAACTCAATCTGTATGAACATCAGATGCCATATCAGTCACTCATGCAATCTAAATGAGAGGTTTGCAAATCTATTCTGTCACCAGCTTGCTCTACTGCGCCCGTCTCTCTATCCCCCACTTCCAGCTCCTCAGCACCTCCGACGATGTCGAGAGCAGCCTCCTCAGTGGTGGTCAGGTGGGCAATGGAAGGTGGCCCTCCTCCTGTCCTGCCCCTCTCCCTCTTATTGTGGGCTCTCTTTTCCTGCAATGAGGGACACAAGTGGAGTTTTTGTGAGAATGTTGGAGTGAGTGTAGAGAATCCATAGTATAGATGCTTAGAGGGAGACAAAGATGGAGTAAGGTGCCAATACCAAGGACTCTCCCTGTGCGTTGTTAGTTGTTGTCATTGCCATAACAGTGATAGCGAGTGTGAGGGGTGCATAGTAGAATGGTGAAGTGATTCTGTACATAGAGAGAGAGGGATAGGTAAGGGTGCAAGGGATGTAAGGGTAAAGTGGGATGTGCAGGAGAAGGATGACAATGCAGAGTGCTGGTGATGAGAGGAGATGGGGAGCAGATTGAAGGTAAGTGTGATGTTATACTCACTTTTGCTGAGTGTAGCAGGTCATTGAACTTTTTCCTGCACTGCACCCAGGTGCAACCACACAAAGACCTGGTGCTCACCTCTTCAGCAATTTGCAGCCAGGCTGCCTTGGTTTGCTGAGGAGGCTTCCTCCGTCTATTTGAGTGGAACAGTACCTCTTGGTGCCCTCTCACTGCCTCCACAACAGCATGGAGAGAGTCATCATCGAATCTTGGAGAGGCCTTTGGTCTTGAAGCAGTCATTTCACGATGTGCCACACTGAGAATAGTAATGAAAAACAACAAGGTTGCATGGGCCCCTTAAATGCAGCTGGATGGAAGACGTCAGCAGAGGCGAGCAGCAGACCTGAACCCACTGATTGGGCCAGGTAGTGCGCATGATGGGCTTAATCAACCCAGTTAAGGCAAAATCGTTATTTCAGAGCTGATTAAACCGGCAGCGGGGCCGGAACCCGTCGAACAGCCAACCCGACTCCAACCCGCCACCGAGGGTAAAATCGCGGCCTTTGTATCCTCCTCACAAATTGCTTTCCCACCTATCTTTGTATCATCAGCAAATTTGGCTATAGTACACATGGGCCTAGAAATTCATTGACGCCACTTTTGGGGCGCTAAAGTGGGGCGTCCGCTAAAGTTTGCGGCCGCCGCCAAATCTATGCCACTTCTCCGATATTCATTAGCTTCGCCCTACTAGTTCGGGCGAGCGCTAAAACTGCTGCTGGACGCCTCTCTTTGGGCGCTAAGCCGGAGGTGGTGATCGATAGCGCCGAGGCCGGGCGCAGCACAGGTGCGGCCATCTCGTGATTGACAGCAGACACCCTGGCGCTGGCCAGCTCTTAAGGGGGAAGGGTCGACTGTGTCTGCTGCCATGCCCTGGATAGTGGAGCCCTCCAGCTAGGCCTGAACACTGCTGCTGGACCCAAATAGCGCCTGAAGACATGGAGAAGGCCCGTGAACGTGCGCAGCACTTCTCAGCGCGTGATCTGAGTGTGCTGCTTGCTGCTGTGGAGAAGAGGCGCCATGTTTTGTACCCGGACAATGGCAAGAAGGCGACGGTCCGCGTCTACAGGAGAGCCTGGAGGCATGTCGCCAGCAAGCTGTCAGCCAACAGCGACGTCCCCAGGACCGGTGCCCAATGCCGCAAAAAGTTAAATGACCTCACACGCATTGTCAGGGTGAGTACCCTTTCCAATGACCTCCTCATCCTTGCATGTGCACCTCACATTATGGGCAAAGGGACCTGAAAGCTCTAATGGCCAGTCTTCATCCAGCAGCTATGGGACAGGCATGAGCATCAATTGCACATTCTGCACTTAACACACTGGCCAGGCTATTCCACCATGGGAGGCAGTGCACACCAGATCATGGCGACACACTGGCCAGGCTATTCCACCATGGGAGGCCGTGCACACAAGATCACAGCGACACACTGTACTTAGAGGCCGTCCTTTCTCTTGCAGGCCAAGCTGGCGAATAATCGCAAGAGCCGGACTGCGACCGGGGGAGGCCGACCCCATATCCAGTCACTCACCGACCTGCAACATCGCGTGGAGCGCCTCATGGGTGGCCGGGTGATTGGGCCCGTTGCATGTGGAGATGCCGACCCTGTTCTGGGCAGCAATGGTAAGGACATCACCTTTTGCACCTCTCTCGTCCCACTTGCGCATCAGATCTACATCCTTTGCCACTGTCCGACCAATGCGCTGAATGCCACCACTCATGCATCCCGCACTGACGCCCTCTCCTCACTCTAAAGCTACTCTTGTGCCTTCCTGCTTTCAGATGGTCAAGAGGAGGTCCCTCAACTTGCCAGTGACAGACCCTCCGAGGAGGAGCAGGAGGAGGAGCAAGAGGAAGGCGGCCCATCAGGGGAACCCTCAGCCGCGGCCACCCAGGCCAATGTAGGGGACACGTCTTCCCTGGAGGGCAGCGTGGCGGAAGTGTCAAAGGGGAGGGGAGCTCCTGGGACCTGCGTGCTGCAGAAAGGCGGGAGGGGGGTGGAAGCTCGGCGGCCTTCTCCCCAGAGGGGGGATGCGTCGGAGGGGAGTCCAATTGCTGGGCCCAGCGGCCTCCAGCAATGCAGGAAGGGTCGGCCAGCTCGGCGGCCTTCTCCCCAGAGGGAGAGTCCGGCCTCCAGTCAGGAGATGCTCTTCGCCGAGGAGATGGAACACCTCGAAGACTTGTCCACGGACTCGGAGCGCCGGCACACGGAGCTCATGGCGGCAGTGGCACGGTTGCCTGAGTCCATCGATTCCCTCTCTCGGAGTGTGGCCGAGTTCGGGCCCTTAGAGGCCACCAGTCGGGCGGAATACCGGGCAGATCTGTCAGCGACTGGCCAGGTGATCAGTGGTGCCGTCCAGTCACTGGCTGCTCTGCTGCGGTCAGTGAACAGGTCAACACGGGCACTCACTGCTGCCACACTCGCTGTGTCAGCCAGGCATCGCCAGGGCACCTGGCGCGCTGCAGCAGCACAGCGGTCTGTCCCTCGGCAGATTGGTGCGCATGCTGCAGTGCTGGCCCGGGCGAGTGCCAGTGTCTCAGGCGACCAGCGAGCACCTGCCATCCGCCAGCTTGCCGCCATTCCTCCAGCCGCCACTGCCACTCCCCCAGTGGAGCTGCCAGGAGCTGCTGCAGCGACTGATGCTGGCCAGCCACAGCTGCAGCAATCAACAGCCGCCCGCTCGACGGCCAGACCTCGACTAGGCCGACCCCCAAGGGCATCTGCCGTCACGACATGTGCCCCTCAGGAGCCTGCCCCCAGCCTTGCAGCAGCCAATGGCCTTACTTTGAGGCGGAGCAGCAGCAGGGCAGGGGCCACCCAAAGATGGCCAAGGCATCGCCCTAGCGGGCCAAATAGTCGAATGTGTGGCCATTTGTGTTTGTTTCTTGAGGCCGAGAATTGGATGTTTGTTTTTTGAAGGCCGATGATGTGATGTTTGTTTTTGACGAAGGCCGAGAATGACGGCCATTTTAGTTGCCCTATTTTGTTAATCCTCTCCAGGCTGTGGGAGCGAGTAATGTGTTTGAGTGTTTTTTGGGGGTTTCGTCTGTTTTTGGTTTTCATGTGGGAAGGGCCCAGAGTTTGTACAATAAAGCATTTTATTTATTCACATTGTCCATGTTTGATCTTTGAAGTGTTTGTTGCCTTAACCGGCTGAGGGCTTGCGGAGCGGCTGCAATCATGTTCTATCATTGGCACAAGCCATTCCCTGACAGGGGGCCTAGAAGTGACGTTCAATAAGCCGCCGACGGGCGGCCCTTGGACCTTGTGCGTCCCTCCTGGGCTGGTACTCCTCGTCCTCGTCGTCCTCATGCTCCTCCTGCTCCTCCTCCTGAGGTGGTGGTCCAACGTGAGGTGGCAGTGCCTGAGTCCTGCGGATAGCCAGGTTGTGCAGCATGCAGCAAACGACGACGAATTGGGAGACTCGATCCTGCGAATACTGGAGGGCTCCCCCGGAGCGATCGAGACAGCGGAACCGTTGCTTGAGCACGCCGATTGTTTGTTCTATGAGGTTCCTCGTCGCTTGATGGCTCTCGTTGTATGCCTCTTCAGCAGGGGTCGTGGGCGCGCGGAGCGGGGTCATGAGCCAGGTACACAAAGGATAGCCTTTGTCCCCGATAAGCCATCCTCTTGGGGGAGGCTGTGCCTGGAACATGTCAGCCACAGTTGTCTGTCGCAGGATAAAGGCATCGTGGCTGCTGCCTGGAAAGCGGGCATTGACAGCTAGGATGCGCTGCCTGTGGTCACACACCAGCTGTACATTGAGGGAATGGTAGCCCTTCCGGTTGCGGTACTCCTCAGCATGCTCAAGAGGTGCCCGCAAAGCCACATGCATGCAGTCAATGGCGCCCTGCACCATGGGGAAGCCCGCTATTCTTGCAAACCCCACTGCACGCTGCTGCTGCTTGTCCAGGGTCATGGGGAAGGAGATGAATTGATGTCTCCTTCTGAAAAGGGCTTCGGTCACCTGGCGGATGCAGCAATGCACGGCGAACTGGGAGATGTTGGCGATGTCCCCAGTAGCGGATTGGAAGGAGCCGGAGGCATAGAAGTTGAGAGCCACCGTCACCTTCACTGCCGCCGACAGAGACGTCCTGCGCATCAGCTGTGGCTGCAGATCTCTCTGAAGCAGCCGGCAGATGTCTGTAACCACCTCCCTTCGGAATCGCAGCCTCCTAACACACATCGCGGCAGACATGGTCAGATAGGAGGTCTGCTGGCGGTATACCCTGCGTGGGTAAGGCCTCAGTTGGCGACGCCTGTTGCCCCCTCTGCGTCTAGCCAGGGCTGCCACTCTCTCACGGTGTCTGTAAGCCCTTCTGGCATAAGGCTGAAATTCAGCGTTGCCACCCAATGTAGCCCCCATTATATGCTGGCAAACACTGAGCTCTGAATGAAGGCAAAGATAATTGGTAAGCTCTGGCCTGAGCCAAAAATACCTGTCCAAGTGTTGGTCCAAACCAGTAAACTCTCCTCCTTGGTCTCTGTCCAAAAAACCGTTGCACAAGAGTGAATGCTGCAAAATGGCTGGCCTTTATACTGCTGGGTAAGTGCCCTTTAATTTGCGCTCCCCGCGGCCCGGCTGGCCTGTGTACCGTTCCACTTCACAGTCGCTCGGGCCGCCCGGCGCACAATGGGCCGGCGCGAGTGAAGTTCCGGTTTGGGGCGCACAAAGGGCGTTGCACTATTAAATGACGTCATGATCTGCGCGCGCAGCAGGGCGCGCGCTAAGACTTTGCGCCGGCGCTAAATGTGTCCTGAAGTTGGGGAGAGGCGCAGATTGCGCTGCGCCCGGGCGATAAGCGCCTAGCGCTCGAGATCTACTCCTCCTAAGGCGCTAACGGCTGGCGCGCCCAACTGAATTTCTAGGCCATGGTCCCTTCATCCAAGTCATTAATATAGATTGTAAATAGTTGAGGCCCCAGCACTGATCCCTGTGGCAGCCCACCAGTTACAGTTTGCCAACCGGAAAATGACCCATTTATCCCAACTCTTTGTTTTCTGTTAGTTAGCCAATCCTCTATCCATGCTAATATATTACCCCCAACCCCGTGAGCTCTTACCTTGTGCAGTAACCTTTTATGTGACACCTTATCGAATGCCTTCTGGAAATCCAAATACACTACATCTACTGGTTCCCCTTTATCCACCCTGCTCGTTACATCCTCAAAGAACTCTAGTAAATTTGTCAAACACGATTTCCCTTTCATAAAACCATGTTGACTCTGCTTGATTGTATTATGATTTTCTAAATGTCCTGCTATTACTTTCTTTATAATGGATTCCAGCATTTTCCCAATGACAGATGTTAGGCTAACTGGCCTATAGTTTCCTGCTTTTTGTCTCCCTCCTTTCTTGAATAGGGACATTACCTTTGCAGTTTTTCAATCCGCTGGGACCTCTCCAAAATCCAGGGAATTTTGGTAGATTACAACCAACGCATCCACTATCTCTGCAGCCACTTCTTTTAAGACCCTAGGATGTAGGCCGTCAGGTCCAGGGGACTTGTCAGCCTTTAGTTCCATTAGTTTGCCTAGTACGTTTTCTCTAGTGATAGTCATTGTTTTAAGTTCGTTCCTCCCTCCCTATAGCCCCTTGATTATCAATTATTATTGGGATGCTTTTAGTGTAGTGAAGACCAATACAAAATATTTGTTCAAAGTCTCTGCCATTTCCCTGTTTCCCATTATTAATTCCCCAGTCTCATCCTCTAAGGGACCAATGTTTACTTTAGCTACACTCTTCCCTTTTATATACCTGTAGAAGCTCTTACTGTCTGTTTTTATATTTTTTGCTAGTTTATTTTCATAATCTATCTTCTCCCTCTTTATTTTTTTTTAGTCACCCTTTGCTGGTTTCTAAAAATTTCCCAATCCTCTGGCCTACCACTAATCTTCACAACATTGTATGCCTTTTCTTTCAATTTGATACCATCCTTAACCTCCTTAGTTAGCCATGGATGGTTCATCCTTCTCGTAGAGTCTTTCTTTCTCAGTGGAATAAACCTTTGCTGAGAGTTATGAAATATCTCCTTAAATGTCTACCACTGCTTATCTACTGTCTTACCCTTTAATCTATTTTCCCAGTTTACTTTAGCCAACTCTGTCTTCATACCTTTGTAATTGCCTTTATTTAAGTTTAGGACACTAGCTTCAGATCCAAGTTTCTCACCCTCAAACTGAATTTGAAATTCTATCATGCTATGATCACTCTTCCCTAGAGGATCCTTTACTATGAGATCATTAATTAGTCCTGTCTCATTACACATTACCAGATCTAAAATAGCCTTCTCCCTGGTTGGTTCCACAAAATATTGTTCTAAGAAACCATCCCGAATACATTCTATGAAACATAGAAACATAGAAGGTAGGAGCAGGAGTAGGCCATTTGGCCCCTCGAGCCTGCTCCGCCATTCAATGCGATCATGGCTGATCATCCAAATTCAGTACCCGGTCCCTGCTTTCTCCCCATATCCCTTGATCCCTTTAGCCTTAAGAAATATATCCAACTCCTTCTTGAATATATTTAATGAATTGGCCTCTACCGCCTTCTGTGGTAGAGAATTCCACAGGTTCACCACTCTCTGGGTGAAGAAATTCCTCCTCATTTCTGCCCTAAATGGCTTACCCCTTATCCTTAGACTGTGACCCCTGGTTCTGGACTCCCCGACCATCGGGAACATCCTTCCTGCATCTAGTCTGTCCAGTCCTGTCAGAATTTTATAAGTTTCAATGAGATCCCCTCTCATTCTTCTAAACTCCAGCGAGTATAAGCCCAATCGATCCAATCTCTCCTCATACGTCATTCCTGCCATCCCAGGTATCAGCCTGGTGAATCTTCGCTGAACTCCTTCCATGGCAAGAACATCCTTCCTCAGATAAGGCGACCAAAACTGCACACAATACTCAAGATGTGGTCTCACCAAGGCCCTGTACAACTGCAGCAAGACATCCTTGTTCCTGTACTCAAACCCTCTCGCTACGAAGGCCAACATACCATTTGCCTTCTCATCCTCAGGGCTACCCTTGCCAATTTGATTTGTCCAATCTATATGAAGATTAAAATCGCCCATGATTATCACAGTACCTTTCTTACAAGCCCCTATTATTTCTTGTTTTATACTCTGTCCTACAGTGTAGCTACTGTTAGGGGGCCTATAGACTGCTCCCACCAGTGACTTCTTTCCCTTACTATTTCTTAACTCCACTCAAACTGATTCTACATCCTGATCTTCTGCGACAATGTAATTTCTCACCACTGCACTGATCTCATCCTTTATTAACAAAGTTACCCCACCTCCTTTTCCTTTCTGCCTATCCTTCCGAAATGTCAAATACCCCTGAATATTCAGTTCCCAGCCTTGGTCACCTTGCAACCATGTCTCTGTAATGGCTATCAGATCATAACCATTTATTTCTATTTGTGCCATCAACCCATCTATCTTGTTATGAATGCTGCGTGCATTCAGATAAAGAGCTTTTAATTTTTTCTTTATACCATTTTTACCTACTCTGAAACTATTTGCTGGTGCACGCTTATGTTCATACGCTCTGTCTCCTTCTGTCACACTCTGGTTATCATTACCCCTATCACTACCCTGTACTATTGCCTTCTCCTTTCTCTTTGACTTTCTAAATTCCCCTTCACCTGAACCCCCCCCCCCCCCCCCCCACTATTTAGTTTAAAGCCCTATCTACCAGTATGCATCCCTGTGAGGCAAACAATAGAAAAGGTACAGCTTATTGATAATAGGCGATAAGTTATGTTTAGGAAAAATCACCATATGACTTGAGATAAAAGGTGGTACAAAAATCCAAAAAAGAGAACAATTGGCAACAGTCTGGTGGAATACATAACTCAGAAAAGACAAACCGTTAAAATGTTAGCAACTTGCTGCGGTCCACCAAATTAAGTTCCTTTTATCTTGATTATATTCTGCTCCTCATCCAGACTATACACCTATAGCTTTACAACAGACTCCTCTGATGCCTTCTGCTGCTTCAGCGATTTCTGATTCGTTGATTGCAATGGTCATCTTCTCATCATGGACATGAAGTCCCTTTACACATACATCCCTCATCATGGTTATCTGCTGGCCCTCTGCCACTTCTTTGAACTGTGGCCCAATCAATCCCATCTACCACATCCTGTCTGCACGTGTTCTCACATTGAACAATTTCTCCTTTAACTCACTACTACCTCTAGATAAAAGGTATTGCTAAGGGAACCTGCATGGGTCCCGACTATGACCTATCTTTTTGTAAGATTTGTTGAACACTCTTTGTTCAAGACTTTCCTTCTGTTAAATTGATGACTGTGTTGGCACTGCTTCCTGCTCATCCTGAGAATTTCATTAACTGTGCTCTCAATATCCACTCATCCCTCACCATCATGGAATCCATTTTGCGCCGCCAGCAGTGACGTCTTCGCCAAGCGACGCGACCCCTTAGTGCCCCGCCGTGGCCCCTTACCGTCCGCAGCAGAAATTCGGCTGCGCCCCGCGAAACTGCCACAGGCAATGTCAGCGACAGCCTCACGGGTTGCGAACTGGGCCGACCTCCACTCGCAAGGCAATAATTAAAGGGGAAGCCTGGCTATGCCCCGCACTTCCATTTTATTGCTTTGGCTGACCTCCAGGTCAGCCCCTCGTGGCGGCCCTTGGCATGGGCCGTGGCCGCCATCGCGCAGCCCGGCACCGCGTCTTGGTGCCGGGCTGCGGCCACGGCACCACGCCACCCTGGTAGGCTAGTGGAGGCTGCCAAATGGCTTGCAGAATGCGCAGCTTCCCTCCCCTTTAACGGAAGGGGAGGGGTGATAAAATGCGTCAGCGCTATGCGGAGCAGCTGTGTAGTGCTCTGGCGCTACCATGCTTTGCGCCCCAGATACTGCCTCGAGAGGAAATGGAGTGCCTGAGATAACGCTCTGCTTTCTTGCCGGGGCGGTAAGCCCAATTTAGTGGCTGGGGCGGTACTCCCACGCCGGGCGCTAAATGGCTGCCGCTAACTCAGTTACCACCCCCAAATGGGGCGTAACCGAATTTCTCTCCCTTAATTCTTTTCTCCCAGTTCCTTTGCTTCCGTCACATCTGTCCTAATGATTCTATCTTCAGTACCAGAGCTTCCAAAATATCTTACTTTTTCCTTAACCAATGAATCCCCTGCACAGTGGTCAACAGGACCCTTGAGAAAGTATGTCCCATTTCTGTGCTTCCGCTCTCATCTCCTCCTCTCACACCCATGGCAGGATCACCCATCTTCAGTAGCCTCCGCATTCTCCAGATTGTCTGCCACTAACAATATGATCCCACCACCAAACACATCTTTCATTTTCCTCTTTCCAGAGGGACTGTTCCCTCAACCCAGGACCACTCTTCCACCACTATAATTTCCAGCTGCTCTTGCCTGGCACCTTTCTGTGCAATGACAGGAGTTGTAACACCTCTATTCTGTTAGTCAATGTAAAGCTGGCTCCTTGTGGCTTGCCACTTTAAATCCCCATCCCATTCCCACTCTGACCTTTCAGTTTTTGGTCTCTTAAACTATTCCAATGAAGCTCAATGCAAGTTTCAAGAACAGTATCTTTCTCCCAAGCACTGCCTCTCTGCTCTTGGTTCTCGGGTTTCATTTTCACTGTTCCTTTCTCCTCTGCTGGTGCACCAGATCTGGGCTGGTCTGCACAGCTAACACACTTCTGCTGGCTTATGATCGACTTTTCACTCCTTCTCGGCTCTCTGATTCCACTGGACATTCTCCAGTGTGCTCACTAATGCACTGCCCTTCAAACAGCTCCTGGAGCCACCATAACCATCTCCAAACCGGGACGCTGGTTCCTGAACATTCCAAGCTGACTCCACGCTATCTACAAGTCAACATCATTCCACCACAGTGCCTGAACTTTTAAATTGGCTAGTCCCTGTAGTCCAATAGCTACCCCAACCCATCACTATTGCCCTGCCTTCCTACTCTCCTGCTGATGTCCCAGGCTTGAATCCCCCTTGAATAAACCTATGCCTACCCTTTGTGCCTGTCTTTGATGCCTTGATGGGTGCTACAGACAATGCAGTTGCTGCCTCCTTTGGAGCAGCAACATTAACTGCACCATACTCCTCTCTTGTTGACCTTCCCACCCACCATACCTGCTGGATACTACCCTCACCAACCACCTTCCATCCTTCTCAACCCAACCAACACTACTCCTGATCAACAATCACCGCCTCTCTCCGCATTTCACTCATGAACTAGGTCCTTGCCATCTACAACTATATTCTGGATGACTGTATTGACATCCTAGCACTGGCTGAAACTTTGCTTATGTATGGTGACACCTTGCCCCTTACCAAAGCTTCTCCATATGGTTATGCTTTCCACTACTTGCCCTGCCCAACTGCCATAGTGGCCTGTATAGTAATTCAGACCTTCTCCTCTGGTACCTTGTCCTCCTTCAAGCTCCTCACCTTGTTCCACTCTATTGCCTCTCCTTTAACATCTTCATTGTCTATTGCTCCTAAGATTTCTTCCCTCCTTTCACTCACATCCTTTGCACTGAGCAACTCCTCAATCTCAGTAATCTCAATGTCCATCTCAGCTCCCCTTGGCCTCTGCCCTCTGAAATCCCTCCTGAACTTCCTGAACTTCTCCCTCCATATAAGCTCTTCTTGACATTCCAATGGTCTCCATCACTGCCGAAGCCACTTTCAACACTTCACTATATCCCTCACCTCCCACATCAGACTACCCCCTTTCAATTGCACTTTTTCTGCATCTGCCCGTGAAAAATAATTCTCCCTCAAGTCACTTACAACTGCACTTATAAACTCCCAGATACTAGTCTTTGAACCTCCATTCACCATAATTCTGCAGCCATCAATTTGCTCAACCACTTCCTATGATGCCCATATCCCCAGAAAAACTTTCATTATCTCCCATCCCAATTGTTTCCCTATTATGCCCCCCATTTCCAGACTCTCAAGTCCAAGGGATGCAGACTTGAGTGTATCTGATGCACAACTAGTTTAGCTATCCTTCACCAGATATGGCTGAGCCAGATCAAGGGTTATCAGGCCTCACTCTCCTCTGCCAATATCACCCACGACTCAAGGATCAACCTGGTGAGCAAAGATAACCCCCGGCTTCTTTTCTCCACTTCCAACCGTCTCCCTAAATCCCTCTCCCCTTCCCCTCCACCCTCATCTCCAACAACAAGAGTAAGGAGCCCATGAACTAAGATTGAGACAATTCTTCCAGCTGTGTCTGTTGCTGCCACCCCCCACCCATTGCCCACCAAGCAAAACCTCTTTTCAGGCTATCCCCTGCCTTAACCCTGAACCCTGTCTCTATCTAGACCTTCTTCCATAATCCCCCCTATGCCTTCTCTGAACTGATCTTGTCTATGAGACCCAGCTCCTGCTCCCTTGACCCCATTCTCACTAAACTGCTGATCCCCCAAATTCCCTTCCTGACCCCTATGCTGGCTGATATTGTAAATGGTTTCCTCTCCTCAGCTACTGTTCTGCCCACTTTCAAAACTGCCAGTATATGAGTAATTTGAGACCTGGCATATGGTAATTGTAGCATGCTTGGGAGAAACAGATGACTTTCGACCTATGGTTCCCAAAGCTTTCCACAACTGGAGGTTTTCCTCACCTCATATCTGGGTCTTTTATAGACTGATAAAAATTGATAGCCATGATTAGTCAAACAACTCCATTATAATTGTATCATGCGACTACCAGGGTGGTAGAAGGTGAACTAGATGCACTGTGGTCTTTTTTCAACTAGCAATTCCTATACTCCATCATCACCCACTCCTCACTTCCTCAAAACCCAACTTTAACCCCCGAACTTGTAAACTACAGCCCCATCTCTAACCTTCGTTTCCTCTCCAGAGTTCTTGAACTTGTTGTCATTGTCCAAATCCGTGCCTATGTTTCCCACAACTTAGGTTTCCACCCCTGCCACAGCACCAAAATGACTCTAGCCAAAGTTATGAAAGATATTCTCTAACTGTAACTGTGGTGCGTTATCCCTCCTCAACCTCTCTACAACCTTTGACAAGGTGACATACGCCATTCTCCTCCAATGTATCTGTTCTGTGGGACTGTCCTCACTTGTTTCCACTCTTGCCTATTTGATCGTAGCCAGATAATTTCCAGGAATAGCTTCTCTTCCCACCCCCGAAACCATTATCTCCAGTGTCCCCTGAGGAGCTATCCTTGACCCCTCCTCTTCCTCCTGTACTGTACATGATGCCTCTTAGCAACCTCATGCGCAAACATGGGGTCAGTGCTACATGATGCCATGTGGGGCAGTCCAAAACTAGAGGTCATAAATATAAGATAATTACTAATAAATCCAATAAGGAATTCAGAAGAAACTTCCTTACCCAAAGAGTGGTAAGAATGTGGAATGTACAAGGAGTAGTTGAGACAAATAGTATAGATGCATTTAAGGGGAAGCTAGATATGCACATGAGGGAGAAAGGAATAGAAGGATATGCTGATAGGGTTAGATGAAGAGTGATGGGAGGAGGCTTGTGTGGAGCATAAATGCCAGTACAGAACAGTGGGGCCAAATGGCCTGTTTGTGTGCTGTAGACTCAATGTAACTCGATGCTCTATGTCTCCACCACCTCTCTCTTCCATTACCTGCCTTTGTGTTTTCAGACTACTTGTCTGATATCCAGTCACGGAGGAGCTGAAACTCCCCTCACCACACCACTTTGGGATGTGTCATATAAATGCAAGTTGCTGTTCTGAGAACACAGTGCAGGTGGTGTGTGGGGGGGGGGCTGTGCCCTTGATGTTGGCCTGTTTTTCTCTTTTCAGAGCTGGCAAATTTATTATACTTAGTCAGCATTTTCTGCTTTAATTACAAACTTGATCTGCTGCTTTTCTGTGTTTTCCATCTCTCTAACTTTCTTGTTTTTTCCTTGGGCAGGTCTCCAGCTGCCTTAGCTATTCACACATTTTTTTCCTTAATGTCTTTAATTACTTTAACACTTCTTTCCATTGCTTGAGTATAATGATCTGTAACACCATCTAACAATCAGTTCACTGATCCCAAAATAAAAAGAGAAAGTGTGGAAACACTCAGCAGGTCAGATAGCATCTGTGGAGAGAGGAAGGTAGCAATAATGTATCAGGTTTTATGACCCAGACTCCACATTTAGCTAAGTAGTTTTTTTATAAAACATACCATTTTGGTGGCAGCCTCCTACAGTCTTTTTAAGGACTGCTGGTTAGGACGCATGTAGACCTGGTTAATCTGAACGCATCCAGTCTGGCGTTCAGGGCAGCCAATTTCAGAAACGAGTTCTAAAACAGGCATTAAACCTCCTATTTATTTCCATGTGCAAAAGGTGTAGCTCATGTTTCAGGCACAGGCCCTGGATGCCTTTACCAATATGGCTTCTAGTGCAGAATTTGCGTGTTGCACGCCCCCACCATATTGGATGCTTAGGCGTCTGTTTTACGCCTGTAAAATGGGCGTGGTGTCACCAAATTTCTAGGCCAATGTTTCAGGTATAGAATCTTTTGTCAAAACTGACCTCAGGTCGTCCCAAAGTGCTTTACAGGCAATAAAGTACTTTTGAAGTGTAGTCACTATTGTAATGGAGGAAACACAACAGTCAATTGTGCGCACAGCAAGCTCCCACAAACAGCAATGTGATAATGACCAAATAATCTGGTTTTTTTTGTGATGTTAAGGGATAAATATTGGCCAGGACACCAGGGATAACTCCCCTACTCTTCTTCAAAATAGTGCCATGGGATCTTTTACGTCTACCTGAGAGAGCAGACAAGGCCTCGGTTTAATGTCTCATCCGAAAGATGGCACCTGCGACAGTGTAGAACTCCTTCAGTACTGCACTGGAATGTCAGCCTAGATTTTTGTGCTCAAGTCGCTGGAGTGGGATTCTGAGCCCACAACCTTCTGACTCAGAGGCGAGAGTGCTACTCACTGAGCCACAGCTCAGTGAAATGTAATTAATTGGCTGTGAAATACTTTGGGACATCTGAGGTCATGAAAGATGCTACATAAATGCAAATTATTTATTTCAATACAAATTAGTTATTCACAAATGACTCCAAGCTATGGGGACTGTGGATTCAGAAGAGGAATTCAAGATCTTATGAAAAGAGCTAGACAGTGCTTGTATCATGCACTGATCAATGGCAAATGAAGCTCAGTATGGACAATTGCAAGATGTTGGATTTTGCAAGTAAAAATAGGAGACATATGTACTCCTAGGTGGGCCTCTCACTAACTTAGTTATTTGCACATTATATTCTTTCTTTAAGGTCTGTCTATTGTCTGTCAGCGACGTTTTGTTACATAACTTAATAAATTATTGCCTTTGTTTCAGATTACAGACTTCCCTTTTGTGATTGCTATCTGTTGTTTGCTTGTGTTTTCTTTTCTCCTCTCCCTTTTTTTGTTCTATTTGTCTGATTCTATTAAAATGCTTGTTCATCTTTCACTTTTTATTTCTGATGAAGTACACTGTCCGAAATGTTCATCTGTCGTTCTCTTTGAAAATGTTGTCTGACCTGTTGTGCGTTTCCAGTATTTTCTGTTTTTCTTGATGATTAACAGCTCAACTATTTTTCCCAGAAGAATGGTTGAAGCCAGGGCACTGGACTCATTTAAGAAACAACCAGATACTGAAATTGGAAGACCTGGTATTGTGGAAGAATAAGATGAAATAGGTTGAAAGACCCTTTTCATCAAAACTTATCTTGTGAAAATAATACGACAATATTTGGGTACTTTTAAGGTCATTTCGCTTTTGACAGAACACATAAAAGCTGTGTCAGGAGATGTTTACAACTACAAAGGAATATGTTGATACAAGACCAATTGGAACCAGGAACCCTGCAGTATTCAGATAATGAAGGTAAATAGGTACATGTGTATTAAAAAGCATTCCATGTGCTTTATCATGGCTCTTACACTTTTATTTAATAATCATAGCATACATCAAAGTATTGGCTGTTAAAACATATACAAAAAATACAACTTAAGAAGATTAGAACTGATGGTGGTGAATATAAGATTAAATAATGAAATGAATGTTGATGGCCCTACTGTTTCTAGAGTTTTTTCCCAAATTATTACAGATTAGTACAAAAATTAAGAGTTTATAACTGAAAACTAGGGCATGATCTCCATTTTCTACAAGCTCACACTATGGCCTGGAATTTGTAATCAGTGGTGAAATGACAGCGCTCGTTATTGACCTTGAAGAAAGCTGCCCACAAAGATCTTGCGCTCTCTGCAGCGAAAACTTTAGCTTTCTTGACCTTAATTTGATTCTAGCTCTATCAAAAGGGGCTCTCCAGCATCCATTAGCAGTGATGTCATCAAGCTGTCTAAGCAGCTAATCGCATTGAAGAATTCTCACAGACAGCAAACCAGGAAATAAAAAGCACTGATTATCATCACTTTTAAAAAATGTTACAGAGAGCAAAATAAAGATTGGGACATATATCTGGGGTTAAGGTAGAAGCTGAAATATCACAAACAAACTTTAAAAAAATATTTTTATTATTTTAAAAATCTAGTAATTTTTATCATAATGAAGACATTTGACATTCCACAAATATAAAATTAGTTTTTCAGGGCCAGAACAATACACCATTAAGACCCAAGTTAGACCTATTTCAACAAGGCTTAACTTTTTATGGGGTGTTTAACAGCAATATTAGAGTGGAAAAGGGAAAGTTTTCATCAGTTCAAGTTTTTTCACTGATTGCTGGCTATGGAGAGTTCCACAGCATAGCCTTTGGTGGAGCAGGGAATGACTGACCGCAACTTCAGGATTTCTATGTTTACCTGCGCCTGCACTAAATCATGACGTTATGGTCCGTTTCAGAGGGGTAATGATGGTGACCGGTGAAAGTTTTGCCGCCATTACCATCGCAAAATCCGGGCCTATATCTATAACAGACCAACTTATATCTGGAAAAATTTTGTGGGGGGCCTATAAAAGTAATGACCCCTAACTACTCCCATCAAAACCATCTGTGCCGACAGGTGAGAATGAGGTTTGTCTGTCCCATGTGGTCACTGTTATTTTGTTTCTCAAACATTCTGGAGTTTTTTAGATTTGTATCAATTGGGACTTTTGCAGAAGTACCGTAACTAGAATCTGAAGATACCTATTAAAAATAGTTATGATAAACAGGTCATGTAATGATACTTTTACAAAATCTCGTACTTGCTTTAAATTCTATATAGCTAAATTTGTACTGATTTTCACAGCATATATTTTGAAAGGTATTTAATTGAATTATCTAATTTAGCTACAATTAATCCTTTTCTTTATCTATTATGTATTAATTTTTGCTTGAAATTTGTTATATTGTCTCACCTTGTATAGTATAAATGTTCAAGTATCAGAATGATCTAACCATTTCAAATTATTATTAGTTACCAGGTGATTATATCAATATAACATACTCTACACACAGTACAGAGAGTATATACATGCCACACTCTGGACCAACTAACTTGTTTACATTTTTCTTAATATTTCCTCTTTAAAAGCCCCTCTCCCACCTGACCCCCACCCCTGCCACCACCCTCACCCCCCAAACCCATCAAGTTCATTCATTTCATTCATCTTACTTTTGCTGGGACTCCTGAGAGGATGAGGAAGTGGCAGAATTCTTCAGTACTTTTCTAAGTGAGATAGCTCAATATTTATCCCACAACAGACAGTTGGGAGAATCTGGCATGAGACACAAAAGACTAACTGGTACTGTGCGTGTGGATGTGAGCATGCATGTGCATCTGGGACAGAGATTGGTTACAGCTGCAATATAACGTCTATTCATACAGCAATTAAAATCCTGGAATCATTCGTCAGTTTTACCCCATGGCATCTGTAAAACCTTTTAACAACCCAGTACTCATGTGAGGAAAATAAAGAGGTAGTATGGTCTGCAGTTGGTGTGGTTATTATTATTTTGACTGGTTGCAGTTCCAGGATTGCAAAAAAAAATACAGCATATTTTGGGTATTAAAATAAAAGTACAGGCATAACATACCATCCCACTCTGAACTCTTAAAAATATGAACTTGTTCTAGTGAGAAGGATAGTAGAAATTCAAGAAATTTTACAGAGATAAAAGCCCTGTCTGAATATCTTAGTAAACTGCTACACTCACAGAAAATCTTCCTTCTGAATTGATATCCTGGATTTTTATTGACTTTTTACAGTAATATAACTAAATGTTTTCACAGCAGCAAAATATTGAATTTCTGTTGAACAAATGCAAACTTGAGCTTTAATTTTAACGAATTCTGACTTCTGGAGCAGTGAAAATAAACCTTTACAATTTGCATAATTGACAAATTCTTCACTTGTGTCTTGCCTATTAAATCACACACTGGAAAGCTTTATAACATTTCAGCTCAGCAACATGGAAAGGCCTATAATCACATCAACTTAACAAGAAACTTCCCTATGATTTGGAGCTAGTCCAGTTTGATTTCTTTCCAAAAATAATTGTGTTTTATTGCTTTTCGGATGAAACCTAACTGAAGCAAATCATTGTTCCTGATTAGCATTTCTATTTTGTATTTTATCTGCTTGATTCTATTTATTCCCTAAAAAGCAATCATCTTTCCCTGTGCAAAGTTTAATAGCAATGAAAGGCTTTTATGGCACCTTCATCGTATTAATAAAATGTTTGAGACCTGTGTACAACACCATTGTTGCAATAAACATGATCATATTTTATTCAGATGGCAGTGTGCATTATGTAGATTTTAGGGGTTCTTTTGTTCTTGATGTTCTTCTAATTTTTAATTGAATCTTTAATGTCAAATAGAGGCTGCAGTTATCAAACAATTGCAGTCACGGAATGGTAGGTCTGAGTTATAATGCTGC
This sequence comes from Somniosus microcephalus, assembly GCF_052327205.1. Classification (NCBI taxonomy): domain Eukaryota; kingdom Metazoa; phylum Chordata; class Chondrichthyes; order Squaliformes; family Somniosidae; genus Somniosus; species Somniosus microcephalus. The sequence continues at coordinate 247,577,413 of NC_140990.1, read as the reverse complement.
CACCTCTCTATGGGTCACACTGAGGTCAATGACAAAAAGTATAAGTATTGTGCATGAACGCTCTATTCCCAAGGTGGCTAATTCATAATGTGAGAAGAGAGCAAACAGAAGTCTCTGATTTTTAATAATATTTAAAAAATTGAAAAATAAGTTTATTAGAAGTCCCAGGAGATCCAATGCAACTTTGCGCTGGGTTGGAGTTGCACTATGCCTCTAAGAGTGTGAGACCACCACCTGAAGGTAATCTCACAACAGGACACTCAGGAATCAGAACTCTAACCCTAACTGTTCTTGCCATGATGATGATGATGCACACTCAAAATTGCTTTGCATTGATGCACACTCATAGAAGCATAGAAGATAGGAGCAGGAGTAGGCCATTCGGCCCGTTGAGCCTGCTCCGCCATTCAATGCGATCATGGCTGATCATCCAAGTTCAGTACCTGGTCCCTGCTTTCTCCCCATACCCCTGGATCCCTTTAGCCTTAAGAAATATATCCAACTCCTTCTTGAATATATTTAATGAATTGGCTTCTACTGCCTTCTGTGGTAGAGAATTCCACAGGTTCACCACTCTCTGGGTGAAGAAATTCCTCCTCATTTCTGTCTTAAATGGCCTACCCCTTATCCTTAGACTGTGACCCCTGGTTCTGGACTCCCCGACCATCAGGAACATCCTTCCTGCATCTAGTCTGTCCAGTCCTGTCAGAATTTTATAAGTTTCAATGAGATCCCCTCTCATTCTTCTAAACTCCAGCGAGTACAAGCCCAATCGTCCCAATCTCTCCTCATATGTCATTCCTGCCATCCCAGGTATCAGCCTGGTGAATCTTCGCTGAACTCCTTCCATGGCAAGAACATCCTTCCTCAGACAAGGCGACCAAAACTGCACACAATACTCAAGATGTGGTCTCACCAAGGCTCTGTACAACTGCAGCAAGACATCCTTGTTCCTGTACTCAAACCCTCTCGCTACGAAGGCCAACACACCATTTGCCTCTTAACCGCCTGCTGCACCTGCATGCTTACCTTCAGCGACTGGTGCACAAGGACACCCAGGTCTCGTTGCACTTCTCCTTCTCCCAATCTATTGCCACTCAGATAATAATCTGCCTTCCTGTTTTTGCCACCAAAGTGGATAACCTCACATTTATCCACGTTATATTGCATCTGCCATGCTTTTGCCTAATCACCCAACCTGTCCAAATCATCATGGAGTTTCTCAGCATCCTCCTCACAGCACACACGCCCACCCAGCTTTGTGTTGTCTGCAAATTTGGAGATATTACATCTAGTTCCCTTGTCTAGATCATTAATATATATTGTGAATAGCTGGGGTCCAAGGACCGATCCCTGCGGTACCCCACTAGTCAATGCCTGCCACTCGGAAAAAGACCCGTTTATTCCAACTCTTTGCTTTCTGTCTGCCAACCAGTTCTCTATCCAAGTCAATACCTTGCCACCAATCCCATGTGCCTTAACTTTACACGCTAATCTCTTATGCGGGACCTTATCGAAAGCCTTTTGAAAGTCCAAATACACCACATCCACTGGTTCTCCCTTATCTATTTTACCAGTTACATCCTCAAAAAAATCCAGTAGATTAGTCAAGCACGATTTACCTTTTGTAAATCCATGTTGACTTTGTCCGATCCTGTCACTGTTTTCCAAGTGCTCTGATATTACATCTTTTATAATGGACTCTAGCATTTTCCCCACTACCGATGTCAGACTTACCGCTCTGTAATTCCCTGTTTTCTCTCTACCACCTTTTTTGAATAGTGGGGTAACATTAGCTACCCTCCAATCCATGGGTATTGTTCCAGATTCCATCGAATGTTAGAAGATGATCAGCAATGCATCTACTATTTCTAGGGCCACTTCCTTAAGTACCCTCGGATGTAGATTATCAGGTCCTGGGGATTTTTCCGCCTTCAATCCCATCAATTTCCCTAACACCATTTCCCTACAAATACTGACTTCTTTCAGTTGCTCCCTTTCATCAGACCCTATGTTCCCCAACATCTCTGGGATGTTATTTGTGTCCTCCTTTGTGAAGACAGAACCAAAATATGTATTTAATTGGTGTGCCATTTCTTTGTTCCCATTATAAATTCCCCTGATTCTGACTGCAAGGGACCCACGCTTGACTTCACCAATCTTTTTCTCTTCACATATCTATAAAAGCTTTTACAGTCAGTTTTTATGATCCCTGAAAGCTTACTCTCATATTCAAATTTCCCCTTCTTAATTAATCCCTTTGTTGAATCCTAAACTGCTCCCAATCCTCAGGTTTACTGCTTTTTCTGGCCAATTTATATGTCCTCTCCTTGGATCTTATGCTATCCCTAATTTCCCTTGTTAGCCACGGTTGAGTCACCTTTTTTGTTTTATTTTTATGCCAAACTGGGATGAACAAATTCTGTAGTTCATCCATACGGTCTTTGAATGTTTGCCATTGCCTATCCACCATCAACCCTTTGAGTGACATTCCCCAATCAATCCTACCCAACTCGCGCCTCAGACCATCGTAGTTTCCTTTATTTAAATTCTGGACCCTAGTCTCTGAGTCAACTGCTTCATTCTCCATCTTAATGAAGAATTCAATCATATTATGATTGCTCCGACCCAAGGGGCCTCGTACAACAAGATTGCTAATTAATCCTTTCTTGTTACATAATACCCAGTCTGAGATGGCCTGATCTCTGGTTGGTTCCTCGACATATTGGTCCAGGTAACCATCCCGTAAACACTGCAGGAATTCCTCCTCCACAGTATTGTTACTAATTTGGTTAGCCCAATCTATATGTCTCAAAATTGCTTTGCATTGATGCCAGAGTGACAGTATAACTGCAGCCAGAAACTCTCCAAGTCTTGGAGTACATGTGGGTGTCTGCAATTTACTTTTATTCATCAACACAAAGTAAAACCAACTGCAAAATCTTTTTCATAAACAAAATTTTTAACTTTTCGGTCATCAGCAATTTAGATTTCTATAGTGCCCTTCATGTAGAAAAAGACATCTTAGCATGCTTTGGAAGACAAAAGAAAACAGTGGCTGCTGAACGTAAGGGGAAAAGTGATGATGCAATGGCTGGACAAGCCAAAGGCACAGTCAACAAGAAGAGTTTTAAAAGGATGTTTTGGGGAGAGGGTTGGGATGGAGGCAGGAGCTGCTGGCTCCCCAAGGTAAGTGGCTCTTTTAGCACTCCTTGTGGGCTAGAGGGAGAAGGAGTGCTCCCCACAGGTCCCTCAAGGAAGACTTCAGCCCTGACCTCCAGCCGCCCCCCCACCCTCCCCGATTGCTTCCTCCCCCACCACCATCCCACCTCCCAATTGCCGGGGACCGTCCCTAAGGGTCCCTGGTTGCAGCCTTCTGCTGCTAGTGTTCCCTCCTGCCCATGAGCTAGGGTGTCAATTAGGCCAGCTGCCAGGCGGGAGGTGGAGCTACAAGATGCAAATGAGGCCATTAGGATTGTCGGGATATTCACGTTCCCGGCCTTGCCAGGTTCTTCGGCCTCATCTGCACCCTTCCCGCCTCCCTGCAAATATTGGGGCCAAGATTTCTTGGTAAAGCAAGAAATTTAACTGGATTAAAGCAAGATATCGTCAGACTTCAAAATGCTGAAGAATTGTTGGGTTTTGGCTGATAGGCAGCAATAAGCCTGCAATCAAAATCATTCACCATCTGCAATGTGATCCCATCATCAAGCACATCGTCACCTCCTCCTCGACTTTCCAGATGGAGTATTTCTTCTGAAACACCTTTATTCATTGTTTCATTTCCCCCAAAGCCAGCTGCGTCTCCCAAGTCACTTTCCCTTCCAATCATAGCAGAGGTAACACTTATCCATTCTTTCTTCTCACACTATTGTCCACGGACCTAATCACCTATCTGTGTGAGACACCAATTTAACAGCACTTCTGCCAATCTATTCGGGGTGAGGCGGGGGGTGGGGCGGGGGGAGCGAGGGGGTGCCTCAGCATGATTCTGGGCTCCACTAGGAATTCCGCCCAGCATACCGCTTATAGGTACAGTGGTTCCCACACCAGCTGACAGCTGGTCTATGCCCAAAGGTGGTGCAGAGCTAGGTGATCAGTCCCACAAGGAATCACACCCCCACTGCAGGCCTTTGTTTCACTTTGGGGGGGGGAAAAAAAAGAAATAAATGTCAGACCTCTTCAGCTTATTATGTGTCTTTGCCTCCCCCAATTGGATCGACAGGTGCCACTGGATTTCAGGCAGTTTCCTCGGCGCAGACATTGCCATGACACTTCGACAGGTGACAGCCACTGTGCTGCTTGGTAAAGTGATCTCGTCCCTGGGATTTGGAACAGAGCCATGGCCCTTTTCAACAGGTAGCTGGGAGCCCCACTCTACTGCACTTCTGCTGGCACAGTGGGGACCCTGGATTTTCCGCAATTAACCTCTAAACCTCAAAGTCTACTGCCACCTTAAAAGGCATCAAGACTGGCAAAGTAGGTGCCTATTATGCAATTTATTTTATTACCCAAAAATAAATTGGTTAGCTGCCATCCTAGGAAATAACCAGTATGTCATAGTGCAGGTATTGTCCTGATAAAACTATCCACTATTGACTGCCTAAGTAATGGACATACAACTAACAATGTAGCAGGATTCAGAGCAAGACAAATCATGAAAAGACACAGATAAGATCTTTTGTTTTGGATTACTCTTATCCATAAAGTTGGCATTTCTGTATTGCATTAAATTCCTATGGACTTATTAGATGATCCACAGACTGTGTCAGATATAGACTTAAAATCCATTTATAGTTTGAATCGGTTGCTGACTTAACTGCTAATTCAGGAACAGAGTTATACTATAAATATGGCAAGACATTTGATGCAGTGCAAAACACACAACTTCCACCATACAGCGAGATTTCTCATTAGGCTCTCTTCTCATCAATACTTTAATTTTAATCACCAGTGTGTTATAAAGTGCAAATGTTCTGCCTCTCTTAGCCCTCCCCTAAGGCTATATAAAATAAAATTTACAGCTAGTTACTATAACAGTTGGCAGAAGTCAGCTTCAATCAGCTCATCAGCACTGTTTAAAGTTAGACTTTTTCATTAAAATGTCAGTTTTTCATTAAATGAAAATGAGTAAATTCTGACCAATTCTCAAATCCAGAGGTGTCTAAGTATTTTGCCACTTAGGTTCATACCATGGAGCCTCTCGGGCACATCTAAAGTTTAAATGAATTTTCCCATTGATTTGCAACAAATGAAAACTGAGGAAATAAACAGATCTTGGTGTTCTAATTTGTCCACCAATGAGGCAACAGCATTAAAAATAACCAATCCTAGGCTTCTGAAATCACTAAATTCAAACAGAACAAACTAGTGAGTAAGAAATATAAGTACAGATAGAAAGTGAGTTGCCTGAGCTTTGTGAGCCAGCCTTAGCTTTCGGATTGCATGTGGCCCATGGGCCATAGTTTAAACAATCCTGCTCTAGCCCATCATACAGGTCAACATTACAGAACAGCAAGTGATGCTGCTCAAATGAGGATGGCCAAAGGTTTGAAACCTAGTAGGTGATGCAAAGGTAAGAAAGATTGAATATATTGAAGCAGATGTGTAAAAACAAATTCAAGTAGAGATCAGAAAATGTTAAAATAAACAGAATAAGAAATTAACAGAGCAAAATACATATTAAAAAGTTGGAGGAGGATTGCTGGCCTGAATGTATAAAAGTAACATTTTTAAAAATTCTACAAAAATAAATTAAGTTTGCAGACAAGTTTATGTCATTTATGGTGTGAAACATAAGTCAATCCATTTTGTTTAGTTATCTCAAGTCTGTATAATTTACTCAGTTGTGGAGACTTGGACTCTCACCAGAACTAGTCAAAGCTCTATAATAAATATATTTCAATAATTTGTCATGAGCTACATTTACATGTTTTAACTCCATGATACATTAATGGTATAAATATTACAAGAAGCATGAATGGAACCTACATCAATCCCTCATGCCTGAAGCAATAGATGAACTTTGGCCCACCTCACTCACAGGTTACATTCTATAGTGAACAGTTTGTTATTAGGCATTTTCCATTTATAATCCCAAAAATCAAAGGACTTTACCTTTTGAGAAGAGGGCATGCTGGCGAATACGTAAGGGAACAGGCTTCCATGTATCCAGGCTCAAACCACAACAGTATATCATATTAAAGAAATTAAGACATTACTACTACATCTAAATGGAATCCAGGTATTGCTGCTAAATTATACTTGAAACCACAAACAAGACCAAACTCATCAGAATATTGTTTTTTTGACATATGTAAGAATATGCAAGACATATTCTGCCAAATAAACAGCAGAGTTTATATTAAATGTAGGTCAGTATGGAACATATATGTGAAAAAATTGACACCTTTACATAACACCATAAACTGCAAATGCTGAGCTGTCACAAAGGTGCAGACTTCTGTCGCAGAGAGGATCCGTTAGCCGTGAGGAAGGGGGGCTCCAAGAATATTGGAGACACCTCAGCAGCAGCGCTTAGATTCCCTTTTGGTGTCTTTATAAAGAGATTGCATTGCCACTGGTGCAGACATACATTTAGTGTTGTGACATTTTCTATACTTGAACATTGTACAAAGGGATCTTTATAAAAATAAAAATAAAAGTTAAGAAATAAAGTCAGTAAAAAACTCAATGTGCTACTGTATTACAAACATTTTTTTTATTTTCTGTTCCTAACCTGAGACTAGTCCATCTCCATTCTCCCGTTCGCCATTCTCGGGAATGTGGAACACTTCACTTACTCCAGGAAATGAACCAAATCTATAACGAGGAATGTAACATTTGCATATTGAATTATCATTGGCCCGCAGGCATCTGTAAGGAATACCTATTATATTCACATGTGATCACATGCTGCGTTGTCATTGGCCTGCAGGCATCTGTAAGGACTACTATCGTTTTTGAAGACCCAGGCTAGGGGTCCTAATGCCAGGGTTTTCCCCACTGTACTGCTATGAGTAAGATCAGACCTAATGCTTAATAAAAGAGTTAAACTGTAATACTCCGTTGTCCTGCAAGTTATTATTTTTGTACAAAGTGTGCAAAACAAGACATGGTGTCAGAACAGGGATTTGAAATGGACATCGTTGGAGCTCCCTTGCCTCGAATGGATTGGGGATCTTTGAACTTACATAGAGAATGGCACAAGTTCAAGCAACACGTGGAGTTGATGTTCTCGGGTCCATTGAAAAGCAAAGGGGAGGAAGAACGATGCAGCTACCTACTCCTGTGGATCGGAGAAAAAGGGAGAGACATTTTTAACACATGGTCTCTCACCACGGATGAAGCAAAGGTACTGAAAAGTTATTTTGACCGTTTTGAATCATATGTGATGCCCAAGACAAATACGATATTCGCTAGGTACAAGTTTCAGGAGAAAGTACAAGGAGCTAGTGAGTCGTTTGAACAGTTCGTGACTGAGTTAAAACTACTGGTAAAAGACTGTGAATATGCAGATAAAGATGAGATGGTCAGAGACTGCATCGTGTTTGGAATACATTCAGCTAAAGTGAGAGAGAAACTTTTGAATGTTGGGTCCGGGCTAACGCTGGACAAAGCTATGGACATAGCTAGATCGCACGAGATAGCCCAAGCACAGTTGAAAACCATAACCGGCACCACAAGCAGCTCGCATGAACAGACAGTGCACGCAGTTAATAGACACACACCAAAGAACACCGCCCAGAGAGCGTGTTTCAGAACAGAATGAACAGAGAGAGTTCTAAAAATGAGTGACACAGACATAAAACGCTTCAAAAACTGTGGATATTGTGGAAACAAGGTGCATGGGGAAAAGGAGCAATGCCCTGCCAAAGGAAGGCAATGTGCTAAATGTGGCAAATGGAACCACTTTGCTAAAGTTTGCAGGACTGTTTTTGGAAAGACAGTACACACAGTGAGTGACAGCCAAATGCCAGATAGAGAGCCAAATGCAGAGGAACTGTTTATTGATTCTGTGTCACAGAAAAAACAGATTTCAGAGACTGAGCAAGCCTTTGCAGATATTGAGATAGGAAAACAGGGCACAGAGCTTAGGTTTAAACTAAACACTGGAGCTCAGGTTAATGTAATTCCTCTGAGTGAGTATCACAGGATGAGTGTGAGCTACAGCCCACCTCATGCAGACTGACCAGCTATGGGGGTGAGCAGCTCATTGTAAAAAGCACATGCGTGATGAAATGCAAGTACAAAGAAAGCGACATGATGTTGGACTTTTACATTGTTGACACTCGAGCACCTCCAGTGCTAGGTCTAAAGGCATGTTTAGACATGGACCTCGTCAAGCTAGTGCTATCATTGACAGCACCAGTTGAGAAGCAGACAGTCATGGAGGAGTTTGCTGATGTAATCAAAGGAATCAGACTATTCCCAGGTGAATGCACTATTCACCTTGACCCAGCAGCAACCCCTGTGGTTTGCCCACATAGTCGCCTGAAGGAGGAGCTGCAGAGCATGGAGAATACAGAAATCATCGTCCAGGAAACAGAACCGACAGAGTGGGTCAACGCGTTTGTAGTGGTTGAGAAACCACGTACAGGCAAGCTCAGAGACTGTCTCGACCTCAGAGATTTGAACAAGACTATCAAACGCCCTCACTACCCTCTACCAACGCTAGATGACATCACACCCAAGCTAGTGGGAGCACGTTACTTCAGTGCAATGGATGCACGATCAGGATACTGGACTATCAAGCTCACGGAAGAGTCATCTAAGCTAACAACGTTCAACACACCATTTGGACGCTACCGATTTCTGCGTTTACCATTTGGTCTTATCTCAGCTCAGGGTGAATTCCAGCGGAAGATCGACGAAACCTATGAAGGCCTCGATGGAGTAGTCGCAATCGTAGACGACATCCTCATTTATGGCAGGAATAGAGAGGAACATGACAGGAACCTCCGTGCGATGCTACAAAGATCAAGGGAGAAAGGTATCCGGCTCAACCCCGAGAAAAGCATAATTGGATCCACCGAGATCAGTTATTTCGGGCATCACCTCTCAACTGATGGCATTAAGCTGGATCCAGCGAAAATCTCCGCTATCAAGAAGATGGAGCCGCCGAAGAACCGCGCAGAGCTAGAGACAGTACTAGGCATGGTTAACTACTTAGCCAAGTTTGCCCCGAGCCTCTCCAAAATCAACGCACCCATGCGTCAGTTGCTCAAACAATCCAATGAGTTCCTGTGGGACAAATAACATGACACAGCATTTCAGAAAATGAAAGACCTAATCACCAGAGAACCAGGACCAGTTCTTGCCTACTTCGACCCCAACAAAGAGCTCAGACTACAAGTGGACGCGTCAAAGTATGGACTAGGCGCAGTATTACTGCAAGAAGGAAAGCCCATCGGCTACGCTTCCAGATCTCTCTCAGACAGTGAAATCAACTATGTTCAAATCGAGAAAGAGCTATATGCAATTCTGTTTGGATGTAAGCGTTTCCACCAGTACGTCTATGGCCGACAAGTCATTGTGGAATCCAACCACAAGCCCCTCGAGTCAATCATGAGGAAACCACTAGCTGCAGCCCCACCAAGGCTACAGAGAATGATCCTTCAGCTACAGAAGTACGACTTCACAATCATTCACCGTCCAGACAAAGAAATTCCTGTCGCAGACACGCTCTCCAGAAAGTCTCTTAGCTACCAGGACAGCAGCCTCAGTGAAGGCATGGATGTGCGGTGTACAACAGCTTACCTGTGAGTGACTCAAAACTGAAGGAAATCAGAGCAGGAACAGAGAAAGATGCACAACTCACACTGCTGAGCAAAGTCATACATGAAGGATGGCCTGAGGAAAGGAGGAAATGCCCTCAGAGCATATCTGAATTCTGGAACCACAGAGACAAACTGTCACAAATCAACAGAATCGTCTTCAAAGGGGAGAAAATCATCATTCCTACCAGTCTCAGGGAAGAGATGTTGACAAAAATTCATGCTGGACATATGGGAATGGAAAAATGCAAACAAAGAGCACGTGACATTATGTTTTGGCCCGGAATGTGCAAACACATTGAGGACATTGTCAGAAAATGTTCCATTTGTCTCGAACGCCGCCCATCAAATGTCAAAGAGCCCATGATACCTCACCGTATCCCAGACAGGCCCTGGCAGATCACGGCAACGGATCTGTTCACATGGAACAACGAGGACTACATAGTGACTGTTGATTACTACAGCAGATTTTTTGAACTGGACAAGCTTCACAGCACCACATCTGCAGCTGTGATCCACAAGCTAAAGGCAGCCTTTGCCAGGCATGGCATGGTAGAGACTTTAGTCTCAGACAATGGCCCCCAATACAAATCAAAAAAGTTCGAGTCGTTTGCCAAGGCATGGGATTTCACACGTCACATCAAGCCCGCATTACCCTCAAAATAATCGCCTTGCTGAAAAAACTGTTCAGATTGCAAAAACACTCATGGACAAAGCCAAAGCAGACAAAAGAGACCCCTACATCAGTCTCCTTGAGTACCGCAACACTCCGGTTGACAACTTCAAGTCACCAGCACAGCTGTTGATGAGCCGCAGACTTCGCTCAATCCTTCCAAGCACCAACCAGCAGCTGCAGCCAGAGGTCATCAGCTGCAAGCAAGTGCATGCAAAATGTGTACAGAGACAGCAACACCAAAAGAGATACTATGACAGGTCAGCTAGACTACTGCCGCCACTGCACAATGGAGAATCCATCAGAATCCAGGAGCAAGACTACTGGAAGCCAGCAGTCGTCATCCAGCCAGCTGACACTGAGCGATCGTATCACGTCCGCACCCCAGAAGGACAGGTGTACCGCCGCAATCGCAGGCACCTCCTGAACACCAAGGAACAACACCGTCATTCCGACGAGAGGATCAGTTGAACAGAGTGTGATGAACAGAGCAATACACAAAACACATCATACTTACCTGAACCTAAACCTGACCCTGAATTGTTGACCGATTCAGGAGCATGCTCAGTTTCATACCACACAAGGTCAGGACGAGAGGTCAAGCCTAGAGTTATCCTTGACTTGTGAACTGTCAAAGGGTGTAGGCGGATCGCTGCCCTAAAAAAAAAACTGTACATCGTTATTGAAACGTTGAGATGTTTTCAGTGCTAGTTAAATGCTGAGTTTACTTATATGTTTATGCTACTGAGAACATTATGTAGAAGAAACGTTTAAAAGTAATGCATAACATTTTTCTTTTAAAAGAAAGGGGATGTAACATTTGCATATTGAATTATCATTGGCCCGCAGGCATCTGTAAGGAATACCTATTATATTCACATGTGATCACATGCTGAGTTGTCATTGGCCTGCAGGCATCTGTAAGGACTACTATCGTTTTTGAAGACCCAGGCTAGGGGTCCTAATGCCAGGCTTTTCCCCACTGTGCTGCTATGAGTAAGATCAGACCTAATGCTTAATAAAAGAGTTAGGCCTAGAAATTGGGTTGAGGCGCCAAAGTGGTGCCAAGTTCGCCTGGGTGCTGATTTTTGCGCAGTGTTCGGAGCATTAACGAACGTCAGAAATTCATTTTCAGCGCCCCTAGAGGGAGACGGGGCGAGGCTCGAGGCGCTCCGCGTCCCTCTTAGGGCGCTGAAATGGAATATCGCAGCGCAACGTGCCGCAGCGCCACACACTGTGGCACGGCACGCTGCAGTACTGCAGACCTTTCTCCCATTGTTAAGGGGGAGGGGCCTGCAACAGCACGATCCCCGATCACGAGTGCCGGCAAAGGAGCCTGGCACCGAGGAGAAGTGCCGGGCTCTCGGGAAACAGCCGGCAATGCCGTGGGGGGGGGGGGTCAGGAGGCCGGGGACGGAGGTGCTGGCAGGCGGGGCCGCCCCGCACCTCCACTTTAACTTGCGCCACTGCCGGCATAGCAAGGCCCCGTGAACTGGGCGCGGGTAGCGAACGGCGCGACAGCGCTGTTCGCTACCAAATATCGGGATCGGGGCGCTAATGGGGCGCTGTGTACACCAATGACGTCATCGGTGGCGGCGCAACGCAACAGGCTAACGCCACCATTAGCGCCCCCGCTGAATATCGCGGGAGGCGCGGCCAGTAGCGCTACAGCCACTGACTGCCCTCTTTAGGCGCTAATAGGTGGCGCTATATACCCAATTTCTCCCCCTTAAACTGTAATACTCCGTTGTCCTGCAAGTTATTATTTTTGTACAAAGTGTGCAAAACAAGACAAGGAACACCTTCAATTGCTGGGAAAAGTGCGACACTTGAACCTGTCTTAAAAACATGTGTGTAGTGAAAGGGGGCCTATTCAGATATTTAAAACCTCTCTCTGATCTACTGCTCCCGGAAACTAATACCGTTTACCAGGATCTTTCCATCATTCTCCAGATGTTGACATTTTATCTCCCAGTAACAGAATATCGGAGTTTGATCAGAACACGTTTCATTGGCTGAGAACTCTTGCTCCGACCGGCAACATTTCCGTAATTTTAGAGAAACTATTCAATTCAGCGATAGTTGGAAGAGATTGACATGAGCAAGAACGCCATCGCTGAAGTGGAAAATGCTGCCTTTATGATTTACATTTTCTTAACATTTTAAGCGAAACGATTTTAAATGTGCTGAATCCGTCGGTTTTCGATTCTGTCAATGGATTGTGAGATATGAGAAGGAATCTCTGGAACCCGAACAGCCTCTGATCACTGCGGAATTGGCTAAGTGCAGCTGTAACACTAACTCCCAACCATGTCTAGGGACTTTTAGAATTCTACTAGTGAAATACCTCAATCTCCTGAGCACTCCCAGCCCACCCACCCATTCCACATTTCACTACCTTCCAGTGAAATGATCTAAAACATGACAGTGAGAGAAATTCATTCAACTGAATCTACGCCCAGGGACTCACCATCTGACCAACCCCCGGGATTTCCAGCTGCACCTCCTCCGAATGCGGGGGTGAGGAATGGGCCAAGCGACATGTGCAGCGACACCTAGAAAGGGATTGGAGAGAGAACAGACCAGAGCCCACAATACAACAGTACACGTACGCCACCGTGTCTTCACTCGAACACCGAGCAAATTGACCCAGCTCTATTTTATGTATCGGCTGTGAATTGCGCTGTGGGGTTCCTGCTTTTGAGGCTTTGCAATTAAACGTATCCGAAAAGGAGCAGATATACGCTGAGGACACTGTATTCCTCAGACCTCCTGCTCCAGACTGGTCTCTCACACCTCCTGCTCCAGACTGGTCACTCACAACTCCTGGACCAGACGGTTCTCTCAGTCCTCCTGCTGCAGACTGGTCCATCACACCTCCTGTTCCAGACTGGTCACTCACAACTCCTGCACCAGACGGGTCTCGCAGATCTCCTGTTGCAGACTGGTCTATCACACGTCCTGCTCCAGACTGGTAACTCAAACCTTCTGCTCCAGACTGGTCTCGCAGACCTCCTGCTCCAGACTGGTCTCTCACAACTCCTGCACCAGTCTGGTCCCTCAGACCTCCTGCTCCAGAATGGTCTCTCACACATCCTGAACCAGTCTGGTCACTCACACCTCCTGCTCCAGACTGGTCACTCACACCTCCTGCACCAGGTTGGCCACTCAGACCTCCTGCGCCAGACTGGACACTCATATCTCCTGCACCACTCTGGTCTCTCTGACCTCCTGCTCCAGACTGGTCTCTCTGACCTACTGCTCCAGACTGGTCTCTCAAACCTCCTGATCCAGATTGGTCACTCAGACCTCCTGATCCAGACTGATCACTCAGTCCTCCTGCTCCAGACTGGTCTCTCAGACTTCCAGCTCCAGACTGGACTCTCACATCTCCTGCTCCAGTCTGGTCACTCAGACCTGTTCCAGAATGGTCTCTTACACCTTCTGATCCAGTCTGGTCACTCAGAGCTCCTGCTCCAGACTGGTCTCTCACACCTCCTGCTCCAGACTGGTCTCTCACATCTCCTGCTCCAGTCTGGTCACTCAGACCTTTTCCAGACTGGTCTTTCACACCTCCTGCTCCAGACTGGTCTCTCACACCTCCTGCACCAGACTGTTGTCTCACACCTCCTGCTCCAGACTGGGCTCTGAGACCTCCTGCTCCAGACTGGTCTCTGAGACCTCTTGCTCCAGAATGGTCACTCAGACCTCCTGCTCCAGACTGGTCACTCAGAACTCTTGCTCCAGACTGGTCTTTCACAGATCCTGCTGCAGACTGGTCTCTCAGACCTCCTGCACCAGACGGGTCTCTCAGACCTCCTGCTCCAGACTGGCCACTCACTCCTCCTGCTCCAGACTGGTCTCTCGATCCTCCTGCTCCAGACTGGCCTCTCACACCTCCTGCACCAGACTGGTCACTCACACCTCCTGCTCCAGACTGGTCTCTCGGACCTCCTGCTCCAGACTGGTCTCTCACACCTCCTGCACCAGACTGGTCACTCACACCTCCTGCTCCAGACTGGTCTCTCAGACCTCCTGCTCCAGACTGGTCTCTCAGACTTCCTGCTCCAGACTGGTCTCTCACACCTCCTGCTCCAGATTGGTCACTCACACCTCCTGCTCCAGACTGGTCACTTAGACCTCCTGCTCCAGTCTGGTCACTTAGACCTCCTGCTCCAGACTGGTCTCTGAGACCTCCTGCTGCAGACTGGTCTCATAAGAACATAAGAACATAAGAAATAGGAGCAGGAGTAGGCCAATCGGCCCCTCGAGCCTGCTGCGCCATTTAATAAGATCATGGCTGATCTGATCCTAACCGCCAATCTACTATCACAGAACCATCTCCTGAATCTAACAGAATTAGACACATGAAATAGGAGCAGGATCAGGCTACACGGCCCCTGGGCCCGCTCCGCTACCCACAGGGCCATGTCCGATCCGAACCTAGACTCATGTCCAAATTCCTGCCCGCTCCCCGTAACCCTTAATTCCCTTTACTTCTAGGAAACTGTCTATTTCTGTTTTAAATTTATGTAATGATGTAGCTTCTACAGCTTTTGGGGGCAGCATATTCCATGGACCTAATACCCTCTGAGTGAAGTAGTTCCTCCTCATCTCAGTTTTGAAAGAGCAGCCCCTTATTCTAAGACTATGCCCCCTAGTTCTAGTTTCACCCATCATTGGGAACATCCTCCCCACATCCAGCCGATCCAACCCCTTCACAATCTTATATGTTTCAATAAGATCGCCTCTCATTCTTCTGAACTCCAATGAGTAGAGTCCCAATCTACTCAACCTCTCCTCATATGTCCATCCCCACATCCCCGGGATTAACCGAGTGAACCTTCTTTGTACTGACTCGAGAGCAAGTATGTCTTTTCTTAAGTATGGACACCAAAACTGTATGCAGTATTCCAGGTGCGGCCTCACCAATACCTTGTACAACTGAAGCAATACCTCCCTATTTTTATATTCTACCCCCCTAGCAATGAAAGCCAACATTCCATTGGCCTTCTTAATCACTTGCTGCACCTGCATACTAACCTTCTGAGTTTCGTGCACCAGGAACCCCAGATCCCTTTGTACTTCAGTACTTTCCAGTTTCTTGCCATTAAGATAATAGCTTGCTCTACGATGTTTCCTGCCAAAGTGCATAACCTCACACTTTCCAGTATTGTATTCCATCTGCCAAATCTCTGCCCACTGCCCACTTACTTAGCCTGTCTATGTCCCCTTGCAGGTTTTTTATGTCCTCCTCACTCACTACTTTCCCTCCCATCTTAGTATCATCTGCAAACTTTTATATGTTACACTTGGTCCCCTCTTCCAAATCGTTAATATAGATTGTAAAGAGTTGGGGACCCAGCACCGACCCCTGCGGAACACCACTAGTTACTGATTGCCATTCTGATCCAGACTGGTCTCTCACACCTCCTGCTCCAGACTGGTCTCTCAGACCGCCTGCTCCAGACTGGTCTCTCATACCTCCTGCTCCAGACTGGTCTCTCACCTCCCGCTCCAGAATGGCATCTCACACCTCCTGCTCCAGACTGGTCTCGCAGACCTCCTGCTCCAGACTGGACTTTCACACCTCCTGCTCCAGACTGGTCACTCAGACCTCCTGCTCCAGACTTGTGTCTCACACCTCCTGTTCCAGAGTGGTCTCTGATACCTCCTGCTGCAGACTGGTCACTCACACTCCTGCTCCAGACTGGTCTCACACCTCCTGCTCCAGACTGGTCTCGCAGACCTCCTGCTCCAGGCTGGTCTTTCATACCTCCTGCTGCAGATTGGTCACTCAGACCTCCTGCTCCAGAATGGTCACTCACTCCTCCTGCTCCAGACTGGTCACTCACACCTCCTACACCAAACTGGTCTCTCACACCTCCTGCTCAAGACTGGTCTCTCACACCTCCTGCTGAAGACTGGTCTCTCACACCTCCTGCTCCAGACTGGTCACTCAGACCTCCTGCGCAAGACTGGTCACTCACACCTCCTGATCCAGTCTGGTCTCTCTCACCTCCTGCTCCAGACTGGTCTCTCTCACCTCCTGCTCCAGACTGGTCTCTCAGACGTCCTGCTCCAGACTGTTGTCTCACACCTCCTGCTCCAGACTGGTCTCTCACAACTCCTGCTCCAGACGGGACTCTCACACCTCCTGCTCCAGACTGGACTCTCAGACTACCTGCTCCAGACTGGTCTCTCGCACCTCCTGCTCCAGACTGGTCTCTCGCACCTCCTTCTCCAGTCTGGTCTCTCGCACCTCCTGCTCCAGACTGGTCTCTCGCTCCAGACTGGGTATTGTGCAATGAGAAGGGACTTATCAGCAATCTTCTTGTACGAGGCCCCTTGGGTCAGAGCGATCATAATATGATCGAGCTCTCAGTCGAGATGGAGAGTGAGGAAATTGAATCAGAGACTAAGGTCCAGAACTTAAATAAAGGGAATTACGAGGGTATGAGACGGGAATTGGGTAAGATTGATTGGGTGGTGTTTCTGGGGGGATTGACAGTGGATAGACAATGGCAAGCATTCAAAGATAGAATGGAAGAATTCCAGAACATGTTTATACCGGTTTGGCATAAAAATAAACCTAAAAAGGTGACTCAACCGTGGATAACGAGGGAAATTAGGGACAGCATAAAATCAAAAAAAAGGGCATATCAACTGGCAAAAAAAAGCACCAGACCGGAAGATTGGGGGCAGTACAGGATACAGCAAAAGAGGACAAAGGGATTAATCAGGAAGGGGAAAATAGAATACGAAAGTAAACTTGCAGCAAACATAAAGACAGACTGCAAAAGCTTTTATCGGTATATCAGGAGGAAAAGACTGGTAAAATCCCAAGTCGGTCCCTTGCAGTCCGATTCGGGAGAATATATAATGGAGAATAAGGAAATGGCAGACCAATTAAACTCATACTTTGGTTCTGTATTCACAAAGGAGGACACAAATAACCTCCCAGGAATATCGGCAAACATAGGGACTAATGAGAGGGAGGAGCTGACAGAAATTAGTATCTCTAGGGATATGGTGTTGGGTAAGTTGAGGGGACTGAAGGCCGACAAATCCCCGGGGCCTGATAAACTACATCCTAGGGTACTTAAGGAGGTGGCCCTGGAGATAGCAGATGCTCTAAGGATCATCTTCCGGAACTCCATTGACTCGGGAACAGTACCCGTGGATTGGAGGGTAGCTAATGTTACCCCAATATTTAAAAAGGGGGGTAGAGAGAAAGCAGGGAATTATAGACCAGTAAGCCTTACATCGGTTGTGGGCAAAATGCTAGAGTCCATTATTAAGGATAAAATAGCGGAGCACTTGACAAATGGGGAAAGGATCGGACAGAGTCAACATGGATTTACAAAGGGTAAATCGTGTTTGACTAATCTGCTGGAATTTTTTGAGGAGGTAACTGGTAGAATAGATGGGGGAGAGCCAGTGGATGTGGTGTACCTTGACTTCCAGAAAGCCTTCGATAAGGTTCCACACAAAAGATTATCATGCAAAATTAAGGCTCATGGGATTGGGGGCAAAGTATTAACGTGGATAGAGAACTGGCTGGCAGATAGAAAACAGAGAGTTGGAATAAACGGCTCGTTTTCGGAGTGGCAGGCAGTGACCAGCGGGGTGCCGCAAGGATCTGTCCTGGGACCCCAGCTGTTCACAATATATATAAATGATCTGGATCAGGGAATTGGATGCAATATTTCCAAATTCGCTGACGACACTAAACTAGGAGGAGGGGTGGGCTCTGATGAGGATGTCAGGAGGCTACAGTGCGATTTGGACAGGTTGGGGGAATGGGCGGATACGTGGCAGATGCACTATAATGTGGATAAATGCGAGGTTATCCACTTTGGGGGTAAAAACAGGAGGGTAGATTATTATCTAAATGGCAATAGATTGGGAGATGGGGAAGTGCAGAGGGACCTGGGTGTTCTTGTGCACCAGTCACTGAAGGAGAGCATGCAGGTGCAACAGGCGATTAAGAAGGCAAATGGTATGTTGGCCTTCATATCAAGGGGGTTCGAGTATAGGAATAGGGATACCTTACTACAGCTGTACAAGGTGCTGGTGAGACCGCATCTGGAGTATTGTGTACAGTTTTGGTCACCCCATCTGCGGAAGGATGTTCTTGCCATGGAAAGAGTGCAACGGCGATTCACCAGGCTGATACCTGGAATGGCGGGAATGACCTACGAAGAGAGATTAAATAGTTTGGGCTTGTACTCACTGGAGTTTAGAAGATTGAGAGGGGATCTCATCGAAACATATAAAATTATGGCAGGCCTGGACAGGCTGAATTCAGAGAGAATGTTTCCAATGGCCGGGGAGCACAGAACCAGGGGCCACAGTCTAAAAATAGCGGGCAAATCATTTAAAACAGAGATGAGGAAGAATTTCTTCACTCAAAGAGTGGTGAGCCTGTGGAATTCCCTGCCACAGAGGGCTGTGAAGGCTAATTCAATAAATATTTTCAAGAGAGAATTGGATATATTTCTGAAGGCTAAGGGGATTAAGGGTTACGGAGAAAAGGCGGGGACGGGGTACTGAACTGGTAAGATCAGCTATGATCTCAGACGAAGATCAGCCATGATCTCATTGAATGGCGGAGCAGGCTCGAAGGGCCGAATGGCCTACTCCTGTTCCTATCTCTATGTATCTATGTACCTCCTGCTCCAGACTGGTCTCTCGCAACTCCTGCTCCAGACTGGTCTCTCAGACCTCCTGCTCCAGGCTGGTCACTCACAACTCCTGCACCAGACTGGTCACTCACACCTCCTGATGTAGTCTGGTCACTCACACCTCCTGCACCAGACTGGTCACTCACTCCTCGTGCTCCAGACTGGCATTCAGACCTCCTGCTCCAGACTGGTCACTCACACCTCCTGCTCCAGACTGGTCACTCACACCTCCTGCTCAACACTGGTCTCGCACACCTCCTGCTCCAGACTGGTCACTCACAAATCCTGCTCCAGACTGGTCTCACACCTCCTGCTCCAGATTGGTCACTCAGACCTCCTGCTCCAGACTGGACTCTCACACCTCCTGATCCAGTCTGGTCACTCACACCTCCTGCACTAGACTGGTCACTCACACCTCCTGCTCCAGACTGATCACTCACACCTCCTGCTCCAGACTGGTCACTCAGATCTCCTGCAGCAGACGGGTCTCTCAGACCTCCTGCTGCAGACTGGTCTATCACACCTCCTGATCCAGACTGTTCTCTCAAACCTCCTGCCCCAGACTGGTCTCTCACACCTCCTGCTCCAGACTGGTCTCTCAGATGTCCTGTTCCAGACTCGTTTCTCAGACCTCCTGCTCCAGACTGGTAACTCATACCTCCTGCTCTAGACTGGTCACTCAGATGTCCTGTTCCAGACTCGTTTCTCAGGCCTCCTGCTCCAGACTGGTCACTCAGTCCTCCTGCTCCAGACTGGTCTCTCAGACCTCCTGCTCCAGACTGGTCTCTCAGACCTCCTGCTCCAGACTGGTCTCTCACACCTCCTGCTCCAGTCTGGTCTCTCTCACCTCCTGCTCCAGACTGGTCCCTCTCACCTCCTGCTCCAGACTGGTCTCTCACACCTCCTGCTCCAGTCTGGTCTCTCTCACCTCCTGCTCCAGACTGGTCTCTCACACCTCCTGCTCCAGTCTGGTCTCTCTCACCTCCTGCTCCAGACTGGTCTCTCAGACGTCCTGCTCCAGACTGGTCTCTCACACCTCCTGCTCCAGTCTGGTCACTCAGACCTCCTGCTCCAGACAGGTCACTCAGACCTCCTGCTCCAGACTGGCACTCAGACCTCCTGCTCCAGACTGGTCACTCAGACCTCCTGCTCCAGACTGGTCACTTACATCTCCTGCAACAGACGGGTCTATTAGACCTCCTGCTCCAGACTTGTGTCTCACACCTCCTGCTCCAGACTGGTCACTCACGCCTCCTGCTCCAGACTGGTCACTCACTGCTCCTGCTCCAGACTGGTCTCTCACACCTCCTGCTCCAGACTGGTCACTCACACCTCCTGCCCCAGACTGGTCACTCACACCCCCTGCACTAGAATGGTCACTCACACCTCCTGCTCCAGACTGGTCTCTCACACCTCCTGCTCTAGACTAGTCTCACACCGCCTGCTCCAGACTGGTCTCTCACACCTCCTGCTCTAGACTAGTCTCTCACACCTCCTGCTCCAGAATGGTCTCTCACACCTCCTGCTCCAGACTGGTCTCTCACACCTCCGGCTCCAGACTGGTCTCTCAGATGTCCTGTTCCAGACTCGTTTCTCAGGCCTCCTGCTCCAGACTGGTCTTTCACACCTCCTCCTCTAGACTGGTCTCTCACATCTCCTGCACCAGACTGGTCTCTCAGACCTCCTGCTCCAGACTGGTGTCTCACACCACCTGCTCCAGACTTGCCACTCACATCTGCTGTTCCAGACTGTTCTCCAACATGTCCGGGTTCAGATGGGTCTCTCACACCTCCTGCTCCAGACTGGTCTCTCACACCTCCCGCTCCAGACTGGTCTCTCACACCTCCTGCTACAGACTGGTCACTCGCAACACCTGGTCCAGACTGGTTACTGAGACCTCCTGCTCCAGACTGATCACTCACACCACCTGCTCCAGGCTAGTCACTCAGGCTGCATGCTCCAGACTGCTCTCACCTCCTGCTCCAGACTGGTCACTCAGACCTCCTACTCCAGTCTGGTCTCTCGCAACTCCTGCTCCATTCTGGTCACTGAGACCTCCTGCTCCAGACTAGTTACTCAGACTTCCTGCTCCAGACTGGTCACCCAGACTTCCTGCTCCTGACTGGTCACTCACGGTTCCTGCTCCAGACTCGTCTCTTACACCTCCTGCTCCAGATTGGTCACTCAGACCTCCTGCTCTAGTCTCGTCACTCACACCTCCTGCACCACACTGCTCACTCACAACTCCTGTACCAGACTGCTCTCCCACACATCCTGCTCAAGACTGGTCTCTCATACCTCCTGCACCAGACTGGTCTATCACAACTCTTGCTCCAGACTGGTCACTCAGACCTCCTGGTCCAGACTGGTCTCTCACACCTTCTGCTCCAGACTGGCCTCTCCCACCTCCTGCACCAGACTGGCCTCTCACACCTCCTGCAACAGGCTGGTCTCTCAGACCTCCTACTCCAGACTTGTGTCTCACACCTCCTGATCCAGAATGGTCACTCACACCTCCTGCTCTAGACTGGTCACTCACACCTCCTGCTCTAGACTGGTCACTCACACCTCCTGCTCCAGACTGGTCTCTCAGACCTCCTGCTCCAGACTGGTCACTCACACCTCCTGCTCCAGACTGGTCACACACACTACCTGCTCGAGACTGGTCTCTTAGACCTCCCGCTCCAGACTGGTCTCTCACACCTCCTGCTCCAGATTAGTCACAGAACTCCTGCTCCAGATTGATCACTCAGGCCGCCTGCTCCAGACTGGCCTCTCACACATCCTGCTCCATACAGGTCACACAGACCGCCCGCTCCAGACTGGTGTCTCACACTTCCTGCTCTACTCTGGTCACTTCACACCTCTTGCTCCAGACTGGTCTCTCACACCTCCTGCTCCAGACTTCTCCCTCAGACATCCTGCTCCAGACTGGTCTCTCAAATCTCCTGCACCAGACTTTTCTCTCACACCTACTGCTCCAGACTGGTCTCTCACAACTCCTTCTCCAGACAGGTCTCTCAGACCACCTGCACCAGACTGGGCTCCCAGACCACCTGCATCAGACTTCTCTCTCAGACGTCCTGCTCCAGACAGGTCTCTCACACCCCCTGCACCAGACTGGTCTCTCAGACCTCCTGCTCCAGACTGGTCTCTCGCACCTCCTGCTCCAGACTGGAGACTCACACCTCCTGCTCCAGACTGGTCTCTCACACCTCTTGGTCCAGACTTCTCTCTCAGACCTCCTGTTCCAGACTGGTCCCTCAGACCTCCTGCATCAGACTGGTCACTCACACCTCCTGTTCCTGACTGGTCACTCAGACCTCCTGCTCCAGACTGGTCCCTCAGACCTCCTGCATCAGACTGGTCACTCACACCTCCTGTTCCTGACTGGTCACTCACACCTCCTGCTCCAGACTGGTCACTCACACCTCCTGCTCCAGACTGGTCACTCAGGCCTCCTGCGCCAGACTGGTCACTCAGGCCTCCTGCTCCAGACTGGTCTCACACACCTCCTGCTCCAGACTGGGCTCTCACACCTCCTGCTCCAGACTGGTCACTCACAACTCTTGCTCCAGACTGGTCACTCACACCTCCTGCTCCAGACTGGTCACTCACACCTCCTGCTCCAGACTGGTCTCTCAGACCTTCTGCTCCAGACTGGTCACTCACACCTCCTGCTCCAGACTGGTCACTCACACCTCCTGCTCCAGACTGGTCACTCAGGCCTCCTGCTCCAGACTGGTCACTCACACCTCCTGCTCCAGACTGGTCTCACACACCTCCTGCTCCAGACTGGGCTCTCACACCTCCTGCTCCAGACTGGTCACTCACAACTCTTGCTCCAGACTGGTCACTCACACCTCCTGCTCCAGACTGGTCACTCACACCTCCTGCTCCAGACTGGTCTCTCAGACCTTCTGCTCCAGACTGGTCACTCACACCACCTGCTCTAGACTGGTCACTGAGACCTCCTGCTCCAGACTGGCCTCTCACACATCCTGCTCCATACTGGTCACACAGACCGCCCGCTCCAGACTGGTGTCTCACACCACCTGCTCCAGACTGGTCACTCAGACCTCCTGCTCCAGACTGATCTCTCAGACCTACTGCTCCAGACTGGTCTCTCACAACTCCTTCTCCAGACTTCTCTCTCAGACATCCTGCACCAGACTTTTCTCTCACACCTCCTGCTCCAGACTGGTCACTCACACCTCCTGCTCCAGACTGGTCTCTCACGCCTCCTGCTCCAGACTGGTCACTCACACCTCCTGCTCCAGACTGGTCTCACACACCTCCTGCTCCAGACTGGTCACTCACACCTCCTGCTCCAGACTGGTCACTCACACCTCCTGCTCCAGACTGGTCACTCAGACCTCCTGCTCCAGACTGGTCTCACACACCTCCTGCTCCAGACTGGTCTCTCAGACCTTCTGCTCCAGACTGGTCTCTCAGACCTTCTGCTCCAGACTGGTCACTCACACCACCTGCTCTAGACTGGTCACTGAGACCTCCTGCTCCAGACTGGTCTCTCAGACCTACTGCTCCAGACTGGTCACACACACTAGCTGCTCGAGACTGGTCTCTCAGACCTCCTGCTCCAGACTGGTCTCTCAAACCTCCTACACCAGAATGGTCACTCAGACCTCCTGCTACTGACTGGTCACTTCACACCTCCTGCACCAGACTGGTCACTCACACCACCTGTTCCTGACTGGTCACTCAGACCTCCTGCTCCAGACTGGTCTCTCACACCTCCTGCTCCAGACTGGTCTCTCACACCTCCTGCTCCAGACTGGTCACTCACACCACCTGCTCCAGACTGGTCACTCAGACCTCCTGCTCCAGACTGGTCTCTCAGACCTCCTGCTCCAGACTGGTCACTCACACCTCCTGCTCCAGACTGGTCTCTCAGACCTCCTGCTCCAGACTGGTCTCTCAGACCTCCTGCTCCAGACTGGTCTCTCACACCTCCTGCTCCAGACTGGTCTCTCACACCTCCTGCTCCAGACTGGTCTCTCAGACCTCCTGCTCCAGACTGGTCACTCACACCTCCTGCTCCAGACTGGTCACTCACACCCCCTGCTCCAAACTGGTCACTCAGACCCCCTGCTCCAGACTGGTCTCTCACGCCTCCTGCTCCAGACTGGTCACTCACACCTCCTGCTCCAGACTGGTCACTCAGACCACCTATTCCAGACTGGTCACTCAGACCTCCTGCTCCAAACGTGTCTCTCTCGCCTCCTGCTCCAGACTGGTCACTCACACCTCCTGCTCCAGACTGGTCTCACACACCTCCTGCTCCAGACTGGGCTCTCAGACCACCTGCACCAGACTGGTCACTCATACCTCCTGCTCCTGACTGGTCACTTAGACCGCCTGCTCCAGACTGGTCTCGCACTCCTACTCCGGACTTCTCCCTCACACCTCCTGCTCCAGTCTGGTCTCTCAGACCTCCTGCTCCAGACTGGTCACTCACACCACCTGCTCCAGACTGGTCACTCAGCGCTCCTGCTCCAGCCTGGCCTCTCACACCTTCTGCTGCAGACTTGTCACTTACACCTCCTGCTTCATTCTGGTCACTCAGACGTCCTGCTCCAGACTGGTCACTCAGTCCTTCTGCTCCAGACAGGTCTCTCACACCTCCTGCTCCAGTCTGGTCTCTCACACCTCCTGCTCCAGACTGGTCACTCAGACCTCCTGCTCCAGACTGGTCTCTCACACCTCCTGCTCCAGACTGGTCACTCAGACCTCCTGCTCCAGTCTGGTCTCTCACACCTCCTACTCCAGACTGGTCTCTCACACCTCCTGCTCCAGACTGGTCACTCAGACCTCCTGCTCCAGACTGGTCACTCACACCTCCTGCACCAGACTTCTCTCTCAGACCTCCTGCTCCAGACTGGTCTCTCACACCTCCTGCTCCAGACTGGCCTCTCAGAACTCCTGCTCCAGACTGGTCTCTCACACCTCCTGCTCCAGACAGGCCTCTCAGAACTCCTGCTCCAGACTGGTCTCTCACACCTCCTGCTCCAGACAGGCCTCTCAGAACTCCTGCTCCAGACTGGTCACTTTCACCTCCTGCTGTATTCTGGTCACTCAGACGTCCTGCTCCAGACTGGTCTCTCACCCCCCCACTCCAGACTGGTCACTTAGACTTTTTGCACCAAGATTGGTCGCTAACCAGGTCAACGAAGTGGATAACCATTGATTTCAGGAAATAATCTAAGGGTAATAATGTCCACATCTTTAAAACACAAGTGTTTTAAAAAAGTTGAGGCACTTCAGCGCCAATCTCACAAGGGAACATTAGAGCTGAGCGTGTTAGTGCTCAGACATGGGGACATTAGATGGGAGTATCAGTGCTCACAGACAGGGTGACACTGGCCCTGAAATTGTGGTGTGTATGACGGTGTACTCTCAGGTTACACCGTCGTATTCCCTTTGGAATGCCCCGCAAGTTTGGGATTTCCACACGCGCTCATGCATGCGTGAAATCTGGAACTTGCGGCCTGTCAAAGTATGCGTTTACAGGCCATCCACGGGGGCCACAAAAAAGCAATTGCTGGTGCAGAGTTGGGCTATTTGCTTGGCGACTGGCCAGCAATTGCCCATGTAAGTCTTACTGTTGATTCAGGCAGGCACAGGGCCTGTTTGCATCAGCATAAGGGGATATCTAAGGCTTTAATTAAACATTTTCATTTCCTAAATTAGGCACATACACTCTATTAAATGAGTTTAGGCGAATATTGGCCTGGATCACTGTGTTAATGATGTATAAAATTATCAAAAAATTAAATTTTTTATTGAGTTTGGAGGAATGAAGGTAATTATGAATAAAATTACAATTCTGTTAATTGTATAATTATTACATTTTGGAATTCCATTGCAACGCATTAGGGGATTCCCTTTGTAATTGATTGAAATGGAATTCAGCTTACAGATTGGAGAACCAGGCCCATGTGATCCCAGGTACACTTCCGCACTGACTGCATCCCTGGGTTCTGTGGGCCATTACGCTGCCCTCCGCCTCGAGGCCTGAGATCGCAAGTTTTCGCAGCCTGGCCGCCAGCAGGTACTTTCGTAATTGTTTCGTGGGTCGAAGACATACTCCGGAGCTATGCCTCCGACCGCAATTTCTAGCCCACTATATGAGAATGTCAGTGCTCACAGACATGGTGACATTAGATGAGAGTGTCAGTGCTCAGACAGGGTGGCTTGAGATGGGACTGTCACTGCTCACATAGGAACAGGAGTAGGCCATTTACTCCCTCGAGCCTGTTCCGCCATTCAATTAGATCATGGCTGATCTGTATCTTATCTCCATCTACCCCCACCCCGCTTGGTTCTGTAACCCTTAATACCCTTGCCGTACAAAAATCTATCAATCTGTTTAGAAATTTTCAATGGATGTAGTCTCAACAGCTTTTTGGGGAGAGAGTTCCAGATTTCCACGACCCTTTGTGTGAAGAAACATCACCCCTGTCTTAGTATTAACAATCAATTCCCATTTCAAAAGCTTGTGTGGTGTTTACAACTTGTATTAACAACTGATCTTATCTCAAAGGCCTGTGTTCTGTTTGCAGCCTGTGTCGTTGAGGCTTTTAGATTTTTAAACCCAGTTTTCATGTTTTAATAATATTAGAAATCTGTTCATAGGATGGTCTATCTCTTGGAATATGGCTATTTCCTTTACACTCCCCTCTTGACCAAAAGATGAGCTCCTAACATCAGGGCAGAGTTTGGTCAATGATACTAATAAGGTTACAATAACATATTAATTTCACGAGATGCACAATCATGTGCTACATGAAAATTCCTTTTAAGTCATCCTAGGACAATGTTTTGCCTTATTTTAAATTGAACACAATTTAAAAGGATGTTAAGTACATAGTCATGCAATGAGCAAAACAACATGTACTTAGAATGTCCAATCGGCAGATGTACGTTCCTTAGAGATGAGTTATTCATACGAGTCAAAGAAATGTCAGTTGAAACTAATTGTAGCTTGACACGCTGTTCCTTCAATCTGGCGTGTGTACAAATGCGTGTTGTCGAAAAGATCTTGCCAGGCACTCAGTTGATTCCTTCTTTATCCGCGGTGTCCTCCTCCTTCGCTGAAATAACTTATAGATCTTTCCTTGTTTCGGTTGTTGCTTTTCGCAAATCCAATTCCTGATGCGTTGCCAAACAACGTGTGGAAGAGCCGGTGACACCGTCTGAATGACCGTCGTCAGTAATTCAATCGCATTCATTTCCTGTGTCATGCTCCAAGCTGGGTCTTGAAAGACAGTGTACCCTAAAACTCCATATTATCTGATGTATGGGGACACTGTCCCTGATGCTGATGTGGGCACATTATTGAGTGATAACTGTACTTCCGGAATGATGGTGGTCCACTTATTCCCCCTGATTCTCAACAGTTTGACCAATAGCTTTTTTACTTCCTGGTTTTTACGTTCCACCAGCCCCGCTGATTGCAGATGACGTGGCATGCTGTGCTCTAACCTTTGTTCGCAGTAGTCTTTGAAGACCTTAGATACAAAGACTCCGCCTTTATCGGAGTGTAAGACTTTGGGTGCACCAGCTACAGTAATTATATCAGAAATAGCCCTGGCAAGTGCATTTTCCGAAACAGTTTTTGTGGGGACCAGCCAGCAGAAGGAAGTGCATCCATCTACACAAACAAGAACATGTCTATATCCCAAAGATGGGGGAAGTGGTCCAATAAAGTCAATAAAGAATTTTTCCATTGGCTCATCAGCTTTCACAGGAGCCAATGGCGGTGGCTTAATTAGTGATGACTTATTGGTTAAATAGCATGGCTCACAATTTGCCACGTATGTTTTACAGGCTTTAAGCATGCCTGGCCACCAATATAAGGGGGTCAATTTGCAGAATGTTGTTCTGGCACCACAATGTGCTTGACTTATGCCCTTGTGAGCTTCTTTTACAAGCTGTTCTCGTTTGTGTCTCGGGGTACCTCTCGGTTTCCTTTGGGCAACTTAACTAGTACAATACCCGTAGGGGTTTCCGAGTAAAAGTACTTTGGTGGATATCCTGGTGGATTCTCTTTTGTCGGGTCTAATAGCTGAATCAGTTCCTCATCCTGATTAGCTGCCCATTCTGCCCTTGTGATTACACTAACATTGGCAGACCCCTCTCAAGGAGGTGTCATGCAGACCAAACGTTTTGCTTGATCGTCTGCAAGGCTGTTTCCTTTTGAGTGTACTGTTCCAGTGGTCTGCCCGTTTACATCAATCACCTGACACTTCTTTTTCTCCATTCTCGAACGGAGAATATCTTCCCACAGTGTGGGTTTAATAAGGTCTGCTTTCTCTAAAGCATACCGTAATGCCAAGGAGTATAGACAATAATTCTTCTGGATAAAAAGAATAGGAATATCGAAAAGTCCCTACTACATCTCTGTTAGTTATCTTGATAATCATTTAGAGCACCCTCACAGGCAAGTTTGAGGGCTGTATTTTGATATTGATTGGCCAGGCAACCATGGACTCTGTCCCAATTATCCCGTGTAAGTACTTTGCCTAATCTGTAGGCAGCTACCACCCCTTTAGTTGTGGCTGTATTAGTGAGTATTTCCTTGATGGAACCCATTACATGCCCTCCCTGAGTCGCCGTGAGAACATAAGCGTATATTTGAACCCAGTTGTTGCACTGGTTTAATGGGGGTATTAAGTCTGAACTTAATATCATTTGCAGTAGTTGCCTCAGGTGTTGGGCATTCCAATCTTGGCAACAAGTTTCCAATTTATCAAGTTAGTTAGAATCCAGCAGGTTTTTTCCTGGCTGGTGTTTCCCAGTCTACCACACATTGTGTAGATAGCGCTCAGGTTTACTTGACATGGGGTGCAATTTGTGGTTACTGGGGTTGGTTTATTGGACCATTAATCATTGCGCCTCCAGCATTTAGGTAAGAGTGAGCTAGTTCCTGTCGGCATTGATTATAATGGATTCTAAGCTGTCTATAGTTTTCTCGAAGATTGTTGTCATTTATTTCATCATGAGTTTGCCACCTTAACCGGAATCCATGGCCCCCAGGAACATAGGCTGCTCCGGGTCCTGCTATTCGGCCATGGTTGCCACCACCTTGTTGGGCACCGTTCATTAGGCCTCCCAATTGTGCAGGTGTGCACCTTATCATTAAGGAATTTAGTGGATTTGGAGTATTTGTTTGATTATCCCACAGGATATTCTGTATCCCCTGGTTCTGGTGATCAACATTAATCGTGCCATGAGTTCTAATGGCTCCTTCGACATCAAAGCCTTCTATTTCAAAAATTATCACTTGGTTTTGTGAAGGTACAGGGATAGGATTATTTCCCCTAATAAAGCAATTGTTTGAATTTTCTAATAAAAAGACTTGGCCAATTCCAACAGGGTTTGACATTTCTTCAGGACCTAACCTCGGTTAGGGTTTAATATGAACTTTATAAGAAATTTCTAGACCTCAATGGTATATTAAGGGAGTTCTGATTTAAGTTCTACAAGGCCTGATCAGGGTCTTGTCGTCTCTATAGACATAAATCTGGGTCTTAGTACCACTGTCAGTAAAACACTCCTTCTATACTTAATAATCTACAAGATGGATATAAATATAAATATAAGTATAGGTTCTGTATCAACTCGTTTACACAGACGTTGGGTGAAGGGATAATTATTAGTCCTAGCCCTTTTCGGGCTACCCCAGATCAGGCATATTCCCCAGGCGTTCACTTTCAACTAAAGTTAGAGATAGCCGAATTCGAAAAGATGCTTAATTGGGTCTAAAGGTCCAGGCTATCTCTCTCTAAAGGAAAGGAATGACGTAAAGATGTTACCATCCTCCAGATAGCACTTTTAATCAGTTTAACTAGACTGTAACCTTCCGGATATTATAGGGTCTGGAACCCCCCCCCCCCCCAGAATTCTGCAACTCCTTACAAAAGAGTGTACAGAAATTGAGTTCACGAGTTTGATACTGAAATATTACTTAAATAAATCTATATATTTTTGGAGTTGTCTCAAGAGCTGACATACAGTTAACAGTTGTTGAGTCAATCGCAACTTTAACAGTTCAAAATACAAATAGCTCACATTTCTTATTCTCAGAGATCCTTATTTTCAAATCTTAACTTCATACATTTTTACATTTCTATTATTCTTAATCCAGAATATCCACCAAAATCAAATTAAAAGTACCTTTTTGATCCCCGAGACTCAAAGAATTAAAAACTTAGAGCGTGCCTCTGAAGTTGAGAATCACTTGCCCTTCCCAGCAACTTCTGACTTTCCATCTGAAAAGCTCTGTTTATCCTTTGAAGTTTTCTGCTGATGTAAGTTAATTATCTCTAGTCATTCTCTGTTGAATTCTTTCTATTCTTACTGTCAATTCAACTGTTAGCTTGCAGATTTCTGTCTGTTGTTTAGGTGTTTCAAAACGTATCATAAAATGGCTACAACAAATTTATCTCTTTGATGTCATTTTTATCGAAGGTCTTCCATTCAATTTCTAAATCACCGCTGCGGTTTGAAAGCAGACGTCGTGTCTACTAACTATTCCATTTTCAATACAAAAACCATGTGATTGCTTGGTGTCATCTATTGAAGTCATATTTTCAAAATGTTCTGTTTGTACCTTTTACAACATGGGTGTTTGTTTTCCTAGCCATCTTAGTTGGTTATATTATTGACTTATGTTTCCTGTCTTTCATTTGATGTTACTTTTATCAAAGGCGCATGGTTTTTTAATATTCTGTGTTTCTGTTCGAAGTGTCAGTTTTTAACACTTTACTTGGGCATTGCTATTGTGTTGGTCCCAAACTGCAGACATTCTGGAAGCTGCAACTTGCTGTTTCAATAAGGCCATTGTCTTAGTATTAACAATCAATTCCCATTTCAAAAGCTTGTGTAGTGTTTACAACTTGTATTAACAACTGATCTTATCTCAAAGGCCTGTGTTCTATTTGCAGCCTGTGTCGTTGAGGCTTTTAGATTTTTAAACCCAGTTTTCATGTTTTAATATCAGAAATCTGTTTATAAGATGGTGTATCTCTTGGAATATGGCTATTTCCTTTACACCTGAACGGTCTAGCTCTAATTTTAAGGTTTTGCCCCCTTTTTCTGCTACCATCAGTGGGAGAGCATTTTGATGGTAGTGATCATAATTCAGCTAGATTTAGCATAGTTATGGAAAAGAACAAAGATAGACCAGGAGTAAAAGGCCAATTTGACTTAGCAGAGATGTGATTTAGCAAAAGTGGACTGGAAACAGTTACTTGAAGGTAAATCAATGTCAGAGCAGTGGGAGGCATTCAAGTAGGAGATGGTGAGGGTTCAGAGCAAATATATTCCCACAAAGAAAAAGGGTGGGACTCCCAAATCTAGAGCCCCCTGGATGTCAAGGGGCATACAGGGTAGGATAAGGCAAAAAGGGAAGCTTATTTCAGATACCAAGAGCTAAATACTGCAGAAAGCCTAGAGGAGTATAGAAAGTGCAAGGGTGAAATTAAAAAGGAAATTAGGAAAGCACAGAGTGGGCATGAAAAAATATTGGCAAGTAAAAGCAAGGAAAACCCAAAGATGTTATAAAAATACATAAAGAGCAAGAGGATAACTAAAGAAAGAGTAATGCCTATTAGAGACTAAAAAGGTAACTTATCTGTGGAGGCAGAAGACGTAGGTATGGTTCTTCATGAATACTTTGGGCTCGATTTTGCCAGGCCCGAGGAGGCGGGATTGGAGGCGTGTGAGGTGTTAAAATCGCAAAAACTGGCGGGCGGGCCCGATCCCGCCTCGAGCAATTTTCCCGCATGTGAGTTTTCTGAACCCGTCTCCATCCTGCCTCCAAGAGGCGGGATAGGCCCTTAAGGCCCTTAACAACCAGTTAAGTGCCTCTATAATCCCATTTTGAGAGGCCTTTCTGATTTTAACAGTTTTCCCACATGCTGCTCGCCTCCTCTGAAACACGCCAGTGAAACCTGGCGGCAGCACAAGTGGATTGCTTACTAACAGCTGCAGCTCCACCATTAAAAAGGAGTTTTCACCAATCATCATTTGCAGGTGGCAGAACTTTGTTGTCTCAGATGTGGGGGATCTTTTAACAGGCCTACTCAGTGTTGTGGAAGTTTGGAGCCCGACACCCATCTCCAGTGTGACCTCCTGGGAACCCCTCTCGCCACCTTGTATGAGCGCTTCCTCTACTGAGGTATATACCAGAAGAATGGGAACCATTTATTTCCTTTCCTCCTGGACATCTGATTCGGACGAAGACCAGCCACGGCAGCAGCAGAACCCTGAACAGCAGCACCAACTGCAGGAGCAACAGCAGGAGCTCCAAGCTGCTGTTCATCCACCTAAAGCTGCACAGGCCAGAAGGTGCCAGCGCGCAACCACATTGCTGGCTGGGATGCAAGGGACGCACTCATCTTGGCTAGATTTGCTTAGCCTGCACAATCAAACACTTTTGCCTCGCACATTCTTATCAGACCATCGACATTGGCCAAGGACCTGCGGATTCCTATCACTCTGACCACCGTACTGACAATTGCAAGTTGCCCTAAGCCCTCAATGTGGAAGTCCCATTTGTGAAATGACACACACCACAACTGCAACAGCTTGCCATCAGAATTTTTAATGGCAATAACCAATTGATGGCATTTCAAAATTAAACATAACATTACACCCAAGTGACTACCCTTGTGACTACTTGTGCATTATCTTCCTCTTATGCGTGCTCCTACGTGGTGCTTCCCCTGTGGCTTCAGCAGATGTGGAGGCCCCTTGCTCACTTTCCTGCTGCTCCTGTCTCGACACCTTTGGCGGGCGTCCTCTGGGGTTGCGAACCTGTGAGGGCTCGGCAACAGTCTGCTGCTCCTACGGCTGTGCAGGGGTTGAGACGCCGATCTCAGTTGGGTGGGGACTCTGGTGGGGCTCTGACCGAGGGCTTTGCAATGGCATGGTCGCGTGAGCGCTTGGAGAGGAGCCCCCACTTCCTTCTTCTCTGCCACCAATATCCCTCTCATGGGTCAGCTCCACTTCAGAGCTAGCAAGTGACTTGACAGCACCTTGCTGCACTTCAGGCGGGCCATGAGGACCCGTTTCTGTACTGGAAGTCCTACTCCCACGGACTTGCATGAATGTCTGGTTTGTATGCTCAATAGCTGACCATCGCTCCTCAAGAGATGTCAGTCTATTGTGAACAATGACCATGTTTTCACGACCCTGGCGACTAAGCTCCTCCATGGCAGTAGCCATCCTCTCCTCTACAGTAGCCATCCTTTCCACGGAGGTTGCCATCCTTTCTGTGGTGATGCGTTCATGCGCCAACGCCTCTACAAAGGCTCTGCTCATGTTAGCGATGGACTCCTCCATTCGCTCCACAGTCACAGCGACCCTGGAGACAAAACCTGCCAGAGACTCCTGCACCTGTTCCTGGAGCTCCAGCACCGTTGTCCTTCTGGATGGACCCGGAGGCACTGGGTCGACATGCAGCGGAGCCGAGCTGGCAGAGTTCTGCGCCCTCCGACTAGGACTCTCCACTGCTGTCCCTGTCTCCACCATCTGCTGATGCTCACTTGTGAGCTGTGATACACCAGGTGACAACACTACTCTATCTTGCGAAGGTCCCACCGAGGTGTGAGTGTCTGCGCTGGTGGAGGGTGCGCTTAATTCTGCTGACGGAGCGCCCTCAGAGGTTGCAGCTTCCTCTGAGGAGTCTGGAAGCTCAGGCTCTTCCTCCTGGACAGTGGGGACGGGGGCTCTCGATGGTCCTATGGGGGAGTAAAGGAAAGAGTCAGAGATGTGAGGCCAAGGTTACATTCACATGGAATATTGCAGATGATCAAAAGTCAATCTGTTAGAGCATCAGATTTATTATCAGTGACTCATGCAATGTCAATGAGAGAGATGATAAACTATTCTGTCACCAGCTTGCTCTGATGCACCAGTCTGTCCGTCCCCCACTTGCGCATCCTCCTCCACTCCCACAATCTCCAGGGCCACCTCCTACCAGGGGGTGAGCTGGGCTACTGAGGATGGCCCTCCTCCTGTCCTCGCTCTTTCCCTCTTATTGTGAGCTCTCTTTTCCTGCAATGAGGGAGACAAGTGGAGTTTGAGTGAGATTGAACGAATGAGTGTAGAGAATCCATATCATTGATGGTTAGAAGGAGGCAAAGATGGAGTGAGGTGGCAAGACCAAGGGCCCTCCCTGTGTGTTGTCAGTTGTTTTCATAGCATCACAGCGATAGGGAGTGTGAGGGCTGCATAGTCAAATAGTTAGGTGAATGTGACCATAGAGGGAGAGGGAATGGGTAAGGGTGCAGGGATATCAGTGTCAAGTGGAATGTGGAGGAAGAGGTTGTCAAAGCTGAGTGCTGGTGAGGAGAGGCAATGGGGATCAGATTGAGGGTGATGGGATAGTCATACTCACTTTTCCAGTGCGCAGGTCATAAAACCTCTTCCTGCACTGCAGCCAGGTTCTGCGGCACATAGACAAAGAGTTGACCTCCTGGGCCACTTGCATCCACATAGCTTTCGTCTGCTGGGGAGGCTTCTTCCTCCCTGAGGAAGGGAAGAGCACCTCCTTATTTCCTCTTGCTCCCTCCACCAGAGTTTGCAGGGCGGTGTCAGAACCTTGGTGCAGACTTTCGCCTACTGCTGGACATATTGGCTGGAGGAATCTATCACATCAAAGGGCATAAGGTTTGCAGTCTGCAGAAGAAGCAAGGCTGCTTGCAGGCCTTAAATCAACCAGCACTGATGACATCATCGGAGGCAACTTTCAGGATGGAAAGACTAAGTGGGCCAGGAGTTCCCACACACTGGAAATCAATTGCCCAATTAGGTGAAAATCACATACTTTACCCACATCAAATTGGAGTCGGGTGGCTAACACGAAAAGTGGCTGACACGCCCCCAGCCCGCCCCAATGGCAAAATCGAGCCCTTTGTGTCTGTCTTCACAAAAGAGAGGGACGATGCAGACATTGTAGTTGAGGAGGAGTGTGAAATATTAGATGAACATAGCCAGAGAGGAAATATTAAGGGGTTTAGCATCTTTGAAAGTAGATAAATCGTGAGGCCCGGATGTAATGTATCCCAAGCTGTTAAAAGAAGCAAGGGAGGAAATAGTGGAGGCTGTGACCATCATTTTCCAATCCTCTCTGGCTACAGGTGTGGTGCCGGAGGACCGGAGGACTGTTAACGTTGTACCGTTGTTTAAAAAGGGAGAAAGGGATAGGCCGAGTAATTACAGGCTAGTCAGCCTAACCTCGGTGGTGGGCAAATTATTGGAAAAAATTCTGAGGGACCGTATTAATCCTCATTTAGAAAGGCATGGATTAATCAAGGACAGTCAGCATGGATTTGTTAAGGGAAAGTCGTGTCTGACTGACTTGATTGAATTTTTTGAGGAGGTAACGAGGAGGGTCGATGAGGGTAGCACGTTTGATGTAGTCTACATGGAATTTAGCAAGGCTTTTGACAAAGTCCCACATGGAAGACTGGTCAGAAAAGTAAAAGCCCATGGGATCCAAGGGAAAGTGGCAAGTGTTACGTCCGTGTATAATAAGAAATGGACTGCGGAGAACGGTACAATAGGTGTTTACTCAACGTGGCTCAAACTGCAACTGATCGGTACAGATTACTACTCAACGTTATATACAGGTGTGGTCACTGCCGGTACTACAGTATACATGAGCTGTAAAAAGTAGTTCCCCCCCTTAAAGGTACATACATTACAATTCCTCCCCTTTTAGATTAACAGTACCATAACACTCATTTAACAATTAAATATCAAACTAATTACAATTAACACTTTTAACATGCAACATTAGCTGAAAATAGTCTATTTATAAATTCAGTCTTGGGGGGGGGGGCTTCCTGATCGTTTCTGGATAGCGCCTTTCCCGAGTGTCTTGCTCTTGGTGCGGAGGCGATTCTGGCCCCCTGTCGTCGGTTGGTTCATCAGCTTCCGATGCTACTGTTTCTGGGGTAGATGCTACCTGTACATCGGGTTCATCACCAGGTACGTATGGGCGAGGCATGGGGTTGACTTGTTCCTGTGACTCTAGGATCTGGTCAGCATGGCATCTCACGATGCTCTCCCCAATGTCCACTGTGTACATGAGTGGGCCCTGCCGTGTGCATATATCGTTCCTGGCTGCCATTTTTCTTTTCGGTAGTCGCGGGCCAAGACTGGTTGCCCTACATTGAAGCTCCTTGTTGGCTTCTCATGGATGTGCTGGAATTGCTTACTCTCAACATCTCTTCGTACGTTTGGTCTGAGCAAATCCAGGCGAGATCTTAACCTTCAGTTAAAGAACATCATGGCCGGGGCCTGGTTGGTGACTGCATGTGTCGCATTCCGGTAGGCGAACAGGAAATTGTCCACCTTGTGCTGCAGCGGAATGTTGTCATTGTACATAGCCTTTATTGCCTACTTAAAGGTTTGTACAAACCTCTCAGCCAATCCATTTGTGGCTGTATGATACGGGGCGGATGTGTAATGCCTTACCCCATTCTTTTTCAAGAACCTCCGGAACTCTTCGGACACAAACTGTGGTCCGTTCTCGGAGCAAATCTGTTCTGGCAAGCCATTCCTGGCAAAAATGGTCCGTAGGACTGCAATAGTTTTCTCCGTGGTGGTGGAGGACATTTTGATGACCTCAGGCCATTTTGAGTGCGCATCAACGGCTATTAAAAACATCGAGTCCATGAATGGACCAGCAAAATCAATATGCACCCATTGCCATGGAGATGGGGGCCACTCCCATGGGTGTAGAGGGGCCTGTGGTGGTGCATTTTGGACTTTCTGGCATCCTGAGCAGCTCTTGGTCAGGTCCTCGATTTGTTTATCGATTCCCGGACACCACACATAAGCCCTGGCTAGGCTTTTTATTTTTACCCCTCCCAGATGACCCTCATGAAGCTCATTGAGCACTCTATCCCTTAACTTGGGTGGAATTACCACTCGGGATCCACACATCAAGGTCCCCCGGCACACTGACAGCTGTTCTCTCCTTGTCGAGAATGCTGGCAACAGTGAGTCGCCATGTGCTGGCCATCCCTTCACCGTCAAATCATATACCCGAGACAGTATCGGGTCATTTCGGGTTTCCTTTTCGATACAAGCATTAGTTACCAGTAGGTATTCAACTATAGTCGAATGGAATATTTCGACAGGATCCACTGCTGGTGCTTCCTCCGCAGTGGGCAGTGGCAGGCGTGATAGCCCATCAGCATTTCCATGCTGTTTTGTGCCCTTATATTCAATCTCATAGTGGTGCGCCCCTAGAAAAAGTGACCATCTTTGTAGTCGTTGCGCAGTCATCACCGGAACGCCCTTCTTCGGATTAAAAATGGAGACAAGAGGCTGGTGATCAGTCAGCAAGGTGAATTTCTGCCTGTGCAGATAGTGATTGAACTTTTTCACTCCCCACACTAGGCTGAGGGCTTCCCTGTCAATCTGGGCGTAGTTACGCTCGGCTGAGGTTAGTGATCATGACGCAAAGGCTATTGGCCTCTCTGAGCCGTCCGAGAATTTGTGCGACAGCACCGCTCCAATGCCATAGGGTGCTGCATCACATGCCAACCGAATTGGTAATATGCTGGGTTGAAATGGGCCAATACCTCTTTCGATGTGATTAGTGTTTTGCTCTTCTGGAAAGCTCGTTTACATTCGTCACTCCACTTCCATGGCACCCCAGTTTGCAGTAGGGTGTTCAGTGGGTGTAGTATTGTAGACAAATTTGGCAAGAACTTATGGTAGTAGTTTACCAGCCCGAGGAACTACCTCGGTTGTGATACATTTTCCGGTGCTGGAGCCTTGACTACTGCCTCAATCTTCTCTGGGGACTTATGTAACCCCTCTATCGATAACGTGGCCACAATACGAGATTTGTTTTCTAAAAAACTCGCATTTGGGGCGGTTAGCTCGGAGCCCATATTCCTGCAATCTAGTAAGCACCTGCTCCAGGTTGGCAAGGTGATCACTGTCATTTTCGCCCGTGACCAGGATGTCGTCCAAATAACACTGGGTCCCTGGGATCCCTTGCCGGACTTGTTCCATTGCCCTCTGCCAAATAGCCGGAGCTGATGCTACCCCGAATACCAGCCGGTTGTATTGGTAGAGACCTTTATGGGTGTTGATTGTGAGGTATTTTTTTGATGCTTCTTCTACCTCCATTTGCAGATACGCCTGGGCCAGATCAATCTTAGTGAAGCGTTTCCCTCCAGATAGCGAGGCGAAAATATCTTCAATCCACCGAAGTGGATATTGTACGGTGTGAAGGACCGGGTTCACTGTCACCTTAAAGTCCCCACAGATGCAAACCTTCTTTGGTTCCCCAGGCGTGCTGCTGAACGACTTTTTCATCACAGGGACGATGGGTGTAGCCCACTCACTCCAGTCTACCTTGGACAGTACACCTGAACGTTCCAGACTCACCAGCTCTGCTTCGACGGCTGTGCGGATCGCATAAGGTACCGGTCTGGCCTTAAAAAATTTGGGCTTGCGTTTTCTTCAATTTTAATCGTCGCTGTCATGCCTTTTAGTGTTCCGAGTCCTTGCTGGAACACTTCTTTCGCGTCAGTTAGGATCTTTGACAGTCGCCCAGGTGTGACGTCGTCATCCTTTTTGTCAGCCAGTCAGTGCCTGTATGGAATGCCAATCCAGTTGTATCTTCCGGATCCATTCACGTCCTAGTAGTGGTGGTCCTCCATCTGGCAATACATATAGGTCCATTTTTGGCGTTTCCTTGCCATTATATGTAACGTTCACCCTTATTTTTCCTTTGGGGTAGACTTTTTGCCCCATGTACGTCTTCAAGACAATCTTTGTATCTCTCAAGGGTATATGTGAGAATAGCCGCTTGTAGGCCCTTCGGTTTATGACTGTTAGGGCTGATCCTGTGTCCGATTCCATTTTCACTTGGACTCCTGCTATCTTGAGCGTGACCCAGATAGTTTGGTGGTCCTCCGTTTTGATCACATTATGTAGTTTTAGACAACCCAGCTCCTTGCTTCCAGTGTCTGTATCACTGTTCGGTTCGTCTGAACTATTCTCCGTCACCTTATGTATCTTCTTGTACTTCTCCTGTGGAGATTTCTTGCTGCTGGTTTCTTTCCCGACCTGCAGACTCTTGCTATGTGTCCTACTTTTCCACACTGTCTGCACACTTTTTCCTTGAACCAGCAACCATTATGGTCGTGTGTTGTTCTGCCGCAGCGATAGCACTTCACTGTTCCGTATGACATTTCATTTGTGCCATATTCTTGCGGTCTCCGTTGTATCTCTGCAGCGCCCCGTGCTGCTGCTTCGTGTGATACTGCAATGCTGAAAGCCTTGTCCAGCTAAGATCCTTTTCTGATAGAAGCGGTTTCTGGGTTCCTTCACTTTGAAGCCCACACACAAACTTGTCCCTTAAAGTATCTGCTAGTCCCGTTCCAAACTGGCAGTGTTTCGATAGCTTGCGCAGTTCCGTTAAATACTCAGCATTACTTTCATCTTTATGCTGGTTCCTTTTGTGAAACTTAAATCTTTCTGCTATCAGCAGCGGTGTGGGGTTTAAGTGGTCCTGTAGGATTGACACTATGTTTTCAAAATCCTTTTCTACTGGCTTCTCTGGGGTTACTAGGTTTCGGAGTAAGCCATACGTTTTTGCACCCATTGAATTCAACAATACCAGCGCTTTCTTGTCATCTGGCACTTCATTCGCCTTGCAGTATACTTGTATGCGTTCGACATATGTCGTCCAATCTTCGACTTCATTGTCGAACGCTGTGACACTGCCACTCTTCGGCATTTTTGGTTGTGGTTAGACTGGCTTAAAATGGCGTCTCCCGTGCTTTCCTTTCTTCCCCGCTGCGGCTTAAAATGGCGTCTCCCGCGCTGCTGCCAACGCCGCTCTCCGCGATCCTCGTGGCAAATGGCGACACCCTGTGGGATTCGTGCGCTGCTCCTGCGCTGCTGCCAATGCCGCTCTCTGCGGTCCTCGTGGCAATGGAAGCAGCTCGCGTTTTCCTGCGCGCCTCTCTCCCCCGTTGACGCTGCTCGGCCCTTGAACACCGGCTGCGCTCTGCTCTCTCTCGTCTCTCTCCCCCGTTGACGCCGCTCAGTCCTGAACACTGGCTGCGCCCTGTGCGCTCTGCCCTCTCTCTCTCCCCCGTCGACGCTGCTCGGCCTTTCTCTGTGCCGATCGGTCGGGCTCTAGCCCGTCACTGTCCGGGAAAGGTCTGCGCAGTACCTGTTGCCAGCCCGTGCCGCTGGACCACCGTGACTGGAAAGCCAAGCCTGGCTCTCGACAGCCTCCCCTGCGATGCTCAAATCTCCGCTGGATGACTGGGCGGTTGCCCATGGTCGACGCCCGTGCTTCTGGACTCGGCCTTCTTCCACTGTTCTCCAGGAGCGAATCCCTGGGAGGTGATGCAGAGTTGCAGGTAGGTTTGAATCTGCTAGTCGCCAATGTTAGATCCGTGTATCTTAATGTTTGTCCTTCAATAATCAGATAAAAAACTGCAGGGAATGATTCAAGAGGTGTTTAC
Organism: Somniosus microcephalus; assembly: GCF_052327205.1. NCBI lineage: Eukaryota > Metazoa > Chordata > Chondrichthyes > Squaliformes > Somniosidae > Somniosus > Somniosus microcephalus. The sequence goes on along the minus strand of NC_140990.1, from coordinate 247,536,738 downwards.
TGAATGAGGGTTACTCTTGAACTAACTCTACAGATCACTACTCAGGGTTTATATACAGGTGTGGTCACTGCTGTTACTACAGTATACAGGAGCTGTAAAAAGTAGTTCTCTCCCTTAAATGTACATACATTACAAACACTGTCCCCTCACACTCACTACAACACTGTCCCCTCACACTCACTACAACATTGTCCCCTCACTCACTACAACACTGTCCGCTCACACTCACTACAACACTGTCCCCTCACACTCACTCCAACACTGTCCCCTCACACTCACTACAACACTGTCCCCTCACACTCACTGCAACACTGTCCCCTCACACTCACTACAACACTGTCCCCTCACACTCACTGCAACACTGTCCCCTCACACTCACAACAGCACTGTCCGCTCACACTCACTGCAACACTGTCCCCTCACACTCACTACAACATTGTCCACTCACTCACTACTACACTGTCCCCTCACACTCACTACAACGTTGTCCCCTCACACTCACTACAACACTGTCCCCTCACACTCACAACAACATTGTCCCCTCACTCACTACAACACTGTCCCCTCACACTCACTACAACATTGTCCACTCACTCACTACTACACTGTCCCCTCACACTCACTACAACGTTGTCCCCTCACACTCACTACAACACTGTCCCCTCACACTCACTACAACATTGTCCACTCACTCACTACTACACTGTCCCCTCACACTCACTACAACGTTGTCCCCTCACACTCACTACAACACTGTCCCCTCACACTCACTACAACACTGTCCCCTCACACTCACTAGAACATTGTCCCCTCACTCACTGCATTGTCCCCTCACACTCACTGCAACATTGTCCCCTCACAATCACGACAACACTGTCCCCTCACACTACAAAACTGTCCCCTCACACTCACTACTACATTGTCCCCTCACACTCACTACAACACTGTCCCCTCACACTCACTACAACATTGCCCCTCACACTCACTACAACATTGTCCCCTCACACTCACTAGAACATTGTCCCCTCACTCACTGCATTGTCCCCTCACACTCACTGCAACATTGTCCCCTCACAATCACGACAAAACTGTCCCCTCACACTCACTACTACATTGTCCCCTCACACTCACTACAACACTGTCCCCTCACACTCACTACAACATTGCCCCTCACACTCACTACAACATTGTCCCCTCACACTCACTACAACATTGTCCCCTCACACTCACTCCAACACTGTCCCCTCACACTCACTACAACAGTGTCACCTCACACTCACTACAACACTGTCCCCTCCCACGCACAAGAACACTGTCCCCTCACACTCACTGCAACATTGTGCCCTCACACTCACTACAACACTGTCCCCTCACACTCACTACAACACTGTCCCCTCACTCACAGCAACATTGTCCCCTCACACTCACTACAACACTGGACCCTCACACTCACTACAAAACTGTCGCCTCACACTTACTACAACACTGTCCCCTCACACTCACGACAACACTGTCCCCTCACACTCACTACAACATTGTCCCCTCACACTCACTACAACATTGTCCCCTCACACTCACTACAACATTGTCCCCTCACACTCACTACAACATTGTCCCCTCACACTTACTACAACACTGTCCCCTCACACTCACAACAACACTGTCCCCTCACACTCACAACACTGTCCCCTCACACTCACAACAACACTGTCCCCTCACACTCACTACAACATTGTCCCCTCAGACTCACTACATAACTGCCCCTCACACTCACTACAACATTGTCCCCTCACACTCACTACAAAACTGTCCCCTCACACTCACTACAACACTGTCCCCTCACACTCACTACAACACTGTCCCCTCACTCACGACAACACTGTCCCCTCACACTCACTACTACATTGTCCCCTCACACTCACTACAACATTGTCCCCTCACACTCACTACATAACTGCCCCTCACACTCACTACAACATTGTCCCCTCACACTCACTGCAACATTGTCCCCGCACACTCACTGCAACATTGTCCCCGCACACTCACTGCAACATTGTCCCCTCACACTCACGACAACATTGTCCCCTCACACTCACTACAACACTGTCCCCTCACACTCACTACAACATTGTCCCCTCACACTCACTACAACACTGTCACCTCCCACGCACTACAACACTGTCACCTCACACTCACTGCAACATTGTGCCCTCACTCACTACTACACTGTCCCTTCACACTCACTACAACATTGTCCCCTCACACTCACTACAGCACTGTCCCTTCACACTCACTACAACACTGTCCCCTCACTCACTACATTGTCCCCTCACTCAGTACAGCGCTGTCCCCTCCCACTCACTACAACATTGTCCCCTCATACTCACGACAACATTGTCCCCTCACACTCTCTCCAAAACTGTCCCCTCACACTCACTACAACACTGTCCCCTCATACTCACTACAAAACTGTCACCTCCCACGCACAAGAACACTGTCCCCTCACACTCAATGCAACATTGTGCCCTCACTCACTACAACACTGTTCCCTTACTCACTACTACACTGTCCCCTCACTCACTCCAACATTGTCCCCTCACACTCACGACATAACTGTCCCTTCACACTCACTACAGCACTGTCCCCTCACACTCACTACAACATTGTCGCCTCACACTCACTGCAACAGTGTCCCCTCACACTCACGACAACACTGTCCCCTCATACTCACTACAACACTGTCCGCTCACACTCACTACAACACTGTCCCCTCACACTCACTAGAACACTGCCCCTCAATCTCACTACAACACTGTCCCCTCACACTCACTACAAAACTGTCCCGAAACTCACGACAGCACTGTCCCCTCACACTCACTACAACACTGTCCCCTCACACTCACTACTACATTGTCCCCTCACACTCACAACATAACTGTCCCTCACACTCACTACAACATTGTCCCCTCACACTCACTACAACACTGTCCCCTCACACTCACTACAACACTGTCCCCTCACACTCACTACAACACTGTCCCCTCACACTCACTACAACACTGTCCCCTCACACTCACTACAACACTGTCTCCTCCCACTCACTACAACACTGTCCCCTCACACTCACTACAACACTGTCCCCTCACACTCACTACAATATTGTCTCCTCACACTCACTACAACACTGTCCCCTCACACTCACTACAACACAGCCCCTCAATCTCTCTACAACACTGTCCCCTCACACTCACTAAAACACTGTCCCCTCACACTCACTACATAACTGCCCCTCACACTCACTACAACTGTCCCCTCACACTCACTTCAACACGCTCCCCTCACTCTCACTACAACAGTCCCCTCACACTCACTACGTTTTCCCCTCACACTCACTTCAACATTGTCCCCTCACTCACTACAACATTGTCCCCTCACACTCACTACAACACTGTCCCCTCACACTCACTACAACATTGTCCCCTCACAATCACTACAACATTGTCCCCTCACTCACTACAACATTGTCCCCTCACACTCACTATATTGTACCCTCACTCACTACAACACTATCCCCTCACACTCACGACAACATTGTCCCCTCACAATCACTACAACACTGTCCCCTCACAATCACTACAACACTGTCCCCTCACAATCACTACAACACTGTCCCCTCACAATCACTACAACACTGTCCCCTCACACTCACTACAAAATTGTCCCCTCACACGCACTGCAACATTGTCCCCTCACAATCACTACAACACTGTCCCCTCACACTCACTACATTGTCCACTCACTCACTACAACGTTGTCCCCTCACTCACTACAACACTGTCCCCTCACACTCACTACACCACTGTCCGCTCACTCACAACATTGCCCCTCACACTCACTGCAACTACAACATTGTCCCCTCACACGCACTGCAACACTGTCCCCTCACACGCACTGCAACACTGTCCCCTCACTCACTGCAACATTGTCCCCCCACAATCACAACACTGTCCCCTCACTCATTACATAACTGCCCCTCACACTCACTACAACATTGTCCCCTCACACTCACTACAACACTGTCCCCTCACACTCACTGCAACATTGTCCCCCCACAATCACAACACTGTCCACTCACTCACTACATAACTGCCCCTCACACTCACTACAACATTGTCCCCTCAAACTCACTACAACACTGTCCCCTCACACTTACTACAAAACTGTCCCCTCACACTTACTACAAAACTGTCCCCTCACACTTACTACAACACTGTCCCCTCACACTCACTACAGCACTGTCACCTCACACTCACTACAACACTGTCCCCTCCCACTCACAACATTGTCCCCTCACACTCACTACACCATTGTCCCCACTCACTACAACACTGTCCCCTCAGTTACTACAACACTGTCCCCTCACACTCACTACAACACTGTCCCCTCACACACACTACAACACTGTCCCCTCACTCACGACGGCATTGTCCCCTCACACTCACTTCAACACTGTCCCCTCACACTCACTTCAACATTGTCCCCTCACACTCCCTAGAGCACTGTCCCCTCACACTCACTACAACATTGTCCCCTCACACTCACAACAACACTGTCCCCTCACACTCACTACAACACTATCCCCTCACAATCACTACAAAACTGTCCCCTCACACTCACGACAACATTGTCCCCTCACACTTACAACTCAGTCCCCTCACACTCACTACAATACTGTCCCCTGACACTCACTACAACACTGTCCCCTGACACTCACTACAACACTGTCCCCTCACACTCACTACAGCACTGTCCCCTCACACTCACTACAACACTGACCCCTCACACTCCCTAGAGCACTGTCCCCTCACACTCACTACTACATTGTCCCCTCACACTCCCTACAACACTGTCCTCTCACACTCACTACCAAACTGCCCCTCACACTCACGACAACATTGTCCCCTCACACTCACTACAAAACTGTCCCCTCACCCTCACTACAGCACTGTCCCCTCACACTCACTACAGCACTGTCCCCTCACACTCATTGCAACACTGTCCCCTCACACTCACGACAACATTGTCCACTCACACTCACGACAACATTGTTCCCTCACACTCACTACTACATTGTCCCCTCACACTCCCTACAACACTGTCCCCTCACACTCCCTACAACACTGTCCACTCACACTCACTACAAAATTGTCCCCTCACACCTCACTACTACACTGTCCCCTCACACCTCACTACAACTACAACATTGTCCCCTCACACTCCCTACAACATTGGCCCCTCACACTCATGACAACACTATCCCCTCACACTCACTACAACACTGTCCCCTCACACTCACAACATTGGCCCCTCACACTCACTGCAACACTGTCCCCTCACACTCACTACAACACTGACCCCTCACACTCACTACAACACTGTCCCCTCACACTCACGACAACATTGTCCCCTCACACTCACTGCAACATTGTCCCCTCACACTCACTACAACTACAACATTGTCCCCTCACACTCACTACAACATTGGCCCCTCACAATCACTGCAACACTGTCCCCTCACACTCACTACAACACTGTCCCCTCACTCTCACGACAACACTATCCCCTCACACTCACGACAACACTATCCCCTCACACTCACGACAAAACTGTCTGATGTAAGAAAAAGGAGACTTACCATCAAGTAACTTTAAAGTAAGCTTTAAGTAACTTATAAACACACGATATACACAAGAGAGGTCTTTACCATGCCTCTGGTAAAAAGCCTCTTTCAATACTGAACAGACCAGTATTTATACCAGTCCAACAGTAAGTGACATATGACAGGAAGTGAGGTATATACACAGTTCATAGTTCATAGTTCACAGGAAGTGATGACATAACTTCCCGGAAGTTATCATTTTTATCACACTGTCCACTCACACTCACTACAACACTGTTCCCTCACACTCACTACAACACTGTCCCCTCACAGTTACTACAACACTGTCACCTCACACGCACTACAATACTGTCCCCTCACACTCACTACTACACTGTCCCCTCACACTCACAACACTGTCCCCTCACACTCACGACAACAGTGTCCCCTCACACTCCCTACAACACTGTCCCCTCACACACACTACAACATTGTCCCCTCACACTCACTACAAAACTGTCCCCTCACACTCACTACAACACTGTCCCCTCACACTCACTACAACACTGTCCCCTCAAACTCACTACAACACTGTCCCCTCACACTCACTACTACATTGTCCCCTCACACTCCCTACAACACTGTCCCCTCACACTCACTACAACATTGTCCACTCACACTCACTACAACTCTGTCCACTCACTACAACATTGTCCCCTCACACTCTCTACAACATTGTCCCCTCACACTCACTACAACACTGTCCACTCACACTCACTACAACATTGTCCCCTCACACTCACTACAACACTGTCCCCTCACACTCACTACAACACTGTCTCCTCCCACTCACTACAACACTGTCCCCTCACACTCACTACAACACTGTCCCCTCACACTCACTACAATATTGTCTCCTCACACTCACTACAACACTGTCCCCTCACACTCACTACAACACAGCCCCTCAATCTCACTACAACACTGTCCCCTCACACTCACTAAAACACTGTCCCCTCACACTCACTACATAACTGCCCCTCACACTCACTACAACTGTCCCCTCACACTCACTTCAACACGCTCCCCTCACTCTCACTACAACAGTCCCCTCACACTCACTACGTTTTCCCCTCACACTCACTTCAACATTGTCCCCTCACTCACTACAACATTGTCCCCTCACACTCACTACAACACTGTCCCCTCACACTCACTACAACATTGTCCCCTCACAATCACTACAACATTGTCCCCTCACTCACTACAACATTGTCCCCTCACACTCACTATATTGTACCCTCACTCACTACAACACTATCCCCTCACACTCACGACAACATTGTCCCCTCACAATCACTACAACACTGTCCCCTCACAATCACTACAACACTGTCCCCTCACAATCACTACAACACTGTCCCCTCACAATCACTACAACACTGTCCCCTCACACTCACTACAAAATTGTCCCCTCACACGCACTGCAACATTGTCCCCTCACAATCACTACAACACTGTCCCCTCACACTCACTACATTGTCCACTCACTCACTACAACGTTGTCCCCTCACTCACTACAACACTGTCCCCTCACACTCACTACACCACTGTCCGCTCACTCACAACATTGCCCCTCACACTCACTGCAACTACAACATTGTCCCCTCACACGCACTGCAACACTGTCCCCTCACACGCACTGCAACACTGTCCCCTCACTCACTGCAACATTGTCCCCCCACAATCACAACACTGTCCCCTCACTCATTACATAACTGCCCCTCACACTCACTACAACATTGTCCCCTCACACTCACTACAACACTGTCCCCTCACACTCACTGCAACATTGTCCCCCCACAATCACAACACTGTCCACTCACTCACTACATAACTGCCCCTCACACTCACTACAACATTGTCCCCTCAAACTCACTACAACACTGTCCCCTCACACTTACTACAAAACTGTCCCCTCACACTTACTACAAAACTGTCCCCTCACACTTACTACAACACTGTCCCCTCACACTCACTACAGCACTGTCACCTCACACTCACTACAACACTGTCCCCTCCCACTCACAACATTGTCCCCTCACACTCACTACACCATTGTCCCCACTCACTACAACACTGTCCCCTCAGTTACTACAACACTGTCCCCTCACACTCACTACAACACTGTCCCCTCACACACACTACAACACTGTCCCCTCACTCACGACGGCATTGTCCCCTCACACTCACTTCAACACTGTCCCCTCACACTCACTTCAACATTGTCCCCTCACACTCCCTAGAGCACTGTCCCCTCACACTCACTACAACATTGTCCCCTCACACTCACAACAACACTGTCCCCTCACACTCACTACAACACTATCCCCTCACAATCACTACAAAACTGTCCCCTCACACTCACGACAACATTGTCCCCTCACACTTACAACTCAGTCCCCTCACACTCACTACAATACTGTCCCCTGACACTCACTACAACACTGTCCCCTGACACTCACTACAACACTGTCCCCTCACACTCACTACAGCACTGTCCCCTCACACTCACTACAACACTGACCCCTCACACTCCCTAGAGCACTGTCCCCTCACACTCACTACTACATTGTCCCCTCACACTCCCTACAACACTGTCCTCTCACACTCACTACCAAACTGCCCCTCACACTCACGACAACATTGTCCCCTCACACTCACTACAAAACTGTCCCCTCACCCTCACTACAGCACTGTCCCCTCACACTCACTACAGCACTGTCCCCTCACACTCATTGCAACACTGTCCCCTCACACTCACGACAACATTGTCCACTCACACTCACGACAACATTGTTCCCTCACACTCACTACTACATTGTCCCCTCACACTCCCTACAACACTGTCCCCTCACACTCCCTACAACACTGTCCACTCACACTCACTACAAAATTGTCCCCTCACACCTCACTACTACACTGTCCCCTCACACCTCACTACAACTACAACATTGTCCCCTCACACTCCCTACAACATTGGCCCCTCACACTCATGACAACACTATCCCCTCACACTCACTACAACACTGTCCCCTCACACTCACAACATTGGCCCCTCACACTCACTGCAACACTGTCCCCTCACACTCACTACAACACTGACCCCTCACACTCACTACAACACTGTCCCCTCACACTCACGACAACATTGTCCCCTCACACTCACTGCAACATTGTCCCCTCACACTCACTACAACTACAACATTGTCCCCTCACACTCACTACAACATTGGCCCCTCACAATCACTGCAACACTGTCCCCTCACACTCACTACAACACTGTCCCCTCACTCTCACGACAACACTATCCCCTCACACTCATGACAACACTATCCCCTCACACTCACGACAAAACTGTCTGATGTAAGAAAAAGGAGACTTACCATCAAGTAACTTTAAAGTAAGCTTTAAGTAACTTATAAACACACGATATACACAAGAGAGGTCTTTACCATGCCTCTGGTAAAAAGCCTCTTTCAATACTGAACAGACCAGTATTTATACCAGTCCAACAGTAAGTGACATATGACAGGAAGTGAGGTATATACACAGTTCATAGTTCATAGTTCACAGGAAGTGATGACATAACTTCCCGGAAGTTATCATTTTTATCACACTGTCCACTCACACTCACTACAACACTGTTCCCTCACACTCACTACAACACTGTCCCCTCACAGTTACTACAACACTGTCACCTCACACGCACTACAATACTGTCCCCTCACACTCACTACTACACTGTCCCCTCACACTCACAACACTGTCCCCTCACACTCACGACAACAGTGTCCCCTCACACTCCCTACAACACTGTCCCCTCACACACACTACAACATTGTCCCCTCACACTCACTACAAAACTGTCCCCTCACACTCACTACAACACTGTCCCCTCACACTCACTACAACACTGTCCCCTCAAACTCACTACAACACTGTCCCCTCACACTCACTACTACATTGTCCCCTCACACTCCCTACAACACTGTCCCCTCACACTCACTACAACATTGTCCACTCACACTCACTACAACTCTGTCCACTCACTACAACATTGTCCCCTCACACTCTCTACAACATTGTACCCTCACACTCACTACAACATTGTACCCTCACACTCACTACAACACTGTCCCCTCACACTCCCTACAGCACTGTCATCTCACACACACTACAACACTGTCCCCTCACACTCACTACAACACTGTCCCCTCACACTCCCTACAGCACTGTCATCTCACACTCACTACAACACTGTCCCCTCACACTCACTACAACACTGTCCCCTCGCACTCACTGCAACATTGTCCCCTCACAATCACTACAACACTGTCCCCTCACTCACTACATAACTGCCCCTCACACTCACGACAACATTGTCCCCTCAAACGCACGACAACACTGTCCCCTCACACTCACTGCAACATTGTCCCCTCACACTCACTGCAACATTGTCCCCTCACATTCACTACAACACTGTCCCCTCACACTCACTACAACACTGTCCGCTCACACTCACAACATTGCCCCTCACACTCACTACAACATTGTCCCCTCACACTCACTACAACATTTCCCCTCACACTCACTACAACACTGCCCCTCAATCTCACTACAACACTGCCCCTCACACTCACTAAAACATTGTCCCCTCACACGCACTACAACTACAACATTGTCCCCTCACACGCACTACAACATTGGCCCCTCACACTCACTGCAACACTGTCCCCTCACACTCACTACAAAACTGTCCCCTCACACTCACTACAACACTGTCCCCTCACACTCACTAAAACACTGTCCCCTCACACTTACTACAACATTGTCACCTCACACTCACCACAACATTGTCCCCTCACACTCACTACAGCACTGTCCCCTCACACTCACTACAAAACTGCAACATTGTCCCCTCACACGCACTACAACTACAACATTGTCCCCTCACACGCACTACAACATTGGCCCCTCACACTCACTGCAACACTGTCCCCTCACACTCACTACACCACTGTCCGCTCACTCACAACATTGCCCCTCACACTCACTGCAACTACAACATTGTCCCCTCACACGCACTGCAACACTGTCCCCTCACACGCACTGCAACACTGTCCCCTCACTCACTGCAACATTGTCCCCCCACAATCACAACACTGTCCCCTCACTCATTACATAACTGCCCCTCACACTCACTACAACATTGTCCCCTCACACTCACTACAACACTGTCCCCTCACACTCACTGCAACATTGTCCCCCCACAATCACAACACTGTCCACTCACTCACTACATAACTGCCCCTCACACTCACTACAACATTGTCCCCTCAAACTCACTACAACACTGTCCCCTCACACTTACTACAAAACTGTCCCCTCACACTTACTACAAAACTGTCCCCTCACACTTACTACAACACTGTCCCCTCACACTCACTACAGCACTGTCACCTCACACTCACTACAACACTGTCCCCTCCCACTCACAACATTGTCCCCTCACACTCACTACACCATTGTCCCCACTCACTACAACACTGTCCCCTCAGTTACTACAACACTGTCCCCTCACACACACTACAACACTGTCCCCTCACTCACGACGGCATTGTCCCCTCACACTCACTTCAACACTGTCCCCTCACACTCACTTCAACATTGTCCCCTCACACTCCCTAGAGCACTGTCCCCTCACACTCACTACAACATTGTCCCCTCACACTCACAACAACACTGTCCCCTCACACTCACTACAACACTATCCCCTCACAATCACTACAAAACTGTCCCCTCACACTCACGACAACATTGTCCCCTCACACTTACAACTCAGTCCCCTCACACTCACTACAATACTGTCCCCTGACACTCACTACAACACTGTCCCCTGACACTCACTACAACACTGTCCCCTCACACTCACTACAGCACTGTCCCCTCACACTCACTACAACACTGACCCCTCACACTCCCTAGAGCACTGTCCCCTCACACTCACTACTACATTGTCCCCTCACACTCCCTACAACACTGTCCTCTCACACTCACTACCAAACTGCCCCTCACACTCACGACAACATTGTCCCCTCACACTCACTACAAAACTGTCCCCTCACCCTCACTACAGCACTGTCCCCTCACACTCACTACAGCACTGTCCCCTCACACTCATTGCAACACTGTCCCCTCACACTCACGACAACATTGTCCACTCACACTCACGACAACATTGTTCCCTCACACTCACTACTACATTGTCCCCTCACACTCCCTACAACACTGTCCCCTCACACTCCCTACAACACTGTCCACTCACACTCACTACAAAATTGTCCCCTCACACCTCACTACTACACTGTCCCCTCACACCTCACTACAACTACAACATTGTCCCCTCACACTCCCTACAACATTGGCCCCTCACACTCATGACAACACTATCCCCTCACACTCACTACAACACTGTCCCCTCACACTCACAACATTGGCCCCTCACACTCACTGCAACACTGTCCCCTCACACTCACTACAACACTGACCCCTCACACTCACTACAACACTGTCCCCTCACACTCACGACAACATTGTCCCCTCACACTCACTGCAACATTGTCCCCTCACACTCACTACAACTACAACATTGTCCCCTCACACTCACTACAACATTGGCCCCTCACAATCACTGCAACACTGTCCCCTCACACTCACTACAACACTGTCCCCTCACTCTCACGACAACACTATCCCCTCACACTCACGACAACACTATCCCCTCACACTCACGACAAAACTGTCTGATGTAAGAAAAAGGAGACTTACCATCAAGTAACTTTAAAGTAAGCTTTAAGTAACTTATAAACACACGATATACACAAGAGAGGTCTTTACCATGCCTCTGGTAAAAAGCCTCTTTCAATACTGAACAGACCAGTATTTATACCAGTCCAACAGTAAGTGACATATGACAGGAAGTGAGGTATATACACAGTTCATAGTTCATAGTTCACAGGAAGTGATGACATAACTTCCCGGAAGTTATCATTTTTATCACACTGTCCACTCACACTCACTACAACACTGTTCCCTCACACTCACTACAACACTGTCCCCTCACAGTTACTACAACACTGTCACCTCACACGCACTACAATACTGTCCCCTCACACTCACTACTACACTGTCCCCTCACACTCACAACACTGTCCCCTCACACTCACGACAACAGTGTCCCCTCACACTCCCTACAACACTGTCCCCTCACACACACTACAACATTGTCCCCTCACACTCACTACAAAACTGTCCCCTCACACTCACTACAACACTGTCCCCTCACACTCACTACAACACTGTCCCCTCAAACTCACTACAACACTGTCCCCTCACACTCACTACTACATTGTCCCCTCACACTCCCTACAACACTGTCCCCTCACACTCACTACAACATTGTCCACTCACACTCACTACAACTCTGTCCACTCACTACAACATTGTCCCCTCACACTCTCTACAACATTGTCCCCTCACACTCACTACAACACTGTCCACTCACACTCACTACAACATTGTCCCCTCACACTCACTACAACACTGTCCCCTCACACTCACTACAACACTGTCTCCTCCCACTCACTACAACACTGTCCCCTCACACTCACTACAACACTGTCCCCTCACACTCACTACAATATTGTCTCCTCACACTCACTACAACACTGTCCCCTCACACTCACTACAACACAGCCCCTCAATCTCACTACAACACTGTCCCCTCACACTCACTACAACACTGTCCCCTCACACTCACTAAAACACTGTCCCCTCACACTCACTACAACACTGTCTCCTCCCACTCACTACAACACTGTCCCCTCACACTCACTACAACACTGTCCCCTCACACTCACTACAATATTGTCTCCTCACACTCACTACAACACTGTCCGCTCACACTCACAACATTGCCCCTCACACTCACTACAACATTGTCCCCTCACACTCACTACAACATTTCCCCTCACACTCACTACAACACTGCCCCTCAATCTCACTACAACACTGCCCCTCACACTCACTAAAACATTGTCCCCTCACACGCACTACAACTACAACATTGTCCCCTCACACGCACTACAACATTGGCCCCTCACACTCACTGCAACACTGTCCCCTCACACTCACTACAAAACTGTCCCCTCACACTCACTACAACACTGTCCCCTCACACTCACTAAAACACTGTCCCCTCACACTTACTACAACATTGTCACCTCACACTCACCACAACATTGTCCCCTCACACTCACTACAGCACTGTCCCCTCACACTCACTACAAAACTGCAACATTGTCCCCTCACACGCACTACAACTACAACATTGTCCCCTCACACGCACTACAACATTGGCCCCTCACACTCACTGCAACACTGTCCCCTCACACTCACTACACCACTGTCCGCTCACTCACAACATTGCCCCTCACACTCACTGCAACTACAACATTGTCCCCTCACACGCACTGCAACACTGTCCCCTCACACGCACTGCAACACTGTCCCCTCACTCACTGCAACATTGTCCCCCCACAATCACAACACTGTCCCCTCACTCATTACATAACTGCCCCTCACACTCACTACAACATTGTCCCCTCACACTCACTACAACACTGTCCCCTCACACTCACTGCAACATTGTCCCCCCACAATCACAACACTGTCCACTCACTCACTACATAACTGCCCCTCACACTCACTACAACATTGTCCCCTCAAACTCACTACAACACTGTCCCCTCACACTTACTACAAAACTGTCCCCTCACACTTACTACAAAACTGTCCCCTCACACTTACTACAACACTGTCCCCTCACACTCACTACAGCACTGTCACCTCACACTCACTACAACACTGTCCCCTCCCACTCACAACATTGTCCCCTCACACTCACTACACCATTGTCCCCACTCACTACAACACTGTCCCCTCAGTTACTACAACACTGTCCCCTCACACACACTACAACACTGTCCCCTCACTCACGACGGCATTGTCCCCTCACACTCACTTCAACACTGTCCCCTCACACTCACTTCAACATTGTCCCCTCACACTCCCTAGAGCACTGTCCCCTCACACTCACTACAACATTGTCCCCTCACACTCACAACAACACTGTCCCCTCACACTCACTACAACACTATCCCCTCACAATCACTACAAAACTGTCCCCTCACACTCACGACAACATTGTCCCCTCACACTTACAACTCAGTCCCCTCACACTCACTACAATACTGTCCCCTGACACTCACTACAACACTGTCCCCTGACACTCACTACAACACTGTCCCCTCACACTCACTACAGCACTGTCCCCTCACACTCACTACAACACTGACCCCTCACACTCCCTAGAGCACTGTCCCCTCACACTCACTACTACATTGTCCCCTCACACTCCCTACAACACTGTCCTCTCACACTCACTACCAAACTGCCCCTCACACTCACGACAACATTGTCCCCTCACACTCACTACAAAACTGTCCCCTCACCCTCACTACAGCACTGTCCCCTCACACTCACTACAGCACTGTCCCCTCACACTCATTGCAACACTGTCCCCTCACACTCACGACAACATTGTCCACTCACACTCACGACAACATTGTTCCCTCACACTCACTACTACATTGTCCCCTCACACTCCCTACAACACTGTCCCCTCACACTCCCTACAACACTGTCCACTCACACTCACTACAAAATTGTCCCCTCACACCTCACTACTACACTGTCCCCTCACACCTCACTACAACTACAACATTGTCCCCTCACACTCCCTACAACATTGGCCCCTCACACTCATGACAACACTATCCCCTCACACTCACTACAACACTGTCCCCTCACACTCACAACATTGGCCCCTCACACTCACTGCAACACTGTCCCCTCACACTCACTACAACACTGACCCCTCACACTCACTACAACACTGTCCCCTCACACTCACGACAACATTGTCCCCTCACACTCACTGCAACATTGTCCCCTCACACTCACTACAACTACAACATTGTCCCCTCACACTCACTACAACATTGGCCCCTCACAATCACTGCAACACTGTCCCCTCACACTCACTACAACACTGTCCCCTCACTCTCACGACAACACTATCCCCTCACACTCACGACAACACTATCCCCTCACACTCACGACAAAACTGTCTGATGTAAGAAAAAGGAGACTTACCATCAAGTAACTTTAAAGTAAGCTTTAAGTAACTTATAAACACACGATATACACAAGAGAGGTCTTTACCATGCCTCTGGTAAAAAGCCTCTTTCAATACTGAACAGACCAGTATTTATACCAGTCCAACAGTAAGTGACATATGACAGGAAGTGAGGTATATACACAGTTCATAGTTCATAGTTCACAGGAAGTGATGACATAACTTCCCGGAAGTTATCATTTTTATCACACTGTCCACTCACACTCACTACAACACTGTTCCCTCACACTCACTACAACACTGTCCCCTCACAGTTACTACAACACTGTCACCTCACACGCACTACAATACTGTCCCCTCACACTCACTACTACACTGTCCCCTCACACTCACAACACTGTCCCCTCACACTCACGACAACAGTGTCCCCTCACACTCCCTACAACACTGTCCCCTCACACACACTACAACATTGTCCCCTCACACTCACTACAAAACTGTCCCCTCACACTCACTACAACACTGTCCCCTCACACTCACTACAACACTGTCCCCTCAAACTCACTACAACACTGTCCCCTCACACTCACTACTACATTGTCCCCTCACACTCCCTACAACACTGTCCCCTCACACTCACTACAACATTGTCCACTCACACTCACTACAACTCTGTCCACTCACTACAACATTGTCCCCTCACACTCTCTACAACATTGTCCCCTCACACTCACTACAACACTGTCCACTCACACTCACTACAACATTGTCCCCTCACACTCACTACAACACTGTCCCCTCACACTCACTACAACACTGTCTCCTCCCACTCACTACAACACTGTCCCCTCACACTCACTACAACACTGTCCCCTCACACTCACTACAATATTGTCTCCTCACACTCACTACAACACTGTCCCCTCACACTCACTACAACACAGCCCCTCAATCTCACTACAACACTGTCCCCTCACACTCACTAAAACACTGTCCCCTCACACTCACTACATAACTGCCCCTCACACTCACTACAACTGTCCCCTCACACTCACTTCAACACGCTCCCCTCACTCTCACTACAACAGTCCCCTCACACTCACTACGTTTTCCCCTCACACTCACTTCAACATTGTCCCCTCACTCACTACAACATTGTCCCCTCACACTCACTACAACACTGTCCCCTCACACTCACTACAACATTGTCCCCTCACAATCACTACAACATTGTCCCCTCACTCACTACAACATTGTCCCCTCACACTCACTATATTGTACCCTCACTCACTACAACACTATCCCCTCACACTCACGACAACATTGTCCCCTCACAATCACTACAACACTGTCCCCTCACAATCACTACAACACTGTCCCCTCACAATCACTACAACACTGTCCCCTCACAATCACTACAACACTGTCCCCTCACACTCACTACAAAATTGTCCCCTCACACGCACTGCAACATTGTCCCCTCACAATCACTACAACACTGTCCCCTCACACTCACTACATTGTCCACTCACTCACTACAACGTTGTCCCCTCACTCACTACAACACTGTCCCCTCACACTCACTACACCACTGTCCGCTCACTCACAACATTGCCCCTCACACTCACTGCAACTACAACATTGTCCCCTCACACGCACTGCAACACTGTCCCCTCACACGCACTGCAACACTGTCCCCTCACTCACTGCAACATTGTCCCCCCACAATCACAACACTGTCCCCTCACTCATTACATAACTGCCCCTCACACTCACTACAACATTGTCCCCTCACACTCACTACAACACTGTCCCCTCACACTCACTGCAACATTGTCCCCCCACAATCACAACACTGTCCACTCACTCACTACATAACTGCCCCTCACACTCACTACAACATTGTCCCCTCAAACTCACTACAACACTGTCCCCTCACACTTACTACAAAACTGTCCCCTCACACTTACTACAAAACTGTCCCCTCACACTTACTACAACACTGTCCCCTCACACTCACTACAGCACTGTCACCTCACACTCACTACAACACTGTCCCCTCCCACTCACAACATTGTCCCCTCACACTCACTACACCATTGTCCCCACTCACTACAACACTGTCCCCTCAGTTACTACAACACTGTCCCCTCACACTCACTACAACACTGTCCCCTCACACACACTACAACACTGTCCCCTCACTCACGACGGCATTGTCCCCTCACACTCACTTCAACACTGTCCCCTCACACTCACTTCAACATTGTCCCCTCACACTCCCTAGAGCACTGTCCCCTCACACTCACTACAACATTGTCCCCTCACACTCACAACAACACTGTCCCCTCACACTCACTACAACACTATCCCCTCACAATCACTACAAAACTGTCCCCTCACACTCACGACAACATTGTCCCCTCACACTTACAACTCAGTCCCCTCACACTCACTACAATACTGTCCCCTGACACTCACTACAACACTGTCCCCTGACACTCACTACAACACTGTCCCCTCACACTCACTACAGCACTGTCCCCTCACACTCACTACAACACTGACCCCTCACACTCCCTAGAGCACTGTCCCCTCACACTCACTACTACATTGTCCCCTCACACTCCCTACAACACTGTCCTCTCACACTCACTACCAAACTGCCCCTCACACTCACGACAACATTGTCCCCTCACATTCACTACAAAACTGTCCCCTCACCCTCACTACAGCACTGTCCCCTCACACTCACTACAGCACTGTCCCCTCACACTCATTGCAACACTGTCCCCTCACACTCACGACAACATTGTCCACTCACACTCACGACAACATTGTTCCCTCACACTCACTACTACATTGTCCCCTCACACTCCCTACAACACTGTCCCCTCACACTCCCTACAACACTGTCCACTCACACTCACTACAAAATTGTCCCCTCACACCTCACTACTACACTGTCCCCTCACACCTCACTACAACTACAACATTGTCCCCTCACACTCCCTACAACATTGGCCCCTCACACTCATGACAACACTATCCCCTCACACTCACTACAACACTGTCCCCTCACACTCACAACATTGGCCCCTCACACTCACTGCAACACTGTCCCCTCACACTCACTACAACACTGACCCCTCACACTCACTACAACACTGTCCCCTCACACTCACGACAACATTGTCCCCTCACACTCACTGCAACATTGTCCCCTCACACTCACTACAACTACAACATTGTCCCCTCACACTCACTACAACATTGGCCCCTCACAATCACTGCAACACTGTCCCCTCACACTCACTACAACACTGTCCCCTCACTCTCACGACAACACTATCCCCTCACACTCACGACAACACTATCCCCTCACACTCACGACAAAACTGTCTGATGTAAGAAAAAGGAGACTTACCATCAAGTAACTTTAAAGTAAGCTTTAAGTAACTTATAAACACACGATATACACAAGAGAGGTCTTTACCATGCCTCTGGTAAAAAGCCTCTTTCAATACTGAACAGACCAGTATTTATACCAGTCCAACAGTAAGTGACATATGACAGGAAGTGAGGTATATACACAGTTCATAGTTCATAGTTCACAGGAAGTGATGACATAACTTCCCAGAAGTTATCATTTTTATCACACTGTCCACTCACACTCACTACAACACTGTTCCCTCACACTCACTACAACACTGTCCCCTCACAGTTACTACAACACTGTCACCTCACACGCACTACAATACTGTCCCCTCACACTCACTACTACACTGTCCCCTCACACTCACAACACTGTCCCCTCACACTCACGACAACAGTGTCCCCTCACACTCCCTACAACACTGTCCCCTCACACACACTACAACATTGTCCCCTCACACTCACTACAAAACTGTCCCCTCACACTCACTACAACACTGTCCCCTCACACTCACTACAACACTGTCCCCTCAAACTCACTACAACACTGTCCCCTCACACTCACTACTACATTGTCCCCTCACACTCCCTACAACACTGTCCCCTCACACTCACTACAACATTGTCCACTCACACTCACTACAACTCTGTCCACTCACTACAACATTGTCCCCTCACACTCTCTACAACATTGTACCCTCACACTCACTACAACATTGTACCCTCACACTCACTACAACACTGTCCCCTCACACTCCCTACAGCACTGTCATCTCACACACACTACAACACTGTCCCCTCACACTCACTACAACACTGTCCCCTCACACTCCCTACAGCACTGTCATCTCACACTCACTACAACACTGTCCCCTCACACTCACTACAACACTGTCCCCTCGCACTCACTGCAACATTGTCCCCTCACAATCACTACAACACTGTCCCCTCACTCACTACATAACTGCCCCTCACACTCACTACAACATTGTCCCCTCAAACGCACGACAACACTGTCCCCTCACACTCACTGCAACATTGTCCCCTCACACTCACTGCAACATTGTCCCCTCACATTCACTACAACACTGTCCCCTCACACTCACTACAACACTGTCCGCTCACACTCACAACATTGCCCCTCACACTCACTACAACATTGTCCCCTCACACTCACTACAACATTTCCCCTCACACTCACTACAACACTGCCCCTCAATCTCACTACAACACTGCCCCTCACACTCACTAAAACATTGTCCCCTCACACGCACTACAACTACAACATTGTCCCCTCACACGCACTACAACATTGGCCCCTCACACTCACTGCAACACTGTCCCCTCACACTCACTACAAAACTGTCCCCTCACACTCACTACAACACTGTCCCCTCACACTCACTAAAACACTGTCCCCTCACACTTACTACAACATTGTCACCTCACACTCACCACAACATTGTCCCCTCACACTCACTACAGCACTGTCCCCTCACACTCACTACAAAACTGCAACATTGTCCCCTCACACGCACTACAACTACAACATTGTCCCCTCACACGCACTACAACATTGGCCCCTCACACTCACTGCAACACTGTCCCCTCACACTCACTACAAAACTGTCCCCTCACACTCACTACAAAACTGTCCCCTCACACTCACTACAACACTGTCACCTCACACTCATTACAACACTGTCCCCGCACACTCACTGCAACATTGTCCCCTCACACTCACTACAACTACAACATTGTCCCCTCACACTCACTACAACATTGGCCCCTCACAATCACTGCAACACTGTCCCCTCACACTCACTACAACACTGTCCCCTCACTCTCACGACAACACTATCCCCTCACACTCACGACAACACTATCCCCTGACACTCACGACAAAACTGTCTGATGTAAGAAAAAGGAGACTTACCATCAAGTAACTTTAAAGTAAGCTTTAAGTAACTTATAAACACACGATATACACAAGAGAGGTCTTTACCATGCCTCTGGTAAAAGCCTCTTTCAATGCTGAACAGACCAGTATTTATACCAGTCCAACAGTAAGTGACATATGACAGGAAGTGAGGTATATACACAGTTCATAGTTCATAGTTCACAGGAAGTGATGACATAACTTCCCGGAAGTTATCATTTTTATCACACTGTCCACTCACACTCACTACAACACTGTCACCTCACACTCACTACAATACTGTCCCCTCACACTCACTACAACACTGTCCCCTCACACTCACGACAACAGTGTCCCCTCACACTCCCTACAACACTGTCCCCTCACACACACTACAACATTGTCCCCTCACACTCACTACAAAACTGTCCCCTCACACTCACTACAACACTGTCCCCTCACACTCACAACAACACTGTCCCCTCAAACTCACTACAACACTGTCCCCTCACACTCACTACTACATTGTCCCCTCACACTCCCTACAACACTGTCCCCTCACACTCACTACAACATTGTCCACTCACACTCACTACAACTCTGTCCACTCACACTCACTACAAAATTGTCCCCTCACACTCACTACTACACTGTCCCCTCACACTCACAGCAACACTGTCCCCTCACACTCACTACAACTTTGTCCCCTCACACTCACTACAACATTGTCCCCTCACACTCACTACAACATTGTCTCCTCACACTCACTACAACATTGTCCCCTCACACTCACGACAACTACAACATTGTCCCCTCACACTCACTACAACATTGGCCCCTCACACTCACGACAACACTGTCCCCTCGCACTCACTACAACACTGTCCCCTCACACTCACTTCAACACTGTCCCCTCACACTCACGACAACACTATCCCCTCACACTCACGACAAAACTGTCCACTCACACTCATTACAACATTGTTCCCTCACACTCACTACAACATTGTCCCCTCACACTCTCTAAAACATTGTCCCCTCACACTCTCTACAACATTGTCCCCTCACACTCACTACAACACTGTCCACTCACACTCACTACAACATTGTACCCTCACACTCACTACAACACTGTCCCCTCACACTCCCTACAGCACTGTCATCTCACACACACTACAACACTGTCCCCTCACACTCACTACAACATTGTCCCCTCACACTCTCTACAACATTGTCCCCTCACACTCTCTACAACATTGTCCCCTCACACTCACTACAACACTGTCCACTCACACTCACTACAACATTGTACCCTCACACTCACTACAACACTGTCCCCTCACACTCCCTACAGCACTGTCATCTCACACTCACTACAACACTGTCCCCTCACACTCACTACAACACTGTCCCCTCGCACTCACTGCAACATTGTCCCCTCACAATCACTACAACACTGTCCCCTCACACTCACTACATAACTGCCCCTCACACTCACTACAACATTGTCCCCTCAAACGCACGACAACACTGTCCCCTCACATTCACTGCAACATTGTCCCCTCACACTCACTGCAACATTGTCCCCTCACATTCACTACAACACTGTCCCCTCACACTCACTACAACACTGTCCGCTCACACTCACAACATTGCCCCTCACACTCACTACCACACAGTCCCCTCACACTCACTACAACATTATCCCCTCACACTCACTACAACATTTCCCCTCACACTCACTACAACACTGCCCCTCAATCTCACTACAACACTGTCCCCTCACACTCACTAAAACACTGTCCCCTCACACTTACTACAACATTGTCACCTCACACTCACCACAACATTGTCCCCTCACACTCACTACAGCACTGTCCCCTCACACTCACTACAAAACTGCAACATTGTCCCCTCACACGCACTACAACTACAACATTGTCCCCTCACACGCACTACAACATTAGCCCCTCACACTCACTGCAACACTGTCCCCTCACACTCACTACAAAACTGTCCCCTCACACTCACTACAACACTGTCCCCTCACACTCACTACAACACTGTCACCTCACACTCATTACAACACTGTCCCCTCACACTCACTGCAGAATTGTCCCCTCACACTCACTACAACATTGTCCCCTCACACTCACTACAAAACTGTCCCCTCAAACTCACTACAGCACTCTCCCCTCATACTCACGACAACACTGTCCCCTCACACTCACTACAACACTGACCCTTCACACTCCCTACAACACTGTCCCCTCACACTCACGACAACATTGTCCCCTCATACTCACTACAACGTTGTACCCTCACACTCAATACAACACTGTCCCCTCACATTCACTACAACACTGTCCCCTCACACACACTACAACACTGTCCCCTCACACTCACTACAACATTGTCCCCTCACACTCTCTACAACATTGTCCCCTCACACTCACGACAACACTGTCCACTCACACTCACTACAACATTGTACCCTCACACTCACTACAACACTGTCCCCTCACACTCTCTACAAAACTGTCCCCTCACACTCACAACAACACTGTCCCCTCACACACACTACAACATTGTCCCCTCACACTCACTACAACACTGTCCACTCACACTCACTACAACATTGTCCCCTCACACTCACTACAACACTGCCCCCTCACTCTCACAACCTTGTCCCCTCACACTCACTACAACACTCGCCCCTCACACTCACTACAACTCTGTCCCCTCACACTCACTATAGCAGTGCCACCTCACACTCACTACAACATTGTCCCCTCACACTCACTACAACACTGTCCCCTCACACTCTCTACAAAACTGTCCACTCACACACACTACAACACTGTCCCCTCACACTCACGACTACATTGTCCACTCACACTCACTACAACATTGACCCCTCACACTCCCTACAGCACTGTCACCTCACACTCACTAACGCATTGTTCACTCACACTCACTACAACATTGTCCCCTCACACTCACTACAAAACTGCCCCTCACACTCACTACAACATTGTCCCCTCACACTCACTACAACATTTCCTCCTCACACTCACTACAACATTCTCCCCTCACACTCACTAGAACTACAACATTGTCCCCTCACACTCACTACAACATTGGCCCCTCACACTCACTGCAACACTGTCCCCTCACACTCACTGCAACACCGTCCCCTCACACTCACTACAACACTGTCCCCTCACACTCACTGCAACATTGTCCCCTCACACTCACTACAACATTGTCCCCTGACACTCACTACAACATTGTCCCCTCACACTCACTGCAACATTGTCCCCTCACACTCACTACAACACTGTCCCCTCACACTCACAACAAAACTGTCCCCTCACACTCACTACAACACTGTCCCCTCACACTCACTACAACATTGTCCCCTCACACTCACGACAATACTGTCCCCTCACACTTACTACAACACTGTCCCCTCACACTCACTACAGCACTGTTACCTCACACTCACTACAACATTGTCCCCTCACACTCACTACAACATTGTCCCCTCACACTCCCTACAACTACAATATTGTCCCCTCACACGCACTACAGCATTGGCCCCTCACACTCACTGCAACACTGTCCCCTCACACTCACTACAATACTGACCCCTCACACTCACGACAACATCATCCCCTCACACTCACTACAAAACTGTCGCCTCACACTCACTACAACATTGTCCCCTCACACTCATTACAACATTGTCCCCTCACACTCACTACAAAACTGTCCCCTCAAACTTACTACAACACTGTCCCCTCACACTCATTACAACACTTTGCCCTCACACTCACTACTACATTGTCCACTCACACTCACTACAAAACTGTCCCCTCACACTCACTACAACACTGTCCCCTCACACTCACAACAACACTGTCCCCTCAAACTCACTACAACACTGTCCCCTCACACTCACTACTACATTGTCCCCTCACACTCCCTACAACACTGTCCCCTCACACTCACTACAACATTGTCCACTCACACTCACTACAACTCTGTCCACTCACACTCACTACAAAATTGTCCCCTCACACTCACTACTACACTGTCCCCTCACACTCACAACAACACTGTCCCCTCACACTCACTACAACTTTGTCCCCTCACACTCACTACAACATTGTCCCCTCACACTCACTACAACATTGTCTCCTCACACTCACTACAACATTGTCCCCTCACACTCACGACAACTACAACATTGTCCCCTCACACTCACTACAACATTGGCCCCTCACACTCACGACAACACTGTCCCCTCACACTCACTACAACACTGTCCCCTCACACTCACTACAACACTGTCCCCTCACACTCACGACAACACTATCCCCTCACACTCACGACAAAACTGTCCACTCACACTCATTACAACATTGTTCCCTCACACTCACGACAACATTGTCCCCTCATACTCTCTACAACATTGTCCCCTCACACTCTCTGCAACATTGTCCCCTCACACTCACAACAACACTGTCCACTCACACTCACTACAACATTGTACCCTCACACTCACTACAACACTGTCCCCTCACACTCCCTACAGCACTGTCATCTCACACACACTAAAACACTGTCCCCTCACACTCACTACAACATTGTCCCCTGACACTCTCTACAACATTGTCCCCTCACACTCTCTACAACATTGTCCCCTCACACTCACTACAACACTGTCCACTCACACTCACTACAACATTGTACCCTCACACTCACTACAACACTGTCCCCTCACACTCCCTACAGCACTGTCATCTCACACTCACTACAACACTGTCCCCTCACACTCACTACAACACTGTCCCCTCGCACTCACTGCAACATTGTCCCCTCACAATCACTACAACACTGTCCCCTCACACTCACTACATAACTGCCCCTCACACTCACTACAACATTGTCCCCTCAAACGCACGACAACACTGTCCCCTCACACTCACTGCAACATTGTCCCCTCACACTCACTGCAACATTGTCCCCTCACATTCACTGCAACACTGTCCCCTCACACTCACTACAACACTGTCCGCTCACACTCACAACATTGCCCCTCACACTCACTACCACACAGTCCCCTCACACTCACTACAACATTGTCCCCTCACACTCACTGCAACATTTCCCCTCACACTCACTACAACACTGCCCCTCAATCTCACTACAACACTGTCCCCTCTCACTCACTACAACACTGACCCCTCACACTCACTTCAACATTGTCCCCTCACACTCCCGAGAGCACTGTCCCCTCACATTTACTACAACACTGTCCCCTCACACTCACTACAACAGTGTCACCTCACACTCACTACAACACTGTCACCTCACACTCACTACAACGCTGTCACCTCCCACTCACGACTACATTGTCCCCTCACACTCACTACAACACTGTCCCCTCACACTCACTACAACACTGATCCCCCCCACTCCCTTCAACACTGTCCCCTCACACTCACTACAACACTGTCCCCTCACACTCACTACAACACTGTCCCCTCACACTCAGTACAACACTATCCCCTCACACTCACTACAAAACTGCCCCTCACACTCACTACAACATTGTCCCCTCACACTCACTACAACATTGTCCCCTCACACTCACGACAGCACTCTCCCCTCACACTCACTACAACACTGTCCCCTCACACTCACTACAACACTGACCCCTCACACTCCCTACAACACTGTCCCCTCACACTCACAACAACATTGTCCCCTCACACTCACTACAACAGTGTCCCCTCACAATCACTACAACACTGTACCCTCACACTCACGACAACACTGTCACCTCACACTCACTGCAACACTGT
This sequence comes from Somniosus microcephalus, assembly GCF_052327205.1. Taxonomy (NCBI): domain Eukaryota; kingdom Metazoa; phylum Chordata; class Chondrichthyes; order Squaliformes; family Somniosidae; genus Somniosus; species Somniosus microcephalus. Next base: position 247,509,532 of record NC_140990.1, on the reverse strand, counting down.
CCCCTCACACTCACTACAACATTGTCCCCTCACACTCACTACAACACTGTCCCCTCACACTTACTACAACACTGTCCCCTCACACTCACTGCAGCACTGTCACCTCACACTCACTACAACATTGTCCCCTCACACTCACTACAACACTGTCCCCTCACTCACTACAACACTGTCCCCTCACACTCACAACATTGCCCCTCACACTCGCTACAACACTGTCCCCTCACACTCACTACAACACTGTCCCCTCACACTCACTAAAACATTGTCCCCTCACACTCATGACAACATTGTCCCCTCACACTCTCACCAAAACTGTCCCCTCACACTCACTACAACACTGTCCCCTCACACACACTACAACACTGTCCCCTCACACTCACGACTACATTGTCCCCACACACTCACTACAACACTGTCCCCTCACACTCACTACAACACTGACCCCTCCCACTCCCTTCAACACTGTCCCCTCACACTCACTACAACACTGTCCCCTCACACTCACTACAACACTGTCCCCTCACACTCAGTACAACACTATCCCCTCACACTCACTACAAAACTGCCCCTCACACTCACTACAACATTGTCCCCTCACACTCCCTACAACACTGTCCCCTCACACTCACAACAACATTGTCCCCTCACACTCACTACAACAGTGTCCCCTCACAATCACTACAACAGTGTCCCCTCACAATCACTACAACACTGTACCCTCACACTCACGACAACACTGTCCCCTCACACTCACTGCAGCACTGTCAACTCACACTCACTACAACATTGTCCCCTCACACTCCCTACAACACTGTACCCTCACACTCACGACAACACTGTCACCTCACACTCACTACAACACTGTCCCCTCACACTCACTACAACATTGTCCCCTCACACTCACTACAACACTGTCCCCTCACACTCACTGCAGCACTGTCACCTCACACTCACTACAACATTGTCCCCTCACACTCACTACAACACTGTCCCCTCACTCACTACAACACTGTCCCCTCACACTCACAACATTGCCCCTCACACTCGCTACAACACTGTCCCCTCACACTCACTACAACACTGTCCCCTCACACTCACTACAACATTGTCCCCTCACACTCACTACAACATTGTCTCCTCACACTCTCCACAACATTGTCCCCTCACACTCACTACAACAGTGTGCCCTCACACTCACGACAAAACTGTCCACTCACACTCACTACAACACTGTCCCCTCTCACTCACTACAACACTGACCCCTCACACTCCCTACAGCACTGTCCCATCACACTCACTTCAACATTGTCCCCTCACACTCACTAAAACATTGTCCCCTCACACTCACTACAAAACTGGCCCCTCACACTCACTAAATCATTTTCTCCTCACACTCACTACAACATTGTCCCCTCACACTCACGACAACATTGTCCCCTCACACTCACTACAACATTGGCCCCTCACACTCACTACAACACTATCCCCTCACACTCACTGCAAAACTGTCCCCTCACACTCACTACAACATTGTCCCCTCACACTCGCAACAACACTGTCCCCTCACACTCACTACAACACTGTCCCCTCACACTTACTACAACATTGTCCCCTCACACTCACTACAAAACTGTCCCCTCACACTCACTACAACACTGTCCCCTCACCCTCACTACAGCACTGCCACCTCACACTCACTACAACATTGTCCCCTCACACTCACGACAACACTGTACCCTCACACTCACTACAACACTGTCACCTCACACTCACTACAACACTGTCGCCTAACACTCACTACAACACTGTCCCCTGACACTCACTACAACATTGTCCCCTCACACTCCCTAGAGCACTGTCCCCTCACACTCACTACAACATTGTCCCCTCACACTCACTACAACATTGTCCCCTCACACTCACTGCAAAACTGTCCCCTCACACTCACTACAACATTGTCCCCTCACACTCACTAATACATTGTCCCCTCACACTCCCTACAACACTGTCCCCTCACACTCACTACCAAACTGCCCCTCACACTCACTACAACATTGTCCCCTCACTCACTACAACATTGTCCTCTCACACTCACTACTACATTGTCCCCTCACACTCCCTACAACACTGTCCCCTCACACTCACTACCAAACTGCCCCTCACACTCACTACAACACTGTCCCCTCACACTCACTACAACACTGTCCCCTCACACTCACTACCAAACTGCCCCTCACACTCACTACAACATTGTCCCCTCACACTCACGACAACATTGTCTCCTCACACTCACTACAACATTGTCCCCTCACACTCACTACAACTACAACATTGTCCCCTCACACTCACTACAACATTGGCCCCTCACACTCACTGCAACACTGTCCCCTCACACTCACTACAACACTGTCCCCTCACACTCACGACAACACTCTCCCCTCACACTCATGACAAAACTGTCCACTCACACTCACTACAACATTGTTCCCTCACACTCATTACAACACTGTCCCCTCATAGTTACTACAACACTGTCCCCTCACACTCACTACAGCACTGTCACCTCACACTCACTACAACATTGTCCCCTCACACACACTACAACACTGTCCCCTCTCACTCACGACGACATTGTCCCCTCACACTCACTACAACACTGTCCCCTCACACTCCCTACAGCACTGTCCCCTCACACTCACTTCAACATTGTCCCCTCACACTCACTACAACACTGGCCCCTCACACTCACTACAACACTGGCCCCTCACACTCACTACATCATTGTCTCCTCATACTCACTACAACATTGTCCCCTCACACTCACTACAACTACAACATTGGCCCCTCACACTCACTACAACATTGGCCCCTCACACTCACTACAACACTATCCCCTCACACTCACTACAAAACTCTCCACTCACACTCACTACAACACTGGCCCCTCACACTCACTACAACATTGTCCCCTCACACTCTCTACAACACTGTCCCCTCACACTCACTACAGCACTGTCCCCTCACACTCACTACAGCACTGTCCCCTCACACTCACTACAACACTATCCCCTCACACTCACTGCAAAACTGTCCCCTCACACTCACTACAACATTGTCCCCTCACACTCACAACAACACAGCCCCCTCACACTCACTACAACACTGTCCCCTCACAGTCACTACAGCATTGCCCCCTCACACTCACTACAACACTGTCCCCTCACACTCACTACAACATTGTCCCCTGACACTCACTACAACACTGTCCCCTCACACTCACTACAACACTGTCCCCTCACACTCACTACAGCACTGTCCCCTCACACTCACTACAACACTGTCCCCTCACACTCAGTACAACACTATCCCCTCACACTCACTACAGCACTGTCCCCTCACACTCACTACAACATTGGCCCCTCACACTCACTGCAACACTGTCCCCTCACACTCACTACAACACTGACCCCTCACACTCACTACAACACTGTCACCTAACACTCACTACAACACTGTCGCCTAACACTCACTACAACACTGTCCCCTCACACTCACTACAACATTGTCCCCTCACACTCTCTACAACACTGTCCACTCACACACACTACAACATCGACCCCTCACACTCACAACATTGCCCCTCACACTCGCTACAACACTGTCCCCTCACACTCACTACAACACTGTCCCCTCACACTCACTAAAACATTGTCCCCTCACACTCATGACAACATTGTCCCCTCACACTCTCGACAAAACTGTCCCCTCACACTCACTACAACACTGTCCCCTCACACACACTACAACACTGTCCCCTCACACTCACGACTACATTGTCCCCACACACTCACTACAACACTGTCCCCTCACACTCACTACAACACTGACCCCTCCCACTCCCTTCAACACTGTCCCCTCACACTCACTACAACACTGTGCCCTCACACTCACTACAACACTGTCCCCTCACACTCAGTACAACACTATCCCCTCACACTCACTACAAAACTGCCCCTCACACTCACTACAACATTGTCCCCTCACACTCCCTACAACACTGTCCCCTCACACTCACAACAACATTGTCCCCTCACACTCACTACAACAGTGTCCCCTAAAAATCACTACAACAGTGTCCCCTCACAATCACTACAACACTGTACCCTCACAGTCACTACAGCATTGCCCCCTCACACTCACTACAACACTGTCCCCTCACACTCACTACAACATTGTCCCCTGACACTCACTACAACACTGTCCCCTCACACTCACTACAACACTGTCCCCTCACACTCACTGCAAAACTGTCCCCTCACACTCACTACAACATTGTCCCCTCACACTCACAACAACACAGTCCCCTCACACTCACTACAACACTGTCCCCTCACAGTCACTACAGCATTGCCCCCTCACACTCACTACAACACTGTCCCCTCACACTCACTACAACATTGTCCCCTGACACTCACTACAACACTGTCCCCTCACACTCACTACAACACTGTCCCCTCACACTCACTACAGCACTGTCCCCTCACACTCACTACAACACTGTCCCCTCACACTCAGTACAACACTATCCCCTCACACTCACTACAGCACTGTCCCCTCACACTCACAACACTGTCCCCTCACACTCACTACAACATTGGCCCCTCACACTCACTGCAACACTGTCCGCTCACACTCACTACAACACTGACCCCTCACACTCACTACAACACTGTCACCTAACACTCACTACAACACTGTCCCCTCACACTCAGTACAACACTATCCCCTCACACTCACTACAGCACTGTCCCCTCACACTCACAACACTGTCCCCTCACACTCACTACAACATTGGCCCCTCACACTCACTGCAACACTGTCCCCTCACACTCACTACAACACTGACCCCTCACACTCACTACAACACTGTCCCCTCACACTCACTACAACATTGTCCCCTCACACTCTCTACAAGACTGTCCACTCACACACACTACAACATCGACCCCTCACACTCCCTAGAGCACTGTCCCCTCACACTCACTACACCATTGTCCCCTCACACTCACTACAACTTTGTCCCCTCACACTCTCCACCAACTTGCCCCTCACACTCACTACAACACTGTCCCCTCACACTCACAACATTGCCCCTCACACTCGCTACAACACTGTCCCCTCACACTCACTACAACACTGTCCCCTCACACTCACTAAAACATTGTCCCCTCACACTCATGACAACATTGTCCCCTCACACTCTCGACAAAACTGTCCCCTCACACACACTACAACACTGTCCCCTCACACTCACGACTACATTGTCCCCACACACTCACTACAACACTGTCCCCTCACACTCACTACAACACTGACCCCTCCCACTCCCTTCAACACTGTCCCCTCACACTCACTACAACACTGTCCCCTCACACTCACTACAACACTGTCCCCTCACACTCAGTACAACACTATCCCCTCACACTCACTACAAAACTGCCCCTCACACTCACTACAACATTGTCCCCTCACACTCCCTACAACACTGTCCCCTCACACTCACAACAACATTGTCCCCTCACACTCACTACAACAGTGTCCCCTAAAAATCACTACAACAGTGTCCCCTCACAATCACTACAACACTGTACCCTCACACTCACGACAACACTGTCCCCTCACACTCACTGCAGCACTGTCACCTCACACTCACTACAACATTGTCCCCTCACACTCCCTACAACACTGTACCCTCACACTCACGACAACACTGTCACCTCACACTCACTACAAAACTGTCCCCTCACACTCACTACAACATTGTCCCCTCACACTCACTACAACACTGTCCCCTCACACTTACTACAACACTGTCCCCTCACACTCACTGCAGCACTGTCACCTCACACTCACTACAACATTGTCCCCTCACACTCACTACAACGCTGTCCCCTCACTCACTACAACATTGTCCCCTCACACTCACTACAACAGTGTGCCCTCACACTCACGACAAAACTGTCCACTCACACTCACTACAACACTGTCCCCTCTCACTCACTACAACACTGACCCCTCACACTCCCGACAGCACTGTCCCATCACACTCACTTCAACATTGTCCCCTCACACTCACTAAGACATTGTCCCCTCACACTCACTACAAAACTGGCCCCTCACACTCACTAAATCATTTTCTCCTCACACTCACTACAACATTGTCCCCTCACACTCACTACAACATTGTCCCCTCACACTCACTACAACATTGGCCCCTCACACTCACTACAACACTATCCCCTCACACTCACTGCAAAACTGTCCCCTCCCACTCACTACAACATTGTCCCCTCACACTCGCAACAACACTGTCCCCTCACACTCACTACAACACTGTCCCCTCACACTTACTACAACATTGTCCCCTCACACTCACTACAAAACTGTCCCCTCACACTCACTACAACACTGTCCCCTCACCCTCACTACAGCACTGCCACCTCACACTCACTACAACATTGTCCCCTCACACTCACGACAACACTGTCCCCTCACACTCACGACAACATTGTCCCCTCACACTCACGACAACATTGTCCCCTCACACTCACTACAACACTGTCACCTCACACTCACTACAACACTGTCGCCTAACACTCACTACAACACTGTCCCCTCACACTCACTACAACATTGTCCCCTCACACTCCCTAGAGCACTGTCCCCTCACACTCACTACAACATTGTCCCCTCACACTCACTACAACATTGTCCCCTCACACTCACTGCAAAACTGTCCCCTCACACTCACTACAACATTGTCCCCTCACACTCACTACCAAACTGCCCCTCACACTCACTACAACATTGTCCCCTCACTCACTACAACATTGTCCTCTCACACTCACTACTACATTGTCCCCTCACACTCCCTACAACACTGTCCCCTCACACTCACTACCAAACTGCCCCTCACACTCACTACAACATTGTCCCCTCACACTCACTACAACATTGTCCCCTCACACTCCCTACAACACTGTCCCCTCACACTCACTACAACATTGTCCCCTCACACTCACTACAACATTGTCCCCTCACACTCACTACAACATTGGCCCCTCACACTCACTACAACACTATCCCCTCACACTCACTACAAAACTGTCCCCTCACACTCACTACAACACTGTCCCCTCACACTTACTACAACATTGTCCCCTCACACTCACTACAAAACTGTCCCCTCACACTCACTACAACACTGTCCCCTCACCCTCACTACAGCACTGCCACCTCACACTCACTACAACATTGTCCCCTCACACTCACTACAACATTGTCCCCTCACACTCACTGCAAAACTGTCCCCTCACACTCACTACAACATTGTCCCCTCACACTCACGACTACATTGTCCCCTCACACTCCCTACAACACTGTCCCCTCACACTCACTACCAAACTGCCCCTCACACTTACTACAACATTGTCCCCTCACACTCACTACAACATTGTCCCCTCACACTCACTACAAAACTGTCCGCTCACACTCACTACAACACTGTCCCCTCACCCTCACTACAGCACTGCCACCTCACATTCACTACAACATTGTCCCCTCACACTCACGACAACATTGTCTCCTCACACTCACTACAACATTGTCCCCTCACACTCATTACAACTACAACATTGTCCCCTCACACTCACTACAACATTGGCCCCTCACACTCACTGCAACACTGTCCCCTCACACTCACTACAACACTGTCCCCTCACACTCACGACAACACTCTCCCCTCACACTCATGACAAAACTGTCCACTCACACTCACTACAACATTGTTCCCTCACACTCATTACAACACTGTCCCCTCATAGTTACTACAACACTGTCCCCTCACACTCACTACAGCACTGTCACCTCACACTCACGACAACATTGTCCCCTCACACACACTACAACACTGTCCCCTCTCACTCACGACGACATTGTCCCCTCACACTCACTACAACACTGTCCCCTCACACTCCCTACAGCACTGTCCCCTCACACTCACTTCAACATTGTCCCCTCACACTCACTACAACACTGGCCCCTCACACTCACTACATCATTGTCTCCTCATACTCACTACAACATTGTCCCCTCAGACTCACTACAACTACAACATTGGCCCCTCACACTCACGACAACATTGGCCCCTCACACTCACTACAACACTATCCCCTCACACTCACTACAAAACTCTCCACTCACACTCACTACCACATTGTCCCCTCACACTCACTACAACATTGTCCCCTCACACTCTCTACAACACTGTCCCCTCACACTCACTACAGCACTGTCCCCTCACACTCACTACAGCACTGTCCCCTCACACTCACTACAACACTATCCCCTCACACTCACTGCAAAACTGTCCCCTCACACTCACTACAACATTGTCCCCTCACACTCACAACAACACAGTCCCCTCACACTCACTACAACACTGTCCCCTCACACTCACTACAACATTGGCCCCTCACACTCACTACAACACTATCCCCTCACACTCACTACAAAACTGTCCCCTCACACTCACTACAACATTGTCCCCTCACACTCGCAACAACACTGTCCCCTCACACTCACTACAACACTGTCCCCTCACACTTACTACAACATTGTCCCCTCACACTCACGACAAAACTGTCCCCTCACACTCACTACAACACTGTCCCCTCACCCTCACTACAGCACTGCCACCTCACACTCACTACAACATTGTCCCCTCACACTCACGACAACACTGTCCCCTCACACTCACGACAACATTGTCCCCTCACACTCACGACAACATTGTCCCCTCACACTCACTACAACACTGTCACCTCACACTCACTACAACATTGTCCCCTCACACTCCCTAGAGCACTGTCCCCTCACACTCACTACAACATTGTCCCCTCACACTCACTACAGCACTGTCCCCTCACACTCACTACAACACTATCCCCTCACACTCACTGCAAAACTGTCCCCTCACACTCACTGCAACATTGTCCCCTCACACTCACAACAACACAGTCCCCTCACACTCACTACAACACTGTCCCCTCACAGTCACTAGAGCATTGCCCCCTCACACTCACTACAACACTGTCCCCTCACACTCACTACAACATTGTCCCCTGACACTCACAACAACACTGTCCCCTCACACTCACTACAACACTGTCCCCTCACACTCACTACAGCACTGTCCCCTCACACTCACTACAACTACAACATTGTCCCCTCACACTCACCACCAAACTGCCCCTCACACTCACTACAACATTGTCCCCTCACACTCACTACAACTACAACATTGTCTCCTCACACTCACTACAACATTGGCCCCTCACACTCACTGCAACACTGTCCCCTCACACTCACTACAACACTGTCCCCTCACACTCACGACAACACTATCCCCTCACAGTTACTACAACACTGTTCCCTCACACTCACTACAGCACTGTCACCTCACACTCACTACAACATTGTCCCCTCACACTCACTACAACACTGTCCCCTCACACTCACTGCAACACTGTCCCCTCACACTCACAACAAAACTGTCCACTCACACTCACGACAACATTGTTCCCTCACACTCACTACAACACTGTCCCCTCAGTTACTACAACACTGTCCCCTCACACTCACTACAGCACTGCCACCTCACACTCACTACAACATTGTCCCCTCACACTCACTACAACACTGTCCCCTCACACTCACTACAACACTGTCCCCTCACACTCACTACAACAGTGTCACCTCACACTCACTACAACACTGTCACCTCACACTCTCTACAACACTGTCACCTCCCAGTCATGACAACATTGTCCCCTCACACTCTCTACAAAACTGTCCCCTCACACTCACTAAAACACTGTCCGCTCACACACACTACAACACTGTCCCCTCACACTCACTACAACACTATCCCCTCACACTCACTACAAAACTGCCCCTCACAATCACTACAACATTGTCCCCTCACACTCACTACAACATTGTCCGCTCACACTCACTACAAAACTGTCCCCTCACACTAACTACAACACTGTCCCCTCACACTCACTACAACACTGTCCCCTCACACTCACTACTACATTGTCCCCTCACACTCCCTACAACACTGTCCCCTCACACTCACTACAACATTGTCCACTCACACTCACTACAACACTGTCCCCTCACACTCACGACAAAATTGTCCCCTCACACTCACTACTACACTGTCCCATCACACTCACAACAACACTGTCCCCTCACACTCACTACAACTTTGTCCCCTCACACTCACTACCAAACTGCCCCTCACACTCACTACAACATTGTCCCCTCACACTCACTACAACATTGTCTCCTCACACTCACTACAACATTGTCCCCTCACACTCACTACAACTACAACATTGTCCCCTCACACTCACTACAACATTGGCCCCTCACAATCACTGCAACACTGTCCCCTCACACTCACTACAACACTGTCCCCTCACACTCACGACAACACTATCCCCTCATACTCACGACAAAACTGTCCACTCACACTCACTACTACACTGTCCCATCACACTCACAACAACACTGTCCCCTCACACTCACTACAACTTTGTCCGCTCACACTCACTACCAAACTGCCCCTCACACTCACTACAACATTGTCCCCTCACACTCACTACAACATTGTCTCCTCACACTCACTACAACATTGTCCCCTCACACTCACTACAACTACAACATTGTCCCCTCACACTCACTACAACATTGGCCCCTCACAATCACTGCAACATTGTTCCCTCACACTCACTGCAACACTGTCCCCTCACAGTTACTACAACACTGTCCCCTCACTCACTACAGCACTGTCACCTCACACTCACTACAATACTGTCCCCTCACACTCACTACAACACTGTCCCCTCACACTCACTACAACACTCTCCCCTCACACTGACTACAACAGTGTCATCTCACACTCACCACAACACTGTCACCTCACACTCACTACAACACTGTCACCTCACACTCACTAAAACATTGTCCCCTCACACTCACGACTACATTGTCCCCTCACACTCACTACAACACTGTACCCTCACACTCACTACAACACTGACCCCTCCCACTCCCTACAACACTGTCCCCTCACTCTCACTACAACAATGTCCCATCACACTCACGACAACACTGTCCCCTCACACTCACTACAACACTATCCCCTCACACTCACTACAAAACTGTCCCCTCACACTCACTATCACATTGTCCCCTCACACTCACAACAACACTGTCCCCTCATACTCACTACAACACTGTCCCCTCACACTCACTACAATATTGTCCCCTGACACTCACTACAACACTGTCCCCTCACACTCACTACAACACTGTCCCCTCACACTCACTACAACACTGTCCCCTCATAGTTACTACAACACTGTCCCCTCACACTCACTACAGCACTGTCACCTCACACTCACTACAACATTGTCCCCTCACACACACTACAACACTGTCCCCTCTCACTCACGACGACATTGTCCCCTCACACTCACTACAACACTGTCCCCTCACACTCCCTACAGCACTGTCCCCTCACACTCACTTCAACATTGTCCCCTCACACTCACTACAACACTGGCCCCTCACACTCACTACAACACTGTCCCCTCTCACTTACGACGACATTGTCCCCTCACACTCACTACAACACTGTCCCCTCACACTCCCTACAGCACTGTCCCCTCACACTCACTTCAACATTGTCCCCCCACACTCACTACAACTCTATCCCCTCACACTCACTACAGCACTGTCCCCTCACACTCACAACACTGTCCCCTCACACTCACTACAACACTGTCCCCTCACACTCCCTACAGCACTGTCCCCTCACATTCACTTCAAAATTGTCCCCTCACACTCACTACAACATTGTCTCCTCACACTCACTACAACATTGTCCCCTCACACTCACTACAACTACAACATTGTCCCCTCACACTCACTACAACATTGGCCCCTCACAATCACTGCAACACTGTCCCCTCACACTCACTACAACACTGTCCCCTCACACTCATTGCAACATTGTTCCCTCACACTCACTGCAACACTGTCCCCTCACAGTTACTACAACACTGTCCCCTCACTCACTACAGCACTGTCACCTCACACTCACTACAATACTGTCCCCTCACACTCACTACAACACTGTCCCCTCACACTCACTACAACACTCTCCCCTCACACTCACTACAACACTGTCACCTCACACTCACTCAAACATTGTCCCCTCACACTCACGACTACATTGTCCCCTCACACTCACTACAACACTGTACCCTCACACTCACTACAACACTGACCCCTCCCACTCCCTACAACACTGTCCCCTCACTCTCACTACAACACTGTCCCATCACACTCACTACAACACTGTCCCCTCACACTCACTACAACACTATCCCCTCACACTCACTACAAAACTGTCCCCTCACACTCACTACAACACTGTCCCCTCATAGTTACTACAACACTGTCCCCTCACACTCACTACAGCACTGTCACCTCACACTCACTACAACATTGTCCCCTCACACTCACAACAACACTGTCCCCTCACACTCACTACAACACTGTCCCCTCACACTCACTACAATATTGTCTCCTCACACTCACTACAACACTGTCCCCTCACACTCACTACAACACTGTCCCCTCATAGTTACTACAACACTGTCCCCTCACACTCACTACAGCACTGTCACCTCACACTCACTACAACATTGTCCCCTCACACACACTACAACACTGTCCCCTCTCACTCACGACAACATTGTCCCCTCACACTCACTACAACACTGTCCCCTCACACTCCCTACAGCACTGTCCCCTCACACTCCCTACAGCACTGTCCCCTTACACTCACTTCAACATTGTCCCCTCACACTCACTACAACACTGGCCCCTCACACTCACTACAACACTGGCCCCTCACACTCACTACATCATTGTCTCCTCATACTCACTACAACATTGTCCCCTCACACTCACTACAACTACAACATTGGCCCCTCACACTCACTACAACATTGGCCCCTCACACTCACTACAACACTATCCCCTCACACTCACTACAAAACTCTCCACTCACAACCACATTGTCCCCTCACACTCACTACAACACTGTCCCCTCACACTCACGACAACTCTGCCCCCTCACACTCACTACAGCACTGTCCCCTCACACTCACTACAACACAGTCCCCTCACACTCAGTACAACACTATCCCCTCACACTCACTACAGCACTGTCCCCTCACACTCACAACACTGTCCCCTCACACTCACTACAACATTGGCCCCTCACACTCACTGCAACACTGTCCCCTCACACTCACTACAACACTAACCCCTCACACTCACTACAACACTGTCACCTAACACTCACTACAACATTGTCCCCTCACACTCACTACAACACTATCCCCTCACACTCACTACAACATTGTCCCCTCACACTCACTACAACATTGCCTCCTCACACTCACTACAACATTGTACCCTAACACTCACTACAACTACAACATTGTCCCCTCACACTCACTACAACATTGGCCCCTCACACTCACGACAACACTATCCCCTCATACTCACGACAAAACTGTCCACTCACACTCATTGCAACATTGTTCCCTCACACTCACTGCAACACTGTCCCCTCACAGTTACTACAACACTGTCCCCTCACTCACTACAGCACTGTCACCTCACACTCACGACAATACTGTCCCCTCACACTCACTACAACACTGTCCCCTCACAATCACTACAACACTCTCCCCTCACACTCACTACAACAGTGTCATCTCACACTCACCACAACACTGTCACCTCACACTCACTACAACACTGTCACCTCACACTCACTAAAACATTGTCCCCTCACACTCATGACTACATTGTCCCCTCACACTCACTGCAACACTGTACCCTCACACTCACTACAACACTGACCCCTCACACTCAATACAACACTGTCACCTAACACTCACTACAACATTGTCCCCTCACACTCACTACAACACTATCCCCTCACACTCACTACAACATTGTCCCCTCACACTCACTACAACATTGCCTCCTCACACTCACTACAACATTGTACCCTAACACTCACTACAACTACAACATTGTCCCCTCACACTCACTACAACATTGGCCCCTCACAATCACTGCAAGACTGTCCCCTCACACTCACTACAACACTGTCCCCTCACACTCACGACAACACTATCCCCTCATACGCACGACAAAACTGTCCACTCACACTCATTGCAACATTGTTCCCTCACACTCACTGCAACACTGTCCCCTCACAGTTACTACAACACTGTCCCCTCACTCACTACAGCACTGTCACCTCACACTCACGACAATACTGTCCCCTCACACTCACTACAACACTGTCCCCTCACAATCACTACAACACTCTCCCCTCACACTCACTACAACAGTGTCATCTCACACTCACCACAACACTGTCACCTCACACTCACTACAACACTGTCACCTCACACTCACTAAAACATTGTCCCCTCACACTCATGACTACATTGTCCCCTCACACTCACTGCAACACTGTACCCTCACACTCACTACAACACTGACCCCTCCCACTCCCTACAACACTGTCCCCTCACTCTCACTACAACACTGTCCCATCACACTCACTGCAACACTATCCCCTCACACTCACTACAAAACTGTCCCCTCACACTCACTATAACATTGTCCCCTCACACTCACAACAACACTGTCCCCTCACACTCACTACAACACTGTCCCCTCACACTCATTACAATATTGTCCCCTGACACTCACTACAACACTGTCCCTTCACACTCACTACAACACTGTCCCCTCACACTCACTACAATATTGTCCCCTGACACTCACTACAACACTGTCCCTTCACACTCACGACAACATTGTCCCCTCACACTCACTACAACACTGTCCCCTCACACTCACTACAACACTGTCCCCTCACACTCACTACAACACTGTCCCCTCACACTCACTACAGCACTGTCACCTCACACTCACTACAACATTGTCCCCTCACACACACTACAACACTGTCCCCTCTCACTCACGACGACATTGTCCCCTCACACTCACTACAACACTGTCCCCTCACACTCCCTACAGCACTGTCCCCTCACACTCACTTCAACATTGTCCCCTCACACTCACTACAACACTGGCCCCTCACACTCACTACAACACTGGCCCCTCACACTCACTACATCATTGTCTCCTCATACTCACTACAACATTGTCCCCTCACACTCACTACAACTACAACATTGGCCCCTCACACTCACTACAACATTGGCCCCTTACACTCACTACAACACTATCCCCTCACACTCACTACAATACTCTCCACTCACACTCACTACCACATTGTCCCCTCACACTCACTACAACATTGTCCCCTCACACTCTCTACAACACTGTCCCCTCACACTCACTACAGCACTGTCCCCTCACTCTCACTACAGCACTGTCCCCTCACACTCACTACAACACTATCCCCTCACACTCACTGCAAAACTGTCCCCTCACACTCACTACAACATTGACCCCTCACACTCACAACAACACAGTCCCCTCACACTCACTACAACACTGTCCCCTCACACTCACTACAACACTGTCCCCTCACACTCACTTCAACATTGTCCCCTCACACTCACTACAACACTGGCCCCTCACACTCACTACAACACTGTCCCCTCTCACTCAAGACGACATTGTCCCCTCACACTCACTACAACACTGTCCCCTCACACTCCCTACAGCACTGTCCCCTCACACTCACTTCAACATTGTCCCCTCACACTCACTACAACACTGTCCCCTCACACTCCCTACAGCACTGTCCCCTCACACTCACTTCAACACTGTCCCCTCACACTCACTACAACACTGGCCCCTCACACTCACTACAACACTGGCCCCTCACACTCACTACATCATTGTCTCCTCATACTCACTACAACATTGTCCCCTCACACTCACTACAACTACAACATTGGCCCCTCACACTCACTACAACATTGGCCCCTTACACTCACTACAACACTATCCCCTCACACTCACTACAATACTCTCCACTCACACTCACTACCACATTGTCCCCTCACACTCACTACAACATTGTCCCCTCACACTCACTACAACATTGTCCCCTCACACTCTCTACAACACTGTCCCCTCACACTCACTACAGCACTGTCCCCTCACTCTCACTACAGCACTGTCCCCTCACACTCACTACAACACTATCCCCTCACACTCACTGCAAAACTGTCCCCTCACACTCACTACAACATTGACCCCTCACACTCACAACAACACAGTCCCCTCACACTCACTACAACACTGTCCCCTCACACTCACTACAACACTGTCCCCTCACACTCAGTACAACACTGTCCCCTCACACTCACTACAGCATTGCCCCCTCACACTCACTACAACACTGTCCCCTCACACTCACTGCAACATTGTCCCCTGACACTCACTACAACACTGTCCCCTCACACTCACTACAACACTGTCCCCTCACACTCACTACAGCACTGTCCCCTCACACTCACTACAACACTGTCCCCTCACACTCAGTACAACACTATCCCCTCACACTCACTACAGCACTGTCCCCTCACACTCACAACACTGTCCCCTCACACTCACTACAACATTGGCCCCGCACACTCACTGCAACACTGTCCCCTCACACTCACTACAACACTGACCCCTCACACTCACTACAACACTGTCACCTAACACTCACTACAACACTGTCGCCTAACACTCACTACAACACTGTCCCCTCACACTCACTACAACATTGTCCCCTCACACTCTCTACAAGACTGTCCACTCACACACACTACAACATCGACCCCTCACACTCCCTAGAGCACTGTCCCCTCACACTCACTACACCATTGTCCCCTCACACTCACTACAACTTTGTCCCCTCACACTCACCACCAAACTGCCCCTCACACTCACTACAACATTGTCCCCTCACACTCACTACAACTACAACATTGTCTCCTCACACTCACTACAACATTGGCCCCTCACACTCACTGCAACACTGTCCCCTCACACTCACTACAACACTGTCCCCTCACACTCACGACAACACTATCCCCTCACAGTTACTACAACACTGTTCCCTCACACTCACTACAGCACTGTCACCTCACACTCACTGCAACATTGTCCCCTCACACTCACTACAACACTGTCCCCTCACACTCACTGCAACACTGTCCCCTCACACTCACAACAAAACTGTCCACTCACACTCACGACAACATTGTTCCCTCACACTCACTACAACATTGTCCGCTCACACTCACTACAAAACTGTCCCCTCACACTAACTACAACACTGTCCCCTCACACTCACTACAACACTGTCCCCTCACACTCACTACTACATTGTCCCCTCACACTCCCTACAACACTGTCCCCTCACACTCACTACAACATTGTCCACTCACACTCACTACAACACTGTCCACTCACACTCACTACAACTTTGTCCCCTCACACTCACTACAACATTGTCTCCTCACACTCACTACAACATTGTCCCCTCACACTCACTACAACTACAACATTGTCCCCTCACACTCACTACAACATTGGCCCCTCACAATCACTGCAACACTGTCCCCTCACACTCACTACAACACTGTCCCCTCACACTCACGACAACACTATCCCCTCATACTCACAACAAAACTGTCCACTCACACTCATTGCAACATTGTTCCCTCACACTCACTGCAACACTGCCCCTCACAGTTACTACAACACTGTCCCCTCACTCACTACAGCACTGTCACCTCACACTCACTACAATACTGTCCCCTCACACTCACGACAACACTGTCCCCTCACACTCACTACAACACTCTCCCCTCACACTCACTACAACAGTGTCATCTCACACTCACCACAACACTGTCACCTCACACTCACTACAACACTGTCACCTCACACTCACTAAAACATTGTCCCCTCACACTCACGACTACATTGTCCCCTCACACTCACTACAACACTGTACCCTCACACTCAATACAACACTGACCCCTCCCACTCCCTACAACACTGTCCTCTCACTCTCACTACAACACTGTCCCATCACACTCACTACAACACTGTCCCCTCACACTCACTACAACACTATCCCCTCACACTCACTACAAAACTGTCCCCTCACACAAACTATAACATTGTCCCCTCACACTCACAACAACACTGTCCCCTCACACTCACTACAACACTGTCCCCTCACACTCACTACAATATTCTCCCCTGACACTCACGACAACACTGTCCCCTCACACTCACTACAACACTGTCCCCTCACACTCACTACAACACTGTCCCCTCATAGTTACTACAACACTGTCCCCTCACACTCACTACAGCACTGTCACCTCACACTCACTACAACATTGTCCCCTCACACACACTACAACACTGTCCCCTCTCACTCACGACGACATTGTCCCCTCACCCTCACTACAACACTGTCCCCACACACTCCCTACAGCACTGTCCCCTCACACTCACTTCAACATTGTCCCCTCACACTCACTACAACACTGGCCCCTCACACTCACTACAACACTGTCCCCTCTCACTCACGACGACATTGTCCCCTCACACTCACTACAACACTGTCCCCTCACACTCCCTACAGCACTGTCCCCTCACACTCACTTCAACATTGTCCCCTCACACTCACTACAACACTGGCCCCTCACACTCACTACAACACTGGCCCCTCACACTCACTGCATCATTGTCTCCTCATACTCACGACAACATTGTCCCCTCACACTCACTGCAACTACAACATTGGCCCCTCACACTCACTACAACATTGGCCCCTCACACTCACTACAACACTATCCCCTCACACTCACTACAAAACTCTCCACTCACACTCACTCCCATATTGTCCCCTCACACTCACTACAACATTGTCCCCTCACACTCTCTACAACACTGTCCCCTCACACTCACTACAGCACTGTCCCCTCACACTCACTACAGCACTGTCCCCTCACACTCACTACAACACTATCCCCTCACACTCACTGCAAAACTGTCCCCTCACACTCACTACAACATTGTCCCCTCACACTCACAACAACACAGTCCCCTCACACTCACTACAACACTGTCCCCTCACAGTCACTACAGCATTGCCCCCTCACACTCACTACAACACTGTCCCCTCACACTCACTACAACAGTGTCCCCTGACACTCACTACAACACTGCCCCTCACACTCACTACAACACTGTCTCCTCACACTCACTACAGCACTGTCCCCTCACACTCACTACAACACTGTCCCCTCACACTCAGTACAACACTATCCCCTCACACTCACTACAGCACTGTCCCCTCACACTCACAACACTGTCCCCTAACACTCACTACAACATTGGCCCCTCACACTCACTGCAACACTGTCCCCTCACACTCACTACAACACTGACCCCTCACACTCACTACAACACTGTCACCTAACAATCACTACAACACTGTCGCCTAACACTCACTACAACACTGTCCCCTCACACTCACTACAACATTGTCCCCTCACACTCTCTACAAGACTGTCCACTCACACACACTACAACATCGACCCCTCACACTCCCTAGAGCACTGTCCCCTCACACTCACTACACCATTGTCCCCTCACACTCACTACAACTTTGTCCCCTCACACTCACCACCAAACTGCCCCTCACACTCACTACAACATTGTCCCCTCACACTCACTACAACTACAACATTGTCTCCTCACACTCACTACAACATTGGCCCCTCACACTCACTGCAACACTGTCCCCTCACACTCACTACAACACTGTCCGCTCACACTCACGACAACACTATCCCCTCACAGTTACTACAACACTGTTCCCTCACACTCACTACAGCACTGTCACATCACACTAACTACAACATTGTCCCCTCACACTCACTACAACACTGTCCCCTCACACTCACTGCAACACTGTCCCCTCACACTCACAACAAAACTGTCCACTCACACTCACGACAACATTGTTCCCTCACACTCACTACAACACTGTCCCCTCAGTTACTACAACACTGTCCCCTCACACTCACTACAGCACTGCCACCTCACACTCACTACAACATTGTCCCCTCACACTCACTACAACACTGTCCCCTCACACTCACTACAACACTGTCCCCTCACACTCACTACAACACTGTCCCCTCACACTCACTACAACACTGTCCCCTCATACTCACTACAGCACTGTCCCCTCACACTCACTACAACACTGTCCCCTCACACTCAGTACAACACTATCCCCTCACACTCACTACAGCACTGTCCCCTCACACTCACAACACTGTCCCCTCACACTCACTACAACATTGGCCCCGCACACTCACTGCAACACTGTCCCCTCACACTCACTACAACACTGACCCCTCACACTCACTACAACACTGTCACCTAACACTCACTACAACACTGTCGCCTAACACTCACTACAACACTGTCCCCTCACACTCACTACAACATTGTCCCCTTACGCTCTCTACAAGACTGTCCACTCACACACACTACAACATCGACCCCTCACACTCCCTAGAGCACTGTCCCCTCACACTCACTACACCATTGTCCCCTCACACTCACTCCAACTTTGTCCCCTCACACTCACCACCAAACTGCCCCTCACACTCACTACAACATTGTCCCCTCACACTCACTACAACTACAACATTGTCTCCTCACACTCACTACAACATTGGCCCCTCACACTCACTGCAACACTGTCCCCTCACACTCACTACAACACTGTCCCCTCACACTCACGACAACACTATCCCCTCACAGTTACTACAACACTGTTCCCTCACACTCACTACAGCACTGTCACCTCACACTCACTACAACATTGTCCCCTCACACTCACTACAACATTGTCCCCTCACACTCACTGCAACACTGTCCCCTCACACTCACAACAAAACTGTCCTCTCACACTCACGACAACATTGTTCCCTCACACTCACTACAACACTGTCCCCTCAGTTACTACAACACTGTCCCCTCACACTCACTTCAGCACTGCCACCTCACACTCACTACAATATTGTCCCCTCACACTCACTACAACACTGTCCCCTCACACTCACTACAACACTGTCCCCTCACACTCACTACAACAGTGTCACCTCACACTCACTACAACACTGTCACCTCACACTCTCTACAACACTGTCACCTCCCAGTCATGACAACATTGTCCCCTCACACACTCTACAAAACTGTCCCCTCACACTCACTACAACACTGTCCGCTCACACACACTACAACACTGTCCCCTCACACTCACTACAACACTATCCCCTCACACTCACTACAAAACTGCCCCTCACAATCACTACAACATTGTCCCCTCACACTCACTACAACATTGTCCCCTCACACTCACTACAAAACTGTCCCCTCACACTCACTACAACACTGTCCCCTCACACTCACTACAACACTGTCCCCTCACACTCACTACTACATTGTCCCCTCACACTCCCTACAACACTGTCCCCTCACACTCACTACAACATTGTCCACTCACACTCACTACAACACTGTCCACTCACACTCACTACAAAATTGTCCCCTCACACTCACTACTACACTGTCCCATCACACTCACAACAACACTGTCCCCTCACACTCACTACAACTTTGTCCCCTCACACTCACTACCAAACTGCCCCTCACACTCACTACAACATTGTCCCCTCACACTCACTACAACATTGTCTCCTCACACTCACTACAACATTGTCCCCTCACACTCACTACAACTACAACATTGTCCCCTCACACTCACTACAACATTGGCCCCTCACAATCACTGCAACACTGTCCCCTCACACTCACTACAACACTGTCCCCTCACACTCACGACAACACTATCCCCTCATACTCACGACAAAACTGTCCACTCACACTCATTGCAACATTGTTCCCTCACACTCACTGCAACACTGTCCCCTCACAGTTACTACAACACTGTCCCCTCACTCACTACAGCACTGTCACCTCACACTCACTACAATACTGTCCCCTCACACTCACGACAACACTGTCCCCTCACACTCACTACAACACTCTCCCCTCACACTCACTACAACAGTGTCATCTCACACTCACCACAACACTGTCACCTCACACTCACTACAACACTGTCACCTCACACTCACTAAAACATTGTCCCCTCACACTCACGACTACATTGTCCCCTCACACTCACTACAACACTGTACCCTCACACTCACTACAACACTGACCCCTCCCACTCCCTACAACACTGTCCCCTCACTCTCACTACAACACTGTCCCATCACACTCACTACAAAACTGTCCCCTCACACTCACTACAACACTATCCCCTCACACTCACTACAAAACTGTCCCCTCACACTCACTATAACATTGTCCCCTCACACTCACAACAACACTGTCCCCTCACACTCACTACAACACTGTCCCCTCACACTCACTACAATATTGTCCCCTGACACTCACTACAACACTGTCCCCTCACACTCACTACAACACTGTCCCCTCACACTCACTACAACACTGTCCCCTCATAGTTACTACAACACTGTCCCCTCACACTCACTACAGCACTGTCACCTCACACTCACTACAACATTGTCCCCTCACACACACTACAACACTGTCCCCTCTCACTCACGACGACATTGTCCCCTCACCCTCACTACAACACTGTCCCCTCACACTCCCTACAGCACTGTCCCCTCACACTCACTACAACATTCTCCCCTCACACTCACTACAACACTGGCCCCTCACACTCACTACAAAACTGTCACCTCACACTCACTACAACATTGTCCCCTCACACTCACTACAACATTCTCCCCTCACACTCACTACAACACTGGCCCCTCACACTCACTACATCATTGTCTCCTCACACTCACTACAACATTGTCCCCTCACACTCACTACAACTACAACATTGTCCCCTCACACTCACTACAACTGCAACATTGTCCCCTCACACTCACAACAATACTGTCCCCTCACACTCACAACAACACTCTCCCCTCACACTCACTACAACATTGTCCCCTCACACACACTACTACACTGTCCCCTCACACTCACTGCAACACTGTCCCCTCACACTCACTACAACACTGTCGCCTAACACTCACTACAACACTGTCCCCTCACACTCACTACAACATTGTCCCCTCACACTCACTACCAAACAGCCCCTCACACTCAATACAACATTGTACCCTCACACTCACTACAACATTGGCCCCTCACACTCACTGCAACACTGTCCCCTCACACTCACTACAAAACTGTCCCCTCACACTCACGACAACACTGTCCACTCACACTCACTACAACATTGTTCCCTCACACTCACTACAACACTGTCCCCTCACAGTTACTACAACACTGTCCCCTCACACTCACTACAACACTGTCCCCTCACTCATGACGACATTGTCCCCTCACACTCACTACAACATTGTCCCCTCACACTCACTACAACTACAACATTGGCCCCTCACACTCACTACAACATTGGCCCCTCACACTCACTACAACACTATCCCCTCACACACCCTACAAAACTCTCCACTCACACTCACTACAACATTGTCCCCTCACACTCACTACAACATTGTCCCCTCACACTCACTACAACACTGTCCCCTCACACTCACTACAGCACTGTCCCCTCACACTCACTACAACACTATCCCCTCACACTCACTACAAAACTGTCCCCTCACACTCACTACAACATTGTCCCCTGACACTCACTACAGCACTGCCATCTCACACTCACTACAACACTGTCCCCTCACACTCACTACAACACTGTCCCCTCACACTCACTACAACATTGTCCCCTCACACTCACTACAACACTGTCCCCTCACACTCACTACAAAACTGTCCCCTCACACTCACTACAACATTGTCCCCTCACACTCACTACAAAATTGCCCCCTCACACTCACTACAAAACTGTCCCCTCACACACACTACAACACTGTCCCCTCACACTCACGACTACATTGACCCCTCACACTCACTACAACACTGTCCCCTCACACTCACTACAACAGTGACCCCTCACACTCCCTACAGCACTGTCCCCACACACTCACTACAACTTTGTCCCCTCACACTCACTACAACTACAACATTGTCCCCACACACTCACTACAACATTGGCCCCTCACACTCAGAACAACATTGTCACCTCACACTCACTACAACACTGTCCCCTCAAACTCACTACAACACTCTCCCCTCACTCACTACAACACTGTCCCCTCACACTCACAAAATTGCCCCTCACACTCACTACAACACTGTCCCCTCACACTCACTACAACAGTGTCCCCTCACACTCACTACAACATTGTCCCCTCACACTCACTACAACATTGTCTCCTCACACTCACTACAACATTGTCCCCTCACACTCACTACAACATTGTCCCCTCACACTCACTACAAAATTGGCCCCTCACACTCACTACAACACTATCCCCTCACACTCACTACAAAACTGTCCCCTCACACTCACTACAACATTGTCCCCTGACACTCACTACAGCACTGCCACCTCACACTCACTACAACACTGTCCCCTCACACTCACTACAACACCGTCCCCTCACACTCACTACAACATTGTCCCCTCACACTCACTACAACACTGTCCCCTCACACTCACTACAACACTGTCCCCTCACACTCACTACAACATTGTCCCCTCACACTCACTACAAAATTGGCCCCTCACACTCACTACAACACTATCCCCTCACACTCACTACAAAACTGTCCCCTCACACTCACTACAACATTGTCCCCTCACACTCACAACAACACTGTCCCCTCACACTCACTACAACACTGTCCCCTAACACTCACGACAACATTGTCCCCTCACACTCACCACAAAACTGTCCCCTCACACTCACTACAACACTGTCCCCTCACCCTCACTGCAGCACTGCCACCTCACACTCACTACAACATTATCCCCTCACACTCACTACAGCACTGTCCCCTCACACACAACAACACTGTCCCCTCACAGTTACTACAACACTGTCCCCTCACACTCACTGCAACTGCAACATTGTCCCCTCACGCTCACTACAACACTGTCCCCTCACACTCACTACTACACTATCCCCGCACACTCACTACAACACTGTCTCCTCACACTCACTACAAAACTGTAACCTCACACTCACTACAACATTGTCCCCTCACACTCACTACAAAATTCTCCCCTCACACTCACTACAACACTGGCCCCTCACACTCACTACATCATTGTCTCCTCACACTCACTACAACATTGTCCCCTCACACTCACTACAACTACAACATTGTCCCCTCACACTCACTACAACTGCAACATTGTCCCCTCACACTCACAACAATACTGTCCCCTCACACTCACAACAACACTCTCCCCTCACACTCACTACAACATTGTCCCCTCACACACACTACTACACTGTCCCTTCACACTCACTGCAACACTGTCCCCTCACACTCACTACAACACTGTCGCCTAACACTCACTACAACACTGTCCCCTCACACTCACTACAACATTGTCCCCTCACACTCACTACCAAACTGCCCTTCACACTCAATACAACATTGTCCCCTCACACTCACTACAACATTGGCCCCTCACACTCACTGCAACACTGTCCCCTCACACTCACTACAAAACTGTCCCCTCACACTCACGACAACACTATCCCCTCACACTCACGACAAAACTGTCCACTCACACTCACTACAACATTGTTCCCTCACACTCACTACAACACTGTCCCCTCACAGTTACTACAACACTGTCCCCTCACACTCACTACAACACTGTCCCCTCACTCACGACGACATTGTCCCCTCACACTCACTACAACACTGTCCCCTCACACTCACTACAACACTGTCCCCTCACACTCCCTACAGCACTGTCCCCTCACACTCACTTCAACATTGTCCCCTCACACTCACTACAAAACTGGCCCCTCACACTCACTACAACACTGGCCCCTCACACTCACTACATCATTGTCTCCTCACACTCACTACAACATTGTCCCCTCACACTCACTACAACTACAACATTGGCCCCTCACACTCACTACAACATTGGCCCCTCACACTCACTACAACACTATCCCCTCACACTCCCTACAAAACTCTCCACTCACACTCACTACAACATTGTCCCCTCACACTCACTACAACATTGTCCCCTCACACTCACTACAACACTGTCCCCTCACACTCACTACAGCACTGTCCCCTCACACTCACTACAACACTATCCCCTCACACTCACTACAAAACTGTCCCCTCACACTCACTACAACATTGTCCCCTGACACTCACTACAGCACTGCCATCTCACACTCACTACAACACTGTCCCCTCACACTCACTACAACACTGTCCCCTCACACTCACTACAACATTGTCCCCTCACACTCACTACAACACTGTCCCCTCACACTCACTACAACACTGTCCCCTCACACTCACTACAACATTGTCCCCTCACACTCACTACAAAATTGCCCCCTCACACTCACTACAACACTCTCCCCTCACTCACTACAACACTGTCCCCTCACACTCACAAAATTGCCCCTCACACTCACGACAACACTGTCCCCTCACACTCACTACAACAGTGTCCCCTCACACTCACTACAACATTGTCCCCTCACACTCACTACAACATTGTCTCCTCACACTCACTACAACATTGTCCCCTCACACTCACTACAACACTATCCCCTCACACTCACGACAAAACTGTCCACTCACACTCACTACAACACTGTCCCCTCTCACTCACTACAACACTGTCCCCTCACCCTCACTACAGCACTGCCACCTCACACTCACTACAACATTATCCCCTCACACTCACTACAGCACTGTCCCCTCACACACAACAACACTGTCCCCTCACAGTTACTACAACACTGTCCCCTCACACTCACTGCAACTGCAACATTGTCCCCTCACGCTCACTACAACACTGTCCCCTCACACTCACTACTACACTATCCCCGCACACTCACTACAACACTGTCTCCTCACACTCACTACAAAACTGTCACCTCACACTCACTACAACATTGTCCCCTCACACTCACTACAACATTCTCCCCTCACACTCACTACAACACTGGCCCCTCACACTCACTACATCATTGTCTCCTCACACTCACTGCAACATTGTCCCCTCACACTCACTACAACTACAACATTGTCCCCTCACACTCACTACAACTGCAACATTGTCCCCTCACACTCACAACAATACTGTCCCCTCACACACACAACAACACTCTCCCCTCACACTCACTGCAACACTGTCCCCTCACACTCACTACAACACTGTCGCCTAACACTCACTACAACACTGTCCCCTCACACTCACTACAACATTGTCCCCTCACACTCACTACCAAACTGCCCCTCACACTCAATACAACATTGTCCCCTCACACTCACTACAACATTGGCCCCTCACACTCACTGCAACACTGTCCCCTCACACTCACTACAAAACTGTCCCCTCACACTCACGACAACACTATCCCCTCACACTCACGACAAAACTGTCCACTCACACTCACTACAACATTGTTCCCTCACACTCACTACAACACTGTCCCCTCACAGTTACTACAACACTGTCCCCTCACACTCACTACAACACTGTCCCCTCACTCACGACGACATTGTCCCCTCACACTCACTACAACACTGTCCCCTCACACTCACTACAACACTGTCCCCTCACACTCCCTACAGGACTGTCCCCTCACACTCACTTCAACATTGTCCCCTCACACTCACTACAACACTGGCCCCTCACACTCACTACAACACTGGCCCCTCACACTCACTACATCATTGTCTCCTCACACTCACTACAACATTGTCCCCTCACACTCACTACAACTACAACATTGGCCCCTCACACTCACTACAACATTGGCCCCTCACACTCACTACAACACTATCCCCTCACACTCCCTACAAAACTCTCCACTCACACTCACTACAACATTGTCCCCTCACACTCACTACAACATTGTCCCCTCACACTCACTACAACACTGTCCCCTCACACTCACTACAGCACTGTCCCCTCACACTCACTACAACACTATCCCCTCACACTCACTACAAAACTGTCCCCTCACACTCACTACAACATTGTCCCCTGACACTCACTACAGCACTGCCATCTCACACTCACTACAAAACTGTCCCCTCACACTCACTACAACATTGTCCCCTCACACTCACTGCAACACTGTCCCCTCACACTCACTACAACACTGTCCCCTCACACTCACTACAACATTGTCCCCTCACACTCACTACAAAATTGCCCTCTCACACTCACGACAAAACTGTCCCCTCACACACACTACAACACTGTCCCCTCACACTCACGACTACATTGACCCCTCACACTCACTACAACACTGTCCCCTCACACTCACTACAACAGTGACCCCTCACACTCCCTACAGCACTGTCCCCACACACTCACTACAACTTTGTCCCCTCACACTCACTACAACTACAACATTGTCCCCACACACTCACTACAACATTGGCCCCTCACACTCACAACAACACTGTCACCTCACACTCACTACAACACTGTCCCCTCAAACTCACTACAACACTCTCCCCTCACTCACTACAACACTATCCCCTCACACTCACAAAATTGCCCCTCACACTCACTACAACACTGTCCCCTCACACTCACTACAACAGTGTCCCCTCACACTCACTACAACATTGTCCCCTCACACTCACTACAACATTGTCTCCTCACACTCACTACAACATTGTCCCCTCACACTCACTACAACACTATCCCCTCACACTCACGACAAAACTGTCCACTCACACTCACTACAACACTGTCCCCTCTCACTCACGATGACATTGTCCCCTCACACTCACTACAACACTGCCCCCTCACACTCTCTACAACACTGAACCCTCACACTCCCGACAGCACTGTCCCCTCACACTCACTTCAACATTGTCCCCTCACACTCACTAAAACATTGTCCCCTCACACTCACTACAAAACTGGCCCCTCACACTCACTAAATCATTTTCTCCTCACACTCACTACAACATTGTCCCCTCACACTCACTACAACTACAACATTGTCCCCTCACACTCACTACAACATTGGCCCCTCACACTCACTACAACACTATCCCCTCACACTCACTACAAAACTGTCCCCTCACACTCACTACAACATTGTCCCCTCACACTCACAACAACACTGTCCCCTCACACTCACTACAACACTGTCCCCTCACACTCACTACAACATTGTCCCCTCACACTCACTACAAAACTGTCCCCTCACACTCACTACAACACTGTCCCCTCACCCTCACTACAGCACTGCCACCTCACACTCACTACAACATTATCCCCTCACACTCACTACAACACTGTCCTCTCACACTCACTACAACATTGTCCCCTCACACTCACGACAACATTGTCCCCTCACACTCACGACAACACTATCCCCTCACACTCACGACAAAACTGTCCACTCACACTCACTACAACATTGTTCCCTCACTCACAACAACACTGTCCCCTCACAGTTACTACAACACTGTCCCCTCACACTCACTACAGCACTGTCACCTCACACTCACTACAACATTGTCCCCTCACACTCACTACAACACTGTCGCCGAACACTCACGACAACACTGTCCACTCACACTCACTACAAGATTGTCCCCTCACACTCACTACCAAACTGCCCCTCACACTCAATACAACATTGTCCCCTCACACTCACTACAACATTGTCTCCTCACACTCACTACAACATTGTCCACTCACACTCACTACAACTACAACATTGTCCCCTCACACTCACGACAACATTGGCCCCTCACACTCACTGCAACACTGTCCCCTCACACTCACTACAAAACTGTCCCCTCACACTCACGACAACACTATCCCCTCACACTCACGACAAAACTGTCCACTCACACTCACTACAACATTGTTCCCTCACACTCACTACAACACTGTCCCCTCACACTCAATACAGCACTGTCACCTCACACTCACTGCAAAATTGTCCCCTCACACTCACTACAACACTGTCCCCTCACATTCACTACAACACTGTCCCCTCACACACACTACAACACTGTCCCCTCACTTACGACGACATTGTCCCCTCACACTCACTACAACACTGTCCCCTCACACTCCCTACAGCACTGTCCCCTCACACTCACTTCAACATTGTCCCCTCACACTCACTACAACACTGGCCCCTCACACTCACAACAACACTGGCCACTCACACTCACTACATCATTGTCTCCTGACACTCACTACAACATTGTCCCCTCACACTCACTACAACTACAACATTGGCCCCTCACACTCACTACAACATTGGCCCCTCACACTCACTACAACACTATCCCCTCACACTCCCTACAAAACTCTCCACTCACACTCACTACAACATTGTCCCCTCACACTCACTACAACATTGTCCCCTCACACTCACGACAACATTGGCCCCTCACACTCACTGCAACACTGTCCCCTCACACTCACTACAAAACTGTCCCCTCACACTCACGACAACACTATCCCCTCACACTCACGACAAAACTGTCCACTCACACTCACTACAACATTGTTCCCTCACACTCACTACATCACTGTCCCCACACACTCACTACAGCACTGTCACCTCACACTCACTGCAACATTGTCCCCTCACACTCACTACAACACTGTCCCTTCACATTCACTACAAAACTGTCCCCTCACACACACTACAACACTGTCCCCTCACTCACGACGACATTGTCCCCTCACACTCACTACAACACTGTCCCCTCACACTCCCTACAGCACTGTCCCCTCACACTCACTACAACACTGGCCCCTCACACTCACTACAACACTGTCCCCTCACACTCACTACAACTACAACATTGGCCCCTCACACTCACTACAACATTGGCCCCTCATACTCACTACAACACTATCCCCTCACACTCCCTACAAAACTCTCCACTCACACTCACTACAACATTGTCCCCTCACACTCACTACAACATTGTCCCCTCACACTCACTACAACACTGTCCCCTCACACTCACTACAGCACTGACCCCTCACACTCACTACAACACTTTCCCCTCACACTCACTACAAAACTGTCCCCTCACACTCACTACAACATTGTCCCCTGACACTCACTACAGCACTGCCACCTCACACTCACTACAACACTGTCCCCTCACACTCACTACAACACTGTCCCCTCACACTCACTACAACATTGTCCCCTCACACTCACTACAACACTGTCCCCTCACACTCACGACAACACTGTCCCCTCACACTCACTACAACATTGTCCCCTCACACTCACTACAAAATTGGCCCCTCACACTCACTACAACACTATCCCCTCACACTCACTACAAAGCTGTCCCCTCACACTCACTACAACATTGTCCCCTCACACTCAGAACAACACTGTCCCCTCACACTCACTACAAAACTGTCACCTCACACTCACTACAACATTGTCCCCTCACACTCACTACAACATTCTCCCCTCACACTCACTACAACACTGGCCCCTCACACTCACTACATCATTGTCTCCTCACACTCACTACAACATTGTCCCCTCACACTCACTACAACTACAACATTGTCCCCTCACACTCACTATAACTGCAACATTGTCCCCTCACACTCACAACAATACTGTCCCCTCACACTCAGAACAACACTGTCCCCTCACACTCACTACAAAACTGTCACCTCACACTCACTACAACATTGTCCCCTCACACTCACTACAACATTCTCCCCTCACACTCACTACAACACTGGCCCCTCACACTCACTACATCATTGTCTCCTCACACTCACTACAACATTGTCCCCTCACACTCACTACAACTACAACATTGTCCCCTCACACTCACTATAACTGCAACATTGTCCCCTCACACTCACAACAATACTGTCCCCTCACACTCACAACAACTCTCCCCTCACACTCACTACAACATTGTCCCCTCACACACACTACTACACTGACCCCTCACATTCACTGCAACACTGTCCCCTCACACTCACTACAACACTGTCGCCTAACACTCACTACAACACTGTCCCCTCACACTCACTACAACATTGTCCCCTCACACTCACTACCAAACTGCCCCTCACACTCAATACAACATTGTACCCTCACACTCACTACAACATTGGCCCCTCACACTCACTGCAACACTGTCCCCTCACACTCACTACAAAACTGTCCCCTCACACTCACGACAACACTATCCCCTCACACTCACGACAAAACTGTCCACTCACACTCACTACAACATTGTTCCCTCACACTCACTACTACACTGTCCCCTCACAGTTACTACAACACTGTCCCCTCACACTCACTGCAACACTGTCCCCTCACTCACGACGACATTGTCCCCTCAGACTCACTACAACACTGTCCCCTCACACTCACTACAACACTGTCCCCTCACACTCCCTACAGCACTGTCCCCTCACACTCACTTCAACATTGTCCCCTCACACTCACTACAACACTGGCCCCTCACACTCACTACAACACTGGCCCCTCACACTCACTACATCATTGTCTCCTCACACTCACTACAACATTGGCCCCTCACACTCACTACAACACTATCCCCTCACACTCCCTACAAAACTCTCCACTCACACTCACTACAACATTGTCCCCTCACACTCACTACAACATTGTCCCCTCACACTCACTACAACACTGTCCCCTCACACTCACTGCAGCACTGTCCCCTCACACTCACTACAACACTATCCCCTCACACTCACTGCAAAACTGTCCCCTCACACTCACTACAACATTGTCCCCTGACACTCACTACAGCACTGCCATCTCACACTCACAACACTGTCCCCTCACACTCACTACAACACTGTCCCCTCACACTCACTACAACATTGTCCCCTCACACTCACTACAACACTGTCCCCTCACATTCACTACAAAACTGTCCCCTCACACTCACTGCAACATTGTCCCCTCACACTCACTCCAAAATTGCCCCCTCACACTCACTACAAAACTGTCTCCTCACACACACTACAACACTGTCCCCTCACACTCACGACTACATTGACCCCTCACACTCACTACAACACTGTCCCCTCACACTCACTACAACAGTGACCCCTCACACTCCCTACAGCACTGTCCCCACACACTCACTACAACTTTGTCCCCTCACACTCACTACAACTACAACATTGTCCCCACACACTCACTACAACATTGGCCCCTCACACTCACAACAACACTGTCACCTAACACTCACTACAACACTGTCCCCTCACACTCACTACAACAGTGTCCCCTCACACTCACTACAACATTGTCCCCTCACACTCACTACAACATTGTCTCCTCACACTCACTACAACATTGTCCCCTCACACTCACTACAACATTGTCCCCTCACACTCACTACAAAATTGGCCCCTCACACTCACTACAACACTATCCCCTCACACTCACTACAAAACTGTCCCCTCACACTCACTACAACATTGTCCCCTGACACTCACTACAGCACTGCCACCTCACACTCACTACAACACTGTCCCCTCACACTCACTACAACACTGTCCCCTCACACTCACTACAACATTGTCCCCTCACACTCACTACAACACTGTCCCCTCACACTCACTACAACACTGTCCCCTCACACTCACTACAACATTGTCCCCTCACACTCACTACAAAATTGGCCCCTCACACTCACTACAACACTATCCCCTCACACTCACGACAAAACTGTCCCCTCACACTCACTACAACATTGTCCCCTCACACTCACAACAACACTGTCCCCTCACACTCACTACAACACTGTCCCCTCACACTCACTACACCATTGTCCCCTCACACTCACAACAAAACTGTCCCCTCACACTCACTACAACACTGTCCCCTCACCCTCACTACAGCACTGCCACCTCACACTCACTACAACATTATCCCCTCACACTCACTACAGCACTGTCCCCTCACACACAACAACACTGTCCCCTCACAGTTACTACAACACTGTCCCCTCACACTCACTGCAACTGCAACATTGTCCCCTCACGCTCACTACAACACTGTCCCCTCACACTCACTGCTACACTATCCCCGCACACTCACTACAACACTGTCTCCTCACACTCACTACAAAACTGTCACCTCAAACTCACTACAACATTGTCCCCTCACACTCACTACAACATTCTCCCCTCACACTCACTACAACACTGGCCCCTCACACTCACTACATCATTGTCTCCTCACACTCACTACAACATTGTCCCCTCACACTCACTACAACTACAACATTGTCCCCTCACACTCACTACAACTGCAACATTGTCCCCTCACACTCACAACAATACTGTCCCCTCACACTCACAACAACACTCTCCCCTCACACTCACTACAACATTGTCCCCTCAGACACACTACTACACTGTCCCCTCACACTCACTGCAACACTGTCCCCTCACACTCACTACAACACTGTCGCCTAACACTCACTACAACACTGTTCCCTCACACTCACTACAACATTGTCCCCTCACACTCACTACCAAACTGCCCCTCACACTCAATACAACATTGTCCCCTCACACTCACTACAACATTGGCCCCTCACACTCACTGCAACACTGTCCCCTCACACTCACTACAAAACTGACCCCTCACACTCACGACAACACTATCCCCTCACACTCACGACAAAACTGTCCACTCACACTCACTACAACATTGTTCCCTCACACTCACTACAACACTGTCCCCTCACAGTTACTACAACACTGTCCCCTCACACTCACTACAAACACTGTCCCCTCACTCACGACGACATTGTCCCCTCACACTCACTACAACACTGTCCCCTCACACTCACTACAAAACTGTCCCCTCACACTCCCTACAGCACTGTCCCCTCACACTCACTTCAACATTGTCCCCTCACACTCACTACAACACTGGCCCCTCACACTCACTACAACACTGGCCCCTCACACTCACTACATCATTGTCTCCTCACACTCACTACAACATTGTCCCCTCACACTCACTACAACAACAACATTGGCCCCTCACACTCACTACAACATTGGCCCCTCACACTCACTACAACACTATCCCCTCACACTCCCTACAAAACTCTCCACTCACACTCACTACAACATTGTCCCCTCACACTCACTACAACATTGTCCCCTCACACTCACTACAACACTGTCACCTCACACTCACTACAGCACTGTCCCCCCACACTCACTACAACACTATCCCCTCACACTCACTACAAAACTGTCCCCTCACACTCACAACAACATTGTCCCCTGACACTCACTGCAGCACTGCCACCTCACACTCACTACAACACTGTCCCCTCACACTCACTACAACACTGTCCCCTCACACTCACTACAACATTGTCCCCTCACACTCACTACAACACTGTCCCCTCACACTCACTACAACATTGTCCCCTCACACTCACTACAACATTGGCCCCTCACACTCACTACAAAATTGCCCCCTCACACTCACTACAAAACTGTCCCCTCACACACACTACAACACTGTCCCCTCACACTCACGACTACATTGACCACTCACACTCACTACAAAACTGTCCCCTCACACTCACTACAACAGTGACCCCTCACACTCCCTACAGCACTGTCCCCACACACTCACTACAACTTTGTCCCCTCACACTCACTACAACTACAACATTGTCCCCACACACTCACTACAACATTGGCCCCTCACACTCACAACAACACTGTCACCTCACACTCACTACAACACTGTCCCCTCAAACTCACTACAACACTCTCCCCTCACTCACTACAACACTGTCCCCTCACACTCACAAAATTGCCCCTCACACTCACTACAACACTGTCCCCTCACACTCACTACAACAGTGTCCCCTCACACTCACTACAACATTGTCCCCTCACACTCACTGCAACATTGTCTCCTCACACTCACGACAACATTGTCCCCTCACACTCACTACAACACTATCCCCTCACACTCACGACAAAACTGTCCACTCACACTCACTACAACACTGTCCCCTCTCACTCACGACGACATTGTCCCCTCACACTCACTACAACACTGCCCCCTCACACTCTCTACAACACTGAACCCTCACACTCCCGACAGCACTGTCCCCTCACACTCACTTCAACATTGTACCCTCACACTCACTAAAACATTGTCCCCTCACACTCACTACAAAATTGGCCCCTCACACTCACTAAATCATTTTCTCCTCACACTCACTACAACATTGTCCCCTCACACTCACTACAACTACAACATTGTCCCCTCACACTCACTGCAACATTGGCCCCTCACACTCACTACAACACTGTCCCCTCACACTCACTACAAAACTGTCCCCTCACACTCACGACAACACTATCCCCTCACACTCACGACAAAACTGTCCACTCACACTCACTACAACATTGTTCCCTCACACTCACTACAACACTGTCCCCTCACACTCACTACAGCACTGTCACCTCACACTCACTGCAACATTGTCCCCTCACACTCACTACAACACTGTCCCCCCACATTCACTACAACACTGTCCCCTCACACACACTACAACACTGTCCCCTCACTCACGACGACATTGTCCCCCCACACTCACTACAACACTGTCCCCTCACACT
Source organism: Somniosus microcephalus (assembly GCF_052327205.1). Taxonomy (NCBI): domain Eukaryota; kingdom Metazoa; phylum Chordata; class Chondrichthyes; order Squaliformes; family Somniosidae; genus Somniosus; species Somniosus microcephalus. Next base: position 247,472,358 of record NC_140990.1, on the reverse strand, counting down.
CCCTACAGCACTGTCCCCTCACACTCACTTCAACATTGTCCCCTCACACTCACTACAACACTGGCCCCTCACACTCACTACAACACTGGCCACTCACACTCACTACAACACTATCCCCTCACACTCCCTACAAAACTCTCCACTCACACTCACTACAACATTGTCCCCTCACACTCACTACAACATTGTACCCTCACACTCACTACAACATTGGCCCCTCACACTCACTGAAACACTGTCCCCTCACACTCACTACAACATTGGCCCCTCACACTCACTACAACACTATCCCCTCACACTCACTACAAAACTGTCCCCTCACACTCACTACAACATTGTCCCCTCACACTCACAACAACACTGTCCCCACACACTCACTACAACACTGGCCCCTCACACTCACTACATCATTGTCTCCTCACACTCACTACAACATTGTCCCCTCACACTCACTACAACTACAACATTGGCCCCTCACACTCACTACAACATTGGCCCCTCACACTCACTACAACACTATCCCCTCACACTCCCTACAAAACTCTCCACTCACACTCACTACAACATTGTCCCCTCACACTCACTACAACATTGTCCCCTCACAGTCACTACAACACTGTCCCCTCACACTCACTACAGCACTGTCCCCTCACACTCACTACAACACTCTCCCCTCACACTCACTACAAAACTGTCCCCTCACACTCACTACAACATTGTCCCCTGACACTCACTACAGCACTGCCACCTCACACTCACTACAACACTGTCCCCTCACACTCACTACAACACTGTCCCCTCACACTCACTACAACATTGTCCCCTCACACTCACTACAACATTGGCCCCTCACACTCACTGAAACACTGTCCCCTCACACTCACTACAACACTCTCCCCTCACACTCACTACAAAACTGTCCCCTCACACTCACTACAACATTGTCCCCTGACACTCACTACAGCACTGCCACCTCACACTCACTACAACACTGTCCCCTCACACTCACTACAACACTGTCCCCTCACACTCACTACAACATTGTCCCCTCACACTCACTACAACATTGGCCCCTCACACTCACTGAAACACTATCCCCTCACACTCACGACAAAACTGTCCACTCACACTCACTACAACATTGTTCCCTCACACTCACTACATCACTGTCCCCTCACACTCACTACAGCACTGTCACCTCACACTCACTGCAACATTGTCCCCTCACACTCACGACAACACTGTCCCTTCACATTCACTGCAAAACTGTCCCCTCACACACACTACAACACTGTCCCCTCACTCACGATGACATTGTCCCCTCACACTCACTACAACACTGTCCCCTCACACTCCCTACAGCACTGTCCCCTCACACTCACTACAACACTGGCCCCTCACACTCACTACATCATTGTCTCCTCACACTCACTACAACATTGTCCCCTCACACTCACTACAACTACAACATTGGCCCCTCACACTCACTACAACATTGGCCCCTCACACTCACTACAACACTATCCCCTCACACTCCCTACAAAACTCTCCACTCACACTCACTACAACATTGTCCCCTCACACTCACTACATCATTGTCTCCTGACACTCACTACAACATTGTCCCCTCACACTCACTACAACTACAACATTGGCCCCTCACACTCACTACAACATTGGCCCCTCACACTCACTACAACACTATCCCCTCACACTCACTACATCATTGTCTCCTGACACTCACTACAACATTGTCCCCTCACACTCACTACAACTACAACATTGGCCCCTCACACTCACTACAACATTGGCCCCTCACACTCACTACAACACTATCCCCTCACACTCACTACATCATTGTCTCCTGACACTCACTACAACATTGTCCCCTCACACTCACTACAACTACAACATTGGCCCCTCACACTCACTGCAACACTGTCCCCTCACACTCCCTACAGCACTGTCCCCTCACACTCACTTCAACATTGTCCCCTCACACTCACTACAACACTGGCCCCTCACACTCACTACAACACTGGCCCCTCACACTCACTACATCATTGTCTCCTCACACTCACTACAACATTGTCCCCTCACACTCACTACAACAACAACATTGGCCCCTCACACTCACTACAACATTGGCCCCTCACACTCACTACAACACTATCCCCTCACACTCCCTACAAAACTCTCCACTCACACTCACTACAACATTGTCCCCTCACACTCACTACAACATTGTCCCCTCACACTCACTACAACACTGTCACCTCACACTCACTACAGCACTGTCCCCCCACACTCACTACAACACTATCCCCTCACACTCACTACAAAACTGTCCCCTCACACTCACAACAACATTGTCCCCTGACACTCACTGCAGCACTGCCACCTCACACTCACTACAACACTGTCCCCTCACACTCACTACAACACTGTCCCCTCACACTCACTACAACATTGTCCCCTCACACTCACTACAACACTGTCCCCTCACACTCACTACAACATTGTCCCCTCACACTCACTACAACATTGGCCCCTCACACTCACTACAAAATTGCCCCCTCACACTCACTACAAAACTGTCCCCTCACACACACTACAACACTGTCCCCTCACACTCACGACTACATTGACCACTCACACTCACTACAAAACTGTCCCCTCACACTCACTACAACAGTGACCCCTCACACTCCCTACAGCACTGTCCCCACACACTCACTACAACTTTGTCCCCTCACACTCACTACAACTACAACATTGTCCCCACACACTCACTACAACATTGGCCCCTCACACTCACAACAACACTGTCACCTCACACTCACTACAACACTGTCCCCTCAAACTCACTACAACACTCTCCCCTCACTCACTACAACACTGTCCCCTCACACTCACAAAATTGCCCCTCACACTCACTACAACACTGTCCCCTCACACTCACTACAACAGTGTCCCCTCACACTCACTACAACATTGTCCCCTCACACTCACTGCAACATTGTCTCCTCACACTCACGACAACATTGTCCCCTCACACTCACTACAACACTATCCCCTCACACTCACGACAAAACTGTCCACTCACACTCACTACAACACTGTCCCCTCTCACTCACGACGACATTGTCCCCTCACACTCACTACAACACTGCCCCCTCACACTCTCTACAACACTGAACCCTCACACTCCCGACAGCACTGTCCCCTCACACTCACTTCAACATTGTACCCTCACACTCACTAAAACATTGTCCCCTCACACTCACTACAAAATTGGCCCCTCACACTCACTAAATCATTTTCTCCTCACACTCACTACAACATTGTCCCCTCACACTCACTACAACTACAACATTGTCCCCTCACACTCACTGCAACATTGGCCCCTCACACTCACTACAACACTGTCCCCTCACACTCACTACAAAACTGTCCCCTCACACTCACGACAACACTATCCCCTCACACTCACGACAAAACTGTCCACTCACACTCACTACAACATTGTTCCCTCACACTCACTACAACACTGTCCCCTCACACTCACTACAGCACTGTCACCTCACACTCACTGCAACATTGTCCCCTCACACTCACTACAACACTGTCCCCCCACATTCACTACAACACTGTCCCCTCACACACACTACAACACTGTCCCCTCACTCACGACGACATTGTCCCCCCACACTCACTACAACACTGTCCCCTCACACTCCCTACAGCACTGTCCCCTCACACTCACTTCAACATTGTCCCCTCACACTCACTACAACACTGGCCCCTCACACTCACTACAACACTGGCCACTCACACTCACTACAACACTATCCCCTCACACTCCCTACAAAACTCTCCACTCACACTCACTACAACATTGTCCCCTCACACTCACTACAACATTGTACCCTCACACTCACTACAACATTGGCCCCTCACACTCACTGAAACACTGTCCCCTCACACTCACTACAACATTGGCCCCTCACACTCACTACAACACTATCCCCTCACACTCACTACAAAACTGTCCCCTCACACTCACTACAACATTGTCCCCTCACACTCACAACAACACTGTCCCCACACACTCACTACAACACTGGCCCCTCACACTCACTACATCATTGTCTCCTCACACTCACTACAACATTGTCCCCTCACACTCACTACAACTACAACATTGGCCCCTCACACTCACTACAACATTGGCCCCTCACACTCACTACAACACTATCCCCTCACACTCCCTACAAAACTCTCCACTCACACTCACTACAACATTGTCCCCTCACACTCACTACAACATTGTCCCCTCACAGTCACTACAACACTGTCCCCTCACACTCACTACAGCACTGTCCCCTCACACTCACTACAACACTCTCCCCTCACACTCACTACAAAACTGTCCCCTCACACTCACTACAACATTGTCCCCTGACACTCACTACAGCACTGCCACCTCACACTCACTACAACACTGTCCCCTCACACTCACTACAACACTGTCCCCTCACACTCACTACAACATTGTCCCCTCACACTCACTACAACATTGGCCCCTCACACTCACTGAAACACTGTCCCCTCACACTCACTACAACACTCTCCCCTCACACTCACTACAAAACTGTCCCCTCACACTCACTACAACATTGTCCCCTGACACTCACTACAGCACTGCCACCTCACACTCACTACAACACTGTCCCCTCACACTCACTACAACACTGTCCCCTCACACTCACTACAACATTGTCCCCTCACACTCACTACAACATTGGCCCCTCACACTCACTGAAACACTATCCCCTCACACTCACGACAAAACTGTCCACTCACACTCACTACAACATTGTTCCCTCACACTCACTACATCACTGTCCCCTCACACTCACTACAGCACTGTCACCTCACACTCACTGCAACATTGTCCCCTCACACTCACGACAACACTGTCCCTTCACATTCACTACAAAACTGTCCCCTCACACACACTACAACACTGTCCCCTCACTCACGATGACATTGTCCCCTCACACTCACTACAACACTGTCCCCTCACACTCCCTACAGCACTGTCCCCTCACACTCACTACAACACTGGCCCCTCACACTCACTACATCATTGTCTCCTCACACTCACTACAACATTGTCCCCTCACACTCACTACAACTACAACATTGGCCCCTCACACTCACTACAACATTGGCCCCTCACACTCACTACAACACTATCCCCTCACACTCCCTACAAAACTCTCCACTCACACTCACTACAACATTGTCCCCTCACACTCACTACAACATTGTCCCCTCACACTCACTACAACACTGTCCCCTCACACTCACTACAGCACTGTCCCCTCACACTCACTACAACACTCTCCCCTCACACTCACTACAAAACTGTCCCCTCACACTCACTACAACATTGTCCCCTCACACTCACTACAGCACTGTCACCTCACACTCACTGCAACATTGTCCCCTCACACTCACTACAACACTGTCCCCTCACATTCACTACAACACTGTCCCCTCACACACACTACAACACTGTCCCCTCACTCACGACGACATTGTCCCCTCACACTCACTACAACACTGTCCCCTCACACTCCCTACAGCACTGTCCCCTCACACTCACTTCAACATTGTCCCCTCACACTCACTACAACACTGGCCCCTCACACTCACTACAACACTGTCCCCTCACACTCACTACATCATTGTCTCCTGACACTCACTACAACATTGTCCCCTCACACTCACTACAACTACAACATTGGCCCCTCACACTCACTACAACATTGGCCCCTCACACTCACTACAACACTATCCCCTCACACTCACTACATCATTGTCTCCTGACACTCACTACAACATTGTCCCCTCACACTCACTACAACTACAACATTGGCCCCTCACACTCACTACAACACTGTCCCCTCACACTCCCTACAGCACTGTCCCCTCACACTCACTACATCATTGTCTCCTGACACTCACTACAACATTGTCCCCTCACACTCACTACAACTACAACATTGGTCCCTCACACTCACTACAACATTGGCCCCTCACACTCACTACAACACTATCCCCTCACACTCCCTACAAAACTCTCCACTCACACTCACTACAACATTGTCCCCTCACACTCACTACAACATTGTCCCCTCACACTCACTACAACATTGGCCCCTCACACTCACTGAAACACTGTCCCCTCACACTCACTACAACACTGGCCCCTCACACTCACTACAACTACAACATTGGCCCCTCACACTCACTACAACACTATCCCCTCACACTCCCTACAAAACTCTCCACTCACACTCACAACAACATTGTCCCCTCACACTCACTACAACATTGTCCCCTCACACTCACTACAACACTGTCCCCTCACACTCACTACAGCACTGTCCCCTCACACTCACTACAACACTCTCCCCTCACACTCACTACAAAACTGTCCCCTCACACTCACTACAACATTGTCCCCTGACACTCACTACAGCACTACCACCTCACACTCACTACAACACTGTCCCCTCACACTCACTACAACACTGTCCCCTCACACTCACTACAACATTGTCCCCTCACACTCACTACAACATTGGCCCCTCACACTCACTGAAACACTGTCCCCTCACACTCACTACAAAACTGTCCCCTCACACTCACGACAACACTATCCCCTCACACTCACGACAAAACTGTCCACTCACACTCACTACAACATTGTTCCCTCACACTCACTACATCACTGTCCCCTCACACTCACTACAGCACTGTCACCTCACACTCACTGCAACATTGTCCCCTCACACTCACTACAACACTGTCCCTTCACATTCACTACAAAACTGTCCCCTCACACACACTACAACACTGTCCCCTCACTCACGACGACATTGTCCCCTCACACTCACTACAACACTGTCCCCTCACACTCCCTACAGCACTGTCCCCTCACACTCACTACAACACTGGCCCCTCACACTCACTACATCATTGTCTCCTCACACTCACTACAACATTGTCCCCTCACACTCACTACAACTACAACATTGGCCCCTCACACTCACTACAACATTGGCCCCTCACACTCACTACAACACTATCCCCTCACACTCCCGACAAAACTCTCCACTCACAGTCACTACAACATTGTCCCCTCACACTCACTACAACATTGTCCCCTCACACTCACTACAACACTGTCCCCTCACACTCACTACAGCACTGTCCTCTCACACTCACTACAACACTCTCCCCTCACACTCACTACAAAACTGTCCCCTCAAACTCACTACAACATTGTCCCCTGACACTCACTGCAGCACTGCCACCTCACACTCACTACAACACTGTCCCCTCACACTCACTACAACACTGTCCCCTCACACACACTACAACATTGTCCCCTCACACTCACTACAACACTGTCCCCTCACACTCATTACAACACTGTCCCCTCACACTCACTACAACATTGTCCCCTCACACTCACTAAAAAATTGGCCCCTCACACTCACGACAACACTATCCCCTCACACTCACTACAAAACTGTCCCCTCACACTCACTACAACATTGTCCCCTCACACTCAGAACAACACTGTCCCCTCACACTCACTACAACACTGTCCCCTCACACTCACTACAACATTGTCCCCTCACACTCACTACAGCACTGCCACCTCACACTCACTACAACATTATCCCCTCACACTCACTACAGCACTGTCCCCTCACACTCACTACAACATTGTCCCCTCACACTCACAACAACATTGTCCCCTCACACTCACTACAATACTGTCCCCTCACACTCACTGCAACACTGTCCCCTCACACTCACAACAACACTGTCCCCTCACACTCTCTACAAAACTGTCTCCTCACACTCACTACAACACTGGCCCCCCACACTCACTACATCATTGTCTCCTCACACTCACTTCAACATTGTCCCCTCACACTCACGACAACATTGGCCCCTCACACTCACTACAACACTATCCCCTCACACTCACTACAAAACTGTCCACTCACACTCACTACAACATTGTCCCCTCACACTCACTGCAACTGCAACATTGTCCCCTCACGCTCACTACAACACTGTCCCCTCACACTCACTACTACACTATCCCCGCACACTCACTACAACACTGTCTCCTCACACTCACTACAAAATTGTCACCTCATACTCACTACAACATTGTCCCCTCACACTCACTACAACATTCTCCCCTCACACTCACTACAACACTGGCCCCTCACACTCACTACATCACTGTCTCCTCACACTCACTACAACATTGTCCCCTCACACTCACTACAACTACAACATTGTCCCCTCACACTCACTACAACTGCAACATTGTCCCCTCACACTCACAACAATACTGTCCCCTCACACTCACAACAACACTGTCCCCTCACACTCACTACAACATTGTCCCCTCACACACACTACTACACTGTCCCCTCACACTCACTACAACACTGTCCCCTCACACTCACTACAACATTGTCCCCTCACACTCACTACAACAGTGTCCCCTCACACTCACTACAACACTGTCCCCTCACACTCACTACAGCACTGTCCCCTCACACTCACTACAACACTCTCCCCTCACACTCACTACAAAACTGTCCCCTCACACTCACTACAACATTGTCCCCTGACACTCACTACAGCACTGCCACCTCACACTCACTACAACACTGTCCCCTCACACTCACTACAACACTGTCCCCTCACACTCACTACAACATTGTCCCCTCACACTCACAACATTGGCCCCTCACACTCACTGAAACACTGTCCCCTCACACTCACTACAAAACTGTCCCCTCACACTCACGACAACACTATCCCCTCACACTCACGACAAAACTGTCCACTCACACTCACTGCAACATTGTTCCCTCACACTCACTACATCACTGTCCCCTCACACTCACTACAGCACTCTCACCTCACACTCACTGCAACATTGTCCCCTCACACTCACTACAACACTGTCCCTTCACATTCACTACAAAACTGTCCCCTCACACACACTACAACACTGTCCCCTCACTCACGACGACATTGTCCCCTCACACTCACTACAACACTGTCCCCTCACACTCCCTACAGCACTGTCCCCTCACACTCACTACAACACTGGCCCCACACACTCACTACATCATTGTCTCCTCACACTCACTACAACATTGTCCCCTCACACTCACTACAACTACAACATTGGCCCCTCACACTCACTACAACATTGGCCCCTCACACTCACTACAACACTATCCCCTCACACTCCCTACAAAACTCTCCACTCACACTCACTACAACATTGTCCCCTCACACTCACTACAACATTGTCCCCTCACACTCACTACAACACTGTCCCCTCACACTCACTACAGCACTGTCCCCTCACATTCACTACAACACTCTCCCCTCACACTCACTACAAAACTGTCCCCTCACACTCACTACAACATTGTCCCCTGACACTCACTACAGCACTGCCACCTCACACTCACTACAACACTGTCCCCTCACACTCACTACAACACTGTCCCCTCACACTCACTACAACATTGTCCCCTCACACTCACTACAACACTGTCCCCTCACACTCACTACAACACTGTCCCCTCACACTCACTACAACATTGTCCCCTCACACTCACTACAAAATTGGCCCCTCACACTCACTACAACACTATCCCCTCACACTCACTACAAAACTGTCCCCTCACACTCACTACAACATTGTCCCCTCACACTCAGAACAACACTGTCCCCTCACACTCACTACAACACTGTCCCCTCACACTCACTACAACATTGTCCCCTCACACTCACTACAAAACTGTCCCCTCACACACACTACAACACTGTCCCCTCACCCTCACTACAGCACTGCCACCTCACACTCACTACAACATTATCCCCTCACACTCACTACAGCACTGTCCCCTCACACTCACTACAACATTGTCCCCTCACACTCACAACAACATTGTCCCCTCACACTCACGACAATACTGTCCCCTCACAGTCACTGCAACACTGTCCCCTCACACTCTCTACAAAACTGTCTCCTCACACTCACTACAACACTGGCCCCCCACACTCACGACATCATTGTCTCCTCACACTCACTTCAACATTGTCCCCTCACACTCACTACAACTACAACATTGTCCCCTCACACTCACGACAACATTGGCCCCTCACACTCACTACAACACTATCCCCTCACACTCACTACAAAACTGTCCACTCACACTCACTACAACATTGTCCCCTCACACTCACTGCAACTGCAACATTGTCCCCTCACGCTCACTACAACACTGTCCCCTCACACTCACTACTACACTATCCCCGCACACTCACTACAACACTGTCTCCTCACACTCACTACAAAATTGTCACCTCACACTCACTACAACATTGTCCCCTCACACTCACTACAACATTCTCCCCTCACACTCACTACAACACTGGCCCCTCACACTCACTACATCACTGTCTCCTCACACTCACTACAACATTGTCCTCTCACACTCACTACAACTACAACATTGTCCCCTCACACTCACTACAACTGCAACATTGTCCCCTCACACTCACAACAATACTGTCCCCTCACACTCACAACAACACTGTCCCCTCACACTCACTACAACATTGTCCCCTCACACACACTACTACACTGTCCCCTCACACTCACTACAACACTGTCCCCTCACACTCACTACAGCACTGTCCCCTCACACTCACTACAACACTGTCGCCTAACACTCACTACAACACTGTCCCCTCACACTCACTACAAGATTGTCCCCTCACACTCACTACCAAACTGCCCCTCACACTCAATACAACATTGTCCCCTCACACTCACTACAACATTGTCTCCTCACACTCACTACAACTACAACATTGTCCCCTCACACTCACTACAACATTGGCCCCTCACACTCACTGCAACACTGTCCCCTCACACTCACTACAAAACTGTCCCCTCACACTCACGACAACACTATCCCCTCACACTCACGACAAAGCTGTCCACTCACACTCACGACGACATTATCCCCTCACACTCACTACAACACTGTCCCCTCACACTCCCTACAGCACTGTCCCCTCACACTCACTTCAACATTGTCCCCTCACACTCACTACAACACTGGCCCCTCACACTCACTACAACACAGGCCACTCACACTCACTACATCATTGTCTCCTCACACTCACTACAACATTGTCCTCTCACACTCACTACAACACTGTCCCCTCACACTCACTACAGCACTGTCCCCTCACACTCACTACAACACTATCCCCTCACACTCACTGCAAAACTGTCCCCTCACACTCACTACAACATTGTCCCCTGACACTCACTACAGCACTGCCACCTCACACTCACGACAACACTGTCCCCTCACACTCACTACAACACTGTCCCCTCACACTCACAACAACATTGTCCCCTCACACTCACGACAACACTGTCCCCTCACACTCACTACAACACTGTCCCCTCACACTCACTACAACATTGTCCCCTCACACTCACGACAAAATTGTCCCCTCACACTCACTACAAAACTGTCCCCTCACACACACTACAACACTGTCCCCTCACACTCACGACTACATTGACCCCTCACACTCACTACAACACTGTCCCCTCACACTCACTACAACAGTGACCCCTCACACTCCCTACAGCACTGTCCCCACACACTCACTACAACTTTGTCCCCTCACACTCACTACAACTACAACATTGTCCCCACACACTCACTACAACATTGGCCCCTCACACTCACAACAACACTGTCACCTCACACTCACTACAACACTGTCCCCTCAAACTCACTACAACACTGTCCCCTCACTCACTACAACACTGTCCCCTCACACTCACAAAATTGCCCCTCACACTCACTACAACACTGTCCCCTCACACTCACTACAACAGTGCCCCCTCACACTCACTACAACATTGTCCCCTCACACTCACTACAACATTGTCTCCTCACACTCACTATAACACTATCCCCTCACACTCACGACAAAACTGTCCACTCACACTCACTACAACACTGTCCCCTCTCACTCACGACGACATTGTCCCCTCACACTCACTGCAACACTGCCCCCTCACACTCACTACAACACTGACCCCTCACACTCCCTACAGCACTGTCCCCTCACACTCACTTCAACATTGTCCCCTCACACTCACTAAAACATTGTCCCCTCACACTCACTACAAAACTGGCCCCTCACACTCACTAAATCATTTTCTCCTCACACTCACTACAACATTGTCCCCTCACACTCACGACAACTACAACATTGTCCCCTCACACTCACTACAACATTGGCCCCTCACACTCACTACAACACTATCCCCTCACACTCACTACAAAACTGTCCCCTCACACTCACGACAACATTGTCACCTCACACTCACAACAACACTGTCCCCTCACACTCACTACAACACTGTCCCCTCACACTCACTACAACATTGTCCCCTCACACTCACTACAAAACTGTCCCCTCACACTCACTACAACACTGTCCCCTCACCCTCACTGCAGCACTGCCACCTCACACTCACTACAACATTATCCCCTCACACTCACTACAACACTGTCCCCTCACACTCACTACAACATTGTCCCCTCACACTCACGACAACATTGTCCCCTCACACTCAGTACAACACTGTCACCTCACACTCACTACAACACTGTCGCCTAACACTCACTACAACACTGTCCCCTCACACTCACTACAACATTGTCCCCTCACACTCCCTAGAGCACTGTCCCCTCACACTCATTACAACATTGTCCCCTCACACTCACTACAACATTGTCCCCTCACACTCACTACAAAACTGTCCCCTCACACTCACTACAACTACAACATTGTCCCCTCACACTCACTACAACATTGGCCCCTCAAACTCACTGCAACACTGTCCCCTCACACTCACTACAACACTGTCACCTCACACTCACTACAACACTGTCCCCTCACACTCACTACAATACTGTCACCTCACACTCACTACAACACTGTCACCTCCCAATCACTAAAATATTGTCCCCTCACACTCATGACAACATTGTCCCCTCACGCTCTCTGCAAAACTGTCCCCTCACACTCACTACAACACTGTCCCCTCACACACACTACAACACTGTCCCCTCACACTCACGACTACATTGTCCCCTCATACTCACTACAACACTGTCCCCTCACACTCACTACAACACTGTCCCCTCACACTCACTACAAAACAGTCCCCTCACACTCACTACAACACTGTCCCCCCTCACTCACAACAACGCTGTCCCCTCACACTCACTACAACACTGTCCCCTCACACTCACTACTACATTGTCCCCTCGCACTCCCTACAACACTGTCCCCTCACACTCACTACAACATTGTCCATTCACACTCACTACAACACTGTCCACTCACACTCACTGCAAAATTGTCCGCTCACACTCACTACTACACTGTCCCCTCACACTCACGACAACATTGTCCCCTCACACTCACTACAACTACAACATTGTCCCCTCACACTCACTACAACATTTTCCCCTCACACTCACTGCAACACTGTCCCCTCACATTCACTACAACACTGTCCCCTCACAGTCACTACAACACTGTCCCCTCACTCACGACAACACTATCCCCTCACACTCACGACAAAACTGTCCACTCACACTCACTACAACATTGTTCCCTCACACACACTACAACACTGTCCCCTCAGTTACTACAACACTGTCCCCTCAGACTCACTGCAGCACTGTCCCCTCACACTCTCTACAAAACTCTCCCCTCACACTCACTACAACACTGTCCCCTCACACACACTACAACACTGGCCCCCCACACTCACTACAACACTGGCCCCCCACACTCACTACATCATTGTCTCCTCACACTCACTACAACATTGTCCCCTCACACTCACGACAACTACAACATTGTCCCCTCACACTCACAAAATTGCCCCTCACACTCACTACAACACTGTCCCCTCACACTCACTACAACACTGGCCCCCCACACTCACTACATCATTGTCTCCTCACACTCACTACAACATTGTCCCCTCACACTCACTACAACTACAACACTGTCCCCTCACACTCATAAAATTGCCCCTCACACTCACTACAACACTGTCCCCTCACACTCACTACAACAGTGTCCCCTCACACTCACTACAACATTGTCCCCTCACACTCACTACAACATTGTCTCCTCACACTCACTACAACATTGTCCCCTCACACTCACTACAACACTATCCCCTCACACTCACGACAAAACTGTCCACTCACACTCACTACAACACTGTCCCCGCTCACTCACGATGACATTGTCCCCTCACACTCACTACAACACTGCCCCCTCACACTCACTACAACACTGACCCCTCACACTCCCTACAGCACTGTCCCCTCACACTCACTTCAACATTGTCCCCTCACACTCACTAAAACATTGTCCCCTCACACTCACTACAAAACTGGCCCCTCACACTCACTAAATCATTTTCTCCTCACACTCACTGCAACATTGTCCCCTCACACTCACTACAACTACAACATTGTCCCCTCACACTCACTACAACATTGGCCCCTCACACTCACTACAACACTATCCCCTCACACTCACTACAAAACTGTCCCCTCACATTCACTACAACATTGTCTCCTCACACTCACTAGAAAACTGTCCCCTCACACTCACTACAACACTGTCCCCTCACCCTCACTACAGCACTGCCACCTCACACTCACTACAACATTATCCCCTCAGACTCACGACAACATTGTCCCCTCACACTCACTACAATACTGTCACCTCACACTCACTACAACACTGTCGCCTAACATTCACTACAACACTGTCCCCTCACACTCACTACAACATTGTCCCCTCACACTCCCTAGAGCACTGTCCCCTCACACTCATTACAACAATGTCCCCTCACACTCACTACAACATTGTCCCCTCACACACACTACAAAACTGTCCCCTCACACTCACTACAACACTGTCCCCCCACACTCACAACAACACTGTCCCCTCACACTCACTACAACACTGTCCCCTCACACTCACTACTACATTGTCCCCTCACACTCCCTACAACACTGTCCCCTCACACTCACTACCAATCTGCCCCTCACACTCACGACAACATTGTCCCCTCACACTCACTACAACATTGTCCCCTCACACTCACTAGAAAACTGTCCCCTCACACTCACTACAACAATGTCCCCTCACCCTCACTACAGCACTGCCACCTCACATTCACTACAACATTGTCCCCTCACACTCACTACAACACTGTCCCCTCACACTAAATACTACATTGTCCCCTCACACTCACTACAACTACAACATTGTCCCCTCACACTCACTACAACATTGTCCCCTCACACTCACTACAACATTGTCTCCTCACACTCACTACAACATTGTCCCCTCACACTCACTACAACTACAACATTGTCCCCTCACACTCACTACAACATTGGCCCCTCACACTCACTGCAACACTGTCCCCTCACACTCACTAAAACACTGTCCCCTCACACTCACGACAACACTCTCACCTCACACTCACTACCAAACTGCCCCTCACACTCACTACTACATTGTCCCCTCACACTCACTACAACTACAACATTGTCCCCTCACACTTACTACAACATTGGCCCCTCACACTCACTGCAACACTGTCCCCTCACACTCACTACAACACTGTCCCCTCACACTCACGACAACACTATCCCCTCACAGTTACTACAAAACTGTCCCCTCACACTCACTACAGCACTGTCACCTCACACTCACTACAACATTGTCCCCTCACACTCACTACAACACTGTCCCCTCACACTCACTGCAACACTGTCCCCTCACACTCACGACAAAACTGTCCACTCACACTCACGACAGCATTGTTCCCTCACACTCACTACAACACTGTCCCCTCAGTTACTACAACACTGTCCCCTCACACTCACTACAGCACTGTCACCTCACACTCACTACAACATTGTCCCCTCACACTCACTACAACACTGACCCCTCACACTCACTACAACACTGTCCCCTCACACTCACTACAACAGTGTCACCTCACACTCACTACAACACTGTCCCCTCACACACACTACAACACGGTCCCCTCACACTCACTACAACACTGTCCCCTCACACTCACTACAACACGGTCCCCTCACACTCACTACAACACTATCCCCTCACACTCACTACAAAACTGCCCCTCACACTCACTACAACATTGTCCCCTCACACTCACTACAACATTGTCCCCTCACACTCACTACAACACTATCCCCTCACACTCACTACAAAACTGCCCCTCACACTCACTACAACATTGTCCCCTCACACTCACTACAACACTGTCCCCTCACACTCACAACAACACTGTCCCCTCACACTCACTACAACACTGTCCCCTCACACTCACAACAAAACTGTCCCCTCACACTCACTACAACACTGTCCCCTCACACTCACAACAACACTGTCCCCTCACACTCACTACAACACTGTCCCGTCACACTCACTACTACATTGTCCCCTCACACTCCCTACAACACTGTCCCCTCACACTCACTACAACATTGTCCACTCACACTCACTACAACACTGTCCACTCACACTCACGACAAAATTGTCCCCTCACACTTACTACTACACTGTCCCCTCACACTCACAACAACACTGTCCCCTCACACTCACTACAACTTTGTCCCCTCACACTCACTACCAAACTGCCCCTCACACTCACTACAACATTATCCCCTCACACTCACTACAACATTGCCTCCTCAAACTCGCTACAACATTGTCCCCTCACACTCACTACAACTACAACTTTGTCCGCTCACACTCACGACAACATTGGCCCCTCACAATCACTGCAACACTGTCCCCTCACACTCACTACAACACTTTCCCCTCACACTCATGACAACACTATCCCCTCACACTCACGACAAAACTGTCCACTCACACTCATTGCAACATTGTTCCCTCACACTCACTACAACACTGTCCCCTCACAGTTACGACAACACTGTCCCCTCACACTCACTACAGCACTGTCACCTCACACTCACTACAATACTGTCCCCTCACACTCACTACAACACTGTCCCCTCACACTCACTACAACACTCTCCCCTCACACTCACTACAACAGTGTCATCTCACACTCACTACAAAACTGTCCCCTCACACTCACTAGAACACTGTCCCCTCACACTCACAACAACACTGTCCCCTCACACTCACTACAACACTGTCCCCTCACACTCACTACAACACTGTCCCCTCACACTCACTACTACATTGTCCCCTCACACTAACTACAACACTGTCCCCTCACACTCACTACAACATTGTCCGCTCACACTCACGACAACACTGTCCCCTCACACTCACTACAACATTGTCCCCTCACACTCTCGACAAGACTGTCCACTCACACACACTACAACATTGACCCCTCACACTCCCTAGAGCACTGTCCCCTCACACTCACTACAACATTGGCCCCTCACAATCACTGCAACACTGTCCCCTCACACTCACTACAATACTGTCCCCTCACACTCACGACAACACTATCCCCTCACACTCACGACAAAACTGTCCACTCACACTCACTAAAACACTGTCCCCTCACACTCACTACAACACTCTCCCCTCCTACTCACTACAACAGTGTCATCTCACACTCACTACAACACTGTCACCTCACACTCACTACAACACTGTCACCTCCCACTCACTAAAACATTGTCCCCTCACACTCACGACTACATTGTACCCTCACACTCACTACAACATTGGCCCCTCACACTCACTGCAACACTGTCCCCTCACACTCACTAAAACACTGTCCCCTCACACTCACGACAACACTCTCACCTCACACTCACTACCAAACTGCCCCTCACACTCACTACTACATTGTCCCCTCACACTCACTACAACTACAACATTGTCCCCTCACACTTACTACAACATTGGCCCCTCACACTCACTGCAACACTGTCCCCTCACACTCACTACAACACTGTCCCCTCACACTCACGACAACACTATCCCCTCACAGTTACTACAACACTGTCCCCTCACACTCACTACAGCACTGTCACCTCACACTCACTACAACATTGTCCCCTCACACTCACTACAACACTGTCCCCTCACACTCACTGCAACACTGTCCCCTCACACTCACGACAAAACTGTCCACTCACACTCACGACAACATTGTTCCCTCACACTCACTACAACACTGTCCCCTCAGTTACTACAACACTGTCCCCTCACACTCACTACAGCACTGTCACCTCACACTCACTACAACATTGTCCCCTCACACTCACTACAACACTGACCCCTCACACTCACGACAACACTGTCCCCTCACACTCACTACAACAGTGTCACCTCACACTCATCACAACACTGTCCCCTCACACTCACTACAACACTATCCCCTCACACTCACTACAAAACTGCCCCTCACACTCACTACAACATTGTCCCCTCACACTCACTACAACAGTGTCACCTCACACTCACTACAACACTGTCACCTCACACTCACTACAACACTGTCCCCTCACACTCACAACAACACTGTCCCCTCACACTCACTACAACACTGTCCCCTCACACTCACTACTACATTGTCCCCTCACACTCCCTACAACACTGTCCCCTCACACTCACTACAACATTGTCCACTCACACTCACTGCAACATTGTCCCCTCACACTCACGACAAAATTGTCCCCTCACACTCACAACAACACTGTCCCCTCACACTCACTACAACTTTGTCCCCTCACACTCACTACCAAACTGCCCCTCACACTCACTACAACATTGTCCGCTCACACTCACTACAACACTGTCCCCTCACACTCACTACAACACTGTGCCCTCACACTCACTACAACATTGTCCCCTCACACTCTCTACAAGACTGTCCACTCACACACACTACAACATTGACCCCTCACACTCCCTAGAGCACTGTCCCCTCACACTCACTACAATACTGTCCCCTCACACTCACGACAACACTATCCCCTCACACTCACGACAAAACTGTCCACTCACACTCACTAAAACACTGTCCCCTCACACTCACTACAACACTGTCCCCTCCTACTCACTACAACAGTGTCATCTCACACTCACTACAACACTGTCACCTCACACTCACTACAACACTGTCACCTCCCACTCACTAAAACATTGTCCCCTCACACTCACGACTACATTGTCCCCTCACACTCACTACAACACTGTCCCCTCACACTCACTACAGCACTGACCCCTCCCACTCCCTACAACACTGTCCCCTCACTCTCACTACAACACTGTTCCATCACACTCACGACAACACTGTCCCCTCACACTCACTACAACACTATCCCCTCACACTCACTACAAAACTGTCCCCTCACACTCACTACAAAACTGTCCCCTCACACTCACTACAACACTATCCCCTCACACTCACGACAAAACTGTCCACTCACACTCATTGCAACATTGTTCCCTCACACTCACTACAACACTGTCCCCTCACAGTTACTACAACACTGTCCCCTCACACTCACTACAGCACTGTCACCTCACACTCACTACAATACTGTCCCCTCACACTCACTACAACACTGTCCCCTCACACTCACTACAACACTCTCCCCTCACACTCACTACAACAGTGTCATCTCACACTCACTACAACACTGTCACCTCACACTCACTACAAAACTGCCCCTCACACTCACTACAACATTGTCCCCTCACACTCACTACAAAACTGTCCCCTCACACTCACTACAACACTGTCCCCTCACACTCACAACAACACTGTCCCCTCACACTCACTACAACACTGTCCCCTCACACTCACTACAACACTGTCCCCTCACACTCACTACTACATTGTCCCCTCACACTAACTACAACACTGTCCCCTCACACTCACTACAACATTGTCCCCTCACACTCACTACAACACTGACCCCTCACACTCACGACAACACTGTCCCCTCACACTCACTACAACAGTGTCACCTCACACTCATCACAACACTGTCCCCTCACACTCACTACAACACTATCCCCTCACACTCACTACAAAACTGCCCCTCACACTCACTACAACATTGTCCCCTCACACTCACTACAACAGTGTCACCTCACACTCACTACAACACTGTCACCTCACACTCACTACAACACTGTCCCCTCACACTCACAACAACACTGTCCCCTCACACTCACTACAACACTGTCCCCTCACACTCACTACTACATTGTCCCCTCACACTCCCTACAACACTGTCCCCTCACACTCACTACAACATTGTCCACTCACACTCACTGCAACATTGTCCCCTCACACTCACGACAAAATTGTCCCCTCACACTCACAACAACACTGTCCCCTCACACTCACTACAACTTTGTCCCCTCACACTCACTACCAAACTGCCCCTCACACTCACTACAACATTGTCCGCTCACACTCACTACAACACTGTCCCCTCACACTCACTACAACACTGTGCCCTCACACTCACTACAACATTGTCCCCTCACACTCTCTACAAGACTGTCCACTCACACACACTACAACATTGACCCCTCACACTCCCTAGAGCACTGTCCCCTCACACTCACTACAATACTGTCCCCTCACACTCACGACAACACTATCCCCTCACACTCACGACAAAACTGTCCACTCACACTCACTAAAACACTGTCCCCTCACACTCACTACAACACTGTCCCCTCCTACTCACTACAACAGTGTCATCTCACACTCACTACAACACTGTCACCTCACACTCACTACAACACTGTCACCTCCCACTCACTAAAACATTGTCCCCTCACACTCACGACTACATTGTCCCCTCACACTCACTACAACACTGTCCCCTCACACTCACTACAGCACTGACCCCTCCCACTCCCTACAACACTGTCCCCTCACTCTCACTACAACACTGTTCCATCACACTCACGACAACACTGTCCCCTCACACTCACTACAACACTATCCCCTCACACTCACTACAAAACTGTCCCCTCACACTCACTACAAAACTGTCCCCTCACACTCACTACAACACTATCCCCTCACACTCACGACAAAACTGTCCACTCACACTCATTGCAACATTGTTCCCTCACACTCACTACAACACTGTCCCCTCACAGTTACTACAACACTGTCCCCTCACACTCACTACAGCACTGTCACCTCACACTCACTACAATACTGTCCCCTCACACTCACTACAACACTGTCCCCTCACACTCACTACAACACTCTCCCCTCACACTCACTACAACAGTGTCATCTCACACTCACTACAACACTGTCACCTCACACTCACTACAAAACTGCCCCTCACACTCACTACAACATTGTCCCCTCACACTCACTACAAAACTGTCCCCTCACACTCACTACAACACTGTCCCCTCACACTCACAACAACACTGTCCCCTCACACTCACTACAACACTGTCCCCTCACACTCACTACAACACTGTCCCCTCACACTCACTACTACATTGTCCCCTCACACTAACTACAACACTGTCCCCTCACACTCACTACAAC
This sequence comes from Somniosus microcephalus, assembly GCF_052327205.1. NCBI lineage: Eukaryota > Metazoa > Chordata > Chondrichthyes > Squaliformes > Somniosidae > Somniosus > Somniosus microcephalus. The sequence goes on along the minus strand of NC_140990.1, from coordinate 247,450,514 downwards.
ACTGTCCCCTCACACTCACTACAACACTGTCCCCTCACACTCACTACAACATTGTCCCCTCACACTCTCTACAAGACTGTCCACTCACACACACTACAACTTTGACCCCTCACAATCACTGCAACACTGTCCCCTCACACTCACTACAATACTGTCCCCTCACACTCACGACAACACTATCCCCTCACACTCACGACAAAACTGTCCACTCACACTCATTCCAACATTGTTCCCTCACACTCACTACAGCACTGTCACCTCACACTCACTACAATACTGTCCCCTCACACTCACTAAGACACTGTCCCCTCACACTCAGTACAACACTCTCCCCTCCTACTCACTAAAACAGTGTCATCTCACACTCACTACAACACTGTCACCTCACACTCACTACAACACTGTCCCCTCACACTCACGACTACATTGTCCCCTCACACTCACTACAACACTGTCCCCTCACACTCACTACAACACTGTCCCCTCCTACTCACTATAACACTGTCACCTCACACTCACTGCAACACTGTCACCTCCCACTCACTAAAACATTGTCCCCTCACACTCACGACTACATTGTCCCCTCACACTCACTACAACACTGTCCCCTCACACTCACTACAAAACTGACCCCTCCCACTCCCTACAACACTGTCCCCTCACTCTAACTTCAACACTTTCCCATCACACTCACGACAACACTGTCCCCTCACACTCACAACACTATCCCCTCACACTCACTACAAAACTGCCCCTCACACTCACTACAACATTGTCACCTCACACTCACTACAACATTGTCCCCTCACACTCACTACAAAACTGTCCCCTCACACTCACTACAACACTGTCCCCTCACACTCACAACAACACTGTCCCCTCACACTCACAACAACACTGTCCCCTCACACTCACTACAACACTGTCCCCTCACACTCACTACTACATTGTCCCCTCACACTCACTACAACACTGTCCCCTTACACTCACTACAACATTGTCCCCTCACACTCACTACAACACTGTCCCCTCACACTCCCTACAACACTGTCCCCTCACACTCACTACAACATTGTTCCCTCACACTCTCTACAAGACTGTCCACTCACACACACTACAACATTGACCCCTCACGCTACCTAGAGCACTGTCCCCTCACACTCACTACAACATTGTACTCTCACACTCACTGCAACTTTGTCCCCTCACTCTCACGACCAAACTGCCCCTCACATTCACTACAACATTGTCCCCTCACACTCACTACAACATTGTCTCCTCACACTCACTGCAACACTGTCCCCTCACACTCACTACAACACTGTCCCCTCACACTCACTACAACACTGTCACCTCACACTCACTACAACACTGTCCCCTCACACTCACTACAACACTGTCCCCTCACACTCACTACAACACTGTCACCTCACACTCACTACAACACTGTCACCTCCCACTCACTAAAACATTGTCCCCTCACACTCATGACAACATTGTCCCCTCACACTCTCTACAAAACTGTCCCCTCAAATTCACTTCCACACTGTCCCCTCACACACACTACAACACTGTCCCCTCACACTCACGACTACATTGTCCCCTCACACTCTCTACAAAACTGTCCCCTCAAATTCACTTCCACACTGTCCCCTCACACTCACTACAAAACTGTCCCCTCACACTCACTACAAAACTGTCCCCTCACACTCACTACAACATTGTCCCCTCACACTCATGACAACATTGTCCCCTCACACTCTCTACAAAACTGTCCCCTCAAATTCACTTCCACACTGTCCCCTCACACACACTACAACACTGTCCCCTCACACTCACTACAAAACTGTCCCCTCACACTCACTACAACATTGTCCCCTCACACTCATGACAACATTGTCCCCTCACACTCTCTACAAAACTGTCCCCTCAAATTCACTTCCACACTGTCCCCTCACACTCACTACAAAACTGTCCCCTCACACTCACTACAAAACTGTCCCCTCACACTCACTACAACATTGTCCCCTCACACTCATGACAACATTGTCCCCTCACACTCTCTACAAAACTGTCCCCTCAAATTCACTTCCACACTGTCCCCTCACACACACTACAACACTGTCCCCTCACACTCATGACAACATTGTCCCCTCACACTCTCTACAAAACTGTCCCCTCAAATTCACTTCCACACTGTCCCCTCACACTCACTACAAAACTGTCCCCTCACACTCACTACAAAACTGTCCCCTCACACTCACTACAACATTGTCCCCTCACACTCACAACAACACTGTCCCCTCACACTCACTACAACACTGTCCCCTCACACTCACTACTACATTGTCCCCTCACACTCCCTACAACACTGTCCCCTCACACTCACTACAACATTGTCCACTCACACTCACTAAAGCACTGTCCCCTCACACTCACTACAAAATTGTCACCTCACACTCACTACTACACTGTCCCCTCACACTCACTACAACATTGTCCCCTCACACTCACTACAACTACAACATTGTCCCCTCACACTCACTACAACATTGTCCCCTCACACTCACTGCAACACTGTCCCCTCACACTCACTACAACACTGTCCCCTCACACTCACTACAACACGGTCCCCTCACACTCACTACAGCAATGTCACCTCACACTCACTACAACATTGTCCCCTCACACTCATGACAACATTGTCCCCTCACACTCTCTACAAAGCTGTCCCCTCACACTCACTACAACACTGTCCCCTCACACACACTACAACACTAGCCCCCCACACTCACTACATCATTGTCTCCTCACACTCACTACAACATTGTCCCCTCACACTCACTACAACTACAACATTGTCCCCTCGCACTCACTACAACATTGGCCCCTCACACTCACTACAACACTATTCCCTCACACTCACTACAAAACTGTCCACTCACACTCACTACAACATTGTCCCCTCACACTCACTACAACATTGTCCCCTAACACTCACTACAACACTGTCCCCTCACACTCACTACAACGCTATCCCCGCACACTCACTACAACACTGTCTCCTCACACTCACTACAAAACTGTCACCTCACACTCACTACAACATTGTCCCCTCACACTCACTACAACACTGGCCCCTCACATTCACTACATCATTGTCTCCTCACACTCACTACAACATTGTCCCCTCACACTCACTACAACTACAACATTGTCCCCTCACACTCACTACAACTGCAACATTGTCCCCTCACACTCACAACAACACTCTGCCCTCACACTCACAACAACACTGTCCCCTCACACTCACTACAACATTGCCCCCTCACACACACTACAACACTGTCACCTCACACTCACTACAACATTGTCCCCTCACACTCACTACAACTTTGTCCCCTCACACTCACTACCAAACTGCCCCTCACACTCACTACAACATTGTCCCCTCACACTCACTACAACATTGTCCCCTCACACTCACTACAACACTGTCCCCTCACACTCACTACAACACTGGCCCCTCACACTCAATACATCATTGTCTCCTCACACTCACTACAACATTGTCCCCTCACACTCACTACAACACTGGCCCCTCACACTCACTACATCATTGTCTCCTCACACTCACTACAACATTGTCCCCTCACACTCACTACAACTACAACATTGTCCCCTCACACTCACTACAACATTGGCCCCTCACACTCACTGCAACACTATTCCCTGACACTCACTACAAAACTGTCCACTCACACTCACTACAACATTGTCCCCTCACACTCACTACAACATTGTCCCCTCACACTCACTACAACATTGTCCCCTCACACTCACTACAACACTGTCCCCTCACACTCACTGCAACGCTATCCCCGCACACTCACTACAACACTGTCTCCTCACACTCACTACAAAACTGTCACCTCACACTCACTACAACATTGTCCCCACACACTCACTACAACACTGGCCCCTCACACTCACTACATCATTGTCTCCTCACACTCACTACAACATTGTCCCCTCACACTCACTACAACTACAACATTGTCCCCTCACACTCACTACAACTGCAACATTGTCCCCTCACACTCACAACAACACTGTCCCCTCACACTCACAACACTGTCCCCTCACACTCACTACAACATTGTCCCCTCACACACACTACAACACTGTCACCTCACACTCACTACAACATTGTCCCCTCACACTCACTACAACTTTGTCCCCTCACACTCACTACCAAACTGCCCCTCACACTCACTACAACATTGTCCCCTCACACTCACTACAACATTGTCCCCTCACACTCACTACAACACTGGCCCCTCACACTCAATACATCATTGTCTCCTCACACTCACTACAACATTGTCCCCTCACACTCACTACAACACTGGCCCCTCACACTCACTACATCATTGTCTCCTCACACTCACTACAACATTGTCCCCTCACACTCACTACAACTACAACATTGTCCCCTCGCACTCACTACAACATTGGCCCCTCACACTCACTACAACACTATTCCCTCACACTCACTACAAAACTGTCCACTCACACTCACTACAACATTGTCCCCTCACACTCACTACAACATTGTCCCCTAACACTCACTACAACACTGTCCCCTCACACTCACTACAACGCTAACCCCGCACACTCACTACAACACTGTCTCCTCACACTCACTACAAAACTGTCACCTCACACTCACTACAACATTGTCCCCTCACACTCACTACAACACTGGCCCCTCACATTCACTACATCATTGTCTCCTCACACTCACTACAACATTGTCCCCTCACACTCACTACAACTACAACATTGTCCCCTCACACTCACTACAACTGCAACATTGTCCCCTCACACTCACAACAACACTCTGCCCTCACACTCACAACAACACTGTCCCCTCACACTCACTACAACATTGTCCCCTCACACACACTACAACACTGTCACCTCACACTCACTACAACATTGTCCCCTCACACTCACTACAACTTTGTCCCCTCACACTCACTACCAAACTGCCCCTCACACTCACTACAACATTGTCCCCTCACACTCACTACAACATTGTCCCCTCACACTCACTACAACACTGTCCCCTCACACTCACTACAACACTGGCCCCTCACACTCAATACATCATTGTCTCCTCACACTCACTACAACATTGTCCCCTCACACTCACTACAACACTGGCCCCTCACACTCACTACATCATTGTCTCCTCACACTCACTACAACATTGTCCCCTCACACTCACTACAACTACAACATTGTCCCCTCACACTCACTACAACATTGGCCCCTCACACTCACTGCAACACTATTCCCTGACACTCACTACAAAACTGTCCACTCACACTCACTACAACATTGTCCCCTCACACTCACTACAACATTGTCCCCTCACACTCACTACAACATTGTCCCCTCACACTCACTACAACACTGTCCCCTCACACTCACTGCAACGCTATCCCCGCACACTCACTACAACACTGTCTCCTCACACTCACTACAAAACTGTCACCTCACACTCACTACAATATTGTCCCCACACACTCACTACAACACTGGCCCCTCACACTCACTACATCATTGTCTCCTCACACTCACTACAACATTGTCCCCTCACACTCACTACAACTACAACATTGTCCCCTCACACTCACTACAACTGCAACATTGTCCCCTCACACTCACAACAACACTGTCCCCTCACACTCACAACACTGTCCCCTCACACTCACTACAACATTGTCCCCTCACACACACTACAACACTGTCACCTCACACTCACTACAACATTGTCCCCTCACACTCACTACAACTTTGTCCCCTCACACTCACTACCAAACTGCCCCTCACACTCACTACAACATTCTCCCCTCACACTCACTACAACATTGTCCCCTCACACTCACTACAACACTGGCCCCTCACACTCAATACATCATTGTCTCCTCACACTCACTACAACATTGTCCCCTCACACTCACTACAACACTGGCCCCTCACACTCACTACATCATTGTCTCCTCACACTCACTACAACATTGTCCCCTCACACTCACTACAACTACAACATTGTCCCCTCACACTCACTACAACATTGGCCCCTCACACTCACTGCAACACTATTCCCTGACACTCACTACAAAACTGTCCACTCACACTCACTACAACATTGTCCCCTCACACTCACTACAACATTGTCCCCTCACACTCACTACAACATTGTCCCCTCACACTCACTACAACACTGTCCCCTCACACTCACTGCAACGCTATCCCCGCACACTCACTACAACACTGTCTCCTCACACTCACTACAAAACTGTCACCTCACACTCACTACAACATTGTCCCCACACACTCACTACAACACTGGCCCCTCACACTCACTACATCATTGTCTCCTCACACTCACTACAACATTGTCCCCTCACACTCACTACAACATTGTCCCCTCACACTCACTACAACTGCAACATTGTCCCCTCACACTCACAACAACACTGTCCCCTCACACTCACAACACTGTCCCCTCACACTCACTACAACATTGTCCCCTCACACACACTACAACACTGTCACCTCACACTCACTACAACATTGTCCCCTCACACTCACTACAACTTTGTCCCCTCACACTCACTACCAAACTGCCCCTCACACTCACTACAACATTGTCCCCTCACACTCACTACAACATTGTCCCCTCACACTCACTACAACACTGTCCCCTCACACTCACTACAACACTGTCCCCTCACACTCACTACAACATTATCCCCTCACACTCACTACAAAACTGTCCCCTCACAGTTACTACAACACTGTCCCCTCACACTCACTACAGCACTGTCACCTCACACTCACTACAACATTGTCCCCTCACACTCACTACAACACTGACACCTCACACTCACTACAACACTGTCACCTCACACTCACTGCAACACTGTCACCTCCCACTCGCTACAACATTGTCCCCTCACACTCACTACAAAACTGTCCCCTCAAACTCACTACAACACTGTCCCCTCACACTCACTACAACACTGTCCCCTCACACTCACTACAAAATTGTCCCCTCACACTCACTACAGCATTGTCCCCTCACACTCACTACAACACTGTCCCCTCACACACACTTCAGCTACAACACTGTCCCCTCACACTCACTACAACATTGTCCCCTGACACTCACTACAACTACAACATTGTCCCCTCACACTCACTACAACTACAACATTGTCCCCTCACACTCACAACAACATTGTCCCCTCACACTCACTATATCATTGTCTCCTCACACTCACTGCTACATTGTCCCCTCACACTCACTACAACTACTACATTGTCCCCTCACATTCACTACAACATTGGCCCCTCACACTCACTGCAACACTGTCCCCTCACACTCAATACAACACTGTCCCCTCACAATCATGAGAAAACTATCCCCTCACACTCACGACAAAACTGTCCACTCACACTCACTACAACATTGTCCCCTCACACTCACGACAAAATTGTCCCCTCACACTCACTACAACACTGGCCCCTCACACTCACTACATCACTGTCCCCTCACACTCACTACAAATACAACATTGTCCCCTCACACTCACTGCAACATTGTCCCCTCACACTCACTACAACAATGTCCCCTCACACTCACTACAACACTGTCCCCTCACACTCACTCCAACACTGTCCCCTCACACTCACTACAGAATTGTCCCCTCACACTCACTACAACATTGTCGCCTCACACTCACTACAACATTGTCCCCTCACACGCACTACAACACTGTCCCCTCACACTCACTACAAATACAACATTGTCCCCTCACACTCACTACAACACTGTCCCCTCACATTCACTACAACACTGTCCCCTCACACTCACTACAGAATTGTCCCCTCACACTCACTACAACATTGTCCCCTCAGACTCACTACAACACTGTCCCTTCACACGCACTACAACACTGTCTCCTCAAAAGCGCTACAACACTGTCCCCTCACACTCACAACAACACCGTCCCCTCACATTCACTGCAAAACCGTCCCCACACACTCACTACACTGTCCCCTCACACTCACTACAACCCTGTCCCGTCACACTCACTACACCGTCCCCTCACACTCACTACAACACTGTCCCCTCACACTCACTACAACATTGACCCTCACACTCACTACAGAATTGTCCCCTCACACTCACTACAACACTGCCCCCTCACACTCACTACAACTACAACATTGTCCCCTCACACTCACTACAACTGCAACATTGTCCCCTCACACTCACAACAACACTGTGCCCTCACACTAACAACAACACTGTCCCCTCACACTCACTACAACATTGTCCCCTCACACTCACTACAACATTGTCCCCTCACACTCACTACAACTTTGTCCCCTCACACTCACTACCAAACTGCCCCTCACACTCACTACAACATTGTCCCCTCACACTCACTACAACATTGTCCCCTCACACTCACTACAACACTGTCCCCTCACACTCACTACAACACTGGCCCCTCACACTCAATACATCATTGTCTCCTCACACTCACTACAACATTGTCCCCTCACACTCACTACAACACTGGCCCCTCACACTCACTACATCATTGTCTCCTCACACTCACTACAACATTGTCCCCTCACACTCACTACAACTACAACATTGTCCCCTCACACTCACTACAACATTGGCCCCTCACACTCACTACAACACTATTCCCTGACACTCACTACAAAACTGTCCACTCAAACTCACTACAACATTGTCCCTCACACTCACTACAACATTGTCCCCTCACACTCACTACAACATTGTCCCCTCACACTCACTACAACACTGTCCCCTCACACTCACTGCAACGCTATCCCCGCACACTCACTACAACACTGTCTCCTCACACTCACTACAAAACTGTCACCTCACACTCACTACAACATTGTCCCCTCACACTCACTACAACACTGGCCCCTCACACTCACTACATCATTGTCTCCTCACACTCACTACAACATTGTCCCCTCACACTCACGACAACTACAACATTGTCCCCTCACACTCACTACAACTGCAACATTGTCCCCTCACACTCACAACAAAACTGTCCCCTCACACTCACAACACTGTCCCCTCACACTCACTACAACATTGTCCCCTCACACACACTACAACACTGTCACCTCACACTCACTACAACATTGTCCCCTCACACTCACTACAACTTTGTCCCCTCACACTCACTACCAAACTGCCCCTCACACTCACTACAACATTGTCCCCTCACACTCACTGCAACATTGTCCCCTCACACTCACTAAAACACTGTCCCCTCACACTCACTACAACACTGGCCCCTCACACTCACTACATCATTGTCCCCTCACACTCACTACAACATTATCCCCTCACACTCACTACAAATACAACATTGTCCCCTCACACACACTGCAACATTGCCCCCTCACACTCACTACAACAATGTCCCCTCACACTCACTACAACACTGTCCCCTCACATTCACTACAACACTGTCCCCTCACACTCACTACAGAATTGTCCCCTCACACTCACTACAACATTGTCCCCTCAGACTCACTACAACACTGTCCCTTCACACGCACTACAACACTGTCTCCTCAAAAGCGCTACAACACTGTCCCCTCACACTCACAACAACACCGTCCCCTCACATTCACTGCAAAACCGTCCCCACACACTCACTACACTGTCCCCTCACACTCACTACAACCCTGTCCCGTCACACTCACTACACCGTCCCCTCACACTCACTACAACACTGTCCCCTCACACTCACTACAACATTGACCCTCACACTCACTACAGAATTGTCCCCTCACACTCACTACAACACTGCCCCCTCACACTCACTACAACTACAACATTGTCCCCTCACACTCACTACAACTGCAACATTGTCCCCTCACACTCACAACAACACTGTGCCCTCACACTCACAACAACACTGTCCCCTCACACTCACTACAACATTGTCCCCTCACACTCACTACAACATTGTCCCCTCACACTCACTACAACTTTGTCCCCTCACACTCACTACCAAACTGCCCCTCACACTCACTACAACATTGTCCCCTCACACTCACTACAACATTGTCCCCTCACACTCACTACAACACTGTCCCCTCACACTCACTACAACACTGGCCCCTCACACTCAATACATCATTGTCTCCTCACACTCACTACAACATTGTCCCCTCACACTCACTACAACACTGGCCCCTCACACTCACTACATCATTGTCTCCTCACACTCACTACAACATTGTCCCCTCACACTCACTACAACTACAACATTGTCCCCTCACACTCACTACAACATTGGCCCCTCACACTCACTACAACACTATTCCCTGACACTCACTACAAAACTGTCCACTCACACTCACTACAACATTGTCCCTCACACTCACTACAACATTGTCCCCTCACACTCACTACAACATTGTCCCCTCACACTCACTACAACACTGTCCCCTCACACTCACTGCAACGCTATCCCCGCACACTCACTACAACACTGTCTCCTCACACTCACTACAAAACTGTCACCTCACACTCACTACAACATTGTCCCCTCACACTCACTACAACACTGGCCCCTCACACTCACTACATCATTGTCTCCTCACACTCACTACAACATTGTCCCCTCACACTCACGACAACTACAACATTGTCCCCTCACACTCACTACAACTGCAACATTGTCCCCTCACACTCACAACAAAACTGTCCCCTCACACTCACAACACTGTCCCCTCACACTCACTACAACATTGTCCCCTCACACACACTACAACATTGTCACCTCACACTCACTACAACATTGTCCCCTCACACTCACTACAACTTTGTCCCCTCACACTCACTACCAAACTGCCCCTCACACTCACTACAACATTGTCCCCTCACACTCACTGCAACATTGTCCCCTCACACTCACTAAAACACTGTCCCCTCACACTCACTACAACACTGGCCCCTCACACTCACTACATCATTGTCCCCTCACACTCACTACAACATTATCCCCTCACACTCACTACAACACTATCCCCTCACACTCACTACAAAACTGTCCCCTCACAGTTACGACAACACTGTCCCCTCACACTCACTACAGCACTGTCACCTCACACTCACTACAACATTGTCCCCTCACACTCACTACAACACTGACACCTCACACTCACTACAACACTGTCACCTCACACTCACTGCAACACTGTCACCTCCCACTCGCTACAACATTGTCCCCTCACACTCACTACAAAACTGTCCCCTCAAACTCACTACAACACTGTCCCCTCACACTCACTACAACACTGTCCCCTCACACTCACTACAAAATTGTCCCCTCACACTCACTACAGCATTGTCCCCTCACACTCACTACAACACTGTCCCCTCACACACACTTCAGCTACAACACTGTCCCCTCACACTCACTACAAAATTGTCCCCTGACACTCACTACAACACTGTCCCCTCACACTCACTACAACTACAACATTGTCCCCTCACACTCACAACAACATTGTCCCCTCACACTCACTATATCATTGTCTCCTCACACTCACTGCTACATTGTCCCCTCACACTCACTACAACTACTACATTGTCCCCTCACATTCACTACAACATTGGCCCCTCACACTCACTGCAACACTGTCCCCTCACACTCAATACAACACTGTCCCCTCACAATCATGAGAAAACTATCCCCTCACACTCACGACAAAACTGTCCACTCACACTCACTACAACATTGTCCCCTCACACTCACGACAAAATTGTCCCCTCACACTCACTACAACACTGGCCCCTCACACTCACTACATCACTGTCTCCTCACACTCACTACAACATTGTCCCCTCAAACTCACTACAAATACAACATTGTCCCCTCACACTCACTACAACAATGTCCCCTCACACTCACTACAACACTGTCCCCTCACACTCACTACAACACTGTCCCCTCACACTCACTACAGAATTGTCCCCTCACACTCACTACAACATTGTCGCCTCACACTCACTACAACACTGTCCCCTCACACGCACTACAACACTGTCCCCTCACACGCACTACAACACTGTCCCCTCACACTCACTACAAATACAACATTGTCCCCTCACACTCACTGCAACATTGCCCCCTCACACTCACTACAACAATGTCCCCTCACACTCACTACAACACTGTCCCCTCACACTCACTACAACACTGTCCCCTCACACTCACTACAGAATTGTCCCCTCACACTCACTACAACATTGTCCCCTCAGACTCACTACAACACTGTCCCTTCACACTCACTACAACACTGTCCCCTCACACTCACTACAACACTGTCCCCTCACACTCACTACAACACTGTCCCCTGACACTCACTACAACACTGTCCCTTCGCACTCACTACAACACTGTCCCCTCACACTCACTACAACACTGTACCCTCACACTCACTACAACATTGACCCTCACACTCACGACAGAATTGTCCCCTCACACTCACTACAACACTGTCCCCTCACACTCACTACAACATTGACCCTCACACTCACTACAGAATTGTCCCCTCACACTCACTACAACACTGTCCCCTCACACTCACGACAACACTGTCCCTTCGCACTCACTACAACATTGTCCCCTCACACTCACTACAACATTGACCCTTCACACTCACTACAACACTGTCCCCTCACACTCACTACGACACTGTCCCCTCACACTCACTACAACACTGTCACCTCACACTCACTACAACACTGTCCCCTCACACTCACTACAAACCTGTCAACTCACTCTCACTACAACACTGTCACCTCACACTCACTACAACACTGTCTCCTGACACTCACTACAACACTGTCCCCCCACACTCACTACAATACGGTCACCTCATACTCCATACAGCACTGTCCCCTCACACTCCCTACAACATTGTCTCCTCACACTCACTACAACATTGTCCCCTCACACTCACTACAAAACTGGCCGCTCACACTCACTACAACACTGTCCCCTCACACTCACTACAACATTGTCCCCTGACACTCACTACAACACTGTCCCCCCACACTCCCGACAGCACTGTCCCCTCACACTCCCTACAACATTGTCTCCTCACACTCACTACAGAATTGTCCCCTCACACTCACTACAACACTGTCCCCTCACACTCACTACAACACTGTCCCCTCACACTCACTACAACACTGTCCCCTCACTCTCACTACAACACTGTCCCCTCACACTCCCTGCAACATTATCCCCTCACTCTCACTACAAAACTGCCCCGCACACTCACTACAACATTGTCCCCTCACACTCACTACAACACTGTCACCTCACACTCACTACAGAATTGTCCCCTCACACTCACTACAACATTGTCCCCTCACACTCACTACAACACTGTCCCCTCACACTCACTACAAAACTGTCCCCACACACTCACTACACTGTCCACTCACACTCACTACAACACTGTCCCCTCACACTCACTACACCGTCCCCTCACACTCACTACAACACTGTCCCCTCACACACACTACAACACTGTCCCCTCACACTCACTACAACACTGTCCCCTCACACTCACTACAACACTGTCCCCTCACACTCACTACAAAACTGTCCCCTCACACTCACTGCAACACTGTCCCCTCACACTCACTACAACACTGACCCCTCACACTCACTACAGCACTGCTACCTCACACTCACTACAACATTGTCCCCCACACTCACTACAACACTGTCCCCTCACACTCACTACAACATTGTCCCATCACACTCAGTACAACACTGTGGCCTCACACTCACTAAAACACTGTCCCTCCACACTCACTACAACACTGTCCCCTCACTCACTACAGCATTGTCCCCTCACACTCACTACAACACTGTCCCCTCACACTCTTGACAACATTGTCCCCTCACCCTCACTACAACACTGTCACCTCACACTCACTACAACACTGTCCCCTCACACTCACTACAACACTGTCCCCTCACACTCACTACAACACTGTCCCCTCTCACTCATGACTACATTGTCCCCTCACACTCCCTACAGCACTGTCCCCTCACTCACTACAACATTGTCCCCTCACACTCACAACATTGCCCCTCACACTCACTACAACACTGTCCCCTCACACTCACTACAACACTGTCCCCTCACACTCCCTGCAACATTATCCCCTCACTCTCACTACAAAACTGCCCCGCACACTCACTACAACATTGTCCCCTCACACTCACTACAACACTGTCACCTCACACTCACTACAGAATTGTCCCCTCACACTCACTACAACATTGTCCCCTCACACTCACTACAACACTGTCCCCTCACACTCACTACAAAACTGTCCCCACACACTCACTACACTGTCCACTCACACTCACTACAACACTGTCCCCTCACACTCACTACACCGTCCCCTCACACTCACTACAACACTGTCCCCTCACACACACTACAACACTGTCCCCTCACACTCACTACAACACTGTCCCCTCACACTCACTACAACACTGTCCCCTCACACTCACTACAAAACTGTCCCCTCACACTCACTGCAACACTGTCCCCTCACACTCACTACAACACTGACCCCTCACACTCACTACAGCACTGCTACCTCACACTCACTACAACATTGTCCCCCACACTCACTACAACACTGTCCCCTCACACTCACTACAACATTGTCCCATCACACTCAGTACAACACTGTGGCCTCACACTCACTAAAACACTGTCCCTCCACACTCACTACAACACTGTCCCCTCACTCACTACAGCATTGTCCCCTCACACTCACTACAACACTGTCCCCTCACACTCACTACAACACTGTCCCCTCTCACTCATGACTACATTGTCCCCTCACACTCCCTACAGCACTGTCCCCTCACTCACTACAACATTGTCCCCTCACACTCACAACATTGCCCCTCACACTCACTACAACACTGTCCCCTCACACTCACTACAACACTGTCCCCTCACACTCACTACAACAATGTCCCCTCACACTCACTACAAAACTGTCCACTCACACTCACTACAACATTGTACCCTCACACTCACTACAACACTGTCCCCTCTCACTCACTACAACACTGTCCCCTCACACTCACTACAGCACTGTCCCCTCACACTCACTACAACATTGTCCCCTCACACTCACTACAACACTGTCCCCTCACACTCACTACAACACTGTCCCCTCACACTCTTTACAAAACTGTCCCCTCACACTCACTACAACACTGTCCCCTCACACACACTCCAACACTGTCCCCTCACATTCACGATGACATTGTCCCCTCACACTCACTACAACACTGTCCCTTCACACTCACGACAACACTGACCCGTCACACTCCCTACAGCACTGTCCCCTCAAACTCACTTCAACATTGTCCCCTCACACTCACTACAACATTGTCCCCTCACACTCACTACAACACTGGCCCCTCACACTCACTATATCATTGTCTCCTCACACTCACTACAACATTGTCCCCTCACACTCACTACAACTACAACATTGTCCTCACACTCACTACAACATTGGCCCCTCACACTCACTACAACACTGTCCCCTCAAACTCACTACAACACTGTCCCCTCACTCACTAGAACATTGTCCCCTCACACTCACAACATTGCCCCTCACACTCACTACAACACTGTCCCCTCACACTCACAAATCATTGTCCCCTCACACTCACTACAACATTGTCCCCTCACACTCACTACAACACTGTCCCCTCACACTCACTACAACACTGGCCCCTCACACTCAATACAACACTGTCCCCTCACACTCACGACAACATTGTCCCTTCACACGCACTACAACACTGTCCGCTCACACTCACTACAGAATTGTCCCCTCACACTCACTACAACATTGTCCCCTCACACTCATGACAACATTGTCCCCTCACACTCACTACAAAACTGTCCCCTCAAACTCAATACAACACTGTCCCCTCACACTCACTCAAACACTGTCCCCTCACACTCACCACTACATTGTCCCCTCACACTCACTACAACACTGTCCCCTCACACTCACTACAACACTGACCCCTCACACTCACTACAACACTGTCCCCTCACACTCACTACAAAACTGTCACCTCACACTCACTACAACACTGTCACCTCACACTCACTACAACATTGTCCCCTCACACTCACGACAACATTGTCCCCTCACACTCACTACAACTACAACATTGTCCCCTCACACTCACTTCAACACTGTCCCCTCACACTCACTCCAAAACTGTCACCTCACACTCACTACAACACTGGCCCCTCACACTCACTACCTCATTGTCTCCTCACACTCACTACAAAATTGTCCCCTCACACTCACTACAACTACAACATTGTCCCCTCACACTCACTACAACATTGGCCCCTCACACTCACTGCAACACTGTCCCCTCACACTCACTACAACACTGTCCCCTCACACTCACTACAACACTATCCCCTCACACTCACGACAAAACTGTCCACTCACACTCAATACAACACTGTCCCCTCACACTCACTCAAACACTGTCCCCTCACACTCACCACTACATTGTCCCCTCACACTCACTACAACACTGTCCCCTCACACTCACTACAACACTGTCCCCTCTCACTCACGACTACATTGTCCCCTCACACTCCCTACAGCACTGTCCCCTCACTCACTACAACATTGTCCCCTCACACTCACAACATTGCCCCTCACACTCACTACAACACTGTCCCCTCACACTCACTACAACACTGTCCCCTCACACTCACTACAACAATGTCCCCTCACACTCACTACAAAGCTGTCCACTCACACTCACTACAACATTGTACCCTCACACTCACTACAACACTGTCCCCTCTCACTCACTACAACACTGTCCCCTCACACTCACTACAGCACTGTCCCCTCACACTCACTACAACATTGTCCCCTCACACTCACTACAACACTGTCCCCTCACACTCACTACAACACTGTCCCCTCACACTCTCTACAAAACTGTCCCCTCACACTGACTACAACACTGTCCCCTCACACTCACGATGACATTGTCCCCTCACACTCACTACAACACTGTCCCTTCACACTCACTACAACACTGACCCGTCACACTCCCTACAGCACTGTCCCCTCACACTCACTTCAACATTGTCCCCTCACACTCACTACAACATTGTCCCCTCACACTCACTACAACACTGGCCCCTCACACTCACTATATCATTGTCTCCTCACACTCACTACAACATTGTCCCCTCACACTCACTACAACTACAACATTGGCCCCTCACACTCACTACAACACTGTCACCTCACACTCACTACAACACTGTCCCCTCACACTCACTACAACACTGTCCCCTCACTCACTAGAACATTGTCCCCTCACACTCACAACATTGCCCCTCACACTCACTACAACACTGTCCCCTCACACTCACAAATCATTGTCCCCTCACACTCACTACAACACTGTCCCCTCACACTCACTACAACACTGGCCCCTCACACTCACTACAACACTATCCCCTCACACTCAATACAACACTGTCCCCTCACACTCACGACAACATTGTCCCCTCACACGCACTACAACACTGTCCGCTCACACTCACTACAGAATTGTCCCCTCACACTCACTACAACATTGTCCCCTCACACTCATGACAACATTGTCCCCTCACACTCACTACAACACTGTCCCCTCACACTCACAACAACACTGTCCCGTCACACTCACAACAACACTATCCCCTCACACTCACAACATTGTCCACTCACACTCACTACAAAACTGTCCCCTCAAACTCACTACAACACTGTCCCCTCACACTCACTCAAACACTGTCCCCTCACACTCACCACTACATTGTCCCCTCACACTCACTACAACACTGTCCCCTCACACTCACTACAACACTGACCCCTCACACTCACTACAACACTGTCCCCTCACACTCACTCCAAAACTGTCACCTCACACTCACTACAACACTGGCCCCTCACACTCACTACCTCATTGTCTCCTCACACTCACTACAAAATTGTCCCCTCACACTCACTACAACTACAACACTGTCCCCTCACACTCACTACAACACTGTCCCCTCACACTCACTACAACACTATCCCCTCACACTCACTGCAAAACTGTCCACTCACACTCACTACAACATTGTCCCCTCACACTCACTACAACATTGTCCCCTCGCACTCACTACAACACTGGCCCCTCACACTCACTACATCATTGTCTCCTCACACTCACTACAACATTGTCCCCTGACACACACTTCAACTACAACATTGTCGCCTCACACTCACTACAACATTGTCCCCTCACACTCACTACAACACTGTCCCCTCACACTCACTACAACTACAACACTGTCCCCTCACACTCACTACAACATTGCCCCCTCACACTCACAACATTGTCCCCTCACACTCATGACAACATTGTCACCTCACACTCACTACAACACTGTCCCCTCACACTCACTACAACACTGAACCCTCACACTCCCTACAACACTGTCCCCTCACACTCACTACAAAATTGTTCCCTCACACTCACGACAACATTGTCCCCTCACACTCACTACAACACTGTCCCCTAACACTCACTACAACATTGTCCCCTCACACTCACTACAAAACTGTCCACTCACACTCACTACAACATTGTACCCTCACACTCACTACAACACTGTCCCCTCGCACTCACAACAACACTGTCCCCTCACACTCACTACAACACTGTCCCCTCACACTCACTACAACATTGTCCCCTCACACTCACTACAACACTGTCCCCTCACACTCACTACAACACTGTCCTCTCACACTCACTACATCTACAACATTGTCCCCTCACACTCACTACAACATTGTCCCCTCACACTCACAACACTGTCCCCTCACACTCACTACAATACTGTCCCCTCACACTCACTACAACACTATCCCCTCAAACTCACTAGAAAACTGTCCCCTCACTCGCACTACAACACTGTCCCCTCACACTCACGAGAACACTATCCCCTCACACTCACGACAAAGCTGTCCACTCACACTCACTACAACATTGTTCCCTCACACTCACTACAACACTGGCCCCTCACACTCACTACATCACTGTCTCCTCACACTCACTACAACATTGTCCCCTCACACTCACTACAAATACAACATTGTCCCCTCACACTCACTACAACAGTGTCCCCTCACACTCACTACAACACTATCCCCTCACACTCACTAAAAAATGTCCCCTCAGACTCACTACAACATTGTCCCCTCACACTCACGACAACAGTGTCCCCTCACACTCACTACAACACTGTCCCCTCACACTCACTACAACATTGTCCCCTCACACTCACTACAACACCGTCCCCTCACACTCACTACAACACCGTCCACTCACACTCACTACGCTGTCCCCTCACACTCACTACAACACTGTCACCTCACACTCACTACACCGTCCCCTCACTCACTACAACACTGTCCCCTCACACTCACTACAACACTGTCCCTTCACACTCACTACAACATTGTCCCTTCACACTCACTACAAAACTGTCCCCTCACACTCACGACAACATTGTCCCCTCACACTCATGACAACACTGTCCCCTCACACTCACTACAACACTGTCAACTCACACTCAGTACAACACTGTCCCCTCACTCTCACTAGAAACCTGTCAACTCACACTCACGACAACACTGTCCCCTCACACTCACTACAGCACTGTCACCTCACACTCACTACAACATTGTCCCCTCACACTCACTACAACACTGTCCCCTCACACTCACTACAACGACAACATTGTCCCCTCACACTCACTACAACATTGTCCCCTCACACTCACTACAACATTGGCCCCTCACACTCACTACAACACTGTCCTCTCACACTCACTACAACACTGTTCCCTCACTCACTACAGAATTGTCCCTTCACACTCACTACAACACTGTCCGCTCACACACACTACAACATTGTCCCCTCACACTCCCTACAGCACTGTCCCCTCACACTCACTACAACATTGTCTCCTCACCCTCACTACAACATTGTCACCTCACACTCACTACAACACTGTCCTCTCACACTCACTACAACACTGTTCCCTCACTCACTACAGAATTGTCCCTTCACACTCACTACAACACTGTCCGCTCACACACACTACAACATTGTCCCCTCACACTCCCTACAGCACTGTCCCCTCACACTCACTACAACATTGTCTCCTCACCCTCACTACAACATTGTCACCTCACACTCACAACATTGCCCCTCACACTCACTACAACACTGTCCCCTCACACTCACTACAACACTGTCCCCTCACACTCACTACAACACTGTCCCCTCACACTCACTACAAAACTGTCACCTCACACTCACTACAACACTGTCACCTCACACTCACTACAACATTGTCCCCTCACACTCACGACAACATTGTCCCCTCACACTCACTACAACTACAACATTGTCCCCTCACACTCACTTCAACACTGTCCCCTCACACTCACTCCAAAACTGTCACCTCACACTCACTACAACACTGGCCCCTCACACTCACTACCTCATTGTCTCCTCACACTCACTACAAAATTGTCCCCTCACACTCACTACAACTACAACATTGTCCCCTCACACTCACTACAACATTGGCCCCTCACACTCACTGCAACACTGTCCCCTCACACTCACTACAACACTGTCCCCTCACACTCACTACAACACTATCCCCTCACACTCACGACAAAACTGTCCACTCACACTCAATACAACACTGTCCCCTCACACTCACTCAAACACTGTCCCCTCACACTCACCACTACATTGTCCCCTCACACTCACTACAACACTGTCCCCTCACACTCACTACAACACTGTCCCCTCTCACTCACGACTACATTGTCCCCTCACACTCCCTACAGCACTGTCCCCTCACTCACTACAACATTGTCCCCTCACACTCACAACATTGCCCCTCACACTCACTACAACACTGTCCCCTCACACTCACTACAACACTGTCCCCTCACACTCACTACAACAATGTCCCCTCACACTCACTACAAAGCTGTCCACTCACACTCACTACCACATTGTACCCTCACACTCACTACAACACTGTCCCCTCTCACTCACTACAACACTGTCCCCTCACACTCACTACAGCACTGTCCCCTCACACTCACTACAACATTGTCCCCTCACACTCACTACAACACTGTCCCCTCACACTCACTACAACACTGTCCCCTCACACTCTCTACAAAACTGTCCCCTCACACTGACTACAACACTGTCCCCTCACACTCACGATGACATTGTCCCCTCACACTCACTACAACACTGTCCCTTCACACTCACTACAACACTGACCCGTCACACTCCCTACAGCACTGTCCCCTCACACTCACTTCAACATTGTCCCCTCACACTCACTACAACATTGTCCCCTCACACTCACTACAACACTGGCCCCTCACACTCACTATATCATTGTCTCCTCACACTCACTACAACATTGTCCCCTCACACTCACTACAACTACAACATTGGCCCCTCACACTCACTACAACACTGTCACCTCACACTCACTACAACACTGTCCCCTCACACTCACTACAACACTGTCCCCTCACTCACTAGAACATTGTCCCCTCACACTCACAACATTGCCCCTCACACTCACTACAACACTGTCCCCTCACACTCACAAATCATTGTCCCCTCACACTCACTACAACACTGTCCCCTCACACTCACTACAACACTGGCCCCTCACACTCACTACAACACTATCCCCTCACACTCAATACAACACTGTCCCCTCACACTCACGACAACATTGTCCCCTCACACGCACTACAACACTGTCCGCTCACACTCACTACAGAATTGTCCCCTCACACTCACTACAACATTGTCCCCTCACACTCATGACAACATTGTCCCCTCACACTCACTACAACACTGTCCCCTCACACTCACAACAACACTGTCCCGTCACACTCACAACAACACTATCCCCTCACACTCACAACATTGTCCACTCACACTCACTACAAAACTGTCCCCTCAAACTCACTACAACACTGTCCCCTCACACTCACTCAAACACTGTCCCCTCACACTCACCACTACATTGTCCCCTCACACTCACTACAACACTGTCCCCTCACACTCACTACAACACTGACCCCTCACACTCACTACAACACTGTCCCCTCACACTCACTCCAAAACTGTCACCTCACACTCACTACAACACTGGCCCCTCACACTCACTACCTCATTGTCTCCTCACACTCACTACAAAATTGTCCCCTCACACTCACTACAACTACAACACTGTCCCCTCACACTCACTACAACACTGTCCCCTCACACTCACTACAACACTATCCCCTCACACTCACTGCAAAACTGTCCACTCACACTCACTACAACATTGTCCCCTCACACTCACTACAACATTGTCCCCTCGCACTCACTACAACACTGGCCCCTCACACTCACTACATCATTGTCTCCTCACACTCACTACAACATTGTCCCCTGACACACACTTCAACTACAACATTGTCGCCTCACACTCACTACAACATTGTCCCCTCACACTCACTACAACACTGTCCCCTCACACTCACTACAACTACAACACTGTCCCCTCACACTCACTACAACATTGCCCCCTCACACTCACAACATTGTCCCCTCACACTCATGACAACATTGTCACCTCACACTCACTACAACACTGTCCCCTCACACTCACTACAACACTGAACCCTCACACTCCCTACAACACTGTCCCCTCACACTCACTACAAAATTGTTCCCTCACACTCACGACAACATTGTCCCCTCACACTCACTACAACACTGTCCCCTAACACTCACTACAACATTGTCCCCTCACACTCACTACAAAACTGTCCACTCACACTCACTACAACATTGTACCCTCACACTCACTACAACACTGTCCCCTCGCACTCACAACAACACTGTCCCCTCACACTCACTACAACACTGTCCCCTCACACTCACTACAACATTGTCCCCTCACACTCACTACAACACTGTCCCCTCACACTCACTACAACACTGTCCTCTCACACTCACTACATCTACAACATTGTCCCCTCACACTCACTACAACATTGTCCCCTCACACTCACAACACTGTCCCCTCACACTCACTACAATACTGTCCCCTCACACTCACTACAACACTATCCCCTCAAACTCACTAGAAAACTGTCCCCTCACTCGCACTACAACACTGTCCCCTCACACTCACGAGAACACTATCCCCTCACACTCACGACAAAGCTGTCCACTCACACTCACTACAACATTGTTCCCTCACACTCACTACAACACTGGCCCCTCACACTCACTACATCACTGTCTCCTCACACTCACTACAACATTGTCCCCTCACACTCACTACAAATACAACATTGTCCCCTCACACTCACTACAACAGTGTCCCCTCACACTCACTACAACACTATCCCCTCACACTCACTAAAAAATGTCCCCTCAGACTCACTACAACATTGTCCCCTCACACTCACGACAACAGTGTCCCCTCACACTCACTACAACACTGTCCCCTCACACTCACTACAACATTGTCCCCTCACACTCACTACAACACCGTCCCCTCACACTCACTACAACACCGTCCACTCACACTCACTACGCTGTCCCCTCACACTCACTACAACACTGTCACCTCACACTCACTACACCGTCCCCTCACTCACTACAACACTGTCCCCTCACACTCACTACAACACTGTCCCTTCACACTCACTACAACATTGTCCCTTCACACTCACTACAAAACTGTCCCCTCACACTCACGACAACATTGTCCCCTCACACTCATGACAACACTGTCCCCTCACACTCACTACAACACTGTCAACTCACACTCAGTACAACACTGTCCCCTCACTCTCACTAGAAACCTGTCAACTCACACTCACGACAACACTGTCCCCTCACACTCACTACAGCACTGTCACCTCACACTCACTACAACATTGTCCCCTCACACTCACTACAACACTGTCCCCTCACACTCACTACAACGACAACATTGTCCCCTCACACTCACTACAACATTGTCCCCTCACACTCACTACAACATTGGCCCCTCACACTCACTACAACACTGTCCTCTCACACTCACTACAACACTGTTCCCTCACTCACTACAGAATTGTCCCTTCACACTCACTACAACACTGTCCGCTCACACACACTACAACATTGTCCCCTCACACTCCCTACAGCACTGTCCCCTCACACTCACTACAACATTGTCTCCTCACCCTCACTACAACATTGTCACCTCACACTCACTACAACATTGGCCCCTCACACTCACTGCAACACTCTCCCCTTACACTCACTACAACACTGTCCCCTCACACTCACGACAACACTATCCCCTCACACTCACGACAAAACTGTCCACTTACACTGAGTACAACATTGTCCCCTCACACTCACTACAACACTGTCTCCTCACACTCACTACAACACTGTCACCTCACAGTCACTACAACATTGTCCCCTCACACTCACTACAAAATTGTCCCCTCACACTCACTACAACACTGGCCCCTCACACTCACTACATCATTGTCTCATCACACTCACTGCAACATTGTCCCCTCACACCCACTACAACATTGTCCCCTCACACTCACGACAACAATGTCCCCTCACATTCACTGCAGAATTGTCCCCTCACACTCACTACAACATTGTCCCCTCAAACTCACTACAACATTGTCCCCTCACACTCATTACAATATTGTCCCCTCACCTCAATACAACACTGTCCCCTCACACTCACTACAACATTGTCCCCTCACACTCACTACAACACTGTCCCCTCACACTCACTACAACACTGTCCCCTCACACTCACTACAACATTGTCCCCTCACACTCACTACAACACTGTCCCCTCACACTCACTAAAAGACTGTCCCCTCACACTCACTACAACACTGTCCCTTCACACTCACTACAACACTGTCCCCTCACACTCACTACAACACTGTCCCCTCACACTCACTACAAAACTGTCACCTCACACTCACTACAACACTGTCACCTCACACTCACTACAACATTGTCCCCTCACACTCACGACAACATTGTCCCCTCACACTCACTACAACTACAACATTGTCCCCTCACACTCACTTCAACACTGTCCCCTCACACTCACTCCAAAACTGTCACCTCACACTCACTACAACACTGGCCCCTCACACTCACTACCTCATTGTCTCCTCACACTCACTACAAAATTGTCCCCTCACACTCACTACAACTACAACATTGTCCCCTCACACTCACTACAACATTGGCCCCTCACACTCACTGCAACACTGTCCCCTCACACTCACTACAACACTGTCCCCTCACACTCACTACAACACTATCCCCTCACACTCACGACAAAACTGTCCACTCACACTCAATACAACACTGTCCCCTCACACTCACTCAAACACTGTCCCCTCACACTCACTACAACAATGTCCCCTCACACTCACTACAAAGCTGTCCACTCACACTCACTACAACATTGTACCCTCACACTCACTACAACACTGTCCCCTCTCACTCACTACAACACTGTCCCCTCACACTCACTACAGCACTGTCCCCTCACACTCACTACAACATTGTCCCCTCACACTCACTACAACACTGTCCCCTCACACTCACTACAACACTGTCCCCTCACACTCTCTACAAAACTGTCCCCTCACACTCACTACAACACTGTCCCCTCACACTCACGATGACATTGTCCCCTCACACTCACTACAACACTGTCCCTTCACACTCACTACAACACTGACCCGTCACACTCCCTACAGCACTGTCCCCTCACACTCACTTCAACATTGTCCCCTCACACTCACTACAACATTGTCCCCTCACACTCACTACAACACTGGCCCCTCACACTCACTATATCATTGTCTCCTCACACTCACTACAACATTGTCCCCTCACACTCACTACAACTACAACATTGGCCCCTCACACTCACTACAACACTGTCACCTCACACTCACTACAACACTGTCCCCTCACACTCACTACAACACTGTCCCCTCACTCACTAGAACATTGTCCCCTCACACTCACAACATTGCCCCTCACACTCACTACAACACTGTCCCCTCACACTCACAAATCATTGTCCCCTCACACTCACTACAACACTGTCCCCTCACACTCACTACAACACTGGCCCCTCACACTCACTACAACACTATCCCCTCACACTCAATACAACACTGTCCCCTCACACTCACGACAACATTGTCCCCTCACACGCACTACAACACTGTCCGCTCACACTCACTACAGAATTGTCCCCTCACACTCACTACAACATTGTCCCCTCACACTCATGACAACATTGTCCCCTCACACTCACTACAACACTGTCCCCTCACACTCACAACAACACTGTCCCGTCACACTCACAACAACACTGTCCCCTCACACTCACAACATTGTCCACTCACACTCACTACAAAACTGTCCCCTCAAACTCACTACAACACTGTCCCCTCACACTCACTCAAACACTGTCCCCTCACACTCACCACTACATTGTCCCCTCACACTCACTACAACACTGTCCCCTCACACTCACTACAACACTGACCACTCACACTCACTACAACACTGTCCCCTCACACTCACGACAAAACTGTCACCTCACACTCACTACAACACTGTCACCTCACACTCACTACAACATTGTCCCCTCACACTCACTACAACATTGTCCCCTCACACTCACGACAACATTGTCCCCTCACACTCACTACAACTACAACATTGTCCCCTCACACTCACTTCAACACTGTCCCCTCACACTCACTCCAAAACTGTCACCTCACACTCACTACAACACTGGCCCCTCACACTCACTACCTCATTGTCTCCTCACACTCACTACAAAATTGTCCCCTCACACTCACTACAACTACAACATTGTCCCCTCACACTCACTACAACATTGGCCCCTCACACTCACTGCAGCACTGTCCCCTCACACTCACTACAACACTGTCCCCTCACACTCACTACAACACTATCCCCTCACACTCACTGCAAAACTGTCCAGTCACACTCACTACAACATTGTCCCCTCACACTCACTACAACATTGTCCCCTCGCACTCACTACAACACTGGCCCCTCACACTCACTACATCATTGTCTCCTCACACTCACTACAACATTGTCCCCTGACACACACTTCAACTACAACATTGTCGCCTCACACTCACTACAACATTGTCCCCTCACACTCACTACAACACTGTCCCCTCACACTCACTACAACACTGTCCCCTCTCTCTCACTACAACATTGCCCCCTCACACTCACAACATTGTCCCCTCACACTCATGACAACATTGTCACCTCACACTCACTACAACACTGTCACCTCACACTCACTACAACACTGAACCCTCACACTCCCTACAACACTGTCCCCTCACACTCACTACAAAATTGTTCCCTCACACTCACGACAACATTGTCCCCTCACACTCACTACAACACTGTCCCCTAACACTCACTACAACATTGTCCCCTCACACTCACTACAAAACTGTCCACTCACACTCACTACAACATTGTACCCTCACACTCACTACAACACTGCCCCCTCGCACTCACAACAACACTGTCCCCTCACACTCACAACAACACTGTCCCGTCACACTCACAACAACACTGTCCCCTCACACTCACTACAACACTGTCCCCTCACACTCACTACAGCACTGTCACCTCACACTCACTACAACATTGTCCCCTCACACTCACTACAACACTGTCCTCTCACACTCACTACATCTACAACATTGTCCCCTCACACTCACTACAACTTTGTCCCCTCACACTCACAACACTGTCCCCTCACACTCACTACAATACTGTCCCCTCACACTCACTACAATACTATCCCCTCAAACTCACTAGAAAACTGTCCCCTCACTCGCACTACAACACTGTCCCCTCACACTCACGAGAACACTATCCCCTCACACTCACGACAAAGCTGTCCACTCACACTCACTACAACATTGTTCCCTCACACTCACTACAACACTGGCCCCTCACACTCACTACATCACTGTCTCCTCACACTCACTACAACATTGTCCCCTCACACTCACTACAAATACAACATTGTCCCCTCACACTCACTACAACAGTGTCCCCTCACACTCACTACAACACTATCCCCTCACACTCACTAAAAAATGTCCCCTCAGACTCACTACAACATTGTCCCCTCACACTCACGACAACAGTGTCCCCTCACACTCACTACAACACTGTCCCCTCACACTCACTACAACATTGTCCCCTCACACTCACTACAACACCGTCCCCTCACACTCACTACAACACCGTCCACTCACACTCACTACGCTGTCCCCTCACACTCACTACAACACTGTCACCTCACACTCACTACACCGTCCCCTCACTCACTACAACACTGTCCCCTCACACTCACTACAACACTGTCCCTTCACACTCACTACAACATTGTCCCTTCACACTCACTACAAAACTGTCCCCTCACACTCACGACAACATTGTCCCCTCACACTCATGACAACACTGTCCCCTCACACTCACTACAACACTGTCAACTCACACTCAGTACAACACTGTCCCCTCACTCTCACTAGAAACCTGTCAACTCACACTCACTACAACACTGTCCCCTCACACTCACTACAGCACTGTCACCTCACACTCACGACAACATTGTCCCCTCACACTCACTACAACACTGTCCCCTCACACTCACTACAACGACAACATTGTCCCCTCACACTCACTACAACATTGTCCCCTCACACTCACTACAACATTGGCCCCTCACACTCACTACAACACTGTCCCCTCACACTCACTACAACACTGTTCCCTCACTCACTACAGAATTGTCCCTTCACACTCACTACAACACTGTCCGCTCACACACACTACAACATTGTCCCCTCACACTCCCTACAGCACTGTCCCCTCACACTCACTACAACATTGTCTCCTCACCCTCACTACAACATTGTCACCTCACACTCACTACAACATTGGCCCCTCACACTCACTGCAACACTCTCCCCTTACACTCACTACAACACTGTCCCCTCACACTCACGACAACACTATCCCCTCACACTCACGACAAAACTGTCCACTTACACTGAGTACAACATTGTCCCCTCACACTCACTACAACACTGTCTCCTCACACTCACTACAACACTGTCACCTCACAGTCACTACAACATTGTCCCCTCACACTCACTACAAAATTGTCCCCTCACACTCACTACAACACTGGCCCCTCACACTCACTACATCATTGTCTCATCACACTCACTACAACATTGTCCCCTCACACCCACTACAACATTGTCCCCTCACACTCACGACAACAATGTCCCCTCACATTCACTGCAGAATTGTCCCCTCACACTCACTACAACATTGTCCCCTCAAACTCACTACAACATTGTCCCCTCACACTCATTACAACATTGTCCCCTCACCTCAATACAACACTGTCCCCTCACACTCACTACAACATTGTCCCCTCACACTCACTACAACACTGTCCCCTCACACTCACTACAACACTGTCCCCTCACACTCACTACAACATTGTCCCCTCACACTCACTACAACACTGTCCCCTCACACTCACTACAACACTGTCACCTCACACTCACTACAACACTGTCCCCTCACACTCACTACAACATTGTCCCCTCACACTCACTACAACATTGTCCCCTCACACTCACTACAACACTGTCCCCTCACACTCACTACAACATTGTCCCCTCACACTCACTACAACACTGTCCCCTCACACTCACTACAACATTGTCCCCTCACACTCACTACAACACTGACCCCTCACACTCACTAAAAGACTGTCCCCTCACACTCACTACAACACTGTCCCTTCACACTCACTACAACACTGTCCCCTCACACTCACTACAACATTGTCCCCTCACACTCACTACAACACTGTCCCCTCACACTCACTACAACACTGTCCCCTCACACTCACTACAACATTGTCCCCTCACACTCACTACAACACTGTCCCCTCACACTCACTAAAAGACTGTCCCCTCACACTCACTACAACACTGTCCCTTCACACTCACTACAACACTGTCCCCTCACACTCACTACAACATTGTCCCCTCACACTCACTACAACATTGTCCCCTCAGACTCACGAGAAAACTGTCCACTCACACTCACTACAACATTGTCCCCTCACACTCACTACAACAGTGTCCCCTCACACTCACTACAACACTATCCCCTCACACTCACTAAAAAATGTCCCCTCAGACTCACTACAACATTGTCCCCTCACACTCACGACAACAGTGTCCCCTCACACTCACTACAACACTGTCCCCTCACACTCACTACAACATTGTCCCCTCACACTCACTACAACACCGTCCCCTCACACTCACTACAACACCGTCCACTCACACTCACTACGCTGTCCCCTCACACTCACTACAACACTGTCACCTCACACTCACTACACCGTCCCCTCACTCACTACAACACTGTCCCCTCACACTCACTACAACACTGTCCCTTCACACTCACTACAACATTGTCCCTTCACACTCATGACAACACTGTCCCCTCACACTCACTACAACATTGTCCCCTCACACTCACTACAACACTGTCACCTCACACTCACTACACCGTCCCCTCACTCACTACAACACTGTCCCCTCACACTCACTACAACACTGTCCCCTCACACTCACGACAACATTGTCCCCTCACACTCATGACAACACTGTCCCCTCACACTCACTACAACACTGTCAACTCACACTCAGTACAACACTGTCCCCTCACTCTCACTAGAAACCTGTCAACTCACACTCACTACAACACTGGCCCCTCACACTCACTACATCGTCTCCTGGCACTCACTACAACATTGTCCCCTCACACTCACGACAACACTGTCCCCTCACACTCACTCCAGCACTGTCACCTCACACTCACTACAACATTGTCCCCTCACACTCACTACAACACTGTCCCCTCACACTCACTACAACGACAACATTGTCCCCTCACACTCACTACAACATTGTCCCCTCACACTCACTACAACATTGGCCCCTCACACTCACTACAACACTGTCCCCTCACACTCACTACAACACTGTTCCCTCACTCACTACAGAATTGTCCCTTCACACTCACTACAACACTGTCCGCTCACACACACTACAACATTGTCCCCTCACACTCCCTACAGCACTGTCCCCTCACACTCACTACAACATTGTCTCCTCACCCTCACTGCAACACTCTCCCCTCACACTCAGTACAACATTGGCCCCTCACACTCACGACAACACTATCCCCTCACACTCACGACAAAACTGTCCACTTACACTGAGTACAACATTGTCCCCTCACACTCACTACAACACTGTCTCCTCACACTCACTACAACACTGTCACCTCACAGTCACTACAACATTGTCCCCTCACACTCACTACAAAATTGTCCCCTCACACTCACTACAACACTGGCCGCTCACACTCACTACATCATTGTCTCATCACACTCACTACAACATTGTCCCCTCACACCCACTACAACATTGTCCCCTCACACTCACGACAACAATGTCCCCTCACACTCACTGCAGAATTGTCCCCTCACACTCACTACAACATTGTCCCCTCAAACTCACTACAACATTGTCCCCTCACACTCATTACAACATTGTCCCCTCACCTCAATACAACACTGTCCCCTCACACTCACGACAACATTGTCCCCTCACACTCACTACAACACTGTCCCCTCACACTCACTACAACACTGTCCCCTCACACTCACTACAACATTGTCCCCTCACACTCACTACAACACTGTCCCCTCACACTCACTAAAAGACTGTCCCCTCACACTCACTACAACACTGTCCCTTCACACTCACTACAACACTGTCCCCTCACACTCACTACAACATTGTCCCCTCACACTCACTACAACATTGTCCCCTCAGACTCACGAGAAAACTGTCCACTCACACTCACTACAACATTGTCCCCTCACACTCACTACAACACTGTCTCCTCACACTCACTACAACACTATCACCTCACACTCACTACAACATTGTCCCCTCACCCTCACTACAAAATTGTCCCCTCACACTCACTACAACACTGGCCCCTCACACTCACTACATCACTGTCTCCTCACACTCACTACAACATTGTCCCCTCACACTCACTACAAATAAAACATTGTCCCCTCACACTCAATACAACATTGTCCCCTCACACTCACTACAACAATGTCCCCTCACACTCACTGCAACACTGTCCCCTCACACTCACTACAACACTATCCCCTCACACTCACTACAAAACTATCCCCTCACACTCACTACAGAATTGTCCCCTCACACTCACTACAACACTATCCCCTCACACTCACTACAGAATTGTCCCCTCACACTCACTATAACATTGTCCCCTCACACTCACTACAACACTGTCCCCTCACACTCACTACAGAATTGTCCCCTCACACACACGACAACATTGTCCCCTCACACTCACTACAACATTGTCCCCTCACACTCACTTCAACCCTGTCAACTCACACTCACTACAACACTGGCCCCTCACACTCACTACATCATTGTCTCCTGACACTCACTACAACATTGTCCCCTCACACACTACAACTCCAACATTGTCCCCTCACACTCACGACAACACTGTCCCCTCACACTCACTACAACACTGTCCCCTCACACTCACGACTACATTGTCCCCTCACACTCACTACAACACTGTCCCCTCACACTCACTACAACACTGACCCCTCACACTCACTACAACACTGTCCCCTCATACTCACTACAAAACTGTCACCTCACACTCACTACAACACTGTCACCTCACACTCACTACAACATTGTCCCCTCACACTCACTACAACACTGGCCCCTCACACTCACTACCTCATTGTCTCCTCACACTCACTACAAAATTGTCCCCTCACACTCACTACAACTATAACATTGTCCCCTCACACTCACGACAACATTGGCCCCTCACACTCACTGCAACACTGTCCCCTCACACTCACTACAACACTGTCCCCTCACACTCACTACAAAACTATCCCCTCACACTCACTACAAAACTGTCCACTCACACTCACTATAACATTGTCCCCTCACACTCACTTCAACATTGTCCCCTCACACTCACTACAACACTGGCCCCTCACACTCACTACATCATTGTCTCCTCACACTCACTACAACATTGTCCCCTGACACACACTTCAACTACAACATTGTCCCCTCACACTCACTACAACATTGTCCCCTCACACTCACTACAAAAGTGTCCCCTCACACTCACTACAACACTGTCCCCTCTCTCTCACTACAACATTGCCCCCTCACACTCACAACATTTTCCCCTCACACTCATGACAACATTGTCACCTCACACTCACTACAACACTGTCCCCTCACACTCACTACAACACTGAACCCTCACACTCCCTACAACACTGCCCCCTCACACTCACTACAAAATTTTCCCCTCACACTCACGACAACATTGTCCCCTCACACTCACTACAACACTGTCCCCTAACACTCACTATAACATTGTCCCCTCACACTCACTACAAAACTGTCCACTCACACTCACTACAACATTGTACCCTCACACTCACTACAACACTGTCCCCTCGCACTCACAACAACACTGTCCCCTCACACTCACTACAACACTGTCCCCTCACACTCACTACAACATTGTCCCCTCACACTCACTACAACACTGTCCCCTCACACCCACTACAGCACTGTCACCTCACACTCACTACAACATTGTCCCCTCACACTCACTACAACACTGTCCCCTCACACTCACTACAACTACAACATTGTCCCCTCACACTCACTACAACACTGTCCCCTCACACTCACTACAACACTGTCCCCTCACACTCACTACAACACTATCCCCTCAAACTCACTACAAAACTGTCCCCTCACTCGCACTACAACACTGTCCCCTCACACTCACGAGAACACTCTCCCCTCACACTCACGACAAAACTGTCCACTCACACTCACTACAACATTGTTCCCTCACACTCAGTACAACACTGGCCCCTCACACTCACTACATCACTGTCCCCTCACACTCACTACAAATACAACATTGTCCCCTCACACTCACTACAACAGTGTCCCCTCACACTCACTACAACACTATCCCCTCACTCTCACTACAACACTATCCCCTCACACTCACTACAACATTGTCCCCTCACACTCACTACAACAGTGTCCCCTCACAATCTCTACAACACTGTCCCCTCACACTCACTAGAACATTGTCCCCTCGCACTCACTACAACACTCTCCCCTCACACTCACTGCAACACTGTCACCTCACACTCACTACACCATCCCCTTACTCACTACAACACTGTCCCCTCACACTCACTACAACACTGTCCCTTCACACTCACTACAACATTGTCCCTTCACACTCACTACAACACTGTCCCCTCACACTCACGACAACATTGTCCCCTCACACTCACGACAACACTGTCCCCTCACACTCACTACAACACTGTCAACTCACACTCAGTACAACACTGTCCCCTCACTCTCACTAGAAACCTGTCAACTCACACTCACTACAACACTGGCCCCTCACACTCACAACATCGTCTCCTGACACTCACTACAACATTGTCCCCTCACACTCACTACAGCACTGTCACCTCGCACTCACTACAACATTGTCCCCTCACACTCACTACAACACTGTCCCCTCACACTCACTACAACTGCAACATTGTCCCCTCACACTCACTACAACATTGTCCCCTCACACTCACTACAACATTGTCCCCTCACACTCACTACAACACTGTCCCCTCACACTCACTACAACACTATCCACTCACACTCACTCCAAAACTGTCCCCTCACACTCACTACAACATTGTCCCCTCACACTCACTACAACACTGTTCCCTCACTCACTACAGAATTGTCCCTTCACACTCACTACAACACTGTCCGCTCACACCCACTACAACATTGTCCCCTCACACTCCCTACAGCACTGTGCCGTCACACTCACTACAACATTGTCTCCTCACCCTCACTACAACATTGTCACCTCACACTCACTACAACATTGGTCCCTCACACTCACTGCAACACTCTCCCCTTACACTCACTACAACACTGTCCCCTCACACTCACGACAACACTATCCCCTCACACTCACGACAAAACTGTCCACTTACACTCAGTGCAACATTGTCCCCTCACACCCACTACAACACTGTCTCCTCACACTCACTCCAACACTGTCACCTCACAGTCACTACAACATTGTCCCCTCACACTCACTACAAAATTGTCCCCTCACACTCACTACAACACTGGCCCCTCACACTCACTACATCATTGTCTCCTCACACTCACTACAACATTGTCCCCTCACACCCACTACAACATTGTCCCCTCACACTCACTACAACAATGTCCCCTCACACTCACTACAACACTGTCCCCTCACACTCACTACAAAACTATCCCCTCACACTCACTACAAAACTGTCCACTCACACTCACTATAACATTGTCCCCTCACACTCACTACAACATTGACCCCTCACACTCACTACAACACTGGCCCCTCACACTCACTACATCATTGTCTCCTCACACTCACTACAACATTGTCCCCTGACACACACTTCAACTACAACATTGTCCCCTCACACTCACTACAACATTGTCCCCTCACACTCACTACAAAAGTGTCCCCTCACACTCACTACAACACTGTCCCCTCTCTCTCACTACAACATTGCCCCCTCACACTCACAACATTTTCCCCTCACACTCATGACAACATTGTCACCTCACACTCACTACAACACTGTCCCCTCACACTCACTACAACACTAAACCCTCACACTCCCTACAACACTGCCCCCTCACACTCACTACAAAATTTTCCCCTCACACTCACGACAACATTGTCCCCTCACACTCACTACAACACTGTCCCCTAACACTCACTATAACATTGTCCCCTCACACTCACTACAAAACTGTCCACTCACACTCACTACAACATTGTACCCTCACACTCACTACAACACTGTCCCCTCGCACTCACAACAACACTGTCCCCTCACACTCACTACAACACTGTCCCCTCACACTCACTACAACATTGTCCCCTCACACTCACTACAACACTGTCCCCTCACACCCACTACAGCACTGTCACCTCACACTCACTACAACATTGTCCCCTCACACTCACTACAACACTGTCCCCTCACACTCACTACAACTACAACATTGTCCCCTCACACTCACTACAACACTGTCCCCTCACACTCACTACAACACTGTCCCCTCACACTCACTACAACACTATCCCCTCAAACTCACTACAAAACTGTCCCCTCACTCGCACTACAACACTGTCCCCTCACACTCACGAGAACACTCTCCCCTCACACTCACGACAAAACTGTCCACTCACACTCACTACAACATTGTTCCCTCACACTCAGTACAACACTGGCCCCTCACACTCACTACATCACTGTCTCCTCACACTCCCTACAACATTGTCCCCTCACACTCACTACAAATACAACATTGTCCCCTCACACTCACTACAACAGTGTCCCCTCACACTCACTACAACACTATCCCCTCACTCTCACTACAACACTATCCCCTCACACTCACTAAAAATGTCCCCTCACACTCACTACAACAGTGTCCCCTCACAATCTCTACAACACTGTCCCCTCACACTCACTAGAACATTGTCCCCTCACACTCACTACAACACTCTCCCCTCACACTCACTGCAACACTGTCACCTCACACTCACTACACCGTCCCCTCACTCACTACAACACTGTCCCCTCACACTCACTACAACACTGTCCCTTCACACTCACTACAACATTGTCCCTTCACACTCACTACAACACTGTCCCCTTAAACTCACGACAACATTGTCCCCTCACACTCACGACAACACTGTCCCCTCACAATCACTACAACACTGTCAACTCACACTCAGTACAACACTGTCCCCTCACTCTCACTAGAAACCTGTCAACTCACACTCACTACAGCACTGTCACCTCGCACTCACTACAACATTGTCCCCTCACACTCACTACAACACTGTCCCCTCACACTCACTACAACTGCAACATTGTCCCCTCACACTCACTACAACATTGTCCCCTCACACTCACTACAACATTGTCCCCTCACACTCACTACAACACTGTCCCCTCACACTCACTACAACACTATCCACTCACACTCACTCCAAAACTGTCCCCTCACACTCACTACAACATTGTCCCCTCACACTCACTACAACACTGTTCCCTCACTCACTACAGAATTGTCCCTTCACACTCACTACAACACTGTCCGCTCACACCCACTACAACATTGTCCCCTCACACTCCCTACAGCACTGTGCCGTCACACTCACTACAACATTGTCTCCTCACCCTCACTACAACATTGTCACCTCACACTCACTACAACATTGGTCCCTCACACTCACTGCAACACTCTCCCCTTACACTCACTACAACACTGTCCCCTCACACTCACGACAACACTATCCCCTCACACTCACGACAAAACTGTCCACTTACACTCACTACAACACTGGCCCCTCACACTCACTCCAACACTGTCACCTCACAGTCACTACAAAATTGTCCCCTCACACTCACTACAACACTGGCCCCTCACACTCACTACATCATTGTCTCCTCACACTCACTACAACATTGTCCCCTCACACCCACTACAACATTGTCCCCTCACACTCACTACAACAATGTCCCCTCACACTCACTACAGAATTGTCCCTTCACACTCACGACAACATTGTCCCCTCACACTCACTACAACATTGTCCCCTCACACTCATTACAACATTGTCCCCTCACCTCAATACAACACTGTCCCCTCACATTCACTACAACATTGTCCCCTCACACTCACTACAACACTGTCCCCTCACACTCACTACAACACTGTCCCCTCACACTCAGTACAACATTGTCCCCTCACACTCACTACAACACTGTCCCCTCACACTCACTAAAAGACTGTCCCCTCACACTCACTACAACACTGTCCCTTCACACTCACTACAACACTGTCCCCTCACACTCACTGCAACATTGTCCCCTCAGACTCACGACAAAACTGTCCACTCACACTCACTACAACACTGTCCCCTCACACTCACTAAAAGACTGTCCCCTCACACTCACTACAACACTGTCCCCTCACACTCACTACAACACTGTCCCCTCACACTCACTACAACATTGTCCCCTCACACTCACTACAACACTGTCCCCTCACACTCACTACAGCACTGTCACCTCACACTCACTACAACATTGTCCCCTCACACTCACTACAACACTGTCCCCTCACACTCACTACAACTACAACATTGTCCCCTCACACTCACTACAACATTGTCCCCTCACACTCACTACAACACTGTCCCCTCACACTCACTACAACACTGTCCCCTCACACTCACTACAACACTATCCCCTCAAACTCACTACAAAACTGTCCCCTCACTCGCACTACAACACTATCCCCTCACACTCACGACAAAACTGTCCACTCACACTCACTACAACATTGTTCCCTCACACTCACTACAACACTGGCCCCTCACACTCACTACATCACTGTCTCCTCACACTCACTACAACATTGTCCCCTCACACTCACTACAAATACAACATTGTCCCCTCACACTCACTACAACAGTGTCCCCTCACACTCACTACAACACTATCCCCTCACACTCACTAAACACTATCCCCTCACACTCACTAAAAAATGTCCCCTCACACTCACTACAACATTGTCCCCTCACACTCACTACAACAGTGT
Source organism: Somniosus microcephalus (assembly GCF_052327205.1). NCBI lineage: Eukaryota > Metazoa > Chordata > Chondrichthyes > Squaliformes > Somniosidae > Somniosus > Somniosus microcephalus. The sequence goes on along the minus strand of NC_140990.1, from coordinate 247,411,099 downwards.
CCCCTCACACTCACTACAACACTGTCCCCTCACACTCACTACAACATTGTCCCCTCACACTCACTACAACACCGTCCCCTCACACTCACTACAACACCGTCCCCTCACACTCACTACACTGTCCCCTCACACTCACTACAACACTGTCACCTCACACTCACTACACCATCCCCTCACTCACTACAACACTGTCCCCTCACACTCACTACAACACTGTCCCTTCACACTCACTACAACATTGTCCCTTCACACTCACTACAACACTGTCCCCTCACACTCCCGACAACATTGTCCCCTCACACTCACGACAACACTGTCCCCTCACACTCACTACAACACTGTCAACTCACACTCAGTACAACACTGTCCCCTCACTCTCACTAGAAACCTGTCAACTCACACTCACTACAACACTGGCCCCTCACACTAACTACATCGTCTCCTGACACTCACTACAACATTGTCCCCTCACACTCACTACAACACTGTCCCCTCACACTCACTACAGCACTGTCACCTCACACTCACTACAACATTGTCCCCTCACACTCACTACAACACTGTCCCCTCACACTCACTACAACTACAACATTGTCCCCTCACACTCACTACAACATTGTCCCCTCACACTCACTACAACATTGGCCCCTCACACTCACTACAACACTGTCCCCTCACACTCAATACAACACTGTCCCCTCACACTCACTACAACACTATCCACTCACACTCACTACAAAACTGTCCCCTCACACTCACTACTACATTGTCCCCTCACACTCACTACAACACTGTTCCCTCACTCACTACAGAATTGTCCCTTCACACTCACTACAACACTGTCCGCTCACACCCACTACAACATTGTCCCCTCACACTTCCTACAGCACTGTCCCGTCACACTCACTACAACATTGTCTCCTCACCCTCACTACAACATTGTCACCTCACACTCACGACAACATTGGCCCCTCACACTCACTGCAACACTCTCCCCTTTCACTCACTACAACACTGTCCCCTCACACTCACGACAACACTATCCCCTCACATTCACGACAAAACTGTCCACTTACACTCAGTACAACATTGTCCCCTCACACTCACTACAACACTGTCTCCTCACACTCACTACAACACTGTCACCTCACAGTCACTACAACATTGTCCCCTCACACGCACTACAAAATTGTTCCCTCACACTCACTACAACACTGGCCCCTCACACTCACTACAGCATTGTCTCCTCACACTCACTACAACATTGTCCCCTCACACCCACTACAACATTGTCCCCTCACACTCACTACAACAATGTCCCCTCACACTCACTACAGAATTGTCCCCTCACACTCACTACAACATTGTCCCCTCACACTCACTACAACATTGTCCCCTCACACTCATTACAACATTGTCCCCTCACCTCAATACAACACTGTCCCCTCACACTCACTACAACATTGTCCCCTCACACTCACTACAACACTGTCCCCTCACACTCACTACAACACTGTCCCCTCACACTCACTACAACACTGTCCCTTCACACTCACTACAACACTGTCCCCTCACACTCACTACAACATTGTCCCCTCAGACTCACGACAAAACTGTCCACTCACACTCACTACAACATTGTCCCCTCACACTCACTACAACACTGTCTCCTCACACTCACTACAACACTGTCACCTCACACTCACTACAACATTGTCCCCTCACACTCACTACAACATTGTCCCCTCACACTCACTACAACACTGTCTCCTCACACTCACTACAACATTGTCCCCTCACACTCACTACAACATTGTCCCCTCACACGCACTACAAAATTGTCCCCTCACACTCACTACAACACTGGCCCCTCACACTCACTACATCACTGTCTCCTCACACTCACTACAACATTGTCCCCTCACACTCACTACAAATACAACATTGTCCCCTCACACTCACTACAACATTGTCCCCTCACACTCACTACAACACTATCCCCTCACACTCACTACAACACTATCCCCTCACACTCACGACAGAATTGTCCCCTCACACTCACTACAACATTGTCACCTCACACTCACTGCAACATTGTCCCCTCACACTCACTACAACCCTGTCAACTCACACTCACTACAACACTGGCCCCTCACACTCACTACATCATTGTCTCCTGACACTCACTACAACATTGTCCCCTCACACTCACTACAACTACAACATTGTCCCCTCACACTCACTACAACACTGTCCCCTCACACGCACTACAAAATTGTTCCCTCACACTCACTACAACACTGGCCCCTCACACTCACTACATCATTGTCTCCTCACACTCACTACAACATTGTCCCCTCACACCCACTACAACATTGTCCTCTCACACTCACTACAACAATGTCCCCTCACACTCACTACAGAATTGTCCCCTCACACTCACTACAACATTGTCCCCTCACACTCACTACAACATTGTCCCCTCACACTCATTACAACATTGTCCCCTCACCTCAATACAACAGTGTCCCCTCACACTCACTACAACATTGTCCCCTCACACTCACTACAACACTGTCCCCTCACACTCACTACAACACTGTCCCCTCACACTCACTACAACACTGTCCCTTCACACTCACTACAACACTGTCCCCTCACACTCACTACAACATTGTCCCCTCAGACTCACGACAAAACTGTCCACTCACACTCACTACAACATTGTCCCCTCACACTCACTACAACACTGTCTCCTCACACTCACTACAACACTGTCACCTCACACTCACTACAACATTGTCCCCTCACACTCACTACAAAATTGTCCCCTCACACTCACTACAACACTGGCCCCTCACACTCACTACATCACTGTCTCCTCACACTCACTACAACATTGTCCCCTCACACTCACTACAAATACAATATTGTCCCCTCACACTCACTACAACATTGTCCCCTCACACTCACTACAACAATGTCCCCTCACACTCACTACAACACTGTCCCCTCACACTCACTACAACACTATCCCCTCACACTCACTACAACACTATCCCCTCACACTCACGACAGAATTGTCCCCTCACACTCACTACAACATTGTCCCCTCACACTCACTGCAACATTGTCCCCTCACACTCACTACAACCCTGTCAACTCACACTCACTACAACACTGGCCCCTCACACTCACTACAGCACTGTCCCCTCACACTCACCACTACACTGGCCCCTCACACTCACTACAACATTGTCCCCTTGCACTCACTACAACACTGTCCGCTCTCACCCACTACAGCATTGTCCCCTCAGACTCACTACAACACTGTCCCCTCACACTCACTTCAACACTGTCCCCTCACACTCACTACAACACTGTCCCCTCACACTCACTACAACACTGTCCCCTCACACTCACTACAAAACTGTCCCCTCACACTCACTACAACATTGTCCCCTCACACTCACTACAACACTGTCCCCTCACACTCACTACAACACTGTCCCCTCACACTCACTACAACATTGTCCCCTCAGACTCACTGCAACACTGTCCCCTCACACTCACTGCAACACTGTCTCCTCACACTCACGACAACACTGTCCCCTCACACTCACTACCACATTGTCCCCTCACACTCACTACAGCACTGTCCCCTCACACTCACTGCAACACTGTCCCCTCACACTCACTGCAACACTGTCCCCTCACACTCACTGCAACACTGTCCCCTCACACTCACTGCAACACTGTCCCCACACTCACTGCAACACTGTCCCCTCACACTCACTGCAACACTGTCCCCTCACATTCACTGCAACACTGTCCCCTCACACTCACTACAACTGTCCCCTCACACTCACTACAACACTGTCCCCTCACACTCACTACAACACTGTCCCCTCACACTCACTACAACACTGTCCCCTCACACTCACTACACTGTCCCCTCACACTCACTACAACTCTGTCCCCTCACACTCACTACAACACTTTCCCCTCACTCACTACAACACTGTCCCCTCTCACTCACTACAACACTGTCCCCTCACACTCACTACAACATTGTCCCCTCACACTCACTACAACACTGTCCCCTCACACTCACTACACTGTCCCCTCACACTCACTACAACATTGTCCCCTCACACTCACTACAACACTGTCCCCTCACACTCACTACACTGTCCCCTCACACTCACTACAACACTGTCCCCTCACACTCACTACACTGTCCCCTCACACTCACTACAACTCTGTCCCCTCACACTCACTACAACGCTGTCCCCTCACTCACTACAACATTGTCCCCTCACACTCACTACAACACTGTCCCCTCACACTCACTACAACATTGTCCCCTCACACTCACTACAACACTGTCCCCTCACACTCACTACAACTTTATCCCCTCACACTCACTACAACACTGTCCCCTCACACTCACTACAACACTGTCCCCTCACACTCACTACAACACTGTCCCCTCACACTCACTACAAAACTGTCCCCTCACACTCACTACAACATTGTCCCCTCACACTCACTACAACACTGTCCCCTCACACTCACTACAACATTGTCCCCTCAGACTCACTGCAACACTGTCCCCTCACACTCACTGCAACACTGTCTCCTCACACTCACGACAACACTGTCCCCTCACACTCACTACCACATTGTCCCCTCACACTCACTACAGCACTGTCCCCTCACACTCACTGCAACACTGTCCCCTCACACTCACTGCAACACTGTCCCCTCACACTCACTGCAACACTGTCCCCTCACACTCACTGCAACACTGTCCCCACACTCACTGCAACACTGTCCCCTCACACTCACTGCAACACTGTCCCCTCACATTCACTGCAACACTGTCCCCTCACACTCACTACAACTGTCCCCTCACACTCACTACAACACTGTCCCCTCACACTCACTACAACACTGTCCCCTCACACTCACTACAACACTGTCCCCTCACACTCACTACACTGTCCCCTCACACTCACTACAACTCTGTCCCCTCACACTCACTACAACACTTTCCCCTCACTCACTACAACACTGTCCCCTCTCACTCACTACAACACTGTCCCCTCACACTCACTACAACATTGTCCCCTCACACTCACTACAACACTGTCCCCTCACACTCACTACACTGTCCCCTCACACTCACTACAACATTGTCCCCTCACACTCACTACAACACTGTCCCCTCACACTCACTACACTGTCCCCTCACACTCACTACAACACTGTCCCCTCACACTCACTACACTGTCCCCTCACACTCACTACAACTCTGTCCCCTCACACTCACTACAACGCTGTCCCCTCACTCACTACAACATTGTCCCCTCACACCCACTACAACACTGTCCCCTCACACTCACTACAACATTGTCCCCTCACACTCACTACAACACTGTCCCCTCACACTCACTACAACTTTATCCCCTCACACTCACTACAACACTGTCCCCTCACACTCACTACAACACTGTCCCCTCACACTCACTGCAACATTATCCCCTCACACTCACTACAACATTGTCCCCTCACACTCACTTCAACATTATCCCCTCACACTCACTGCAAATGAGCAATATTCCCACCTTATATTCTTACCAAACTGTCAACATTGTCTCTGATACTCCCAATATTTATGAACAATTCAAAATTGTCACCGCACACTCCCCATCCTTGCCAACCTATCAGTGCTAACCCTCACAGGTTCTGTACTTCTCAACGTATCAGCACTGTCCCTTTACACTTGCTACACTTCCCAACAAGTCAACACGTGTTACACTTTCCAATAAGTTAGCACTGACCTCTCAAGTTTGCTACACTTCTAACGTATCAATACCAGCCCTTCACTCACTGTGATTAGCTCTTAATAATTCAACATCATCACTGCACACTCTCTGTACTTCCCAACCTGTCAACACTGTCCCTTCACGCTCACTATAATTGCCTACACTGTTGCCTTACACTCTCTACACTTCTCAACATGTCAACACCATCTCTTCACACTCTCTATACTTCCCAAACTGCTAACACTGTCCCATCACACACTCGCTACCTTCCAACCTAGCATCACCATCCCTCATAGGGTCTGTACTTCACAACTTGTTGACAACATTCTCTCACACAGCCTAAACTTATGAACTGCCAACACCATTCCCTAATACAGTCTGTGCTTGTTGCCCAGACTTATTGGCAGTGAAAAGCAATGGTATGATTTATTGGTTTCAACTGCCTTCATAATGCATTCATGTGTTTGGATTATAGGTGAACCTAATTTGTGGTCATATTTTATCAGTGTACTGTAATCAGGACACATACATAAGTACTTCCCTTACTGTCCTGATTTCCATGAGTTTGTGAGGTTCATTTATTTTACTACTCATTTTTGTCAATTTAATTGTCATAGTGAAAAGAAACACTTGCATCTATATTGTACATATCGCACAGAAACATTTCAATGAACTTCATACATAATGAACTACTTTGAAGTGCATTGACTGTGACGTTGTCAAATACAACCAGTCTGTGCATAGCAAAATCACACAAACAACAATGGATTAAATAGAGTTGGTTGGTTTTTTGGTGGTGATTTGTTGAGGGAGGAATGTTGGCCAGAACACTTGGTGAACTTCCCATTCTTCTTTGATCTTCTGGAACATCCACTTGAGCCACCAAGAGGCAGACAAGGTCTTGGGCTAATGTCTCATTTGGAGGACCACATTTCTGACAATGCAGTAAATGCAGCAAATTATATTGATGATTGCAATGAAAATAATTCGTATTAACATGCAAAAATGACAGCAGGCTTTCTGGCATTGATTCAGCTGATTGAAATTTAAGCCAAACGTCCATCCATGATCCAACACATTCAGGAAATATTAATGCAGTCACAGTCAATACACAGTAGCACTGTCAGCTAGTCTAGGTGCCACAGCCAACGTAACATAGAAACATAGAAAAATGGGAGCAGGAGTAGGCCATTCGGCCCTTCGAGCCTGCTCCGCCATTCAAATATGATCATGGCTGATCCACTATCTCAATGCCATATTCCCGCTCTCCCCATACCCCTTGATGCCTTTTGTGTCTCGAAATCTATCTATCTCCTTCTTAAATATATTCAGTGACTTGGCCTCCACAGCCTTCTGTGGTAGAGAATTCCACAGGTTCACCACCCTCTAAGTGAAGAAATTTCTCCTCATCTCAGTCCTAAATGTCCTACCCTGTATCCTGAGACTGATCCCTTGTTCTAGACCCCCCCAGCCAGGGGAAACATCCACCCTGCATCCAATCTGTCTAGCCCTGTCAGAATTTTATACGTTTCAATGAGATCCCCTCTCATTCTTCAAAACTCTAGTGAACAAAGGCCTAGTCGACCCAATCTCTCCTCATACTACAGTCCTGCCATCCCAAGAATCAGTCTGGTGAACCTTCGCTGCACTCCCTCTATGGCAAGTATATCCTTTCTTAGGTAAGGAGACCAAAACTGCACACAGTACTCCAGGTGTGGTCTCACCAAGGCCCTGTATAACTGTAGTAAGACACCCTTGCTCCTATACTCAAATCCTCTTGCAATGAAGGCCAACATACCATTTGCCTTCCTAACTGCTTGCTGCACCTGCATGTTTGCTTTCAGTGACTGGTGTACAAGGACACCCAGGTCCCTCTGTACATCAGCATTTCCCAATCTATCACCATTTAAATAATACTCTCCCTTTCTGTTTTTCCTACCGAAGTGGATAACTTCACATTTATCCACGTTATACTGCATCTGCCATGTATTTGCCCACTTACTCAACTTGTCTAAATCGCCTTGAAGCCTCTTTGCATCCTCCTCACAATTCACAATCCCACCTAGTTTCGTGTCGTCAGCAAACTTGGAAATATTACATTTGGTTCCTTCATCCAAATCATTGATATATATTGTGAATAGCTTGGGCCCAAGCACTGATCACTGTGGTACCCCACTAGTCACCGCCTGCCACCCTGAAAAAGACCCATTTATTCCTACTCTCTGTTTCCTGTCTGTTAACCAATTTTCAATCCATGTCAGTATATTACCCCCAATCCCATGTGCTTTAATTTTGCACACTAACCTCTTATGTGGGACTTTATCAAAGGCCTTCTGAAAATCCAAATACACCACATCCACTGGTTCTCCCTTATCTATTCTACCAGATACATCCTCAAAAAACTCCAGTAGGTTTGTCAAACACGATTTCCCTTTCATAAATCCATGTTGACTTTGTCTAATCCCGTTGATATTTTCTAAGTGTCCTGTTATCACATCCTTTATAATAGACTCTAGCATTTTCCCTACTACTGATGTTAGGCTAACCGATCTGTAGCTCCCTGTTTTCTCGCTCCCTCCTTTTTTAAATAGTGGGGTTACATTTGCCACCCTCCAATCTGTAAGAACTGTTCCATAATTTATAGAATTTTGGAAGATGACAACCAATGCATCCACTATTTCCATGGCTACCTCTTTTAGTACTCTGGGATGCTGATTTTCAGGCCCTGGGGATTTATCAGCTTTCAGTCCTATTAATTTCTCCAGCACTATTTTTTTACTAATACTAATTTCCTTTAATTCCTCCTTCTCACTAGACCCTTGGTTCCCTAGCATTTCTGGGAAGTTATTTGTGTCCTCTTCTATGAAGACAGAACCAAAGTATTTGTTTAATTGCTCTGCCATTTCCTTGTTCCCCATTATAAATTCTCCCATTTCTGACTGTAAGGGACCTACATTTGTCTTCACTAATCTTTTTCTTTTCACATACTTGTAGAAGCTTTTACAATCCGCTTTTATGTTCCTTGCAAGTTTACTCTCATATTCTATTTTTCCCCTCTTAATCAATCTCTTGGTTCTTTTTTGCTGAACTCTAAACTGTTCCCAATCCTCAGGCTTGCTGCTTTTTCTGGCAACTTTATATGATTCCTCTTTGGATCTAATACTATCCTTAATTTCTTTTGTCAGCCATGGTTGGGCCGCTTTTCCTTTTGTGTTTTTGCACCAGAAAGTTATGTATAACTGTTGCAATTCATGCATTCATTCCTTAAATGTTAGCCATTGCCTATCCACCGTCATGCCTTTTAATGAAGCTCCCCAATCTATCATAGCCAACTCACTCCTCATACCATCATATTTTCCTTTGTTTCGATTTAGGACCCTAGTTTCGGATTGGACTTCTTCACTTTCCATTTTAATGAAGAATTCTATCATGTTATGGTCACTCTTCCCTAAAGGACCCCGCACAACAAGATTATTAATTAATCCCTTCTCATTGCATAATACCCAATCTAGGATAGCCTGTTCCCTAGTTGGCTCCTCAAAGTACTGGTCTAAAAAACCATCTCGTACACATTCCAGGAATTCATCCTCCACTGTATTATTGCTAATTTGGTTTGGCCTGTCTATCTATAGATTAAAGTCACCCATGATTACTGTAGTGCCCTTGTTATATGCATCTCTCATTTCCTGTTTGATGCCATCCCCTACATTACCACTACTGTTTGGAGGCCTATAGAAAATGCCCACCAATGTTTTCTGCCCCTTGGTGCTTCTTAGCTCCACCCAGACTGATTCTACACCTTGATTTTCTGAGCCAATGTCCTTTCTCACTATTGCTCTGATTTCATCCTTTACTAACGAGGCCACCCCACCTCCTTTTCCTTTTTGCCTGTCCTTCCTAAATGTCGAATATCCTTGGATATTCAGCTCCCAGCCCTGGTCACCCTGCAGCCATGTCTCTGTAATCGCAATTATATCGTATCCATTTACATCTATTTGTGCTGTTAATTTGTCTACCTTATTACGAATGCTTCGTGCATTCAGATACAGTGCCTTTAGATTTGTCTTTTTAACATTTTTAGACATCTTAACATTTTTTTGTACTATGGCCCTATTTGTCTTATTACCATTTTTTCTTACCCGGACCCTATTTGTTAGTGCACTCCTTTGTTTGTACGCTCTGCCCCTTCCTGACACGATCTGGTTATCCTTACCCCAGTTACTTTCCTGCACTGCTTCCTTGTCTTTTCTCTTTAGCATTCTAGATTTCTCGCCACCGGGACCCTCCCCCCACTTATTTAGTTTAAAGCCCTATCTACCTCCCTAGTTATTCGATTTGCTAGAACTCTGGTCCCAGCATAGTTCAGGTGTAGTCCATCCCAATGGAACAGCTCTCTCTTTCCCCTGTACTTGTTCCAGTGCCCCACTGGTAAAATGCATTAGTTATCTTCACATATATGCTATTTATGATCTTCACATATATGCTAATTATCTATTAGCTCTTATTACTCTTCCAAGTGCAACTTTTACAATGAATTTTGTTGTTTCTAATATAAATAACTTGGCTATTATACAATTATTAATAACTCGCCTTTTTCAAACAAAATTTAATTCACAAAATAAATTACAGCATTGTACAATAAATTGTTAAGCACACAAGGTAAATATAGAGCACTGAGCAGCGCTGTTGTGTAGTAGTTTACAACACCTTGTATTTATAAACCACATAGAAAAACGTCTGAAGGCACTTCACACCGGCATAATCAGAATAAATGGGATGCCAAGCCAAAGAAGGAGCTATTAGGAGAGGTGACCAAAAGTTTGGTGAAAGAGATGGGTTTTAAAGAGGGTCTTAAAGAAGTAGAGGGAGGTGGAGAAGCGGAGAAGTTTAGGGAGAGAATTTCAGAGCCTGGGGCCCATGCGGCTGAAGGCACAATCGCCAATGGTGGGACGAAGGGTGAGGGGAACACATAAGAGCACAGAATCGGAGGAACCGAGAGTTCTGTTGTGGGGGGGGACAGTTGTTTGGAGGATGTTACAGAGGACAGACGAGGTCACAATTCACAATTCAAATACGAAGATGAGAATTTTAAATTTGAAACGTTATGAAACTGGGAGCCAATGTTCGTCAGCTAGACAGGAGGTGATGGGTGAGCAGGACTAGGTGTGGGATAGGATACGGGGAGCAGAACTTTGGATGAGCTGAAGTTTATGGATGGTGGAAGATGGAAGGCTGGCAAGGAGAGAATTAGAGTAGTTGAGTTTGGAGGCAACAAAGCCATGGAGGAGGGTTTCAGCTGCAGATGAGGTGGAGGCAGGCAATGTTACAGAGGGGGATGTAGGCAGTCATTGTGATGGAGAGAATATAGGGTGGAAATAAGATTCTGAGTTTGTTAACAGTTTGGTTCAGCCTGATACAAAGGCTGGGGAGGGGGTAATAGAATCAGTGGCAATAGTACAGAGTTTGTGGTGGGGGCCAAAGACGATGATATTATTTATTTGGAGGAAATTACAGTCCATCTGAGACTGCTTGTCACAAGCAGTCTGATAACATAGAGGCAACGGAGGGATTGAGAGAGGTGGTGGGGGGGACTGGATATCATCAGTGTACGTGTCTGAAGATGATGTCACCAAGGGGCAATGTGTAAATGAGGAAAAGGAGGGGGTCGTGGATAGATTGTTGGGGGATTCCGGAGTAATGGTGCAGTAGTAGGAAGAAAAGCCTTTTTGGAAAATGTTCTGGCTATGATTAGATAGAAAAAAATAGAAATAAGAGAGGACAATCTCACTAAACTGAACAATAGAGGAGAGCTGCTGGAGAAGGATGGTGTGGTTGATTGCATGAACAACAACAACTTGTATTTATATAGCACCTTTAACTTAGTAAAATGTCCTAAGGCACTTCACAGGAGCGTTATCAAACAAAATTTGACACCAAGCCACATAAGGAGATCTATGGGCAGATGACTAAAAGCTTGGTCAAAGATGCAGGTTTTAAGGAGCCTCCTAAAGGAAGAAAGAGAGATAGAAAGGCGGAAAAGTTCAGGGAGGGAATTTCAGAGCTTAGGGCCTTGGCAGGGGGATGGGATACAGAGGGGAGCTGAAATAGGGGGGGATGTGCTGCCAATTATAGAGAAAAAAACAAGTCAGCTTGGTAGACAGGGCAAATATATAAGGGCAAGGCTGGATGGCATCTATTTTAATGCAAGGAGTCTTGCGAATAAGGTGGATGAACTGAAGGTGTTGATAAACACATGGGAGTATGATATTGTTGCTATCACGGAGGCATGGTTGAGGGAAGGGCAAGACTGGCAGCTCAATATTCCGGGGTACAGAATCTTCAGGCGAGACAGAGGGGGAGGTATAAGAGGAGGGGGTGTCGCAATATTAATTAAGGAGTCAATTACTGCAGTAAGGAGGGATGATATATTAGCAGGGTCCTCTAATGAGGCCATATGGGTGGAGCTTAAAAACAAAAAGGGGGCAAGCACTTTGCTGGGAGTGTACTATAGGCCTCCAAACAGTCAGGGGGAGATAGAGGAACAGATATGTAGGCAAATCTCAGAGAAATGTGCAAATAATAGGGTAATAATAATGGGGGATTTCAACTTCCCCAATATTAACTGGGATAGTCAGAGTGTGAAAGGCTCAGAGGGTGTAGAATTCTTAAAGTGCATCCAGGAGAGCTTTTTGAGCCAGCATGTAGAAAGTCCTACAAGAGAGGGGGCGGTACTGGACCTAATTCTAGGGAATGTGGCCGGCCAAGTGGAAAAAGTGCTAGTAGGTGAGCACTTTGGTGATAGTGACCATAATATGGTAAGATTTAAGGTGGCCATGGAAAAGGACAGGGATGGGCCGGAAATAAAGGTTCTAAATTGGGGGAAGGCCGATTTTAATAGGATAAGGCAGGATCTGGCCAAAATGGACTGGGATCAGCTACTTGTAGGAAAATCCGCATCGGAGCAATGGGAGGCTTTCAGAAGGGAGATTGAGATCATACAATGGCAACATGTTCCCGTAAAGGTCAAGGGTGGTTCCAAAAACCACAGGGAACCTTGGATGACAGGGGATATACGAGAATGGATTAGGAAAAAAAGGAGGGCTTTTGGTAGATACAAAAGGCTAAAGACGGAGGAAGCCCTAGAGGAGTACAAAAAGTGCAGGGGGATACTTAAAAAAGAAATTAGGAGATCAAGGAGGGGCCATGAAATAACACTGGCAAGCAAAATAAAGGAAAATCCGAAGATGTTTTATAAGTATATTAAGGGTAAGAAGATAACTAGGGAAAAAATAGGGCCCATTAGGGACAAAAGTGGCAATCTGTGTGTGGAGCCGGAAGATGTAGGAGGGGTTCTAAATGAATTTTTTGCATCTGTTTTCACTATGGAGAAGGACGATGTAGACATAGAAATAGGGCGGGGGGACTGTGATATGCTCGAACATATTAACATCGAGCGGGAGGAGGTATTGGCGGTTTTAGCTGGCCTAAAAATGGATAAATCCCCAGGCCCGGATGAAATGTATCCCAGGCTGCTGTGTGAGGCAAAGGAGGAGATTGCGGGGGCTCTAACACATATATTCAGGACCTCTCTGGCCACAGGGGATGTGCCAGAGGACTGGAGAACCGCTAATGTAGTACCATTATTCAAGAAGGGTAGTAGGGAAAAACCGGGGAACTACAGGCCAGTGAGCCTAACATCAGTGGTAGGAAAATTATTGGAAAAAATCCTGAGGGACGAAATTTGTCTCCACTTGGAGAGGCAAGGATTAATCAGGGATAGTCAACATGGCTTTGTCAAGGGAAGATCATGTCTGACTAATTTGATTGAATTTTTTGAGGGGGTGACTAGGTGTGTGGATGAGGGTAACGCAGTGGATGTGGTATACATGGATTTCAGTAAGGCCTTCGATAAAGTCCCGCACAGGAGACTGGTCAAGAAGGTAAGAGCCCATGGAATCCAGGGTGCCTTGGCACATTGGATACAAAACTGGCTTAGTGGCAGAAGGCAGAGGGTGATGGTCGAAGGTTGTTTTTGTGACTGGAAGCCTGTGGCCAGTGGGGTACCACAGGGATCGGTGCTGGGTCCCTTGCTGTTTGTGGTCTACATTAATGACTTGGATATGAATGTAAAGGTTATGATCAGTAAGTTCGCGGATGATACAAAAATTGGTAGGGTGGTAAATAGCGAGGAGGGTAGCCTCAGTCTGCAGGACGATATAGATGGGTTGGTCAGATGGGCGGAACAGTGGCAAATGGAATTTAACCCGGAAAAGTGCGAGGTGATGCACTTTGGGGGGACTAACAAGGCAAAGGAATACACAATGAATGGAAAGACCCTAGGCAAGACGGAGGGTCAGAGGGATCTGGGTGTGCAAGTACACAGATCCCTGAAGGCGGCGGAACAGGTGGATAAGGTGGTAAAAAAGGCATATGGGATACTTGCCTTCATTAGCCGAGGCATTGAATATAAGAGCAAGGAGGTTATGATGGAGCTGTACAAAACACTGGTTAGGCCACAGCTGGAATATTGTGTGCAGTTCTGGTCGCCACACTACAGGAAGGATGTGATCGCGTTAGAGAGGGTGCAGAGGAGGTTCACCAGGATGTTACCAGGGCTGGAGCGCTTCAGCTATGAAGAGAGACTGGGCAGGTTGGGTTTGTTTTCCTTGGAGCTGAGGAGGCTGAGGGGGGACATGATTGAGGTGTACAAAATTATGAGGGGCATAGATAGGATGGATGCTGAGGAGCTTTTTCCCTTAGTAGAGGGGTCAATAACTAGGGGGCATAGATTCAAGGTAAAGGGCGGGAGGTTTAGAGGGGATTTGAGAAAGAACTTTTTCACCCAGAGGGTGGTTGGAGTCTGGAACTCACTGCCTGAAAGGGTTGTGGAGGCAGAAACCCTCACAACATTTAAGAAGCATTTGGATGTGCACTTGAAATGCCATAGCATACAAGGCTACGGGCCAAATGCTGGAATATGGGATTAGATTAGACAGGGCTTGATGGCCGGCGCGGGCACGATGGGCCGAAGGGCCTCTATCCGTGCTGTATTACTCTATGACTCTATGACTCTATGGCAGCTGAAGGCACAGCTGCCAATGGTGGAGAGATTAAAATCAGGGATGCTTAAGAATTGGAGGAGCGCAGATATCTCAGAGGGTTGTAGGGCTGGAGGAGGTTACAGAGATAAAGAGGGGTGAGGCCATGGAGGGATTTGAAAACAAGGGTGAGAATTTTAAAATCGAGGCGTTGCTTAACCGGGAATCAATGTGGGTCAGTGAGCACAGGGGTGATGGGTGAATGGGACTTAGTGTGAGCTAGGACACAGAGTGTTGGATGACCTCAAGTTTATGGAGGGTGGAAGATGAGAGGCCGGCCAGGAGTGCATTGGAATAGTCGAGTCTAGAGGTAACAAAGGCATGGATGAGGGTTTCAACAAATGAGCTGAGGCAGGGATGGAGTCGGGCGATGTTATGGAGGTGGAAATAGGCGGTCTTAGTGATGGCGTGGATATGTGGTCGGAAGCTCACCTCAGGGTCAAATACGACAATACAAGTGATAGTTTAACACTGTCACAGTTACATGGGATGTCATTTGTGACTTTGTTTCAGGCCGTTTCACTGCTGTGGCAGGGGTGGAAACCTGATTGAAGAGATTCAACCATGGAGTTGAAGAAAAGATGGACATGGAATGGCAGTACAACACATTGGGACTTTGGAAAGAAAAAGGAGATTGGAGGTGGCGCAGTTGAGGAAGGAAAGATGGGTCGAGGGTAGGGTTTTGGAGGAGGGGTTGATGACTTGAAATGTATCTGAGAAGAAGGAACCATTTACAATGTCAGCTTGCATTGGGGCATGGCATGGAAGCTGGGTGGTCAGCAGTTTCATGGGAATGGGTCAAGGGAGTAGGAGGTGAATCTCTTGGACAAGATCAGCTCGGAGTGGGCATGAAGGGAGATAGCAAAGAAACTAGAGAAAGTCGTATGTTCAGGTCGAGGAAGGGGGCACCCTGGTGGGAGGATATTAAAGGCAGCCTGGCTGAACTTGTTCTCACATTGAACAACTTCTCTTTTGACTCCACTCACTTCCTCCAAATTAAAGGTGTTGCTATGGGAACCCGCATGGGTCCTAGCTATGCCTGCCTTTTCGTGGGATATGTGGAATATTCTTTATTCCAGTCCTACTCAGGTCGCCTCCCTCACCTCTTTTTCCGGTACAGGAAACTTTGGTTTATCCAGAGGTTGTATGTCCGGAATACTCGATCTAACGGCAAAAATCAGGAGCCGTTTTCTATAAGTTTTTTTAGTTCTCGTTCTTTTTTTTCCCCAGTCAGGCACTGCAAGGTCTGTAGCTATAGCAACAGCTTCAGCTAGAGACGCTTGCAGCTGCAGCCGACTCTTTAGAAGCTGTTGCTAAGCAACAGTGTTTGTTGTCAGATACGGAGATGAAAACCTCTGTATGCTTCAACATTAACTTTGTATGTCCGGCAGTTTTGATAGATCGGCAACACGCTGGTCCTGTCGGTGCCGGATATCACAAAGTTTCCTGTATATTGATGACTGTATTGGTGCCATTTCCTGCTCTTGCCCTGAACTAGAAAATTTCATTCACTTTGCTTCCAATTTCCACCCTTCCCTCACCTTCACATGGTCCATCTCCAACTCTTCCCTTCCTCAACTTCTCTGTTTCCATTTCTGGGGACAGGCTATTGACAAACATCCACTATAAGCCCACTGACTCCCACAGTTACCTGGACTACACTTCCTTCCACCCCGCCTCCTGTAAGGACTCTATTCCATTCTCCCAGTTTCTCTGTCTCCGTCGTATCTGCTCTGACGATGCCACCTTCCATGCCAGTGCTTCCGACATGTCTTCCTTTTTACTCAACCGAGGATTCCCCCTACCATGGTTGACATGGCCCTCGACTGTGTCCGTTCTATTTCCCGCACTTCTGCTCTCATCCCTTCCCCTCCATCCCAGAACCACGACAGGGTTCCCCTTGTCCTCACCTTTCACCCCACCAGCCTCCACATTCAATGTATCATCCTCCGCCATTTCTGCCACCTCCAGCGTGATCTCACCACCAAACAGATGATCCCCTCCCCCCTCTTTCAGCATTCCAAAGGGACCGCTCCCTCCGTGACACCCTGGTCCACTCGTCAATCACCCCCAACATCTCCTCCCCTTCCCATGGCAGCTTCCAGTGCAAGCACAGGAGATGCAACACCTACCCTTTTACCTCCTCCTTTCCCACTGTCCAGGCCTCCGAGCTTCCGATCACCTGTCACTTTAATTCTCCGCTCCACTCCCACTCTGACTTCTCTGTCCTCGGCCTCTTACACTGGTGTAACAGCGATTTACTTGTGCTTCTTTCAATTTAGTATACTGTATTCACTGCTCACGATGCGGTCTCCTCTACATTGGGGAGACCAAACGCAGATTGGGTGACCGCTTTGCAGAACACCTCCGTTCAGTCCGTAAGGGTGACCCTGAGCTCAACATAAGCTCGAGGAACAGCACCTCATCTTTCGATTAGGCACTTTACAGTCTTCTGGACTCAACATCAAGTTCAACAATTTCAGATCATAACCTCTGCCCCATTTTTTCGGATGGCAGTTGTTGATGATTCTGCCATTGTCATTTACACCTCTTCTAGACTCATCTTTTGTTTCTTAACTTGTCCCATTACCATCTCCTTTTGCCTTGCACCAACATCCCTTTTGTCTCTTAATCTCTCCTGCCTTCCATCCTATCACAGACCTTCCCTTTTGTTTTTTCTTCCCCTCCCCCTACACTTGCTTAAAACCTGTTACATCTCCAACTTTTTCCAGTTCTGACGAAGGGTCAGCGACCTGAAACGTTAACTCTATTTCTCTCTCGACAGATGCTGCCTGGCCTGCTGAGTATTTCCAGCATTTTCTGTTTTCATTATAGCTTTCAATAATATTGAAATAATTTCTCTTCTAAAGATGAATAAAACAAAACACTGGGTAAACATGTTTGACGTACTTTAACCATTTAATGGTGTATTACCGAAGAATGAGTTTGTTTTTACTAATTTGAACTACTTTAATATAATTTGTGCAATTTACTATTTACACATCATTGCAAACAGCATCATTGAAAAAATCCTATTTCTTCCATTGTAATAGCAGCATTTTCAGTTTGCAAACCTGGAAAAGTCCACTAGGTGGCAGTTTCCCCCAAGAAACAGATAATGATGGTATCATTACACTCGATATGGTGAAACTTTGTAAGAACTACTGCAGAATCTAAATCCTTTATTTTGTTGCTAAAAAAGGAAACTTTCTGGCAGTCAGCGCAGGACAGCTGGAAAACCCAGGAAAGAAATCTGTCACAAGGTTACGCACACTAAATAATCTTTGTCATGACTCTTGCCTGTGTTTTTTCCCCCCTTTCATTCATGGAAATAGGTGGTTTGGGTAGGTTTTATGACAAGGCAGGTTCTGAATAGCCTGTGGAAAAAAAGAGTTTGAAGAGCTAAAGGGTATTTTCAAATCTTATACCTTTATATGATAATATGATGCTCATCTATGGTAGCATTTTACAACAGAGATATTGTTGAACTCACCTTCTCCATGTCACTAAGATTCCTCTTTTGGCCTACAGATCCTATTCTGTCTAACCTACTTCACGCTTCTAAGTTCCCTTTGCTTGTTCTGTGTTTGAGATCCCTGTTCTGTACTTCAACCTCCCAACAACTGCTAGTGTTGAAGATATTTTAAAATGAGCATTTAAACAATAGGTTTCTGTACAATCGATATACTCATCATAAAAAATGATTTGAAGATGTGTCACGCAAAGGGATACTAACATTAATTGCAGTACCTGACAATATAAATTTCTAAATATCTATTATCCTACAGGTGACAATACAGAAATAATAAATTTCCATCAGTGAATTATTTCACAGCTGAAACTATTTTTACAACTTTTCCCTTGTCCAGTTCCATACCTCAGTGATCCTTCTTCTCTCCTGACTTATCTCTTGAAAGTTTCCATCTTTCACCCTACCTCTCCCACATAATCCTATTTCACAGAATCACAGAATCTACAGTGCAGATAGAGGCCATTTCGGCCCATCGAGCCTGCACCGACACATATCCCACCCTATCCCTGTAACCACATGTATTTAATCCCCTAACACTAAGGGTCAATTTATCATAGCCAAATCAACCTAACCTGCACATCTTTGGACTGTGGGAGGAAACCGGAGCACCCGGAGGAAACCCACGCAGACACAGGGAGAATGTGCAAACTCCACACGGACAGTCGCCCGAGGCCAGATTTGAACCCGGGTCCCTGGTGCTGTGAGGCAACAGTGCTAACCACTATGCCACCGTGCCCCTTCTGACTCTTCTGCACCATCCCTTATTGACCAACCCTTATGGCCTCACTCTCAATGAGAGAGAGCTCTGTGGATAAAGGGAAATCACAATCCTCAGCCATAGAGAGCAGTGTTTTTTTTACTCAAGATGTTAAGGAGATTTGATTGATGTCTTTAAAATAATGAAGGGACTAGACTGTGTCCATGTGGATATACCATTTGAATTAGGTAGATTAGATAGAACCAGGGTATAGGCATGTAAGTTACGTAAGTTGAAACTAGGCTAGATACATATGCTTATTGTAGGACTGATACCATGTAGGACTTCCACTCCAGTTCTAGGAAGACTCAAACTCTAGGGACGAGTTAACTTTCAAGATTTATTGAACTTATACGTGATTACAAGCAAACAAATATATTGATTATACTTACAAGTAGGATACCCATGGGGAGCAGAAGTATTATCAATCCAGGCCAGTTCCTGATCAGAAGTACCCCCTGAAGACACACTGCATTTTACATTTACCATAACACACCTACTTTTGGTCTTAAGATATGGTGTATCCCTGTCCCTTTGTCTGAAAACGGACTCAAACCAGATTTTTCCAGTTCTGCAATATATCACTTGGCTAGTTTTGGCACTAAACAATTAGACATGAGGCCCCAGCACTTATCCCACAATTTCTGTCTCCTGTTTTTCTTAAAAAGTTCTGTTTGAGTTTCTCCCAGTACCTTTTCACTGTACTTAGACTTGTCTGTTCCATAGTTGCCCTTCCACTTGACTATTTCATCTTATACACTCCTAAAGTCCTGTGATATAAGTTTCAGAAGAAAAGACTTGCATTTATATAGCGCCTTTCATGACCTCAGAGTGTTCCAAAGTGCTTCACAGCCAACAATGTACTTTTGAAGTGTTGTAACATTGGAAACGTGGCAGCCAATTTGCATACAACAAGGTACGATAGCAAAATACTGCAGATGCTGGAAATCCGAAATAACAACAGGAAATGCTGGAAAAACTCAGCAGGCCAGGCAACATCCGTGGAGAGAAATAGAGTCGACGTTTCGGGTCTAAGGGTTAGACCCGAAACGTCGACTCTAATTTCTCTCCACGGATGTTGCCTGGCCTGCTGAGTTTTTCCAGCATTTCCTGTTGTTTTTTTGCATACAACAAGGTCCCACATCTAAGAGTGTATTGTCTAAGCCCAGTTCTGCAGGAATAGAGTTAATTAGATCTATACCAGCTGCATTTGGTTCTGTTTCCATGCCTTATCTTTCTCAAGCTGTCTATTTTGAACGAGGTGTCTCCTGCTTGAGATTGGCCTCAATCTCCCTGTCACCATACGTGCTCTACATTCTCTCTCTCTCACTGTAGTCTGGTCAGTTATCCATGCTGATACTCTCGCTACCTCTCTCTCCTTTAAGATGCTCCTTAAACCTACCTCTTCACCAGGCCTAATATCTCCATATGTGGTTCGGTTTCAAACGTTGTTTGATAATGCTCCTGTGAAGCGCCTTGGGACGTTTTCTGTGTTAAAGGCAAGTTGTTGTTGTTAAATAACACACACAAACTCAGCTAATCAATTTGGTGTCAATTTTTCAAAGCTGATAAACAAAAACCAGCAATTGCCGCAAAACAAATCAATCAAATCTGTTAAACAATTTTTTTCAAACATCTTTTGGCTCCCCTTATTCAGGTGAGCATATATAGCTGAAACTAATATTTAAAACATCACAAACACATAAAAACATGATTACAAATAAAATCAGCAACCCTACCCATAGAATTAGTCATTTAAAATGAAAAATGCCAGAAAGAAGTCTCCCTGCAAAGGTTAATTCCTCTGTCAGAGCCTGGGATTTGAGTTCCGCTGTAGTTCTGTTGTTGGGAAATTTCACTTGGGCCTGGGAATTTCTAGCCCCTACTGACAAATTGTGTGTGTGTAAGATACACCATGGAAGTTGTAGTTTTCATCCTCCTGCTGTGGAACGACAATAGTCAGAGTGCACCACAACAATCTGTGTCCCATGGCAACCAGGCAGAACATCTACAAGTAACACTGAGGTGTGAGTGTAAAAACAAGTTAAAAGAATTTACTCTTTCAGCATTTTGTACAGTTTAACCATGAAAGAAATTCTGACCTAACAGGGTTTGAGAGAAGAGATTTTTGTCGCCGAAGGTTTCATTTGTTTGCACTGGAGCTATAAGGGATGTTTATGAGGTGCTTTGATGCTGAGCTCAGACATTATATGGCCAGAGCCAGTCAGGCCCAGGCTATGACTAATGATCACCTGTTCAAGGTGCTTGTCATCAGAGTCTACATGGCGGAAACCTCCTGGAGGCAGCACTACACCAATAATCGCATCAGCCAGTCCATTGCGGAAAAAAAGGAGGGATAGCTTTTATATTCACAATAAAAATAACCTTGAAAAAGAAGAAAGCTTTTTTTTTGGGGGGGGGGTGGAGTGGTGGTGGGAGGGGAAGAATAAACAAATAAGTAAAGCTCTTGCACCTTAAGCAAATACTGCAAATCTATCCAGGGAGGGAGAGCTAAAAATAAATTATAATATGAATAATGGAAAATTAGAGATTTTTGGGAAAGGATGAACAGTCATTTGTGTTCTTAATTAAGTTTTGTAATGTGCAAGGCAAATAATATTACAAATATTATTTATGAGGCTATACATTTTGGTATCAGGAAGGTGTGCAACATTTTTACCTCGTATTAGTCATGCAATATATTGCTTCAGTACATTTGCCATATTATAGCAATGGAGAAACTATTTTTGCATTGAGGCTACAGTAGGACTGCAGTAGATATGAGAAACTGGACTCCAGGCCCAGGACTATGATACTTTAAATGAGTGGATCGCCCATGGATTTCCATGCGAGTCTGGGAATGTACGGGGGAAAAATTGTGTCGCGCCCCCCTTTGGGGCGCTAACTTCGCCGGGGCACTACTTTTAGTGCCCCAAAGAAATTAGCACCCCCCGCAGCCGAAATTCACCGGTAGCGCCCCAAGAGAAAAGCAGGGCGCTGCTGGAAGCGCCCCGCCTCCCTCTTGGGGCACTGTGAGTGAATATTGCGGTGCTACGTGCAGCAGCGCCACGCTCTGCGGCACGTCGCTCCAGGGTACTGCAGGCCTTCCTCCCCTTCTTAAAGGGGAGGGGCCTAGCGCAGCACGACCCGGGCCACCAGGGATCGGAGTGCAGGCAAAAGAGTCCTGCACTAAAGAGAAGTGCCGGGCTCACGGAGTGCAGCTGGCACTCCGCGGGGGGGGGGGGGCAGAGGGGGGGCAGAGGGGGCAGGCAGCCAGCAATAAAAATGGCCACTCGGCAACTCCTCTTTAATTTGCACCACCCAGCCGCAAGTAGGCCCCCCTGACCCCGTTGGACATAGCATCTGGCGGTAAGTCACAGGGTGCTACCGAAGATCGCGGCCGGGGTGTGAGGGGGGCGCTGCGCATGGCGATGACATCATTGCCAGCGACACAGCGCTGCGGGGTGCTAATGGTTACCACTGCCGCTAACCTCCCACTGAATTTTGCGGGGGGCATTGGCGGCACCATGCCCAGGCACTAGTTGCTTTGTGCCCCATTGGCGCTAATGGGAGGCGCAAAGCAACCGAATTTTTAGGGCCGTAGTGGCTTAACAAACCCCGACTATTAAAGTCCCTCCCAACAGCACTGTTGGATCTCTCAGATGGAGCCCACATGCAGTGTTAATATTAGAGCTCCATTTGAGTTGACGGCACAAATAGATACAAATGGATATGATCTGATCGCCATTACAGAGACATGGTTGCAAGGTGACCAGGGCTAGGAACTGAATATTCCAGGGTATATGATAATTCGGAAGGATAGACAGAAAGGAAAGGGAGTTTGGGCGGCTTTGTTGGTAAAAGATGGGATCAGTGCCGTGGTGAGAAGTGATATTGGCTCAGAAGATCAAGATGTAGAATCGCTTTGGGTGGAGATAAAAAATAATGAGGGGAAAAGTCTCTGGTGGGCCTAGTCTGCAGGCCCCCGAACTGTAGCAATGCTGTTGGACAGAGTATAAATCAACAAATAATGGAGGCCTGTAAAAAAGGTACGGTAATAATCATGGGTGATTTTAATCTCCATATTGATTGGACAAATCAAATTGGCCATGGTAGCCTGGAGGAGGAGTTCATAGAGTGCATCCGGGATGGTTTCCGAGAACAATATGTAATGGAACCAACTAGGGAACAGGCTATCTTGGATCTGGTACTATGTAACGAGACAGAATTAATAAATGATCTCATAGTAAAGGATCCTCTAGGAAAGAGTGATCATAGCATGGTTGAATTTCAAATTCAGTTGGAGGGTGAGAAAGTTGTATCTCAAACCACTGGACTGGGTACTGTGCAATGAGAAGGGACTAATCAGTAATCTTGTTGTACGGGGACCCTTGGGTCAGAGCGATCATAACATGATCGATTTCTCACTCGAAATGGAGAGCGAAGAAATTGACTCAGAGACTAAGGTCCTGAATTTAAACAAGGGGAATTATGATGCCATGAGACGGGAACTGAGTAGGTCTGATTGGACAACGTTCCTGGGAGGACTGGAGGTAGATAAACAATGGCAAACATTTAAAGATAGAATGACAAAATTGCAAAAATTGTTTATACCAATCTGGCATAAAAGGAAATCTAAAAAGGTGACTCAACCGTGGATAACAGGGGAAATTAGAGACAGCATAAAATCCAAAGATAGGGCGTATAAAATAGCCAAAAAAAGCGCCAGAGCGGAAGATTGGGAACAGTTTAAGATAGAGCAAAGGAGGGCAAAGGGCATGATCAAGAGGGGCAAAATAGCTTACGAAAACAAGCTGGCGGAAAATATAAAAACTAACTCCAAAAGCTTTTATAAATATATCAAAAGGAAAAGACTGGTGAAAACCAAAGTTGGTCCATTGCAGTCAGATACGGGGGAATATATAATGGGAAATAAGGAAATGGCAGATCAACTAAATGCATACTTTGGGTCAGTCTTTACGAAGGAAGACACAAAAAACCTCCCTGGGATATCGGGAAAAATAGGGACATTGGCAAAGGAGGAACTGACGCAAATCAATATCTCTAAGGATATGGTGTTAAGGAAGCTAAAAGGATTGAAGGTGGACAAATCCCCAGGGCCTGATAACATGCATCCTAGGGTACTGAAGGAGGTGGCCCTAGAGATAGCGGATGCACTAAGGATGATTTTTCAGAATTCATTAGACTCGGGAACAGTGCCGATGGATTGGAGGGTAGCTAACGTTACCCCACTATTCAAAAAGGGGGGTAGGGAAAAAGCAGGTAATTACAGACCTGTAAGCCTTACATCAGTTGTGGGCAAAATGCTGGAGTCCATCATTAAGGATGAAATAGCGGAGCACTTAGCAAATGGGGACAGGATAGGACAGAGTCAACATGGATTTACAAAGGGTAAATCGTGCTTGACTAATCTATTGGAATTTTTTGAGGGAGTAACTGGTAGAATAGATGGGGGAGAGCCAGTAGATGTGGTGTACCTGGACTTCCAAAAGGCCTTCGATAAGGTCCCACATAAAAGATTAGCATGGAAAATTGAGGCTCATGGGATAAAGGGGAAAGTTTTGGCGTGGATAGGGAACTGGCTGTCAGATAGAAAACAGAGAGTTGGAATAAACGGCTCATTTTCTGAATGGCAGGCAGTAACAAGTGGGGTACCACAGGGATCTGTCCTGGGCCCCCAGCTGTTCACAATTTACATTAATGACCTGGATCAGGGAGTCGGATGCAGCATTTCCAAATTTGCAGACGACACTAAACTAGGAGGGGGGGTGGGCTCAGAGGAAGAGACCAGGAAGCTCCAGAGCGATTTGGACAGACTGGGCGATTGGGCGGATAAATGGCAGATGCACTATAATGTGGACAAGTGCGAAGTTATCCACCTTGGGTGCAGGAACGGGAGGGCAAATTATTATTTAAATGGCAATAGATTGGGAGAGGGGGAAGTACAGAGAGACCTGGGTGTTCTTGTACACCAGTCACTGAAGGCGAGCATGCAGGTGCAACAGGCGGTCAAGAAGGCAAACGGTATGCTGGCCTTCATAGCAAAAGGGTTAGAATACAGGAACAGGGATACCTTGCTGCAGCTGTACAGGGCACTGGTGAGACCACACCTCGAGTACTGTGTACAGTTTTGGTCGCCTCATCTGAGGAAGGATGTTCTTGCCATGGAGGGGGTGCAGCGGCGATTCACCAGGCTGATACCAGGAATGGCGGGAATGACCTATGAGGAGAGACTATGTAGTTTAGGGATGTACACACTGGAGTTTAGAAGATTGAGAGGGGACCTCATAGAAGTGTATAAAATTCTGACAGGTCTAGACAGACTGGATGCAGAAGGAATGTTTCCCTTGGCGGGTGAGAACAGAACTAGAGGACATAATTTAAGGATAAGGGCTAAACCATTTAGGACAGAGATGAGGGGGAATTTCTTCACTCAGAGAGTGGTGAACCTGTGGAACTCATTGCCACAGAGGGCAGTGTACGCCAGCTCATTAAATATATTTAAGAGGGAATTAGATATATTTCTACGGGCAAAAGGGGTTAAGGGTTACGGAGAGAAGGCGGGGACGGGATACTGAATTAAAGGATCAGCCATGATCTCATCGAATGGCGGAGCAGGCACGAAGGGCCGAATGGCCTACTCCTGCTCCTATCTTCTATGTATCTATGTAAACCAGTGTCCTGATCTTAAACAAAGGCAATTATAATGAGGGCAGAACTGGCTAAAGTGGACTGGAAAATTAAAGGGTAAGAAAGTTGAAATGCAGTGGCGGACATTTAAGGAGATATTTCATAACTCTCAACAAAAATATATTCCAGTGAGAAAGAAAGATTTTAAGAGAAGAGAGCACCATCCATGGCTAACTAAGGAAGTAAAGGATGGTATCAAATTGAAAACGAAGGCATACAATGTTGCCAAGATTGGTGGGAGACCAGGGGATTGGGAAATTTTTAAAAACCAGCAAAGGATGACTAAAAAAATAAAGAGAGAGAAGATGAATTATGAGAGTAAGCTGGCAAGAAACATTAAAACAGATAGTAAGAGCTTCTACAGGTATATAAAAAGGAAGAGGGTAGCTAAAGTAAATGTTGGTCCCTTAGAGGATGAGACTGGGGAATTAATAATGGGGAACAGGGAAATGGCAGAGACTCTGAACAAATATTTTGTATCTGTCTTCACGGTAGAAGACACCAACAACATCCCAATAATGGATAATCAAGGGCCCACAGGGAATGGGGAACTAAAGACAATCACTATCACTAAGGATAGTACTTGGTAAAATAATGGGACTAAAAGATGACAAGTCCCCTGGACCAGATGGCTTGCATCCCAGGGTCTTAAAAGAAGTGGCTGCAGAGATAGTGGATGCATTGGTTGCAATATACCAAAATTCCTTGGACTCTGGAGAGGTCCCAGCTGATTGGAAAACCGCTAATGTAACACTCCTATTTAAGAAAGGAGAGAGTCAGAAAGCAGGAAACTATAGACCAGTTAGCCTAACATCTGTTGTTGGGAAAATGCTGGAGTCCTTCATTAAGGAAACAATAGCAGGGCATTTAGAAAAATATACTTCAGTCAAACAGAGTCAGCATGGTTCTAGGAAAGGGAAATCATGTTTAACAAATTTGCTGGAGTTCTTTGAGGATGTAACAAGTAGGGTGGACAAGGGTGAGCCAGTGGATGTGGTGTATTTGGATTTCCAAAAGGCATTCGATAAGGTTAGCACACCTTGATTACTGCGTACAGTTTTGGTCTCCTTATTTAAGGAAGGATACACTTGCATTGGAGGCAGTTCAGAGATGATTCACTAAGTTAATTCCAGAGATGAGGGGTTTGACTTATGAGGAAAGGTTGAGCAGGCTGGGTCTATACTCATTGGAATTTAGAAGAATGAGAGGTGATCTTATCGAAACATATAAAATACTGAGGGGGCTCGACAGGGTAGATGCAGAGAGGATGTTTCCCCTCATGGGGAAATCTAGAATGCGGGGGCACAGTTTTAGAATAAAGGGTCGCCCTTTTAGAACTGAGATGAGGAGGAACTGCTTCTCTCAGAGGGTCGTAAATTTGTGGAATTCTCTGCCCCAGAGAGCTGTGGAGGCTGGGTCATTAAATACATTTAAAGTGGAGATAGACACATTTTTGTTAGATAAGGGAGTGAAAGGTTATGGGGAGCGGGCTGGGAAGTGGATTTGAGCCCTAGATCAGCCATGATCTTATTGAATAGCGGAGCAGGCTTGAGGGGCCAAGTGGCCTATTCCTGCTCCTATTTCTTATGTTCTTATTTAGGACTAGCTGAATCCAAAGGTTCAGGAGAGCATAACCTACGATCTGGTACTGGAGAAAGTGAGAGTAGAGATAAACGGGTTATTTTCTTGTTGGCAGGCTGTAACTAGTGGGGTGCCACAAGGATCAGAACTTGGCCCTCAGCTATTTATTCATTGTAGTTAAGAAGGAGGAGCATTAAGTATTAGATGAGATAAACATCGTGAGAGAGGAAGTATTAAGGGGTTTGGCATCTTTGAAAGTAGATAAATCTCTAGGCCTGGATGAAACGTATCACAGACTGTTAAGGGAAGTAAGGGAGGAAATAGCAGAGGCTCTGACCATCATTTTTCAATCCTCTTTGGCTACAGGTGTGGTGCTGGAGGACTGCTAACGTTGTACCATTGTTTGAAAAGGGAGAAAGGGATAGACTGAGTAAATACAGGCCAGTGAACCTAAACTCGGTGGTGGGCAAATTGTTGGAAAAAATTCTGAGGGGCAGTATTAATTGTCACTTAGAAAGGCATGGATTAATCAAGGACAGTCAGCGTGGATTTGTTAAGGGAAGGTCGTGTCTGACTAACTTGATTGAATTTTTTGAGGAGGTAACATGGAGGGTTGATGAGGGTAGTGGATTTGATGTAGTCTGCATGAATTTTAGCATGGTCCCACATGGCAGACTGGTCAGAAAAGTAAAAGCCCATGGGATCCAAGGGAAAGTGGCAAGATGGATCCAAAATTAATTAGCATTTTTTGAGGATGTAACTAGCAGGGTAAATAAAGGGGAACCAGTGGATGTAGTATATTTGGATTTGCAAAAGGCATTCGATAAGGTTCCACATAAAAGGTTGTTACGCAAGATAAGGGCACATGGGGTTGGGGTAATATATTAGCATGGATAGAGGAATTTTTTTTAAATATTCGTTCATGGTATCTGGGCATCGCTGGCAAGGCCAGCATTTATTGCCCACCCCTAATTGCCCTTGAGAAGGTGGTGGTGAGCCGCCTTCTTGAACCGCTGCAGTCCGTGTGGTGAGGTTATTCCCACAGTGCTTTTAGGGAGGGAGTTCCAGGATTTTGACCCAGCGATGGTGAAGGATTGGTGGTGTTCCCATGTGCCTGCTGCCCTTATCCTTCTAGGTGGTAGAGGTCGCGGGTTTTGGAGGTGCTGCCGAAGGAGCCTTGTCGAGTTGCTGCCTTGTAGATGGTGGAAAGGCTTTGGGGAGTCAGGAGGTGAGACACTCGCCGCAGATTACCTAGCCTCTGACCTGCTCTTGTTGCCACAGTATTTATGTGGCTGGTCCAGTTAAGTTTCTGGTCAATGGTGACCCCCAGGATATTGATGGTGGGGGATTTGGCGATGGTAATGCCATTGAATGTCAAGGGGCGGTGGTTAGACTCTTGCTTGTTGGAGATAGCCATACCTGGGACTTGTGCGGCGTGAATGTTACCTGCCACCTATCAGCCCAAACCTGAATGTTGTCCAGGTCTTGTTGCATGCGGGCATGGACTGCTTTATTATCAGAGAAGTTTCGAATGGCACTGAACACTGTGCAGTCATCAGCGAACATCCCCATTTCTGACCTTATGTTGGAGGGAAGATCATTGATGAAGCAGCTGAAGATGGTTGAGCCGAGGACGCTGCCCTGAGGAACTCCTGCAGCGATGTCCTGGGGCTACGATGATTGACCTTCAACCATCACAACCATCTTCCTTTGTGCTAGCTATTACTCTAGCCAGTGGAGTATTTACTCCCAATTCCCATTGATTTCAGTTTTACTAGGGCTCCTTGATGCCACACTCAGTCAAATGCTGCCTTGATGTCTAGGGCTGTCACTCTCACCTTACCTCTGGAATTCAGCTCCTTTGTCCATGTTTGGACCAAGGCTGTAATGAGGTCTGGAGCCGAGTGGTCTTGGCAGAACCCAAACCGGGTATCAGTGAGCAGCTTATTGATGAGTAAGTGCCGCTTGATAGCACTGTCGATGACACCTTCCATCACTTTGCTGATGATTGAGAGTAGACTGATGGGGCGGTAATTGGCCAAGTTGGATTTGTCCTGCTTTTTGTGGACAGGACATACCTGGACAGTTTTCCACATTGTCGGATAAATGCCAGTGTTGTAGCTGTACTTGAACAGCTTGGCTAGAGGTGCGGCTAGTTCTGGAGCACAAGTCTTCAGCACGATAGCTGGGATGTTGTCGGGGCCCATAGCCTTTGCTGTATCCAGTGCGCTCAGTAGTTTCTTGATATCACGTGGAGTGAATCAAATTGGCTGAAGACTGGCTTCTGTGATGGTGGGGGACCTCGGGAGGAGGCCGATACGGATCATCCACTCGGCACTTCTGGCTGAAGATGGTTGCAAACACTTCAGCCTTGTCTTTTGCCCTCATGTGCTGGGCTCCACCATCATTGAGGATGGTGATATTCATGGAGCCTCCTCCTCCCGTTAGTTGTTTAATGGTCCACCACCATTCATAACTGGATATGGCAGGGCTGCAGGGCTTTGATCTGATCCGTTGATTGTGGGATCGCTTAGCCTTGTCTATAGCATGCTGCTTCCGCTTTTTAGTATGCGGAAGTTAACACATAGTTAACGGACAGAAAACAGAGAGTATGGTTAAACGGGTCATTTCCTGGTTGGCAGGCTGTAACTAGTGGGGTGCCACAAGGATCAGTACTTGGCACTCAGCTATTTACAATGTATATTAATGACTTAGATGAAGGGACCGAGAGCAATGTATCCAAGTTTGCTGTCAAAACAAAGCTGGGTGGGAAAGTAAGCTACGAGGAGGATGCAAAGAGCCTTGTTGGGGAAATATGAGGTTATTCACTTTGGTAGGAAGAATAGAAAAGCAGAATACTTTTTAAATGGTGAAAAACAATTAATGTTGGTGTTCAGAGAAATTTTGGTGTCGTCATACAGGAAACAGAGAGTTAGCATACAGGTACAGCAAGCAATTAGGAAGGCAAATGGCATGTTGGCCTTTATTGCTGGAGCGTTGGAGTACAAGAGTAAGGAAGTCTTGCTACAATTGTACAGGGCCTTGGTGAGACCACACCTGGAGTACTGCGCACAATTCTGGTCTCCTTATCTGAGGAAGGACGTTCTTGCCATGGAGGGAGTGCAGCGTGATATACCTATCAATTCAATTCAATTCAAATCGCTTTATTGGCATGACAAGTTACATCTTATGTTGCCAAAGCATCGGAAAACATTCATGTTTGTTCACAAAAATACAGATCTATCCATACAGTGTATAAACAGATATATCCCTGAGTGTATAAATATACTTTCATATAATTTATATATACTCTTATCTTATCTTTAGTGGTTGTCCCTCTGTTTATGGCAAGCTGTAACATAGTGTGCCGCCAGTGTTATGCAACTTCTCTCTTCCCCTAGTAGGTATGGGAGTTTTTGGTCGTCATTCAATTTTCTGAATTCCGGGCATATTTTTGTACATTTTGGGTAGAAATTCTCCCTTATGCCCTGATATTTTCTACAAGCTGTGAGGAAGTGCATCTCTGTCTCCACCATTCCCTGACTGCAGTGAGAGCATATCCTGTCCTCCCTTGGTAGCCGGGTCTGCCTGTGTCTACCTTTTTCGATCGCCAGGCTATGTTCACTAAGTCTGTACATTGTCAGGATTTTTCTCAGTTTGCTGTCCTTTACCATGGTCAGGTAATCAGCTATGTTGTATTGTCTGTTTAGGGCCAAGTAGCAATTGAGTTTGCTTTGGGTTTTTGTTGTTTCTGCCCAATATGTCAGATATTTTTCCTTTTGCTTAGCGACGATTGTGTTGGGTCAAATTCTTTGTGTTACGCTGTCACTGTCCTGGGGCTGGTTATTGTTAGTAGTGTTAATAGTTACTTCACTGAGTCCCAGGACTAGTTGACTGAGGGTATTCTTCTTTATGGTCAGCTCTTGGCATTTCAGGGCGTCGTAGTGATAGCATTGGAATTTTCATTCCATGAAAAGCGACGAGTTAAGATAGTAACTATAGGTTTTTATTGGCTAAATAACAGAGCCCACCCTCGTGGGTGATCGGTTCCAACAAGGAAGAATACTAGCCAAGCGGTCACCTTTATACCTGGGCAAGCAGGCGGAGCCATGGGCGGAGTCAGCTGAGGTATGCCTAGGTATAACAGCGTGCGTGGCAAGAGGTAACCTTGTGTAGTGATAACAACAGTGTAAACAGTGATAACAACAGTGTAACAATAGTGAACGGTTGTGAACGGTAACAGTGGTTTACCACATTCACCCCTTGTTTAAAATTGAGTCCGGCGGGGTGAAGTGTACTACCAGTTCGTGTATGTCAGTCTCTCAGGAGGCCTCGTAAGCCTTTCTGATCGGCGCAGCAGCAGCGGCGGTGGTGCAGTATCCGATGTTAATGCTGGTGTCTGCGTGGTCGACGAAGGCTCCTGGGGTTCCGGCATGCCGTCTACAGGAGCTGGATTTGGGGGAGTGGTGGAGGGTAACGGTGGTATCTCAGGGGTGCCCGAGGGTGCGAGGTCTCGCAAGGAGACAGTGTCCTCCCGCCCGTCTGGGTATGCCACATAGGCGTACTGGGGGTTGGCGTGCAGGAGGTCCACGCTCTCTACCAGGGGGTCCATTTTATGGGTCCTCACGTGCTTCCACAGCAGGACGGGCCCCGGAGAAGTCAGCCATGTTGGTAGCGAGGTTCCCGTAGTCGACTTCCTGGGGAAAACAAACATTCGTTCATGGGGGGTGGCGTTAATGGCAGTGCAAGGCAGTGACCGGATGGAGTGGAGCGCTGCCGGGAGGACTTTCTGCCAGCGAGAGGTTGGGAGGCCCTTAGACTTTAGGGCTAAGAGGACGGCCTTCCAAACTGTCGCGTTTTCTCTTTCCACCTGGCCGTTCCCCCGGGGGTTGTAGCTGGTGGTCCTGCTCGCAGCAATACCTCTCGCAAGCAGGAACTGGCGAAGTTCCTCGCTCATGAAGGATGCGCCCCGGTCGCTATGTATATAGTTCGGGAACCCGAACAAGGCGAAGAGGTCGTTCAGGCATTTGATGACCGTGGTACTGGTCATGTCTGGGCAGGGGATGGCAAAGGGGAAACGGGAGTACTCGTCAATAATGTTGAGGAAGTACACATTACGGTCAGAGGACGGGAGGGGCCCCTTAAAATCGATGCTCAAGCGCTCGAAGGGGCGGGTGGCCTTGATCAGGCTTGCTCTGTCCGGCCGATATAAATGCGGTTTGCATTCGGCACAGGTTTGGCAGTTCCTGGTCATGGTCCTGACCTCCTCGATGGAGTAGGGCAGGTTGCGGGCCTTAATTAAGTGGTAAAGTCTGGTGACCCCGGGGTGGCAGAGGTCGTTGTGGATGGTCCGCAGTCTATCAACTTGCGCGTTGGTGCATGTACTTCGTGATAGAGCATCTGGGGGGTCGTTGAGTTTACCAGGCCGGTACAAGATATCGTAATCGTAGGTGGAGAGCTCAATTCTCCACCTCAAGATCTTGTCGTTCTTGATTTTGCCCTTCAGCTTGTTATTAAACATAAAAGCAACCGAACGCTGGTCGGTGAGGAGGGTAAATCGTTTGCCTGCCAGGTAATGCCTCCAGCGTCGTACCGCCTCCACAATCGCCTGGGCCTCCTTCTCGACAGAAGAGTGTCGGATCTCAGGACCCTGGAGGATCCTTGAGAAGAAGGCCACAGGTCTCCCCGCCTGGTTAAGGGTTGCAGCTAGGGCAAAGTTGGATGCATCGCTTTCCACTTGGAAAGGGATGGACTCATCCACTGCGTGCATTGTGGCCTTCGCAATGTCTCCTTTTATGAGGGAGAAGGCTGCGCCTGCTTCTGCTGTCAGGGGGAAGGAGGTGGACTTCATGAGGGGTCTGGCTTTGTCCACATAATTGGGCACCCATTGGGCATAGTAAGCGAAGAGCCCCAGGGTTCTCTTCAGCGCCTTTGGACAGTGGGGGAGGGGAAGCTCCATGAGGGGGCGCATTCTTTCGGGGTCGGGGCCGATGACTCCGTTCTCTACTACGCAGCCGAGGATGGCAAGGCGCGAGGTGTTAAACACACATTTCTCCTTATTGTAAGTGAGGTTCAGCCGTTGGGCCGTACGGAGGAATTTCTCCAGATTAACATCGTGGTCCTGCTGGTCGCGGCCGCAGATGGTGACGTTATCTAGATAAGGGAACGTGGCCTGCAGCGCGTTCTGGTCAACCATTCAGTCCATCTCCCTTTGGAAGACCGAAAACCCGTTGGTGACGCCGAAGGGAACCCTAAGGAAGTGATAGAGGCGGCCATTCGCCTCGAAGGCGGTATACTGGCGGTCCTCAGGGCGGATAGGGAGTTGGTGATAGGCCGACTTGAGGTCGATGGTGGAGAATACCCGGTACTGTGCAATCTGGTTGACCATTTCAGATATGCGGGGAAGGGGGTATGCGTCCAGCTGGGTGTACCGGTTTCTGGTTTGGCTGTAGTCGATGACCAGGCGGTGTTTATCGCCGGTCTTAACGACTATGACCTGGGCACGCCAGGGGCTGGTGCTCCCCTCGATGATGCCCTCCTTCAGGAGTCGCTGCACCTCAGAGCTAATAAAAGTTCTGTCCCCGGCGCTGTACCGCCTGCTCTTGGTAGCGACGGGTTTACAGTCACGGGTGAGGTTAGCGAACAAGGAGGGGGGCGGGACTTTGAGGGTGGAGAGGCCGCAGGTGGTACGCGGCGGGCGGTTTAAATTTTGCTGGTTGCAGACTGTGAGTGGGGGGAGGGATCCACCGTAAGCCAAAGTGACACTTTGAAGGTGGCTTTGGAAATCCAGCCCTAGTAGGACGGCAGCGCAGAGCTGGGGCAGGACGAGAAGTTTAAAGTTTTTATATTCCGTGCCCCTAACCGACAGGGTCACCCCACAGTAGCCGCTGATGTCTGTTGAATGGGACTTCGCCGCCATCGAGATCCGATGGCGCGTTGGCCGGACAGTGAGGGAGTAGCAGCTCACCGTGCCTGGGTGAATAAAACTCTCCGTGCTTCTGCTGTCGAACAGGCAGGTCGTGGCGTGGCCGTTTACTTCGATGTCCATCATGGACTTGGACAGATGATGCGGGAGAGCTTGGTCAAGCGTGACGGAGGCCAGTGTATGGCTGAGTGAGCTGCTGTAGTCTGCAGGTGAGGCGGTGGTCGGGTCTGGAGACAAAACGGCGGCCGAGTGCGGCGAACAAAATGGCGGCGCCCATGACGCGGATCCCCCACGAAGTTGGACAAAATGGCGGAGAAGATGGCTGCCCCCACAACTCACATGAGGCACTGCTGGCGTCTGTGGCCTTGATCAAAGATGGCCGCCCCCACAACTCACATGAGGCACTGCTGGCGTCTGTGGCTTTCCCCCTGCAGGCGTTTACGAAGTGGCCTTTCTTTTTGCAGCTGGAGCAGGTCGCATTCCTTGCAGGGCAGCGCACCCTTTGATGTCTCACCTGGCCACAGAAGAAGCAGCTGGCGGCCTGATCGCGGAGGTCCGCTGCCACAACAGGTCCCGGGGGTGGCGGTCCCGATCGATTCCGGGACACCGACGCCGTAGTAGGTCCCAGGGGCGGCGGTGCGAGGGGTATTGCGGCCGGAGTCGGGCCCGAGTCCCAGGGTCGCGCAGCACTGTACCTGGAGTACGCCTCGAGGTCCCGATGGGCCACTTCCAGGGAGCGAGCGAGGGCTGCAGCTGTTTTCAATTCGAGGTCCTTTGATTCGAGCAGTCTTTGCCGTGAGTAGTCGGGCCGAAGGCCTTTCACGAAGGCATCGCGGATATTTCCTTCAGTATTTTCTGCAGCCGTTACAGCTTTAAAGTCACAGTCCCTGCCGAGTGTTTGTAGCGCCCGTAAAAATTCATCTACAGACTCTCCTGGCTGTTGCGAGCGGGATCTTAGGAGATGTCTGGCATACATTGAATTTACTGGGCTCCGGTACTGCTCTTTTAGCAGGTTGAGGGCGTCCTCGTATGTAGCAAGGTCCCGGATGAGTGCAAATACTTTAGGGCTCACCTGGGCGGTCAGGACTCTTAGTTTGGATTCCGGAGGCACGCCGGAGGCTCCCAGGTAGGATTCGAAACAGCTCAGCCAGTGTTCGAAGTCGAGGGCTGAATTCGCTGCCTGTGGGTTTAGATCCAGGTACGGCGGTCGGAGGGCTCGCAGCCAGGTCGGCTGCTGGGGCTGTTGTAGCTGGCCGTTTGGCTGGTCGTTTGGCTGCTCCGATCCACTCATTTCAAAATTTAGCCAATAAAATTGATATACCTATCAATTCATTCCATGAAAAGCGACGAGTTAAGATAGTAACTATAGGTTTTTATTGGCTAAATAACAGAGCCCACCCTCGTGGGTGATCGGTTCCAACAAGGAAGAATACTAGCCAAGCGGTCACCTTTATACCTGGGCAAGCAGGCGGAGCCATGGGCGGAGTCAGCTGAGGTATGCCTAGGTATAACAGCGTGCGTGACAAGAGGTAACCTTGTGTAGTGATAACAACAGTGTAAACAGTGATAACAACAGTGTAACAATAGTGAACGGTTGTGAATGGTAACAGTGGTTTACCACACAGCGAAGATTCACCAGGCTGATACCTGGGATGGCAGGAATGACGTACGAGGAGAGATTGTGTCAATTGGGCTTATATTCACTGGAGTTTAGAAGATTGAGAGGGGATCTCATCGAAACCTATAAAATTCTGTCAGGTCTGGACAGACTAGATGCAGAAAGGATGTTTCTGATGGCCGGGGAGTCCAGAACCAGGGGTCACAGTCTAAGGATAAGGGGTAAGCCATTTAGGACTGAGATGAGGAGGAATTTCTTCACCCAGAGAGTGGTGAACCTGTGGAATTCTCTGCCACAGAGGGCGGTGGAGGTCAGTTCATTAAATATATTCAAGAAAGAGTTGGATATATTTCTTGAGGCTAAAGGGATCAAGGGATATGGGGAGAAGGCAGGGACAGGGTACTGAATCTGGATGATCAGCCATGATCTCATTGAATGGCGGAGCAGGCTCGAAGGGCCGAATGGCCTACTCCTGCTCCTATATTTCTATGTTTCTATGATATACTTGCCTTAGAGGTGGTGCAGCGAAGGTTCACTAGATTGATCCCTGGGATGAGAGGGTTGTCCTATGAGGAGAGATTGAGTAGATTGGGCCTATACTCCCTGGAGTTTAGAAGAATGAGAGGTGATGTCATTGAAACATATAAGATTCTGAGGGGGATTGACAGGGTAGATGCCGAGAGGTTGTTTCCCCTGGCTGGAGAGTCTAGAACTAGGGGGTCTAGTCTCAGGATAAGGGATCGGCCTTTTAAGACTGAGATGTGGTTGAATTTCTTCACTCAGAGGGTTGTGAATCTTTGGAATTCTCTGCCCCAGAGACCTGGGGATGCTCAGTCGTTGAGTATATTCAAGGCTTAAATAGATAGATTTTTGATCTCCAGGGATATGGGGATAGGGCAGGAAAGTGGAGCTGAGGGTGAAGATCAGCCATGAGCTTATTGAATGGCAGAGCAGGCATGAGGGGCCGTATGGCCTACTCCTGCTCCTAATTCTTATTTTTTTATGTAGGAGTGGAAGCATAATGGTGGCTGCATCGAAGACAAATCTCTTTAGGTAGAATATGATGTCATTTTTTTGTAGAATTATGACTCACCGACACTTAACAAAACATTAAAAAGGTACATATGGGGCTAGATGTTCCTCCATTAGCCCACTCAAACTCGGGCGGGATAGTGGCAGGAAATGGGGTGGAGCCTTCCTGCCCCAACCTTAATTTCTCTCCATTGCGACCATCGCTGGCCACTCTTTCCCCACATACAGCATGTAAATGATGGCTGGGGACCATTTCCCTTCTGTCCGCCCCCGTTACAGTCACTCCCTGGGATTCCCAGTTGGAAGGTGATGATAGTCCCAAGGTAGCACTGGAAATAGCCCCAATATAAAAGTGGAGGAAGGGCCTAGGAGAGGCTTCGTTTCCCTCCAATCTTGTCTCCAGGCACTTACTTTTGCGGTCTCTGCTGAGGCCTACCAGACTATAGCTCCTGCATTCAATGGGGCGCTTCTGCCCTTTTAAGGTCACTCACTGCTTCTTGCGGTGCTGGATCTGCATCCTCACTGCAACATTGTCACAGGTTCCTCATTGGTCCTGGTGAGCATCCCCTTGGTGGTGGAAACGGGAACAATAACATAGTGGTAATGTCACTGGGCTAGTTGTTAAGTCTGTGAATTATTTAGTTAATTAAAACAGACTAATGAGTAACAATAAAAACAGGTCTTTACTGGTTGGAGGTAGGGACTATACTGAATACAAGATTACTGCACAGTGCTTATATACCGGTGTGTTCACCCCCGGTATTACGTCTACAGCAGCCTGAGAAAGTAGTACATCTCTTAAGGTGGAACAGGCTTAAGCTCTCTTAAGGTGGAACAGGTTACATACACAACACTCCTCCCTTCTTAGCTTTATAGTCATCCCCCCCATTTAACATAACGTAATAACATATATACATATATAACTTCATGTTTAACGTAACATATCACAGATTCAGTCTCTGCGGAAAACAGTTCACAGATTCAATCTCTGTGGTGTAGTCGGTTCACGTTACTCATTCAATAGTCCTTTCATGGATTTAACAGCTTGAACTTCCGAACTGATTTGGCTCCGTTCGGAGGGACCACGTGTGTGATCTGGTAGAGGTGATAATGGTTCAGATGGGTCATCTTCTGTTTTTACTTTTCCTTTTCTGCTTCTTGGAGACTCTCTGGGCTCCATTGTCAGCTGCCACAGCTGCCAGCTGCATGCGCAGTTCCTCCTTCTCTTCCTCCTGTTTCCGTCGTAGAGCCAGCTTCTCCCGATGTTCCGTAGACTTTTGGTGCTCCTCCATGATTTCTGCACTTTGGGAGTCGAAGTTACAAGCTGGGCAGGACAGGACATCGTAATATTCGGTGTCGTCCACCAGGTCATGGTAATATTCGGTGTCGTCCTGAGCTAGACCAGTGAGAGGGTCGTCTATTTCCTCCATACCCAGCTGGACGTTAGCCAGCTCTTGTTCCAAATCCAGACATCTTTCCTGAAGAGACTTCTTCATGTGTACCTCTGCATCCAGCTTTTTCTGGGCTTTCAGCAAGTCGTTTACTAGTGACCTCATTTGTGATTTTAATACTTCAACTTCCTTTGGAGATTGATTGATCGGACTATGCAATCCCTCTACCGGAGCAGCTGTTTCAGCGGTCTGTTGTTCTACATTGACGTGAGTCAGCGTACTTTTGGCATCCAATGGCTGCTCTGTTGCAGTCGTTTCAGTCTGTGTCGTCACATCAGCCATCTCAATGACTTTTGAGAGCTCCGAACCCTTTTCCTTTGAAGATCGCAGCTCGTGTTCAAGTTTTTCCCATTTCAGAGTCTTGTCCCTCAGCATATGAAGGAGTTGGCTGACCGTTAACTCTTCTGACACCAGATTATGGCACGCACCTTCAGAACCTGAATCAGCTTTGATTCGTTCGGCCTCCTCGCGCAGATGGTTGGTGTGCTCCTGCTCCATTTTCTCCATCAGTTGCTTCTGTTGACTTTCCAGATTCTCCCACTCTGTAACAAAGAACTTTTTTATTTCATTCATGTCTTGCTCAAAACGGCGAATCATTTGTTCTAATTGCTGTTGTAGTTTGAAATGGAGTTGAGTTCGAGCCCAGTGTCCCTCAAAAATGTGCATATCAGTAGACTTGACAGACTCAGAATTCTCTGTTAAACTATGTTGTTGTTGCTCAGTGGAATTCTGTGCTGAAACTTTGTCTTTTGCACATGGGTTGGTCTTACCATCATCAGTTCTAGAGTCTGGGCTGATTATCTGCACCGAGTTCTCACTCTTTATGGCTTTTAGCGAATGCCAGTCCATATTTATGTTTCTAAACCACTCCCGGCCTAGTAGTGGTGGACCTCCCTCCGGTAGCACATATAAGTCCACTATTTGACTTCCTTCGCCCTTGTCGACTCCTGCTCCTAATTTATATGTTCTTATCCCTGGTGACAAGCGCTGCGCCCTCATGATGGCCAAGTTGTGAAGCATGCAGCAGACCACCACGACATGGGACTCCTGCTCCACCGAGTACTGGAGGGCTCCTCCCGAGCGGTCAGGGCAGTGGAAACTTTGCTTCAGTAGCCCAATGGTCTGCTTGACGATGTTCCTGGTGGAAGCATGGCTCTCATTATATATGAGTGCTGGGCATGAGTGGTGGGGTTGCGGAGGGGAGTCATTAGCCAGGTGAAGAACGGATAGCCCTTGTTTCCGAGCAGCCACCCTCGAGTTTGCTGTGGTGGCTGGAAGATTGCTGGCACACCTGACTGCTGCAGGATGAAGACATCATGACTGCTGCCAAGAAAGCGGGCATTGACCATCAGGAAGCGCTGGGGGTGGTCGCACAACAACTACACATCAAGCAAGTGGTAGCTTTTGCGGGTACGGAAGATCTCAGGATTGTTATACTGTGCCCGCAAAGCCACATGGGTGTAGTCAATGGCGCCCTGCACCATGAGGAAACCCGCTATCCTGGCAAAGCCACATGCATGCTCGTCCTGCTTCTCTCTGCTCAGAGAGGAAAAAGTAATCCCTTCTTATGGAGTAGAGAGCTTCAGTGACGTCTTGGATGCAGCGATGGATGGTGAACTGTGGGATGTTAGCTATATCTCTTGCTGCAGACTGGAAGGAGCCACTGTTGAAGAAATTGAGGGCCACGGTGACCTTGACTGCCACTGGGAGAACCGTGATCACCCTGCTCTCAGGCTACAGATCTAGTTGCAGGAGATGGCAGAGTTCTGTGACCACCTCATTGGTGAAGCGTAGTCTCCTAATACACTGCTCCTCACTTAAGTGGATATAAGAGAAGTGCACACGGAAGACCCTAGGTGGGTAAGGCATCCTGCTGAGAGCCCTTCTGGCCTTCCTCCTCCTCCCTCTGTGTGCCTCTTCTCGTCTTCTTCGCTGCCTCCGCTCCCTCTCCCTATGATACTTGAGCACGAAGGGGACTGCCAGTAGAGCCCCATGACTGTGAGCAAGTGTTGTGCGCAGAAGCCTTTAAATAAGAATGAAGGCGTTCTCCACTTGCAACAACACTTCCTGTTACCGTAGAATCTTGAAAGAAGTACATAAAGCTGCTGGAGTTGTAGAAAGTTGCACAGAGACAGTTAAACTGCAAAAACATGTCAGGTGCAAGTTGTTGCTGATGATCCCTTTAAATATCACTGCTGGAGCCTCCTTCCTGCTTGTCAACACTTGCGGCATGCTGGTATGTGGAACGGTGAAGCCGAAAGTCGCAGATCAGGTGTCGGCGGGAAACCTGAGCGGCAGAGCGGGGTATAAAAGTCCCCAGAGACCAGGTAAGGCCTCACAGCGTCGGCGGGAAACTTGAGCGGCAGAGCGGGGCTATAAAAGCCCCAGAGACCAGGTAAGGCCTCACAGCGTCGGCGGGAATCTCGAGCGGCAGAGCGGGGCTATAAAAGTCCCAGAGACCAGGTAAGGTCTCACAGCGTCGGCGGGAATCTCGAGCGGCAGAGCGGGG
Organism: Somniosus microcephalus; assembly: GCF_052327205.1. Classification (NCBI taxonomy): domain Eukaryota; kingdom Metazoa; phylum Chordata; class Chondrichthyes; order Squaliformes; family Somniosidae; genus Somniosus; species Somniosus microcephalus. Next base: position 247,370,054 of record NC_140990.1, on the reverse strand, counting down.
CTATAAAAGTCCCAGAGACCAGGTAAGGTGTACCAATCTCCAGTCTGGAAGGAGAGAGGTAAAAAGTAATCCAAGTGTGACGTCACCAGAAAGCGGGTAAGTGATTGGTTGGTGAGTATTTCTCCCTTTTAAGCTTAAATCTCTTTGGTTTATAGTTTCTAAGGTGTGATATTCACCATCTAGAATCGGGGCAGAGGGTATTTAAGAATAATATTAATAAATTTAATTAATTACATAGAATGGGAGATCAGGTGATGTGTTACTGCTGCAATATGTGGGAGCTGGTGGACACCATTGATGCTCACGGTGATCACATTTGCAGTAAGTGTTGGCTGCTCGAGGAACTCCGGCTCCGTGTTGAAGAGCTGGAGTCCAAGCTTCAAACACTGAGACATCAGGGAGGGGGAGAGTTACCTGGACTCTGTGTATCACGAGGTAGTCACACCAATTAGATTAATTAATTCAGATGTAGCCCGTGGCCAGGGTCAGGATGGTGTGACTAGAAGTGAGGCAGGTACGGGGATCCAGGAGGTAGTGTTGGAGGAGCCGCAGCCCTTGCACTTGTCCAACAGGTTCGAGGCTCTTACTCACTGTGGGGACAGGAGCAGGGACTGCAGGGAGGATGAGCAACCTGGCCACAGCACCGTGGAGCAGGGGGCCATTCAAGTGGGGGGAGTTGAAAGAAATGTTGTAGTGGTAGGGGATAGTATCATTAGGGGGATAGATAGAGTTCTTTGCAGCCGAGAGCGAGAGTCCCGAAGGCTGTGTTGCCTGCCCGGTGCCAGGGTTAAGGACATCTCCTCTGGACTGGAGAGAAACTTGGAGTGGGAGGGGGAGGATCCAGTTGTCGTGGTCCATGTTGGTACCAACGACATAGATAGGACAAGGAAGGAGGCTCTGCTGAGGGAGTTTGAGCAGCCAGGGGCCAAATTAAAAAGCAGAACCACAAGGGTAATAATCTCTGGATTATTACCTGAGCCACGAGCGAATTTGGCTAGGACAAATAAAATTAGAGAGTTAAATGCGTGGCTCAAAGACTGGTGTGGGAGAAATGGGTTTTGCTTCCTGGGACACTGGCACCAGTACTGGGGCAGGAGGGAGCTGTTCCATTGGGACGGGCTTCACTTGGCCAGTGCTGGGACTAGAGTCCTGGCGGATCATATAACTAGGGCTGTAGAGAGGGCTTTAAACTAACTAGTGGGGGGAAGGTTCCTAGAGAGCAAATAATAAAAATGACAACAGAGAAGGTCATAGGCTTAGGTAGCAGTGGGGAAATTAAAAACCAGAGCGTGTCAGGAAGGGGCAGAAGGTATGGAGTAAAAGGTAAAGTAATAAAAAGGGCAAAAGCAGGAACTAAGTGTCACAAAACATATTTGAAAGTTCTCTATCTGAATGCACGTAGCATTCGTAACAAAATAGACGAGTTAATGGCACAAATAACTACATATGGGTATGATCTTGTGGCCACTACAGAAACATGGCTGCAGGGTGACAATGCCTGGGAATTAAACATACCAGGTTATTTAACGATCAGGAAGGACAGGCAGGAAGGAAGGGGAGGTGGGGTGGCTATGTTAATAAAGGAAGGAATCACTGTAATACAGAGAAATGATACTGGGTCAAAAGATCAGGATAATGAAACAGTTTGGGTGGAGATAAGGAATAATAAGGGGAAAAAAACACTAGTGGGCATAGTCTATAGGCCTCCGAACAGTGGCAACTCTGTTGGATGGAGTATCAATCAGGAAATAGTTGAGGCTTGTAATAAGGGAACATCTATAATTATGGGGGATTTTAACTATCATATTAATTGGACAAATCAAATTGGGCAGGGAAGCCTTGAGGATGAGTTCATTGAGTGTATTAGGGATGGGTTTCTTGAGCAGTATGTAACTGAACCGACCAGGGGGCAAGCAACCTTAGATCTGGTCTTGTGTAACGAGACGGGATTAATTAAAAATGTCCTAGTAAAGGATCCCCTTGGAATGAGTGACCATAACATGGTTGAATTCCATATTCAATTAGAGGGTGAGAAGGTTGGATCTCAAACAAGCGTGCTAAGCTTGAATAAAGGAGACTATGAAGGTATGAGAGCGGAATTGAGTAGAGTGGATTGGGAAAATAGATTAAAGGGTAAGACGATACATGATCAGTGGTGTACATTTAAGGAGTTATTTTACAACTTCCAACAAAAATATATTCCACTGAGAAGAAAAGGGTGTAAAAGAAAAGACAGCCATCCGTGGCTAAATAAAGAAATTAAGGATAGTATTCGACTAAAAACAAGGGCATATAAGGTAGCCAAATCTAGTGGGAGGATAGAGGATTGGGGAAACTTTAAAAGACAGCAAAAAATAACAAAAAGATTGATTAAGAAAGGGAAGATAGATTATGAAAGTAAATTAGCAAAAAATCTAAAAACAGATAGTAAGAGTTTTTTATAGTTATATAAAAAGTAAAAGGGTGGCTAAAGTAAATGTTGGTCCCTTAGAGGATGAGACCGGGAAATTAATGGTGGGAAATATGGAGATGGCAAAAACACTGAATGAATATTTTACATCAGTCTTTACAATAGAAGACACTAAGAATATCCCAACACTGGACAAACAGGGGGCTAAAGGGGGGGAGGAGCTAAACACGATCAAAATCACTAAGGAAGTGGTACTTGGTAAAATAATGGGACTCAAGGCGGATAAATCACCTGGACCTGATGGCTTACATCCTAGGGTCTTGAGGGAAGTGGCGGTAGGGATTGTGGATGCATTGGTAATAATTTTCCAAAACTCCCTGGACTCGGCAAAGGTCCTGGCAGACTGGAAAACTGCTAATGTAACACCCTTATTTAAAAAGGGCAGTAGACAGAAGGCTGGAAACTATAGACCGGTTAGCCTAACATCTGTGGTAGGTAAAATTTTGGAGTCCGTTATTAAGGAGACAGTAACAGGACATTTGGATAATCATAATTTAATAGGACAAACTCAGCATGGTTTTATGAAGGGGAAGCCATGTTTGACAAATTTGCTGGAGTTCTTTGAGGAAGTAACGTATAGGGCGGATAAAGGGGAACCAGTGGACGTAGTGTATTTAGACTTCCAAAAGGCATTTGACAAGGTGCCACACAAAAGATTATTGCTTAAGATAAAAAATCACAGGATTGGGGGTAATATTCTGGCATGGATAGAGGATTGGCTATCTAACAGAAGGCAGAGAGTTGGGATAAATGGTTCATTCTCAGACTGGCAATCAGTAACTAGTGGTGTTCCGCAGGGGTCAGTGCTGGGTCCCCAACTCTTTACAATCTATATTAACGATTTGGAGGAGGGGACCGAGTGTAACATATCAAAGTTTGCAGATGATACTAAGATGGGAGGGAAAGTAGTGAGTGAGGAGGACATAAAAAACCTGCAAGGGGACATCGACAGGCTAAATAAGTGGGCAGAGATTTGGCAGATGGAATACAATACTGGAAAGTGTGAGGTTATGCACTTTGGCAGGAAAAATCGTAGAGCAAGTTATTATCTTAATGGCAAGAAACTGGAAAGTACTGAAGTACAAAGGGATCTGGGGGTCCTGGTGCACGAAACTCAAAAGGTTAGTATGCAGGTGCAGCAAGTGATTAAGAAGGCCAATGGAATGTTGGCTTTCATTGCTAGGGGGATAGAATATAAAAATAGGGAGGTATTGCTTCAGTTGTACAAGGTATTGGTGAGACCGCGCCTGGAATACTGCGTACAGTTTTGGTGTCCATACTTAAGAAAGGACATACTTGCTCTCGAGTCAGTACAAAGAAGGTTCACTCGGTTAATCCCGGGGATGAGGGGATGGACATATGAGGAGAGGTTGAGTAGATTGGGACTCTACTCATTGGAGTTCAGAAGAATGAGAGGCGATCTTATTGAAACATATAAGATTGTGAAGGGGTTGGATCGGGTGGATGCGGGGAAGATGTTCCCGATGATGGGTGAAACTAGAACTAGGGGGCATAGTCTTAGAATAAGGGGCTGCTCTTTCAAAACTGAGATGAGGAGGAACTACTTCACTCAGAGGGTGGTAGGTCCATGGAATATGCTGCCCCAAAAAGCTGTAGAAGCTACATCATTACATAAATTTAAAACAGAAATAGACAGTTTCCTAGAAGTAAAGGGAATTAAGGGTTACGGGGAGCGGGCAGGAATTTGGACATGAGTCTAGGTTCGGATCGGTCATGGCCCTGTGGGTAGCGGAGCGGGCCCAGGGGCCGTGTAGCCTGATCCTGCTCCTATTTCGTGTGTCTAATTCTGTTAGATTCAGGAGATGGTTCTTTGATAGTAGATTGGTGGTTAGGATCAGATCAGCCATGATCTTATTGAATGGCGGAGCAGGCTCGAGGGGCCGATTGGCCTACTCCTGCTCCTATTTCTTATGTTCTTATGTAAGTGAGCCACAATCTGCATAATCTACATATCCCTAGCAAGTGTGGACATCGGCAGCACTGCTGACCATCTGAAAATGGCTGCCGGCAGCAGGTGGAAGCCACCATTTATTTGCCCGAATCTGGTAGTAACAGGTGTCGCTAAACCCCCAAATTTCTAGGCCATTGTATTTTTATATTTTATAAACTTGTCTTCACTTATGACTTTCTCATGTGACATGTCGATCTTTGATTTTAAATATGACCAAAATGTTTCAAATAATTATATATGATTATAAATTCCAAGTCGGAAACATGCACAAGAGAGAAAAGAAACACATGACTGATTCTTACTTTACTGTGGGTTAAATGAAATTATCTGGTGCTTCACTCAAAGTACCTAACATGTTGAGAAACTTGATTTTAAATTAATTCAGTGTAAAACTGATCTCCTTCTTGGAGACTTTCATCTTGTTTTGCAATACCATTTGACCACTATTTTATACAATTGAGACTCTCTAAGCTTGTTTATACCTTGATGTATTTGGTGCAATCCTCCAAATTATTTGCTATGCCTCCTAATGATCTATCATTTGCAAATTCATCACCATACCTGCAATGTCTTGGCCCAAATCATTTATTTATGTGGTGAACAACAGTACTCCCAGTTCCTATCTCCTGCACGTCTGAAAAACTTTCCTCAAGTCTTACCCTTTGTTTTCTGTTTTCTAGCCATCTTTCAATTCATTCTGCTACCTGGCTCCTGGCTCCGCATGCCCTGACCTTTGTCATGAGTCTCTTATGTGGCACCACATTGAAGGCCTTCTGAAAGTCCATGTATACTACACACACTGCATTGCCCTTGTCTACTGTTTTGGTCATTTCTTTAAGGAATTCAATAAGGTTGGTCAAACATGACCTTCATTTTAGAAATCTATGCTGACTTTTTTTTTTATGTTCTCCATCTCTAGATTTTTTTAAATCTGATCTTTAAGCAAAGATTCTAGTATCTTTCCTACCACTGACATTAAGCTAAGTGATCTATAGTTCCCTGGGTTAGTTCTAGCTCCATTTTTGAAGATAGGAATTACATTTGCTGTCTGCCAGTCCTCTGCCACTATTCCTTTTTCTATTGAATTTTTATGTATGGATACAACCCCTGCTATTTCTTCCCTAGTTTGAGTATCCACAGATGCAATCCATCTAGACCCGGAGTCTTATCCGCTTTAACTTTGGCTAGTATCTCCTTTTTTTCCAACATAACTATTGTAATATCCCTCTTGCCTTCTTCTACTTTCATCATTTCCTCTTTGTTAGCTTCTTCAGTGATAACTGAGGTAAAGTATCTATTTTGTATCCCTGCCATTTCAGTATCATCTCCTGTGAGTTTATCTTGCTCATCCCTTACTGGCCCTATCCCTATCCTAAATATTCTTTTGTTACTAATGTGCCTATAGAATACTTTAGTATTTCTTTTTATATTCTTTGTTATTTAAATTTTTTATTTCCTCTTTGTTTGTTAAAAATAACTTTATTTGTTAATTGTTGTATTGTTGTCATTATTTCAACACCTGTTAATCAAGTAGCTGACTGGCAGTTGTTTTCCTGCCATTGAATTTATAAAACACTCTTTCTATGGCAGGAAACAGCCACCAGTTATCTTTCTAATTAATGTGAAGCATAAAGTCAATGGCAGTAACGACACGAAAAAAAGCCAATGACAACTCAGCTGAAATAAAGCTACTTTAACACTTCCCAAAGGACTAAATTCCCAGTTAAATGTCAAATTTTCATTCAGTCAATCATGGGATGCACAGAAGAAAGCACAACATTTATGGCTGGCTGCTGAAGTAGTAAAGCATGATTCACAGCTCACAATGTAGATTTTCTTGTTGATGAAGTATTGCACAGAATTATGCTTTTGGTGTTTATGGCAATTGTAACAAGTGGAAGCAATGGGCAATTAGACACGCAGACTAGAGCTTAAAACAAGTGAGGTTCATTCACCCATGGCAGTTGTGTCTTTAAGTGCAGCGATGAACAAGACAGTAACAGGGATTACTTTCCAGCCTCCACATTCTTACTCTCAGCTTCTTCCTCTCCAACCTCCTCTCTTCAATTAAACTATTTCCCTGCCTTTTATCCTTACAGGCTGGTAGTTGTTCCTGATTAAAGGCAATTAAGGTCAATGATTTCTTAAAGCTATTCGGCCTTGCCTCGGTCATTCTGGCATTTTACATAACATCATAAAATTGTGCTCCTATTGTGGATACAGAGCTCTCAAAAGCCTATGGCTCACATATCGTCCTTCTCTCACTCTGTTACACAGTTCATAATTGTAACGCACAGATAGACATTGAACCTGGCAATGAACTTGGTGGTCACAAACAACAAGGAGTTAGTTGCAAATATATGAACAATTCCATGATATGAAAAAGAACTGTCATGGTCAAGCCATAATGTAACTATGAGGGCAGATATGGGCATGATGTCCTTTTATGGATGTGAAATAGACTAGTTGTTACAGACTCTGAAATATGATTGAAATTAAGGCAATTAAGGTCAATGATTTCTTAAAGCTATTCGGCCTTGCCTCGGTCTTTTTCAGGATGGCAGGCTATGACTAGTGGGATACCGCAAGGATCGGTGCTTGGGCCCCAACTATTCACAATCTATATCAATGATTTGGATGAGGGGACTAAATGTAACATTTCCAAATTTGCTGATGACACAAAGCTAGGTGGCAGTGTCAGTTGCGAAGAGGATTTGAAGAGGCTTCAAGGGGATCTCGACAGGCTCAGTGAGTGGGTGAGAACATGGCAGATGGATTATAATGTGGATAAATGTGAAGTTATCCACTTTGGTAGAAAAAAACAGAAAGGCAGAGTATTTCCTAAATGGTGAAAGATTGGGGAATGCAGATACTCAAAGGGACCTGGGTGTCCTTGTACATGAGTCACTGAAAGTGAATGTGCAGGTGCAGCAAGCCATTAGCAAGGCAAATGGTATGCTGGGCTTCATTACAAGAGGATTTGAGTACAGGAGTAAAGAAGTCTTACTCCAATGATATAGGTGCACAATACTGCGGATGCTGGAAATCTGAAATAACAACAGAAAATGCTGGAAATACTCAGCAGGCCAGGCAGCATCCATGGAGAGAGAAACAGAGTTAACGTTTCAGGTCTGGGACCCTTCATCAGAACTGGAAGAAGCTGGAGATGTAACAGGTATTAAGCAGGTGCAGAAACGGGGTGGGGAGGGGGGGGGGGTCGGTTAGGAGGGGAGGAAGGAGTAGAAAGAATATCCTGTACTTTTGTAAGAGGCAGGAAAGATAAAATGTTGCAAATGGGAATGGCAAAAATCATACTGCATGAAAAATGGGGGCAGGGATAATTATCTGAAATTGTTGAACTCAATGTTGAGTCCGGCAGGCTGCAAAGTGCCCAATCGAAAGATGAGGTGCTGTTCCTCGAGCTTACATTGAGCTTCATTGGAACAATGTAATAGCCCGAGGACAGAGAGATCAGAGTGGGAGTGAAGCGGTGAATTAAAGTGACAGGCGACCGGAAGCTCAGGGTCACCCTTACGGACTGAACGGAGGTGTTCCGCAAAGCGGTCGCCCAATCTGCGTTTGGTCTCCCCAATGTAGAGGAGACCGCATCGTGAGCAGCGAATACAGTATATTAAATTGCAAGAAGTACAAGTAAATCGCTGTTTCACCTGGAAGGGGTGTTTGGGGCCCTGGACAGTGGGAAAGGGGGCAAGCGCAGGAGATGCAACACATGCCCTTTTACCTCCAAAAGTACAGGATGTTCTTTCTACTCCTTCCTCCCCTCCTAACCGCACCCCCCCCCCGTCTCTCCACCTGCTTAATATCTGTTACATCTCCAGCTTCTTCCAGTTCTGATGAAGGGTCCCAGACCTGAAACGTTAACTCTGATCCTCTCTCCACGGATGCTGCCTGGCCTGCCGAGTATTTCCAGCATTTTCTGTTGTTATTTCCAATTATATAGGGCCTTGGTGAGGCCACACCTGGAGTACTGTGTACAATTTTGGTCTCTTTACCGAAGGAAGGATATACTTGCCATAGAGGGAGTGCAACAAAGGTTCACGAGATTGATTCCTGGGATGGCAGGACTGTCGTATGAGAAGAGATTGACTGAACTAGGCCTCTATTCTCTTGAATTCAGAAGAATGAGAGGGGATCTCATTGAAGCATACAAAATTATTACAGGGCTTGATAGGGTGCATGCTGTGAGAATGTTTCCCTTGGCTGGGGTGTCTAGAACCAGGGCCACAGCCTCAGGATAAAGGGAAGGCCATTCAGGACTGAGATGAGAAGAAATGTCTTCACAAGAGGCTGGTGAATCTTTGGAATTCTCTACCCCAGAGGGCTGTGGAGGCTCAGTCATTGGATATATTCAAAACAGAAGTCGATAGATTTCTGACTAGTAAGGGCATCAAGGGATACGGCAATAGGGCCGGTGAATGGAATTGAGGCAGAAGATCAGCCATGATCTCATTGAATGGCGGAGCAGGCTCGAAGGGCCGAATGGCCTACTCCTCCTCCTATTTCTTATGTTCTTATGTATTACCCGATTACCCTGTCTAAATATGGACATGAATTACATAACTATTTGATACAGACTCGGAAATATGAATGAATTTAAAGCTGGTATGGGAAATTGACTATTTTCTGCTGAGCCAAAAGATGAATTGATTTGAAGTTGCCACTTCATGCTGCCTTAATGCACACTCCTGTGAATGATTTTAGGAAAAAGGGGCGCATAATTGGAGAGTCAGGAGCGCAACAAGTGGTTAGGATCACAGGAGAGAGCCTCAAGTGGGCAAAATAATAGACTTCTGTCTTTAATAGGAAGGAGGCATCAGAAGATTTTGGGACTGATAAGAACATAAGAAATAGGAGCAGGAGTAGGCTCCGCCATTCAATAAGATCATGGCTGATTTTCCTGCACTATTCCCATATCCCTTGATTCCCTTAATATCCAAAAATCTATCGACCTCTGTCTTGAATATAATCAATGACTGAGCCTCCACAGCCCTCTGGGGTAGAGAATTCCAAAGATTCACCACCCTCTGAGTGAAGAAATTTCTCCTCATCTCAGTCCTAAATGGCCGACCCCATATTCTGAGACTGTGACCCCTGGTTCTAGACTCCCCCGCCAGGGGAAACATCCTCCCTGCATCTACCCTGTCAAGCCCTATAAGAATTTTGTATGTTTCAATGAGATCACCTCTCATTCTTCTAAACTCTAGAGAATATAGGCCTAGTCTACTCAATCTCTCCTCATAGGACAATCCCCCCATCCCAGGAATCAATCCCCCATCCCAGGAATCAGTCTGGTGAACCTTCGTTGCACTCCCTCTATGGCAAGTATAAATTTCCTTAGGTAAGGAGTCCAAAATTGTACACAATACTCCAGGTGTGGTCTCACCAGGGCCTTGTATATTTGCAGTAAGACGTCTTTACTCTTACACTCAAATCCTGCGGCCATGTTCGCGCCCGGGTGACCCTGGAGATGGAGCACGCAGTGTCTGCCGGCACGCTTGAGTATTTCCGCGACCGGTGGGCGCCGCGGGGACTGGAGTGCATCATCAACCCGGACAATCAAATTTTAATTTAATTTGTTTAAGTTTCATTTGAAGTTTGTTTAATTTACAGTCAAATTTGTTTAAAGTACCCAACAAAAAAAAAGAGTACACTCAAATCCTCTTGTAATAAAGGCCAACATACCATTTGCTTTCCTAATTGCTTGCTGTACCTGCATGTTAACTTTCAGTGATTCGTGTACAAGGACACCCAGATACCTCTGAACACCAACATTTCCCAATCTCTCACCATTTATAGATTGTGAATAGCTGAGGCCCAAGCACTGATCCTTGTGGTACCCCACTAGTTACAACCTGCCAACCCAAAAATGACCCGTTTATTCCTACTCTCTGTTTTCTGTCCGTTAACCAATCCTCAATCCATGCTGGTATATTACCCCCGAGTTGCAGTCACACCCTCCTGTCCCTGACCACTAACCGGACCTGTACCACTACCTAACCTAAGGGGTGTGACTGCCCCCTGGATAGGTAACTCTCCCCATCCCTGATGTCCCGCAACGTCTGCACCTCAGACTTCAGCTCAAAAACTCTGAGCTGAAGTTCCTCAAGATGGAGGCATTTACTGCAAATGTGGTTGTCTGGGATCACAATGCTCTCCACAAACTCCCACATGCAGCAGTTGCAGCACACCACCTGCACTGCCATCCCTATATGACCTTGTTTTATTTAATTAAATTTAATTAGATTTGTAATTAGGTAACTTAGTTTACACTGCAGTTTCTTGACTACTTACTTGATCTAGATTAAGTTATGGGTGCTGAAATTAAATATCTACCTGTAACATAAAGCACAAGTAGTGTAGGCAAAAAGTAGCAACTCCTTCCCCCTCTTCTCCGAATTCCCACTCTTTCCAAATTCCCAAATAAAACACTCTGTTTAAGTACACTCAGTTTTAATCCCGCTCTGTACAGACCGCTGAAGTTGGACAGGAGCATAAGCCAAATGTTACGTAGCATATTTATCATATATTCTATGGTGTCTTCCATATATTATATTCATTCAGACTGATCATGCACAAATACTTAATAATTCATGTGATGACAATACAACAACTTGTATTTATATAGCACCTTTAACGTAGTAAAACGTCCCAAGGCACTGCACAGGAGTATTTTAAGACAAAAGATTTGACGTAAGGATAAATTAGGGCAAATTATTTATCTAAATTACGTTAACTAAATAGATGTGTGCTTAGGTATTCCCAATGCTACCTCTGCTCTCTTCACAGTTGAGGAGAACCCAGTTGTCTGCAATGCCCAGCAGTCTGGGAGTGCTCACTACTGAAATAATTAACACTCACATTTGCACCAAACACCAGCTCAGATACAAGCACCTTACAACATTTAGAAGGTGTTATAATTATAAAACACTGCATAAAACACTGGGCACTGGTGATGAAGGGGCAGGAGAGATGGGGATTGATGAGAGGTGAACAGCTGTAGGGCAGAAGTCCTGCGATATGCCTGACCTACAGTTATCTTAAGATACAGTCATTCTGGGGCCTGCTTTCACAATCACAGCACATGCAGTGTTCAGCAGTCACCTGCCTTCAAACAGTTAATACCCGAGGCAGTGGAAGGTTTGGTATGAAAGGTTTGTGCCATGTAGCCATGACTAGCTTCAAATTGCATAATAAATTAAAATCTGGAAAAAAGAGCCGACATCAGTAAAAGTGGCCATGAAGCTGTCAGATTGTTATAAAAACCCAACCGGAAGCAGCACCAGGTGTACCTGAAAATGAGGTGCCAACCTGGTGAAGCTACAACACAGGACTATATGCATGCTAAACAACAGAAACAGCACGCTACAGACTAAGCTAAGCTATCCCACAACTATTGGATCAGGCCAAGTCTCTGAAGTCTTGCCACATCCAGTCGTGAATGGTGGTGGACAATTAAGCAACTAACGGGAGGAGGAGGCTCCATGAACATCCCCATCCTCAATGATGTCGGAGCCGAGCAAGTGAGCGCAAAATGTATGGTTGAAGCATTCACAACCATCTTCAGCTAGATGTGCAAAGTGGATGATCTTTCGTGGCTTCCTCCTGACTCAGATGCCAGTTTTCTGCTAATTCGATTCACTCCACGCAATATCAAGAAATGGCTGATTGCACTGGACACAGCAAAGGCCATGGGCCCCGACATCATCCTGGCTGTAGCGCTGAAGACCTGCGCTCTAGAATTATACGTGACTCTAACCAAGTTGTTGCAGTGCAGCTACAACACTGGCATCTACACAACAATGTGGAAAATTACCCAATTATGTCCAGTCCACAAAAAGCAGGACAAATCCAACCTAGCCAATTACTGTCATCAGCAAAGTGATGGAAGGAGTCATCAACAGTGCTATCAAATGGTACTGACTCACCAATAACCTGCTCAGTTTGGAGATTAGGGGAAATCTAAACAGCTGCTAGAATTATACCTGGCACAAAGGAAGGTGGTTGTGGTTGTTGGAGGCCAATCATGTCAGCCCCAGGATATCACTGCAGCAGTTCCTTAGGGCAGTGACCTAGGACCAGCTATCTTCAGCTGCTTCATCAGTGACCTTCCCTCCATCAGAAATGCGGCTGTTCGCTGATGATTGTACAGTGTTCAACTCCATTTGAAATTACTCAGATATTGAAGCCTGCATGCAACAAGACCTGGACCTGGACAACATGCAGGATTGGGCTGAAATGGAGTGGCAAGTAACATTCGCGCCACACAAAAGCCAGGCAATGACCAACTCCAACAAGAGAAAGCCTAGCCATTTATCCTTGACATTCAATGGCATTACCATTGCTGAATCCCCCACCATCAACATCCTGGGGGGCTGTCACCGTTGACCAAAAACTCAACTAGATCAGCCACACAAATGCCATAGCTACTGGAGCAGGTCAGAGGCTTGGCATTCTGCAGTGAGTGGTTCAGCTCCTGACTCACCAAAACCTCTTCACCACCTACAAGGCACAAGTCAGAGTGTGATGGAATACTCTCCACTTGTTGATGGATGCAGCTGCAACAACACTCAAGAAGCTTGATACCTTCCAGAACAAATCAGTCCACTTGATCGGCACCCCATACACAAGCCTAAACATCCACTCCCTCCACCACCGACGTACCATGTCTGCAGTGTGTACTGTCTACAGGATGTACTGCAACAAGTCCCCAAGGCTTCCTCGGCAGCACCTTCTAAACCTGTGGCCTCCACCAACTAGAAGGACAAGGGAAACAGGTGCATATTGGAAGACATTGGTTGAAGGGTAGAAAACAACAAGCTCTCGTTAAAGGAGTTATTCGGGGTGGGGAGAGGTACTGAGTAGGGCGTTCCAAGGCTCAGTGTTGGGAGCACTACTGTTTCCAATTTACATTCTTTGGAGTGTTAGGATAATCATAGAAACATAGGGCTAAAAATTCAACAATGCTAAAACCTGCCAGTGCCACTGCGGGCCGGTGTTAATGGCCACTGAAAATAGTGGCGCTGGCAAGACTGAAAAATTGGTGCTGGTGGCTAATTAACATTAGCCCAGCACTAAATTTCAGTGGGTTGAGAACGGATCTAGCCCAGGTAAATTGGAATCAAAGATTGGCAGGCAAAACTGTAATCGAACAATGGGCTGCCTTTAAAGAGATGGTTTGGATACAATCAAGGTACATTCCCATGAGGGGGAAAGGGAGGGCGACCAAAGCCAGAGCTCGCTGGCTGATGAAAGAGATAGAAAATAAGATGAAACAGAAAAAGGGGGCGTATGACGGATGTCAGGCTGAGAATACAAGTGAGAACCAGGCTGAATATAGAAAGTTCAGAGGGGCAGGCAGATGATTCCATCACAGATATCCCAGCCAGAAAGGGGCTGTCTGGGTTGCATCCTTCCTTCTGTGTCTTCCTCTTCTGCGTCTTCCTCTTCTGCGTCTTCCTCTTCTGCGTCTTCCTCTTCCTGCGTCTTCCTCTTCCTGCGTCTTCCTCTTCCTGCGTCTTCCTTTTCCTGCAAACGGATGCTGGAAATCTGAAATAAAAGCAGAAAATGCTGTAAATACTCAGCAGGTTAGGCAGCATCGCGACCTGAGACGTGAACTCTGTTTCTCTCTCCATGGACGCTGCCTGACCTGCGGTGTATTTACAGCATTTTCTGTCTTCTCAGAGGCCGTTCTTTACCATCCAAGGCCTTGCAAGCATCCAGCAGCATACCTGCACACTAAACACTTTTAACATGTATTGCACCACTACTTCAAAAAAAATCAAAAAAATCCAGTCCAAAAGCTTAAATGCAAACTTACCTGAAAGATGTGTGTCCCTTTAAGAAGTGCTGACAGTGTCCCTGTCAGTCTGCTGAACGCTCACTTTTCAGAGAAAGCTTAGGACCCAACAGTAAACTCAGTGCTAAGGTTGAAGTTCGCAGACATGGCGTCAAGTCGGCTGACATCATGCTCTCTTCATTTACAGTTCCAGGCCCAGCACTGCTATCAGCAGCACTAAGGCTCTCACCAAAATGGCAGCTGTCAAGTCCCAGGCCAGAGAAGGGTGCTAGTGTGGCAGCTGTCATTTTATGCCAGGATACTGGCGTAAACAGGTGTCAGTAAGTGGCCCAATTTCTCAGCCATAGAATCTTAAGGCACAGAAGGAGGCCATTCAGCCCATCGGTCCTTTGCTGGCTCTTGAAAGAGCTGTCCAATTTAGTCCCACACCCCAGTTGTTTTCCAATAACCCTGCAAATTAGTCCTCTTCAAGTACATGTCCAATTACCTTTTGAATGTTACTATGGAATCTGATTCCACCATGCTTTCAGGTAGTGCATTCCAAGTCTTAACAACCCTCTGTGTGAAGAAATTTCTCCTTATTTCCCCTCTAGTTCTTCTGGCAATTATTTTATATCTATGACCTCTGGTTACTGTTAAGTCTGTGAATTATTTAGTTAATTAAGACACAGACTAATGAGTAACAATAAAAACAGGTCTTTACTGGTTGGAGGTAGGGACTATACTGAATACAAGATTACTGCACAGTGCTTATATACCGGTGTGTTCACCCCCGGTATTACGTCTACAGCAGCCTGAGAAAGTAGTACATCTCTTAAGGTGGAACAGGCTTAAGCTCTCTTAAGGTGGAACAGGTTACGTACACAACAGTTACCAACCCACTTGTTAGAGGAAATCATTTCTCCCCACTTTCTCTATCAAAACCCTTCATAATTTTGAATACCTCTATTAGTCTCCCCTTAACCTTCTCTGCTCTAAGGAGAACAATCCCAGCTTCTCCAATCTCTCCAATACTTTTAATCCTTATACTTTTAAGTCAATGCAGGCTCATGGGCTCAAGAGATAGACAGATGTCTGATCACTACTCATTATTTAACAAATCAATATAAACCCAACATACGCAGTACCCATGAGATTGGCACCATTTAAACTCACGTACAAAGAACTCAACAGTGATCCGCAAACTAATACATCTGACCACTGATGGTAGCTCTACACAAGACTGAGGAAGGATGTTCTTGCCATGGAGAGTGCAGCGAAGATTCACCAGACTGATACCTGGGATGGCAGGAATGACGTATAAGGAGAGATTGGATCGATTGGGCTTATATTCGCTAGAGCTTAGAAGAATGAGAGGGGATCTCATTGAAACTTATAAAAGTCTAACAGGACTAGACAGACTAGATGCAGGAAGGATGTTCCCGATGGCGGGCGAGTCCAGAACCAGGGGTCATAGTCTAAGGATAAGGGGTAAGCCATTTAGGACTGAGATGAGGAGGAATTTCTTCACCCAGAGAGTGGTGAACCTGTGGCATTCTCTGCCACACAAGGCAGTTGAGGCCAATTCATTAAATATATTCAAGAAGGATTTAGATATATTTCTTAAGGCTAAAGGGATCAAGGGATATGGGGCGAAAGCAGAGGCAGGGTACTGAATTTGGATGATCAGCCATGATCTCATTAAATGGCGGAGCAGGCTCGAGGGGCCGAATGGCCTACTCCTGCTCCTATCTTTTATGTTTCTATAGTTACCCGGTGTATTCCACCTTTATACTGTTCAACACATAAGGTTAATACGTAAGCACACCTGTAGTACGCAAGGTTAAAACATCATCGCCATCCCTATGTAGGATTAGTACATAAACACCGAGAGCACTCCCCACCCCCACCCCCTTTCACACACACTGTGATTCTATCTGTTTATTGTTCCAGACATTTTACATGCTTGGTCGGTCAAGCTGGCCTTGTGATTCTGCACATTCTTATCTCTTAGGACATTTCTCATGCTTGAATCTACATTCATCCCTGACTCCTTACCACCTTTTCACAGGCCATTTGGCATTGGTCCACCACTTAACATTCCTTTCCCACAGCATTCTCGGTTTCACCATTGTGCTATCTTGAGTTAGGATTTGAGATTATAATCATTACATTAATATTTTACCCTACTAATATCTTGTCCTGCTTGCTATTACGAACATGGATTTTTTTTAAACTTGTTTTTGGGAATGTGGGTGACACTGCGAGGCTGCATTTATTGCTCATTCCTATTATGTCCGTGTATAATTGAGACACGGACTGCAGGAGTTGGTTATAACAGGTCTTTACTGAATGGAGACAACCTGGAACTACTATGCAAATGTTACTACACAGGCTTATATACAGGGGTGGTCACTACTGGGACTGCAGTATACAGGGGCTGCAGAATATAGTTCCTTCTGCAAAGTACATACACTACAATTCCTCCCCTTTTAGCTAAACAGTACATAACATTCGATTAACAATGAAATAACATATTTACAATTACAGTTGCTAGATACATTAGTTGAAGTTAAGCAATTATAAGTTCAGTCTTTGAGGAGGCTTCCTGATTCTGTCTGGATAACGCCTCTTTGGGGTATCAGGTTCTTCTGGCAAAGTTGAGTCAAGATCAATGTCGTTGTTTGGTTTGTCTGCTTCCAATATCACCGATTCTGAGGTAGATGCAATTGGTACTTCGGTTTCATCGCCAGGTGTATCAGATCGTGCTGTGGAGTTCACGTTTCCCAGTGACTCTAGAATCTGGTCAGCATGGCATCTTACAATGCTCTCTCCAACGTCCACGGTATACATTAGAGGTCCTTGCCGTGTACAGATCGTTCCTGGCTGCCATTTCTCTGTGCGGTAGTCCCGGGCCAAAACTGGTTGACCTATCTTAAAACTCCTGGTTGGCCTTTCATTCATATTCTGAAACTGCCTGTTCTCCATATCTCTTCTGATGTTTGGCTTAACCAAATCCAAGCGACATCGTAGTCTTCGATTGAAGAACATCATGGCTGGAGTTTGGTTGGTAACCGCATGTGTCGCATTCCAGTAGGCAAACAAGAAGTTATCCACCTTGTGTTGTAGGGGTATATCTTCATTACACATTGCCTTGATAGCCTTCTTGAATGTTTGAACGAACCTCTCGGCCAATCCATTAGTGGCTGGATGATATGGGGGCGGATGTGTAATGCTTAACACCATTGTTCTTTAAGAACCTCCGGAACTCTTCAGACACAAACTGTGGTCCATTGTCGGAGCAAATCTGTTCAGGCAGCCCATTCCTGGCGAATATGGTTCGTAAGACTGTGATAGTTTTTTCTGTGGTGGTTGAGAACATTTTTATTACCTCTGGCCACTTTGAATGTGCATCCACCGCAATTAAAAACATCGAGTCCATAAATGGACCAGCAAAATCAATGTGCACCCTTTGCCATGGAGATGAGGGCCACTCCCATGGATGTAGAGGGGCTTGTGGTGGGGCGTTTTGGACCTTCTGGCATCCTGTACAGCTCTTGGTCATCTCTTCGATTTCTCTATCGATTCCCGGCCACCACACAAACGCTCTGGCTAAGTTCTTCATTTTTACCCCTCCCAGATGACCCTCATGAAGCTCATTGAGCATTCTATCCTTCAATTTGGGTGGAATTACTACTCTGGATCCACACATCAAGGTTCCTCTGCACACTAACAGCTGTTCTCTTCTCGGTGAGAATGCTGGCAGCAGTGGTTCGCCATGTGCTGGCCATCCCTTCACCGTTAAATCATAGACCCAGGAGAGTGTCGGGTCATTTCGTGTTTCCTTTTCTGTGTTTGCATTCGTCACAGGGAGACATTCGACTATGGTCGAGTGGAATATCTCCACTGGATCCACTGCAAGTTCTTCTTCCACCGTCGGCAACGGTAGGCGCAACAATCCATCAGCATTCCCATGCTGCTTAGTTCCTTTGTACTCGATGTCATATTGGTGTGCCCCTAGGAAAAGGGACCACCTCTGTAGCCATTGTGCTGTCATTATCGGTACGCCCTTCTGAGGGTTGAAAATGGAGACAAGAGGTTGATGATCAGTAAGTAGAGTAAATTTCTGACCGTGCAGGTAGTGATTGAACTTCTTCACCCCCCACACCAGGCTGAGGGCCTCTCTGTCAATCTGGGCGTAGTTGCGCTCGGCTGCAGTTAACGAGCGTGACGCAAAGGCTATCGGCCTCTCTGAACCATCAAGGAATTTATGTGACAGTACCGCCCCAATGCCATAGGGAGACGCATCACACGCCAGTCTTATCGGTAGTGATGGGTTGTAGTGAGCCAATACTTCTCTTGAAGTGATTAGGTCCTTACTCTTCTGAAAGGCCCGCTTACATTCATCGCTCCATTTCCATGCTACTCCCGTTTGTAGTAGGGCGTTCAGTGGGTGCAGAATTGTGGACAAATTCGGCTAAAACTTATGGTAGTAATTCACCAATCCGAGGAATGACCTCAGTTGCGACACATTTTCAGGCGCTGGAGCCTTAACTACTGCTTCAATTTTGTCAGGGGACTTATGTAACCCCTCTTCATCAATCACGTGGCCACAATACGATACCTGTTTCTTAAAAAACTCGCACTTGGGGCGATTGGCCCGTAGCCCATGTTCACGTAGTCTAGTGAGCACCTGCTCTAGGTTGGCAAGGTGTTCACTGTCGTCTTCACCTGTCACTAAGATGTCGTCCAAGTAACACTGAGTCCCCGGAATCCCTTGCAGGACTTGTTCCATCGCTCTTTGCCATATCGCCGGAGCTGATGCTACTCCGAATACCAGTCGATTATACTGGTAAAGACCTTTGTGAGTGTTTATCGTGAAATACTTCCTAGAGGATTCTTCAACCTCCATCTGCAAATATGCTTGTGCTAGATCAATTTTTGTAAAACACTTCCCTCCAGATAGTGAGGCGAAGATATCTTCTATCCTTGGAAGAGGATATTGTACTGTGTGAAGGACTGGGTTCACCGTCACCTTGAAGTACCCACAGATGCGAACCTTCCTTGGCTCCTCAGACTTATTGTTTAACGTTTTCTTCATGACAGGAACGATGGGTGTCACCCACTCGCTCCAGTCTACCTTAGATAACACGCCTGCATTCTCCAGATCTGCCTCGACGGCTGGGCGAATTGCATATGGTACCGGTCTTGCTTTGAAAAACTTGGGAATTGCATTCTCTTCTATTTCTATTGAGGCGGTTACGCCTTTAAGAGTTCCCAGTTCTTGTTGAAATACCTCTTTGGCGTTAGCTAAGATTGTTGACAATCGTCCAGGAGTGACGTCGTCATCCTTTTTACCAGCCACCGTCAGTGCCTGAATGGAGTGTCAGTCTAAACTTATCTTTCTGATCCATTCACGTCCCAATAACGGTGGTCCACCATCTTGCAGTATGTACAGATACAATTTCCGTATTTCCTTGCCGTTGTATTCGACAGGCACCCTTCTTTTTCCTCTGGGGTATATTTTTTGCCCCGTATACGTCTTCAAGACAATGGATGTCTCTTTCAAGGGTATGTGTGAGCATAGCCGCTCATAGTCTCGTCGATTCATGACGGTTAGAGCTGATCCTGTATCCAATTCCATTTTGACTTGGGACCCTGCTATCGTGAGGGTGACCCAAATGGTTCGGTGATCCTCTTTTGCGATTACGTTGTGAAGTTTGAGACAGCTTAGTCTCTTGTTCCCGGATTCACTATTGCTCATCTGGTTTTCGGAACTACTGTCCGTCATCTTTTGTACTTTCCTGTACGGTTCCTTAGTAGCCTTTTTGTTGTCGTTGGTCTTCTTCTCAGACCTGCAAACTCGTGCAATGTGTCCCATCTTTCCGCATTGCCTGCATATTTTGTCCTTGGACCAGCAGTCCTTCTGGTCATGGGTTGTTCTGCCGCAGCGATAACATTTTGCAAATCCCCGTGTCATTTCGTGGGTGCCGTATTCCTGTGGCTCTTGCTTTATTTCCGCAGCTCCCCTTGCTGCTGCTTCGTACGATACTGCCACGCTGAAAGCCTTATCTAGCGTCAGCCCTTTCTCTGAGAGTAACCTCTTCTGGGTTCCTTCACTCAGGAGTCCACAGACAAATTTGTCCCGTAAGGTATCTGCCAGTCCTGCTCCGAACTGGCAGTGCTTTGATAGCTTGCGTAGTTCCGTAAGGTAATCAGCATTGCTCTCATCTTTATGCTGATTTCTCCTGTGGAATTTAAATCTTTCTGCTATCAGCAGCGGTGTAGGATTTAGGTGTTCCTGTAGGATAGCAACAATTTCGTTAAAACTCTTCGCCTTCGGTTTGGCTGGAGTAATCAGGTCCCGCAATAGGCCGTACGTTCTTGCGCCCATTATGTTTAGCAGTACCGTTGCCTTTTTCTCATCGGCTACTTCGTTTGCCTTGCAGTATACCTCGACTCTTTCCACATACGTGGTCCAGTCTTCTATTGCATTATCGAAGGCAGTGATATAGCCAGTCTTCGGCATCTTGGAAATCTAAGATGGCGCCTCCCGCGCTTTGCCTTCTTCCCCGATTTAACAAAATGGCGCCTCCCGCGCTTTGCCTTCTTCCCCGTTGGATTAAGATGGCGCCGCCCGCGCTTTCTGTCTTCTCCGCTGTTGCTAGCACTGTTGCTGGCGTTTTATGCCTTGATGGCGATGCCCTATGGTCTTTGCGCACTTCCCCCCGCGCTGCTGCTAACGCCGCTCTCCGCGGTTCCCGTGGCAAATTTCAGCTCCTCGCGGCTTTCTGCGCGTTTAATTTTTATTATTTCCCCATCGTCGGAACAACCCTGCGGGACACTTGCCTCCCTCTTCTCGGGTCTGTACGCTGCCCGGCTTCGTAGCACCGGCCGTGCCCTGTGTGCTCCACCCTCTCTCTCTCTCCTCTTCCCGACAACGCTGCTCGGCCCCGTTGCAAAGCCACCCGCTCGAGCTCTAGACCGCCGCAGCCCAGGAAGGATCAGTGTACTACCTGCCACCAGCCCGATTAGCTGAAGCACCATCGACAGGATAAGCAAGCCCCGCTCTCGACAGCCTCTCCTGCAAATCTTCAATTCCGCTGACTCAGAGGCGGATGCCCACGGTCGACGCCCGTTTCTTCTGTTTCTTTCTTCCTTCTGGCCTCGACCTCTGATAACTTCGCTTCAGGGATGGATCCCCATGAGGTGGTGCAGACTGTAGGTAAGTTCGTATCTGCTCGTCGCCAGTATTATGTCCACGTATAATTGAGACACGGACTGCAGGAGTTGGTTATAACAGGTCTTTACTGAATGGAGACAACCTGGAACTACTATGCAAATGTTGCTGCACAGGCTTATATACAGGGGTGGTCACTACTGGTACTGCAGTATACAGGGGCTGCAGAATATAGTTCCTTCTGCAAAGTACATACACTACAATTCCAAGTTGCATTGAAAAGGTGACGGTGGGTCTTCTCCTGGAACCATGCACCCCTTGTAGTGATGGTGCTCCTATCATAGTGCTGGTTAGGAAATTCCAGGATATTGACCTAATGATGAAGAGGGAATGGTGATAAGTGTCCAAGTCATGATGGCGTGTGATTTGAGAGGAACTTGGAGGTGATTGTGTTCCAATGATGCTGCTGCTTTCTCAGTGGTTGAAGTCACAGGGCTGGGTGGTGCTGTTGAAGTAAGCTTGGTGAGTTGCTGCGATGCATCCTGTAGATTGTAAGCACTGCAGCCAAAGCGTGCCAGTGGTGCGTGGGAAGATATTGAGTTCAGTTAAGCTTCTGGTCAATGGGGACCCCAGGATATTGATGGTGGAGGACTCAGCGACGATGGTGCTGTTAAAGGCTGGGGCAGGTTGGGCCTTTTCTTGTTGAAAATGGTCATTACCTGGCACCAATATTACCTGCCACTTGTTAGCCCAAGCCTGGACGTTATAGACAGGTATGGGCTGCTCAATTATTGGAGGATCTGTGAATGAAGATGAGCACTGAGGAATCATCAGTGAATGGCCCCACTCTTACCTTTATAATAGAAGGAAGGTCATTGATGAAGCAGCTAGAGATGGTCGGGCCAGTGTCACTGCCCTGAGGAACTCCTGCAGCGATGTCTTGGGGCTGCAATAATTGACCTGTGACAACCAGAACCATCTTCCTGTGCATCAAATATGACTCTAGCTGCTGGAGGGTTTTCCCATTTTGGTCATATTGGACCTTGAGTACTGTGTTCATTTCTGGTCACTGAGACACAAGGAAGACATTCATGTGCTGGAGGCAATGCAGAGAAGAGCCACAAGGTTGCTTCCTAATGTTAAAGGTCTGGTATGGACAAAAGATTGCAGAAGTCTGGGCTTTTTAGCCTAGAAAGAAAACATCTGAGAGGAAATCTTAGAGGTTTTTAAGGTAGTAAATGGTATGCAAACGGTAAATCTGGAAAATCACATTAAATTGTGAAAGTAGGACAAGGAGACACATATTTAAACTAATAAAAGGTAAATTCGTTTCTCACACAAAGATTGTTTGAATCCTGGAATGGACTTCTGAATAGAGCAGTGGAGTCAAAAACCCTGAAATCATTTAAGAAACAATTAGATGCTTCATGGGGGGACTTTAGGATCTTTCAGGATGGATGAACTGTTGAAGGCAATATTATTTTGCTTCTGCTGCTCCTAGCTCTCTTACAGAGGCATAGTAAAAACAAAGAGATAAGAGAAAGGAACCCAAATGGCTTACATACAGCTTAACTTATGTTACTGTTGTTTACTTTACTGCAGACTTGAACTCGACTGCACCAATAATAATTTTAAACTATACTGATTTGAAGATAGCAGCCTAACTAGTTTACAAGGGATGGAAGTTTGTGCTCAGTGGGAGAGACCAGAACATCTGTTCCCAGAGATTGTGGTATTTGGGGCATATAAATAACAGATGCACTTTATCATCTGAGTTATACAAAGTGTGGGTTTTCTTTTCTGCTGGAAAGTTAACTATTTCTGTCTGAAATGAATGGCTCAATTATATGGTTTGTTGCAAATTAGAGCTTCAAGGAGCTGTATTCCTTAAATAAAAATAATATGCATCATAACATTTACTCAGTAAGAACATACATTTATTCAAATGAGTAAGACCCAACCTTGAATTATGTGAAGTGCTGAGCAGGATAGGACCTTGGCAGATTTGCATTTTTGATTTCAGTTCTGTAGGTATGACCAGTGATAAGATCATCAGTCTAGATCATGCTGAGCTGTGAACTTACTGTGCAGCTGAAGCCTGAAGTTAAATCTTTCATCATGGAACAATCTTAGAATTTATAAATGCAAAATTGAGTCTGTTTTCATCCAGTCCAAAGAAATGTCTTCATTGTTTACATTTCCATCTTTCAAAAAGTATGCTATTGCCAGAGTTTTATACTAAGAGGCCTTTTTATTAACAATTTACAACTAGAAATCTGAGTTTATGCTTCCGGACTGCCTTTCTTTTAACCTTTCTTGTTTTTGCTCAGTTTTTCAATCTGTAAATTCTGACCTTTAGGGCCATTACTTGAAATGATTTGGTTGCAAACTGAAACCAGTGAATAACATCAAGGAGTAAATAGGAAATAAACAGGAACATTAACTCTTAAAATAGGTGCAGGTTTATGTCTTATGTGTGGCCCACTCCTTCTTCAAATCTTAAATAAAAATATTGAAGAATCTTCAAGCATCGGTAGGGTTTATTTAACTTAAAATTTATTTAAGTTTTTTGAAGTATATATTTAAAAGACTAATTGTTTCAACTGTTTATGAGAAACTACATTCATTTTCATTTTATTGTCTTTAGCATATCCTTTTGTTTTTCAAATATTCCTTTTGGAAGTAGAGTCATCAGCCATTTGAATTCTTAATGTTGACAAAAATCTGCAATATTCCAACCTGTCACTGAAGCATTCCGTGCAGGTATAAATATTTCTATTTAGTTTTGATGCGGCCGATGGACTGCCTTAAGTTAATAGCCTGTAACTGCTTTGGAACTTGTTAATTGTGCAATTAAGAATTCAGTACCAACTGAATCTTCACCTAAATTATGAATGGCTTACAAAGCCCTGAAATGGGGCAACTTATCAGACAGATCAACAACTTCATCACAGGATTGAATGCTACAATACCTTATAGTCCGTAATTTGCGGTCAGCGGCGAAGCAAAGACGTTAGGCTTTTCCGACGCGTAATTGAAATCAACGCAAGTTAATGGGGATTCCCAGCGAAGAGCTGCTGTGACATCAACAAGCTGTCTAAGTTGCCAATTAAAAAGCAGAATTCTCACAGACAGCAAACCAGGAAATGGGTAAGCGCCTTTGATTCTAACTTTTAAAAAATGTCAGAGAGAACAAAACAAAGATTGGGGCTCTCAGATGGGGAAAAGGCAAACCTGAGATAAAGACGAACAAACTTTTAAAAAGAACAATGTGGGACCACATCACCGAGGCCGTCAATGCCAGCAGTGTTGCCCCCATCACCTAGCTCCAGTGCCCAAAGAAGCTACATGACCTCAGGCCAGTGGTCCAGGTCAGTGAATGCATCTTCAAAAGCCGTCTCCTGCCAAATGAATCACCAGCCTCACACACTTCTCAATGCATGACTCCCCCTGCTTCCACCACCAATCGCTCACGTACCAACAATCTGTACCAATCATGAGGCACATCTCCCATTCTTAGCTTCACCTCACCCCCTTGGAAGAACATAAGAAGTAAGAGCAGGGGTAGGCTATACGGCCCCTCGGGCCTGCTCCGCCATTCAATAGGATCATGGCTGATCCGAATCTAGACTCACGTCCACTTCCCTGCCCTCTCCCCGTAACCCCTAATTCCCTTATCTGCTAGGAAACTGTCTATCTCCGTTTTAAATGTATTTAATGTTGCAGCTTCCACAGCTCTCTGGGGTAGCAAATTCCATAGATTTACTACCCTCTGAGTGAAGAAGTTTCTCCTCATCTCAGTTTTGAAAGGGCAGCCCCTTATTCTTAGATTATGTCCCCTAGTTCTAGTCTCACCCATCAGTGGAAACATCCTTACCGCATCCACCCGATCAAGCCCCCTCACAATCTTATATGTTTCGATAAGATCGCCTCTCATTCTTCTGAACTCCAATGAGTAGAGGCCCAACCTACTCAACCTTTCCTCATACGTCAACCCCCTCATCTCCGGAATCAACCGAGTGAACCTTCTCTGAACCGCCTCGAGAGCAAGTATATCTTTTCTTAAATATGGAAACCAAAACTGCATGCCGTATTCCAGGTGTGGCCTCACCAATACCCTGTATAACTGCAGCAAGACTTCCCTGTTTTTATACTCCATCCCCCTTGCAATAAAAGTCAAGATTCCATTGGCCTTCCTGATCACCTGCTGCACCTGCATACTAACTTTTTGTGTTCCATGCACCAGGACCCCCAGATCCCTTTGTACTGTAGCACTTTGCAGTTTCTCTCTATTTAGATAATAACTTGCTCTTTGATTTTGAAGAGACAGTGCTGGCCATTCTTGGCAGGAGCATGGCTGAACCCTTGGCCAGCAGCGGGGCTGAAAGGATACAAGATGTTGGTATCCTCATATGTTAACTACCCTCTCGCATGCACTGCTTGCTTTCCCACCCTCCCCTCACCACAATTCCACCCTTGTGCCTTCCTGATTTCACACACCCAAGAAATGCAGCCTGCCCAGCCAGTGGTTGGCCAAGAAGAGGGAGGAGAGTGAGGAAGAAGAAGAAACACTTGATTTGACACTCCCAGCCACCAGCTCCTCATGGATGACCAGCAAGGTCATTTGCAGTGTCCCCCACTGAAAGTCAGCAGCCTTCCACCAGCCATGCTGCAGCCGCTGGAGTAGCACTGCGTGACATCAGTAGGATAGGCAAAGGCACACACAAGACAGCCACTAAGGGAATGCATAAGGATGATGAGTTGATTCCATGATCTTATTGAATGGCGGAGCAGGCTCGAGGGGCCGATTGGCCTACTCCTGCTCCTATTTCTTATGTTCTTATGTTCTTATGATTTCTTAATGTCATATTAGATGGATAGATGTATAGAGTTGGATTGGAATATTTACTTTGTGGTGGCTTTTATTTCAGCATTGTGGCCAAGAGGACGCTGTGATGGTTAGTAACAGAGGGAAGGTAAGGTGTAGGACAAATGCGAAAGGGGAATTGAGATTGTGGTGAATTGGGATTGGTAGCACAGGCGGATGATTCCATCCCGGATATCCCAGCCTGGGAAGGATTTAAACTCGTTTGTCAGAGGGCTGAGAACCTAAGTGTGGGCCCAGAACGGAGAGAAACAAAGCTGGAAGTACAAGTTAGAAAAGTAGTCAGCAAAACTAGTAGGGAGCAGAAACAAAGGCCAACAGTAAAGAGGGTCAAGTGCAGAAAAATATTAAACAGGCAAAGTTGAAGGCACTTTATCTAAATGCACGTAGCATTCACAACAAGGTGGATGAATTAATGACACTAATAGAAGTAAATGGGTATGATGTAATTGCCATTAGAGACATGGTTGCAGGGTAACCAAAGCTGGGAACTGAATGTTCCAGGGTACTCAACATTTAGGAAGGACAGACAAAAAGGAAAAGGAGGTGGCGTAGTACTGTTAATAAGGGATGAGATCGGTACGGTAGAGATAAAAGATCTTGGCTCGGCAGATCGTGATGTAGAACTGGAATCAGTTTGGGTGGAGCTAAGAAACAGCAAAGGGCGGAAAACATTGGTGGGAGTTGTGTATAGGCCACCAAACAGTAGTGGTAATGTAGGGCACAGTATCAATCAAGAAATTAGAAGTGCATGTAACAAGGGCAATACGATAATCATGGGGGACTTTAATCTGCATATTGACTGGGCAAATCAAATTACCACTAATGGTGTGGAGGACGAATTATTGGAATGCATGCGAGATGGTTTCCTGGATCAGTGTGTGGAGGAACCAACCAGGGAACAGGCGATTCTGGATCTGGTACTGTGTAATGAGAAAGGGCTAATCAATAATCTTGTGGTAAAGGGGCCTTTAGGGACAAGTGACCATAATATGATTGAATTTTATATTAAGTTTGAGAGTGATGTAGTTCAATCTGAAACTAAGGTCTTCAATCTAAACAGAGGAAACTACAAGGATATGAGGGACAAGTTGGCCATGGTAGATTGGGAGACTACACTAAAAGGTATGAAGGTGGACATACAATGGCTAACATTCAAGGAAATAATGCATAATTTGCAACAAACATATATTCCTCTAGGGCATAAAAACCCAAAAGAAAAAGTGATCCAACCATGGCTAACAAAAGAAATTAAAGCTAGTATTAAGTCAAAGGAGGAAGCTTATAAAGTTGCCAGAAAAAGCGGTCAGCCTGAGGATTGGGATCTTTTTAGAAATCAGCAAAGGGGGACCAAGAAATTGATAAAGAAAGGGAAAATGGAATATGAGCACAAACTAGCAAAAAATATAAAAATGGATTGTAAAAGCTTCTATAGGTATGTGAAAAGGAAAAGACTGGCAAAGGTAAATGTAGGTCCTTTACAGTCAGCGACAGGAGAACTTATAATGGGGAATGAGGAAATGGCAGAGAAATTAAATAAATACTTTGTTTCTGTCTTCACGGAGGAAGAAACAAAAAACCTCCCAGAAAACCAAGGGTGTGGCGAAAATGAGGAACTTAAAGAAATTACTATTAGTAAAAAAACAGTACTAGCAAAATTAATGGGACTAAATGTCGATAAATCTCAAGGACCGGATGACCTACATCCTAGGGTTTTGAAAGAGGTGGCCATTGGGATAGTGGACGCATTGGTTGTCATCTTACAAAATTCTATAGATTCTGGAACGGTTCCTGCAGATTGGAGGATAGCAAATGTAACCCCACTATTTAAGAAAGGAGGGAGAGAGAAAACGGGGAACTACAGACCTGTTAGTCTCACATCAGTAGTTGGGAAAATGCTGGAATCTATTATAAAGGATGCAATAACTGTGCACAGAAACTAATAGTAAGATTGGGCAGAGTCAACATGGATTTATGAAAGGGAAATCCTGTTTAACAAACCTATTGGAGTTTTTTGAGGATGTAACTAGTGGAGTAGACAAAGGGGAACCGGTAGATGTGGTGTATTTGGATTTTCAGAAGGCCTTCGATAAGGCCCCACACAAGAGGTTGATGAACAAAATTAGGGCACATGGAATTGGGGGTAATATGCTAGCATGGATTGAGAATTGGTTAACAGGCTGAAAACAAAGAGCAGGGATAAACGAGTCTTTTTCAGGATGGCAGGCTGTGACTAGTGGGGTACCGCAAGAATCGGTGCTTGGGCCGCAGCTATTCACAAACTATATCAATGATTTGGATGAGGGAACTAAATGTCACATTTCCAAATTTGCTGATGACACAAAGCTAGGTGGCAGTGTCAGTTGTGAAGAGGCTTCAAGGGGATCTCGACAGACTCAGTGAGTGGGCGAGAACATGGCAGATGGAATATAATGTGGATAACTGTGAAGTTATCCACTTTGGTAGGAAAAACAGAAAGGCAGAGTATTTCCTAAATGGTGAAAGATTGAGCAATGCAGCTGCTTAAAGGGACCTGGGCGTCCTTGTACATGAGTCACTGAAAGTGAATGTGCAGGTGCAGCAAGCCATTAGCAAGGCAAATGGTATGCTGGCCTTCATTACAAGAGGATTTGAGTACAGACGTCTTACTCCAATTATATAGGGGCTTAGTGAGACCACACCTGGAGTACTGTGTACAATTTTGGTCTCCTTACCTAAGGAAGGATATACTTGCCATAGAGGAAGTGCAATGAAGGTTCACGAGCATGATTCCTAGGATGGCAGGACTGTCGTATGAGAAGAGATTAAGTAAACTGGGACTGTATTCTCTTGAATTCAGAAGAATGAGAGAGGATCTCATTGAAGCATATAAAATTATTACAGGGCTTGATAGGGTGGATGCTGGGAGAATGTTACCTTGGCTGGGGAGTCTAGAACCAGGGGCCACAGCCTGAAGATAAAGGGTAGGCCATTCAGGACTGAGATGAGAAGAAATTTCTTCACAAGAGGCTGGTGAATCTTTGGAATTCTCTACCCCAGAGGGCTGTGGAGGCTCAGTCATTGGGTATGTTCAAAACAGAAGTCGATAGATTTCTGACTATTAAGGGCATCAAGGGATATGGCGATACAGCCGGTGAATGGAGTTGAGGCAGAAGATCAGCCATGGTCTCATTGAATGGCGGAGCAGGCTCGAAGGGCCGAATGGCTGACTCCTGCTCCTATTTCTTATGTTCTTATAAAGGGGATGTCTGGGTTGCCTCCTTCTTCCTCTTCTGCTTCCTCCTCTTCCCTCTGCGAGCAGATGCTGTAAATCTGAAATAAAAGCATAAAATGCTGGTAACACTCAGCAGGTCAGGCAACATCTCAACCTGAGATGTGAACTCTGTTTCTCTCTCCACTGATGTTGCCTGACCTGCTAAGTATTTCCAGCATTTTCTGTCTTCTCAGAGGCCTTCCTTTAACATCCGAGGATTTGCAAGCATCCGGTAGCACTCCCTGCACACTCAAAAAACGTTTAACATGTATTACACCAAGCCACTACTTCGATAACATAAAAGTCTAAAAGCTTAAATGCAAACTTACCTGAAAGATGTGCATGTCCCTTTAAGAGGTGCTGACAGCGTCTCTATCAGTCTGCTGAACGCTGGGTTTTCGTGGCGAGCTTAGGACCCAGTGCTGAACTCAGCGCTAAGGTCCAAGTTCACTGAAATGACGTTAAATTGGCGTGTAACGTCACACTCGCTTCATTTACATTTCCAAGGCCAGCGCTGCTATTGGCAGCACTAAGGCCCTCACCACAGCGCAGCCTGTGGCAGAGCAGTGAATGACAGACCGCAACTTCAGGATTTCTGCATTAGGCTGCACGTGCGCTAAATCCTGAAGTTGCGGTCAGTTTCAAAGGCGAATTGACAACGAACGCTGCCAGGTCGTTGTCATCAGGACCGCAAATTCTCGGCAATTACGTTTACTTTTACTAGAAAACTGTGGCTTTTAATAATTATTCATTTTGACAATAATTGATGCAAAAATAAGTACATGTATATGAATCCCTCCTTCTTTCCATCTGGTATACCTGAGGGGTCACCATTGACCAGAAGCTTTACTGGAACAACTCATCCAACACAATGGGGAGAATGTCCTACTTCTTTCAAAGTTTCTCATGCATTTAATGTTTTTCTTCAAAATGTTAACAAGTTTTATACTTTGGTTGGCATTTTATAGCTCTCTATGCTTTTTTATTCTTCAGTTTCTCTTTTCTCTGTGGTAAATATTTTCCCATTACTTTTCTCTTATTAATATTCAGACTTTTCTTTACTGTGACTTTTTTTTCTCGTTTGATTCTTCAATTGTCTATTAATTAAGTTTCATCTGTCAGGTTTCCATCATTTGCAGTGTTTTCTTTTCATTTATCTGTCTTCTAATTATTTCGAATGATTGTATGAATCAGTTAATTTATTTTGTTTTGTAGAACTTAGTTCTCCCCATAGCCACCTCCACCGATGTACGACTTCAAATGCAGAGCTCCTGAGACTGAAGCACATTGAAAATATTTAGCTCCTCAATGGCCCTGTGAGTTTAACCAATAAGCAAATGAGACACACAGACCAGGAAAGTCACAAATGCGATCCCAGTCTCTACCAAGTTAGCTGATCTCAGTTGAAAGGTGACAGGGGTATATCAATTAGCTTCAGTGCCACTGGATTCAAGGGGTAATATTGGGTTCCTGATCACTATCTAGCAAACCCTGCGAGTGCATGTGGGGATAGGAACATGCTCAACTATTATGGAACTGCGCCTCCGACCACCCCACCCCCAGCAAGATTCAATAGCCAGCTGAAACTCACTGTCAAAGCTGATGCACAATAATGGCCACCAACGGACTCTTACCCCGGGAAGGAGTCAATACCTTTAGACAAAGAGGGAGAAAATTAGCATGGAAGTGCAAAAGAAATAAAATATTCAACAGAATAATTTTATCGTTATCTCATTTGTCACTTTTCTGAAAGTCAAGTTATATCAAGACTCTTGCTAGATTTTTGATACATTAACAATTTATCATCAATTCTTCGCCTTTGTAACAATTTTACTGCAGTATTTTCATGCACTTATACACTTTATCGTCATTTTCTTGTCACTTTTGATGAACTACACCTCAAGCAACATAAAATGATGCTGGAATGAGAGTTTTTACAAACCATTAATTCCGGTTATTATTCAGGGATTATGATGTTATTATTTTAGATCCACAAAGCTATGAAGAAACAAAATTTAAAGATAGTGATACCATGGTACCTTGGATGGAAAACAGGTTCTATTTTTAATCAGAATTTTTCTTTTGAGAAAGTAGTGCTCAGAAAGTATAATTTAACATGTTTATGATTTATAGTAAACTGAAATGAATGTACTGTATTCTATTTTACAAGGTTATGAATGTGGTATCCTTACCTCTCACCTCCAAATTAAAGGGAAGGGTATTCTACTGAATTGACACATAATCCTAACTGATAAGATACTAAATTGGTGTGCCATAAACTATAGGCTCTGCTTTAGGAGCAATTGCACTGCAGTTACAGTATGAAATGACGCACCCTACCTCAGGCCTCAGAACAAGCCTATTCCTGTTAAAGGCCATGACTGTGTCTTTGCAGGATGGGTCAGTTGTCTTGTCAAGTTAGTGTCTTTGAGCTTGGTGCACCAAGTGGTTTGAAAAGATCTGAGTCCTGAAATCCCTGGGCCTCGGTGATGTGAAGCAAGCCTATCTGGGAGGACTGAAGAGGAAATAACAAAAGAAAATGTTGGAAACACTCAGCAGGTCAGGCAGCACCGTGGAAAGAGAAACCGTTAACGTTTCGGGTCGATGACCCTTCATCAGAACTGGACTGAAGAGGAATTTGGGGTGGGACCCATCTACACCGGGGGTTCAGTCCGTGTTATTGTGCACTCCCAAGTTGCACTGGAAGTGGGAGTGGGTACTTTTTGCAACCTCTCCCCCCACATGCAGATATCGCCAGACGAGGTGGGACTGTTGGGATAATATCATCTGCTGGAATTCCTGTAATGGTAAACACGTCTGCAGGTGGACATAGCATGCCAGGGTCAGATCCTTGTGCACATGCAGCCCAGAAGTTTGTGAAATGCCAGCTATCCAATGGCACGTTTGAACTCAAAAATGTTGTTAGTTTTGGGGCAATGTCTCTTGGCACAGCCAGCCCTTTAATATTGTAGCAAGGTGTTGATCCAATGCTCCTTCTGTACCTCCCACTGAGATGGACACCGCAGTAGCGCCACAAGTAGTGCAGCTGTCAGCCCCCATTAGGTAAATGCCCTGACTCTGGGATTTGGGACAGGTTCGGGGCACTCCAGACTGGTGGCTGGAAGTCTGCTGTTGCGGCATGCCAGAAGATCAGGAATCACCAAAAGACATGGGTTACTGCAACTGTTGGCCAAATGTAGGTCTTCAATTTACCATGAGTTGTCTTGTCAATTGAAGGAGGAGCATGCGCTGCCAGTAAACAGCCTCACATAAGGTAGAAATGCTTCTGAAGTATTATGCGCTCTGGTAACAAAGGGGCTGATTTTAATTTCAGGCACATAATTGGTAGTTAGTGGGTGTAGTACGCCTGCTGCTTGCCTGTTATTGCCTTGAGGCCCAAGTCATTTTGATGCCCGGGCATCACTTACCTGCAGCTGGCAAGCTGTCAGCGATAGAATAGTGCTCCAAGGCATCTTGCCGGTGAGAGTGGGCAACATTTGGGAGCCTGGGGGGCTGGAAGGACACAATTTTCGTGGAAAGTGATCCCGGGTAGAAGGGCTCACATGGGCTGGGCCCAGGAGGAGCACCTAAATGGACAATAACTGACCCAATGCCATTTTCAGGCTGCTACCCCACTTACACCAGGTGGAAACACCTAAAATTGGCCCCAAAGAGTCCATTCCAGGGGCTGGAGAGACAGCAGGACCTGTCACACCTGGCAGAAGTACACCTCTTTGTGACCATCAGTAACTATCCTCCTCTGTAGGAAGAAGATGTGCTTTAGGATTGTGGTGGCTCAATGACAAGACAGAAGGTGGAACTTGGAAACCAAGTCAATCCTCTGTGGCGAACAGTAATCTGATACCTGCACCAGGAAGCTTTGCAGTACTTCAGGGCGTTGATGGTTGTCATTAATGGAACGTGGTGGGATGGACTTGAATTGATTCTTCCCACTTAGTTCCAGAAAACTATTTGGAGATGAAGAGAGTCATTTGTACTTAAGAGTAAGGGAACAGTAAAGATGCATATTTAGTATTTTGCATTGATTTTTTTTTTTTACAGAGGAAGAAGCAGGATTATCTGTGTAACCTGAGAAGGATGGGGAAGAGTCACTACTGCAGATAATTAGTCAAAAGAACATTATTAAAAAAGTAAACGGGACAACAAAAAAGTCACCTTCAATACTGAAGGAAGTTTGGGAGAAGATAGCAAATGCACTAGCCACAATTGTTTGGAAATGGGAATTATACCAAAGCACACCAATAGGCCCAGTTCAAAAAAAAAGGAAAGAATAAAGCAGGAAATTATGGGCAAATTAGTCTTACCTTGCTCATGTGTAAACTTCTCGAGTCCATAATATAGGATGAAATTAGTGAACACTTAGAAAAGCATTATCTAATCAGAGACAATCAGCATTGATTTGTAAAAGAGCGCATCATGCTTGACTAATTTAATTGATTTTTTTGAGGAAATTACAGGATGCAGAGATAAAGGAAACATGGTGGATGTTGTATATGGACTTTCAGAAAACATTTCATAAGATACCACATAAGAGACTTGTTACTAAAATTAAGGTAAATGATTGTAGGATTCGCAAAATTGGACTTTATATTAATAAGGGTCAAATGGCAGAAGAGGCTGTGATTTTAAAGACTGTTTTAAAAGCCCAGAAAAAGGGGCATACAAAATGGCCGCCATACCATGTGACCAGCTTATTGGGACACTTTAAAATGGTTCCTGCGCAACCTCAGACAGCTTTGTGGATTCAGCCTACAGCAAGTTCTGGAAGCCGTTACTGAGAGAACGAAACCAGACCCACACGTATGCATATGGATTAGATGCAGATCTAGTCGAGATTGGCCTGGAGACAGAGGCCATCAAAATATTGACCCAGACAAAAGGGGACAATTTCATATTCATGAGAACAGCACCCAGGACTAGATAACGAGATCAGCAGGACATTAAAAACAAGGAAGGTAATTCCAGACCGTTTAAGACATTCTAAAATATAATGACTACCCCACTGTGCTCCCAGCCCACCAAAAGTAAAACAAAGACTAACCTGATTTTGGGCGGGAGACGGAGGTTTCTGGAAGAAAGTATATCTGGAAGACTTTTCGGCAGTTGGACACACAGCTTGAATCCGGACACCCAGAAGAAGAAGCAGGCAATCGCAGGAGGAAGAAGAAAGCCAACATCGCGAAGGCCGTCTCGAAACCGGCGTTCCGCCCCGGGGAAGCACATCGGGGGGGTCATCGACCGTCCCCGGGCCGTTGCCAGAACGAGAGGCCATCGACCCAACTTGGGAGAAGAGAAAACAAATAAAAGGTCCCAAGAGGAGAAACCTTCCAGCCACCCTGGCTCGGGAGAAGAGAACAGAAACTGAAGAAGCGATGGGAGCCAGCCCAAGGCTCCTCTAACCAGGGTCGAGCCGACGATCCTCGACCCCGCCGACATCCAGGCCCGCCGGTGTCCAGCCGCCCCCGACCCCCACCTCAGGAGAGAGGTGTGGCGCAGCTCGCAGGGGCTCCACGATCCACGTGGAGACGAAACGCCTGAAAGGACCAAACACAGACTCGATTTCAAAACCTTGCACTTCCTAGTGGGATTGGTGAGCATGTTTCTGGCCCTTCACAATCAGACCTAGATAGGTTTAATAAGGGGGTGGATTTAAGGGTACAATTAACATGAGTTGTTGTCCCTCGATGTTCCGTGTGTTTCCTTATTTCACAATGATCTTTGTAGAGTATAAGATGCCTGTATTTGCCTTAGTTAGTACTGTGTCATTATGATTTGTTTGTGTGTTTTTCCCTCCCATGTACTCTCTTATCTGCTTGCATTTGATTTGATATTTTTCCTTATGCAATAAAATTTCATTTTGTTTCATCAAACTTGGTCGACAAGAGTTTTCTCTACATTGTAGTTCCTGCGCCTAAGTCCAGAGTATAGAATCTAAGGGGCGAGTGGGTCGAACCACTCAAGGTTTTACTGTACAAGAGAGGCCTCTAGAGAGAGAAACCTCAGGGAAACCTCCCGAGGAAAACCCCTTACATGATATTAAAGGGAATGTATCCACATGGATAAAGGGATGGCTAGAGAATAAAAAACAGAGTAGGGTAACCGGATAATTTTTGGATTGGTGGAATGTAGGTAATGGTGTGCACCATTGATCTGCGCTGGAACTTCTTTGTTTTTCCATTTGTACAAGTGAGTTGGACATAGCACAAGAGGAAGGATAATGAAGTTTGCTGATAACAAATTAGGGGTGTGATAAACTATGAGGAAGAATGCAGGAGACAGGATATCAGAATGGGCAGATAGGTGCTAGGTACAGCTCAATGTAGAGAAATGTGAAGTAAACATTCTGGAAAAAGAAGTTAAAAGCATACCCCAAATGGCAACAATCTTAATTACACTAGAATACCATCAAGAATGTGTGTTTATAGTTACACAGAAAAACTTGAAAGATAAACTAAGAATTACCAGTAGTACAAAAGGCAAAAAGCTAGAAAAACGTTTTTTACATAGAGGGTTATTAGAACATGGAATGCTTTACCACTAGTGGCTATTGGGGCAGAGACTATAACATCATCTTAAAAGTGAACTGAATAAGTATTTCAATAAGTATTTGAAAAGAAAGAATATAAAAGGAAAGGTGTAAAAGCCAGGGATATAAGCTTCAAGTATAAATCATGTTCAAGAGCTAGCACTGAAACAGACATGATGGAGTGAATGCTATAACATCGATAACCTCGTAAACCAATGTTGAAGTGGATGGTGTTATTCTGGCTGGACAGACAACAGGAAGTTTATCATTGCTTTGTGCTGGTAATAATTATAAAAATTTACAGCAGATGAGGCCATTCATCCATCAGGCCTGTGCTGGCTCCTTGCTGAGAAATCCACAACTAATCTGACTGCCCTGCACTCTCTGCATAATCCTCTGCTTCAAATATTTATTTACTTTTCCCTTAAAAGGTGAAATGGTTGCTGCCTCAACCACTCCCTGTAGCAAAGAATTCTATGCTCCAATAATCCTCTATGTAAAGAAATTTCTCCGAACTTCTCCGCATTCTGTGACAATTTTAAATTCATGATACCTCATCACTGACTCCACAACCAGAGGAAATAGGCCTCCATCTCACCCGTTCCGTGCAGGGAGGGGTTGAAGTTAGGAACAGGAAATCTGGAGTGGGGGGGGGGGGGGGGAGTATTGGTCAGGAGAGGGGATCCGATCGCGGGGATGGCGGCGGTTTACTGGTAGCTTGTTCGACCTGGAGGAAACACTCCTGGCTCCTCCTAGCCCACAAGTAGTGCTATAAAGGCACTTACTTCATGGATTCAGCCTTCTTCGCCTCCTTTCACCTGGCTGGTTTCCCCGAGGCCAGGGAAACCCGGCCGACTGTGGTTAAAAAATAGAATTACTGTTAAAATGAAGGCACGCAGCCTCATTAAAATATTTAAATGACCAACCCGCCTCCTGAGCGTGGATTGGTCACGCGCCCCTCCTCCTGCCTCTGTTAAAACCGGAAGTGGGCGGATTCGAGACAGGTTGGGTTCCTGTTTCAGATTTTTAGCTTTGTAACCTCCCACCCTAACAAAAAATCACCCATTTTGGGGGGTTAAAATTACCCCCATATACTTTCCCTATTAAATTTTTCAAAACCTTTCATCAGTATAAAACGCTCTACTAAACCTTCTCTTAGCCGTCCCTGCTCCTGGTGAAATAGTCCCAGTATCTCAAATCTCATCTCATAACTATTGCTTCTCATCCCAGGCACCATCCTGGTAAATCTGTGCTATATGCTCTCTATGGCTTTAATTATCCTTTCTATAGTGGGACGCCCAAAACTGACACACAGTACTCCAACTGTGGCCTAGCTAATATTTTGTATGAATTTATAATCACTTTACTTGTGTACTTTATGCCCCTATTTATAAAAATCAAAATGTCATTGGCCTTTCTGATGGCTTTATCTGCCTGGACTTGCACTTTCAGGGAATTATGTATTTGAACATAGGTGTCTCTGTCCAGCTACACACTTCAGCATCTTTCCATTGCATGTATATTCCCATTCCTTGTTATTCCTCCCAAGGTATTACCTCACACTTAAAATGGAGCTGCCATTCCGCTAACCTATCTATGTCTTTCCTGTCTTCTACAGTCCTTGCTATTTGTTTTTGTATCAGCAAATGCCAGTATTGTGCTCCCTATACCCAAGTCCAAATCATCAATTTATAATGTGAACAAATGTGCACACAACAATGACGCCTGTGATACATCACTTCCAACCCTTATCTCATCTGAGCAACACCCATTCACTCAAGTCTACGTCTTGTCTGTTAACCAACTTTCTATCCACACTGCTCAATTTACTCCTATATCATATACCTCAACTTTTCTAACAAACCTCGAGACTCCTTACTAAATGCCTTCTGATAATCCATATACACTAAATCTATTGCATTCGCTTTACCTATCCAATCAATCACTTTTTTAAAAACGATTACATTTGTCAAACATGACTTGTATTAAACAAATCTGTGCTGACTATCCTTGATTAACACATGCATTTCGAAGTGCTCACTAGTTTTATCTCAAATTAACTATTTTAATGTCGGGAATTCTCCTGCTCCACTGTTGTAACTTTGGTGGATGTTTGACACGTAAACGGAAACCTTCAAATTTATGGTGGTGGAGCAGGAGAAGCCCTGAGGAAAGTCCTGGCATGAGTGTTTGCCCACAACTAACTGAACTATAGTTACCTGGTTTATCTCCTTTCTTGAAAGAAATTTGGGTCGGGGGCTTCCCGTTATAAATACTACGGCCCCAAAATAGCAGTAAACCTTCAAATAAATGTTTTAAAAACCATCACATTTTTAAAATAAACTATAAATTACATTAAATAACTATTTTAAACAATAATTTAAATTTTTGAAAAAAATAATTTTATATTCTAACGGGGCTAAAAATAAAGTATTTAAAAATAATAAACCTGTGGAAAAAATGTTTTAATTTTAATTAATTGACCACTTACCTTGTAAAAAGCAGGCCTTACGCCTGCTTTTTAAATGTCTAAATTCTAAAGACTTACCCTCACGGAAAAACCTGTAAAAAAAAACGTAAGTTCAAAGTGCACGCGCAGACTCCCCCACGCACACGTTCGACCTCTGAACCCCTTTGTTCAGAGGAACGGAAGTGCCGGTTTCCCGCGCATGCGCAGTGCATGCAGGAAACCGGCACTTCCATCAGGCCTATGGGTGAGTACCCCGTGCGTACTCACCTGTGGAGACCCGAATTTCTGGGCCATGATATTGGCTACTTACCAGTCCAAAGAACAGTTGCATAATGAAAGAAGATTGAAAAATTGCAGTCAGAACTCTGTTAACCAACTTTCTATCCATACTGCTCAATTTACTCCTATAATTATACACCTCTGCTCTGGGGTAGAAATTGATATGCATTGCGCCATTTTCTGGCCATAAAACGGGTGCAAAGCATACCAATTTAGCAGTGGGACAGCTGGTGCCCAAAATGAACAGGTGTTGGTCACACTGATAAATTCATGGTGCCTGTTTTTTAAGGCGTTAGGCCAGTTGAATATGTAAATTAGGGGCCCAATTCCTGTTAAAGGACTCCTTTAACAAATTGGTCACCTGATAAGCAGAGCAGGCGTCAGGATTCTTCAGCACCCCTCCCCGCTGCCCAAGGTAAGTTTTTAAAAGTTTGCATTTTTAACAAACAAATGTTCTGCAGAGCCAAGATGAGCAGGAGTGACTCCGATTCCACAGGAGTCACGATTGGTCCGTCCCCCCACCCCCATAGCCCTCTACAACCCCTCAATTTACCTGAAGGCCCCTTTGGGTGAGGCAGGGGTGGAGATGGGTGATACATTAAGGAGGTGGAAATAGCAGTTTTGGTGATGGAGAGGATATGGTGTCGGAACCTCAGCGAGGCCCTGAAAGGATTTCAACAAAAGGATGAAAATTTTAAATAGGAGGCATTCAAGGATTGGGAGCCTTGTAGTTTAGTGAGGAAGAGGTGATGTGTAAGTGGGACTTGCTGTGGGATACAATAATGGCAGCAGAGTTTTGGAAGAGTTGAAGTTTAGGGAGGGTGGAGGTTGGGAGGCCTCCAGAAGAGCATTGGAATAGTCAAGGCTGGAGGTGACAAACATCAATTACTTGCATTTATATAGCAGCTTTAACACAGAAAAATGTTCCAAAGCACTTCATAGAAGCGTAATCAAACAAAAATTGCTGCTGAGCCAGAAAAAGATAGTGGGCTAGATTTTCGTGGAGCCGTCAGGCGGGGTTTCAGGCGTGTGGAGGGGGGAAAATCCCGAATTTGGGGGTCCCGACACCATCCCGCCCAAAACCCCGCCCCACGTAAGTTTCAGGGGCGGCGGGTACCCGCCCCGCACTGGGACCCGCCGAAACCAGGCGGGAAGGGATTAGTGCCAATTAACTGCCTGTTAACAGGTAGTTAACAGGCAGTTTTTAGCCTAATCCCTATTTTGAGGGGTTTCGTGTGGGTTTCCCGACGGCTCCAAACCACGCCAGGTTAGAGCAGGCGGGCCGTCGGGTTGAAGGAGTTGGAGGGGTCGCGATGTCGGTGCTCAGGTGAGTGATGGGCGCATGAGTGTAAAGGTAAGTGTGTTTGGTGTGTCTAAAGTGTGTAAAGATCTTTTACTTACCTGTACTTAGCTTCACAGCCTTTCTTCCTGTAGCTGTCGGGAGCCCATCACTCAGCCGGAACTTAAAGCTGAATGGCTGCGATCTGTCAAAAGTGACAGCCTGCAGCTTTGAGTGCCGGTAAGAGTTCTAACTGAGTCTGTGCAGAATGACTCATGGTAGAACTCAGACTGTCAGCATTTCACAGCTTCAAACAGCTGTGAAACGCTGATATTTCATCTGTCAAAAACTCTTGACAGATGAAATTGCAGTCTGTGACGTCACCTGTTGCCGGGTGGCCCTTAATTGGCCCGCTGGGCGGGCTCAACAAGGTCAATCAAGGGAAAATCACGCGTATTGGCCGGACGTCGAAGTAGGCGGGTCAAAAACCCAAAAGGGGAAGTCCCGCCTTCTTCCCGACAGGTTCGTGAAAATCTACCCCAGTGTGTGGGTGATAAAAGGCATGAATGAGAGTTTCAGCAGCAGATGGGCTGTGGCAGGTGTCAAGAGGGGTGATGTTACTGAAGTGGAAGTAGGAGGTCTTTGTGATGCAAAATCAGCTCAGGATTGAATAGGATGCAGAAGTTGTGAACAGTCTAGTTCAGACTGAGAAAATGGCTGGTGCAGTGGATGGAATTGGCGGCATGGGTATGGAGTTTATGGCATGGCCGAAGATGATGGCTTCAGTCTTACCAATATTTAGCTGGAGGTAATTGCAGCTCATCCAAGACTGGATGCTGGACAAGTAGTCAGACAACAGAGGCAGTGGAGAGGTCGAGGGAGGTGGTGGAGAGGTAGAGCTGGGTGTCGTTAGCATTGATGTGGAAGGTGACCCCATGTCTGCGGATGATGTCACCAAGGAGATTCACTCCACGTGATAGGAAGAAACGGCTGAGCACACTGGATACAACAAAGGCTATGGGCCCCGACGATATCCTGCTGAAGACTTGTGCTCTAGAACGAGCTGAACCTCAAGCCAAGCTGTTCCAGTACAGATACAACAATGGCATCTACCCGACAATGTGGAAAATTGCACAGGTATGTTCTGTCTACAAAAAGCAGGATAAATCCAATTCAGCCAATTGCCGCCTCATCGGTCTACTCTCAACCATCAGCAAAGTGATGGAAGGTGTCATTATAGTGCTATGAAGCAGAACTTACTCACCAATAATCTGCTCACCACCAGCTCAGTTTGGGTTCCACCAGGACCACTTGGCTCCAGACCTCATTAGCCTTGGTCCAAACATGGACAAAAGAGCTGAATTCCAGAGATTGACTGCCCTTGACATCAAGGCATCTTTTGACCGAGTGTGGCATCAAGGAGCCCTAGTAAAATGGAAGTTAATGGGAATTGGGGAAGAACTCTCCACAGGTTGGAGTCACAAAGGAAGATGGCTGTGGTTGTTGGAGGCCAATCATCTCAGCTCCAGGACATCGCTGCAGGTGTTACTCAGAGCAGTGTCCTAGATCCAACCATCTTCAGCTGCTTCATCAATGACCATCCCTCCATCATAAGGTCAGAAGTGGGAATGTTCACTGATGATTGCACAGTGTTCAGTTCCATTCACAACTTCTCAGATAATAAAGCAGTCCACATGCAGCAAGGCCTGGACAACATTCAGGCTTGGGCTGATAAGTGGCAAGTAACATTCGCGCCACACAAGTACCAGACATGACCATCTCCAACAAGAGTCCAGGCACCTCCCCATATCATTCAATGGCATTAACATTGCCGAATCCCTCACCAACATCCATGGGGTCACCATGGACCAGAAACATAACTGGACCAGCCACAAAAATACTGTGGCTACCAGGGCAGGTCAGAGGTTGGGTATTCTGCTGCAAGTGACTCACCTCCTGACTTCCCCAAAGCCTTTCTACCATCTACAAGGCACAAGTCAGGAATGTGATGGAATACTCTCCATTTACCTGGATGGTTTCTTCAATAACACTTAAGAAGCTCGACACCATCTAGGACAAAGCAGCCCACTTGATTGGCATCCCATCCACCACCTTAAACATTCACTCCCTCCACCATCGGCGTACCGTGGTTGCAGTGTGTACCATCTACAAGGTGCACTGCAGCAACTCACCAAGGCTTCTTCGACAGCACCTCCCAAACCCGCAACCTCTACCACCTAGTAGGACAAGGCCAGCAGGCACAAGAGAACACCACCACCTGCAAGTTCCCCTCAAAGTCACACACCATCTTGACTTGGAAATATATCGCCGTTACTTCATCGTCATGGAGTCAAAATCCTGTACTCCCCCCTCCCTAACAGCATTGTGGGATTACTTTCACTTCACGGACTGCAGCGGTTCAAGGCGGCGGCTCACCACCACCTTTTCAAGGGCAATTAGGAGTGGGCAATGAATGCTGGCCTTGTCAGCGATGCCCACATCCCATGAATGAATTTAAAAAAAAGGAAAAACGTAGATGAGGAAGAGGAGGGGGCCAAGGACAGATCCAAGGGGATATCCAGAGATAACGCAGTGAGGGTGGGAAGAGAAGCCATTGCTAGAGATACTCTGGCTATAATCTATTAGTTAAGAGTGGAACCAAACTAGGGCAATCACAATCAATTGGACAATGGAGGAGATATGTCGGAGAAGGATGATGTGGTTGACCATATGAAAGGCTGTAGAGAGGTCGAGGTGGACAATGGACCATAAAACAGCAGAAAGCATGTTGGCAGAGAGCAGCAGACGCAAACTCATGAGGTAAAAGTATTGTAAGGTAAAGAACACTGGATCACATTTCTTTTCAGACCGGCTGTTTAAAAATATATCTTTTAAACAGTTCAAGTACATTGGGAGTCTTACCACCGCACTTTTCTGTGGTTTCTTTGGTTTTGTTTTAAAGAAATATGTTACTAATGACACACTAATATGGATTACCATTTAATCAGGAAAGATGATTTAAATTTCCAATCAATCACAAACTTCTGGAAATTCAAAGTGATCTTGTTATATTCATCATTATATTATGTAGTGTCAAAAGGATAGATAATTATAGATTGTTAAAAAATGAATTGAGTTGAACACAGCATGAAACAGAATATAGTTTCAGGAGGATACTCATGTTTTAAAGTACTTTAACAAATTTTCTTCAGAAAAGATTTACGTTATTTACATTGTTTTGCAGTTGTTGCTGGTTTCACGATTTAAATGTTCTAAACTACAACCAATAGTCACTTTCAACCAACAACCATTTGTGTAAAATGGCTGATTTTGAATTCAGATTATCAATAAGATTATGGATATCCTAAGTAAATTAAAAGCAAAATCAAATTAAATCGAAAGTTTTTAAAAAGGAATTTTTTTTTATTTTGGAATCATACTCAATATAAGCTTTTAGAAAGCTAAGAAAAGGATCAGTGCAACTTTAAATGCGGAAATATTTTGTATAAGTAACTTGTAATCCAACGTGACAATAAAGCTTGAATTTCAGAGAATGGAAAGTTAAATTCTGCTATACAAGTCTCTTTTGGCAGATGGCAGCAC
Organism: Somniosus microcephalus; assembly: GCF_052327205.1. Lineage (NCBI taxonomy): Eukaryota > Metazoa > Chordata > Chondrichthyes > Squaliformes > Somniosidae > Somniosus > Somniosus microcephalus. The sequence goes on along the minus strand of NC_140990.1, from coordinate 247,326,320 downwards.
TAGTAAAGAGGATGTATGCCCAAATACAGCTGGCATTTGAAATAAAAATGTGTTATCCTTTTACGCACTTAAAAACAGTTTATTGACATGTTCTTTGTAGATAAATTATTTATTCTCTCAGAGAACTTACTCATGCAAATTGCACAAAGAGGAAGAGTACACCTCAAGCTACCTCTGTAGAAATGGAAGCTTGCAATCAGGAAGATAAAGACACAAGTTTTGTCTACAGATACAGACTGTAAAAAGATGATTTATGAAATGGATTCTGTAGAATAGTGTAACTGATATCCATCACAAAGTATTAGTTTACCACTACATGTTGAGAAGTTTCCTGGAAAGGTCCCAAGCAATTCTATCATACAACCTGTCTGAGTTCCTATTTTCTAATCTGGCAAATTACACAATTATAAACTCAAAGAACTGTAAAGCTGTACTGGAGAAGTTACATTCCATGTCCTGTTAATTTTGCTACCCACGAGTCCTTGTGGCAGCACAATGCACACATACCTGTAGACATATTTACACATATGACATACACATATGAAATCTTTGATGTTCCGTTATCCACCATTTAATTTTTTTATATCAGTGTTGTCAATGTCAAAGCATAAGATTCTTGTAGTTTTTTATGCTTCTCCTGTTTCAAACTGTATCTCTGAGTATGACCAAGTCACTACAGTGTTCATGGCACATTTAGTAAAATCAATTATTTCACAGAAGTTTTGATGAGAAGAGAGGTAATATACAATCAATCTCATCAGTAACAATCAAACTGCACATGGAATGTTAATCATCAATATTCATTATTTGTATACACAATCATTTTAAATAGGATTCCACCAAAAGTCAGTGTGACATTTAAAGGCAACATTCACAGAACTGTTTGATATATGCATCATCATCATGATACCCAACATAGTTGCTGAGCTTTATACACAAAAGGTAAAAAAAACTAAATGCATTGACTACACCTTATTAAAAGTGACATAACACAAGAATAAAACAAAATTACTAACAAAAATTAACATTCTTTCAATCTTTCATTCACCTCACAATGTGCAAATTAGAAAAGGCAAAGAGAATAAATGCAATGTTAGGTCTGAAAACAAAATCTCTTTAAGGGCCTGCTCGGGTCTAAGAATTTATAAAGTAATAATTACTCATTTAGATGGGTAATAGGCTTTGTTGGACTACTTAATATGTTAGTTAGCATTTTTGTTTAGAATAAAAACACCTGTTTGAAGCGATACACTGGAAATTTCACTTGCTCCAATATTAAGTCTGCCTGTCACAGATTGGAGGCTGGGTTCCTCTTGGACCTCTGGATTGCATGTCACGACCAGGTGAACAGCAGCACAGGCCAAGTTAGCCCATGTGGAGCTTTGGTATGAATAAAATTTGATAGTTCTTTCACAGTCTCTGGAGAGTGACCTTTTAAAGTCATTCCACTGTTCACAAATACACTTTTCCCCCCTACCCCATAGCCATAAAGACAGACAGAAAAAAAAACTTAAATGTCGTTTTAGTTGTAGAAAATAGAAAATGCCAAATGCATTTGTGGACTAGAGAACAATGATTAAAAGATCTGCTTTCAAGGCTGAAGTTAAGTGTTCACTTTGCTTACACTGCTGTAGCCACATCTGAAGTACAACTAATAAAAGCAACTAAACTAGGAGTATAGTATTTGTTTTTGGAGAGTTAGTCCTTCCAGTTCCCAAATTTCCATTTTACAGTCACTGTTGAGACAATATCTATGGAGTTCTGTAGTGCACATATTATCCAATCAACTTCCTGAAGGCTGAGACTGAGATGAAGGAGCAATGGCAACATGAGACTGGACGGGTAGGTTCATCTCCGAACTCTGGTCTGCCATCTGGGTAAGGTCTGAAGTAGCAACAGCCTCTGCCATTGCCGTTGAACTTATGCCATTTGAGGTGCTGATGGAGCTATGTTGGATGACTTGGGTTTGGGGACTGCTAGGTAGTGGGCTGTCTATAGAACTCTCATCCTTTTCTGCATCTGATGAAAAACAGATCAGAGACTTAGTTATGTAGAAGTGTATGAAAGAACTGTATATATTAAAACTGACAGCGAACAGTTTACCCACTTTCTGTACTTTGGTGCACTTTATCCTTGAGAAATAATTTGTGTAGGTAACACATTTATTATTATATACTCAAAACATAAATATTAAAATAGACACATTGAATGAAATAGTTGCCTGAACAAACATTCAAATAATCAAAGTGAGAAGTATTTTAGCATTTATTTCAGGACTTTAGTTTTGAGCACTGCTGCCTTATTGTATTATAATGCTTATAATATAATCAATATTGTCCTTCCAACTTAATACTCTATGAGAAGCAAAACTGTACAGAAAATTTGACAACAAATGAAATGCCATCTTTTTCAGCTATCCTGTGTTAAGCAAAGAAAAGTGTCCTTCACATTAGCAGGCAAAGTAGGTTAATGTTATACAACAACCCAGCACTATTACACCTGAAGAGATATCAGAAAAGCTAAGTGGTAAAGCACATTTCCTAAATAGAACAGTAGCTTGTCACTTGAATCTACCTGATTAAATTAGGAAACATTTAGTCAGTTCTCAACTGGATCGCTAGGTGGACTAGATACACGTGTGGCATTCCACTGGAGGTGGAGGAAATAATTATAGGTCGTTAGCAGTAAGTTCTAGATAAGTCAGAAACCAGGACTATCCATCTTCCCAGTAGAACGTGGGCACATGGTGGTGGGCAACCTCAAATGAAAAAAAATGAATTGATTCTTTAAATTAAAGAAAACTTGCTTTGACAAGAAAATTATCTTTAAATGGAGGATTGTCAGTACATGAATAAAGTACTGAAATCCTTTTATTTATAGCATAGATTTCTTCATCTGAGGCTCACCTGCCAACGACTTGCAGCGATGGATGATTACTGTACCTGATTCTAATGATGCACACACAGGAGAATAAGCACTGTTTAGAGTCTAAATGCCACCAGCTGTTCTACAGTTGTAGAGAATTAATTGGATCCAGATTTAAAACTAAAAACCTATACCATATCTGACTCATAATTCAACTAATGACACGCTTCTCTTGTAAACTAAATTAATATTTTCATGAAAACCAAAAGTGCTTAATGCAAGCCAAAAAGCAGATTAATAAAAATGTCTTATGGTTAATGTTTTGCAATACATCAAATATTCAAATGAAAACCTGAAAGTTTTGAACTTACAATGGTTAAAGAACATATGTAAGCCATCCTAATGTATTTATAATTTAGAACCTAATATTATTTACACTGTAAGTGATTACAGCACAATACATAGGCATAAACATATAATGAACCCCTAACTCAGATAATTCCAATCTCTTTATATATTTTTCTCCAGCTGTTGTGTTATGGTTTTACATTGTCATCATTGCCATTGCTGTTTGGCAATATCTGAAGATGAAAGTATATACATATATATATATATATATATTATATATTCTTTTTAACAATTCAGTCATTGGAGTTGGAGTCTGAACATTATGCTGCCCATCAGGAAGACAGAGTTTAGATTTAGGGAAAAATATGTGCACAGTATGCATGCCAGCGCAAGGCACTATCCGCATCAATAAGAAAACACATGCAGAGCTGTCAGGTTGTAGCTATGACTGACTAATCTCCATAGCAATCACTGTCAATCGCAAAGGTCTGCAGTTTTCTTGTATAATGTACCTCCAGGCTACAGTGTAAATCCACAAAGCACTCAATTGATTGCAGATCAAAGGACTCTGAGTTATGCTCCAGACCTGATAAAATTTATGTAGAAAATCTAGATAGATTGATCGTTTTTTGTTATGTTTCTTTTTGAGTTAACCCTTTTCATTACATATATGTTCACCACATATGTGTATTAATGAAATCAAACAAAATCAGACTGCATTTATACACAACAGATAGTACATTTCTGCATTTATCTTTCAAGTTGCAAAAGGGAAATTCAAATCCTGTAGTGGTAGAGGAATTCGTTGTTTAAGGTAGTGGATCAAGCGGACTGCTTTGTCCTTGATGGTATCGAGCTTCTTGAGTGTGGTTGCAGTTGCACCCCGACAGATAGGTGGAGAATATTGCATCACACTCATGACTTGTAGGTGGTGGTGAGGCTTTGGGAAGTCAGAAGGGGAGCCACTCGCCGCAGAATGGTCAGCCTCTGTCCTGCTCTAGTAGCCACGGCATTTATGTGGCTGGTCCACTTGAGTTTCTGGTCAATAAGAATTAGGAGCAGGAGTAGGCCATACGGCCCCTCGAGCCTGCTCCGCCATTCAATAAAATCATGGCTGACCTTCAACCTCAACTCCACTTTCCAACCCGATCCCCATATCCCTTGATTCCCCTAGAGTCCAAAAATCTATTTATCTCAGCCTTGAATATACTCAACAATTCAGCATCCACAGCTCTCTGGGATAGAGAATTCCAAAGATTCAGAACCCTGTGAGCGAAGAAATTCCTCCTCATCTCAGTTTAAATGGCTGACCCCTTAACCTGAGACCACGCCCCCTAGTTCTAGACTCTCCAGCCAGGGGAAACAGCCTCTCAGCATCTACCCGGTCAAGCCCCCTCAGAATCTTATATGTTTCAATGAAATCACCTCTCATTCTTCTAAACTCCAGAGAGTATAGGCCCATTCTACTCAATCTCTCCTTATAGGACAGCCCTCTCATCCCAGGAATCAATCTAGTGAATCTTTGTTGCACCGCCTCTAAGGCAAGTATATCCTTCCTCAGATAAGGAGACCAAAATTGTGTACAGTACTCCAGGTGTGGTCTCACCAAAGCCCTGTACAATTGTAGCACGACTTCCTTACTCTTGTAATATATTCACTGATTGGTACAAATCATAGTCCTGAACAGAATAAGAGTTTTCTTTACTGTAACATGAGAGGCCTAACTGCATTCTACTGTGACAGCAACAGGAGCTCAATGGTAATTTAGTTTATTGCAATCATAGCACCTGCTAGCTTTTTCCATTAATCAGCAGTGGGGAAAGACCATTTCATGTCCTGTGCTTGCATTTTAATCAGTCAGATTTGATATTCTGATCAAATGGTACAATACAGCAAAATAAACAATCTATATGCCAATATCAGGTCGGACATCTTTCAGACGTTATTTGGATCCCAAAATTGGTTCTAGGCCTATAAGATGGGCACAATGAGGTCCAATTTCACCCGATAAGGTGCTATATAGATGTAAATGATTTCTTTCTTCTTTTGATACAACCCTGTTTAGTTGCAACTGGAATATCCAGGTGTTACTATATTCAATTGTCTTTTAAGTAAAATGTGAGGAAGCACTACACAAACTGGTTTTATAATCAGTGGAGACCTTGTACACTGAAACATGTGTAACATTTTATTCTAACCTTTTGGATCTAGTAAGACTTTTAGCAGTTATCTAAGTGGATCAGTTCAGTCCCACACATTTGCTCACTCTTTAATCAAAAAAAACAAGTGAACACAAAACAGCCAGTGCTCAATTCATCTCAGGCTTTTTAAAAACTGCCTCATTGAACACACAATGTGTATAATGAACACAATTAACCAAGTAATAATTTTTAAGAATAAACAAAAAAATGGAATTTATAGCAACTATAGTTAAATTAAGAGACAATTTTAAGACAAAATTAAATCAGACAACTTTATTCATTACTGGGAGACCAAATGAACACCATACAAAACTTTACGTGACACAAAATGAATACTCCAATTTATCTATGCAAGCAAGCATTTGTAGCTGCACTACAATAACCTTATGGAATTTCTAATATTTTACTTTAAATACCAACGGCACTTCCTTGTTACTGCCAACTTAGTTCATTTCAGCAGTATTTCATTTCAATAGCCTGGGGATATAGGTAATGGAACATTACTCACTGTGATAGCCAGATTTCTTCTGCATGGCTGTTACAGGGCAATCTTTATGAGCCAGAAGTAGCTGCTTCAGCTGAGCCACTTCATTTCTCAGCAGGGTGACTTCATTCTAAGGAACAAAGAAAAACTTTCACAAAAAGCACCAGCACTACTGCAGCCATCACAAGAGGGGGGCAGGCTTTAAACATTCTTATATTTTATAGATAGATAGATCTGGCATCACTCAACTGTAGTACAGTTCAGTACTGAAAACAGGTTTGCTGGCTTACTTTAACTAACTCTTTGAAAACTGGTACTAATAGGGAGCCAAAAAGGTTTGCCTGCACAAATATTGCAAATCCATTCCACAGTCAATCTACTCTGAATCTCGTCATATACCCTGAAGGCAGCAGTATGACCAAAATCCCATGTTTATCTCAAAACTTAATAAAACAAGAGGATTCAAAACAGTCTTCTTAATGAGCTGCTTTGGGCAGAGGAGTGCACAGAACATCCTGTAGCTCTTCACCCATCTTTATAACATGCTTTTAGTACAACTCTCTCACCAACTAATAAACTACTATGGTTACATCAGTGGCCAAAGGTAAATAATCATATAATACATGGCTTTATTCCGAGTTAGGGTGCTGTTTACAAGGAAATTGCGCAGATGACGAGTAGAAAATGCGTAATTACTGAACAAAAGATTGATGTTGGAACTGGTGATTTTGGTTCATGTTTTATTTACCTCAATTTAAAATTTTCTTTTTAGTTTAAATGAGTAACTGTAGCACCATCTAAACATAGTAATGTTTATTTTAACCATCTTGGTGAGCAATAACTAAATGCGATGGAGTGATTAGTAGATGAACAGAAAACACAACTTCCTAAAATATTCACAAGCTCTCGGCAACTCTAAATTAAATTCCAACATAACCAATGTCACTAATGATTTCTCAATTCAAGCTCCCCAAATTTTATTTAGTGGTCTAAGTTTTTATCTTTCGAGAGCATTAACAGAAATTTCGGATTTTTAAGCACTTAATGCATGGTGATATTTTTCTACTAGCAGCTTGTCTTATATTCTATTAATTAATGATTATTTGTATAGTAGGGTGAGCATGAAAGCTCTGCACTTGCATGCTCAACTGCATGCAGCGTGCAAATTGCTAATCTTTTGTACTCTAGCTATATTTTCAAAAGAAGCGAAAGGGTAACCAGCTATTTTCAAATGAGAAGATGGAATGATGGCATAGAGTATAACTTCGTTCCAATGTAAATGGCAGCTATTGTGCCATTTGCATTTATACTGGTGCACAGAAAACACAAAGCAAGACCACATGTTGGAGGCAAAGTGGAGTGTGAATGGGAGGGGGGAGGAATAAATATGAACAATTCAAATAATGCCAAAGATGCAATTACACTAGCAGCGATAATGTGTACATTAGGTACTGTTGGTAAACAGTAAAATTTAGATATAGTTTATAAAATAATTAGATCTTGTTTCAGGATATAAAAATATAAAGTCCTTGCAGAACAGTATATAGTTACAGTTGCAAATTGATATGAAGCTGGCATTTACAATTAAAATGTTCATAATAATCAAAAGTCAGAGAATTTTCTCAGGATGAAAAGTCTGCTGTTGTCCCCAACACACTACTTTAAAAAACATAAGCAGCAGGGCAAGACAAACCATTAAGTCCTTCACTGCAATACTGTTCAAAGACAACCCTCCACACTTATTAGACTTACAGTTTAGAATAATGTAAAAGCAATGATACTTCATTATAACTTACTGCACTGATCATCTGTGCTTGAATGTCAGCTGAGGAATTATAAAAGAACCTCAAGATTGATTAATGGGTTCATACAAAGTACAGTTTAATTATTTCTTTGACATTCAATTTTCAGTAAAAGACATAATGGGTGGCATGCTTAACGGCTTTGCTTCTGGCTAAGATACAAAGGAGGACTGAGAGAAGTTAATGCATTTTCCAAATCCATTAGTATCAGTTCAAGTGGAGCCTACAAGTTTCCACATAAAGACAGAATAAACCAATACATTTCCTTCAAGATTTGCAGCTAAAATCATACTGGTGTTATGGCTTGGGTTAGTTCTCTGTTTGACAAATTGGCACTTTTCAAAACAATATGCCAGAAGCAAAATGCAGAAATAAGGGCCTAGAAATTGGGTTGGGGCGCCAAAGTGGCACAAAAGTTGCCTGAGCGCAGGATTTAGCGCAGCGTTCGAGGCGTCAGCGATAGATATTCAGTTCCATTGCCCCTCGAGGGACATGGGGCGAGGCTCGAGGCGCTCCGCGTCCCTCTTAGGGCGCTGAAACTGAATATCGCAGCGCAACGTGCCGCAGCGCCACATGCTGCGGCACGGCACGCTGCAGTACTGCAGGCCTTCCTCCCATTGTTAAGGGGGAGGTGCCTGCAACAGCCCGCTCGCGAGTGCCGGCAAATGAGCCCGGCACCAAGGAGAAGTGCCGGGCTCTCGGGAAACAGCCGGCAATGCCGCGGGGGGGGGGGGGGGGGGGAGGGTTAGGAGGCCGGGGACGGCGGTGCTGGCAGGTGGCCGCCGAAAAAGGCGGCCGCCCCGCACCTCCACCTTAACTTGCGCTGCTGCCGGCACAGTAAGGCCCCGTGAACCGGGCGCGGGTAGCGAACGGCGCAACTGCGCCGTTCGCTACCAAATATCGCGAACGGGGCGCTGCGCACACCGATGACGTCATCGGTGGCGGCGCAGCGCAAAAGGCTAACGCCACCATTATCGCCCCAACTCAATATCGCGGGAGGCGCAGCCAGTGGTGCTACAGCCACTGCCTGCCTCTTTAGGCGCTAACAAGTGGCGCTACTCACCCAATTTCTCCCCCAAGGAATTCACAATGCAGATTACATAACGTTATAGCTACCTTGTTAATTCCACAAATGGAAAAATACTTTACAACCTACCTGTAGTTGTACGTTTGTTGAACTGAGGTCCTCCGCCTTCTTTTCAAGAGATTGCACCCATACTTTTCTCTTCTGTCTGCACCTTGAAGCAGCTGCTCGGTTACGCTCTAAAAACTTCCGTCTCTTCTCATCTGGGTCTTCATTCATTGCTCGCCGTCTTCTACCACCACTGCTCTGAATCTGATGTGTAGGCTGGATCGGGGAGCTCTTTAATGAAACCACCATTCAATCAGCTTACTGCAGAATCACAGTTCTTTAAAATTTAAACTCAAACCTCATTAAACAATATTTTTAAACCATGGTACATTTTTGTTCTTGGTTAGCTTTTAATTGAGAAAACACTTCTCAAAATTAGTTTTCAGGCTAAGCCTGTAAACAATAATTCAAGTTTCAAGGGGTTTAATACTTAACAGGACACACTGCTTAAAATATGAACAAAAGTTAGAAAGGCTAGAAATCTGAAATAAAGAGCAAAAATTGTGTCTGTTTTCTCTTTGTTGATGGAGCTGCTGTGTACTTGTAGCATTTTCTGATTTTATTCCATTGCTTGTAATATTGTACACCTTATCCCTTAGCAAAGTAATATCCATGTACCTGTTCATAAAAAAAAATCAACACGAGGAAAAAATTGCAGAAAAAAATAAAGCTCCCCCTAATGACTCAATTGGTAACTCTAGTGCTTATTGTGGAACTGAGCCATAAAAACCAGGCAGGTTCCCTATGTAAAATTAACGTGTTTATTTCTGAAACTGCAAAGGACATGACATAGATTTTTCAAATTATATTTTCAACAGTTAACATATTTAACATAGAAGCATAGAAGATAGGAGCAGGAGTAGGCCATTCGGCCCCTCGAGCCTGCTCCGCCATTCACTGAGATCATGGCTGATCATCCAAATTCAGTACCCTGTTCCTGCCTTCTCCCCATATCCCTTGATCACTTTAGCCTTAAGAAATATATCCAACTCCTTCTTGAATATATTTAATGAACTGGCCTCTACTGCCTTCTGTGGTAGAGAATTCCACAGGTTCATCACTCTCTGGGTGAAGAAATTCCTCCTCATCTCAGTCCTAAATGGCTTACCCCTTATCCTTAGACTATGACCCCTGGTTCTGGACTCCCCGACCATCGGAAACATCCTTCCTTCCTCCAATCTGTCCAGGCCTGACAGAATTTTATAGGTTTCGATGAGATCCCCTCTCAATCTTCTAAACTCCAGTGAGTATAAGCCCAATCGACACAATCTCTCCTCATACGTCATTCCTGCCATCACAGGTATCAGCCTGGTGAATCTTCGCTGCACTCCTTCCATGGCAAGAATGTCCTTCCTCAGGTAAGGCGACCAAAACTGCACACAATACTCAAGGTGCGGTCTCACCAAGGCCCCGTACAACTGCAGCAAGACATCCTTGTTCCTGTACTCGAACCCTCTTGCTACGAAGGCCAACATACCATTTGCCTTCTTAACCGCCTGCTGCACCTGCATGCTTACCTTCAGCGACTGGTGCACAAGAACACCCAGGTCTCTTTGCACCTCCCCTTCTCCCAATCTATTGCCATTCAAATAATAATCTGCCTTCCTGTTTTTGCCACCAAAGTGGATAACCTCACATTTATCCACATTATAGTGCATTTGCCATGTTTCTGCCCAATCACCCAACCTGTCCAAATCGTACTGGATTTTCACGACATCCTCCTCACAGCATACCCTCCCACCCAGCTTTGTGTCGTCTGCAAATTTGGAGATATTACATCCAATTCCCTCGTCCAGATCATTAATACATATTGTGAACAGCTGGGGTCCTAGGACCGATCCCTGCGGTACCCCACTAGTCACTGCCTGCCACTCGGAAAACAACCCGTTTATTCCAACTCTTTGCTTTCTATCCGCCAACCAGTTCTCTATCCAAGTCAATACCTTGCCCCCAATCCCTTGTGCCTTAATTTTGCACGCTAATGTCTTATGCGGGACCTTATCGAAAGCCTTCTGAAAGTCCAAATACACCACATCCACTGGTTCTCCCTTATCTATTTTACCAGTTACATCCTCAAAAAATTCCAGTAGATTAGTCAAGCATGATTTACCTTTTGTAAATCCATGTTGACTTTGTCCGATCCTGTCACTGCTTTCCAAGTGCTCTGCTATTACATCTTTTATAATGGACTCTAGCATTTTCCCCACTACCGATGTCAGGCTTATAATTCCCCGCTTTTTCTCTACCACCTTTTTTGAATAGTGGGGTAACATTAGCTATCCTCCAATCCATGGGTACTGTTCCAGAGTCTATCGAGTTCTGGAAGATGACCAGCAATGCATCTACTATTTCTAGGGCCACTTCCTTAAGTACCCTGGGATGTAGATTATCAGGCCCTGGGGATTTATCGGCCCAAATTGTCCCAAGTGTGATTCCTGATCTGTATTGAGTTATGATTTCAACTAGGTGGATGGTAGAGACGCTATGCTTCACCTCAGCATTCCCGAGCTAGAGCGAGAAGGATGGGAGGAAATTCGTCAGGGTTCGCTTCTGATTGCTCGCCAATAACCCCTGCTGAAAAATACATGTGTGTAGATGTTAGATGAGGAAAATACCACAGTTTGATTGCGATGCCACCCTATTGAACAGTCCACTGGCAATTACTGCTTAAACAAATTAAACACTTAGATGGAGTCCATGAGAGTGGCTGTCACCATTGGAAGTGTACCCCAGCAGGAGTGAGGGTAGAAAATCAGCTAACTGTAGCTGGACCAGACTATAACATTTTCTGATATATTCCCTAACAAACTTCCCTGTACTCATGACGCAGCTTTGATCCCAGGTGCCAGTTCTTGCACGCTTACCTAAAACAGTGCCAAAATCTTACAAACTGTCAACATTCCTACAGACACACTTGATAATTAATACTCAAATAAGTGCTGCATACAGTATTTTATCCATATGGTTTTAATCTGAAATCCATCATAAGAAATTCACTTCCCTCTACCCTCCAATTTTCCTCACTTACACTAGATGGCACTCTGCTGTATATCAGAACATAATTCATTGTTACAGGAAAAGGAAAAACAAAATTCTGCAATATTTTCTATTTCCCACTGTTAATAGTCCTACTGTTCCTTAATATATTAGTTGAAAAAAATCCTCTAAATTTGATATTTATGTTTATGGCAATTGTAAATTAAAATGTATTCTCAAATTTAGAAAAATAACCAAAGATATAAATGATATTACTCCAATGTTATTTAAGTGAAAAATATCCATCCGCTATATGGCAAGGTTAAAAACTATGAGGAAAACCGGTTTGAATCAGGATCATGCAAACATAAACATGAATAGAGGAGCAGAGACTTAGTGAGCTCAGATACACAAATCTTGGACAGTGGGAGAACAAGTTGATAAAGCTGTATAAATAAAATGGATCCGAGGGTTTACAAATAGGAGCAGAAAGTGTAAAAGCAAAGAGGTAATGCACAAACCGTACAAGTTATTGATTTATAGACATATAAATATTAAAAGGGTAGTCAAAGGAAGAGTGGGGCTGATTAGGGACCAAAAGGAGATATTCTTGTGGAGGCAGAGCATGGCTGAGGTACTAAATGAGTACTTTGCATCTGTCTTCATTAGAGGAGAGGATGCTGCCAATGTAGCAGAAAAGGAGGAGGCAGTAGCGATATTGGATAGGTTAAAAGTATATAAAGAGGAGATATTTAAAAGATTGGCAGTCCTCAAAGTAGAAAAGTCACCCGGTCCGGATGGAATTCATCCTAGGTTACTGAGGGAAGTAAGGGGGGAAAATTGTGGAGATGCTGGACACAATCTTCCAATCCTCCTTAGGTATGGGAGTGGTGCCAGAGGACTGGAGGATTGCAAATGATACATCCTGTTCAAAAAAAGAGGGGGATAAACCTGGTAACTACAGGCCAGTCAACCTAAAGTTTGTGGTGGGGACACTATTAGAAACAATAATCTGAGACAAAATGAATTGGCACTTGGCACTTGAAAATCAGCACGGATTTGTTAAAGGCAAATTGTTTGACTAACTTGATTGAGTTCTTTGATGAACAGAGAGGGCTGATGTGTGTAGTGCGGTTGATGTTGTGTATATGGACTTTCAAAAGATGTTAGTAAACAATGAGGAGCATAGTAACAGACTTCAGCAGGACATAAACAGACTGGTGAAATGGGCAGGCACATGGCAGATGAAATTTAATGCAGAGAAGTGTGAATTGATACATTTTGGTCAGAAGAATGAGGAGAGGCAATATGAATTAATGGTACAAATTTAAAAGGGGTGCAGGAACAGAGACTTGGGGGGTGTATGTATACAAATCTTTGAAGGTGGCAGGACAAGTTGAAAAGGCTGTTAAAAAAACATATGGCTGGATTTTCATTGGGCCGTGGAGGCGGATTGGAGGCATGTGGGGGGTTAAAATTGCAAAAACTGGCGGGTGGGCCCAACCCCACCCCGCCTCCACGCAATTTTCATTAATTCGTGTCTAATGGTCCCGTCTCTGTCCCGCCTCCAAGAGGCGGGATAGGCTATTAAGGCCCTTAACAGGCACTAAATTGCCTCTATAATGCCATTTTGTAAGGCCTTTGCGATTTTAACCCTTTTCCCACATGAAACACGCCTGTTCTGAAACACGACGGTGAAACCTGGCAGGAGCACAATTGGATTGCTGACTATTAGCTGCAGCTCCACCATTAAAGAAGATATTTGATCAGCCATCATTTGCAGGTGGCAGGACTTTGTAGTCTCAGGTCTGGGGGAACTTTTAGAAGGCATAACCACAGTTGTGGAAGTTTGGAGCCTGACACCCATCTCCAGTGTGACCTCCTGGGAAACCCCTCTCGCCACCTTCACTGAGCACTTCCTCAACTGAGGCATATACCAAGTAGTCCTAAGCCCTCAATGTGGAAGTCCCATTAGCAAAATGACACACGCCACAATTGCAGCAGTAGCCATCAGATTTTTTACTTACAGTAACCATCTGATGGCTTTTTAACATTAAAACATCAAATTTCACCCAAGTGACTACCCTTGTGACTATTTGTGCAGTATCTTTCTCTTACGCGTGCTCCTATGTGGTGCTTTCCCTGTAGCTTCAGCAGATGTGGCGGCCCCTTGCTCATTTTCTTGCTGCTCCTGTCTCGACACCTTTGGCGGGCGTCCTCTGGGGTTGAGAACCTGTGAGGGCTCGCCAACAGTCTGCTGCTCCTGCGGCTGTGCAGGGGTTGAGACGCCAATCTCAGTTGGGTGTGGACTCTGGTGGGGCTCTGACCGAGGGCTCTGCAGTGGCATGGAAGTGTGAGCGCTTGGAGAGGAGTCCCCACTTCCTTGATGTCTGCCACCAACTTCCCTCTCGGTCAGGTCCCCCTCAGCGCTTGCAAGTGGCTTGAGAGCACCTTGCTGCACATCAGGGCGGCCATGGGGATCCGTATCTGCACTGGCAGTCCTACTCAGAAGGACTTCCATGAAGGTCTGGTTTCTCTGTTCAATAGATGACCATCGCCCCTCCAGAGATGTCATTCTATTCAGAACACTCACCATGTTTTCTGCACTCTGGCGACTTATCACCTCCATGAAGGTTGCCATCCTTTCTATGGTGATGCGTTCATGCGCCAATGACTCCACAAAGGCTCTGCTCATGTTCGCAATGGACTCCTCCATTCGCTCCACACTCACAGCGACCCTAGAGACAAAACCTGCCAGAGACTCTTGCATCTGTTCCTGGAGTTCCAGCACCGCTGATCTTGTGGATGGACCCAGAGGCAGAGGGTCGACATGCAGCTGAGCCGAGCTGGCAGAGTCCTTCGCCCTCCAACGAGGACTCTCCACTGCAGTCCCTGTCTCCACCAACTGCTGATGCTCACTTGTGAGCTGTGATACACCAGGTGACAACACTACTCTATCTCACGAAGGTCCCACCGAGGTGTGTCTGCAGTGGTGCTGGGTGCACTGAATTCTGCTGACGCTGCGCCCTCAGAGGTTGCAGCTTCCTCTGAGGAGTCTTGATGTTCAGGCTCTTCCTCCTGGCTAGTGGGGGCGGGTGCTCACGATGGTCCTGTGGGGGAGTAAAGGAAAGAGTTAGAGATGTGATGCCAAGGTTACATGCACATTGCATACTGCAGATGATCAATAGTCCATCTGTTAGAGCTTCAGAATCATTATCAGCGACTCATGCAATGTCAATGAGAGAGATGGAAAACTATTCTGTCACCAGCTTGCTGTGATGCACACGTCTGTCCGTCCCCCACTTGCACCTCATCCTCCAGTCCTACGATCTCCAGGACTGCCTCCTCCCACGGGGTGAGGTGGGCTACTGAGGGTGGCCCTCTTCCTGTCCTCGCTCTTCCCTTTTACTGTGAGCTCTCTTTTCCTGCAATGAGGGAGACAAGTGGAGTTTGAGTGAGAATGAAGGAGTGAGTGTAGAAAATCCATAGCGTAGATGCTTAGAAGGAGACAAAGATGGAGTGAGGTGGCAAGACCAAGGGCCCTCCCTGTGTGTTGTCAGTTGTTTTCATAGCATCAGAGTGATAGGGAGTGTGAGGGCTGCATAGTCGAATAGTTATGTGAATGTGACCATAGAGAGAGAGGGAATGGGTAAGGGTGCATGGATGTCAGTGTCAAGTGGGATGTGGAGGAAGAGATTGCAAAAGCTGAGTGCTGGTGAGGAAAGGCAATGGGGATCAGATTGAGGGTGATGGGAAATTCATACTCACTTTTCCAGTGCGCTGAAGGTCATGAAATCTCTTCCTGCACTGTATCCAGGTTCTGCGGGTTACCGATAAGGAGTTGACCTCCTCTGCCACTTGCAGCCACACAGCCTTGGTCTGGTGGGGAGGCTTCTTCCTCCCTGATGAAGGGAAGAGCACCTCCTTATGAGCTCTTGCTCCCTCCACTAAAGCCTGCAGGGCAACGTCGTCAAATCTTGGAGCAGACCTAGGTCTTTCACTGGCCATTTTGCCTCCAGGTCCCTATAGCAGCAAAGGCCAAAGGTTGGCAGTCTGCAGAAGAAGCAAGGCTTGTTGCAGACCTTAAATGCAGCTGCAGCAATGATGATGTCATCGGATGCGACTTTCAGACGGGAAAAACTCATTGGCCATGGGTTCCCACACGCTGGAACTCAATTGTCCAATTAAGTTAAAATCGCATCAATCTCCCACATCGATTTAGATTCGTGTGGATAACACAAAATGCGGGTTACACGACCCTAACCTGCCCCTGAATTAAAATCCAGCCCATGGGATCCATGGCTTTATTAATAGAGACTTAGGGCTGGATTTTCTCAGCAGTGTTGGGATAGCTGATTGCCGGGTTCCAGTCCTGCTCCCAGTTGCAGCCACTCTGTCAAAGGGATTTTCCCTTGATTGGTGTTGTTAAGCCCGCCCTGCGGGCTTCCTGGCCAATTAACAGGAAGTGGGTCTGATGATGTCATTTGATGATGCGTCATCAGCCGGTTTTCTTAAAGGGACCACAGCCACATTGAGTTTGACAGTAGTTCTGTCAGTGTTTTACAGCATTGAGGTGCTGCAAACACTGACAAGCACTGCACAGAGGTGCACAGCTGCACCCAAGCTCTCCAATGACTCCCTCCATATGCTTATGGAGGGAGTCACAGCATGCAGGAAGGTTCTCTTTCCTTCCAAGGGCGGAAGAGACCTCCCCAAGAAACCAAAGCAGCCTGGTTGCACATTGCACAGGAGGGCAAAAGCAGGGATGTGATCAAGAGTCCCCGGCTGCAGTGGCGCCAACCTTTCAATGATCTCAGTGGATCACGAAACGTTACTGCAAAGCCACACTCAAACTCACCCTGCTGTGCCACTCAACACATCCCTATAACTCTACCTTCCCTAGCCTACTCCTGCACCTCCTTACTTACACCAACTTACCTTGCACCTCCACCCATCCCTCTCTAGCTACATTATCACTTCCCCATCTCACTAGCCACCCCTCACACTCGCCCTCATCCTACTGCAAGCATACCAACTTACAACACACAAGGGTAGGCACTTAAGAGGTTTAGCCAATGGTCATGTGAAGTTTCTGGTAATGTGCTGTCCTACAGTGAAATCTATATTTTCAACACTGCCCCTTATTGGACAGATCTGTGCACACCTTGAGAAATGGCTTACTGAGTTCCAGTGAATGTTGAGACGTAACTTCCCCCACCAACCCCCCTCCCCCACTATAGTGAGGAGTGTGCATGGAATGGTTTGGATATTGAAGGGATGCTTCACACTGCTAATGTGGGGTGGTGTCAACCTGGCGCATCATGTGGCAGCCAGGGTTAAGAGCATCAAGTGAAGTAAATCTGGCCATGGTGATTGTAGTGTCCGTGTGTAGATAAAGACACTGAAGACAGGAGTTGGTTCATAGGTATTTACTAAGCAAGTCTGGGGGGGGTTTTCTAAAGGATATACACAATACACAGGCTTATATAGCCCAAGTGGCAATTACCGGCATTATGCACACCTGGGGCTCTTAAAGGCACATACACCATAATTGCTCTTAAAGGCACATACACCACAATTCCTCCCCTTCTAGCTAACTAGTACATCATATTTTAAGTAATTATTAATTACATGTTATATGCAAAATAATATACATTGCTGTATTAATTAATTATAAGTTAGTCTCTCAGGAGGCTTCCTGACTCGGTCCGGATAACGCCTCGGGGGTGTAGTAGTTTCTGGTGGTGTAGTAGGTTCTTCTGGCAAGGCTGATTCGGCTTGAAGGCCAGTGTCGGGTTCATCGGGCTCCAGTACCACCGGATCGGAGGTAGATATGGGTATCTCTACTTCATCGTTAGATGTATAGAGTGGTGGTGTAGGTTGTCCCTTTTCGGATGACTTGATGATTTGGTCAGCATGGCGCCTTATTATGCTGTCTCCGATGTCCACGGTATACATCAGTGGTCCTAATCGTGTGCAGATAGTTCCAGGCTGCCATTTCTCGGTACGGTAGTCCCGGGCCAAAACCGGTTGGCCTATCTGGAAGGCCCTAGTTGGCCTTTCATTCATGCCCTGAAACTGCCGGTTCTCCACGTCCCTTCGGATGTTGGGCTTGACCAAATCCAGCCGGCATCTTAGGTTTCTATTGTAGAACATCATGGCGGGAGTTTGGTTAGTAACCATATGCGTTGCATTCCTATATGCAAATAAGAAGTTATCCACCTTGTGCTGAAGTTTTATGTCTTCATTACCCATGGCCTTGATGGCCTTCTTGAAGGTCTGGACAAACCTTTCAGCCAATCCATTGGTGGCGGGATGGTATGGGGCGGACGTGTAGTGCTTTACCCCATTGTTCTTTAAGAACTTTCTGAATTCTTCGGACACAAATTGCGGCCCATTATCAGAACATATCTGCTCCGGCAGCCCATTCCTGGCAAATATGGTCCTTAATACTGTGATGGTTTTTTCCCTGGTGGTGGAGGACATCTTTATTACCTCCGGCCACTTGGAGTGTGCATCAACTGCGATTAAGAACATTGAGTCCATAAATGGACCAGCAAAGTCGATGTGCACCCTTTGCCAGGGAGATGAGGGCCACTCTCATGGATGTAGAGGGGCCTGTGGCGGAGCATTTTGGACCTTCTGGCATCCTAGGCAGCTCTTGGTCATGTCTTCGATGTCTCCATCGATACCTGGCCACCATACAAACGCCCTAGCTAGGTTCTTCATTTTCACTCCACCCAGATGCCCCTCGTGAAGCTCCTTTAGCACTTTATCCTGGAGTTTGGGTGGAATCACCACTCTGGATCCACACATCAAGGTTCCTCGGCACACTGACAGCTGTTCTCTTCTTTGCGAGAATGCTGGCAACAGTGGTTCGCCATGTGCTGGCCATCCCTTCACTGTTAAATCGTAGACCCGTGAGAGAGTAGGGTCATTTCTTGTCTCCCTTTCAATGGCAGAATTTGTCACCGGTAGACATTCCACTATGGTAGAGTGGAATATCTCTACTGGGTCTACTGTAGGTGCCTCTTCTATCGTTGGCAACGGTAGGCGTGATAAACCGTCAGCATTCCCATGCTGTTTTGACCCTTTGTATTCAATGTTGTATTGGTGTGCCCCTAGAAAAAGGGACCACCTCTGTAGTCTTTGTGCCGTCATAATGGGGACACCTTTTTTAGGGTTGAATATGGAGATGAGGGGTTGATGGTCAGTCAGCAAGGTAAATTTTTGTCCGTGTAGGTAATGGTTGAATTTCTTCACTCCCCATACCAGGCTGAGTGCTTCCCTGTCTATCTGGGCATAGTTACGCTCAGCTGAGTTCAATGAGCGTGACGCAAAAGCTATCGGCCGTTCCAAGCCATCAGGGAATCTATGGGACAATACCGCTCCTATGCCGTAAGGGGATGCATCGCACGCCAGTCTGATTGGTAGTGATGGGTTGTAATGAGCCAAAATTTTCTCGGATGTGATTAAGTCTTTACATTTATGGAAGGCACGTTTACAGTCTTCGTTCCATTTCCAAATCACTCCTGTCTGTAGAAGATCATTAAGAGGGTGTAGAATAGTTGATAAGTTCGGTAAAAATTTATGATAGTAATTTATTAATCCCAGGAATGACCTTAATTGTGAAACATTTTCAGGTGCTGGGGCTTTTATAACTGCTTCAATTTTTTCAGGTGACTTATGCAACCCTTCCTTATTAATTATGTGGCCACAATATGATATCTGATTTTGGAAAAATTCGCACTTGGGGCGATTTGCTCGTAGGCCCCGTTCTTTCAGCCTAGTGAGCACCTGCTCCAAATTGGCAAGGTGCTCGTTGTCGTTTTCTCCTGTTATAAGGATGACGTCTAGGTAGCATTGAGTCCCCGGAATCCCTTGCAGGACTTGCTCCATAGCTCTTTGCCAGATAGCTGGAGCTGATGCTATTCCAAAAACCAGTCGATTGTACTGGTACAGGCCTTTGTGTGTGTTTATTGTGAGATACTTTTTAGAGGTCTCCTCAACCTCCATCTGTAGATATGCCTGTGCCAAGTCAATTTTTGTGAAACGTTTCCCTCCGGATAGTGAGGCGAAAATATCTTCTATCCTCGGAAGAGGATACTGTACCGTGTGAAGGACCGGGTTTACAGTCACCTTAAAGTCCCCACAGATGCGAATTTTTTTCTGTTCCTCAGTTATTTTTCAATGTTTTTTTCATGACTGGAACGATGGGTGTTGCCCATTCGCTCCAATCTATTTTGGATAATACGCCTGCCTTTTCCAAATTCTTCAGCTCTGCCTCGACTGCCGGACGTATTGCGTATGGCACCGGTCTTGCCTTAAAAAGTTTTGGAATTGCTGTATCTTCCACTTTTATTGAGGCGGTGATGCCTTTCAAGGTTCCTAGTTTCTCTTGAAACACTTCTTTGGCGTTGGCCAAGATGTCTTTTAATCGTTCAGGTATGATGTCATCATTGTTTTTTTCCTTACTGGTCACCGTCAGTGCCTGAATGGAGTGCCAGTCTAAACGTATCTTCCTTATCCATTCACGTCCCAACAACGGTGGACCACCATCTTGTAAAATGTATAAATACAACTTTTGTATTTCTTTGCCGTTGTATACCACAGGCACCCTTATTTTTCCTTTGGGGTAGACTTTCTGCCCCGTATATGTTTTTAAGATAATGGATGTGTCTTTTAGAGGTATATGCGAAAATAGCCTCTCGTAATCTCGTCGATTTATTACGGTTAGAGCTGATCCTGTATCTAGCTCCATTTTAACTGGGGACCCTGCTATTGTGAGGGTAACCCAAATGGTTTGGTAATCCTCTTTGGCAAGTACATTATGTAATTTGAGACAGCTTAGTCTCTTGTTTCCGGAGTCACTATCACTATTCTGGTCTTCGGAGCTATTGTCCGTCATCATTTGTACCTTCCTGTACTTTTCTTTATTGATTTTTTGTTTTCTGTCAGTGGATTTATTTTGTCCAGATTGGCATACCCGTGCAATGTGTCCAATCTTACCACATTGCCTGCATGCTTTGCCCTTGAACCAGCAGTCCCTCTGGTTATGGGTGGATCTGCCGCAGCGATAACATCTTCCGAACTCCTGTGTCATTTTATGGGTGCCGAAGTCCTGTGTCTCTTGTTGTATCTCTGCAGCTCCTTTTGCTGCTGCTTCGTATGATACAGCCATACTGAAAGCTTTGTCCAATGTTAAATCTTTTTCAGAAAGCAGTCTTTTTTGTGTTCCTTCACTTAAGAGACCGCAAACAAATTTGTCTCGAAGATAATCCGATAGTCCTGCTCCGAATTGGCAGTACTTTGATAGCTTTCTTAATTTGTTTAGGTAATCAGCGTTACTTTCATTCTTGTGTTGATTTCTCTTGAAGAACTTGAATCGTTCCGCTATCAGCAGCGGTGTTGGGTTTAAATGCTCCTGCAGGGTATCAACAATTTCTTTAAAAGTCTTGTCCTTTGGTTTGGCTGGAGTGATTAAATTTCATAACAGCCCGTATGTCTTCGCGCCCATTAAGTTCAGAAGTACTGAAGCTTTTTTTTCATCTGTTATTCCATTTGCAGTGCAATAAACCTCTACTCTTTCCACGTATGTGGTCCAATCTTCTATTTCGCCATCAAAAGCCTCAATATTACCAGATTTAGGCATTTCAGAAAAGATATGGCGCTTCCCGTGCTTTTTTTCTCTCTCTCTGTAGCAACGATATGGCGCTTCCCGCCCTTTCCCGCCGCTGCTACCGATAACAACGCTGTTTTACTGTGGTTTCCGTTTATTCACTGTTGGAGACTCGTTCCCGACGGAGGTCTAAACGCTGACCTGCTTGCCGCGCCGGCCATCTCTCGAGTGCACCCTCCCAGTCCGTTATTGCTTGCCTCCGATTTCGCTGCCTGTCTCCACTGTAGAGCCCGCCGCTGGAGCTCCAGCCTGACGCCCAGGAAGGATTAGCGCAGTACCTGTCACCAGCTTGGCCAGCTGGTGAAACCACAGTTTCTCTTACTTCCTTGAGTCTTCTGGACGCTGGAGGAATCGATGTCCTTGAGGTGCTGCCGAATTGCAGGTAAGTCCGTTTCCACTTCGTCACCACTGTAGTGTCCGTGTGTAGATAAAGATACTGAAGACAGGAGTTGGTTCATAGGTATTTACTAAGCAAGTCTGGGGGGGGGGGGGTTTCTAAAGGATATACACAATACACAGGCTTATATAGCCCAAGTGGCAATTACTGGCATTACGCACACCTGGGGCTCTTAAAGGCACATACACCATAATTGCTCTTAAAGGCACATACACCACAGTGATGGCATCGCTGGCCTCCCGGGCAGTAATGTTGTCAGGGGCTGATGCCCTGTGTGCTGTGCAGCATCAGGTGATGGCGCAGAAGGTTGGTATTGTTGTTGGTGCTGCTGGTGTGCCTGATGATGTTGGTGTTGGGCTGAGTGTGGAAGGAATCAGAGGAGCAAGGTGAGATAGTTTCTAGGGCACCGATGTTGCTGCAATAGATGGTAGCTGCAGGTGAGATGACAGAAGCGATCTGTCAATGGTGAGAGAGGTTGTTCCAATGAGGTGGCACTGGACATACAGTTGGTTCTAAACACTTGCAAGCTAAAGAAATCTCTGTATGTCTAACAAATGCAGTAACCAATAGTTTCTGCGCTCTGAAACTGGCCATCTGCAACATGGCATCCTTTACACCATTTCTGCAGCTGTCAGCTTATCAGATACATCAGAACAGACTCAACTCACGCCAGGGTGAGCTGGCGTGTTCCCCGAGTAGCAGATAACCCATGGGGGAGCATGTAAAATTGGAAGGAAGCCTCAAAATACCATTAAATTGGCTGTTAACAAACCAGTTAATGAGCTCAATTGTCTCCCCTGCCACTTGGTGTCGGGTCAGTTCTCTGCTGACAGACCCGACACCTGGGAGACTCGCGTGGAGGCGGGTTGACAGTGAGTTTCCTACCCGGTCAATCTTTGCTATTTTGACAGCAGACCCGCCTCCAAACCCGCCCTCTGAGCACTGGCAAAATCCAGCCCATAGGGTACAAAAGCAAGAAAGTTATGTTAAACCTTTAAAAAAATGGTTAGGCCTCAGCTGGAGTATTGTGTTGAATTCTGGGCACCACTTTAGGAAGGATGTCAAGGCCTTAGAGAGGGTGCAGAAGAGATTTACTGGAATGGTACCATAGATAAGGGACTTCATTTACGTGGAAAGAATGGAGAAGCTGGGTGACATGAATCTTGTCATTCATGTGGAAATGACTTATGAAGTAATACTGGGCGGCCTGCTGGTGGTGCTGTCCAGGGAGAGTATAAATACTTGGGCATGGGCCCAGCTTGCTCAGGACATTCCTTAACAGGAACTAGTGAAGGACACAACTAGATCTCCATGTTGAAAAACAGTTGATTAAAGCCTTGTTTAATACTCAGACCAAGTGCCCAGTAGTTTTTGTGCGTCAATTTAATCAACTGTTTTTCAACATGGAGATCTAGTTGTGTTCTTCACTAGTTCCTGTTAAAGAATGTCCTGAGCAAGCTGGGCCCATGCCCGAGCATTTATACTCTCCCTGGACAGCACCACCAGCAGGCCGCCCAGTATTACTTCATAAGTCATTTCCACATGAATGACAAGATTCATGTCATTCTTCCCGCCTGAAAGATTGGAAGTCCGGCGGCTTCCTTCTACCGAACTAATCGGAGTAAGAATAGACGCAGTCGTTTGGATCTCCGTTGGAGGTCGATCAAGGCGACACGGACTCTGCCGGCCCGCTGGTATGAACCGAGCGACCCAGGGACCAAAACACGGTCTGAGGAGACGTGCCTTCCGGCCTCCAACGGAGATCCAAATGACTGCGTCTATTCTTAGTCCGATTAATTCGGTAGAAGGAAGCCGCCGGACTTCCAATCTTTCAGGCGGGAAGAATGACATGAATCTTGTCATTCATGTGGAAATGACTTTTGAAGTAATACTGGGCGGCCTGCTGGTGGCGCTGTCCAGGGAGAGTATAAATACTCGGGCATGGGCCCAGCTTGCTCAGGACATTCTTTAACATGAACTAGTGAAGGACACAACTAGACCTCCATGTTGAAAAACAGTTGATTAAAGCCTTGTTTAATACTCAGACCGAGTGCCTAGTAGTTTTCTTACGTCACTGGGGTTGTTCTCCTTAGAGCAGAGAATGTTAAGAGGAGATTTGATAGAGGTGTTCAAAATCATGAATAGTTTTGATGGAGTAAATAAAGAGAACTGTTTCCAGTGGCAGTAGGGTCAGTACCCAGAGGACACAGATTTCAGGTGACTGGCAAAAGAACCAGAGGTGACTCGTGGAAAAAATGTTTTATGCAGTGAGTTGCTGTGATCTGGAATGCAATGCCTGAAAGCGTGGTGGAAGCAGATTGAATAACCACTTTCAAAACATAATTAGATAAATACTTGAATCGATAACATTTACACGGCTATGAGGAAGGACCAGGGGAATAGGACTAACTGGATTGCTCTACCAAAGAGCTGGCACAGGCAGGATGGGCTGAATGGTCTCCTCTGCACTGTATCATTTTGTGATTAGGCCACAGTAGAATATTGTACCAGTTGTGGGGATGGGGGGCAGGGTGGGGGTGGGGGATGGGGGGGGGAAGTGATATCAAAGCCGTGGGTTGTAGAAGTGATTTATAAGATGACGCTAGGAATGAAAACTTCAGTTATGAGGAGAGACTAGAGAAACTGCTGCTCTTTTCATTAGAAAGCTAAGGGGAGACTTGATGAGGCATTCAAAATTATGATGGTTTTGGTAAGGGAAATGGGGAAGTGAGTCAGTAACTCGTGTGCATAAATTTAAGTTAATCACTAACAGAACAAAGAGAGGTTTGAGATTTTTTTTGTTTTTACACAGACAGTTGTTAGGCCATGGAACATCCTATCGGAAATAGAGGTGGAAACAGAATCCAGAATAGCTTTTAAGAGGGAAGTGGATAAATATTTGGAAAAGAATAAAATATAAAAGTGTATGGGGAAAGGACAGGGGAATGGGTTTAAATAGATAACTCTTTCAGAAAGTCATAATAGGAGTAATGGGGCAAATGGCCTCCTACTGTGCCATAAAACAATTTATAATTCCGATTCCGATTAGATTTATTTGCCATATGTAACAAGTACAATGGAATGCTTGTTCCCCGTAGGGACGCGTCAGCTATACAAACAGCGCCACGTTCAGAGTCAATACAATGGCTTCCCGTGGCAGTGGGAGCACGATGTCCCTCAGCCGCTCTGTTCTCCTCTTCACTGCGGCCTCCTCCTCACTGTTGCCGGCTCCACGTGTGGTGGCCTGCTTCTCCCGCTCTGGCCACCATGCCCGGCTCCCCTCCTCCCATCCGGACTGCGAGTTACCTGAAATGGAGCTGCCGGCCGACGTGCTGCAGCGTGTCGTGAGTCTGCTGCTGCTGCTCGTTGCGCTGCGCTCCTCTGCCCGACTCGCCGAACACATCGTCGGGATGTGAATGCTCCAATGCGGCCTCCTCTTCACCGTCGCCGGCTCCACGCTCCACGGCCCGGGGCCTACTTCTCTCTCTTCGCGGATCGGCCTCTGGCCGCCATGCTCGGCTCCCCTCCTCCCAGTCGCAATTCCTTCCCGCCGAGGAGCTGCCGGCCGATGTGCTCCAGCGGGTTGGCTTGGCTGCTGCTGCTGCTCACCGCGCTGCGCTGCCTCTGCCCGACTCGCCGAGCACCTTGCTCCGGTTGCGGGAGCGAGCAGCGAGAGCTGGCCACCCGAAACAGGGAGAGCGATCTCAGCACCGGACCGTCACGGCCACATTCCACATTCTTGTGCAAAATATGTTTATTTTCTAGCATGTTGAGGAAGGAAAGAGAGAGATTTCTTCACTTACCTGGAGAAAAGGGTTTTTTCTTTTCTAATATACAGGTAATTAATTTTTAATTCAACGAGGAATTTACAAGGCACATAGAGTATAATAAAAAGCCAGGACCTATCTCTACTCTCATTACCTCTTTCTCGCTCCTCCCGCCCCCACCAGGTCGATCCAAGGGAAAGCCACATTAGTATTCATCAATCCAAGTAATTTCATTCTGAAGAAGTTAATGGAACTCAAAATAGAAAAGGCACTGAGCCTTGTTAGAGTGTATCCTAGTATGCTGAAGGAAGTTAGAAAGGCAATAGCAGCTGCTCTGACCACAATCTTCCAAAAATCTTGGGATATGGAAGTTCTGCCAAAGGATTGGAGGCTTGCAAATGTAACAGGTTTTTTGAAGGAGGTACAGGAAACTTTCGATTAACCGGCCACTAAATAACCGGAACGCTCTATCCACCGGCAAAATTCAGGAGTCGGTTCAGATAACTTTTTTTGCTTTTAGTTACTTTTTTTACTCGATTTGTGGCTGTGCAAGCGTGTAGCTGAAGCTGTTGCTAAGCTACAGAGACGCTTGCAACTTGTGCCGATTGTTTTGAAGCTGTAGCAACAGGGTTTGTTGCTTTATACGGAGCTCTGAGCTCCGTATCTTTTACTATAGCGTTCGGTTATCCGGCATTGTTGATGGACCGGCACCAGGTCGGTCCCGTCCGTGCCGGATACCAGAAAGTTTCCTGTAAATGGATAAACCAGGTAACTACAGACCAGTTAGCCTAACATTGGTACTGGATAAGCTTCTAGAGTCCATTATACAGGGTAAAATTTATACTCACTTAGAAAGACATGGGTTAATTAAGGACAGCTAGCATGGATTTGTAAAAGGCAAGTCACATCTGACAAATGTGAGGTGATACATTTCAGGCAATACGAGTCCATTGATAAAGGAAATGCAGTGGATGGTATGTATATTTTTTCAAAAGTTGTTTTATAAGGTGCAACATAGAAGACTTGTTGATACAGGAAACTTTCGATTTACCGGCACCTAAATAACCGGAAATCTCGGTTATCCGGCAAAATTCAGGAGTAGGTTCATACTTCATATTACTTGCCTTCCTCCATCTGTTGCTGTGCAAGGGTGTGGCTGCAGCTGTTGCTAAGCTACAGAGACGCTTGTAACTTGTGGCCATTGTTCTGAACCTGTTGCTAAGCAACAGGGTTTGTTGCTTTATACGGAGCTCTCAGCTCTCGTATCTTTTACTATAGCGCTCGGTGATCCGGAATTTTTGATGAACCGGCACCACGTCGGTCCCGTCGGTGCCGGATTAAAAAAAGTTTCCTGTAATATTAAGACCCACAGTATTAAAGGGAATATGGCAGCATGGATTTGAAGTCAGCTGAAGGACAGAAACTCAGAGTAG
This sequence comes from Somniosus microcephalus, assembly GCF_052327205.1. Classification (NCBI taxonomy): domain Eukaryota; kingdom Metazoa; phylum Chordata; class Chondrichthyes; order Squaliformes; family Somniosidae; genus Somniosus; species Somniosus microcephalus. The sequence goes on along the minus strand of NC_140990.1, from coordinate 247,299,236 downwards.
CGATTAACTAATGTTATTTGTACTAGAGGAATATGCACAGTGGTGTCCGCCAAGGATTAGTGTTAAATCCACTGCTTCTACCTCTTTTTCTAGACATCCTTTTAGTAGGGTGTCCAAAACTGGGCCTAGCCAATAATTTGTATAGGTTTAGCACCTCTCTCATACAGTTAATCTCCTGTGGCATTGCACATGGGGAGTGAAGACCAAATATAGTCTTCAGGTAAAGTGAAGTTAAAAGCAGGTTGATAATTGGTCAAGAGCACACAGATGTAATTCAGTCCCCATCTTAGTTATACCTTCTGTCCTATTTTTTATATTCCCATTACAAATGTGGACCTGGGAATTTATAATGAAAACTGCTGATGCAAACTGGTCACAATAGAAATATACCTTCCTGCCAGTGGTGGTGCTGCAGCATCTTAATTGGCAGGGGCGGGGTGGGGGTGGTGGTGTGTATGGGGAGTCATTACAGCATGAGAAATTTACATTGGCAGTTTCTATTATAAATGTGGAGACAGGAACTAACGATGAAAGACTTTGGCATTATATCCAGACTTCAGTATCAGGGCATAATGACAACATTTGCAGTTGACACAAAGTAGGGAGTGTGGTTAACTGAAGACTTCAGTGAGTTCAGTAACGTAGACACGTCAGTAGATTGGGCAGATCGATGGTGGATGAAATTTAGCTGCTAAGCTTCAACTTCCATAGAGTAGTAAATCTGGCAGTATTGAATTGACCACCTGTTATACATCCTGCCTGATTTTTTTTTTACATTGACTTCAATGGAAAGGAAAATCGGGTGGGTTGTACAATAGAGGGCCAATCTGATATCTCCAGTTATATGCCCCTGATGAAATTGAAAGTTACGCCTGAAATTCAATGTGGAAAAATGTGAGGTGATACATTTTAGGAGGACAAACAAGGAGATGAAATATACACTAAATGGTAAAACTTTAAATGGAGTAGATGAGCACAGAGTGAGGGATTCAGATGCATTCATCTTTAAAAGTGAGAAGACAGTTTAATAAAGCGTAAAAAGAACATATATGGGATCCTAGGTTTAATACAGTATAAAAGCTAAGAAGCAATTCTTCCAACTGATAAAGCTGCCATTAAGGAAGCCTCTGGTTTTGTTTCAAGTATTTTAATATAAGGAGGAATTATTCTTGGATATGGTTGTTGGAGCTGATAACTGACTTAGCTTTAGTCATTTGAAATAAAAATAAATAATTTCCAGAATGGCATGGGGCTCCATAAGAGCAAAATGGCAGCAAGATTTCAACAAGTTTCCCATCTGACAACCAGAAGGAAACAATAACACTAAAATAGCAAAGTACATACTTGATATGATTAATAAAGCTGCTTCCTTTCTGGCAGAGGACACTTTGTCAAGAAAAGAACAGGTAAACAAAAAGGAAAAGTCCATGTGTAACAAGCCAAATGCTATTTTTTGAATTTCTGTAGAGATAAACATAATGATTGATACTGTTGTGATTTGTCATTATAGCATTTGTTTGAGGTTGTTATGTACTGCCTTCTTGTGTCTTATATAGGTACATCATTCCATAGTGAAGAATCATGAATTGGAGGGAGTGTGGAAAGAGAGGGATTAAAAAAGACAACTCAAGGACTGGGCAAGGGAATTAGTTGCCCTTAACATTCATACAATTCAAAAGAATTTACCTTCACACAATCTTTTGCCTGCTAAGAGCCTTGGCATTTAGAGAAAAGCCTGCTCCACAGCTTTTAGCGTCAGTCCTGTCCTGTGTAGTATCTCTTGATGTGGCAAGACAATGCAATGAGATGTCCCTCCCCTTCTGTTCCCTCCCCCACCAAAAAAAAATAAACTGAACAAGCTGGTTAAAAAGGACTACATTCATCATATGTATTGGCACACAAATCCACTGTTTAGTGTCAAAATAGTTAAGTAGGGATGAGTTGAAAAAGACCTAAAAGTCTTAGTAGACTCAATGCTCAACATGTCCAACCAATTCAGGGCAGCAATCAAGAAAGCCATGACAATGTTGGATTCTTTAGCCAAAACAGTATAGAAGTCAAAGGGGGTCATGATCAAACTGTATAGTGCTCTGGTCAGACCACACCTTAAGTACTGTATCCAGTTCTGGTCATCGAGACACAAGGGTTGACATTCTAGCTGGAGGCAGTGCTTAGAAGAGCCACGAGGCTGCTTCCTAGTGTCAAAGGTCTGAGTTAAGTAGGAAGACTGGAGAAACTTGAGCTTTTCACCCTTGAAAGAAAGCATCGGAGGGTGATCCTATAGAGGTACATAAGATAGTAAACGGTATGGAAAAGGTAAATTCAGAAAATTACTTTAACCTAAATTGCGAAAGTAGGACAAGGGAACATGGGTTTAAATTAGTGAAAGGTATATTTAGGAATTATCATCAAGAAGTTCTTCACACAAAGAGTGATCAATACACAAAATGGACTCCTGGATAGAGCACTGAAGGTAAAAACCCTGGAATCATTTCAGAAGCATTTGGATGCTACAATGGAAGGATTTTTAGGGCCTTTCTGGATGAAAGAGCCAAGATAGGCTGAATGGTCTTCCTCGTTTGTGAATAACTTGTACTCTCCAAAACAATTCAAATGCGTTTCTACAGGTGCAGGTAATCTTAACCGTTGTGCGATTAGGTTTCTACCATTGGAATAAAACATGATTAAAAAGTCAAAACTGTTCAAGATAACATTGTGGTAATCCAGTATGTAGATAGGTTCAAGTCCCACTCCAGGGACTTGAGCAGATAAAGCTAGGATGACACTCTAATGCAGTGCTGAGGGAGTGCTGCACTGTCGGAGGTGCCGTCTTTTGGATGAGACATTAAACCGAGGCCCCATCTGCTCTCTCAGGTGGACGTAAAAGATCCCATGGCACTATTTCGAAGAGGAGCAAGGGAGTTATCCTCGGCGTCATGGGCAAAATTTATCCCTCAATCAACATCACTCGAACAGATTATCTGGTCATTATCACATTGCTGTTTGTGGGACCTTGCTGTGCGCAAATTGGCTGCCACGTTTACCACATTACAACAGTTACTCCACTTCAAAAAGTACTTCATTGGCTGAAAAGCGCTTTCAGACATCCGGTGGTCGTGAAAGGCGCTATATAAATGCAAGTCTTTCTTTTTCTTTTAGGATGCCCAGAATAATATTTTTAATGAATAAAAATGCAATTTTTTTTGATGATACTCAGAACTACTCAAAAGGTTAGCATGGCACAGTTTTATGCAAGTGAAAATTATTGTAGATTCATTAGCGTTAAGTTGAAGATCTTTTTTACATACCATTGGTTGAGTCGTGGAAGTTGCAGCCTGCTGCAGTGACTGTGGGTGAGTTTCCTTTGTCTGAATCCTCACTGTACTAGTTGTTTGACCAATGGTATTATCATCATTAGTAACCTGAGGAAGCTGTTGTATTAAAGCTGCCTTCAGTCGCTGCAAAAAAAATCAAACCAAACCAGCAGTTTCACTGGTATACCAAAATATATCAGTTAAGATTCAAGATAATATACAAATACGCAAAATCTAAATCTGTAGATAACACTAGGCAGACTTTGGAGACTTTGGAAACTTCTTCAACTGAACATGATTTTACAAACTGTAAGTTCACAATATAGTATTACACACATTTGTTATGACACTATGAAGAGTCCATTTGTATATTAAAGAATGTGTTGAGCTTTAATTTTTTTTAATCAATTTGTACATTATTAAGCAAAATGGAAACTGAAAAATTTCATAAATTATACAAGGTACCTAACTCCCACCCAGACAGTCGTCAATTCAGGATAAAAGTAGCCCATCACTGTACCTTACCTGCTACTGCTTTGAAAGTAGTTTGGCAAGTACACAGCTGCAAGGGAAAACATTGGCTTGGTTGGCTCACCTCCTATCCCAAAGTAGCATTGACAGTGGTCATAAAACAGAATACAGCCCAAAATCTCCTGCCCACTTGGATGAGGATTACTACCGTGATGATCATTTTCATCAGAAATTATTGGGGGGACGGGGGAAAGTGCCATATTTCAGATAAATTAGCTATTTGTACTGCATTCTTAACTTTTTCTCACCATCATAAACCTTACAAGGGACCACAGTGACTATTTTTACTTTATACAGATTAATTGCAACCCACAACAGGTAAAAAGTTGGTTTCTACAGAGTAGCAGCATCTTTTTTCGTAAATCAAATAGAATAATCCTCTCTCCAACCTGAAGACCATAAAGCAGTAAGTTGGCTTGAATGGGGGGTGGAAAAATGAACTCTGTTGGGATTATCTAACCTTATCAGGGTGGATGTCCACATTATGCACATTTTATCACATTCCTAAAGAAATCAAAAACTTCTTTCTAAAAGGTAACACTTGAACTGTATAAACACTAGTTAGGCCACAGCTAGAGTACTGCGTACAGTTCTGGTCACCATATTAAAGGAAAGATGTGCTTGGTTTAGAGTCTAGAGGAGATTTATGAGGATGTTGCCAGGACTGGAGAATTTTAGCTATGAGGAAAGATTGGATAGGCTGGGGTTGTTTTCTTTGGAACAGAGGAGGCTGAGGGGAGACTTAATTGAGGTGTATAAAATTATGAGGGGCCTAGAGAGAGTGGATAGGAAGGATCTATTTCCCTTAGCAAAGAGGACAATAACCAGGGGGCATAGATTTAAAGTAATTGGTAGAACATTTAAAAAGTACTTAGACACCTGAAGTGCCGTAACCTACAAGGCTATGACCAAGAACTGGAAAATGGGATTAGGCTGGATGGCTCTTTTTTGGCCAGCAAAGTTACGATGGGCCGAATGGCCTACTTCTGTGCCATAAATTTCTATGATTGAGAATACCCAGAGGGGCAGGGTTTATCTTCCTTCGCAATACCTTGATTATGGAATTCATATTTAGGTTTGCATAATTATTTTTGTGATATCAATAAAACTTAATATTTTCACAGTATTCAGCAATCAAAATGGACATAAAGCAGATGTACTGTAGTTTAATTTTTAAACATACTATAAACACTATATTTACCTTCAGTTTCCCCACATGGCTGCTCATCATGTTGTATTCTTCAGGCAGACGGGCAGAAGCAGTCTAAACAATATATCTTCATGACCACTGCCAATGTCACTGCCTGACAGGTCCACAAGAGGTACAATTTTAGGTGATTGTCTCATTTTTCCCTCCTAATGTGGAATATACTACTTCAACCTGGTTGGGAATTAACTCAACCTAACCAAGTGTGATTGGTGAACCTGAGTGACAGACAGCTTTGGTCTTCAAATACTAGTACATATTTGTGATAGCCTACTGCCTAAGTAATGTGGTTTATTCTGTATTCCTTGTAATGTAGATGTAGTATTCCTTGATCTGCCATTTTAGTGACTTTAGTAACAAGTACAATACTAAATCAGCATTACAGATTAATTTACAGTTCATTTCCCTTTAACACAAACAAAATTTTGAAACAAAAAAAATCATTTTGCTCAATGAAGATTTTGCCTTTCTAATGTGCCTATTTGAATCAAAAAATGAGCATTAGTTCGTGAAACAGTCTGTAATAAAGATTTTAAAATAAAGTCTATGGTTTAATAAAGTACTTAACACTGGAGTAAGATTTGCTTTGGTTACTTCTACAGCAAAGAGGTGAATAAATAAAAGTTTAAAATGCAATCATTTGTGTGATTATTGTGTCAGTTTATAACTTCTCAGTAAATTAGATAACTGAAGGAAGAGTTGAAAATAGGAGCTGTGGTTTATTACTCCTAAAATGAGGTGCCCTCCCATATCTGCTTAGTCATTAGGAGGCATTTGTTGATGGCTTGTTTTTAATATTACATGTCTTTAAGGATTTTTAAACATTCTTTTCTATATGCTGTATATTTAAATTTGCACAAAAGATTTTTTTAAGGGTTCTGCTCACACAAAGAAAACCACATTATCCAAGTGAACATAAATTATCATGAGCTTGCATTGTTATATTTTAGCAACTGAATTGAATTTGAGGCTGTTATTCAAGTTAATACTTTAGAATTAAATTCAAAAGTAAAAGTGCAGTCATGCAGCTTTTAATAACAAGTCACAGAGTCATAGAGTTATACAGCACAGAAAGAGGCCCTTCGGCCCATCGCGTCCGCGCCAGCCATCAGGCCCTGTCTAATCTAATCCCATTTTCCAGCATTTGGTCCATAGCCTTGTATGCTAAGGCATTTCAAGTGCTCATCCAAATGCTTCTTGAATGTTGAGGGTTCCTGCCTCTACCACCCTTTCAGGCAGTGAGTTCCAGATTCCAACCACCCTCTGGGTGAAAAAGTTCTTCCTCAAATCCCCTCTAAACCTCCTGCCCCTTACCTTGAATCTATGCCCCCTTGTTATTGACCCCTCTACTAAGGGAAAAAGTTCCTTTCTATCTACTCTATCTATGCCCCATATAATTTTGTACACCTCAATCAGGTCCCCCCTCAGCCTTCTCTGCTCCAAGGAAAACAACCCCAGCCTGTCCAGTCTTTCTTCATAGCTGAAGCGCTCCAGCCCAGGTAACATTCTGGTGAATCTCCTCTGCACCCTCTCCAAAGCAATCACATCCTTCCTATAGTGTGGCGACCAGAACTGCACACAGTATTCCAGCTGTGGCCTAACCAGCGTTTTGTACAGCTCCATCATAACCTCCCTGCTCTTATATTCTATGCCTCGACTAATGAAGGCAAGTATCCCATATGCCTTTTTAACCACCTTATCCACCTGTTCTGCTGCCTTCAGGGATCTATGTACATGCACACCAAGGTCCCTCTGATCCTCTGTCTTTCCTAGGGTCCTACCATTCATTGTGTATTCCCTTGCCTTGTTAGTCCCTCCAAAATGCATCACCTCACACTTTTCAGGGTTAAATTCCATTTGCCACTGTTCCGCCCATCTGTCCAACCCATCTATATCGTCCTGCAGACTGAGGCTACCCTCCTTGCTATTTACCACCCCACCAATTTTCGTGTCATCTGCGAACTTACTGATCATACCTTTTACATTCACATCCAAATCATTAATGTAGACCACAAACAGCAAGGGACCCAACACCGATCCCTGCGGTACCCCACTGGACACAGGCTTCCAGTCACAAAAACAACTTTCGACCATCACCCTCTGCCTTCTGCCACTAAGCCAGTTTTGGATCCAATGTGTCAAGGCACCCTGGATCCCATGGGCTCTTACCTTCTTGACCAGTCTCTTATGCGGGACTTTATCGAAAGCCTTACTGAAATCCATGTATACCACATCCACTGCACTACCCTCATCCACACACCTAGTCACCCCCTCGAAAAATTCAATCAAATTAGTCAGACATGATCTTCCCTTGACAAAGCCATGCTGACTATCCCTGATTAATCCTTGCCTCTCCAAGTGGAGACTAATTCTGTCCCTCAGAATTTTTTCCAATAATTTCCCTACCACTGATGTTAGGCTCACTGGCCTGTAATTCCCTGGTTTATCCCTACTACCCTTCTTGAATAATGGTACTACGTTAGCTGTTCTCCAGTCCTCTGGCACATCCCCTGTGGCCAGAGAGGTTCTGAAAATTTGTGTCAGAGCCCCTGCAATCTCCTCCTTTGCCTCACACAGCAGCCTGGGATACATCTCTTCCGGGCCTGGGGATTTATCCACTTTTAAGCCTGCAGTACTCACCCGTCCGTAAACGTATATTTTTCAGCATTAAACTGAAGAGTGTGAAAAGTGGAAACAAAAGTTAAAAGACTACTGCTTTCAGTTGAATCATGTTTAACAGAAGCAAAATGCTGCAGATGCTGGAAATCTGAAATAAACAGAAAATGCTGGAAATACTCAGCAGGTCAGGCAGCAACTGTGGCGAGAGAACCAAAGTTAACGTTTCAGGTCGATGACTTTTCATCAGAACTAGAAAAAGTTAGAGATGTAACAGGTTTTAAGCAAGTACAGAGGCCGGGAAAGGGTGGCGGGGGGTGGGGAAACAAAAGGGAAGGACTGTGATAGGGTGAGATGCAGGAGAGATTAAATGACAAAAGGGATGATGGTGCAAGGCAAAAGGGGATGGTAATGGAACAAGAAAAGAAACAAAAGATGGGTCCGGAAGAGGTGTAAATGGGAATAGCAGAATCATCAACAGCTGCTGTCCGAAAAAATGAGGGCAGTGGTTATGATCTGAAATTCCTGAACTCAATACGATAGCAAAATACTGCGGATGTTGGAAATCCGAAATAACAACAGAAAATGCTGGAAAAACTCAGCAGGTCAGGCAACATCCGTGGACAGAAATTTTGAGGCTGTAAAGTCCCTAACTGAAAGATGAGGTGCTGTTCATTGAGCTTACATTGAGCTTCATTGGAACAGTGTTGGAGGTCAAGGACAGAGAGGTCAGAGTGGGAGTGGGGTGGAGAATTAAAATGACAGGTGGCCGGAAGGTAGGGTCATGCTTGTAGACTGACGAAGGTGTTCCGCAAAGCTACATCTTTTATTTGGAGAAATCAAACTCAAATTCTCAAGCTGCCATGCAGGGATTTGAACTCATGCTTTATTAGTCCAGTCCAATTGATTACTAGTCCAGTAACATAACCACTACATTACTATACCTACAATGGACTCTATTCCATTCTCCCAGTTTCTCCATCGCATCTGTTCTGACGATGCCACCTTCCAAACCAGTGCTTCCGATATGTCTTCCTTTTTCCTCAACTGAGGATTCCCCTCCACCATGGTCGACAGGGTCCTCGACTGTGTCCGTCCCATTTCCTGCACTACTGCTCTCAACCCTTCCCCTCCTTCCCACAACCACAACAGGGTTCCCCTTGTCCTCACCTTCCACTCCACCAGCCTACACATTCAATGGATCATCCTCCGCCATCTCCAGCGTGAAGCCACCACATCTCTTCTCCTCCTCTTTCCGCATTCCGAAGGGACCGCTCCCTCCGTGACACCCTGGTCCACTCTTCAATCACCCCCAACACCCTCTCCCCTTCCCATGGCACCTTCCTGTGCAAGCACAGGAGATGCAACACCTGCCCTTTTAGCACCTCCCTTCCCACTGTACAATGCTCCAAACAATCCTGCCAGGTGAAACAGCGATTTACTTATACTTCTTTCAATTTACTATACTGTACTCAATGCTCACGATGTGGTAACCTCTACATTGGGGAGGCCAAACGCAGATTGGGTGTTTGCTTTGCGGAACACCTTCATTCAGTCCTCGAACATGACCCCGAGCTTCTAATCGCCTGTCATTTTAATTCTCCACCCCACTCCCGCTCTGACCCATTACTTGTCCCATTACCATCCCCTTTTGCCTTGCACCATCATCCCTTTTGTCATTTAATCTCTCCTGCCTCACACTATCAAAGACCTTCCCTTTTGTTCTTTCCTCCCCTCCCCCTTTCCCTGCTTCTGTACTTGCTTAAAACCTGTTACATCGCTAACTTTTTCTAGTTTTGATGAGAAGTCATCGACCTGCAATGTTAACTTTGTTTCTCTTGCCACAGATGCTGCCTGACCTGCTATTTCCAGTATTTTCTGTTTTTATTTCATGTTTAACAGATCCTGGTTGTTCAAGACTGTTGATTTTGATTATTCTTTCTACAGAAACACACAACAGATTTGTGAAGTCTTTGTTCTTATTACAAAGTTGACTACTAAAAGTTTTAATTTCTAAGTTTTATCAGCCATTTAAAACATGTCAGTTATGCAAAATTGTTAAGCACCCACCAAATCAGTCACTTCATACTTTAACCTTACTGAACAGTGAACGACTTATTTTTATATCTGTAATCTGGTTCTGTTCTTCACTGCTGCACAGCATCAGCTCTAGCTGTACCAGCAATCATTACATCTGATGACAGTCTTCGGTAAGCTTCACTGCACTACAGCTGTATTAGCTGTCAACTATTCATCTGAATAGACTTTACCAATTTCAGAGTATTCTTTAATTTCATGGATCAAATCAGATTTATATGCAACACAGGATTTTCCCATTCAGGTAATATGAATAGCCACTCAAGAATTTTGTCATTAGAATAAAAGGTAGTCAAAATCGAGTCAGCATACTGTGTTTTATTTAATAATAGCTGTGGTATTTCATTAGAAAGAATTTCAACTTGTGCGAAATATATCCTGACATGCTGCACAAAATGAATGTAAAAATAAATATATTTCAGATAAGAACTACAAGTCCATTTATTTAACCTTTTAAATGCTAGGAGATTAAAAAAAAACTCATTATACATGTACCAAAAAAAGATATGCTTCACCTACTTTCCTTATGTCACTTAACATATGTAGTCCCTGTACAGTGTCATGTGTAGCCCAGCAGTGCAAGCAAGCTTTAAGAGTTGCACGCGAAGCTACAGGGACTGTTCTCAGGAATGGATGAGAATGAAATGCCCAGAAAACAATTGAAAACAACACTGCTGATTAATGAATATTTCAAAATGTTCAACAATTAATTCATTTAAAATAATGTTTCATTGTGGAAACATTGGGGGTGAAATTGGTCGATGCCAGCAGTGTAAAACAGGCTGAGAGTGAATCGGGCGTCCATTTGACACCGCGCCCGATTTTCTTTTCCACTGACTTCAACGGAAAAGAAAATCGGGAGCAGTGTAAAACCTGCTGCTGTTTTCCGCTACTGGCAGTGACCAATTTTATCCCCACTTTATTTTATCATTGGGTAAATATAATTATTAATTAATTAAAAATAATGATTAGCTTTAAAATTTTAAACAATATGAAAATCTAAATTTGTTTGTTTAAATTCTGATTCATGCAAACCACTAGCAATGATTTTGCATGGTCAGGTCTGTTATCTTCTTACCACCCTCTGCCACCCCATTGGCTACAGTTATTCATATTTGTTCATTTGTGAAGCAGAATTCCTAAAGGAACTGAAAGCTGTAAAAGGAATACACGGATATCTCTGTGAACACCTGCTAACACTCACTAATACTTTACTGTCACAACACTGTACATTTTTGACAGCCGCACTATCACGTGTTCTTTCCCACTGGATTATAAAAATCATTCTACAATTACAGATTTGAATACTGGAAAATGAAATTTATAGAAATGCCACAACTTGTTCAAGTTTTTATTTTCCGGTTTACTGCTAAATGAATTACACTGCAATATGATTTCTAAATGTTGCACAAGTAAAATATTGATTACTTTGATATTAAATATGTTACTGCCTCAACCAAGTAAAATATTTAAAATAAACTACCATATAGAACAAATACATACTGAGATATTTTCTATTATGTAATAATGTACATTATCGGCGCTGAATACTTCTGCATGGCTTTATAATTCCCCCCATCCCCCCAAAATGACTGAATTGTCTCCCCATGCCACAATTGTGTGTTTAATTCTGAACATACAATAGACACTCAGTGCCACAGTATGCAACAATTTTCTAATGGATAGATCAGAAAGCAAAATTAGTAATTATCAAAAGAACACATTCAGCTGCCACATTTTGTATAAATTAACAAAATGTAACTAGAATTCGGGGGAGGGAAGAACTTTATACATACCATGAGCTATTAATTTCAACAAGTAAAAAAAATGTAACATTTTGTCATAGTTAATAAACTGTCATTCTTATTATGGATCTCAGGCTTAAAATGACAGTGATGTTTTATTGCAACAAGACTGCATTTAAAAGCCATGATGAAGACCTACAGAATATACTTTATATTATCTTGCAATTCTATAAATGTTCTGATTTAGGACTACATTTGGTTAAAAAAAAATTACACAGGAAAAGAAATCTATAGCTTAAAAGCTATTTTAGAATTGCTGATTTTACACTTCTTTGCAGTCAAAACAACGTAATGTATGCGTAATATAACATTTTTGATAAATATATTCACACTATCTTGTTTTCATTTACATATATTTTGCCTCTATTTTTATTAGTAGTCTCCTAATTAAAAGGAGCGGTAGTCACTAAATTACTAGTCAGTGAAACACACATTACATTTATCCGCCTGTCCAATCATATAACTAATGAGAAAGCAGGCCAATGCAAATGCTCCTCACATTTTAATTTACCTTTTTAAAAAGCTTCACAAATGAATACACTACCATTTTCTTGAGTAACAGAGCCTCTTTTTGGTGGCACAAACCTATCTGTCAACAGAATTTGCTCAGTATATAGTTCCTCTCTAACCAGACAGCTTACAGAAAAAGATATTAAGCTCCTGAAACAATCCATGAAAAGTCAAATCCATATTTCATATCTGCCATAAAAACTCATCAGTGTAATAACCCCCCCTTCTCTTGGGTGTTATCCTACCATCTGCTGCTATATTACTTATCTTTATTTTGCAACTAATTAACAGCATAATCTTCTAAATTCAGCAAGTTAATTATCATTATTGTGGTCTTTGCAGCATCATCAGTCCTTCTGAAGCAGTGTCTCTCCACCCCCAGAGAATGTGTGTAAATGAAGCAGGTTGGGAGAGGGTCTGTTTCCTTGGAGCAGGCTCATTAGGTGTTTGCTGATGAGCTCGGCATGCAGGGAAGCAGGTCACAAGAATTCTGCTGAACATGAGGTTCCATACTGGGCTCAGTCTGCTTAATGTATGTTTTTGAACCTTTGCCAAGCTGCCCTCTGTCAGCTCTCACTAGAATGTACCCTACAGCAAACACTGTTGGCTGCCCACTGTGTGCAAAGCAATTCCTCAGTTTGTCACAGGAGCCTTTATGTATAGACATCTAGGGGAGCAATAGCTGGTTATAACTAAAACAGTAACAAGCTCTTCCCTAGGCAGCTTAACAGTTACCTCTGCAAATTCTTAATCGCCTAATAATGATGGTCAAAAGTCTACGGTTGATAGCAACATATTATGTACATATGCAATGTTAAATGTACATTCCTAAATAACCTATTGTATAAACCACTAATGCAATGCTATCTACCTCTATCTAAAGGACTTTCAATTGTTAATGTTAACTGTTTTGCTCCCGTTCATTTCAAAATAAAAAAATGTAGTTCTTAAAAATGGAAGTGTTTCAGTCCTCAATATATTGGTCAACACAGTCGCAATGCTAGCTCTGCATTCCGACTTTAACCCTTGTAAAACTGTTTCAGATTAATCTTCCTTCCAAACAAGACCAAATCTGTTGCCCTGCTCCTTGCCCAAACCTCTGGCATGTTTTGTACTGGTTGGCAACAAATAGATTTTAAAGAGATGGGAGATAGAATATTTGGGTGTTGTTACACCAAAGAGAATGATGTACAGTCAGCAACCCTAAGTTACTTTTCCAGCTGCCTCTGTCCCAGAGGTGTAGCCAAACTATCCCATGGGTCAACAAATTGGTGAGCATGTGAAGCAACAGCTGCTTTGTTACCCCAAGGGATCTGGCCAGGAAATCACTGCCACTCTGCTCCTTCCTAACTTCTCGCCATCCAGCTCTATCTCTCTACCACCTCTATCAGACTGCTTATTCAACATCTAATCTTGGATGAGCCAACATCTTAGGCGTGCATAAACTCCATACCTTTGCCACCAACTCAATCTCCCTCTCTGGTCACTGTCTCAGGCTGAACCATAATGTTTACATCTCAGCATCCTGTTCGATCCTGAGCTTTAAAACATGCCAGAGGTTTGGGCAAGGAGCAGGACAACAGTAAGATAGCAAAATACTACAGATGATGAAAATCTGAAATAACAACAGAAAATGCTGGAAAAACTCAGCAGGCTAGGCAACATCCATGGAGAGAAAATAGAGTCAACGTTTCAGGTGAAAACCCCTTTGTCAAGACAGATTTGGTCTTGTTTGGAAGGAAGATTAATCTGAAGCAGTTTTACAAAAGTTAAAGTTGGAATGCAGAGCTAGCATTGCGACTGTGTTGATCAATATACGGAGGACTGAAACACTTCCATTTTTAAGGACTACATTTTTTTATTTTGAAACGAACTGGAGCAAAACAATATACCAATCCCATTCTCTCCAACACAAAGACCACCTACTTCCACCTCTGGAAACATCGCCCACCTCTGCCCATATCCCATCCCATCTTCACTGAAACCATCATTCATGCCTTTGTCACCTCCAGACTCGATTACTCCAATGTTTTGCTGACCACTGTTATGTTCATTAATAACTAGACATTCTTATTATGAACAGTTAGCTTCTAGCTAGTCATTTATTCAGTACACATTCTCTAGGTACAGCATCTGTAAAGATTCAGCATGTGTACTTCTGTGTGCAGGCTTCCATCTTGACTACTGCCTTGTGGGTAGCCTAGTGCATCGTGGGTAGTGTAGTCTTAAACACATACAACTAAATATACAGCTCTATACAGCTCCACCTAGTGTACTATTCTAGAGTGACATTTTATTGATCATTACATCCCCCTTTCTTTGAGGTTAAACAAAATCAACATCAATCAATATCAATCAACTTTCAAGAAAAATGATAAAGATGATATCAGTAACACTTTTGTTAGTGCTCTATAAACATAAACATTTTCACAACAGTCAATACATTTTCAATATAGTTTTTCTTTGTACTCAAAGATTAAGTCTATCAGGCTTTTTTACTTCACGTGTGGATCTTCTCAGCACGGGTAAGTTTGATGTGTTTACATGAGATTGTTCTGGTGGTGATTCACAAGATTCAGTTGCGGCATTGTCATCAATCTGCTCTTGGATAGTTTCTTGTGTCTTCAGGAGGGAACGGCGGTTCCTCCTGAGAATCTGTCCTTCCTCAGTTCTAACAGTGCATGACCTTGGTCGTACTTCCTCAAGAACTGCAGCTTTCCTGTTCCATGCATCTGTTGACACTTTGATTCTCTTTGTTGGGTCAAAGAAAGTGAGTACAGGTGTGGTTGTCAGCACTGTTTTGAGGTTCATCCACTCTTGTTCATGTCTTTCTGTCCATGCAAACTCATTTGTTTTATGTAGCAGGTCTCGCAGACAGGTTGTCTTGGCTGACAAGTTAGGAATGAACTTTCCAATGAAGTTTATCATCCCCATGATGCGTAGTACTCCTTTTTTGTCAGTGGGTCGGGGCATTTTGAGTATGGCATTTACTTTTTCCATATCTGGCTCTATTCCTTTACCAGATAGAATATCTCCTAGGAAAGTGACTTCCTGGACGCCAAACTGACACTTGGCTTTGTTGAACTTCAGTCCATTCCGGTGTATGCTCTGCAGCACTTTAGTCAGTCGCTCATTGTGTTCTTTCAGTGTGGAGCCCCAGATGATGATGTCATCAACATAGACCCGGACTCCTTCCAGACCTTCAATTATGTGTTCCATCGCTCTATGAAAGATTTCAGATGCAGATATTATCCCGAAAGGCATTCTGAGGAAACAATACCTGCCAAATGGTGTGTTGAAGGTACAGTATTTGGTGTTCTCTTCATCCAGTTTTAGTTGCCAAAATCCTTGTGCGGCATCGAGCTTTGTAAAGTATCTGGCACCTGACATTTCACTGGTGATTTCTTCTCGCTTGGGAATCTGGTAGTGTTCACGTTTTATGTTTGCATTTAAGTCCTTTGGATCCATGCATATTCTTAGATCATTGTTCTTTTTCTTTACACATACCATGGAGTTAACCCAGTCTGTTGGCTCTTCGACTTTCCTGATGACTCCTAGCGTGGTCATTCTGTCCAGTTCTTTCTTGAGCCGGTCACGCAGGGGTGCTGGAACTCTTCGTGGAGCATGTACCACTGGCTGAGCATCCTCCTTTAGCTGGATCTTGTAAGTGAATGGTAGAACTCCAAATCCTTGGAACACATCCTGGAAATTACTCACTACAGAATCCACTGAGTCATCTGGTCTGCTTATGGCACAGTTTATACGGTAGACTCTCTTGACCAGTTCTAAGTCTTCACAAGCTTTGTCACCCAGTAGTGAATCAAGTCCCTCATCCACAACAGAAAACATGAGATGATGCACTTTGTCTTTGACTGTCACTTTAAGTGTGCATACACCTATGCTATCTATTTTCTGTCCATTATAGTTCTTCAGTAGTACTGACTTTTTCTGTATTTTGGGCTTTTCTTTCATGTTTTTAATGTCACTCATACTGATTAAGTTTGCTTTTGCCCCAGTGTCTAGTTTCAATGTAACTAATGCTCCATTTACCTGCAGTGGGATCATCCATTTGTCTTCTTTTACTGCATTAACTTTATGTTCAGCATTGTTTATTCCTGAGGGCTGCACATTTTCTGTATCCTTTTCTATATTGTCACATGACACCATTCCTACAAAAAATGTCTCACTTAAATCAGTGTCCTCAATCACATTGACTTGGACTTGTTGCCCTTTCTTTGTTTTTACTTTTGAAAAGCATTGTTTGGCAAAGTGATTCTTTCCATGACATTTTGTGCACATTTTTCCAAACGCTGGGCATTGTTTTAACTGGTGTTTGTAACCACTGCGTTTACAATTAAAAATTTCATCCTCCGATTGCTTTTCATTTCTGTTCTGCCCACGTTTCTTTCCTTTGTAGGACACAGCACCGACAGCAGCACTGACTACAATCGCATCATTATTGATTTCACTGAAAGTCTTCGCATGCTTTTGAGCTAGCTCGCTGGCTTGGCGTATTTTCACAGCATTTTCCAATGTTAGTTCGGTTTCTCTCAACAGACGTTCCATGACCCTTTTATCATGAATACCAAACACAATTTGGTCACGAATCATGGATGATTTCAGCTCAGAGAAATTACATGTCTGTGCTTTCAGTTTCAGATCAGTCAAAAAGCTATCAAAAGCCTCATTTTGCTGCTGTGTCCGAGAACAGAAAACATACCTCTCATAGGTTTTGTTCGTTTTGGGAGAACAATGTGTATCAAATTTCTTTAGCACATCGTCTAATTTTTCTCTGTTCTCCTCTGGATTAAAAACAAATGTATTAAATACCTCTATCACCTGTGGGCCTGCAACCGTGAGCAGCAACGCTATCTTCCTTGCATCTGGCTTCGTACTGAACCCGATGGCAGCAATGTAGAGTTCGAATTGTTGTTTGAAAGTCCGCCAATTGTAGTCGACATTTCCCGTGAGTTTCAAAAACTCCGGTGGCCTCAAATTCTCCATGTCGCTTTTCACAATTTTCAGCAGATCTTCACCAATCCTGGTACCATGTTATGTTCATTAATAACTAGACATTCTTATTATGAACAGTTAGCTTCTAGCTAGTCATTTATTCAGTACAATTTCTCTAGGTACAGCATCTGTAGAGATTCAGCATGTGTACTTCTGTGTGCAGGCTTCCATCTTGACTACTGCCTTGTGGGTAGCCTAGTGCATCGTGGGTAGTGTAGTCTTAAACACATACAACTAAATATACAGCTCTATACAGCTCTACAGCTCCACCTAGTGTACTATTCTAGAGTGACATGTTATTGATCACTACAGCCACTCTCCCTTCCTCCACTCTCCATAAATCAGTTCATCCTGAGCTGCCTGCATTGTATCCTGCACCAAGTCCCGCTCACCCGATTCCTCTCCTTGCTGACCTACATTAGCTCTTCAAATATAAATTTTTCCATGGCCTCGCCTCTCCTGATCTCTGGAAACTTCTCCAGCCCTTAATAACCCTCACATCCCCAGAACTCTCTCTTCCTGATTCCAGCCCCTTGTGTACCCCCTCTCCCTTTGCCCCATTATTGGGGGCCGTGTTTGAAGCAATCTGCTTGATTCACTGGCACTGAAGATGTCCGAGAACCTAACTTCATAATACTCCTTACCAGTTAACTGACTTGAATGCACAAATGGGTGCAATGCCACCTTTGTCAACAATGTATGAAAAATAAAATTCAACTCTAGTGTACAACAATTACAGTGCCATAACTTTAGGCAAAAACTATTAAACTAAAGTCACTAACAGCACAGAAAAAACAGTACTTAGTAACTGCTTGCCATTTGTAAAGATTCCTCCTACAGTAGGGTAACAAATACAGATGAAAGCACTGGAACAGGGTACATATAAAAGCAAGCACAATACTTGTCAAAAATCTCTGGCCTAGAAATTCAGTATCGCCACGTTTGGGGCGCTATACAGGTAGACTATCCTTTATCCGAAAACCTCGGGACCAGCCGAGTTTCGGATAAAGGAGAATTTCGGATTTCGGAAGGTGGGTCGGCGGGGGTCGTGCGCACGACTTACGCTGACGCTCAGCGTAAGTCAGTCGGGGTCGGCGGGGGTCGGGGCCGGCGGTTGGTTTCCTTTTAATCTAGCATTCTGTCACACTGTGAGTATATGACTTGCCCGTGGTCCTGGAGATCTGGTTTAAATGTAAAATCTTTGTGGAAGGTGGATCCTATTAGTCTTGAGCTTTGGAGTGCATGTCATGCCTGATGTGAGAAATTGACTGTCCGAGAGGCCGTGGTGCATTCAAAACTGTACGCTGATCTTGCAAATTCTTGTCCTCATCACAAACAGTGTTAGAGATGAAAAGTGATTGGAGTAACCCAGGTGACTCAGTGAGTAAATACATTTCTGCAAAGGATCTGAGATTAGTGGGGTTGCATAATCCGCAAAATTCAAAATCAGAACAGCAAGTCCTGCTGGCGGTTGTCGGGGCTGGCGGTTGTCGGGGCCGGCGGGGTCCGCGGGGGGGTCGGCGGTTGTCGGGGCCGGCGGGGTCCGCAGGGGGGGTCGGCGATTGTCGGGGCTGGCGGGGTCGGCGGTTGTCGGGGCCGGCGGGGTCCGCGGGGGGGTCGGCGGGGGGTCGTGCGCACGACTTATCCTTTATCCGAACTTCCGAAACCGGAACCCTCTAAAAACCAAAGGTTTTTTCGTTCAGCGTAAGTCGTACGCACGACTTATGCTGAACGAAAAAACCTTCGGTTTTTAGAGGGTTTCGGTTTTCGGAAGTCCGGATAAAGGGTAGGCTACCTGTAGTCGAGCGTGCGCTAAATTTAGCGCCCGGCGCAAATTATCGCCACCTTCAGCGAAATTGAGTTGCTTCTCCCCAAGAGGTTGTTGGTGCGCTAAATCAGGCACTGCACGACTATCCTAAGGCGTTAAGCCGGAGAGGCGAGGCGCTACCACCGAGGGCGGGCGCAGTGCAGGTGCGGCCAGTTAGCGATTGCAGGCAGACACGCTGGTGCCGGTCACCTCTTAAAGGGGGAGTGTCGATTTGGCTTGCAGCCACGCCCTGCACATTGGAGCCCTGATTCTCGGCCTGGACAGACCTGCTGCGACATTGTAACGCCTACGACCATGGAGAGGGCCAGGGAGCGAGCGCAGCGGTTCAGTGAGGGGGCACTGAAGGTTCTGGTTGGCGCAGTGGAGCGCAGGCGACCTATCCTCTTTCCGGACAGTGGCAGGAGGCCGCTGCCCAACGAATATCGAAAAGCTTGGAGGGAGGTGGCACACAGAGTGACCTCCAGCAGCATGGTACCTAGGACCCCGACGCAATGCAGGAAGAAGTTCAACGACCTCACTCGGGTTGTCAGGGTGAGTACCCTTTCCAGTATCCTCTTCATCCCTGCATGTGCACCTCACTTTATGGCCAAAGGGTCCTGAAAGCCCCAATGCCCTGCCCTCATCCAACACCTATGGGCCTCTCATGAAACTCACATGCACATTCAGCACTTTACACACTGTAAGGGCTATTCGACCATGGGAGGCAGTGCAGCCAAGATCAGGGCTTCACACTGTAAGGGCTATTCGACCATGGGAGGCAGTGCAGCCAAGATCAGGGCTTCACACTGTAAGGGCTATTCCACCATGGGAGGCAGTGCAGCCAGGATCAGGGCTTCACACTGTACTGAGAGCCCGTCCTTTCTCTTGCATGGCAAGCTGGCGCACAATAGGAGGCAGCAGCAACGGACCGGGGGAGGCCGTCCTGAACTTAAAGACCTCAGCAATCTGGAGCAGCGAATGGAACGGATTATGGCAGGCCGGATGATTGGCCCCCTCGCCACTGGAGATGCCGACCCTGTTCTGGACAGCAATGGTAAGGTCATCACCTTTTTGACCTCTCTCCTTCCACTTGTGCCTCACACTAGCATCCTTTGCCACTATCGAACCAATGCAGTGCATTGCAGCAGTCATGCCTCCCTCGCTGCTGCCCTGTCCTCACGCTGAAGCAACTCTTGTACCTCCCTGCTTTCAGATGCTGATTCGCCAGCTGAGGAGGCAGGCCCTCAAGCTGCCACTGAGTGATTCGGAAGGCGAGGAGGAGGAAGAGGAAGCCGGACCATCAGTGCCACCCTCAGCCGAAGCAGCCCATGGCCATAATGGGGACACGTCTTCCCTGGAGGGGAGCAGGGGGGAAGGGTCTGAGGAGGCCCAGCGGGCTGCAGCAACGCGGGGAGGGGGGCTAGGAAAGCGCGGCGGTCTTCTCCCCGGAGGGAGAGTGTAGTCTCCAGTCCTGCTACAGTGAGCGCAGAGGAGGTGCGGCTCCTCGCTGAAATGGGCGCTTAGGCAGAGCACAGGCACACTGAGCTCATGGCTGCAGTGGCAAGGATGCCTGACTCCATAGAGTCACTGGCAAGGAGTGTACAGGAATTCGGGGCAGCACAGGCAAGGAGTCTGCAGGACTTCGGTGCAGCACAGGCAAGGAGTGTGCAGGACTTCGGTGCAGCACAGGCAAGGAGTGTGCAGGACTTCGGTGCAGCACAGGTGGCTTCCACGCAAGTGCTTAGTCGTGCCATGCAGTCACTGGCTGGCCTGATGCAGACACAGATCAGGGCCACACGAGCACTAACTGCTGCCACCCTCGCTGGATCGGGCAGGATTCGCCGGGGCCCTCGCCGCGCCGCAGCAGGCCAGCAGTCTGTGCTTCAGCAGATTGCTGCGCATGCTTCAGTGCTGCCCCGTGCGAGTGCCAGTGTCTCGTCCGACCAGGGAGTGCCTGTGCTCTGTCAGGTTGGCAGCATTCCTGCTGCCAACACTGTCACTCCTCCACTGCAGCTGCCACCACCCGTAGGACAGACTGCTGCCGCCCATGCAGAGTTGGAGCAGTCAGCAGCCGGGCCACCCAGGCCCAGAGCTGGTCCAGGCCGTCCCCCAACGGCATCTGCTGACTCACTATCTGACACTCAGCAGCCTTCCCCCAGCCTTGCTGCAGCCACTGGGATCCCATTGTGGAGGAGCTGCAGGGTGGGAAGGGGCCAATCTCGCAAGCGAGGCAGATCACCCTCGCAGGCCAAAAAGTAGGAGGTGTGGCAAAATGCTGTGATTTTTTTTTAGTGAAGGCCAAGGATCATGGTCATTTTTGGTTAAGTCTTTTGTTCATTGTCTCCAGGTTGTGAGAGCCAGTTTTGTGTCTGACTGTTATTTTGGGAGTTTCTCTGTATTTGTTTGTCATGCGGGAAGGGCACAGAGTTTGTTAAATAAATAATTGTCTTTATTCAGATTGTGCATGTTTGCTCTTTGAACTATTTGTTCCCTTGACCGGCTCAGGGTTTGCGGCCCGGTTCCATTCTTGTTCTTTCAATGGCACAAGCCATTCACTCAGAGGGGGCCTAGAACCGACTTGCAATAAGCCGCTGACGGACGGCCCTTGCACTTTGTGCCTCCCTCCTGTCTTGGTGCTCCTCCTCCTCCTCCTCCTCCTCTGGTGGTCCTCCAATGTGTGCTGGCAGTGGCTGAGTCCTGAGGATAGCCAGGTTGTGCAGCATGCAGCACACTACAACAAAATGGGAGACTCGCTCAGGCGAGTACTGAAGGGCTCCCCCGGAATGGTCCAGACAGCGGACCCGTTGCTTTAGCACGCCGATTGTGTGCTCAATGATGTTCCTGGTCGCTTGATGGCTGTCATTGTATCGTTCTTCAGCAGGGGTGCTGGGCGCACGGAGTGGGGGCATCAGCCAGGTGCACAAAGGATAGCCCTTGTCCCCGAGAAGCCAACTTCCTGGGTGAGCCGGGGCTTCAAAAAGGTCTGCCACAGAAGTCTGGCGCAGGATGAAGGCGTCGTGGCTGCTGCCTGGAAAGCGGGCATTGACAGCTAGTATCAGCTGTCTGTGGTCACACACCAACTGCACGTTCAACGAATGGAACCCCTTCTGGTTGCAGTAATCCTCGGCATTCTCTAGAGGCGCCCGCAAAGCCACATGCGTGCAGTCAATGGCACCCTGGACCATGGGGAAGCCCGTTATTCTTGCAAATCCCATTGCGCGCTCTTGCTGCTTGTCCAGGGTCATGGGGAAGGAAATGTACTGACGTCTCCTTTTGAAGCGGGCATTCGTGACTTGGCGGATGCAGCAATGCACCGCGAACTGGGAGACATTGGCAATGTCCCCAGTAGCGGCTTGGAAGGAGCCGGTGGCATAGAAGTTGAGACCCACTGTCACCTTAACTGCCACCGACAGAGACGTCCTGCTCCTCAGCTGAGGCTGCAGATCTCTCTGAAGCAGGTGGCAGAGCTCAGTTACCACCTCCCTTCTGAATCGAAGCCTCCGAATACACTGCTCCTCAGACATGTTGAGGTATGAGAACTGCTGGCGGTATACCCTGGGAGGGTAAGGCCTCCTGTGCCGACGCCTGTTGGCCCTCCTCCGTCTGGCCATGATTGGCACTCTCTCTCGGCGTCTCAGCCCTCTCAATGCAATGGAAAAACCCAACGTTTCCACCCATTGCAGCCCCCATAATATGTGGCCACTCAAGGCCAGGGCACTGAAAAATCAATCCACCTGCAAAGTTCTGGGCTGAAGCCAGAAGTACCTGTGCGAGCGCTGACTCAATGCAGAAAGCTCTCTCCCTTTGTCTCTCTGCAAATCTCTCTCTCTCTCACACAGGAGTGGTCCAAAAATGGCTACCACTAAGAAGCCAGGAAGAGCCCCCTTTAAATAGCGCCCACCCAGCCCCACAGCGACTGGGAACCGTTCCACTCAACCAGTCGCTGGGAGCGCCAGGCGTAAAGAAGGGAGGCGCCACTGAAGTTCCGGTTCGGGGCGCACCAAGGGCAATGCACTATGAAATGACGTCAGGATCTGCGTGCGCAGCTGAGCGGGCGATGCGGTTTTGCGCTGCCGCTAAATGTCCGCTCAATTTCGCGAGAGCCACAGGTCGCGCCGCGCCTAGGCGCTAGCCGCTTCGCGCCCCACTTATCGCTCTTTTAAGGCGCTAGCGGCTGGCGCTACCAACTGAATTTCTCCCCCTCTTACTCTTAAAAATCCATGAATATGGTGTTATTTTATCCAGCTGAACTGTTTTGGTGACATAAAGTGGTGTATAAGTCTCCATAATATAGAGTATTGTATTAACCTATATTTAGATTTACAGTATCCTTTCTGTGCCACAATATTAAGTGTTAATTCTGTGGCATGCTGTAAGCAAAATAAATATAAGCAAATCCAATTCAATAAACACTGAATACAATATGCAAAACTAGATGGCACAATGGGTTAGCAAATCATCCTTTCACCCCTAGGTCTGAATACAAGCCAGACTAATGGTACTGAGAACACATCACTCCTCCAGCTGTTAATACTATGTTTAAAAAGTTATGTCTATCTCAACCCTGTTCCTAATGGCACGGATCTACAGCATAAAAAAAGTTCCAATTTGGAACAGATCTGCGCTAAATTGATAATCTCATGCAAAGAGCACATAAGGATGGTTGCTGTGGGTTTATATCACTGAAGTGGGGCAAAATCTCTTAAAAGACTAAAAGCACATTTTAGTGTGGACATTGCTGTTGTGTGGGGAGAGTGCAAACCAGGGCAAGGGCTGAAGTTGGGTGTGGGAACAGTGTGGTTTATACTGGGCTGCCCTTGGTGGCAATGGTTGGGATGGGAGTGAGACGCTTGGATGAAGAGGTGTTAAGGGATTAAACATAGCTGCTGCATGACAAGGCCAACATTAACAATGACCAACAACTTGTATTTATAGTGTCTTAAACATACAAGTATCCCAAGACATTTCATAACTAGGTGCAAGGAAAAGTGGACGCTGAGCCACAAAGGAAGACATTGCAAGTGGTGACCAAAGATATTACGAGGGAGCAGCAACCAATGAAATAGGTTACTCAGGATCAATAATAGGAGATTTTGTGGTCAGGTGACTCCCAAAGACTAAATGGGTCACTAGAAATAAATGGGCTGTCACAGGAAGACCGATATTCAATTATCTTAACAATACTGTTATTATTAATAAATACTAATACCAAGGATTCCTTATGGTGAGTCAGAGGATATGGTGAACATTCAAGTGAGAACTGATAACAGACTGTGGATAGTGGTAAAATGTTTTTTTGACATATTGAGCCAAAGCAGGAGAATTAGATTGTAGTGAAGTGTTTTCTGACAATGAAAAAGTCATTACGGAATTTTTGTGCTATGGAGACATTAGGGCTGATTTTGCTTTCAAATACATCTGGGAATACTCGGTTGTCAGGCTCAAATGAGGGGAAAAAGAAGGCAGAGACCAGTGATGTCCCCTTTATGATAGCAAAATACTGCAGATGTTGGAAATCCGAAATAACAACAGAAAATGCTGGAAAAACTCAGCAGGTCAGGCAACATCCGTGGAGAGAAATTTGAGTTGACGTTTCGGGTTTGACCCTTCTTCAAAACTGGAGAGAAAAGGAACTATGTTGCCCTGGGATTTCCAAACTTTTTTCTGGGTGGTGGTGAACCTACTTGATATTCCTCCCCCAACAGCGCAATTGTGCCCATTTTGAGAGGTGCCCTTAGATGCTCTGCCCAGCTAAGACGGCTAAGTCAGGCAGCTAAGACTAGAGCACCTAAGGTAATATTTTTCTTTCACAGACAGGGATCAGCATTAGAGGCTTTTTAACAGCAAGCTCCAAAGCCAGTGGCCATTCCCACAGCTGTATTTCCACCCATTTCCAGGTATAATACCTTGCTGGGGACAGGTATGCCAGGTTGGAGGTTGGCATCCATCTATATATATAAAAAAAGGATCTATATATATAAAAGGATACATCTGTCTGTCTGTCTGTCCTTCGGTGTGTCTGTCCGGCTATACACTCTAAAGTTATAGAGCGTACCTACACGTGCGTTACATCAAAAGAAAGCTTACGATTCCGGAACGGTCGTAAGCATATTTACGTTTCGGTGAGACAAAAATTGCGCCCGTGGTATCCAAAAAACATTCAGAATTCCGCTCATTAGCATCTCATTATCCGCTCATTAGCATCGAGTGACGTCGAGGTCGACCAATCGTACGGTCGAGCGACCCGACGGTCGACCAATCACTGCGTGGCGGGGGTGAGTTCCTGGCGTGTGTGGGCGGGCCTTATCGTTCTGAACCGAGGTGAGTCGCCGCCATCTTGATTCCAAACTTTTCATTTCTATTTCCCGCTTTCTGCGTCTTTAAAAAAAAAGTTGCTTTTAAAACACATATTGTTTTTAAAAAAAGTTAATTACTTTCGAAATCTTTTATCTGATCTCATTAATTTTCCTACCTTTCCCCGTTTTTTCAGGTAGGCCTCGAAGCCTGGGCGTCTGTTGCCAGCCATGCTGGACCCTAGGCAATTGTTTTGTGGCAAGCTCCTCCCACCCCTCACCCCCCCGCTGGGCCCGATTCCCAACCAGCGGCCAGCCATCTTGGTAAAGGCTGGCTGGGCTCACTGCAATCTCCTCGCACTTCATTCGCGCGCACGCTGCACGGCGCACCTCCACACAGAGCGCGGCCAGAGGGAAGCGAGCAGGTTAGCGGGGGGGGGCGGGGCTCGGGAGGGGAGGGGGAGCGGAGAGGGTTACCCCGGCAACCGGGCTCGCCAGCCGCAATTGACCGTCTCAAGCCGCTCAGGCCCGGTCCCGGAGATCGGGAGGCGGAGAGGGGAGGAGGGTTACCAAGGCAACCGGGCCCGGCCAGCCGCAATAGGCCCGGCCTCGGGAGGGCGGGGCTCGGGCTGACCGGGACGCTGCGCTTGGCATGTCAGTGCGTGGGGCGGCACGGAGCTCAGCGGAGCCATCGCCGGCAGAGGGGAGAGGGTCTGCTGGCTCCCCCCTCCCTTTCTCCCCCCCCTCCTTCCCCTGTCTCCCCCTCTCCCTCCCCTCCCCCCCTCCCTCTCCCCCCCTCTCCCCTTCCCTTCCCTCCTCCCCCTCCCCTTCCCTTCCCCCCCTCCCTCCCCCTCCCCCTCCCTTCCTCCCCCCTTCCCTCTCCCTCCCCTTCCCTCCCCTTCCTCCCCCCTCCCCTTCCTCCTCCCCCCCTCCCTCCCCTCCCCCCTCTCCCCTTTCTTCCCCCCCTTTCGCCCCCCCTTCCCTTTCCCCCTTCCCTTTCCCCCTCCCCTTTCCCCCTCCCTTCCCCCCCTTTCCCCCTGCTTTCCCCCCCTTCCCCCCAGTCGCGCTCTCTCTTCCCCCCAGTCGCTCTCTCTCTTCCCCCAGTCGCTCTCTCTCTTCCCCCAGTCGCTCTCTCTCTTCCCCCCAGTCACTCTCTCTCTTCCCCCCAGTCGCTCTCTCTTCCCCCCAGTCGCTCTCTCTTCCCCCCAGTCGCTCTCTCTCTTCCCCCCAGTTGCTCTCTCTCTTCCCCCCGTCGCTCTCTCTCTTCCCCCCAGTTGCTCTCTCTCTTCCCCCCAGTCGCTCTCTCGCCCCCCCGCCCCCCCCAGTCGCTCTCTCTCTCTCTTCCAACAACAACATGCCCTCGAAAAAACCTCTGCACCGCCGGGCACTCCAGCTAGTTTGTAATATATTAATAATCTTGTGCATAACAGAAAGAAAGACTTGCATTTATATAGCATCTTTCACGATCTCATGACGTCCCAAAGCGCTTTACAGCCAATGAAGTTTTTTTTTTGGAAGTGTAGTCACTGTTATAATGCAGGAAACTTTGCTGACAATTGCGCACAGCAAGCTCCCACAAAAAGCAATGTGATAATGACCAGATAATCTTTTTTTTATGTTGCTTGAGGGATAAATATTGGCCAGGACACCAGGGATAGCTCCCCTGCTATTTTTCGAAATAGTGCCATGGGATCTTTTACACCTAGTCGGGGCCTCGGTTTAATGTCTCGTCCGAAAGATGGCACCTCCGACAGTGCAGCACTCCCTCAGCACTGCACTGGAGTGTCAGCCTAGATTTTTGTGCTCAAGTCTCTGGAGTGGGACTTGAACCCACAACCTTCTGACCCAGAGGCGAGAGTGCTGCCCACTGAGCCATGGCTGACACTTGCAATGCACAAAATAGTGCAGATTTTCCTGTCCCCTACATTTTGACAGCAGGCAAACACCATATCCTCTGGGATATCCAATGGTATTATATTTAAAAATTTGCATATAGCATGCACTTTATTTAAGTGCACATTTACTTTCTGTCATGCTTTTTCCATTATGTTAATGTTCTTCTTAAGATTTTATTTAACTCTGACTGAGTCCTCCATGAATTTTTCTCCGTTGCGTTTATGCTGCCGGAAGTGTGGCAGGGTGAAACTTCCACCTGGTGATGTGACCCTACAGTAACCCCATTCTAGTTTTCTGGGGAGTGCTAATTTGATATGCAAGGGGAGTCAAGAGTGGTATCCCAACTCCTAACTGGCTCACCACTACTGAAACAGAGGGAAATGCTGTGCTGCTGCAGTGTATAAAATGCTGCAGCTGCTTAAAGGAGCGGTGACTTTAATTCAATATAGGAAGCAGAGACAGCAAATCACAACCACAGTATCTGAGAAGGGGCAGCTTTGGGTACAGGAACTGTGGCAAGAGACCGCAAATTAACTAATGTTTTAGTGGAGGTCCTGTTGACTGAAATAAGGGCAAGGAGGGACCGGCTCCTGGAATGGAGGGGAGAAAGTTCAACGAGGTGGTGGTACAAGCATTTTTGAAAGGAGATGGCTATGGCAGTAAGTCATGCATCTTTCACCCCATGCATGCTGACACAATGGGGGTCATTTTCACCATCACTGTTTGGGCGGTAAATTGGCAGAGTGGATCGGCTGCCTGTTATAATAGCTGCCTATATTTTCATTTCCATTTAAATCAATGGAAATCTGGCAGGCAATCTGCTCCGCCAGTTTACTGCCCAAGCGGTGAAGGCGAAAACTATCCCTATTGCCAAGGTAAGTTGGCAGCACCCAGACATTGTCAGATGTATATTTCACATCCATACCCTCATTGTGTCAATCACAAAATGAAAGTGACCATGAATATTAACAAAACATCAAATGACCCACACACTCCCCTTTTCTACCATGCCACTATGCCTTCTCCCAGTGGCTGAGTTGAAGAGTAGCAGTGAGAGGCTCACAACATGTGATTGCTATTTTCTTGCAACTGAATCTACCCTCACTATTTTAATGCCTGTTGACACCTGGGTGAAATTTCATGAATTGGCAGGTAGGTGTCTTTATCACTCTAAATTCTCTTTGCTGAGGAAAAAGTAACCATAGAAACATAGAAGATAGGAGCAGGAGTAGGCGATTCGGCCCCTCGAGCCTGCTCCGCCATTAAATGCGATCATGGCTGATCGTCCAAATTCAGTACCCGGTCCCTGCTTTCTCCCCATACCCCTTGATCCCTTTAGCCTTAAGAAATATATCCAACTCCTTCTTGAATATATTTAATGTATTGGCCTCTACTGCCTTCTTTGGTAGAGAATTCCACAGGTTCACCACTCTCTGGGTGAAGAAATTCCTCCTCATTTCTGTCCTAAATGGCCTACCCCTTATCCTTAGAATGTGACCCCTGGTTCTGGACTCCCCGACCATCAGGAACATCCTTCCTGCATCTAGTCTGTCCAGTCCTGTCAGAATTTTATAAGTTTCAATGAGATCCCCTCTCATTCTTCTAAACTCCAGCAAGCACAAGCCCAATCGACCCAATCTCTCCTCATACGTCATTCCTGCCATCCCAGGTATCAGCCTGGTGAATCTTCGCTGAACTCCTTCCATGGCAAGAACATCCTTCCTCAGATAAGGCGACCAAAACTGCACACAATACTCAAGATGTGGTCTCACCAAGGCCCTGTATAACTGCAGCAAGACATCCTTGTTCCTGTACTCAAACCCTCTCGCTACGAAGGCCAACATACCATTTGCCTTCTTAGCCGCCTGCTGCACCTGCATGCTTAACTTCAGCGACTGGTGCACAAGGACACCCAGGTCTCGTTGCACTTCCCCTTCTCCCAATCTATTGCCATTCAGATAATAATCTGCCTTCCTGTTTTTGCCACCAAAGTGGATAACCTCACATTTATCCGCGTTATATTGCATCTGCCATGCTTTTGCCCAATCACCCAACCTGTCCAAATCATCCTGGAGTTTCTTGGCATCCTCCTCACAGCACACACACCCACCCAGCTTTGTGTCGTCTGCAAATTTGGAGATATTACATCTAGTTCCCTTGTCTAGATCATTAATATATATTGTGAATAGCTGGGGTCCAAGGACCGATCCCTGCGGTACCCCACTAGTCACTGCCTGGCACTCGGAAAAAGGCCCGTTTATTCCAACTCTTTGCTTTCTGTCTGCCAACCAGTTCTCTATCCAAGTCAATACCTTGCCCCCAATCCCATGTGCCTTAACTTTACACGCTAATCTCTTATGCGGGAACTTATCGAAAGCCTTCTGAAAGTCCAAATACACCACATCCACTGGTTCTCCCTTATCTATTTTACCAGTTACATCCTCAAAAAATTCCAGTAGATTAGTCAAGCACGATTTACCTTTTGTAAATCCATGTTGACTTTGTCCGATCCTGTCACTGTTTTCCAAGTGCTCTGCTATTACATCTTTTATAATGGACTCAAGCATTTTCCCCACTACCGATGTCAGGCTTACCGGTCTGTAATTCCCTGTTTTCTCTCTACCACCTTTTTTGAATAGTGGGTAACATTAGCTACCCTCCAATCCATGGGTACTGTTCCAGATTCCATCGAATGCTGGAAGATGATCAGCAATGCATCTACTATTTCTAGGGCCACTTCCTTAAGTACCCTAGGATGTAGATTATCAGGCCCTGGGGATTTATCGGCCTTCAAACCCATCAATTTCCCTAACACCATTTCCCTACAAATACTGATTTCTTTCAGTTCCTCCCTTTCATCAGACCCTATGTTCCCCGACATCTCTGGGAGGTTATTTTTGTCCTCCTTTGTGAAGACAGAACCAAAATATGTATTTATAATTGGTCTGCCATTTCTTTGTTCCCCATTATAAATTCCCCTAATTCTGACTGCAAGGGACCTACGCTTGACTTCACCAATCTTTTTCTCTTCACATATCTATAAAAGCTTTTAGTCAGTTTTTATGTTCCCTGAAGGCTTACTCTCATATTCTATTTTCCCTTTCTTAATTAATCCCTTTGTCCTCCTTTGTTGAATCCTAAACTGCTCCCAATCCTCAGGTTTACTGCTTTTTCTGGCCAATTTATATGTCCTCTCCTTGGATCTTATGCTATCCCTAATTTCCCTTGTTAGCCACGGTTGAGTCACCTTTTTTGTTTTATTTTTATGCCAACAGTCATCAACAGAGAACAGCTATTGGGAGAGGAGCAGCAAGAACCTGTTCTTTCAATGTCCATGAAGAGGAAGCCCTACAACTCTTAGAGAGACACACAGCAGAAGCAGTGGGAGACAGGGAAATAGGAGGTAAGCTGCCAGGTACAGGTTGGTAACAACAGAAATCCTCTACAATCCAGTAAGAAGTTACTGTGCACAGACCTATAACATCAATATATGGTCTCATATCATTGCTCAGTCACAATATAAAATTCAAAAAATAGCTCCCTACAAGCAATCATGGTCAACATATGAGGTAAAACAGTATAAAACTAAAGGAAATGGCTTACACAAATGCTAAGAAAAGTGATAATCTAGTGGACTGAGTGAAATATAGAAAATAACAAAGGGACACAAAGAACACATTAGCTGCAAAAAGGAATACGAAAAAACTTGGAAGTAATATAAAGGCTAATAGTAAAAGTTTTTATAAATATATCGGCCCTGAATTTGCGGTTGGAGGCTTCCCGCGGGGAAATGCCTCCGATCCACAAATGAAATGCCCGAGTACCTGGTGGTCCAGGAGGTACGGAGATTCGAGGTCCTGGGCCTCTCCAGGTAACTCGCGGGAAGAGGCCCACGTATCTCAGGGGAGCAGGCGGTTCACAAGCGCCCCCGGGATCACGAGGGCCGGCCCAACGAATGACAAAAGGGAAACCATGCCACTATGCCTTCTCCCAGTGGCTGAGTTGAAGAGTAGTGGTGAGAGGCTCACAACATGTGATTGCTATTTTCTTGCAACTGAATCTAATCTCACTATTTGAATGCCTGTTGACATCTTGACACCTATGTACGGAATCCCCATAATTATGAATAGGAATACCCCCAAAAAAACCTCTACACTTCAAATAAATTTTTAAAAATCACATTTAAAATGAATTAAAATGGCATTTAATTAAATATTTAAAACAAAAATTTAATTTTTTGAAAAAGAAATTTACATGTTTTAAAGGGGCTAAAAATAAACTTACCTTATTTCACAGGTTTGTAAATGTATAAATTATTGATAAAATTTTATATTTCTGTTTTTTAAAACTCTTACACTAGTAAAAGCAAGCCTTACACCTGCTTTTACCAGGCGTAAGAATTTCACGGGCATTCACTGGGCAGAAGTTGGGTAAATAACGCAACTCTTCATTTTCCCGGGGATGCGGATGATTGGTCAAGAAAATTCTTAACAGAGTTCCGGGTTTTAGCGCTTGCGCAGTGCATGCCTAAACCCGGAACTTGCGCGGCCCTTACGGGCGCTTGCGCACCTTGTACACACCTGTAGGGACCGCAAATTATGGCCCATTAAGAGTAAGAGAATGGCTAAGGGCAATGTTGGCCCATTAAAGACAGACTTAGGTGATATTCTAATAGACAACAAGGTAATGGCAGATTTATTAAATGAGTACTTTGTATCCATTTTCACAGTAGAGGAAGAGGGTAAAATACCAGTGATAGAATGGAAATGAAAAATAAATCAAGTGGACGAACTTATTGGATTCAATATAAGTAACAAAATGGTTATGGAAAAATTAATGGGATTCAAAATAGATAAATCTCTAGGACCCGATGGTTTCAACCCCAGGGTATTAAAAGAAGTGGGTGAAGGAATTGCAGAAGTGTTAGTCATAATCTTTCAAAGCTCTCTTGATTAAGGAATTGTGCCATTAGATTAGAAATTTGCCAATGTCACTCCATTATTTAAGAAGGGTGAGAGAAGAAACAGGTAGCTACAGACCTGTCAGTTGTGGGGAAGTTACTAGAATCTGTCATTGGAGATAGAGTAACTTGAGCACCTGAACAAATATGAGCTGATTAGACAGAGCTAACATAGCTTTGTTAAGCGCAAATCATAGAATGATATAGCACAAAAAGAGGCCATTCGGCCCATTGTGCCTGTGCCAGCTCTTTGGTAGAGCTATCCAATTAATCCCACTCCCCTGCTCTTTCTCCATAGCCCTGTAATTATTTTCCCTTCAAGTATTTAGTCAATTCTCTTTTGAATGTTACGATTGAATCTGCTTCCACCACCCTTTCAGGTAGTGCATTCCAGATCACAACAACTCGCTGTGTAAAGAAATGTTTCCTCATGTCGCCTCTGTTTTTTTTTGCCAATCACCTTAAATCTGTGTGCTCTAGTTACCGTCCCTCCTGCCACTAGAAACAGTTTCACCTTATTTACTTTAACAAAACTATTCATGATTTTGAACACCTCTATCAAATCTCCTCTTAGCCTTCTTTGCTCTAAGGAGATCAATCCCAGCTTCTCCAGTCTCTCCACATAACTGAAGTCCCTCATCCCCGGTACCATTCTAGTAAATCTTTTCTGCACCCTCTCCAGAATTGAACACAAGACTCCAAACTCTGAAATTATGCCCTACATACTCAAGTCCAGGTCATCGATATATATCAAAAAGAAACAACAACAGAAAACGCTGGAAAAACTCAGCAGGCCAGGGCAGCATCCGTGGAGAGAGAAATGGAGTTAATGTTTCAGGTCGAAGACCCTTCGTACAGCGTATATCAAAAAGAACATAGGTTCTAATACCGACCCCTGAGGAACACCACTGTATACTTCCCTCCAAGTCTGCAAAACAACAGTTCACCACTGCTCTCTGCTTTCTGTCCCTTAGCCAATTTTGTATCTATGCTGGCACTGTCTCTTTAATTGCATGGGCTTTAATTTTGCTAACAAGTCTATTATATGGTCATGTCTGATTAGCAAAAATGAGAGGGCGTGGAATTGGAGGTAGCCTTATGACTTGGGTTGGAAAT
This sequence comes from Somniosus microcephalus, assembly GCF_052327205.1. Lineage (NCBI taxonomy): Eukaryota > Metazoa > Chordata > Chondrichthyes > Squaliformes > Somniosidae > Somniosus > Somniosus microcephalus. The sequence goes on along the minus strand of NC_140990.1, from coordinate 247,266,071 downwards.
TGGTTGGGAAGTAGGAGACAGAGAGTGGGGACAAAGGGTATGTACACGGATTGGCAGGGTGTGACAAATGGTGTTCCCCAGGGATCTGTTCTGGGGCCTCAACTTTTCATCAGATTTATTAATGACTTAGATGAAGGAATGGTGAGTTGTATATCCAGGTTTGCAAATGACACTAAGCTAAGAGGGGGCAGTCAATAGTGCAGATGGAAGAACGAAGTTGCAAAGGGACATAGACAGATTAAGCAAGTGGGTAAAACTATGGCAACCGGAGTTAAAAGTGTGAGATCATCCACTTTGCATGCAGCTTAGTGCTGAGAAACTGCCATTGAGATCAGATTGGTATGGGTGAATGGAGAGGAAAGGAATAAAGATCGGGGTGAGGGAAGCAGAAGGGAGAGGGGATGGGTGGAGATGGAGAAGGAAAGGGGCAAAGCAGGAGGGGTATGGGAAGATATGGCAGTTGAGTACAGTATGGGATGGGCCTAGACAGATGTTAAAGGAAAAAGATATGGGAAGAGGGCGAGACAGGGATAGCAAGGCAAAAAAAGAGAAGAGATGGGAGCGAATAAGGAAGCAAGATGGAGATAAGATGGGGTGAGGGGGCTGAGGATCAGATGTGGCGTGAGGTGGGTATGTTGCAGGTAGGGTGAAGAATGATAGGATTCACTTTCCTCCTTCTATGTATTCCAAAATAGGTCATATGCCAGGCCTACCCCACTGGTTTCATCTACCCATTCACCAAGATCATTATGAGCACTTGCAGAATGGGCATATAATTGGCAAATTAATTTCAACATAGATAGTTGTGAGATACTATATTTTGGTAAGAAAAATAGGGAGGTCACATGTTACTTGGAAAATAAGAATCTAAATGGGGTAGAGGAGCAAAGGGATCTGGGAGTACAAATACATAAATCACTAAAAGTTGCGACACAGGTCCGTAAGGCCATAGCAAACCAAGCACTAGAATTTATTTCTCGAGGGATAGAATTGAAGTTATACTAAACTTGTATCGAACCATGGTTAGACCACACTTAAGAGTACTGTGTACAGTTCTGGTTGCCATATTATAAAAAGAATATGGAGGCACTGGAAAGGATACAAAAAAGATTTACAAGGATGATACCAGAACTGCGAGGTTATACCTATAAACGTACAGAACAGGTTGGGTCTCTTTTCTCTTGAAAAGAGAAGGCTGAGGGGTGACCTAATACAGGTCTTTAAAATTATAAAAGGTTTTGATAGAGTAGACACAAAGAGAGTGTTTCAGCTTGTGGGGAAGAGAAAACTCAAGGCTATCAATATAAGATAGTTACCAAGAAATCAAATTGGGAATTCAGAAGAATGTTCTGTTTCCAGAGAGTGGTGAGAATGTGGAACTCTCTACCATAGGGAGTAGTTGAGGCGAATAGTACAGATGCATTTAAGAGGAAGCTAGATAAGCATATGAGGGAGAAGGGAATAGAGGGTTATGCTGATAGAGTTAGATGAGGAAGGATGGGAGGAGGCTCGAGTGGAGCATGGGCTGGTTGGGCTGAATGGCCTGTTGCTGTATATTCTATGAGCAATATAATATAATAAAAACAGCACATCTGCCATTCATTTTCTGTCTGTCACACAAAAGTTTCACATTCAAATTGAAATATAAAGAAATAAAGGCAGTCACTTAGAAACTCTTCAGTAACAAGAAAACACCTCAGAAGAGGGAGGGGAGAGGCGGAGAGGAGAAGAGTGGGAAAAGTATGGAGGACGGGCAAGGGAAAGGGGAAGAGGAGGATGGGACTGGAAGAGGATAAGTGGGAGGGTAGGTGGGATGGGGAAGGGAGAAAGGCAGAGGGTACGTGAGGAAACAAGAGGGGAGGGAAGGAAGGGAGAGGAGAGGGAGAAAGATGGGAAGGGTGAGGGTAAGGAAGGGACATGGGAGACGAGGAAGGAAGAGGGAAGGTGGAGATGGGGGGAGTGGAGGAGGGAGAATAGTAGGAGGGGGAGAGGAGGAATAGGAGATGAGGAGAGGAAGGGGAGAGAAAGAGGAGGTGAAGGGAGTGGGATGAGAAGGGAGGGAAGGGACAGGAGAAGGGGATGGGGGAGAAGAAGGGGAGGGGTAGGAGATGGAAAGGGCAGGTGAGGGGAGGAAGGGGGAATATTAAAATAGCCCTGTCCAGGCATATCAGCCTAGATCCCAACCTGAAGCCATTTTTTAAAATACAAGATTTGCTGCCACTGTGTTTGTCAATTGGTATGCCAGCATACAATAATTAAAGCAATTTTCATGTTTAAAACCAGTCTCAGACCAGGTCCTCATAGTGACAACCTGAAAATTCACGAGGAGTACCTTGAAAATGCATTAAAATAAAAATTGAAGAATATAACCAGCAAATAATTAAAAGTGACCAATATATATTTCATTAACAACTGCAGAAAGTAGGGTCCATACATGATTGGACCTGATTGTAAAGGGGGTTAAAAAAGGTTGCTGATTCTCAATCACACTTTTTGGGTTTCAATATAAAACTCTTGGTTTTATATTGAAGTACTGGAAAATATATTATAAACTAATACAAGTAGTGACATAATAAGTTGTACATATATATTCTTTTCTTTTTACCAGTTTGGCTTCTGACTGTGGAGGTTGTGGGGAGGGAGGTTCAATGTTGTTGACTGGAGGACCTGGAATTCCGGGGATATTAGGCACCATGGTGACAGGCCTGATAATCTATTGAGTAGAAAATGAAACAGTATAAATAGAAGAGTCAACAAAGCTTCAACAACAATAGCAGCAACTTGCATTTATATTGTGCTTTAAATGTAGAAAAATGTCCAAAGGCACTTCATTTTCAGGAAAAAATGGCTGCCGCGCCAAAGAAGGAGATTTCAGGAAAGATAACTAAAAGTACGGTAAATGAGATGGGTGTTAAGGATGGTCTTAAAGGTGGAGTGGGAAGCGGAGAGGCAGAGAAATTTAAGGAGGGAATTTCCAGAGCATAGGGCCTAGACAGCTGAAAGCACGCCTCCCAGTGGCAGGACGAAGGTGGGTAGGATGGGATGCACAAGAGGCCAGAGTCGGAGAAACAGAGTTCTTGGAGGGTTGTATGGCTCAAGAAGTTAGCAGAGGCAGAGAGGGCGAGGCCATGAAAGGATTTAAACACAATATTTTCAGCTACAGCGTCTCTCAGACTATTTTTTTTTAAGAATAAGGAAATGGCAACAACACTGATTTTATAAGCATTACAACACTCTGTTTACTTGTAAAGATAGGGATACTGATTACATAGAAACATAGAAGATAGGAGCAGGAGTAGGCCATTCGGCCCCTCGAGCCTGTTCCGCCATTTAATGAGATCATGGCTGATCATCCAAATTCAGTACCCTGTCCCTGCTTTCTCCCCCTATCCCTTGATCCCTTTAGCCTTAAGAAATATATCTAACTCCTTCTTGAATATATTTAATGAATTGGCCTCAACAACCTTCTGTGGTAGAGAATTCAACAGGATCACCACTCTCTGGGTGAAGAAATTCCTCCTCATCTCAGTCCTAAATGGCTTACCCCTTATCCTTAGACTGTGACCCCTGGTTCTGGACTCCCCTGCCATCGGGAACATCCTTCCTGCATCTAGTCTGTCTAGTCCTGTTAGAATTTTATAAGTTTCAATGAGATCCCCTCTCGTTCTTCTAAACTCTAGCGAATACAAGCCCAATCAACCCAATCTCTCTTCATAAGTCATTCCTGCCATCCCAGGTATCAGTCTGGTGGAACTTCGCTGCACTCCTTCCATGGCAAGAACATCCTTCCTCAGATAAGGCGACCAAAACTGCACACAATACTCAAGGTGTGGTCTCACCAAGGCCCTGTACAACTGCAGCAACATCCTTGCTCCTGTACTCGAATCCTCTCGCTATGAAGGCCAACATACCATTTGCCTTCTTAACCGCCTGCTGCACCTGCATGCTTACCTTCAGCGACTGGTGCACAAGGACACCCAGGTCTCGTTGCGCTTCCCCTTTTCCCAATCTATTGCCATTCAGATAATAATCTGCCTTCCTGTTTTTGTCACCAAAGTGGATAACCTCGCATTTATCCACATTATACTGCATCTGCCATGCATCTGCCCAATCACCCAACCTGTCCAAATCATACTGGAGTTTCTCTGCATCCTCCTCACAGCACACATGCCCACCCAGCTTTGTGTTGTCTGCAAACTTGGAGATGTTACATCTAGTTCCCTCATCTAGATCATTAATATATATTGTGAATAACTGGGGTCCTAGCACCGATCCCTGCGGTACCCCACTAGTCACTGCCTGCCACTCGGAAAAAGACCCGTTTATTCCAACTCTTTGCTTCCTGTCTGCCAACCAGTTCTCTATGCAAGTCAGTACCTTACCCCCAATCCATGTGTTATAACTTTGCACGCTAATCTCTTATGCGGGACCTTATCGAAAGCTTTCTGAAAGTCCAAATACACCACATCCACTGGTTCTCCCTTATCTATTCTACCAGTTACATCCTCAAAAAATTCCAGTAGATTAGTCAAGCACGATTTACCTTTTGTAAATCCATGTTGACTTTGTCCGATCCTGTCACTGTTTTCCAAGTGCTCTGCTATTACATCTTTTATAATGGACTCTAGCATTTTCCCCACTACCGATGTCAGGCTTACCGGTCTATAATTCCCCGTTTTCTCTTCACCATCTTTTTTAAATAGTGGGGTTACATTAGCTACCCTCCAATCCATGGGAACTGTTCCAGATTCTATAGAATTTTGGAAGCTGACCAGCAATGCATCTACTATTTCTAGGACCACTTCTTTAAGTACCCTAGGAATTAGATTATCAGGCCCTGGGGATTTATCGACCTTCAATGCCGTCAATTTCCCGAACACCATTTCCCTACAAATACTGATTTCATTCAGTTCCTCCCTCTCATTAGATCCTATGTACCCTGACATCTCTGGGAGATTATTTGTGTCCTCCTTTGTGAAGACAGAACCAAAGTATGTATTTAATTGGTCAGCCATTTCTTTGTTCCCCATTATAAATTCCCCTGATTCTGACTGCAAGGGACCTACTATGAGTGGGTTTTCATATTATTCATTTACTTATTTATTTAAATATTTAAAAATTGAAATACCAAATATGCTCCATCCCTCCGACTGTTGCCTTTTATTCACCTCGTCACCGCCCCCACCCCTACCCTCTTCACACCACCATTAGTGGTAATGCCTTCAGCTGTTTCAGGCATACTCTCTGGAACTCTCTCCCTATACTTTTTTCCCTCACCACCTTTAAAAACCTCAACACCCACCCTTTCAGCCAAACTTTCTGTGTTTTATCCTAACCTCTCTTTTCCCAGCTTCACCTTCAGTTCCAATGTCATCCATGAAGTACCTTGGGTCACTTTTTTATATTAAAGGCTCTATCTGAGTTCAAGCTGCTGTTGTTAATATTTACATGTTTATATGTCTGAACATAGTCCAAATATACATACATGCTACACTTAGTAATTCATGTTATAACATGCAGCAACACAGGACTACATGCATGCTAAAAAGCAGAAGCAACATGTTATAGACAGAGCTAAGCGATTCCACAATGAACAGATCAGATCAAAGCTCTGCAGTCCTGCCACATCCAGTCGTGAATGGTGGTGGACCATTAAACAACTAACGGGAGGAGGAGCTCCATGAATATACCCATCCTCAATGATGGGGGAGCCCAGCACTTGAGTGCAAAAGACAAAGCAGAAGTGTTTGCAACCATCTTCAGCCAGAAGTGCCGAGTGGATGATCCATATCGGCCTCCTCCTGAGATCCTCACCATCAGAGAAGCCAGTCTTCAGCCAATTCGATTCACTCTACGTGATATCAAGAAACGGCTGAGCGTACTGGATACAGCAAAGGCTGTGGGCCCCGACAACATCCCGGCTGTCGTGTTGAAGACTTTTGCTCCAGAACTAGCTGCGCTTCTAGCCAAGCTGTTCCAGTACAGCTACTACACCTTCTGACATCTATCTGACAATGTGGAAAACTACCCAGGTATATCCTGTCCACAAAAAGCAGGACAAATCCAATCCGGCCAATTACCGCCCCATCAGTCTACTCTCAATCATCAGCAAAGTGATGGAAGGTGTCGTTGAAAGTGCTATCAAGCAGCACGTATTCACCAATAACCTGCTCACTGATGCCTAGTTTGCGATCCGCCAGGACCACATGGCTCCCAACCTCATTACAGACTTGGTCCAAACATGGACAAAAGAGCTGAATTCCAGAGGTTAGGTGAGAGTGACTGCCCTTGATATCAAGGCAGCATTTGACCGAGTGTGGCATCAAGGAGCTCTAGTAAAACTGAAGTCAATGGGAATCAGGGGGAAAACTATCCACTGGCTGGAGTCATACCTAGCACAAAGGAAGATGGTTGTGGTGTTTGGAAGTCAATCATCACAGCCCCAGGACATCGCTGCAGGAGTTCCACAAGGTAGTGTCCTCGGCCCAACCATCTTCTGCTGCTTCATCAATGACCTTCGCTCCATCATAAGGTCAGAAGTGGGGATGTTCGCTGATGACTGCACAGTGTTCAGTGCCATTCGCAACTCCTCTGATAATGAAGCAGTCCATGCCCGCATGCAGCAAGAACTGGATGACATTCAGGCTTGGGCTGATAAGTGGCAGGTAACATTCGCAACACACAAGTGTCAGGCAATGACTACCTCCAAAAAACGAGCATCTAACCACCGCCCCTTGACAATCAACGGCATTACCATCGCTGAAGCCCCTACCATCAATATCCTGGGGGTCACCATTGACCAGAAACTTAACTGGACCAGCCACATAATTACTGTGGCAACAAAAGCAGGTCAGAGGCTGGATATTCTGCGGCGAATGTTATTATGTCCGTGTGTAATTGAGACACGGACTGCAGGAGTGGGTTACAACAGGTCTTTACTGAGTGGAGACAAACTGGAACTAACTATGCAAAGTTACTACACAGGCTTATATACAGGGGTGGTCACTACTGGTACTGCAGAATATAGTTCCTTCTGCAAAGTACATACACTACAATTCCTCCCCTTTTAGCTAAACAGTACATAACATTCAATTAATAATTAAATAACATATTTACAATTACAGTTGTCATATACATTAGCTGAAGTTAAGCAATTATAAGTTCAGTCTTTGAGGAGGCTTCCTGATTCTGTCTGGATAATGCCTCTTTGGGGTATCAGGTTCTTCTGGCAGAGTTGATTCGGAATCAACGTCGTTGTTGGGTTCGTCTGCTTCCAATATTCCCGATTCTGAGGTAGATGCAATTGGTACTTCGGTTTCATCACCAGGTGTATCGGATCGTGGTGTGGAATTTACGTTTTCCAGTGACTCGAGAATCTGGTCAGCATGGCGTCTTACAATGCTCTCTCCAACGTCCACGGTATACATTAGAGGTCCTTGCCGTGTACAGATCGTTCCTGGCTGCCAGTTCTCTGTGCGGTAGTCCCGGGCCAAAACTGGTTGACCTATCTTAAAACTCCTGGTCGGCCTTTCATTCATATTCTGAAACTGCCTGTTCTCCACATCTCTTCTGATGTTTGGCTTAACCAAATCCAAGCGGCATCTTAGTCTTCGATTGAAGAACATCATGGCTGGAGTTTGGTTGGTAACCGCATGTGTCGCATTCCGGTAGGCAAACAAGAAGTTATCCACCTTGTGTTGTAGGGGTATGTCTTCATTACACATTGCCTTGATAGCCTTCTTGAATGTTTGAACGAACCTCTCAGCCAATCCATTGGTGGCTGGATGATATGGGGCGGATGTGTAATGCTTAACACCATTGTTCTTTAAGAACCTCCGGAACTCTTCAGACACAAACTGTGGTCCATTGTCGGAGCAAATCTGTTCAGGCAGCCCATTTCTGGCGAATATGGTTCGTAAGACTGTGATAGTTTTTTCTGTGGTGGTTGAGGACATTTTTATTACCTCTGGCCACTTTGAATGTGCATCCACCGCAATTAAAAACATCGAGTCCATAAATGGACCAGCAAAATCAATGTGCACCCTTTGCCATGGAGATGAGGGTCACTCCCATGGATGTAGAGGGGCTTGTGGTGGGGCGTTTTGGACCTTCTGGCATCCTGTACAGCTCTTGGTCATCTCTTCGATTTCTCTATCGATTCCCGGCCACCACACAAACGCTCTGGCTAAGTTCTTCATTTTTACCCCTCCCAGATGACCCTCATGAAGCTCATTGAGCACTCTCTCCTTCAATTTGGGTGGAATTACTACTCTGGATCCACACATCAAGGTTCCTCTGCACACTGACAGCTGTTCTCTTCTCGACGAGAATACTGGCAACAGTGGTTCGCCATGTGCTGGCCATCCCTTCACCGTTATATCATAGACCCAGGAGAGTGTCAGGTCATTTCGTGTTTCCTTTTCTATGTTTGCATTCGTCACAGGTAGACATTCGACTATGGTCGAGTGAAATATCTCCACTGGATCCACTGCAGGTGCTTCTTCCACCGTCGGCAACGGTGCGCGCGACAATCCATCAGCATTCGCATGCTGTTTAGTTCCTTTGTACTCGATGTCATATTGGTGTGCCCCTAGGAAAAGGGACCACCTCTGTAGCCGTTGTGCTGTCATTATCGGGACGCCCTTCTGAGGGTTGAAAATGGAGACAAGAGGTTGATGATCAGTTAGTAGAGTAAATTTCTGACCGTGCAGGTAGTGATTGAACTTCTTCACCCCCCACACCAGGCTGAGGGCCTCTCTGTCAATCTGGGTGTAGTTACGCTTGGCTGAAGTTAACGAGTGTGACGCAAAAGCTATCGGCCTCTCTGAACCATCAAGGAATTTATGTGACAGTACCGCTCCAATGTCGTAGGGAGACGCATCACACGCCAGTCTGATCGGTAGTGATGGGTTGTAGTGAGCCAATACTTCTCTTGAAGTGATTAGGTCTTTACTCTTCCGAAAGGCCCGCTTACATTCATCGCTCCATTTCCATGCTACTCCAGTTTGTAGTAGGGCGTTCAGTGGGTGCAGAATTGTGGACAAATTCGGCAAAAACTTATGGTAGTAATTCACCAGTCCGAGGAATGACCTCAGTTGCGACACATTTTCAGGTGCTGGAGCCTTAACTACCGCTTCAATTTTGTCAGGGGACTTATGTAACCCTTCTTCATCAATCACGTGGCCACAATACGATATCTGTTTCTTAAAAAACTCACACTTGGGGCGATTGGCTCGTAGCCCATGTTCTCTTAGTCTAGTGAGCACCTGCTCTAGGTTGGCAAGGTGTTCACTGTCATCTTCACCTGTCACTAGGATGTCGTCCAAGTAACACCGAGTCCCCGGAATCCCTTGCAGGACTTGTTCCATCGCTCTTTGCCATATCGCCGGAGCTGATGCTACTCCGAATACCAGTCGATTATACTGGTAAAGACCTTTGTGAGTGTTTATTGTGAGATACTTCCTAGAGGATTCTTCAACCTCCATCTGCAAATATGCTTGTGCTAGGTCAATTTTTGTAAAACGCTTCCCTCCAGATAGTGAGGCGAAAATATCTTCTATCCTCGGGAGAGGATATTGTACTGTGTGAAGGACTGGGTTCACCGTCACCTTGAAGTCCCCACAGATGCGAACCTTCCTTGGCTCCTCAGACTTATTGTTTAACGTTTTCTTCATGACAGGAATGATGGGTGTCGCCCACTCACTCCAGTCTACCTTAGATAACACGCCTGCATTCTCCAGATTCTCCAGCTCTGCCTCGACGGCTGGGCGAATTGCATATGGTACCGGTCTTGCTTTGAAAAACTTGGGAATTGCATTCTCTTCTATTTCTATCGAGGCGGTTACGCCTTTAAGAGTTCCCAGTTCTTGTTGAAATACCTCTTTGGCGTTAGCTAAGATTGTTGACAATCGTCCAGGAGTGACGTCGTCATCCTTTTTACCAGCCACCGTCAGTGCCTGAATGGAGTGCCAGTCTAAACTTATCTTTCTGATCCATTCACGTCCCAATAACGGTGGTCCACCAGCTTGCAGTATGTACAGATACAATTTCTGTATTTCCTTGCCGTTGTATTCGACAGGCACCCTTAGTTTCCCTCTGGGGTATACTTTTTGCCCCGCATACGTCTTCAAGACAATGGATGTCTCTTTCAAGGGTATGTGTGAGAATAGCCGCTCGTAGTCTCGTCGATTCATGACGGTCAGGGCTGATCCTGTATCCAATTCCATTTTGACTTGGGACCCTGTTATCGTGAGGGTGACCCAAATGGTTCGGTGATCCTCTTTTGCGATTACGTTGTGAAGTTTGAGACAGCTTAGTCTCTTGTTCCCGGATTCACTATCTGGTCTTCGGAACTACTGTCCGTCATCTTTTGTACTTTCCTGTACTGTTCCTTAGTAGCCTTTTTGTTGTCGTTGGTCTTCTTCCCAGACCTGCAAACTCGTGCAATGTGTCCCATCTTTCCGCATTGCCTGCATATTTTGTCCTTGGACCAGCAGTCCTTCTGGTCATGGGTTGTTCTGCCGCAGCGATAACATTTTTCAAATCCCCGTATTCCTGTGGCTTTTGCTGTATTTCCGCAGCTCCCCTTGCTGCTGCTTCGTACGATACTGCCACGCTGAAAGCCTTATCTAGCGTCAGCTCTTTCTCTGAGAGCAACCTCTTCTGGGTTCCTTCACTCAGGAGTCCACAGGCAAATTTGTCCTGTAGGGTATCTGCCAGTCCTGCTCCGAACTGGCAGTGCTTTGATAGCTTGCATAGTTCCGTAAGGTAATCAGCATTGCTCTCATCTTTATGCTGATTTCTCCTGTGGAATTTAAATCTTTCTGCTATCAGCAGCGGTGTAGGATTTAGGTGTTCCTGTAGGATATCAACAATTTCGTTAAAACTCTTCGCCATCGGTTTGGCTGGAGTAATCAGGTTCCGCAATAGGCCGTACGTTCTTGCGCCCATTACGTTTAGTAGTACAGATGCCTTTTTCTCATCGGCTACTTCGTTTGCCTCGCAATATACTTCGACTCTTTCCACATACGTGGTCCAGTCTTCTATTGCATTATCGAAGGCAGTGATATTGCCAGTCTTCGGCATTTGGAAATCTAAAATAGCGCCTCCCGCGCTTTGCCTTCTTCCCCGATTTAACAAAATGGCGCCTCCCGCGCTTTCCGTCTTCTCCGCTGCTGCTAGCGCTGTTGCTGGCGTTTTATGCCTTGATGGCGACGCCCTATGGTCTTCGCGCACTTCCCCCCGCGCTGCTGCTAACGCCACTCTCCACGGTTCCCGTGGCAAACTGCAGCTCCTCGCGGCTTTCTGCGCTTCTAATTTCTTTTATTTCCCCGTCATCGGAGCAACCCTGCGGGACACTTTCCTCCCTCTTCTCGGGTCTGTACGCTGCCCGGCTTCGTAGCACCGGCCGCGCCCTGTGTGCTCCACCCTCTCTCTCTCTCTCCTCTTCCCGACAACGCTGCTCGGCCCCGTTGAAAAGGCACCCGATCGAGCTCTAGCCCGCCGCAGCCCAGGAAGGATCAGTGTACTACCTGCCACCAGCCCGATTAGCTGGAACACCATCGACAGGATAAGCAAGCCCCGCTCTCGACAGCCTCTCCTGCAAATCTTTCACTCCGATGAGTCAGAGGCGGTTGCCCACGGTCGACGCCCGTTTCTTCTGATTGTGTTTTTTTTTTCTTTCTTCCTTCTGGCCTCGACCTCTGACAACTTCGCTTCAGGGATGGATCCCCATGAGGTGGTGCAGACTGTAGGTAAGTTCGTATCTGCTCGTCGCCAGTATTATGTTCGTGTGTAATTGAGACACGGACTGCAGGAGTGGGTTACAACAGGTCTTTACTGAGTGGAGACAAACTGGAACTAACTATGCAAAGTTACTACACAGGCTTATATGCAGGGGTGGTCACTACTGGTACTGCAGTATACAGGGGCTGCAGAATATAGTTCCTTCTGCAAAGTACATACACTACAAATGTCTCACCTCCTGACTCCCCAAAGCCTTTCCAACATCTACAAGGCACAAGTCAAGAGTGTGATGGAATACTCGCCACTTGCCTGGATGAGTACAGCTCCAACAACACTCAAGAAGCTCGACACCAGCCAAAACAAAGCAGCTCGCTTGATTGGCACCCCATCTACCACCTTAAGCATTCACTCTCTCCACCACCAGCGTACCGTGGCTGCAGTGTGTACCATCTACAAGATGCACTGCAGCAACTCTCCAAGGCTTCTTCGGTAGCACCTCCCAAATCTGCGACCTCTACTGCCTAGAAGGACAAGGGCAGCAGGAGCATGGGAACACCACCACCTCCAAATTCCCCTCCAAGTCACACACCATCCTGACTTGGAAGTATATCACCGTTCCTTCATCGTTGCTGGGTCTAAATACTGGAACTCCCTCCCTAACAGCACTGTGGGAGTACCTTCACCACACGGACTGCAGTGGTTCAAGAATGAGGCTCACCACCACCTTCTCTAGGGCAACTTGGGATGGGCAATAAATGCTGGCCTTGCCAGCGACGCCCACATCCCAGGATCAAATCTTAAAAAAACTTCATCTGAGCCAACAGCCAGTTTTTGATTGAAAATTTGTTTCATGTTTTAAAAGATTTTATAAAAAAATGTGGCTTCAAAGTAGCTAAACTTGGTGTAGAGGATTATGACTATGTCCTTATGTAGCTGCTTACAGAACATTATTGCCATTAAGGAAATATGAAACTAGTTTGTTTCATATATTCACACACAAAGATTAAGGAAAGATCACACCCCTCAATGAAGTACAGATTAAAACTGGCAAACGTGTGATAAAAAATATTGCAGAAATATAAAAGGTTAAAACAATATTCTAATACATTTTTGTCCACTTACGGGAACTGTTGTATGAATACGGACAGATGGGTTTGTGATTGACGCTGGAATAGTGACAGGCATGGTCTGTCCATTAGGTAGCTGTAACAAGAGAGGAACTGAACCAGATACTGGTCTAAAAATAAGCAAAATTTTGGAATTACTGTAACTGCAATTCTAATGAACATTGGAACAATTACTAGAAAACATGCTTTTACATGAAAAAACTCTACAGATAAAGCAGTTCAATTCCAACTGTAATCAGTTGTATATTAGTACTGTATAAAGATGTACCTACTTGCCTCACCTTTCAGAATTTCTAAATTGTCAGAATCAGTTTGAGTACAAAATCATACATTTTCTCAAATCTTTAGCTTTCTCTTATACTATAACCAGAAACTAATTCAAAGCCTTATTATAAAGAAAGAACTTGAATTTATACAGTATCTTTATCACATCCTCAGGATATACACAAGCACTTCACAACCAAATGAATGACTTTTAAAGCACAGTCACTGTAACTATTTATAAGCATGGTAGTCAAATTCCACACAGCAAGATCTCAAACAACAAATGAGATGAGTGACCAGCTTTTGGTGGTGTTAGATCAAGGATTGTTGTCAGACACCAGGAGAAATCCATGCTCTTATACAAATAGTGCCATGGGATCTTTTACATCCATTTGAACAGGCAGACAGGACGTTGGTTTAAGGTCTCATCCAAATGACAGCACCTCTAACAATGCAGCATTCCCATAGTATTGCACTTAAGTGTCAGTCTAGATTATGCACTCAAGTCCATAGTGGAGCTTGAACCCACAACTTTCTGACTCAAAAGAAACAGTGTTACCAACTGAGTTAAGCCGACATCTTACTTTTTATTTTTATTTCAAATTTCCAACATTTATAATTGTCTTCTTTTTATCTCAAGTAATTTGTGAGGTCCTCATTGAATCATTCTGTTACATTATAATTAAAATGCTTTCAAGCATGGTTTTATTTATCTGGACAATTAGATGTTGAGGTCATAATTAATCAGTGGTTAACTGAACTATTATTTCTACATCTAAAACGAACAATGTGATAAAAGAAATTCATCTCAATACTTACACTATGTTTCTGTTTGTTGGTGGAGTCTGTGTGATGACAGAAGTAGAGGTTGGAGAGGGCAAAGCCTGTTGTATGACAATACCGGTTTCAGAATTTGCAAGTAGCACATTAGGAACTTGCAATGATGTTGGACGAATAGTTGATACAGTTTGTGTTGTCTGTTGTAATGGGGCATCCTGTATCAAAATGCCAAAATGACATTAACTTGATATTTACAAGCACATACATAACTGAGTTTTAATAACACTAGCAGCTCTCCCATGCTGTTGTTAATGGTGAGTTAGAGGGTAAGATGTTTTATCCCCTGTAACATTCACTATATTGTCAGGTCCATTAATTCATGGTAATCGATGTCAGAAGAAAGTGGAGAAGATGAGGACAACGAGGACAAGGAGTAAGGCAAAGAGGGGATGGGGTAGAGGAGGGGGATGGGATGGGCCAGAGTAGGAGGATGAGGGGGAGGGGTAAGGGGGAGTTGCAGGAAGGAGGATGGGGATAGGGCAGAAGGAGGAAAAGAGGGGGAGGAGGAGGAAAGAGAATAGAGATGGGGAGGAAGAGGGCAGAAGGCTGGGGACAGGGAATCAAAGACTGCATTGGGGGGGGGAGGGGAGGGGGGGGGAAGTTCCACCAAACCATGGGTCCGTTCACCAGCAATGCTCCCTTTAAGCTGCATGGCCGTGCAGCGCTCTGGAGATCCCACGTAGGCGATGAGCTGGCTTTTAAATAGAAAAACGGAGCATGCACAAAATTTTGAATAGGTCGCGCAGCCTGTTAAAGGGGCCGCACGACCCCCAAAAAATGACAGGGAATATTGTTCACCAGTGCGATTTTTTTTTGCTCTGTCAGGGTTTGAGCATTAGATGAAGTCAAGAGACTGCGGCATCAGAAGGGGGCTTCATGGTGGGAGTGTCAAGTTTTAGGAAGTGTTTACAGTGCCCAGATCTCAACGGCTATGTGAAATCCATAGGCTAGGAAGGGCTTTCAGTGGTGGAGGGGGAGGCCTTAGGGCAGGCAGGAGGGGGCCGCGGCTCATAAAGGATGTGGGATCTTTACACAGAGGCTACTTTTCAGCTGTAGTGTAGGTATGTATGGATGAACAAGACAACAACTTGCATTTATATAGCGTCTTTAATGCAGTTGAACATCCCACGGTGCTTCACAGGAGCGTTATCAAACAAAATTTGACACCGAACCACATAAGCAGATTATAGGAAAGGTGAGGTAGATTTTAAGGTGTGTTAAGCATGGCCACCAATGGTGGAGTGATTAAAATTGGGGATGCGCCAGAGGCCAGAATTGGAGGGGTCCAGCGATCTCGGTGGGTTGCAGGGCTGGAGGAGGTTAGAGAGATAAGGGTGAAGCCATGGAGGGATTTGAAAACAAGGATGAACATTTTTTAACTGAGGCGTTGCCGAATCAGGAGCCAATGTAGGTCAGCAAGCACAGGGGTGATGGGTGAACGGGACTTCAACTTTACGCATTTTTTTTTAAGGGTAAGAAAAAGCATAATGAGTTACATGTCCAGTTTGTCGTACCTGGTTTTACTTTCCAAAACTGATGATACATGACAGGTCTTTTTTTTAACATTATATGGTCCAATCACACCTACAGGTGTAACTGGTGCTGCATCCAAATGTTGACATGTTTAAATGGATTTTGCCATTGACAGAGCCTTATATAGGAGTTTTCAATGCACTACTGGCAGGAGGGTGTAATTACAGCGTGACAAGTTTACATAGGCAGTTTCCATTACAAATTTGCACATAGGAATTTATAATAAAAATAAAGACAGAATGTATGACTTTAAAACAGACAGAAGTGAGTGGAAGATACAAGATTTACAACAGTAAGTTGCCCATGGCATTGCCCACGATCAGTTGCTGAGTGGAAGTTACTTTTACATATACTTAGACAACAGGGCTGGGAGACTTCAGAAACTTTCTCCACAGAGCAATCTAGTGGCCAAGGTTGGCAACTATATAGTGATAGTTGACACAGCAGAATTGACTGGGAAATCTTGACAGCAATTTACAATGATAATTGTTGACACAAAAGTGTGACCAAAAATGTGGACAATAGGAAGTAAGGTTTGTGGACAGGATGTAAGGTTGTTTATAACTGAGTTTCTTACTAGGCCACTTCAGAGGGCATTAGGAGTCAAGCATATATTGTGGGACTGGAGTCATGTGTAGACCAGACCAGGCAGGGGTGGCAGGCTCCCTTCCCTAAAGGACATTTGTGAGCCAGTTGGGTTTTTACAATAACCCAGCAGCATTTGAAGGTAACTTTTCCTGGTGCTAGCCCATAAATTACCAGATTTATTGAATTCAATTTTACAACTTTCCATAATGAGATTTGAAGTTACAACCTCTAGTGCACGTCCGATGTAAGATTTTTAATATATTATAGATGGCAACATTGAACAGTTTTTGAAGTAGCCAATAGAGAGCATAAGATTAACTTATTAACAGGATACAATGATCAATTTTAATATATTTTCCACATATTTTTAAAGATATATAGCATCCTTTTGTTGAACCATGGTTTATGGTCCATCAATGTTAAAGCCATTAAATTCAATCATACAATCAAAGCAAATCAGTCTCATTGTCATATATTTCAGGGGAATGTAGTCAAACATGATGACAACTTCATTGTAAATGTTAACTGCATTTTTTTACTATTAAGTATTGATTTATTTACTAAAAGTTCATTACATAATAGACAACAAAACTTCTGAAAAGCACGCATATATGGCAGAATGTAGTACTGTACATGGATTATGTACCTCAGTGCACAATAGGTGTAGTGTTTCTAAAAATCTTATCAAAACTGTCAAATTTGACTGAAAAAAGCTGTAACTATTTGATATGTAGATTATGTATCATTTATATACAGGGTGAGAGATAGGGTCCAACACTACAACCAGAAACCTGCCCCATCCACTAAATTAAACCATGCCCTTTTGAGTGGTTAATTCCCACTGTCACCTGCAAACTCTCAATCTATCGTCCCCATTGTATTAGATATTGAATGCTGCATTCATGTTGTTTTAATAGCAAATGTGTAAGGTAAATACTCTACTTCTAGTGGCAGTGAATCATTGGTGGGGCAAAGCCTATTCAAGGTGATAATGGAGTTCAGAAGTTGATTTCCATCATTTTAACTCTGGTTTAACACCACAAGACAAACTGATGCCCCAGAATTCACAGTAAATCATAACAAAGCTCAATACTGATGTCAAACATATTTGGACAAATCTGACTCCTTGGTTAAAGAGAAAACAATATGCTGGTAAATATACACTGTGTGTGCATGATAATGATAATCATAATGATATGCCAGGATCCTCTGAATCACTGAACAACATCATAACTGTGCACATGCATACACATGTCGCATAACATTATGCATCACCTGCGGGCACCACATAGCTCAAAGCAGCTGGAATGCTTTATGTACTTGGAGAAATTACCTTTAAAATGTCATTTTTTTAACTTAAGGAAATAACAGATGGGGAATGCTGGCAGTTTGATTTGTGAGAGCCGTCTCTGGAGTACGCCTTTAAAAGTTCATTATAAAGAAATCTACTGCAGAACTAAATAAACTGCTTTAGAAGGTTTATGATTCACTGTAGAAGTAAAGAACTAACAATCGAATTAATACAGCACTTTATCACATCTCTCAGAAATATCCCAAACCCTTTACATAAAAGAAATTGCATTTTCAGTTAGTGTTGTTATGTGATCAGCCATTTTGTACATAGTAAGGTCACACAAGCAGCAATGAAATGAATGCCCAGTTAATCTCCTTCATCCCGACTGTCCAGGGCCCCAAACACTTCCTCCAGGTGAAACAGCGATTTACTTGTACTTCTTGCAATTTAGTATACTGTATTCGCTGCTCACGATGCGGTCTCCTCTACATTAGGGAGACCAAACGCAGATTGGGTGACCGCTTTGCGGAACACCTCTGTTCAGTCCATAAGGGTGACCCCGAGCTTCCGGTCGCCTGTCACTTTAATTCTCTGCTCCACTCCCAATCTGACCTCTCCGTCCTCGGCCTGTTCCAATGAAGCTCAACATAAGCTCGAGGAACAGCACCTCATCTTTCGATTAGGCACTTTACAGCCTTCTGGACTCAACATCGAGTTCGACAATTTCAGACCATAACCTCTGCCCCTATCATTTTTTTTTTTCTCTCTCGCATGGCAGCTGTCGATCATTCTGCCAGTGCCATTTAGACTTCATCTAGAGTCATCTTTTGTTTATTAACTTGTCCCATTACCATCTCCTTTTGCCTTGCACCATCATCCCTTTTGTCTCTTAATCTCTCCTGCCTTCCATCCTATCACAGACCTTCCCTTTTGTTCTTTCCTCCCCTCCCCCCTTTCCCTGCCCCTACACTTGCTTAAAAACCTGTTCCATCTCCAAATTTTTCCAGTTCTGATGAAGGGTCATCGACCTGAAATGTTAACTCTGTTTCTCTCTCAACAGATGCTGCCTGACTTGCTGAGTATTTCCAGCATTTTCTGTTTTTATCCCAGTTAATCTTTTTTTGGTGGTGATATGTGGGGAGGAATATTGGTCAGTACATCACGAGAATTTCTTACTCTTCTTCGAATATTGCTGCAGTTTCTTTAATGTTCATTTGAACCACCACAAAGAGATGGAATCTTGGTTTAACAACAACTTGCCATTATATTGCACCTTTTATGTAGAAAATTGTCCCTGGCTGCTTCATGGAGGTGTAATTAGAATGTTAAGCTAAAGAAGTAGATTTTAGGATGGGTAGTTTGGTCAAAGAAGTGGGTTTTAAGGAGGGTCTTAATCACAGATCACAGAAATCACAGAAACCCCACAGTGCAGATAGAGGCCATTTCGGCCCATCGAGCCTGCACCGACACATATCCCACCCTATCCCCGTAACCCCACGTATTTAATCCCCCTAACACTAAGGGTCAATTTTTATCATAGCCAATCAACCTAACCCGCACATCTTTTGGACTGTGGGAGGAAACCGGAGCACCCGGAGGAAACCCACGCAAACACGGGGAGAATGTGCAAACTCCACACAGACAGTCACCCGAGGCCGGATTCGAACCCGGGTCCCTGGCGCTGTGAGGCAACAGTGCTAACCACTATGCCACCGTGTTGAAGAGGAAAATGTACAGGTGTTCCAGGGCTGGATTTGGGCGGAGGGGAGGGTGGCGGGGTCAACGTTCCCTCTAAGCCACGCAGTCGTGCAGCTTTCTGCCGGTCCCACGCAGCCTGGGACCGGTTTTTTCAATGTTAAATTTCGCGCATGTGTGAAACTGTGATTGGCCGTGCAGCCCCTTAAAGGGGCAGTGCACCCAAAAAGAAATTAGAGGGAACATTGGTTGGGGGACCAGAAGCCAATTTAGGTCAGCAAGGACAGGGGTTCTAAGTGAGCAGGACTTAGCGCAGGGTGTGATATGGGCAGCAGTTTTAGATGAGCTAAAGTTTACGGGGGGCAGAAGATAAGAGGCTGGCCAAGGAGGCACTGGAATAGTTGAGGTTGGAAAATACCATCTCTGACACTCAACTCAGCACTGCACAAAAGTATCAGCCTACCTTACATGCTCAAGCCTTGGAACCCACAGCTTCTAACTCAGATGTGAGAGTGTTACCACGGTTTCAAGCCGACATTAAATCCATCTAATAACTAATAGGCAACAATAGACTTAATGGGATCACAAATGTTCCCCATAAATGATTGGCCTCCCAGTTACATTACTTTATACCAAGCCCTACTGATTCTCTTAGTACCCGTGGCTAACAAGGGAAATTAGGGATAGCATAAGATCCAAGGAGAGGACATATAAATTGGCCAGAAAAAGCAGTAAACCTGAGGACTGGGAGCAGTTTAGGATTCAACAAAGGAGGACAAAGGGATTAATTAAGAAGGGGAAAATAGAATATGAGAGTAAGCTTGCAGGGAACATAAAAACTGACTGTAAAAACTTTTATAGATATGGGAAGAGAAAAAGATTGGTGAAGTCAAGCGTAGGTCCCTTGCAGTCAGAATCAGGGGAATTTATAATGGGGAACAAAGAAATGGCTGACCAATTAAATACATATTTTGGTTCTGTCTTCACAAAGGAGGACACAAATAACCTCCCAGAGAGGTCGGGGAACATAAGGTCTGATGAAAGGGAGGAACTGAAAAAAATCAGCATTCGTAGGGAAATGGTGTTGGGGAAATTGACGGGATTGAAGGCCGATAAATCCCCAGGGCCTGATAATCTACATCCTAGGGTACTTAAGGAAGTGGCCCTAGAAATAGTAGGTGCATTGCTGATCATCTTCCAACATTTGATGGAATCTGGAACAGTACCCATGGATTGGAGGGTACCTAATGTTACCCCACTATTCAAAAAAGGTGGTAGAGAGAAAACGGGGAATTACAGACCGGTAAGCCTGACATCGGTAGTGGGGAAAATGCTACAGTCCGTTATAAAAGATGTAATAGCAGAGCACTTGGAAAACAGTGACAGGATCGGACAAAGTCAACATGGATTTACAAAAGGTAAATCGTGCTTGACTAATCTACTGGAATTTTTTGAGGATGTAACTGGTAAAATAGATAAGGGAGAACCAGTGGATGTGGTGTATTTGGACTTTCAAAAGGCTTTCGATAAGGTCCCGCATAAGAGATTAGCGTGTAAAGTTAAGGCACATGGGATTGGGGGCAAGGTATTGACTTGGATAGAGAACTGGTTGGCAGACAGAAAGCAAAGAGTTGGAATAAACGGGTCTTTTTCTAAGTGGCAGGCAGTGACTAGTGGGGTACCGCAGGGATCGGTCCTTGGACCCCAGCTATTCACAATATATATTAATGATCTAGACAAGGGAACTAGATGTAATATCTCCAAGTTTGCAGATGAAACAAAGCTGGGTGGGCGTGTGTGCTGTGAGGAGGATGCCAAGAAACTCCAGGATGATTTGGACAGGTTGGGTGATTGGGCAGAAGCATGGCAGATGCAATATAACGTGGATAAATGCGAGGTTATCCACTTTGGTGGCAAAAACAGGAAGGCAGATTATTATCTGAATGGCAATAGAGTGGGAGAAGGGGAAGTGCAACGAGACCTGGGTGTCCTTGTGCACCAATCGCTGAAGGTAAGCATGCAGGTGCAGCAGGCGGTTAAGAAGGCAAATGGTATGTTGGCCTTCGTAGCGAGAGGGTTTGAGTACAGGAACAAGGATGTCTTGCTGCAGTTGTACAGGGCCTTGGTGAGACCACATCTTGAGTATTGTGTGCAGTTTTGGTCACCTTATCTGAGGAAGAATGTTCTTGCCATGGAGGGAGTGCAGCGAAGATTCACCAGGCTGATACCTGGGATGGCAGGAATGACGTATGAGGAGAGATTGGGTCAATTGGGCTTATACTTGATGGAGTTTAGAAGAATGAGAGAGGATCTCATTGTAACTTATAAAATTCTGACAGGACTGGACGGACTAGATGCAGGAAGGATGTTCCCGATGGTCGGGGAGTCCAGAACCAGGGGTCACAGTCTAAGGATAAGGGATAAGGCATTTAGGACAGAAATAAGGAGGAATTTCTTCACCCAGAGAGTGGTGAACCTGTGGAATTCTCTACCTCAGAAGGCAGTAGAGGCCAATTCATCAAATATATTCAAGAAGGAGTTGGATATATTTCTTAAGGCTAAAGGGATCAAGGGATATGGGGAGAAAGCAGGGACAGGGTACTGAATTTGGATGATCAGCCATGATCGCATTGAATGGCGGAGCAGGCTCGAGGGGCCGAATGGCCTACTTCTGCTCCTAGCTTCTATGTTTCTATGTATCCCTCTATCAACTTTGTAGTAAATTTCGTTCGACAAAAGATTACATTTTATATAACATCGTCAACTTTTCTTATCCCACCTACATCAACATAAAAACACAACAAAAGGATAAAAAAAAATTAACTTATCAGAACTCATTCCTCTTGTAACCTCACACTCTCTCTACATCATCCAGCTGCATTTCAAACATCACTAATATTTTAGTCTTTACTATCCCTGTCCCATGACAAATGATTCCAAACATGTGTTACACTTTAAGTAAAGAAATTATTGTACATCTGTAATCCAAAGCAATATTCTGGGTTCACTTCAACTATATATACCATTTGATATTTTATATATCTCAATGGGAGGCCCTCCTTAACTATCTTTCTAGACTGAAGAGCTTATAACTAGGCTGCCATGAAATAATGCACTACACTGCACTGTTGCAGAGCTCAATTTCTGCCACCAAATGCAGCTGCAGTGTCCACTAGCTAAAAAAAAATAGAATTGGGGAAAATAAATAACAGATCAGCAAAGCTTTTGATACCAAGTCAGGAGATTTGTCCATGACATAGGGAGACACAGAATCGTAGACAAGCTTCTGAGATGGACTGAAAATTGACTAAACCAGAGACAGCAAACGGTGGTTGTGAATGGAGCTGCATCAACATGGCAAGGGATCACTAGCAGGATGCCACAGGTTAGTGCTGGAGCCACTGCTGTTTACGGAGATTGGGAGCTGGGGTCAAAAACAAAGAAGTCTGCATATGACACCAAACAGGATGGTGGGGTTTTAAACAATAGGAACAGGTAAACCAAATACAAGGGGAACCAGATAGATTTGTAAGGCAGGTTCGTGAGTGCCAAAAGGCAATTAATGTGGGAGAAATGTAAGATAATGAGACTAGGGAAGGAAAATAAACAGTGGGAGTATAAACTAAATGGAATTAAGCTATGTGACACAACACAGAAGAGGGACCTGGGGTGTTGATAAATAGCTCAACAAAAGTAACAGTCCAGTGTAGCAGCTAACCAGATCTTGGGATGTATAGCCAAAAGGATAGAACACAAATCCCAGGAAGTAAGGGAGTCTGTACAAGGCATTATACAGCCACACTTGAAGTAGTGTGTACAATTCTGGTTGCTGCGCTATAGCAAGGATATCCAGGCATTGGAGGCAGTGCCAAAAAGAGCAACCAAACTGATACGTAGATTAAGGCATCTGAACTATGAAGAGAGCTTGAAGAGTCTAGGATTGTTTATTTTGAAGAGAAAGCTTATGGGAGATATTATTCAAGTGTTCAAGATTCTTAAAAGAATAGGTAAATTGAACTCCAATAATATGTTGGAGATTGCCATAAACTCTTAAACGAGGCATATGGGCTGAGTTGAAGAGGGATGGTGCACAGACCGTTTAGACGTAACTACTTTAATGCAGACAGTGGTAAATGTGTGGAATGTACTGCCCAGAGAGGCTGTGGAGAAAGACAGTGTGGAAAAATTTAAGGGAGAATGGATAGATATTGGAAGAAATGGGTGACTGAACAGAATTAGTTTTTGGGAACAGCCAGATGGATTACAGAGTCTTTTACTGATACATTATGTTTTGATATATAGAGGGGATGTAGTGAATAACCATATAGTGATTTAAACTGTATAATCTGCAAGCAGCAGAACTATAAGTGGGCTGTGTTAGCAGAGCAGAAGTTGAATATTTATGGTATTTAGCACAGCACGAGCTGATGGCCCAAAAATTGCTGGAAAAATGTCAAGTTCACGGCACCTGCCATTATAAGTGCGTGAAAAAAAATAGCACTTTGTGGCGAGTAAGAGATACGCCATGAATTGAGAACTGCCACAAATTGCTGGACAATTTGCGCCACTCCACCATTAGCCTTGCGAAAATGGGAGCTTGCCGTCAACCTCCTCATGAATGTCAAGAAATTACTGGATTTGCGACGTAAATATGAATGACTTTCACCACAGCCACTTAAAGGGCTGGTATTTCATGTCATAAGGACCCTGTTAATGATGTGATTTATGGTCCTGACATTACACTCAACCTTGGAGGTCCAGAAAGGGAACAACTGAAACTATACAGTATCACTCCTGCAGATAGTAAATTGTTCTTGAGGTTTTTTGAATTTTAAATTAATTTTTTTTCTTACTTTTCCTTTTTGTCTCTTTTGTCTGTCTCTCTTAATACAATTGTTTTTTCCCTCTCTTGATTTCTCTCCCTGTATCTAATTTGGCTCTAATTTACCCTATTTCCTTCTCTGTCGTTCGCTCTGTTGCTTTCTCTCCTTAAATTTAATTGATTAAGGAGATAGACTATTGGCCTAGAAGTTTACGAGGTCCCAGATTCCTAACTAAATGCAGGGGGACACTTATTGGTGTAATTAATGGCCTTAGGAGATGTTAATGAGTATTTTGAAATTGTTTTTAACTTGGCTCCAAATTTTACTTGAGCAGGGCGGGATTCCCAGGGCTCGGAAAACTGACCAGGGAAACAGGTGAATTTAAGCAGCAGTTCAGGTGGGTATTTAAACTTATCTTTGTCCCAACTAAATAAAACCTCACTTATTGCAGCTGTTGTCTCAGTTCCCTCTGGCAAATGTTTGGCAGAGAGTGCTCGTGTGGATACAGCTTTTTTCAATCTTAGATGATTTCAAATTGACAAGATCAGGATGGGAGGTGCCTTGGATGTGTTTGACAGCACATCAGAAGACTAAGACCATTACCATACAATGCAGCGATGACGTGCTGTGGTGGAATCAGCACGTGCACAGGAGTGAGGTTTGCAGGTGGAGGAGGACTTCAGATGAGGAGAACATAGAGGAGGAGGAGGAGAAGGATGAAGATGGGGCACCAATCACTAGATCAGCCGCTTAAATTGCTGCCCTAATATTGCGAAGGTTCACCTGGTGTGAAACATAACAAATGAAATCCTGCGGTACACTCCCACCACCAGCACCAACCCCCCACCCCACCCGCTTTGCTCTAAACAGTCATTCAACCACTCATCCACCTATTGCACATCTGCCCAATGGGTCCCGTCATGCATTGACATTCATCATGAAAGAAGTGAAAGGGCGAATCGGCCCTCAAGACGCAATAATGGGCAAGACGTGGAATCATAGAAATTTACGGCACAGAAGGAGGCTATTCGGCCAATTGTTTCTGTGCCGGTTGAAAAAGAGCTATCCAGCCTTATCCCACTTTCCAGCTCTTGGTCTGTTGCCCTGTAGGTTACGGCACTTCAAGTGCATATCCAAGTACTTTTTAAATGGAAGTGGTGGTAATCAATAAATTTTATATGGCATTATAAAAAAAGGAAACTTAACATAATATTTTCTCAAACACTCATGCGCATACCCTTGGTGAATTACAATTTCTTCAACTTGCGCTTCCTGCCACTTCTACGTGGTGCATCTCGTGTGGCTTCAGCAGAGGTAGAGGCAGGCTGCTCAGATCCCTGCCCTGACTGTTGATATGCTTTTGGCTTACGACCTCTGGGTTTTGGAACCTCTGAGTGCCCCGCCAAGGACAGCGCCACTTGCACCCGTGCAGGGGCAGACTTGGCCATCAGTAGACGAGGCAACATGCTGGGTACTGGCTGCGGGAGGAGGCAACGGGTGAGAAGTGGGAGCGCTTTGTGTAGAGTTTCGACTTCCATGTTCCCTTTCACCACCATCCCTCTATTGGGCCAGCACCGCATCACTCCTACCACTCAGCTGCAGACCAGATAGGCGACGATCAGTGACGCGTTGTAAGGCCACAGATAAGGTATCTGTCATCCTGTTTAAGGCAGCAGACATGTTGGCATCCTAAGTCTGCACGGCCATGGTCATGGTCTGCATGAACTCATTTAACAGCCTTGCTTGAAGCTCCATGGAGGCGGCCATTCTCTCCATGGCAGACATTCTCGCAATTCCCTGCGCCACCAATCCACTAGTGATCGAGTTGGACTCCTCCATCCTCTCCACGATTGTGATGAGTGTGCATAGCACATCTGTCAGTACCTGGCTAAATTGCTGATGCACCTCTAGCATTCTCCTTCTCAACGATAGCCCCCAGGGTTCAGCATCTGTGTCTATCTGAGCAGAGCTTGGAGAGGATTGTGCTCCCCCGACATGGATGCTCCACAGCTGCCCCTGCCACCAGTGTCTTGCTCGTGCTCACTTGTGAGGTGTGAATCACCAGGTGAAAACCCAACTAACTAAATCAACCCACCGAAGTGCGTGTATCTGCGCTGGTGCATTGCTGTACGTCCTGTGACGGTGCACCCACAGAAGGAGTGAGGTCCTCTGAGGAATCATCCTCATGAAGTTCCTGCACACTTGCTGTATGCATGAAGGACCTGGAAAACAAAAGAAAGGGATATGATTTAGTCATAGTAAAGTCACAATTTTGACAATCACCATACTCAGTCGTCTCATCGATCAGTCATTGATGAAATAAAGTCAGCATATGTGTGTCAGAAATATTTGTAATTCTGTCACCTGCTAACTGTGATCTCCGATTTAGAGGGATGCAGATGTGCCACTTATCTCTATGGCATCCTCCTCTGCATCTGTGAGCTGGACTAGTTGTGGCAGCCCACCTCCAGTTCTGTCCCTCTCCTTTGCGTTTTGCGGTCTCTTCTCCTACAAGGGGCGAAAAAAGACCTGTGAGTGAGTGATGGTGAGGTATTCACTCGATGGATGCAGTGCATTCGGTAAGGGCGACTATGAGGCACATGGATCACATTGCATAAGGTGCATCAACGATGGAAGGATAAATGGGATGGTGAAGTGCATAGAAAGCGAAGGCTGGGTGATGCTGAAAGTTGAGTGGGTGTGAGTAGTGACGTGATGGAGAACGCTTAGCAAGAGAGTGAAAGAGTGGGTGGGCTTAAAGGACAGGATGTAGTTGAATCAGCAAATGTACTCACTTTTCCTGACCTGGTTAGGTCATTAAGCCACTTCCTACATTGCCTCCATGATAACAACAGAAAATGCTGGAAAAACTCAGCAGGTCAGGCAACATCCGTGGAGAGAAATTTGAGTTGACGTTTCGGGTTTGACCCTTCTTCAAAACGCCTCCATGACCTGGGCACAACACTCTTGCTGCTCACCTCCTCAGCTACCTCCAACCACGCCTTCTTGGTGCGAGCAGCAGATTTCTTCCTCCCATTGCTGGGGAAAAGTATGTCCCTTCTCCTCCTGACTGCACCCAGCAGTAATTCCAGCGACGCGTCATTAAATCTGGGTTCTGCCCTAGCCCTAGGTCCACCATCCATCCTGAACACCTCCAATTTCCATTTGTGAACTGTCCCTTTGAATACAGCTGAAATTGCGTCATGTGGGTGCGCATCACGTCCGGTATGCAGTTTGGAGACACAAAACCTGGAAGTCAAAATTAATTGGTACAATTGAGTTGAGATTGCAGATTCCGACCCGTTCAGTTGACTTCTGGGTTTCCCCCACGCAATTTCAACACCCTGCACAGAAGCTGCCTTCAGATTAATATCGGTGCCCATGTTTCTGTTGCACTGATGATTTTCAAATTGAGATTGGTAAAAAAGTAGCAGTTTAGCTCAGTGGCAAGCAGGACATTGAGAAAGCATACCATCAAATTTAACCTGAACAAGCAGCCAGGGAGAGAGATGGAATCAGGGACAAGATGGCTGAGTTTTTGGCAAGAATCAAAAGGATAGATTTGTCTTGCCAATGTTTATCTTTGAAAGTTGTGGCTTATACATGTCTTGATGTCGGATACGTAGTTGGACTCGCAGCAACAGTCATAGGTTTGAGCATGATGGTGGAGAGATGTTTGTGAATAACACTGCAGAGAGGCAACATAATAATGAGGAATAGGGGAGGCCCAGGTGATCTTCCAGACACAGAAACAGATGTCATTGCAGGAGATGTGCTGGTTATATTGGGGCAGATAGGAATGGAACCATGAAAGGCCAAGTGCTATAGAGGTGGAGATGGTTAGAATGGTCTACTGTTTTGAAGGCTATGGAGAGATGGAGGTGGGAAAAGTAGGAGAACGTATCACAGTCATAATCTCACAGGGAGTCATTGGTAACTTTTTGACAAGGGCAGTTTTGGCATTGGTTGGATGAAATACAAACTGAATGTTTTGTTACTTCAGTGGAGAGATAGCTAAGTCAGTAAATCGCTCAATCCCCTGGCCCACCCAGCTTTCTTCTACAAGAACCCCAAATTCAGAGTCCATCATCCACAATGGCCCAGAATTTGGGGTCCTGATGACGGCAAACTGGCAGCCTTTGAAACTGACCGCAACTTCAGGATTTAGTGAATGCGCAGCCTAACGCGGAAATCCTGAAGTTGCGATCTGTCATTCACTGCTCCTCCACAGGCTGTGCTGTGGGCACCCCCCACCCCGGCAATCAGTGAAATCTCGCAAATCATGGAAACTGACGAAAACTTAGGCTCTTCCACAGTAATTACTCTGTTAAATTCCCCACTAAAAGTTAGACCCAAAGGGATTAGGTGTAACTGGGGTTTTAACAGTGTATTGACTGTTAAACAAAGGTTATGGCCCTGAAAAACTCATTTTAATTTTGTGTAGTGCCAAATTTATCTATTTTAATAAAAATAAAAATTAAGAAACTTCAAAAAAAAAAGTAATTTTTTTTTTGTTTCTTCATCTTTATTTCAGGTTTGCCTTTTCCCCATGTGAGAGCCCCAATCTTTGTTTTGCTCTCTAACATTTTTTAAAACCTGGAATTTTAAGAGCTTACGAACCTCCTTGTTTATTGTCTGTGAGAATTCTGCGTTTTGATTGGTTGCTTAGACTGCCTGTCACAGCAGCTCGCACTAGGGGATTCCCAGTATACTACACTGATTTGAAATACATGTCAGAAAATCCGAACTTCTCGACACAGGGATCGCCAGATCTTTGTGCGAAGCTTACATCGGGGCCAGCAGCGAACGCCTTCGCTTCACCGCTGAACTCAAATTCTGGGCCAATGTTGCAGACATGTGACTGGAATACCTGCATGGTTATGGAGGGGGGAGTAGCATAAGGAAAGTTGATGCCTGCCCTCAATTTTTTATACTGGGAACGTAAGAACTGCTGTACCTTCACCGCAACATTTTACATCAATCAAAAGTGTGCTTTGTTAAAATACTGTTAATTTTGTGCTCAAGGTGAAGAATGGAACACTTTCACTTAAGATACCCTATGCCAGCATCAATCATTCTCAGGTCAGATATTACTTGTTTGAATGCAGAGTAAAATTTCCTGAACTCTGCCACAACCTCAGAACAGCATTCCTTACTGTACCAGTGTTTAAAGTTTTCTCATTTCCAAAAACAGCCCTAGTGTGATTTCTAACTTAGTATGAATTAATGCTGCATTGGGGACAGTTCTGTGTTGTGGTCCCAGGAAGACTAGAACTGGATTGAAGCTGCTTAAACATATTTCTTGTAGGATCCTTAAAGCCAACAGATACTTACATCACATCAGTTTCGGCTAGATTTGAATCCAGGTTGCAGGATGAAACATCAGTGTCTAAGGCACTTCTGTACCCAATTGCCCACAGCAGTGAAATTTTTCTTGCCTGTGCAATTCTTCCCCAGACAGTGCCCCTTGTATTAAAATTTCAAATGAAGAGTTAGTAATCATCTGTCGAACCAGACTTGAAATGGTCACAAGAATGCGACAATTTGCCCTTTGGTACAGCAGTACAAACTCTCTGGACATTTTGCTCTCTTAGTAATCAATGTGTGTCCTTACAGTTGCTCTGGCTGCAAGCTCAAATGACACCAAGTATATAAAAAAAAATTCAGAGTGAGGAAAAAAATTAAAACTTTGAAAAAAACTCATTGTATTTTGTATACACACTCCCTCGTTCTCTAGTTTATTTAGTTTAATTTACCATCGTCTCCCTTTGCGTAATACAAGATTATAAGAAAGCATGGAATAAGAGGTCCATTTTGTCCCCGAAACCCACTTGTTCCAAAGCATTAAGTATTTTCTGTACTGTCATCAATTTTTCCAAATTTATTCAAACTTCTGAGAAAGGCAAATTATTAAAGGTGAGCCTTCAAAAAGGCAAAACTATTTCTGTCACTTTCATATCTCCGTGCTTACTTTCACTGTATTTTTGCTTCTCTCTCACTGTCCTGGAAGCTGCTGGTTCAGTGCTTCTCCATCTCACAAACTTCTTCAGTGTTTTCACAATTCCCACAACACTGATTGTCCCCTTTAGCACACATGTTCAAATCATCTTTCTAGCCAGTCATGTAAGACACAAACTCTGTTGGTTAAGTTGATTGATGCAAATTTCTATGCTACAGATTACTATCGATATTCAGAGAAATGCTCTCAAACATTTCAAGCTTACAGCAGCAGGCAGTTCTGTGCTTTTAAAATAATAATGTTAAAGTCTTCTGGGCACAAATGAGTTTAGCCTTGATCATGCTTCAAAGCAGACATGCTTAAGTGTGGGATGGGTAGGCTGTTTATTTGAACAGCCCCAGTATGGCTTTTTTATGTTTTGGAATAATGACACTCAGTTAAAAGCACATACATCTTCAAAAGGATCTAACATAAGGCAGGAAGATAAAAAGAAAATAATTGTAAATGAGAGAAAACTACAAAAATGACAAACTCTATGGTTCTGCTGAAAGAATGTCAGTTCTGCAAAGGATCTATACCCAAACGCTAACCTAGCTTTTTATTTTCAGATAGCACATTCTGTTTTTAATTAAAAAATAGCAGGAAATCATTTTTAATGGTGAAAATACCATAAAACCTTAAAATCAAAAGTCGACTTTTGCCAGAATTGTTTTCTTGGTTACCACCCCGTTGTCAGCCTATCCATCTGATTAAGGCCTGCCCCACTACATTGTACTCAGATAAACAGAAATCTTCAATGGAGTTGCTGGACACAGTTTTGGGGAAGCCAGAGGGAAGAGAAGAGGAAATAATGGAGCGATGTTTTAAAGAAAGAGTTCATGCTCTCTCAACAAACTCCTCAGGCATAGGTTTTCGGAATGTGCTCTGACACATAATGGGTGTGTAAAAATAGGAAATTCATGGGAGAGGAGCTTTTTAAGTTACAAAAATAAAGGATTAGGATGAGCACAATGTTCCCTGTAAGCTGCACTTTGTTCTGCGGGGCCTGATTCTTTTAGTGCATGGTCCCTTTAAGTTTCCGCGTATGCGCAGTATTTACAATAGAGAAGCCGGTGAACGGCCTGCACGGGACCTTTCCCATTACTGTGCGTCCGCGCTTAGAGGGAACATTGGATGAGCATAGTAAAGGTGAATGTTATCTCCTGCCTTCTCTACCTATTTCGAATGCTGCATGTGGAGGTACCAGCCCATTTATTACGCGATACATACAGTCACATCTTCAAGTTCCTCTGGGGAGGGAGGCAAAAGTTTGTCAATATGCCTTAAATGCCCCCAGCTCAAAAACAAGAGGGAGACTCTGCTCTCAATTTTCAAATACTATTACAGGGCAGCTGAAATCCAAGTGAATGTGGCCTTGTTCCTAGTACTCCTGACAAAATCTGCGGCTGGGAAAAGACGCCAGGAACACACTCCCATCCTCCTCTGCACAGCCTACATTCATACAACCTTAGAAGAGACCAATAGAGGGCTAAAAGCACCCTGCTGTCATGATAACTCTCTCAGTCTGGGCGGACTTAAAGGTCCCAACAGTCTACCAACCCTCTTCCCAATGCAGCACAATGGGGAGCTCCCTGGAGGATTCACCTCAGCTGGATGCAGAACTTGACACAAGAAAAGGATCACCAGCTTAAGCCAGCTCCCATACGAGGGTCAGATTATGCACTTGCCCCAGCCAGTTGATAAATTTCACCTGACCCAACATGACAAATACTATCTACATCTAGAACCCTACAATACTTGCAGACTTCAGTGTGGGCCTACTGCCATGGAAATCTTTCTCCACTCTCTAACAGCCTCTTTTGGATACATCATCATCTTGTATATCATTCTTACCTTCATGACCATGGACAGAATAGAAAGCCTGAAGGAAGTCTGCAACAGGACTGTAGGCCGACCATTAAAGGAGGAGTAATGACGAGGGGTATGGGGTCACCACCACTGCAGCAAAATGCACCAAGGCCAATTTAAAAGCATACATAATGCATCCTGCACAAACTCAACAAATTTAAAAGCTCCATACCAGGCGACTGCTGGAGAAGCTGCACCCAGAAGGGCAACATCATCATCCATATATTTTGGTCATGTCCCTTCATCAGCCATTCTGGACAGCAGTGGAGAGATTACTAGGAACATGGCTGGTCTCACGATCCCAGGGAACCCAGTTTAGTGCTGCCCACTGGAAAAGAAGAGCTCTCATCACAACGAGCAGATTAGCACATCCCTTACTGCTAGCTGCAAGAAGATGCATTCTCCTTCTCTTGAGGCAGAGTGCAGCCCCACCCACAATTAACATGTGGCTGAAACATATGTGAGGCGTCTGCCAATGAGAATGAATGATGCTTGGCCTCCACCTGGAAATACCAGGCATTCTGGAGTCCATTTTTGGAGACTCACTCAACACAAACTACCCTGACAGCACAGCAACCAACCCACTGACCATGAACTGCACCAACCCCAAACAACAAAACCACCAGTACATAACCCCCATTGTTCTCAAGCCTAACAACAACTATGCGCACTTATAGAGCACCTTTAATACAGAAAAGTATTCCATGCCGCTTTACAGAGGTGCAAGGAAAAACAGACACCGAGCCGAAGAAGGAAAGATAAGGACAATTAACCAAAAGCTTCGACAAAGAGGTGGGTTTTAAGGAGAGTTTTTAAGAAAAAGAAAAGACCTGCATTTATATAGTGCCTTTCATGACCTTCGGACATTCCAAAGTGCTTTACAGCCAATGAAGTATTTTTTGAAGTGTAGTCACTGTTGTAATGTAGGAAGAAAGAGAGGTTTAGAGTTGGAAGAATATAAGAAGAAATTTCAGAATGTGGAGTCAAAATAGCTGAAAAAGGGCTGCCACTCATGAGGTGATGGGGGAGGGCGATGCACAAGAGGACATAGTCAGCAAAACGGAGGGTTTGGGTGTTGTGGGGGACAAAGTTCATTGGGCTGGAAGAAGTTACAGAGATAGGGAGGGGTGAGGCCTTGGAGTGATTGAAACACATGGACAAAAACTTTAAATTTGAGGTATTATGGCCCTGGGAGCCAATGTATCTGGCCCCCAGAACCCAATGCCAAATAAGCTGCCTCAGACTTCGAATTGCATGCATGCACACTCATTCTAAGAAGCCTGGATGTGGTAATATATTCCTCCTGCAGGCATCATGACTTCAGAAACTATGCATTGCAATGTACACACTCATGGTGTATGTGACTATATATACTGTACACTTAAATATACAAAGGCATTATAAAATATATCTATGTACCCTTAATTGTGCAATGGCTTCATAAAATATATGCGAATGTACTCCTATATGTATGACAGCTTCACAAAATTTGAATGTACTTTCTTGGGCACCTAATAAAAATATAAAAAAGACTAGTTATATTCAGTAATTTTCATTTTAACTGATGATTGCTAAATGTTTCCAAGGATTTATGTTGTAATAAATCTCAGTCCTATATATCTTTTTTATTTGCTGCGGAGCTTGATCATTTAATTTCAATAAACACCTCAATAGATTAAAATTTAACAGTGAATTTTGGCACTTAAATTTTATATGACAACTTTCTTACAAAGGAGAAACATTTTATACCACAATAAAAAGGTGCATTTTTCTTATAGGAAAATTGTATGCCTTCCTATCTTTTGGTTGATATTTCTACTGACCCACTAGACCAGCTGGAAATTAAAAACGGCACTGTTTCAGAGGGACAGTGCGTGATGGGTAGCAACTCAGAAAATGTGAAGTAAAATCAGTCACCCTCCAGCTGCATTAAGCTCTGGACACATTAATATTGTGCACTAATATAGTAGAACATAGGTTCATGCCTTCAATTCTCAAAAAACCAAATGCCCGATCTCTATGTACTGCTGCAGTGAGGTATCAAATTGAGATCAGACACAATATGATAGAAGTGAAAAATCACACCCCCTTCCTGCTTTCTCAGACTAAGTGGCTGGTTATAGATTGGGATTGGCAAATGGCTGGGTGTAGGTCAACTACTGTACATCCTTTTGGCCAGGATGTGGAGTATGTTTTGCATGTTTTTTTAAAATTAATTCATGGGATGTGGGTGTCGCTGGCAAAGCCAGCATTTATTGCCCATCCGTAATTGCCCTCGAGAAGGTGGTGGTGAGCCACCTTCCTGAACTGCTGCAGTCCGTGTGGTGAAGGTACTCCCACAGTGCTGTTAGGAAGGGAGTCCAGGATTCTGACCCAGCGACGATGAAGGAACGGTGATATACTTCCAAGTCAGGGTGGTGTGTGACTTGGAGGGGAACTTGGAAGTGGTGGTGTTCCCATGCGCCTGCTGCCCTTGTCCTTCTAGGTGGAAGAGGTCATGGGTTTGGGAGGTGCTGCCAAAGAAGCCTCGGCGAGTTGCTGCAGCGCATCTTGTAGATGGTACACACTGCAGCCACAGTGCACCGGTGGTAGAGGGAGGGAATGTTTAAGGTGGTGCCAATTAAGCGGGCTGCTTTGTCTTGTATGGTGTCGAGCTTCTTGAGTGTTGTTGGAGCTGTACTCATCCAGGCAAGTGGAGAGTATTCCATCACACTCTTGACTTGTGCCTTGTAGATGGTGGAAAGGCTTTGGAGAGTCAGGCGAGTCACTCGCCACAGAATACCCAACCTCTGACCTGCCCTTGTAGCCACAGTATTTATGTGGCTGGTCCAGTTAAGTTTCTGGTCAATGGTGACACCCAGGATGTTGATGGTGGGGGATTCGGCGATGGTAATGCCATTGAATGTCATGGGGCGGTGGTCAGACTCTAGCTTGTTGGGGATGGTCATTGCCTGGCACTTATGTGGCACAGATCAAAAAGGTAAAATAAAATATTCATTAAAAAAAACTATGTTGTTACTGAGTTACAAATATATAGTATTGCATAAAAGTCAACCTTTTTAAACACCATTGGGCAGAAATTCCAATCCCTGCGGGTGAGTACGCGCTGTGTACTCACCCGTAGGGACATTGGAAATGCCGGTTTTAGGCATGCACTGCGCATGTGCTGGAAACCGACATTTCCGATCTGGAAAGAAAGCTCTCGACAGATCCTCCGGCTGCCCAGGAGAAGGGCCTCTGCGGGTGGAGAGTTCCGTTTTTTTGAGACCCTCCGCCCGCAGAAAACCCTTACAATTCATGCGCCTGGTAAAAGCAGGCACAAGGCCTGCTTTTACCAGAATAAGAGTTGAAAAAAGTAAAAAAAAAAAAATGTTTCCACTGATTTATCATTTAAAAATACTTTAAAGGCTAGTTTATTTTTAGCCCCGTTAAAAACTTTAATTATTTTTTTCAAAAATTAAAATTTTTGTTTTAAATAGTTAATTTATGTAATTTCAAGTCATTTTAAAAATGTGATTTAAAAAAAAAAATTATCTGAAGTTTTACTGTTTTGGGGGTGCTCTCTATTCATATATTTGACAGGTCTTCCTGTCAAATGTATGAATGGAGATTCCCTCCTCTGATTGGCTCCCCATGGCCCATGTGATCCCAGGGACACTGTGAACCACCTGCGCCTCTGGGATACGTGGGCCCTGCACACCGGCAGTTTGGAGAGGCCCAGCAACAGAACTCTGTGCCTCCCGGTCCAAGCACAGATTTTTCCAAATCGCAGCCCTCTGCCCGTGGGAGGCCTGCGAATAGAATTTCTGGGCTATTAACTGTCTGTAAGAGATGCTTCTGCAGAAAAGACCAACAAGTTGGTTAAAAAAAGCGTTGAAAATACATGGCAGAAAGAACATTTCATTATAGCTTGTTTCCTGAAAGAAAAAATCTTGAATATAATCTTAAAAAATACAAAACATGCTCAAACCTGATACAAAACATAAACAAAGTTTCACTTTCTATAATGTTGTACTAGCCAATCATTTCTCATGCACTTTAGTGATCTTGCAGTTACTGGCCCAGCTGTTTTAATTTTGAATCCTGAGAATACTGACTTTTACAGGAAAATAGAACTTTCATCTGGACCAGAACTCATGCAACTGGAGGGTGACTGATTCTATTCCTCATCTTCTGAGTCGCTTTCTATCACACATCCTTCTACAGTTAGGAGTACAAGATAGTCTGGGACACAGACTCTCAATGGTCGTCATCCATGCACTCTGATCAGCTGTAAGGAGCTCTGATTCAAAACAACTTTGGGTTATTTTTCTTCCCTCGCCCTGAAAATATTGACTATCTTCTGCTTGGTTCTTCAGCTAATGGCCCTGCTAAGAATGGGCAAAATTCACCTGAGTCTGCGTGACAGCCTCAAGGGTCTTCAACATGTTCACTGTTCTGGTTGTGACTAAAATGCTCCTCCTACTATGATGCTAGATGCTATAATATCTAACTGGAAATCAGATTTAATATAAATACAGACAGTATTAACCAAACTAATCTAAATGACAACTTCCTCTGAACCTGGTTTCTGTCAAAGTTATTTCATCTGACAAATCCTTCCTGAGGCACATTTCCATGTGGTGAACATGTGGTTTGTTCCATAACTACTAATGTCAGCAACATCTTGAAGTACATGATTTTATCCCTAAGGACTTCTTTCATGTGAGTTTTTCTAATGAAACATTCTAATTTCCAAAGACACATCTGGAAATTAAGTTGCTGTGAAGGACAGTGTCAATGTGTTGTATGTGGTCTTTGAGAAGTTTATGTGTTTCATTCTTACAAATATAAATTCTTACAGCAATTTAGTTGCAAAATCATTTATAACATATTTTTACTCAGCCCTAATAAATTTGTTTTATTTACTCCTTCGACTATTCTTAGCCTTATACAATGAGAAACATGTCTCATATTCCCTTCAGTTTCCTCGCTATAATTTAACCATCACTTTCTTCATAAAGTTTCAAACTGCAACTTAAGAAATTTGATAATTTGGCTTAGTACCTTTTCATCACTGGTGGTCGACTCTGGGTGATGCAGGGGGCTATTCTGATGAGTTGTTTCCACAGTAGGCATTTCCTCCACTTTAGTCCTAACTGCTGGTAATGCAAGTGGCGACATGTCTAAAGGCATCTATGAAATCAGAACAAATTACAGACTTCAGTGAAATTAATATTGATTTTTGTTTTCAAACACTTTATTTTAATGAATTACACAAACTTCACTTTTATAAATATATAACTAGTGTTATAAATCTCATTATTCATCAAGAAACTACTCGTGAAATAACGCTGGACGGCCAGCTGGTGGTGTCGTCCGAGGAGTATAAATACTCGGGCGTCGGCCCCAGCCTGCCAGGGACATTTTGTAAGACAAGGAACTAGTGAAGTACAACTAGACCTCTATGTTCTGAAACAAGTTGATTAAAGCCTTGCTTTATGCTCAAACCAAGTGCGTAGTGAGTTTTATTATGTCAACTAGCATGCCAGAAAACATTCTACTTGAATTATTATTCTTCGGGAAGAATTTCTTAGCATAATGTAAAGATGACCAACTTGTAGATGAGTCCAGTTAATTGTAGCAATACAACACATTACTGTTGAAAAACATGAATAAAGGAAGCCTTTACAAATTAGTACTGACATGCCCAGAAATTCGATGGCATGGCACCCGATTTACAAGCGGAAAACGTATGTACAAGGGTCCAACATGGCGGGCACCAGGGCTGCTCAGTAGACTGGCTCATTGCAGATTGGTTTTAGGCCCCTTTGCCAAATTGGACTGCGATTTGCTCCCCCACCCCACCCAGATTCTCCTAAAGCCCTCAACCAGCAAGCTGCATCTGGGGCAGTGATGCCTGCAGCTCACTGGTACTTATTTAAAATTTATTCACAGGATGTGGCCAGATTTATTGCCCATCCCTAATTGCCCTCAAGAAGGTGGTAGTGACAACTGAGTGGCTTGCTACTCATTGAGCTGTTAAGAGTCAACCACATTGCTGTGGGTCTAGAGTCACAGATAGGCCAAGTAAGGACGGCAGATTTAACATTCGTGAACCAGATGGGTTTTTATGACATTCCGGTAATTTCATGGTCGCCATTACTGATACAGGAAACTCTCGATTTACCGGCACCTAAATAACCGGAAATCTCTGTTAACCGGCAAAATTCAGGAGTAGATTCAGGTAAGTTTTACTTCATATTAGTGGCCGTTCCTGGATCTGTGGCCATGTAACCGGGGTTCCTGCACCTGTTGCTATGCAACAGGGACGCCTGGATCTGTGGCTGTGTATGGGGCTCTCGTACCTTTTACTATACCTCTCTGTAATCTGGACTTTTTGATAAACCGGCACCACGCCGGTCCCGTCGGTGCCGGATAAAAAAAGTTTCCTGTACTAGCTTTTTACTCCAGATTTATTTAATTAACTGAAGTTAAATTCCCAAGCTGCCATGGTGGGATTTGAACTCACGTCTCCAGATCATTAGTCCAGGCCTCTGATTACTAGTCCAGTAACATAACCACTATGCTACCGTACCCCTATCCTAATGAGGAAGGTGGACCAATTTGCTGTGGTCCTGCAGCCGGCAGGTGCGTGCAGCATGCGCTGTACCAGGATCATGCCCAAATTTTGCACGATCCAATTTCTAGGCCATGATTTCTAAAATGCATTGGTCCCCTTGGGTGAAATTAGGGAATGAATTTAAAATATTCAGCTGACTGAGCATTGAAGACATGAATAACAGTAGAAAATGTTGTGCATTAAAGTGTTATAATTGGTGAACCTATATACATGAAATGAAAGTGCTTTAGTTCAGTTACGTTTAGTAAAGATACAAATGAATTGCACAGATTCCTTAATATTTTTCCAATTAGAGCATTTTGCATAACATTTAACACCACCCGTCCGCCCGAGGGTTTTATCCTTCCATTTCAAAAATTGTGACGCTCACATGTATTTTAGTATCTTCATCAATGGCAAATACATTGTATGCAACTTCAAGGACATGCAATAAACACATTCAGATTTAAATTGAGATTGTTGCTTCAGCATAATCTACAACACTATAAAGAGGTCACAAAACATGTTCTCCAAGATACATTCTCCAAGCAAGCACTGACTTGTGCTACATGATCAACTGTGCAAACATTATAACAAGACATCTTCTGAAAATTCAGTTGAATCGTATCAATTGTAGCTGTGAAATCATGTTTCAACATTAAAAAATCCTGGAGACAAAATATTATTCACCTTTTTGATGTCATCTTCTGAAGCCTTCTTAAATTCATTTTCAAACGGACTTGCCAGCTCATTAAATAACCCTACCTCTTCACAATTCTTAAGGAAACGAGTTGGAGTTGGAGTTTGGTCTAAAAGGATTCAAAACAATAAAACAACATTATGGCACAGATTAAGCTTTGCTAACTCCAATAACTTGCATAATAGCTATTTCAAGGAAACATCAATTTACTAACAATTTAATGAAAATCTGGCCATCTGACTGTATAACTTAGACGTGAAGAACAAGTCAAAAAGGAGAATTAAAAATTACAGTATTTAATTAAATAATTCAAATCAAAAAAGAGGCTCCTACTGCTGTTAGGTGATTATAAGGTTTCATTGATAAATTATTTTCTTAGAAAACCAGAGGTTATTTTACTTTATTAAATCTCTTGAATGGCTAACCTCATCACTCTCCCCTATCTTTGAATGCAAACCTGTTATTGCGCAGTTAGATTTACAGTAGTAAACAGTAAGCACATTATTTCAACAAGCTAGAAGGTATACTTGAAAATGTGACAATTTTCATATGTGTAAAGATAAAGATAAAAACTGAATATTTTGGGTGTGAAAGAGTCCTCTATTTCTGAACTGTCAGTATATATACAGAGATGTCACGACATACAAGCAAAAATAAACAATGTATTACAGTAATTCTCTGAAGTTATTATAAATGCTGTAGACATCTCTAAAAACTCAGTTGGAAAATATGATTCTCATGAAAAAATGCTCTGAATTTGTGATGTAATGGTTTTTAATATTTACACAGCAATGAAAAGCTTTGCTGAGAAACCTGCAAATTGAATATTACACCGACAAACATTTTGCCCTGATTAGCAACAAACCCGTGTTGTTTTTAGTGAACACGACTATTATTTACCAATATGCTGTACTCTTTATAAGGCTTGCTACCCTATTTTCTAAACATAGAAAAAGTATATTAGCCTAAAAAGTATATGCTGTTCTAATGTCGAGAAATTTAGCCTGTAATACTGTGTTTTTTCACTATTAAAGAAAGACCATCACTTGCTTCCTATGGGCAGGGCATTATTAAATTATGAGGAGCAGCTTTTGCCATATGCAATTTCCAAATGGACTTGCCATTCAAAAAAAATTATAAGCTCAAACTATACGATATACTATAGGCCATCAAATAGTGGGAAGGAAATAGAGGAGCAAATTTGCAGGTAAATTACAGAAAGATGCAAGAACTACATAGTGATAATGGAAGACTTTAATTATCTTAATGTAGACTGGGATAGTAG
This sequence comes from Somniosus microcephalus, assembly GCF_052327205.1. Lineage (NCBI taxonomy): Eukaryota > Metazoa > Chordata > Chondrichthyes > Squaliformes > Somniosidae > Somniosus > Somniosus microcephalus. Next base: position 247,225,709 of record NC_140990.1, on the reverse strand, counting down.
TATTGTAAAGCGCAAAGAGGGGGAGGAATTCCTGAAATGTGTACAAGAGAATTTTCTTGATCAATGGGTTTCGAGCCCAACGAGGCTGGATCTAGTTCTGGGAAATGAAGTGGGGCAAATGGAGCATGTTTCAGTGGGAGAGCATTTTAGGAACAGTGGGAGAGCATTTTAGGAACAGTGCTCCCAATATCATCAGGTTTAGAATAGGACAAGCGGAAAAATACTTAACTGGAGGAGGGCTCATTTCAGTGAGTTGAAAAGGGATCTGGCCCAGGTGGAATGGAATCAAAAATTGGTAGGCAAGTCAGTAATTGATCAATGGAAGGCCTTCAAAGAGGAGATGGTTCAGGTACAGAGCAAACACATCCCTGTGAGGGGAAAAGGAAGGGCTAGTACTCCCTGGATGACTAAAGATATAGAAGTTAAAATGAGACAGAAAAAAGAGGCTTATGATAATTGTAAGTTTTTTTTAATTCGTTTATGGGATGTGGGCGTCACTGACAAGGCCAGCATTTATTGCCCATCCCTAATTGCCCTCGAGAAGGTAGTGGTGAGCCACCTTCTTGAACAGCTGCAGTCCGTGTGGTAAAGGTCCTTCCACAGTGCTGTTAGGTATGGAGTTCCAGGATTTTGACCCAGCGATGATGAAGGATTGGCGATATACTTCTAAGTCAGGATGGTGTGTGACTTGGAGGGAACTTGGAGATGGTGGTGTTCCCATGCGCCTGCTGCCCTTGTCCTTCTAGGTGGTAGAGGTCGCAGGTTTCGGAGGTGCTGCCGAAGAAGCCTTGGTAAGTTGCTGCAGTGCATCTTGTAGATGATACACACTGCAGCCACGGTACGCCAGTGGTGGAGGGAGTGAATGTTTAAGGTGGTGGATGGGGTGCCAATCAAGCGGGCTGCTTTGTCCTGGATGGTGTTGAGCTTCTTGAGTGTTGTTAGAGCTGCACTCATCCAGGCAAGTGGAGAGTATTCCATCACATTCCTGACTTGTGCCTTGTAGATGGTGGAAAGGCTTTGGGGAGTCAGGAGGCGAGACACTCGCCACAGAATACCTAGCCTCTGACCTGCTCTTGTTGTCACAGTATTTATGTGGTTGGTTCAGTTAAGATTCTGGTCAATGGTGACTCCCAGGATGTTGATGGTGGGGGATTCAGCGATGGTCATGCCATTGAATGTCAAGGGGCGGTGGTTAGACTCTCGCTTGTTAGAGTTAGTCATTGCCTTGCACTTCTATGGCGCGAATGTTACCTGCCACTTATCAGCCCAAGCCTGAATGTCGTCCAATCTTGTTGCATGCGGGCATGGACTTCTTCATTATCTGAGGAGTTGTGAATGGCGCTGAACACACTGCAATCATCAGCGAACATCCCCATTTCTGACCTTATGTTGGAGGGAAGGTCATTGATGAAGCAGCTGAAGATGGTTGGGCCTAGGACTCTGTCCTGAATAACTCCTGCAGCGATGTCCTGGGGCTGTGATGATTGACCTTCAACCACCACAACTATCTTCCTTTGTGCTAGGTATGACTCCAGCCAGTGGAGAGTTTTCCCCGTGATTCCCATTGACTTCAGTTTTACTAGGGCTTATTGATGCCACACTCAGTCAAATGCTGCCTTGATGTCAAGGGCAGTCACTCTTACCTCACCTCTGGAATTCAGCTCATTTGTCCTTGTTTGGACCAAGGCTGTAATGAGGTCAGGAGCCGAGTGGTCCTGGCAGAACCCAAACTAGGCATCAGTGAGCAGGTTATTGGTGAGTAAGTGCAGCTTGATAGCATTGTCGACGATACCTTCCATCACTTTGCTGATGACTGAGAGTAGACTGATGGTTCATAATACAATAGAGAATCAAGCAACATATAGAAAGTACAGGGGAGATCAATAAGTGGGGCAAAGAGAGAATATGAGAATAGATTACCGGCTAACATAAAAGGGAATCCAAAAGTCTTTTATAAACACATAAATAGTAAAGGGGTAATCAATGGAAGGGTGGGGCCAATTAGGGACCAAAAAGGAGACATTCCTTTGGAGGCCGACGTACTAAATATGAGTACTTTCCATCTGTCTTCACTACAGAAGAGGATGTTGCCATTGCAGCAGTAAAGGAGGAGGCAGTAGCAGTATTGGATAGGATAAAAATAGGTAAAGAAGGGGTACTTAAAAGGTTAGCAGTCCGCAAAGTAGAAACATCACCCAGTGCGAATGGGATGCATCCTAGGATACTGAGAGAAGGGTGAAAATTGCAGAGATTCTGGCCACAATCTTCCAATCCTCCTTGGATATGGGGGTGGCGCCAGAGGACTGGAGGATTGCAAATCTTACACCCGTTTAAAAAAGAGAGGGATAACCCCGGCAACTATAGGCCAGTCAACTGAACGTCGGTAGTGTGGAAACTATTAGAGACAACGGGTTGAATTTTAATGGGGAAAGCAGGTTGGAGGCGGGGGGCTCTGAGGCGGTTGACTTTAACGGCAGGGCCTGATTTGAATGGGAAGCCTCTGTTTACCACCCGCAGCCAGCCAGATCGAGAGGCTGGCTGGCTCTGGGTGGGTAGGCCTGTGGCACTAGGCCACACAAAGGAGGGAGGGAGGGATTGCGTGGGGGTCGGTGGCTGGGAGAAGCTCGAGAGGTTGGTATCGGGCCAGGAGAAGATAGAGGAGTTGGGGGCCGAGAGAAGATCGGGGGGGTCGGGGGCCGAGAGAAGATTGGGGGGGTCGGGAGAAGATCGGGGGTTGGGGGCCAGGAGAAGATCGGGGGGTTGGGGGCCGAGAGAAGATCGGGGGTTGGGGGCCGAGAGAAGATTGGGGGGTCGGGAGAAGATCGGGGGGTCGGGGGCCAGGAGAAGATCAGGGGGTCAGGGGCCGAGAGAAGATCGGGGGTTGGGGGCCAGGAGAAGATCGGGGGGGGGGGGTCAGGGGCCGAGAGAAGATTGGGGGTCGGGAGAAGATCGGGGGCAGGGATAAGATCGGGGGGGTCGGGGGCAGGGAGAAGATCGGGGGGTCGGGGACCGGGATAAGATCGGGGGGGTCGGGGGCAGGGAGAAGATCGGGGGGGGTCGGGGGCCGAGAGAAGATCGGGGGGTTGGGAGAAGATCGGGGGTCGGGGGCCGGGAGAAGATCGGGGGGCCGGGGGCCGAGAGAAGATCGGGGGGGTCGGGGGCCGGGAGAAGATCGGGGGGTCGGGGGCAGGGAGAAGATCGGGGGGTCGGGGGCCGGGAGAAGATCGGGGGGCCGGGGGCCGAGAGAAGATCGGGGGGGTCGGGGGCCGGGAGAAGATCGGGGGTTGGGGGCCAGGAGAAGATTGGGGGGGGGGTCGGGGGCCGAGAGAAGATCGGGGGGTTGGGAGAAGATCGGGGGTCGGGGGCCGGGAGAAGATCGGGGGGTCGGGGGCCGGGAGAAGATCAGGGGGTCGGGGGCCGGGAGAAGATCGGGGGGTCGGGGGCCGGGAGAAGATCGGGGGGCCGGGAGAAGATCGGGGGGTCGGGGGCCGGGAGAAGATCGGGGGTCGGGGGCCGGGAGAAGATCGGGGGGCCGGGAGAAGATCGGGGGGTCGGGGGCCGGGAGAAGATCGGGGGGGTCGGGGGCCGAGAGAAGATCGGGGGGTCGGGGGCCGGGAGAAGATCGGGGGGTCGGGGTCCGGGAGAAGATCGGGGGGGTCGGGGGCCGGGAGAAGATCGGGGGGTCGGGGGCCGAGAGAAGATCGGGGGGGTCGGGGGCCGGGAGAAGATCGGGGGGGCGGGGGCCGGGAGAAGATCGGGGGGGCGGGGGCCGGGAGAAGATCGGGGGGGTCGGGGGCCGAGAGAAGATCGGGGGGTCGGGGGCCGAGAGAAGATCGGAGGGTCGGGGACCGAGAGAAGATCGGGGGGTCGGGGGCCGGGAGAAGATCGGAGGGTCGGGGGCCGAGAGAAGATCGGGGGGTCGGGGGCCGAGAGAAGATCGGGGGGTCGGGGGCCGAGAGAAGATCGGGGGGTCGGGGGCCGGGAGAAGATCGGAGGGTCGGGGGCCGAGAGAAGATCGGGGGGTCGGGGGCCGAGAGAAGATCGGGGGGTCGGGGGCCGGGAGAAGATCGGAGGGTCGGGGGCCGAGAGAAGATCGGGGGGTCGGCGGCAGGGAGAAGATCGGGGGGTCGGGGGCAGGGAGAAGATCGGGGGGGTCGGGGGCCGGGAGAAGATCGGGGGGGTCGGGGGCCGGGAGAAGATCGGGGGGGTCGGGGGCCGGGAGAAGATCGGGGGGTCGGGGGCCGAGAGAAGATCGGGGGTCGGGGGCCGAGAGAAGATCGGGGGGTCGGGGGCCGAGAGAAGATCGGGGGGTCGGGGGCCGAGAGAAGATCGGGGGGTCGGGGGCCGAGAGAAGATCGGGGGTCGGGAGAAGATCGGAGGGTCGGGGGCCGGGAGAAGATCGGGGGGGTCGGGGGCCGGGAGAAGATCGGAGGGTCGGGGGCCGGGAGAAGATCGGGGGGTCAGGGGCTGGGAGAAGATCGGGGGGGTCGGGGGCCGGGAGAAGATCGGGGGGTCGGGGGCCGGGAGAAGATCGGGGGGTCGGGGGCCGAGAGAAGATCGGGGGGTCGGGGGCCGGGAGAAGATCGGGGGGTCTGGGGCCGGGAGAAGATCGGGGGGGTCGGGGACCGGGAGAAGATCGGGGGGTCGGGGGCCGGGAGAAGATCGGGGGGTCGGGGGCAGGGAGAAGATCGGGGGGTCGGGGGCTGGGAGAAGATCGGGGGGTCGGGGGCCGGGAGAAGATCGGGGGGGTCGGGGGCCGGGAGAAGATCGGGGGGTCGGGGGCCGGGAGAAGATCGGGGGGTCGGGGGCCGGGAGAAGATCGGGGGGGTCGGGGGCCGGGAGAAGATCGGGGGGTCGGGGGCCGAGAGAAGATCGGGGGGGGTCGGGGGCCGGGAGAAGATCGGGGGGTCGGGGGCAGGGAGAAGATCGGGGGGTCGGGGGCCGAGAGAAGATCGGGGGGTCGGGGACCGGGAGAAGATCGGGGGGTCGGGGGCCGAGAGAAGATCGGGGGGGTCGGGGGCCGAGAGAAGATCGGGGGGTCGGGGGCCGAGAGAAGATCGGGGGGGTCGGGGGCCGAGAGAAGATCGGGGGGTCGGGGGCAGGGAGAAGATCGGGGGGTCGGGGGCCGAGAGAAGATCGGGGGGTCGGGGGCCGAGAGAAGATCGGGGGGGTCGGGGGCCGGGAGAAGATCGGGGGGTCGGGGGCAGGGAGAAGATCGGGGGGTCGGGGGCCGGGAGAAGATCGGGGGGTCGGGGGCCGGGAGAAGATCGGGGGGTCGGGGGCCGGGAGAAGATCGGGGGGGTCGGGGGCCGGGAGAAGATCGGGGGGTCGGGAGAAGATCGGGGGGCCGGGAGAAGATCGGGGGGTCGGGAGAAGATCGGGGGGCCAGGAGAAGATCGGGGGGTCGGGGGCCGGGAGAAGATCGGGGGGTCGGGGGAAGATCGGGGGCCGGGAGAAGATCGGGGCATCGGGGGCCGGGAGAAGATCGGGGGGTCGGGGGCCGGGAGAAGATCGGGGGTTCGGGAGAAGATCGGGGGGTCGGGAGAAGATCGGGGGGTTGGGGGCCAGGAGAAGATCGGGGGGTCGGGGGCCGGGAGAAGATCGGGGGGTCGGGGGCCGGGAGAAGATCGGGGGGTCGGGGGCCGGGAGAAGATCGGGGGGTCGGGGGCAGGGAGAAGATCGGGGGGGTCGGGGGCCGGGAGAAGATCGGGGGGTTGGGGGCCGGGAGAAGATCAGGGGGGGGTCGGGGGCCGAGAGAAGATCGGGGGGGTCGGGGACCGGGAGAAGATCGGGGGGTCGGGGGCCGGGAGAAGATCGGGGGGGTCGGGGGCCGGGAGAAGATCGGGGGGTCGGGGGCCGAGAGAAGATCGAGGGGGGGGGGGGCCGAGAGAAGATCGGGGGGTCGGGCCGGGAGAAGATCGGGGGCCAGGTGAAAATAGGGGGGTCGGGTCGGGAGAAGATCGGGGGGTCGGGGGCCAGGAGAAGATCGGGGGGTCGGGGTCCAGGAGAAGATCGGGGGGTCGGGTCGGGAGAAGATCGGGGGGTCGGGGGCCAGGAGAAGATCGGGGGGTCGGGAGAAGATCGGGGGGTCGGGGGCCAGGAGAAGATCGGGGGGTCGGGGCGGGAGAAGATCGGGGGGTCGGGTGCCGAGAGAAGATCGGGGGGTCAGGGGCCGAGAGAAGATCGGGGGGGGCGGGGGGGTTGTCGGAGGCCGGGTGAAGATGAAGGGGTCGGGAGAAGATATGGGGCAGGAGCAGCAAGAAGATTGGGGGGGTTGGGGGCGGGGGGCTGGCATGAAAATCAGGGCCCGGAAGAGGTTTGGGTGGGGGGTTGGGTAAGGGCTCCAAAGAGGGTCAGGGCCAGAGGAGCAAGGGAGTGGGACTAACTGGATAGCTCTACCAAAGAGCCGGCTCAAACACGATGGGCTGAATAGCCTCCTTCTGTACTGTATCATTCTATGATTTTGTGAAGCTCTGAAATTGTGCCTAATACATAACACCTTATAATGTTTCAATGAACACAACACCAACTGACACACACAAAAATGAAAAAGATTAGGGTTTAGGCAGGTTCAGTCAATTTTCTTTGGCAATTTTTTAAGTTAAAATCTTGTGATAGGAACATTAAAATGTGCCGTAGCACAAATTCCTCAAAAACGATTGACAAGTCTATGGCATCTGCTGGTGATTTTTTTTTTACACTGAACGTATCTGTATGGGATAATGACAGCAAGAAACAATGGCCTAAGGAAGTTTAGACACTTCACGTGGCTACAATAGGACTGGGATTTGAGGGAATGCATTGAAAGTTGATCCAATTCAGATCAGATGTTTTTCTAATTTATTTCTGAACTAGAATTCAGTGGAAGATTACACAGCAGAGCTACAGAGCACAGGACAAACATTGCTACCTAGAATGCTGATCTGGGGGCGATAAAGATTATAATGCCCCAGAATTTCCTAGAACAGTGACTTATGCCATCAATTGCGCCGTTTCATGCCCCGATCTTGTCACTGTGAACTTACTCCAAATTTTCCTGGAAAAGTCATTTGAATACGTCACAGCATGCATAATGGTGAATCAGGGATTTCAGAAGTGGCGTAGCCAATGGCTTACCCCATCTTTACCAATGACCTAATTAAGTAGATCAATATTGGCAGGATCCAATCATGGAATTATGAATTTCAAATCCTTTCATAATGCTGAACATGATCACTGGCAGAAAATTCTTTAAGCCACGGACACGCTTCGCATCCTTTACCAGGTGTTAGGCTCCTTTCAGGTGCTATTGACGGGCCCAACACCTGTTTAAGAACTCCTCTCCGAAATTGGTCAGGAACCGAGAAAAGCATGATCCTCCGTTTTTTCAGTTCCTTCCGTGGCCTAACCAGCGGCCTAAAGGAACCGCTGGAGGCCATCAATAGAAAGGTTAAGCATTTTCTTGTTAACTTACCTTAATGTGGAGCCAGGAGGAGCGAGACTGCTATGATAATTGACTCTTCACGGTTTTGGCGAGAGTATTGACATAATATTGACGAGGGTAATGCAGTAATTTCCTGGGACTCTGGCACTGGAAAATGAACCCAACACCATTGATGTGCAAAGGATATTCTGGGCCATTGTTACAAGCTAGAGTCCTCTACAACACAAGGTAACGTTTTTAAGTCCTATGGGGGAAAAATTCGGTTGGTTTGCGCCTCCCGTTAGCGCCTTAAGAGGGCGCTAATGGGGCGCAAAGCAACTAGCGCCCGGGCACGGCAATGTCTGCGCCGCTCGCAAAATTGACCAGACATTTTGTGGCAGCGCTAAACAATACCGCCCCAATCTCCTGCGCCCGCAGATCTTGACGTCAGTCGAGCGCGCAACGCCCATGTGGCGCCCCGGACCGGATATTCAGTGGCACCCCCCTCATTTCCACCTGGCGCAAGCAACGACAGGTAGACTGGAATGTTTCCCAGTCGGTGTGGGCGCTATTTAAAGGCGGCCTCTTCCTGGCTTTTTCTGTGGTAGACATTTTTGCACCACTCATTCTGACAGAGAGAGAGATTCTGAGAGAGAGAAGAGACTTCTGCATAGAGTCAACGCTGTGTGAAGTAGTTTTGGCTACTGAGCATCACTTTGCAGGTACTTTTGGATTTGACCTTCATTACTTTGATTACCAAGAGACTACGGGGGCTGCACTGATTCGGGGCGTCGTCCTGCGCCTGCAGAATCGGAGGCAACAGAGACGCAGAGAGAGAGTGGCAATCATGGCCAGACGGAGGAGGGCCAACAGGCGTCTGTACAGGAGACCTTACCCTCCCAGGGTATTTCGCCAACAATTCTCCTACATTAATTTGTCTGAGGAGCAGTGTTTGCACAGGCTGCGCTTCAGCAAGAGAGGTAGCCACTGAGCTCTGCCACCTGCTGCAGCCAGATCTGCAGCCTCTACTGAGGACCAGGACGTCTGTGTCGGTGGCAGCGAAGGTCACAGTGGCTCTGAACTTTTATGCCACCAGCTCCTTTCAAGCAGCTACTGGGGACATAGCGAATCTCTCCCAGTTTGCGGTCCATTGCTGCATCCGTCAGGTCACAAATGCCCTCTGTAAAAGGAGATGCCAGTACATCTCTTTCCCGATGACCCGGGCCAAACAGCATGAACGCGCGTTGGGCTTTGCGAGGATAGCGGGCTTCCCGATGGTGCAGGGCGCCATTGATTGCACGCATGTGGCATTGAATGCAGAGGATTTCCGCAACCGCAAGGGGTTCCACTCCTTAAACGTTCAGTTGGTCTGTGACCACAGACAGCTGATACTCACTGTCAATGCCCGCTATCCTGGCAGCAGCCACGATGCTTTCATCCTGCGCCAGACTGCTGTGCCAGAGTTTTCCAGGCACCGCATCAGCCAAGTGGTTGGCTCCTCGGGGGCAAGGGTTATCCACTGTGCACCTGGCTGATGACACCACTCTGTAACCCCAACACCCCTGCTGAGCTGCGGTACAACGAGAGCCATCTCGCCACCAGGAACATGGTTGAGCAGATGATCGGCATGCTCAAGCAACGGTTCCGCTGTCTGGACCACTCAGGAGGAGCCCTGCATTACTCGCCTGAGTGAGTCTCCCTCTTCATAGTTGTGTGCTGCATGCTGCATAACTTGGCAATCCTCAGGACCCAGACAATGCCACCAGGCCTTGGAGCACCACCGGAGGAGGAGGAGGAGGATGATCATCAGCAGCACCAAGGCGGGAGGGAGGCCCACAATGTTGAAACTGCAAGGGCCGTCCGTCAACGGCTGATAGCAAGCCGCTTCCAGGCCCCTACTGAGGAAATGGCTTCTGCCATGGAGAACAACATGAATGAAACCAAACCGCGACCCCTAAGCCGGCCAAGGCAGCAATGATTCCAAAGACCAAACATGTACATTTTGAATACAAAAACGTATTTATTTTACAAACTGTGTGTGTGTCATTTCTTCATGACAAACTAATAGAAACAAACACAAAAAATCATTAATTATCATAACTGGTTCTCACAACCTGGAGATAATGTCCAAACCACTAAACAAAAGTTTGAACACGAACCTTGGCCTTTAATAAAAAATTGACCAACATTTCGTCACACCTCCTACTTTTTGCCCTTTGAGGGTGATCTCCTTCCCATGCGCACTTCCCCCCTTCCCACCCTACTGCTCCTCCATAATGGGGCCCCAGTGGCTGCAGCAAGGCTGGTGGAAGGCTGCTGATTGTCACAACCTGAGACTGCAGATGCCCTTGAAGGACGGCCTCGACCAGCTCTGGGCCTGGAGGGCCCGGCTGCAGACTGCACCAACTCTGCATGGGCGGCAGCAGTCTGGGCTGCAGGTGGTGGCAAGTGCAATGGGGAAGTGACAGCGGTGGCAGCAGGAATGCTGTCATCTTGAGAGAGGACAGCAACTCCCTGCTCGACCGACACACTGGCACTCCCACGGGGCAGCACATCAGCATCCGGAGCAATCTGCTGGAGCACAGATTGCTGGCCTGCTGCGGCGCGGTGAGAGCCCCGGGGAAATGTGTCCGAACCAGCGACAATGGCAGCAGTCAGTGCTTGCGTGGCCTCAATCTGCGTCTGCATGAGAGCAGTCTGAGGTGGGGTCATGGCAGCCAGTGACTGAATTGCAGCACTAAGCTTTCGTGTGGCATCCGCCTGTGCTACAGCGAAGTGCTCCACACCCCTCATCAGTGCATCCTTCCCATTGCACCCATGAGCTGAGTGTGCATGTCCACCGCCTGGGTGTTCATTTCAGCAATGAGCCGCTCCTCCTCTGCGTCCAGTGCAGCAGGACTCGCTGGCCTACTCTCCCTCCGGGGGGAAGGCCCCTGAGCTTCCCTATCCCTATCGCGTTGCTGCAGCCCGCTGGGTCCTGGAGCTTCACCCTCATCAGACCCTTCCCCCCTGCTCCCCTCCAGGGAAGACGTGTTCCCAGTGTGGGCATGGGCTTCCTCGGGAGAGGGTGGCGCTGATGCTCCGGCTTCCTCTTCCTCCTCGCCTGCAGCTTCACTCCCACTGGCAACTTGAAGGCCCGTCTCCTCAGCTGGTGAATCTCCATCTGAAAGCAGGAAGGTACAAGAGTGGCTTTAGCGTGAGGACAGGGGGGCAGTAAGGGAGGAAGGAGTGCAGCGATTTAGTAAGTTGGATTGAAAGTGTCAAAGGCTGGTGTTGTGAGGGCCAAGTGGAATGAGAGAGGAGAAAAAGGTGATGACCTTACCATTGCTGTCCAGAATGGGGTCGGCCTCTCCAGGGGCGATGGGACCGATCACCTGGCTTGCCACAATCCTGTGGACGTGCGCCTCAAGATCGCTGAGGGGTTGCAGCTGAGGCCGCCCTCCACCTGTCCGTTGCCGCTGTCTCCTATTATGAGATAGCTTGGCCTGCAAGAAAAAGGATGGCGTCTGAATAAATATACAGCCATGGTCTTGCCTGATGTGCCTCCCATAGTTGAATAGCACCTAATTTATGTAGCCATGGTCATGCCTGATGTGCCTCCCATAGTTGAATAGCCCTTAATGTATGTAAAGTGTGGAATGTGCGTGTATGTTTCATGAGCGGGCCATAGGTGTTGGATGAGTGTTGGGCATTGGTGTTTTAAGACCCTCTAGTCATAGAGTGAGGTTGAGATGGAAGGATGGAGAGGTATTGGAAAAAAAGCCACTCACCCTGACGACCCGAGTGAGGTCGTTGAACTTTTTGCGACATTGAGTATGGGCCCTGGTCACCATGCTCCTGGAGGAGACGTGCTGAGCCACCTCCCTGCACACTCTTCTGTAGTCGCACGGCAAAGGCCTCCTGCCACTCTCAGGGTAGAGTATAGATCTTCTGCGCTCCACTACGCCAACCAGAGCCTCCAAGGCCCGCTCGCTGAAGCACTGAGCTCGTTCTCTCACCCTCTCCGTGGTCCTTCACTGGAAAATGTAGTCACAGGTCTGTCCAGGCTGAGATTCAAGGCTCCAATGAGCAGGGTGTGGCTGGAGAGCAAGATCGACCCTCCCCTTTAAGAACTGGCCAGCGCCAGTGTGTCTGTGTTCAATCGCTAACTGACATCACCTGCGCTGCACCCGCACTCTGAGTTAGTGCCTCGCTCCTCGGCCTTTGCGCCTTAAGACAGGTGTGCAGTGCCTGATTTAGCGCTCCAATCACCTCCAGGGGCGATAAAAGCCAAGTTTGCAGTCAGAGGCGATAATTAGCGCCAGGCGCTAAACATTGCGCCCGGCCGATAATTGCGTCCCAAATGGAGCGATACTGAATTTCTCCCCCTATATATTTAATACATTTTAGTGGATATAATTCTGGTGCAGTAAAGAATGTGCATGAATGAACTAAGCCAAGTAGACGATCAGCAAAATAGGCTTATCCATATGGCTCAAAGTCATTAAATCTTTTGTTGTAGAAAGTATCATGATATTGTAACATTTTAAGTAAAAGTGGGGTTCCTCTTCAAAATATGTATTCAAATCAGTATTTCATTACCTTTCTGAAGTTTGGATTACAGGATATGAGAGAAAAGAAAGAGATACTAACCAGCCACTATGACACTGTCATTGCGTGCTGGACCAAACTTTAATGTCATCTCATGTTTGTGCTTGTGAACAGCCAAGTGATCCTCATTTGTGAAGCGCTGCAACAAAAGTTTAATTTATTTAGATTGTAATCCATAAACATTTAACAATAACAAGCTCTATTAATAATTTTAGATATGTAAAACATTATATTTTTTCTTTCATATTTTGTCTTCAAAACTGCAATTATTTCACAGAGAATAATGGAAAATCAATAATTTTGACACAAGAAAGTAATGCTCAAATTTTCAAAATTGGGCAAGCATGATGTTCCTATTTTCTACACCAGTCATGCTGTGACATCTCTGAGCAGGCCTACCAATTAAAGCACCAATTAGTTTAAAATTATGGATAGTTTGTACAGTGAAATTTAGTTAATTAGAAACTGGATAACACTACCAAAAAGTTACTTCCTCCAGTACCCCTGCAATCAGTAAAGATTTCCATCCTAACTAATTGGGTTGCATTCAAAACTAGGTCTCAGATAGGAACAGGAGTATTTTAACTCAGTCTTACCTAGTTCCGACTTGTTAATTGTAAACTCTTTTAGTTATAACACATAAGGGTAGAAATGATAAGGCTCAGTGCCAGCACAAGCAAGAGTCTTAGATTGGGGAACGGCAGTATAGTGGCTACGTTGCTGGACCAGTAATCCAGAGGCCTGGACTAATGATCCGGAGACGCGAGTTCAAATCCCACCACGGCAGTTGTGGAATTTAAATTCAGTTAATTAAATAAATCTGGAATAAAGTTAGTATCAGTAATGGTGACCATGAAACGATCAGATTGTCGTAAAACCCCATCTGGTTCACTGATGCCCTTTAGGAAAGCAAATCTGCCTTACCTTGTCTGGCCTAGAAGTGACTCCAGACCCACAACAATGTGGTTGACTCTTAACTGCCCTCTGAAATAGCCTAGCAAGCCACTCAGTTGTAACAAACCGTTACAAAAAACAATAATAATAAGATTAAAACGGACGGACAACCCTGCATCGACTTCGGCAGCAACTGGACGACAACGGCACACCCAGCCCAGTCGACCCTGCAAAGTCCTCCTCATCAACTTCTGGGGACTTGTGTCAAAATTGGGAGAGCTGTCCCACAGACTAGTCAAGCAACAGCCTGACATAGTCATACTCACAGAATCATACCTTTCAGCCAATGACCTGGGTATCCACTGGCAGGACAGACCCACCAGACGTGGCGGCACAGTGGTATACAGTCGGGAGGGAGTGGCCCTAGGAGTCCTTACCATTGACTCTGGACCCCATGAAGTCTCATGGTTTCAGGTCAAGCATGGGCAAGGAAACCTCCTGCTGATTACCACCTACCGCCCTCCCTCAGCTGATGAATCAGTACTCCTCCATGTTGAACACCACTTGGAAGAAGCACTGAGAGTAGCAAGGGCACAGAATGTACTCTGGGTGGGGGACTTCAATGTCAATCACCAAGAGTGGCTCGGTAGCACCACTACTGACCGAGCTGGCTGAGTCCTGAAGGACATAGCTGCCAGACTGGGCCTGCGGCAGGTGGTGAGAGAACCAACACAAGGGAAAAACCTACTTGACCTTGTCCTCACCGATCTACCTGTCGCAGATGCATCTGTCCATGACAGCATTGGTAGCAGTGACCACCGCACAGTCCTTGTGGAGACCAAGTCCCGTCTTCACACTGAGGGCACCCTCCATCGTGTTGTGCGGCAGTAACACCATGCTAAATGGGATAGATTCAGAACAGGTCTCGCAGCTCAAAACTGGACATCCATGAGGCACCGTGCGCCATCAGCAGCAGCAGAATTGTATTCCACCACAATCTGTAACCTCATGGCCCAGCATATCCCTCACTCTACCATTACCATCAAGCCAGGGCACCAACCCTGGTGCAATAAGGAGTGTAGAAGAGCATGCCAGGAGCAGCACCAGACGTACCTAAAAATGAGGTGCCAACCTGGGGAAGCTGCAACACAGGACTACATGCATGCTAAAAAGCGGAAGCAGCATACTATAGACAGAGCTAAGCAATCCCACAATCAACGGATCAGATCAAAAGCTCTGCAGTCCAGCCACATCCAGTCGTGATTGGTGGTGGACCATTAAACAACTAACGGGAGGAGGAGGCTCCATGAACATCCCCATCCTCAATGATGGCGGAGACCAGCATGCTAGTGCAAAAGACAAGGCTGAAGCGTTTGCAACCATCTTCAGCCAGAAGTGCTAAGTGAAGGATCCATATCGGCCTCCTCCTGAGGTCCCCACCATCACAGAAGCCAGTCTTCAGCCAATTCGATTCACTCCACGTGATATCAAGAAACGGCTGAGTGCACTGGATGCAGCAAAGGCTATAGGCCCTGACAACATCCCGGCTGTCATACTGAAGATTTGTGCTCCAGAACTAGCTGCACCTCTAGCCAAACTGTTCCAGTACAGCTATAACACTGGCATCTACCCTACAATGTGGAAAACTACCCAGGTATGTCCTGTCAACAAAAAGCAGGACAAATCCAATCCGGCCAATTACCGCCCTATCAGTCTACTCTCAATCATCAGCAAAGTGATGGAAGGTGTCGACAGTGCTATCAAGCAGCACTTACTCACTAATAACCTGACCACTCGGCTCCAGACCTCATTACAGCCTTGGTCCAAACGGACAAAAGAGCTGAATTCCAGAGTTGAGGTGAGAGTGACTGCCCTTGACATTAAGGCAGCATTTGACCGAGTGTGGCATCAAGGAGCCCTAGTAAAATTGAGGAAATCAGGGGGAAAATCGCCACTGGATGGAGACATACCTAGCACAAAGGAAGATGGTTGTGAGCTGGAGTCTGAGCTTTGGACACTACGATGCATCAGGGAGAGGGAGAGTTACCTGGACACTTTGATCCAGAAGGCAGGCACACCTGTTAGATTAAGTACTTCAGATTTGGTCCGTGGTCAGGGACAGGAGGGTGTGACTACGAGTGAGGCAGGTATGGGGATCTCGAAGGTAGCATTGGAGGAGCCTCAGCCCTTGCACTTGTCTAACAGGTACGAGTTTCTTGCAGTCTGTGTGGATGAGAGCAGGGACGGCAGGGAGGATGAGCAAGCCGACCACAGCACCGTGGTACAGGAGTCCATTCAAGTTGGGGGAGTAAAAAGGAATGTAGTAGTGGTAGGGGACGGTATAGTTAGGGGGATAGATACTGTTCTCTGCAGCCGAGAGCGTGAGTCCCGAAGGCTGCGTTGCCTGCCAGGGTTAAGGACATCTCCTTGGGGCTGGAGAGGAACTTGGAGTGGGAGGGGAAGGATCCAGTTGTCGTGGTCCACGTTGGAACCAACAACATAGGTAGGACTAAGAAAGAGGTTCTGCTGAGGGAATATGAGCAGCTAGGGGATAAATTAAAAAGCAGAACCACAAAAGGTAATAATCTCTGGATTACTACCTGGGCCACGAGCAAATTGGCATTGGGTCAATAAGATCAGAGAGATGAATGCGTGGTTCAAAGATTGGTGTGGAAGAAATGGGTTTCGATTCGTGGGGCACTGGCACCAGTACTGGGGAAAGAGGGAGTTGTTCCGTTGGGATGGGCTTCACTTGAACCATGCTGGGATCAGTGTCCTGGCAAATCGAGTAACTAGGGCTGTAGATAGGGCTTTAAACTAAATACTGGGAGGGAGGGTTCTGGTGAGGGGATATTTAAAAAGTTAAAGAGAAAGGACAAGGCAATAGTGCAGGGTAGCGACAGGGGTAATGCTAACCAGAGTCTGACAGGAAGCGACAGAACGTACAAACATAAGACTGCACCAGCAAATAGAGTAAGAGTAGGGGAAAATGGTAAAAAGACAACATTAAAAGTTCTTTATCTGAATGCACGCAGCATTTGTAACAAGATAAATGAATTGACAGCACAAACAGAAATAAATGGGTATGATCTGATAGCCATTACAGACCAAAGCTGGGAACTGAATATTCAGGGATAGGCAGAAAGGAAACGGAGGTGGGGTAGCTCTGTTAATAAAGGATGAGGCAGGTACAGTAGTGAGAAATGATATTGGCTCGGAAGATCAAGATGTAGAATCAGTTTGGGTGGAGATAAGAAATAGTAAGGGAAATGTAGTGTATGTGCCTTTAAGAGCCCCCTGTGTACTGTAATGCCGGTAATGGTCACTCGGGCTATATAAGCCTGTATATTGTGTTGTATCAGTTAGTTCACCTCCAGACTTTGTTCAGTAAACACCTGTGAAACCAACTCCTGCCTTCAGTGTCTCTATTAACACACGGATACAACAGTGGCGACGAATTGGAAACGGACTTACCTGCAATTCGGCAGCACCTCAAGGACATTGATTCCTCAGACGTCCAAAGTCGAAGAAAAGCAAGAAAAAAAAAAAAACTGTGGTTTCACCAGCTAGCCGAGCTGGTGGCAGGTACTACAATAATCCTTCCTGGGCGGCGGGCTGGGGCTCCATCGGCTGGCTCTGCAGCGAGGCCAAGCAGCGAAGGCGGAGTCAAACAGAAACAGACGGGGGGAGCACTCGGGAGACGGCCGGCGCTGCAAAGCAGGTCGGCGTTCGGACCTAGCAGAGGGGGGGAAAAGTCCCAGAGAGTCCGGCGGGAACGAGTCTCCACCTGTAAATAAAAAATTTTTTTTTTTTAAACCGTGGAAAACAGCGTTGTCAGCAGCAGCAGCGGCGGGAAAGCACGGGAAGAGCCATATTTTTTCTGCAGGAAAGAAAGGAAAGCGCGGGAAGCGCCATTTTTTTTCCAGGATGCCTAAGGCTGGCAATATTGATGCTTTTGATAACGATATAGAGGATTGGACCACATATGTGGAAACAGCAAATGGAATAGAAAATGATAAAAAAGGCGTCAGTACTTCTAAATCTAATGGGCGCAAAGACATACGGGCTGTTACGAAACTTAATCACTCCAGCCAAACCAAAGGACAAGAATTTTAAGGAAATTGTTGATACCCTACAGGAGCACTTAAACCCAACACCGCTGCTGATAGCGGAACGATTCAAATTCTTCAAGAGGAATCAGCACAAGAATGAAAGTAACGCTGATTACCTCACCGAATTAAGAAAGCTATCAAAGCACTGCCAATTCGGGGCAGGACTGGCAGATTCTCTTCGAGACAAATTCGTCTGCGGTCTCCTAAGTGAAGGAACACAGAAAAGGCTGCTTTCTGAGAAAGATTTGACACTGGACAAGGCTTTCAGTATGGCTGTATCATACGAAGCAGCCGCAAGAGGAGCTGCAGAGATACAGCAAAAGACACAGGACTTCGGCACCCATGAAATGACACAGGGTTTTGAGAGATGTTATCGCTGCGGCAGATCCACCTATGACCAGAGGGACTGCTGGTTCAAGGACAAAGCATGCAGGCAATGCGGAAAGATTGGACACATTGCACGGGTATGCCGATCTGGACAAAAAAAATCCACGGACAGGAAAAAAAAAATCAATGAAGAAAAGTACAGAAAGGTACAAATGATGACGGACAGTAGCTCCGAAGACCAGAAGAGCGATAGCGACTCCGGAAACAAGAGACTAAGCTGTCTCAAATTACATAATGTAATTGCCAAAGAAGATTACCAGATCATTTGGGTTACCCTCACGATAGCAGGGTCCCCAGTTAAAATGGAGCTAGATACAGGATCAGCTCTGACCGTCATAAATCGACGGGATTACGAGCGGCTATTTCCGCATATACCTTTAAAAGACACATCCATTATCTTGAAAACATATACGGGGCAGAAAGTATACCCCAAAGGAAAAATAAGGGTGCCTGTTGTATACAACGGCAAGGAAATACAGAAGTTGTATTTATATGTTCTACAAGATGGTGGTCCACCGCTGTTGGGACGTGAATGGATAAGGAAGATACGTTTAGACTGGCACCCCATTCAGGCACTGACAGTGACCAGTAAGAAAAAAAATGATGATGACGTCATACCTGAACGATTAAAAGACATCTTGGCCAACGCCAAGGAAGTGTTTCAAGAGAAACTAGGAACCTTGAAAGGCATCACCGCCTCAATAAAAGTGGAAGATGCGGCAATTCCCAAGTTTTTTAAGGCAAGGCCGGTGCCATACACAATTCGTCCAGCAGTTGAGGCAGAGCTGGAGAATTTGGAAAAGGCAGGCGTATTATCTAAGATAGATTGGAGCGAGTGGGCAACACCCATCGTCCCGGTCATGAAGAAAACGTTGAATAATGATAAATCTGAAGAACAGAGAAAAATTCGCATCTGTGGAGACTTCAAGGTGACTGTAAACCCGGTCCTTCACACGGTACAGTATCCTCTTCTGAGGATAGAAGATATTTTCGCCTCACTATCCGGAGGGAAACGTTTCACCAAAATTGACTTGGCACAGGCATATCTACAGATGGAGGTTGAAGAGGCCTCTAAAAAGTATCTCACGATAAATACACACAAAGGCCTGTACCAGTACAATCGACTGGTTTTCGGAGTAGCATCAGCTCCAGCTATCTGGCAAAGAGCTATGGAGCAAGTCCTCCAAGGGATTTCAGGGACTCAATGCTACCTAGACGACATCCTTGTAACAGGAGAAAACGACAACGAGTACCTTGCCAATTTGGAGCAGGTGCTCACTAGGCTGAGAGAACGGGGCCTACGAGCAAATCGCCCCAAGTGTGAATTTTTCCAGAAACAAATATCATATTGTGGCCACATAATTAATAAGGAAGGGTTGCATAAGTCACCTGACAAAATTGAAGCGGTCATAAAAGCCCCAGCACCTGAAAATGTTTCACAATTAAGGTCGTTCCTGGGATTGATAAAATACTATCATAAATTTTTGCCGAACTTATCAACTCTTCTGCACCCTCTTAATGAACTGCTACAAACAGGAGTAATTTGGAAATGGAGCGAAGACTGTAAACGTGCCTTCCATAAATGCAAAGACTTAATCACGTCCAAGGAAGTTTTGGCTCATTACAACCCATCACTGCCAATCAGACTGGCGTGCGATGCATCCCCTTACGGCGTAGGAGCGGTATTATCGCATAGATTCCCTGATGGCTCGGAGCGGCCGATAGCTTTTGCGTCACGCTCATTGAACTCAGCTGAGCGTAACTATGCCCAAATCGACAGGGAAGCACTCAGCCTGGTTTGGGGAGTGAAGAAATTCAACCATTACCTACACGGACAAAAATTTACCTTGTTGACTGACCATCAACCCCTCATCTCCATATTCAACCCTAAAAAGGGTGTTCCCATTATGACAGCGCAAAGGCTACAGAGGTGGTCCCTTTTTCTAGGGGCACACCAATATGACATAGACATAGATAAGGATCAAAACAGCATGGGAATGCTGATGGTTTATCGTGCCTACCGTTGCCAACGGTAGAAGAGGCACCTACAGTAGACCCAGTGGAGATGTTCCACTCTACCATAGTGGAATGTCTACCAGTAACAAATTCTGCCATTGAAAGGGAAACGAGAAATGACCCGACTCTCTCACGAGTCTACGATTTAACAGTGAAGGGATGGCCAGCACATGGCGAACCACTGTTGCCAGCATTCTCGCAAAGAAGAGAACAGCTGTCAGTATGCCGAGGAACCTTGATGTGTGGATCCAGAGTGGTGATTCCACCCAAACTCCAGGATAAAGTGCTAAAGGAGCTTCACGAGGGGAATCTGGGTGGAGTGAAAATGAAGAACTTAGCCAGGGCGTTTGTATGGTGGCCAGGTATCGATGGAGACATCGAAGAAATGACCAAGAGCTGCCTAGGATGCCAGAACGTCCAAAACGCTCCACCACAAGCCCCTCTACATCCATGGGAGTGGCCCTCATCTCCATGGCAAAGGGTACACATCGACTTTGCTGGTCCATTTATGGACTCAATGTTCTTAATCGCGGTTGATGCACACTCCAAGTGGCCGGAGGTAATAAAGATGTCCTCCACCACCACGGAAAAAACCATCACAGTATTAAGGACCATATTTGCCAGGAATGGGCTGCCTGAACAGATCTGTTCTGATAATGGACCGCAATTTGTGTCCGAAGAATTCAGGAAGTTCTTAAAAAACAATGGGGTTAAACACTACACGTCCGCCCCATACCATCCCGCCACCAATGGATTGGCTGAAAGGTTTGTCCAGACCTTCAAGAAGGCCATAAAGGCCATGGGTAATCAAGACATAAAACTTCAGCATAAGGTAGATAACTTCTTGTTCGCATACAGGAATGCAACACATATGGTTACAAACCAAACTCCCGCCATGATGTTCTTGAATAGAAGCCTAAGATGCCGGCTGGATTTGATCAAGCCAAACATCAGAAGGGACGTGGAGAACCGGCAATTTCAAGGCATGAATGAAAGGCCAACTAGAACCTTCCAGATAGGTCAACAAGTTTTGGCCCGGGACTACCGTACCAAGAAATGGCAGCCTGGAACTATTTGCAAACGACTAGGACCGCTGATGTATACCGTGGACATTGGAGAAAGCATAATAAGGCGCCATGCTGACCAGATCATAGAGTCATCCGAAAAGGGACAACCTACACCACAACTCTATACGCCTAATGATGAAGTAGAGATACCCATAGTATCTACCTCCGATCCGGTGATACTGGAACCAGATGAACCCGACACTGGCATTCAAGCCGAATCAGCCTTGCCAAAAGAACCTACTACACCACCAGAAACTGCTACACCACCGAGGCGTTATCCGGACCGAGTCAGGAAGCCTCCAGAGAGACTGACTTATAATTGATTAACTGCAGCAATGTGTAGATTATTGTTCTTGTAACATGTAATTAATGATTACTTAAAATATTATGTACTGGTTGGCTAAAAGGGGAGGAATTGTAGTGTATGTGCCTTTAAGAGCCCCCTGTGTACTGTAATGCCGGTAATGGCCACTCGGGCTATATAAGCCTGTATATTGTGTTGTATCAGTTAGTTCACCTCCAGACTTTGTTCAGTAAACAGCTGTGAAACCAACTCCTGCCGTCAGTGTCTCTATTAACACACGGATACAACAGGAAAGAAGTCACTGGTGGGAGTACTCTATAGGCGCTCTAACAGTAGCTACACAGTAGGACAGAGTATAAAGCAAGAAATAATGGGGGCTTGTAAGAAAGGAACTGCAATAATCATGGGTGATTTTAATCTTCATATAGATTGGACAAATCAAATTCGCAAAGGTAGCCTTGAGGACGAGTTAATAAGAGTGTATTCGGGATGGTTTCTTAGAACAATACATTGTGGAAAAGCAGGCTATTTTATACCTGGTAATGAGGCAGGATTAATTAATAGAAACATAGAAGATAGGAGCAGGAGTAGGCCATTCGGCCCCTCGAGCCCGCTCCGCCATTTAATCAGATCATGGCTGATCATCCAAATTCAATACCCTGTCCCTGCTTTCTCCCCATATCCCTTGATCCCATTAACCTCAAGAAATATATCCAACTCCTTCTTGAATATATTTAATGAATTGGCCTCAACTGCCCTGTGTGGCAGAGAATTCCACAGGTTCACCACTGGGTGAAGAAATTCCTCCTCATCTCAGTCCTAAATGGCTTACCACTTATCCTTAGACTGTGACCCCTGGTCCTGGAATCCCCGCCATCGGGAACATCCTTCCTGCATCTAGTCTGTCTAGTCCTGTTAGAATTTTATAAGTTTCAATGAGATCCCCTCTCATTCTTCTAAACTCTAGCAAATATAAGCCTAATCGACCCAATCTCTCCTCATACGTCATTCCTGCCATCCCAGGTATCAGTCTGGTGAATCTTCGCTGCACTCTCTCCATGGCAAGAACATCCTTCCTCAGATAAGGCGACCAAAACTGCACACAATACTCAAGGTGTGGTCTCACCAAGGCCCTGTACAACTGCAGCAAGACATCCTTGCTCCTGTACTCTAATCCTCTCGCTGTGAAGGCCAAAATACCATTTGCCTACTTAACTGCCTGCTACACCTGCATGCTTACCTTCAGCGACTGGTGCACAAGGACACCCAGGTCTCGTTGCACTTCCCCTTTTCCCAATCTATTGCCGTTCAGATAATAATCTGTCTTCCTGTTTTTGCCACCGAAGTGGATAATCTCGCATTTATCCACATTATGCTGCATATGTCATGCATCTGCCCAAATCACCCAAGCTGTCCAAATCATACTGGAGTTTCTCTGCATCCTCCTCACAGCACACAAGCCCACCCAGCTTTGTGTCGTCTGCAAACTTGGAGATATTACATCTAATTCCCTCGTCTAGATCATTTATATATATTGTGAATAGCTGGGGTCCTAGCACCGATCCCTGCGGTACCCCACTAGTCACTGCCTGCCACTCAGAAAAAGACCCGTTTATTCCAACTCTTTGCTTCCTGTCTGCCAACCAGTTCTCTATCCAAGACAGTACCTTACCCCCAATCCCATGTGCCTTAACTTTGCACGCTAATCTCTTATGCGGGACTTTATCGAAAGCCTTCTGAAAGTCCAAATACACCACATCCACTGGTTCTCCCTTATCTATTCTACCAGTTACATCCTCAAAAAATTCCAGTAGATTAGTCAAGCATGTTACCTTTTGTAAATCCATGTTGACTTTGTCCGATCCTGTCACTGTTTTCCAAGTGCTCTGCTATTACATCTTTTATAATGGACTCTAGCATTTTCCCCACTACCGATGTCAGGCTTACCGGTCTATAATTCCCCGTTTTCTCTCTACCACCTTTTTTAAATAGTGGGATTACATTAGCTAGCTATCCTCCAATCCATGGGAACTGTTCCAGAGTCTATAGAATTTTGGAAGATGACCAGCAATGCATCTACTATTTCTAGGGCCACTTCCTTAAGTACCCTAGGATGTAGATTATCAGGCCCTGGGGATTTATCGGACTTCAATCCCGTCAATTTCCCCAACACCGTTTCCCTACAAATACTGATTTCATTCAATTCCTCCCTCTCATTAGACCCTATGTACCCTGACATCTCTGGGAGATTATTTGTGTCCTCCTTTGTGAAGACAGAACCAAAGTATGTATTTAATTGGTCAGCCATTTCTTTGTTCCCCATTATAAATTCCCCTGATTCTGACTGCAAGCGACCTATGCTTGACTTCACCAATCTTTTTCTCGTCACATATCTATAGAAGCTTTTACAGTCAATTTTTATGTTCCCTGCAAGCATACTCTCAATCTACTTTCCCCCTCTTAATTAATCCCTTTGTCCTCCTTTGCTGAATCCTAAAGTGCTCCCAATC
Organism: Somniosus microcephalus; assembly: GCF_052327205.1. NCBI lineage: Eukaryota > Metazoa > Chordata > Chondrichthyes > Squaliformes > Somniosidae > Somniosus > Somniosus microcephalus. Next base: position 247,202,427 of record NC_140990.1, on the reverse strand, counting down.
CTCAGGTTTGCTGCTTTTTCTGGCCAAATTATATGTCCTCTCCTTGTATCTTATGCTGTCCCTAATTTCCCTTGTTAGCCATGGTTGAGTCGCCTTTTTTGTTTTATTTTTATGCCAAACAGGGATGAACAAATTCTGTAGTTCATCCATGCGATCTTTAAATGTTTGCCATTGCCTATCCACTGTTAACCCTTTAAGTAACGTTCCCCAATCTAACCTGGCCAACTCGCGCCTCATACCATCGTAGTTTCCTTTATTTAAATTCAGGACCCATGTCTCTGAGTCAACTACTTCACTCTCCATTTAAATGAAGAATTCTATCATAATATGATCGCTCCTCCCCAAGGGGCCTCGCACAACAAGATTGCTAATTAATCCATTCTCATTACATAATACCCAGTCTAAGATGGCCTGATCTCCAGTTGGTTCCTCGACATACTGGTCCAGGAAACCATCCCGTATACACTCTACGAATTCCTCCTCCACAGTATTGTTACTAATTTGGTTAGCCCAATCTATATGTAGATTAAAGTCACCCATGCTAACTGCTGTGCCCTTATTGCACGAGTCTCTAATTTTCCATTTAATGCCATCCCTAACCTCAGCATTACTGTTTAGGGGGTCTGTATACAACTCCCACTAATGTTTTCTGCCCCTTGGTATTTCTCAGCTCTGCCCATACAGATTCTACATCATCAGAGCTAAGATCCTTCCTTACTATTGTATTAATCGCCTCTTTAACGAGCAATGCTACCCCACCTCCTTTTTCTTTTTTCCTGTCCTTCCTGAATATTGAATACCCCTGGATGTTGAAACATAGAAACACAGAAGATAGGAGCAGGAGTAGGCCATTCGGCCCTTCGAGCCTGCTCCGCCATTCAATGAGATCATGGCTGATCATCCAAATTCAGTACCCTGTCCCTGCCTTCTCCCCATATCCCTTGATCCCTTTAGCCTTAAGAAATATATCCAACTCTTTCTTGAATATATTTAATGAACTGGCCTCCACCGCCCTCTGTGGCAGTGAATTCCACAGGTTCACCACTCTCTGGGTGAAGAAATTCCTCCTCATTTCAGTCTTAAATGGCTTACCCCTTATCCTTAGATTATGACCCCTGGTTCTGGACTCCCTGGCCATCAGAAACATCCTTCCTGCATCTAGTCTGTGCAGGCCTGTCAGAATTTTATAGGTTTTGATGAGATCCCCTCTCAATCTTCTAAACTCCAGTGAGTATAAGCCCAATCGACACAATCTCTCCTCATACGTCATTCCTGCCATCCCAGGTATCAGCCTGGTGAATCTTCGCTGCACTCCTTCCATGGCAAGAACGTCCTTCCTCAGGTAAGGCGACCAAAACTGCAATCAATACTCAAGGTGTGGTCTCACCAAGGCCCTGTACAACTGTAGCAAGACATCCTTGTTCCTGTACTCGAACCCTCTTACTACGAAGGCCAACATACCATTTGCTTTCTTAACCGCCTGCTGCACCTGCATGCTTACCTTCAGCGACTGGTGCACAAGAACACCCAGGTCTCTTTGCACTTCCCCTTCTCCCAATCTATTGCCATTCAAATAATAATCTGCCTTCCTGTTTTTGCCACCAAAGTGGATAACCTCACATTTATCCACATTATAGTGCATTTGCCATGTTTCTGCCCAATCACCCAACCTGTCCAAATCGTACTGGAGTTTCACGACATCCTCCTCACAGCATACCCTCCCACCCAGCTTTGTGTCGTCTGCAAATTTGGAGATATTACATCTAATTCCCTCGTCCAGATCATTAATAATATATTGTGAACAGCTGGGGTCCTAGGACCGATCCTTGTGGTACCCCACTGGTCACTGCCTGCCACTCGGAAAACGACCCATTTATTCCAACTCTTTGCTTTCTGTCCGCCAACCAGTTCTCTATCCAAGTCAATACCTTGCTCCCGATCCCATGTGCCTTAATTTTGCACGCTAATCTCTTATGTGGGACCTTATCGAAAGCCTTCTGAAAGTCCAAATACACCACATCCACTGGTTCTCCCTTATCTATTTTACCAGTTACATCCTCAAAAAATTCCAGTAGATTACTCAAGCATGATTTACCTTCTGTAAATCCATGTTGACTTTGTCCGATCCTGTCACTGCTTTCCAAGTGCTCTGCTATTACATGTTTTATAATGGACTCTAGCATTTTCCCCACTACCGATGTCAGGCTTACCGGTCTATAATTCCCCGCTTTTTCTCTACCACCCTTTTTTGAATAGTGGGGTAACATTAGCTACCCTCCAATCCATGGGTACTGTTCCAGAGTCTATCGAGTTCTGGAAGATGACCAGCAATGCATCTACTATTTCTAGGGCCACTTCCTTAAGTACCCTCGGATGTAGATTATCAGGCCCTGGGGATTTATCGGCCTTCAGTCCCACCAATTTTCCTAACACCATTTCCCTACAAATACTGATTTCTTTCAGTTCCACCCTTTCATCAAACCCTATGTTCCCCGGCATCTCTGGGAGGTTATTTGTGTCCTCCTTTGTGAAGACAGAACCAAAATACGTATTTAGTTGGTCAGCCATTTCTTTGTTCCCCATTATAAATTCCCCTGATTCTGACTGCAAGGGACCTACGCTTGACTTTACCAATCTTTTTCTCTTCACATATCTATAAAAGCTTTTAGTCAGTTTTTATGTTCCCTGCAAGCTTACTCTCATATTCTATTTTCCCTTTCTTAATTAATCCCTTTGTCCTCCTTTGTTGAATCCTAAACTGCTCACAATCCTCAGGATTATTGCTTTTTCTGGCCAATTTATATGTCCTCCCCTTGGATCTTATGTTATCCCTAATTTCCCTTGTTAGCCACGGTTGAGTCACCTTTTTTGTTTTATTTTTATGCCAAACTGGGATGAACAAATTCTGTAGGTCATCCATTCGGTCTTTGAATATTTGCCATTGCCTATCCACCGTCAACCCTTTGAGTGCCATTCCCCAATCAATCCTACCCAACTCGCTCCTCAGACCATCGTAGTTTCCTTTATTTAAATTGAGGACCCTAGTCTCTGAAGCAACTACTTCATTCTCCATCTTAATGAAGAATTCGATCATATTATGATCGCTCCGACCCAAGGGGCCTCGTACAACAAGATTGCTAATTAATCCTTTCTCGTTACATAATACCCAGTCTAAGATGGCCTGATCTCTGGTTGGTTCCTCGACATATTGGTCCAGGAAACCATCCCGTAAACACTCCAGGAATTCCTCCTCCACAGTATTTTTACTAATTTGGTTGGCCCAATCTATATGTAGATTAAAGTCACCCATGATGACTGCTGTGCCCTTATTGCACGCTTCTTTAATTTCCCTTTTAATGCCATCCCCAACCTCCGCCTTACTGTTTGGAGGTCTATATACCACTCCCACTAACGTTTATTTCCCCTTAGTATTTCTCAATTCTACTCATACAGATTCCACAGCATCAGAGCTAATATCCTTCATTACATAGAAACATAGAAACTAGGAGCAGGAGTAGGCCATTCGGCCCTTCGAGCCTGCTCCGCCATTCAACGAGATCATGGCTGATCATCCAAACCCGAGCACCCGGTCCCTACACCAACAGCCATCCCACCCAAGCCCTATCCCCGTAACCCCACATATTTAATCCCCCCTAACACTAAGGGCCAATTTTTATCATGGCCAATCAACCTAACCCGCACATCTTTGGACTGTGGGAGGAAACCGGAGCACCCGGAGGAAACCCACGCAAACACGGGGAGAATGTGCAAACTCCACACAGACAGTCACCCGAGGCCGGATTCGAACCCGGGTCCCTGGCGCTGTGAGGCAACAGTGCTAACCACTATGCCACCGTGCTGCCATTACAATTGTGTTAATCCCTTCTTTAACCAGTAATGCTACCCCACCTCCCTTTCCTTTTGGCCTATCTTTCCTGAATATCGAATACCCCTGGATGTTGAGTTCCCAGTCTTGGCCATCCTTGAGCCACGTTTCCGTAATCCCAACCAAATCGTATTCGTTTACCTCTATTTGCGCAGCCAATTCATCCACCTTATTACAAATGCTCCTCGCATTAAGACACAAAGCCTTCAGGCTTGTTTTTTTAATGCTCTTAGACCTATTACAATTATTATTTACTGTGGCCACGTTTCATTTAAACCGTTGATTTCTCTGACTGCCAGTTTTGTTTTTCTCCTTCCTATCTTTTGCTTTTATCCTTGTTTCCCTTTCCTCTGTCTCCCTGCTCAGGTTCCCAACCCCCTGCCATTTTAGTTTAAACCCTCCCCCACAGCACTAGCAAACACTCCCCCTAGGACATCGGTTCCAGCCCTGCCCAGGTGCAAACAGTCCGGTTTGAACTGGTCCCACCTCCCCCAGAACCGGTTCCAATGTCCCAGGAACTTGAATCCCTCCCCCTGGCACCATTCCTCTAGCCACGTATTCATCTGAAGTATCCTTCTATGTCTACTCTGACTAGCACATGGCACTGGTAGCAATCCTGAGATTACTACCTTTGAGGTCCTGTTTTTTAATTTATCTCCTAACTCCCTATATTCCGCTTTTAGGACCTCATCCCGCTTTTGACCTATATCGTTGATGCCTATATGCACCACGACAACTGGCTGTTCACCCTCCCCTTCCAAGATGTTCTGCAGCCGCTCGGAGACATCCTTGACCCTTGCACCAGGGAGGCAACATACCATCCTGGAGTCTCGTTTGCAGCCGCAGAAACGCCTATCTATTCCCCTTACAATAGAATCCCCTATTACTATAGCTCTACCCCTCTTTTTCCTCCCATTCTGTGCAGCAGAGCCACCCCTGGTGCCAGGAAGTTGGCTGCTGCTGCCTTCCTCTGGTAAGCCATCCCCCCCAATAGTACCCAAAGTGGTGTATCTGTTGGAGAGGGGGATGGCCACAGGGGACCCCTGCACTACCTGCCTGCGCCTAGTACTCTGCCTGTTGGTCACCCGTTCCCTTTCTTCCTGTCCAACCTCTACCTGCGGTGTGTCCAACTCCGTAAACGTGCTATTCGCGATGTTCTGAGCATCGTGAACGCTCCAGTATGCATCCAATCACAGCTCCAGTGCCGCAATGCGGTCTGTCAGTAGCTGCAGCTGGATGCACTTCTTGCACATGTAGTTGTCAGGGACACAGGAAGTGTCCCTGATTTCCCACATATCGCATGAGGAGCATATCACGTGGCCCGGCTGTCCTGCCATGACTTACCCTTTAATTAATTGAATTTAAATTAAATCAATCAATCCCACTAATTACACTACAGTTAACTGGTTTACCAACAGTCCCCGCTGCACCAGAGAGACCTTAGTAACTGTAAACCACAGAGTTAAAGTTTAAAAAAGAGAGAAATACTCACCAACCAATCACTTACCTGCTTCCTGGTGACGTCACACTTTGATTACTTTTTACCTCTCTCCCCGCTGTTGAATTGGTCGGGCCTTGCTGCTCGCTGATGCCGCCGGTTTTAAGCTCCGCCGCTGCTCGCTGTTCCCCACACAAGTCCGCTCTGGTCGGGCCTCGCTGCTGCCGCCGGTTTTAAGCTCCGCCGTGCTCGCTGTTCCCCACACAGGTCCGCTCTGGTCGGGCCTCACCTCGCTGATGCCGCCGGTTTTAAGCTCCGCTGCTGCTCGCTGTTCCCCACACAGGTCCGCTCTGGTCGGGCCTCACCTCGCTGATGCCGCTGGTTTTAAGCTCCGCCGCTGCTCGCTGTTCCCCACACAGGTCCGCTCTGGTCGGGCCTCACCTCGCTGATGCCGCCGGTTTTAAGCTCCGCCGCTGCTCGGTCTTCCCAGTCTTGGTCACCCTGGAGCCATGTCTCCGTAATCCCAATTATATCATATCTGTTTACATCTATTTGTGCAGCTAATTCATCCACCTTATTACGAATGCTCCTCGCATTAAAACACAAAGCCTTCAGGCTTGATTTTTTAACACGCTTAGTCCTTTTAGAATTATTGTTTACTGTGGCCATGTTTGATTTACACCCTTGATTTCTCTGCCTTCCACTTTTGCTTTTCTCCTTCCTGTTTTTTGTTTCTATCCTTGTTTCCCTTTCCTCCGTCTCCCTGCACAAGTTCCCAAACCCCTGCCATTTTAGTTTAAACCCTCCCTAACAGCAGTAGCAAACACTCCCCCTAGTACATTGGTTCCGGTCCTGCCCAGGTGCAAACCATCCAGTTTGTACTGGTCCCACCTCCCCCAGAACCGGTTCCAATGTCCCAGGAATTTGAATCCCTCCCCCTTGCACCATTCCTCCAGCCATGTATTCATCTGAAATATCCTTCTATTTCTACTCTGACTAGCACGTGGCACTGGTAGCAATCCTGAGATTACTACCTTTGAGGTCCTATCTTTTAATTTACCTCCTAACTCCCTATATTCAGCTTTTAGGATCTCATCCCGTTTTTTACCTATATCGTTGGTACCTATATGCACCACGACAACTGGCTGTTCACCCTCCCCCTCCAGAATGCCCTGCAGCTGCCCCGAGACATGCTTGACCCTTGCACCAGGGAGGCAACATACCATCCTGGAGTCTCGTTTGCGGCCGCAGAAATGCCTATCTATTCCCCTTACAATAGAATCCCCTATCACTATAGCTCTCCCGCTCTTTTTCCTCCCCATGGTGCCAGGAAGTTGGCTGCTGCTGCCTTCCCCCGATAAGCCATCTCCCTCAACAATATCCAAAGTGGTATATCTGTTTGAAAGGGGGATGGCCACAGGGGACCCCTACACTACCTGCCTGCGCCTACTACTCTGCCTGGTGGTCACCCATTCCCTTCCTGCCTGTGCAGCTTTTACCTGCAGTGTGACCAACTCCCTAAATGTGCTATCCACGATGTCCTCAGCATCGCGAATGCTCCAGTATGTATCCATTCGCAGCTCCAGTGTCGCAATGCGGTCTGCCAGTAGCTGCAGCTGGATACACTTCCCGCACACATGGTCGTCAGGGACACAAGAAGTGTCCCTGATTTCCCACATAGTGCATGATCTCATAGTAAAGGATCCTCTCGGGAAGAGTGATCATATCATGATAGTATTTCACATTCAGTTTGAGGGTGAGAAACTTGGGTCTTAAACTTAAATAAAGGCAATTACAAAGGTATGAAGACAAAGTTGGCTAAAGTGGACTGAAAAAATAGATTTACGGGTAAGACGGTAGATAAGCAGTGGCAGACATTTAAGGAGATATTTCATAACTCTCAGCAGAGGTATATTCCAGTAAGAAGGAAAGACTCTACGAGAAGGATGAACCATCTGTGTCTAACTAAGGAAGTTAAGGATGGTATCAAATTGAAAGAAAAGGCATACAATGTTGCGAAGATTAGTGTTAGGCCAGAGGATTGGGAAATTTTTAGAAACCAGCAAAGGATGACTGAAAAAAGAGGGAGATGATAGATTATGAGAGTAAACTAGCAAGAAATATAAAAAAAGACAGTAAGCGCTTCTACAGGTATATAAAAAAGAGAGTAGCTAAAGTAAACATTGGTCCCTTAGAGGATGAGACTGGGGAATTAATAATGGGAAATAAGGAAATGGCAGAGACTTTGAACAAATATTTTGTATCTGTCTTCACGGTAGAAGACACTAAAAGCATCCCAATAATAATAGTAGATAATCAAGGGGCAAAAGGGAGGCAGGAACTTAAAACAATCACAATCACTAGAGAAAAAGTACTTGGCAAACTAATGGGACGAAAGGCTGACAAGTTCCCCTGGACTTGATGGCCTGCATCCCAGGGTCTTAAAAGAAGTGGTTGCCGAGATAGTGGATGTATTGGTTGTAATCTACCAAAATTTCCTGGATTCTAGAAAGGTCCCAGCGGATTGGAAAACCGCAAATGTAACGCCCCTGTTCAAGAAAGGAGAGAGACAGAAAGCAGGAAACTATAGGCCAGTTAGCCTAACATCTGTCATTGGGAAAATGCTGGAATCCATTATTAAGGAAGTAATAGCAGGACATTTAGAAAATCATAATACAATCAAGCAGAGTCAACGTGGTTTTGTGAAAGGGAAATTGTGTTTGACAAATTTACTAAGAGTTCTTTGAGAATGTAACGAGCAGGGTGGATAAAGGGGAACCAGTGGATGTAGTGTTAGTTGGATTTCCAGAAGGCATTCGCTAAGGTGCCACATAAAAGGTTACTGCACAAGATAAGAGCTCACGGGGTTGGGGGTAATATATTAGCATGGACAGAGGATTGGCTAACTAACAAAAAAAGTCGGGATAAATGGGTCATTTTCAGGTTGGCAAACTGTAACTAGTGGGGTGCCACAGGGATCAGTGCTGGGGGTTCAACTATTTACAACCTATATTAATGACTTGATGAAGGGACAGAGTGTACTGTTGCCAAATTTGCTAATGATACAAAGATAGGTGGGAAAGAAAGTTGTGAGGAGGACACAAAGAGTCTGCAAAGGGATATAGATAGGTTAAGTGAGTGGGCAAAAATTTGGCAGATGGAGTATAATGTGGGGAAATGTGAGGTTATCCACCTTGGTAGAAAGAATAAAAAAGCAAAATATTATTTAAATGGAGAGAGACTACAGAATGCTGCAGTACAGAGGGATCTGGGAGTCCTCGTACATGAAACACAAAAAGTTAGCATGCAGGTGCAGCAAGTAATTAAGAAGGCAAATGGAATGTTGGCCTTTATTGCAAAGGGGGATTGAGTATAAAAGTAGGGAAGTCTTGCTACAACTGTACAGGGCGTTGGTGGGACTACACCTGGATTACTGCGTACAGTTTTGGCCTCCTTATTTAAGGAGGGATATGCTTGCATTCAAGGCAGTTCAGAGAAGGTTCACTAGGTTGATGCCTGAGTTGAAGGGGTTGTCTTATGAGGAAAGGTTGAGCAGGTTGGGCCTATACTCATTGGAGTTTAGAAGAATGAGGGGTGATCTTATTGAAACATATAAGATTCTGAGGGGGCTTGACAGGGTAGATGCTGAGAGGATGTTTCCCCTTGTGGGGGAATCTAGAACTAGGGGGCACAGTTTCAGGATAAGGGGCCGCCCATTTAAAACGGAGATCAGGAGGAATTTCTTCTCTCAGAGGGTTGTGAATCTTTGGAATTCTCTGCCCCAGAGAGCTGTGGAGGCGGAGTCATTGAATATATTCAAGGTGGAGATAGGCAGATTTTTGAAAAACAGTGGGGTCAAGGGTTATGGGGAGCGGGCAGGAAAGTGGAGTTGAGGCCAAGATCAGATCAGCCATGATCTTATTGAATGGCGGAGCAGGCTCGAGGGGCCGAATGGCCTACTCCTGCTCCTATTTCTTATGTTCTTACAAAGGAAGATGGTTGTAATTGTTGGAGGTCAATCATCACAGCCCCAGGACATCTCTGCAGGAGTTCCTGAGGGCAGTGTCCTAGGCCCAACCAACTTCAGCTGCTTCAACGATGACCTTCCCTCCATCATAAGGTCAGAAGTGGGGATGTTCGCTGATGATTGCACAGTGTTCAGTTCCATTCGCAACTCCTCAGATAATGAAGCAGTCCATGCCCGCATGGAGCAAGACCTAGACGACATTCAGGCTTGGGCTGGTAAGTGGCAAGTAACATTCGCGACACACAAGTGCCAGGCAATGACCATCTCCAACAAGAGAAAGTCTAACCACCACCTCTTGAAATTCAACGGCATTAACATCGCTGAATCCCCCACCATCAACATCTGGGGGTCACCATTGACCAGAAACTTAACTGGTCGAGGCACATAAATACTGTGGCAACAAGAGCAGGTCAGAGGCTGGGTATTCTGCGGCGAGTGTCTCAACTCTTGACTCCCCAAAGCCTTTCCACCATCTACAAGGCACAAGTAAGGAGTGTAATGGAATACTCCCCACTTGCCTGGATGAGTGCAGCTCCAACAACACTCGAGAAGCTTGACACCATCCAGGACAAAGCAGCCGTTTGATTGGCACCCCATCCGCCACCTTAAACAAACATTCACTCCCTCCACCACCGGTGCACCGTGGCTGCAGTGTGCACCATCTACAAGATGCACACAGCAACTCGCCAAGGCTTCCTCGACAGCACCTTCTCAAACCCGCGACCTCTACCACCCGAGAAGGACAAGGGCAGCAGCCGCATGGGAACACCAACACCTCCAAGTTCCCCTCCAAGTTACACACCATCCTGACTTGGAAATATATCGCCGTTCCTTCATCGTCGCTGGGTCAAAATCCAGGAACTCCCTCCCGAACAGCACTGTGGGAGTACCTTCACCACACGGACCGCAATGGCTCAAGAAGGCAGCTCACCACCACCTTCTCAAGGACAATTAGGGATGGGCAATAAATGCTGGCCTTGCCAGCAACGCCCAGATCCCAGGAATGAATAAAAAAAAACATCGGAGCCCCAATTCTACAGGCTTTCAATCATATTTAACAAGGTTCTGCACCAAAAGGAAAGCCTCACTGTTTTTGCCCTGTAGTGTCTATTTAATATAGTGTTATGCAGATGGGAGTAAAATACATTGTCAAACTACTTTTACACTTTGCAAGTTCATCCACACACTTCAATATACAATTGCACACAAAAACGGAATTGAAGAAAAATTGTTGTATTACCTGGCCACATCCAGGAGCAGTACAAACAAAAGGTTTGTCATCACTCATGTTCAGTAGATCCTCGCTTCACCTGCAACAACAATTAAATACATAATTTTTTTTAGAAATGCAATCCCAAAAAAACCGCTCAAGCGAATTACTGTCAAATGATGGACATTTTTGTCCTGCTGATTCAAACCGAATGAGGAAGATGATCAAAACTGCAGAAGGACCTTACAGCTCGCAAAGAGAGGAGACCATCGTTCCATCAATTTATGCTAGATTTGAAACTAGCCATTCAGCAATGAATATACAGGAAACTTTGGTTTATCCGGAGGTTGTATGTCCGGAAACCTCGATCTAACGGCAGAAATCAGCAGCCGTTTTGGTTAGGTTTTTTTTCTTCTCCTAGCATTTTTTTAACAGTCAGGCTCTGGAAAGCGTCTCTGTAGCTTAGCAACAGCTTCAGAGACGCTTCCAAGGTACGGGCCGAGTGTTTACAAGCTGTTGCTAAGCAACAGTGTTTGTTGTCAGATACGGAGATGAAAACCTCCGTATCCTTCAACATTAGCGCTGGTCTATCCGGAAGTTTTGATAGATCGGCAGCAGCTCGGTCCCGTCGGTGCCGGATATCGCGAAGTTTCCTGTACAGTATTTTAACCCACTGTGTTGCTCAAATCCACGCCACCAAATAGTTTTTTTTGTAAATATTCATCTTAGCCTGACCTATTCTTCCACAAACTGGGACCCATTGAGGAAAAAGTGCTGATTATTCATGAGCGCCAGTTTTCCTGTTTGATTTAGGAATGAAGAATGAAGAGAAGTGGTTAGTTAAACTCCTAGGGGGAAAAATTCAGTTGTTTGCGCTTCCCGTTAGCGCCTTAAGAGGGCGCTAATGGGCGTAAAGCAACTAGCGCCCGGGCGCGGCGATGTTTGCGCCGCTCGTGAAATTAACTAGACATTTTGCGGCAGCGCTAAACACTACCGCCACGATCTCCTGCGCCGACAGATCGGGACGTCAGTCGAGTGCGCAAAGCTCCGGTAGCGCCCCGGACTGGATATTGAGTGGCGCCCCCTGCCTTACCGCCTGCTGTTAGCAACGACAGGTTGAGGGGAGCATTTTGTAGTCAGGAAGGGACTGGGGGAGCGCTATTTAAAGGCGACCGCTTCGTCTTTTTTTGTTGGTGACATTTTTCACCACGCATTCTGAGAGAGGGAGAGAGAGAGACTTCTGGAGAGATTCAACACTGTGTGAAGGAGTTTTGCATACTGAGCAGAACTTTGCAGGTTTATTTTGATTTGCCCTTCCTTGTATCTATTTAGAAGAGACAGTGGGGGCTGCACTCTGAGCTCTTTCCCTGGGTCTCTCCATTGTTCTTTCCAGCAGATTTGATGTACAGGTCTCTCCAGGCCGAGATTCAAGGCTGCAATGAGCAGGATGTGGATGGAGTGCAAAATCCACCCTCCCCTTTAAGATAAAAACAGAAAAATGCTGGAGAAACTCAGCAGGTCAAGCAGCATCTGTGAAGAGAGAAACAGAGTTAACGTTTCAGGTCGATGACCTTTCGTCAGAACTCCCCTTTAAGAACTGGCTGGCGCCAGTGTGTCTGTGTTCCATTGCTGACTGACATCACATGAGCTTCGCCAGCGCTCTGAGGGAGCGCCTCGCTCCTCGGCATTAGCGCCTTAAGAAAGGTGTGTAGCGCCTGATTTAGCGCTCCAATCACCTCCAGGGGCGATAGAAGCCAAGTTTGCAGTCCGAGGCGATAATTAGCGCCAGGCGCTAAACTTTGCACCCAGCCGATAATTGCGCCCCAAACGGGGTGATACCGAATTTCTCCCCCCTAGAATTATTTTAGCATTGCATTAAATTCAGCATTTACTTTGGTTTTCCTTAAATGTATTACAGTGGCACTAAAACGGTTAAACTGCCACTGCCAAGTTTTCTTTGAAAGTTTTTCTCCAGGTTATCTCAGTAGTTTTCTCTTCCCATTTTTAATAACTGAATTTTGATCGGGAGATTATGAGTTAGATTTGAACTCCCTCTGCCCAGTGGAAACAGCACAGTAACAGAGTTAAAGTGGAGGTGGTGAACTTACTGTCCCGTTCCCGCTCCACCGCCATCATCCTTGGACTTTCTGTTGGGCGGTCAAGGCACTCGACTTAATCTGGCGGGAGCCTCATTAATCTATGCAAATTGGGGTCCTATGACGTACGTACACAGGACCTGGATGCCGCTTTAATTGTGTACTGGGCAGAGCGTGTGCCGTGGATGCACCGTTCAGTAAAGCCTTGCAGTACAGCAGAAGAGACCCAAAAAGACAAGCGTTGAAATCATTTTCTTGGAGCTAGAAGCAGCAGGAGTGCTTCTCTAGGCTCCATAAGATTAATGTAATCCGCTGCCGGCCCAGGCTTTCTCCCAACCCCATCCACGTCCCCCCACCCGATCTATCTTTTTCCCAGCTGAATTGGCCTCTAGGCCGCCCAATATTGCGCCAGCAAGCAGCAGCAGGGTGCCTGTTTAACATGTATGTGGTGTGCTGCAGCTGCCAATGAGGTTCAGCCCTTGAACTGGACCAGACTGACCACCAGCACTATTGGGCAGCATGGTTCACCGATCTACCCCTATATTTGTCCAGGAGACATGGCTTGTCAAACAAGTTCAATTAGCAAACAGGTACGCACACCAAGGACTTAAAAGTCTGTAAAGTCATTGCAGGTCTCTCAAAATCTCTTCTTTCCCTGCAAATACTGACACTTCTGGGGACCCCGCTACACCTAAACATACAGTCACTCTTCTGAGAACTCCTGGAAATATCAACATACAGGGACCCCCAACCGCAAAGACAGCTGTCAGATTCACAAACAAAAATAGCTCTATTGTTGCAGACAGGCCCAGAAATTTGGGTGCACCCATTTTTGAGCCCGCGGAGGTCGCGGGTCACTTTCCCTGTGTTTGAATGGTAAGATCCGAGATTCCCCAAATACTGGACCTCATTATAACGGAGCTGGTGCGGTATCAGAGCCCGCCGGCGAAGAGCAGTGCAAGAACAGGCTGCTGCTAGTGTCATAGTGGCCCTCAGTACGTGGGTCCGGGACTCGGGTCCAGGATCAGGGCCTGTGGCCACGTCCGGGGACGGGATCAGAGATCCGGGGATCAGAAGCGATGGGGGAGGGAAGTGGTGGTGGCAATCAGTTGCTTTAATGTAGCGTCGGGAGAACCATTCCTGTTCTGCCTGGCTCTACATTTAAGTAAGTTACTTACCTTCTTGGTTGGCCTAGCACGCCTAGGCCTAGTTTCCTTGCGTGTAGCCGGCGCTTGTGCCAGCTGCTTCACGGCAACCCAATCTCGGAAAGGGGGCCTCAAACAGGCAGTAGGCCCATTATTTACATATGTAAAGGGCCTAACACCCGTTTCAGGTTGAGCGGATAAATGCCAGTGAATCATCTCTGCCGGCATGAGGTACAGTTCTGATAACAAAAGCCAGTGAAGCCACATATTTGTCCCATTCACTGTGGCTCTGGCCTACATTGACTCTTATGGCAGTCTTGATTGTTTAATTAATTCTCTTAGTTAGGTTTAACTAAGGATTATAAGAGAACATCCTATTGTGTTTCATTGCTAGTGCCTCTTTTGTCTCTTTGAACACTGCATTTGTAAATGGTGTATCTCGGCCAGATACCCAATAAGTCAGAGCCCTGAAATGTGGAAGCATTTCCTGCACCAACCTTAGCTGTTGTGTCTCATAGTGTGAAATATCCCGACCTATTTGGAAAACAAATCGAGTTCTATCAAGGTGGGTTCTAAAGTCTTCTGTCACCCAAATAACTGCCAGGTACTCTTATTCAGTTGCAGAATATCTTTGTCAGAGTTTGGCTTGTAAATGTCAATAACAAATCTTTAGATATGTGTTGTTGAATCAGAGCTGCCACTGGACCCAAATCTGACACATCAATGGCCCAGTAATTCCGTTCCAAACGCGTGAGTACGGTCGGGGTACTCACGCGTCTGGCCGGAGGAAATGCCTGTGTTCAGCATGCACAGCGCATGCGGAGAAAACCGACATTTCCAGTCCTCTGAACGAAGGGGTTCAGAGGCACAGCGCGTGCGACTGCACAGGCAGCGCTTGCGCAGTGAACTTCGTCGATTTCATTCATGGATTCAGTGAGGTTAAGTGCTTACAAGTTACACTTGAAAAAAGCATGTGTAAAGTTGCTCCAGAGGCTGCGGAGGAAGATATATTTTATCGTGGAGCTTCTGAAAGGCAATATTTTTGTTTGGGAAAGGGAGGAAAGTTATTTTAAGAAATGCTGAGGTAAGTTTTAAAGTTTAAATTTTTTTTTTTTTTAAACGGGTTTTCAGTACTGTAGGTAGAAGGAGCAATTGTGGCTGTGTGAATTGAATGTGAGAATGAGTGTTTTAAATTTTAAGAAAGAAACTTTTCATCAGTAATAAGTAATTATGTATGTATGTCCGCATATATTCCTTTACGTATATGTATGTATGTTTTATATTCCTTTATTATGTGTATGAATGTATGTTTTTAATTATGATTTTCCAATTAAGTTACTTTCTCTGAAAGTCATAATTAAATATACATTCATACACATAAGTAAAGGAATATATACATACACGCAAAGGAATATATACAGACATACATACATAATTACTTAAAAGAATATATTACTGATGAAAAGTTTCTTTCTTAAAAATGTTGGAGTCATTTTTACATTTAATAAACACAGCAAATTCAATTCACATAGCCACAATTGATCCTTCTACCTACAGTACTGAAAACCCGTTTTAAAAAACAAAAATAAACTTTAAAACTTACCTCAGCATTTCTTAAAATAACTTTCCTCCCTTTCCCAAACAAAAATATTGCCTTTCAGAAGCTCCACGATAAAAAATATCTTCCTCCGCAGCCTCTGGAGCAACTGTACTCATGCTTTTTTCATGTGTAAGTTGTAAGGACTTAACCTCACTGAAAGCATGAATGAAACCGGCGAATTTTACTGCGCACGCGCTGCCTGTACAGTCGCACGCGTTCTGCCTCTGAACCCCTTCGTTCAGAGGACAGGAAATGCCGGTTTTCCCCGCATGCGCTGTGCATGCTGAAAACCGGCATTTCCTCCGGCCAGACGCGTGAGTACCCCGACCGTACTCGCGCGTTTGGAAGGGAATTACTGGGCCAACATTTTACATGTCAATAAAATGAAAAATTTAACAATTGCACGATTTGCCCCCTCGCATCTGCGACTGAGGGTCCAAGGAGGTGCATTGCGCAAGAGGTCATCGTCGTACGTATCCTCACACTGTTCCCTTTCGGGAACTGTATGAAGTGGTGGAAGGATTTCTGGCCACGTTAACACTCCTTCCGTGACCATAACCATCTTCATACCAGCCATTAGGGTGGTTAGTCCTATGGCGCGAGGGTTTTACGGGCTCCCACAACCCATCCGAGGGGGGGGGCCACCCACACCCGCGGACGCAAGTATCCCGCTGGATGTCCACCCAGAATTTATAGTTGGAGCTCCGACTCCACTTGCCGGGACTGGCTGGAGCGGGGTTTGAAACCCTAATCCTTCTGGCCCAGCGGCGGGGATGCTTACCGCTACGCAAAAGGCCCACTCCGCGCAAAAGATGACACCCTTACGTTTCCTGCACCTTTTCCCTCCCCGTGACTGGAGCCCTATGCTGCCACTTGAAAGACCAAGCTATCATCTGTCCTTTTTGCGGCGCCTTGGACTTCTCATTGCCAATGATGAGCAGGCGCTGCGCCTCCACCTCATTGAGGAGATTGCTGAGGTCATCATCAGTTCAATTGTGAGTTCTTTTAATGCCGTGATTTGTGCTCATTCCAGCCATTTCACGTTGTTAATCTGAGTGGGCCTTTGACGTAGCGGTAGCATCCCCGCCGCTGGGCCACACGGCGTAGGGTTTCGAACCCCGCTCCAGACAGTCCCGGCAAGTGGAGTCGGAGCTCCGGCTCTAAATTCTGGGTAGACATCCAGTGGGATATTTGCGTCCGTGGCTTTGGGTGGCCCCCCCCCCTCGTATAGGTTGTGGGAGCCCGTAAAACCCTCCCGCCATAGGACTAACCACCCTAATGGCTGGTACAAAGATGGTTACGGTCACGGAAGGAGCGTTAATCACGGCCAGAAATCCTTCCACCACTTCATATCGTTCCCCAAAGGGAACAGTGTGAAGACACGTATGACGACGACGTTGCTAATTAAATAAATGGAATGAAAAAAATGCTTTCAGGGCTTTTAAAAGTCCTGAAATCGCTTTAATTCTGTTTAAAACTACTTCAGATTCTTCAAAATAATTTAAACGTTTTTAAAAGTTTATAAAAGTTACCAAAAGCTTCTTAAAAATACAAAAAACCTATTGAAAATGCTGCTCTACATGTAAAAATGCTTTGCAGCTTGTGAGAGGCATTGGGGGCGTGTCCTTTTAAAATGAGACCTCAAGGGGCGTGTCTCACTTGCACAGCGCGCTCCAGGCTTCGCACTGGCTGCACTCCTGGGCGGCGTGACGTCAGACGCTGCCCGGGAGTCAACATTTTAAAACAGCAATTCCAGGCGTCCCTGAAGCTCAACGGCCGGTGCGTCGGGTAAGTGCATATCGGGGGCTTGCACGCGCGGCAAGCCCCCGACCCGAATTACTGCCCCAATGTTATTCAAACTGTAATGTGTAATTAGTATTGGTGATGAATGCAGGTTTGTTTTCAACACCAAGAGGGTCTTTTGGCACTCTATAGACCATGCAAATGCAATATACAGCTCTTCTCTTCTCCTTCTTAAGCAGTCCCTCGGAACCGAGGATGACTTGCTTCCACATTAAAAATGAGTTTGCAGCTGACTGATGAGTCCAATGCGGGACCTACACACTCTGTCACAGGTGGGGCAGACGGTGGTTGAAGGGGCAGGTGGGTGGGGTGCTTGTGTAGACGTGCGCTCCTTGCGCTGCCTGCGCTTGGCTTCCGCTTGCTCCCGGCGAAGAGGTTCGAGGTGTTCGGCGCCTTCCCGGATGCTTCTCCTCCACTTTGTGCGGTCTTGGGCCAGGGATTCCCAGGTGTCGATGGGGATGTTACACTTCAAGGAGGCTTTGAGTGTGTCCTTGAAGCGTTTCCTCTGCCCACCTGGGGCTCTCTTGCCGTGCTGGAGCTCAGAGTAGAGCGCTTGTTTTGGGAGCCTCGTATCGGGCATGCGGACAATGTGACCCGTCCATTGGAGCTGATTGAGCGTGGTCAAAGCTTCGATGCTGGGGATGTTGGCCTGAGCAAGAACACTGACGTTGGTGCACCTATCCTGCCAATGGATTTGCAGGATCTTGCGGAGGCAGCGTTGGTGGTACCTCTCCAGTGCTTTGAGTTGCCTGCTGTACATGGTCCATGTCTCTGAGGCATACAGCAGGGCGGGTATCACTGCTGCTCTGTAGACCATGAGCTTAGTACCGGGTTTGAGGTCCTGGTCTTCAAACACTCTCTTCCTCAGGCGACCGAAGGCTGCACTGGCACACTGAAGGCGGTGTTGGACTTCGTCGTTGACGTCTGCCCTTGTTGACAGTAGGCTCCCGAGGTATGGAAAGTGGTCCACGTTGTCCAAGGCCTTGTCGTGGATTTTGATAATCGGGGGGCAGTACTGTGTGGCGGGGGCAGGTTGGTAGAGGACCTTTGTCTTACAGATGTTTAGTGTAAGGCCCATGCTCTCGTACGCTTTGGTGAAGGTGTTGACGATGGTTTGGAGTTCGATCTCCGAGTGAGCGCAGACGCAAGCGTCGTCTGCATACTGTAATTCGACGACAGAGGATGGGACGACCTTGGATCTGGACTGGAGGCGACGGAGGTTGAACGGTTTCCTGTTTGTTCTGTAAATTAGCTCCACTCCAGCCTCGAGCAATCCCTGTCCCGAGTCCCAACAGGCGATAAGCTGATCCTCCTTGGCGACTTTAACGCCAGAGTTGGAAAGGACACAGACCTCTGGGGAGGTGTGATCGGCAGAGAGTGGGTAGGGAAAGCCAACTCCAACGGTACCCTCCTCCTATCGAAATGCTTAGAACATGGCCTTGTCATAACCAACACCTTGTTCCGTCAGAGAGACAAGTACAAGGCTTCATGGCAGCACCCTCGCTCCAAGCACTGGCATCTGCTGGACTACGTCATCGTCCGAGCGAGGGACCGCAAGGATGTCCGCATCAGCCGCGCCATGACAGGAGCTGATGACTGCTGGACAGACCACCACCTAGTCCGCTCTGTCATCTCCATCAACGTAGCCCCAAAACAGCGGCGGCAACAGGAACAATGCTGCAGGAAAATTAACACTGGAGCACTCAAAGACCCTGCTAAGAAAGCCCTATTCAGCCTGCGCCTCACAAACAACCTGACGACTCCCAGTGATTCAGAGACACAGTGTACCCACAGCGTCTGGTCTGCACTCAAGGCCTCCATAATCAGCACCTGTGAAGAGACGCTCGGTCACTCAACCAGGAAACACCAAGACTGGTTCGACGAGAACGACCAGGAGATCCAGGAGCTAATAAGCCGCAAGCGCAAGGCATTCCTGATCTGGAAACAGCAACAAAACTCGAGAGCAAGAAAGCAGCTCTACAGAAGCCTGAAGGCCGAGGTCCAACAAAAAACTTGCGACCTAAAGAACAGATGGTGGGTGGAGAAAGCGCAGGAGATCCAGCAGCTAGCCGACAACCACGACGTGCGTGGATTCTTTAGTGCAGTCAAGACCATCTACGGCCCAAGCATCCAAGGTCCTACCCCACTGTGGGCCAAGAACGGAGAGGTACTCATCAAGAACAGAGAGGCAGTCAGTGCCCGCTGGAAGGAGCACTTCGAAGATCTCTTTAACCGCGACTCTGTCTTCGACGCGAGTGTCCTCAACTCCATCCCACAGCATGCTACCCACCACCATCTCAGCACAACCCCAGTTCGGCCTGAGGTTGAAAAGGCCATCCGACAACTGAAGAACAAGGCCTCAGGAGCAGATGGAATTCCCACCGATGCACTAAAGCATGGCGGAGAAGCACTACTGGCGCGAATTCATGAACTCATTTCTCTTATCTGGAAGGAGGAGAGCATGCCAGGGGATCTCAGAGACGCCGTAATTGTGACCATCTTCAAGAAAGGTGACGAGTCCGATTGCGGTAATTACAGAGGAGTTTCCCTGCTATCTGCCACAGGGAAAGTCATTGCAAGAATCCTCCTCAATCGCCTTCTCCTAGTGGCAGAAGAGCTTCTCCCAGAGTTGCAATGCGGATTCCGCCCACTAAGGGGCACAATGGACATGATCTTCACCACACGTCAATTACAAGAGAAATGCAGGGAACAGCGCCAACCGCTGTACATGGCCTTCTTTGATCTCACAAAGGCCTTCGACACTGTCAACCGTGAGGGATTATGGAGTGTCCTCCTCAAATTCGGCTGCCCTCAAAAGTTTGTCACCATCCTCCGCCTGCTTCATGACTACATGCAAGCTGTGATCCTTACCAAAGATTCCACCACAGACCCAGTTCACGTACGAACCGGGGTCAAACAAGGCCGTGTCATCGCACCAACGCTCTTCTCGATCTTCCTTGCTGCAATGCTCCAATCAACAGGCAATGCAATAATGGCATAACCTCTAATAAAATTTTCTATATTATTGTGCCATTCTGAGAAACTGTCTGACATTCAACACTGTCTTAAGTGGTGAAAATTTGGGTATTTCTGACTATTTGGCCATGGTAGGATTTTGGTGTAATTTATATTAAAATGATAATAACTTCAGTTGAACTCACAAAAGGTTAAATCCACTATATTTATCTTCTAGATCTAATGCACATACCGCTTCAATCCGAGACAATGGATCAATTCATTAAAAAATTCCAGTGAACATCCACACCTATTATGTCAGGATGGCCTAGTCGTTTGAGGACAGCAGGAGGTAGTTACAGGGATTCCCTCACCTAGGTGGTAGTAGCTGGTTTAATTGGTAGCACAGTTAGCCACTCCCTGGAGATGCAAAGCTGGGTGACGATTTGAAATCAGGCTTCCTGTCCAGCCAGGAAACAAAAGGACAAAGAAACACATAATCTGAGATATTCTGGGACTGTTGGTAAGGAAGTCAGACCTAGAGAAAGAATAATCTCTAATTTAAATTCAGGGCCCACCTGTTTCAGAGAATTCTCTGGTCAGAAAAGTGCATCTAGCCGACTAATGTGGACTGTGGAAGCTTTGTTATTTCATATGTTCCAAGAAGTGTTACAGAAATAAATTAAAATGAGTCAAGATTTACTATAAATGTTACTCTATTCTTTACTTTTGTTTGTAAAATAAAATAGGTTGATGATATATATTTGGCCTTGTCTCCTTAAAGTGTTAATTACAGGAAACTTTGGTTTATCCGGAGGTTAACTGTCCGGAATGCTTGATCCACCGGCAAAAATCAGGAGCCGTTTCGTTAGTTTTTTTTTCTTTTCGTTGCTTTTTTTTCACCAGTCAGGCTCTGCAAGGTCTTGCTGAAGCTGTTGCTAAGCTACAGAGACGCTTGTAAGGTACGGCCGACTGTTAACAGAGAAACATAGAAGATAGGAGCAGGAGTAGGCCATTCAGCCATTCGAGCCTGCTCCGCCATTCAATGAGATCATGGCTGATCATCCAAATTCAGTACCCTGTCCCTGCCTTCTCCCCATATCCCTTGATCCCTTTAGCCTTAAGAAATATATCCAACCCTTTCTTGAATATATTTAATGAACTGGCCTCCACCGCCTTCTGTGGCAGAGAATTCCACAGGTTCACCACTCTCTGGGTGAAGAAATTCCTCCTCATTTCAGTCCTAAATGGCTTACCCCTTATCCTTAGACTATGACCCCTGGTTCTGGACTCCCCGGCCATCATAAACATCCTTCCTGCATCTAGTCTGTCCAGGCCTGACAGAATTTTATAGGTTTCGATGAGATCCCCTCTCAATCTTCTAAACAACTCCAGTGAGTATAAGCCCAATCGACACAATCTCTCCTCATACGTCATTCCTGCCATCCCAGGTATCAGCCTGGTGAATCTTCGCTGCACTCCTTCCATGGCAAGAACGTCCTTCCTCAGATAAGGCGACCAAAACTGCACACAATACTCAAGGTGCGGTCTCACCAAGGCCCTGTACAACTGTAGCAAGACATCCTTGTTCCTGTACTCGAACCCTCTTGCTACAAAGGCCAACATACCATTTGCCTTCTTAACCGCCTGCTGCACCTGCATGCTTACCTTCAGCGACTGGTGCACAAGAACACCCAGGTCTCTTTGCACTTCCCCTTCTCCCAATCTATTGCCATTCAAATAATAATCTGCCTTCCTGTTTTTGCCACCAAAGTGGATAACCTCACATTTATCCACATTATAGTGTATTTGCCATGTTTCTGCCCAATCACCCAACCTGTCCAAATCGTACTGGAGTTTCACGACATCCTCTTCACAGCTTACCCTCCCACCCAGCTTTGTGTCGTCTGCAAATTTGGAGATATTACATCCAATTCCCTCATCCAGATCATTAATATATATTGTGAACAGCTGGGGTCCTAGGACCGATCCTTGCGGTACCCCACTAGTCACTGCCTGCCACTCGGAAAACGACCCGTTTATTCCAACTCTTTGCTTTCTGTCCGCCAACAGTTCTCTATCCAAGTCAATACCTTGCCCCCAATCCCATGTGCCTTAACTTTGCACGCTAATCTCTTATGTGGGACCTTATCGAAAGCCTTCTGAAAGTCCAAATACACCACATCCACTGGTTCACCCTTATCTATTTACCAGTTACATCCTCAAAAAATTCCAGTAGATTAGTCAAGCATGATTTACCTTTTGTAAATCCATGTTGACTTTGTCCGATCCTGTCACTGCTTTCCAAGTGCTCTGCTATTACATCTTTTATAATAGACTCTAGCATTTTCCCCACTGTTGCTAAGCAACAGGGTTTGTTGCCAGATACGGAGCTGAACCGTATGTTTCAACATTAGTGCTGGTTTGTCCGGCAGTTTTGATGGGACGGCAACAGCTCGGTCCCGTCGGTGCCGGATATCACAAAGTTTCCTGTAGTCTGTCTTTCAAAAGATTGAAGAGGTGCACATGTAAGATTACAGCATCCTGGTCCCATAAAAATCAAACTACTTGTTATAGCCCTCCCAAAGTCATACTATTGGATGACTTGACATTGGGCAGTAACAATAAACTTTGGATCGTGAGGGACGCAAGGTCTGCTTATGGAAGAGACCAGTGACACTGAACCCAAGAGAATATCTAGTGCAGACCTGAAATTTATAACATGTGTTTACAGCTGTTACCTTTCCAGAATTCAGTTTAATGCTTGAGGAGAAACAATTTCTTTTAGTTTCAGTCAGGTCTACTTTCTGCAGCCAGGAGATCACTTGCTGCAGATCCTTCAGATGGTCAAGTATTGTGGGTGACAACACAACAGTGTTGTCCAGATATACTGTGCAAGAATTGTAAATCAGACCAGACAGCAAATTATTTGTAAGATGCTGGAACACAGCAGGAGCATTGCACAGTCCAAAATAATAGTACCCTGAACAGGAACAATCCTCAGCTGGAGTAAAATACTGTAGTGGACCTGCTGTCAGGATGTACTGTATTTGCCAATATCCAGAAGCTAGGTCTTGTGTGCTAATTACTTGGCATTTGACAGTAAGTCTAAACAGTCATCCACTTAGGACTTTGTGTTTTTGACTTTAGAGGTCACCTCTTTCAATTTCTGTCGTCAATGCCGAATCTTTCTTCTCTCAATGGCTTTGAGGCTATTGACTCAATAATATCATCATAATTCTGTTGTTTCGCCCCGCCAGATTGAGTGGCAGTTTTGTATTGATCCCCTCTCCCTGAGAAACCCTAAAGGCATTCATTGCTCTTTCATGTTGGTAGTTTCCCTGGCTATAATTAACTCTTCCCCCTTGAGGGAAAAATATTCAAGTTGTATCGAAAGGCAGACAGTTATGGATTATGCATTTGGGTACACCACAGCCAAAACATTTCAGCCGCTGGTCCTCTGCCGAAGACACTGATATTCCCTGGAATATTCCCATGTCTAGCGTTCCAAATCTACTACATACTATGTGTGTTTGTAATGCCAGCTCAGGTATGGCCGTCAATCTACTGTGCACTTCAGTATTTATGGTAAGCCTTCTCAAACCTACTGAGTTGTGATATGACTCTGCAGGAAGCAAAGACAAACTTCTAAACTGGATACCATGCAGCACACAAATGGGGCACTGAGTTCTCAGACCACTATTTTCTAGCTAATGGCCCAGAAATTTGGCTCTCCCCAAGTGAGTACGCACGGGGTACTCACCCGTAGGCCGAATGGAATTGCCGGTTTCCTGCATGCACTGCGCATGCGCGGGAAACCGGCACTTCCGATCCTCTGAACGAAGAGGTTCAGAGGTCGAATGCGCGCGCAGGGGAAGCTGCACGTGCGCTTTGAACTTAGTTTTTTTTTACAGGTTTTCCCGGGAGGGTAAGTCTGCAGAAGTTACACATTTAAAAAGCAGGCGTAAGGCCTGATTTTTGCAAGGTAAGTGGTCAATTAATTAAAATTAAAACAGTTTTTCCACAGGTTTATTATTTTTAAATACTTTAAAGCAAGGTAAGTTTATTTTTAGCCCCGTTATAAAATTATTTTTTTCAAAAATTTAAATTATTGTTTAAAATAGTTATTTAATGTAATTTATAGTTAATTTAAAAAGTGTGATTTAAAAAAAAAATTATTTGAAGGTTTACTGCTATTTTGGGCCCGTAGTATTTATAAGTTTTGACAGGTCTACCTGTCAATCTTATGAATGGGCTTTTCCCTCCTCCGATTGGCTGCCCATGGCTCACGTGATCCCAGGGGATGCATTGCACTAACTACACCCCTGGGACACGCAAGCACAGCACGTCGGCAGCTGGGCCAGGCCCCGGAGCGGCATTCCACGGGGCCCTACAACTCAACTGCCGGCGCGCAAGGTAAGTGCAGGTCAGGGGCTTACACCCGCGGGAAGCCCCCGACCCGAATTTCTGGGCCAATATTTCCTATGATAAAAGGTCATCGCTGCCAGAGGGTAAGAATGCGCCTCTAGCCAAGCTGTTCCAGTACAGCTACAACACTGACATCTATCCGACAATGTGGAAAACTGCCCAGGTATGTCCTGTCCACAAAAAGCAGGACAAATCCAACACGGCCAATTACCGCCCCATCAGTCTACTCTCAATCACCAGCAAAGTGATGGAAGCTGTCATCGACTCACCAATAACCTGCTCACTGATGCCCAGTTTGGGTTCCGCCAAGACCACTCGGCTCCAGACCTCATTACAGCCTTGGTCCAAACATGGACAAAGGAG
This sequence comes from Somniosus microcephalus, assembly GCF_052327205.1. NCBI lineage: Eukaryota > Metazoa > Chordata > Chondrichthyes > Squaliformes > Somniosidae > Somniosus > Somniosus microcephalus. Next base: position 247,177,476 of record NC_140990.1, on the reverse strand, counting down.
CTGAATTCCAGAGGTGAGGGGAGAGTGACTGCCCTTGACATCAAGGCAGCATTGGATCGAATCTGCCATCAAGAAGCCCTAGTAAAACTGAAGTCAATGGGAATCAGGGGGAAATCGCTCCACTGCCTGGAGTCATACCTAGCACAAAGGAAGATGTTTGTGGTGGTTGAAGGTCAATCATCACAGCCCCAGGACATCGCTGCAGGAGTTCCTCAGGGCAGTGTCCTGGGCCCAACCATCTTCAGCTGCTTCATCAATGACCTTCCCTCCAACATAAGGTCAGAAATGGGGATGTTCGCTGATGACTGCACAATGTTCGGCGCCATTCACCATCCCCGGGTATGTCCTGTCCCACTGGCAGGACAGACCCATCAGAGGTGGGGCCACAGTGGTATACAGTCAGGTGGGAGTGCCCCTGGGAGTCCTCAATATGAAGTTCCATGTCTTCAGCTTGAACAGGGACAAGGAAATCTCCTGTTGATTACCAACTACTACCTTCCGTCAGCTGATGAATTTGTATTCCTCCATGTTGAACATCCCTTGGAGGAAGCATTGAAGGTAACAAGGGCACAGAACATGCTCTGGATGGGGAACTTTAACGGTGCTGAACAAGTAAGCATCTAACGGGAGGAGGCAGCTCCACAAACATCCATGTCCTCAACGATGGTGGAGCCCGGCATCTGTGCAAAAGACATAGCTGAAGTATTTGCAAACATTTTCACCCAGAAGTACCAAGTTGACGATCCTACTCAGCCTCCTCCTGAAATCCCCACCATCAAAGATGCCAGTCTTCAGCCATTCAATTCACTCCACGTGAAGTTAAGAAATCGTTGAGTGCACTGGCAATAACATCACAGATTTAATGTTCAAAACCTGTTCTCCAGAATTAGCCACATCCCTAACCAAGCTGTTCCAGTATAGTTACAACACTGGCATCTACCTAACAATATGGAAAATTTCCCAGGTATGTCCTGTCCATAAAAAACAGCACAAATCCAACCCTACTCCCAATCAACAGCAAAGTGATGGAAGAAGTTGTCAACGGTGCTATCAAACAACATTTACTCACCAAAATAACAACAGAAAATGCTGGAAAAACTCAGCAGGTCAGGCAACATCCGTGGACAGAAATTTGAGTTGACGTTTCGGGTCGAACCCGAAACGTCAACTCAAATTTCTGTCCACGGATGTTGCCTGACCTGCTGAGTTTTTCCAGCATTTTCTGTTGTTATTTCGGATTTCCAACATCCGCAGTATTTTGCTATCGTAACATTTACTCACCAATAATCTGCTCACTGATGCTCAGTTTTGGATCTGTCAGGAGCATTTGGCTCTAGACCTCATTATAGCCTTGGTCCAAACATGGACACAAGAGCTGAATTCCAGAGTTGAGGTGAGAGTGACTGCCCTTGACATCAAGGCAGCATTTGACTGAGTGCTCTCCACTTGCTTGGTTAGGTGCAGATGCAGATTCAACAATACTCAAGAAACTCAACATCATCCAGGAAAATACAGTCCGCTTGATTGGCACCTCATCCCTTATTCTAAATGGCCACCCCCTCCACCACTTGTGTCCCGTGGCTAGAGGATGCACTGCAACAAGTTGCTAAGGCTTCTTTAGCAGCGCCTCCCAAACCGGCAACCTCCAAAAGCACTGCAAGAGCACCTTCACCACACGGACTGCAGTGATTCAATGCGGCAGCCCATTACCACCTTCTCAGGACAACTACAGATAGGCAATAAATGCCAGCCTTGCCAACACCCACATCCGATGAATGAATAAAAGAAAGGCTTTACAAGACCAAAATCACCCATCCAGATTCCAATGGAGAAGATAATTGTCTCCCTTCTTCTTCATGAGTTGGAGAGCCGCGTGAACAGATCCAACTCACCAGTAGAAAACTGGTGGGCTCTCTCTCCCCATTGACTAAAGATATTATTGTTTGGGTGCCAACTTTGAAGACCCTCATAAGTATTGGACAAAATTTCTTTAAATTCTTCCATACAAAGCTCCAACGCAATTGTGTATATAGAAAAAGTATATTTAATAATAACAATCAAGAATGATACAAATCAGCAATTGCAACAGCATTTAGCTTTTTGTCTCTTTGTCACTTGCTTGTTGTCTCTCGCTCTCTCTAGAATCTTCGTTTTATCTTATGTGCTCAAGTTCTCACTGCCTTTCCCCAGGGAGGGGAGGAGCCACAACACACAGCCTAGTTCTGCAGCACAGAAGGTGGCCCTTCTGCCCATCGTTTCTGTGCCGGCTTTTTGCTACAACAATCCAAAACTAATCCCGCTTTTCTCTCCATGGCCTTGTATCTTCCGCTGCTTTAAATACTTATCCAATTTTTATCCAAATGAAATGGTCTTTGTCTCAACTATTCCCCATGGCAAAGCATTCCATGTTCCAACAACTCTGTGTAAAGAAATTTCTCCTGGATACAATAGCTATTGTTGACTGTACAAAGTTTAAAAACCTAAAATTTAGAGTGAGAACGGTACTTCTAAAACAGGAATTTGGCTAGAGTGGGAATTAGGAACAAAGATATAGAGGACCAGAGTAGTTAAATGGAAATTATAAGTAGATAAAGAAGAAAACGCTTTAGAACTTAATGATAACTTTAACATTTATAGTAAGAATAGAAGCACAGGAAGGGACAGTGATGTGCGGTTTCTGCAGGATGTGGGAGTTTTGAGTAGCAGACGTCGACTTGGAGAGACACATCTGTGGGAACTGTTGTGTATGTACCTTTAAGAGAAGAACTGATTGTTGTGTATGTACCTTTAAGAGAAGAACTGATTCTATACTGCAGTACCGGCAGTGACCACCCCTGTATATAAAGCCATAGCAGGCTTCTGTACTTCAGTCTTGTTACCCTGGCTGTGCAGCTGCCTCAGTCAGCAGGAGGAGAAGGAGCAGCCAAACCAGGAGAGTGGAAAGTGGTGGTCTCCTGACCAGGAAGAGGAGGACAACGATAGGCCACCACCACCACCTCCACCATCATCATCACATCAACAGAGGTGCCTGGAGAGAGAGGACAGAGGAAGAGAAGGAGAAGGGAGGCCAGCAACAACATCAACCAGGGGAGAGGCCTTTCCTATCACTGCTTCCCCAAATTGGCCTCCAATTCAGGAGAGGGAGAGAGGGGTGAGAAACCACCATCAACAACCAACTGTTTGGAAGGAGGGAAGAACAACATCATCTTTTCTGAACATCTACAGGTGGGTGTTATTTGGGGCACTCTCCCAAAGACTTTGTATTTTAGGTGGGGGGAGAAAAGAAGAAACAAGGCCGGATCATCAAGGGGTGTCTGTGTGTGTGTGTGTGGCTCTTGTTAAAAGCTAGGCCACACACACCACTAATAAGCAGCCCTTCTATTGCCTGACCTGGGACAGCTGGAGCTGCCTAGGTGAAGTCCAATTACATCGTTAAGACCTGGTGTGGGACTGAGCCTTGGGTATCTCCAGCTTTCCCAGGTGAAGACATCTTCTCCCTCTGCCAGAAGACCACCACCATCAAAGACTTTAAATTCCCATCGGAGAGTGCACCCCTGCCAACACCCACCCACCCACCATCCTGAGTGGCAACCCTGCCCTTGCGGCCTCCCTCCTTCCCACTCCCCCTCTCTCTCTCTTTGTCTCTCTCTGCCTATTTCTCTGAGGCACCTCAATTTCATCTCTTTTTATTAATTGCCTATTGAGCAGAGGGGAGAAGGCCCCTCTCCCAATTTCAATCAATAAGGGGAGAGGTGTGTCTTCATTTTAAACAGCTCCCTCTGCTCAATAGAGGACCAGAAAATACCTGAGGCCATTAACACCTTCAGGCCTGTGACTTGGGGCGAGTGTAGCCCTTATAAAAACACCCCATAATGGCGACTGTATCTTCGCCAGTGGCGGGGCCAGCCAGGGCTTATGCGGGACTGGCAGCCACAGCCACAGCTGCTCCCGCTGCTTCTGCTGCCCTGTCACCTTTTAAACTTATGACAAAAAAGCTTGGGGTGAAGAGCTACACTCACCCCACTATGACCATTGAGGCCTGCGTTAAAGCCATGGCTGAGGTTGTCGGCCCCTCAGCCATCGTCGCGGCCTCAAAAATGTACGGGAAGGCTGTGTTCTTCCTGGGGTCGGAGCGGGCGGTGTCCCTGGCCGTCGCCCAGGGGCTCACCGTGGGCGGGACCTTCCTGCCGGTGGATCCTCTCGAGGCCACCGCGCAGAGGATCGTCATCTCGAACGTCCCGCCCTATGTTCCTGGTGAGCTCCTCCTCCCCCATTTATGCCAACTTGGGGAGGTGAGGTCGGGGATCACGCCCATGCCGCTCGGCTTCCGGGAAGCCAGCCTTCGCCACGTCTTCTCCTTCTGGCGCCAGCTGTTTATCCAGCTGGCGCGGGAGGAGGACACCAACGGGGCGTTCGTCGTCCACCACGAGGGGACCGCCTATCGCGTCTTCTGGACGTCGGACGGTGTGCGGTGCCACGCCTGCAAGGAGGTGGGGCACATCCGGAAAAACTGCCCCGGCTCCAAGGCCGCCGGATCATCTCGTGCGGCTGAGGCTGGCGCCGCCGCCGCTCCTCCCCCCGGATCTGCCCGCGCGTCGGGAACGTCTGATGCGCGGTCGACGTCGGGGGCCGATGCCACCAACGCCTCCGGCGGGGGGGAGGGAGCGCGTCCGGCCGGAAAGAAGGCGCGGCGAAAAAATAAACACTTTAGGGCGGGTCCCCCCGTGGATGGCCAGCCCTTGCCCCTTGCGCCCCTTACACCCGCGCTCCTCGCGGAGTTAATCGGGGCAGACATGAGTGGGAGGGGCCTCGTGCCCGAGCCTGTGGCCGCAACTGCCGTAGCGGAAACGCCAATACCTGCGGCCGGGCTCGGGCCCGACAAACCTGCTCCGCCGGAGGGAGCGGACGAGGAGGCCCCTGCAGACATGGAGGTCTCCCTCACTCCCTCCGCGTTAAAAAGGCGCGACCCCCTGGAAGAGGAGGAGGACCGGGAGGAGGAAGGTCCCTCCTCCCCCCACCCCGCTGTCATTACCACCGGCGATCGGCAGGGGTCGCCTGTCCCTCGGGAGGCTGAGGCAGATGGGTCTGTCCGGCACGTGCCTCCCGGGGATGGGGACGAGACGTGGGGGTGGGCGCGGGACAACCCGCGGCGGTGATTGACATTTTATCGGTGCCGTTACCCCTCGCCGGGTCGGGCAGCCTGGGGTCTGGGTCGGGCGAGCTCGAGGAAAATGAGCTCGCCCAATGCGACCCGGACATCTCCCAGGGGCTGCTCGTCCCAGTGGAGGTTTTAATTGAAAACACCCCATCCGCTGGGTCGGAGGCTGGTGGCGGGGAGGAGGATGGCCCCCCGGCTGCGTCTCTGGTGCCGGATGTACTGGAGGAGCTGGGAATTGTTCTCTCCCCGGTTTCTCCGATCGTTCTGGCATCTGAGGCGGGGGAGACTCCGAACCGCTGCCGTCTTCTGGCCCGGCGCCCCTAGAGGAGCCCAGGGAGGAATCCTCTGCCGCCGATCCTGGGGGTGGGATCCGGGCGGAGGCGGGGCTGGCTGGTGCGGCCGAGCCGTTCGCTGCGCACTGCGCGACGGATGGGTCGGCCGCTGGTGACGACCCCCTGGAGGAGTGATGGGCCTTCAATAACCACAAAACTAGAAGTTATAGACTTAAACAAGTTGGCTTTTAATCACTAAGATCAGAGCTAACATCTCAACACGCCGACTGGTTCACAGGAATGAGTCATACAGATCCTGGGATCTTTATGTAAGAGAAGTCAGGGGCGGAGCCAAGAGCCAAGACCTGGAACCTCCCAGGTTAGTCGGGAAAGAGGAAGTGAAACTATACACAGTGGGGGAGGGTAATATACATGAGTGCAAAACGAATACAGGATCAAGACAAACAGATTTCATTACAAGGAGGATGGGGACTCGGTGATGGGCACGGAGGACGATTTGGACTCCACCGTTCACGAGGCGCTGGATGACCTCGTGCCCCTCGCCGAGTCTCTCCTCATTCCCGTAAGGGAACTCCGGGACTTTATGGCCACGTGCCAGGGTCGGCAAAATAAGATCCAGCTGGCCCTCGAGTGGCAAGGAGGGGTCAGCATGAGTCACCTCTCCAACAATTCTAGCGGGGTGGCTATCTTGCTGGCCCCGCATTTTCAGCCGGAGATCTTGGGGGTCAAGGAGCACATGCCGGGCCGCTTGCTCCAGGTCACTGTTCGCCTGGGGGGCGTGCCGCTCCATCTGGTGAACGTGTACACCCCTCAGACCGGTGCGCAGCAAGTGCGCTTCTTCGAAGAAATGTCCGCTCTTTTGGGCTCCGTCGACGCGGGCAAGTACGTCATCCTCGGGGGGGATTTTAACTGCACCCTCGAGGCGAGGGACCGTTCGGGTCCCCCGCGAAGCCCGGCGGCGATGGAGAAGTTGAGGGTCCTGGTCGGGTCCTTCGACTTGGTGGACGTCTGGCAAAATCTCCACCCCGACTCCAGCGCCTTCACTAGCGTGAGGTCTGGGGGAGGAAAGTCCAGAATCTACATTTCCCAGGCGTACGTCTCCTGCGTTCCAGCGGCTTCCATGCGGCTGGTGCCGTGCACGGACCACCACCTGGTGTGGGCGGAGCTCACTCCGCTGCGCGCGCGGGGGGGGGTCCGCGTACTGGCATTTTAACAACCTGCTGCTGGAGGACGCGCGGTTCTGGGATTCGTTTCGTCGGTTCTGGGCCGACTGGAGAAGGAAGCGGGGGGGCTTCCCCTCCTTGAGGCTATGGTGGGACGTGGGCAAGGCTCACATCCGTCTCTTCTGTCAGGAGTACGCGAAGGGGTCGACCAAGAGGCGGGAGGCCCGGGTCGGGCGGTTGGAGAAGGAGGTGCTCGACCTGGAGTCCCGTCTCGGTCAGGTCGTCGAGGACCCGGCCCTGCGGAAGGTGTACAAAGAGAAGGGCGCGCTGAAGGACCTGCAGCTCGTCGGGTCCCGAGGCGCGTACGTGAGGTCGCGGATCCAGCTCCTGCGGGACCTGGACCGCGGCTCCCCCTTCTTCTGCTCGCTGGAAAAAAGACGGGGGGTCCGTAAGCAGCTCTTGGGGCTGCTGGCCGACGACAGATCACTGGTCTCGGATCCGGAGGGAATCAGCGCGGAGACCCGCGCCTATTACGGGGCTCTGTTCTCTCCGGATCTGTCCAGCGAGGATGCGCGCAGAGTTTTGTGGGAGGACCTGCGAAGGTCAGCCCGGAGGGCACCAAAAAATTGGACGCTCCGCTAAACCTGGCGGAGCTGACCGGCGCCCTCCGCCAGCTCTCTAGGGGAAAGTCCCCGGGGCTGGACGGGCTGACCGTGGAGTTCCACAGGGCGTTCTGGGACGTCTTGGGGGGCGGCTACGCGCGGGTCCTGGGGGAAAGTTTGGCGACCGGGGAGATGCCCCTCTCTTGGCGCAGGGCGGTCATTGTCCTGCTGCCTAAGAAGGGCGATCTCTGCCTCCTTAAGAACTGGCGCCCGGTCTCCCTCCTCAGCACGGACTATAAAATCTTTGCCAGGGCCATGTCTGCTCGCCTTGGCACCGTGCTGGCCCACATGATCCACCCCGACCAGTCCTACACGGTCCCGGGCCGGACCATCCACGATAACATCCATCTGGTCCGGGACCTGGTCCACCACTCCCAGAGGGCTGGTCTGTCGGTCGCCTTCCTTTCCCTGGATCAGGAGAAGGCGTTCGACAGGGTGGATCACGAGTATCTCTTCGGGACTCTGCGCGCATTCGGGTTCGGGACGCATTTCGTCGCCTGGATCCGACTTCTGTATGCCGCCGCGGAGTGTCTGATTAAAGTTAACGGGTCCTTGACGGCGCCCCTTCGCTTTGGGAGGGGGGTGCGTCAGGGATGCCCCATGTCCGGTCAGTTATACGCCATTTGCGTGGAGCCTTTCCTGCGCCTCTTGCGGAAGAGGTTGACGGGACTGGCTCTGCAAGGGCCGGGCGTGGAGGTGGTCCTCTCGCCTTACGCCGATGACGTGCTCCTCACGGTCACGGATCCCGCTGACTTGCGGAGGATGCGGGAATGCCAGCAGATTTACTCGGACGCATCCTCCGCCAAGATCAACTGGGAGAAATGTTCCGGACTCCTGGTGGGTCAGTGGCGGGTGGACTCCCTGCCGGAGGAGTTCAGGCCTTTCGCCTGGAGCACCACGCACCTCCTCTATTTGGGAGTCTACCTTAGCCCTGCCGAGGACGCCTGGCCGGCGAACTGGCAAGAGCTGGAGGCCAAAGTCACCGCTCGCCTAGGACGCTGGACAGGACTGCTCCGAGTGTTGTCCTACAGGGGTCGAGCGCTGGTCATAAACCAGCTGGTGGCCGCCATGTTGTGGTAGCGGTTGGTCACTTTGATCCCTCCCCCTGCGTTTGTCGCCAAGATGCAGAAGAAGCTCATCGACTTCTTCTGGGACAAAAGGAAGCACTGGGTCTCTGCCGCGGTTCTGTGTCTCCCGCTTAGGGAGGGCGGTCAGGCGCTGGTGTGCCTTCACACCCAGGCTGCGACTTTCCGTCTTCAGACGCTGCAGAGATACCTGTACGTCGAGAATCCTCCGAGATGGTGTGCGCTGGCGACGTTTTTCTTCCGCCAGCTGCACGGCCTCAATTACGACACGCAGCTCCTGTTCGCGAAAGTGGGCGGCAGGCGTGCCGGCCTGCGGGAGCTGCCTGTCTTCTACCAGGAACTGCTATGGGTTTGGAACTACGTCGCTTCCAGGCGGAGCTCTCCCCCGTCAGGAGCGGTGGCTCTCCTTCCGGAGCCGCTGCTCAGGAATCCGCACCTCCACGAACGCGGGTTCGGGCAGCTGGCAGAGGGCAGGGCTGTGCCTGGCAAGGTGACCAGAGTCGGGGACCTGTTCGATGGCGGAGGAGCGGGCTGGATGGCACCGGAGGAGCTGGCGTGGCGCCTGTCCTGGGCCAACGTCCGGCTCGCGGTCGAAGCCATCGAATCGGTGAAAGCGGCACTGGGCCCCGACTCCACTAGGTGTATCGAGGCGGCTCAAGCACGTGGGGCGATCCCGTCCGAGCTTACCCCCGTTCGGACGGAATTCCTCATCGGCGCCCGGCCCCGAAACTCCCCTCGGGAACCGGCGCCTCACAACTTGAGCCGTCTCGAGGAAATACCCTCCGTGCCTTTTCATTCCGCGCGGAGGGGTTTCCTGTATGGGCTGCTCCTGCACACTCTCCACTTTGCCATCTTCGTCTACCGTCCGGACACACCTTGGCGTGGCGTCTTGCCGACTGGCGGAGGTCCCCAATGGAGGGCTCTCTACGCGGGAGTCCTCCCTTGTTCCATCGGGGACTTGGCCTGGAGGGTGTTGCATGGAGCGGTCCCGTGCAATAAGGTTTTAAGTAGGTTCACGGACTCCCAGGCCGCCTGCATTTTTTGCGGCCTGGAGGAGTCCGTGTTTCACGTTTATTTGGAGTGTGAGAGGTTGCAGCCCCTCTTTCACTACTTGAAGGGGCTGCTCCTCAATTTTTGGTTGCACTTCAGTCCCACGCTCTTGATCTACGGTCACCCGGTGCGGAGGGGAGTGGACAGGTTGGAGGACCTCCTTGTGGGCCTGCCCCTGGGCCTGGCTAAAAGAGCCATCAATTGGTCCAGGCAGCGGGCGGTCAAGGGGGTCGTCCAGCCGGATTGCCTGCCTCTCTTCTGCGGCCATGTTCGCGCCCGGGTGGCCCTGGAGATGGAGCACGCGGTGTCCGCCGACGCGCTTGAGTATTTCCGTGACCGGTGGGCGCCGCGGGGACTGGAGTGCATTATCAACACGGAAAACCAAATTTTAATTTGATTTGTTAAGTTTTAGTTGAACTTTTGTTTATTTACAGTCCAATTGGTTTTTTTTTGGGTCCAAACAAAAAAAGAGTACACTCTGTTCAGTAAATACCTGTTATTATTGTTCTCCTGCAGTCCGTGTATTATTTATACTCGGACACTACAGGAACTGTTTGAAATTACTTGACCTCCAAGATCTCAGACTTGAGGTGGAGTTGGAGACAATCTGACAAACCAAGGATAGAAGTTTTTGTGGCAAGAGTTTCAAAGGGTAGTTACCCTGCTGAGAGATAAGGAGCTGGTAGTGATAGAGGAAACCGTGGTGACTATCCACAGCTCAGGGAAAGGGAGGAGGTACATACTAGAGCAGGAACGCTTAGAATAAATTATCCTCTCCAATAAGTTTAAATCACTGGCTACTGTGGGGAGGATAAGGACTCTAGGTAGGACTACTGTATTAAATGGATTACAATGGCACCAAATATATAAGATGACTCGGGGTGTAGCAGAAGATATTAGCAATTCAGTTATTAATGCAGTAGTAATAGGAGACCTGACAGTTAGAGGCATGGACAGCATCAATCCAGACTGAGTCCTGGATGCTTTGTTGCCTCCCATGTGCTAGGGTATGGGACATTTCAGAAAGACTGGAAAATATTATAGAAAGAGAAAAAGAAATTGCATTTATACAGCACATTTTATGACCTCAGTACATCCCAAAATGCTTCACAGCCAATGAAGTATTTTATAGTGCAGTCACTGTCAAATCTCCTAAAGTCCTTTGTAGGACTTCAGGCCTTTCCTTTCCTGTGTTGTTGGCTTCCACGTGGACCACAATGACTGGCTTCTCACTTCTCTTCCAGCTCGCCTACTAGCCATGACTTTATTAGGTGTCAGCCTTGGTTCATTGGTAGCACTCTCACTTCCGAGTCAGAAGATTGTGGGTTCAAACCCCATTCCAAAGACTTGAGCACATAAACTAGGTTGATACTTCAGTGCAGTATAGAGGGAGTGCTGCAGTGTTGGAGGCACCGTCTTTTGGATGAGACATTAAACTGAGGACACATCTTCCCTCTCAGGTGGACGTAAAAGATCCCATGGCACTATACAAATTCCTGGCCAATATTTATCCCTCAATCAACATCACTAAAATAGACTGGTCATTTATCTCACTGCTGTTTGTGGGAACTTGCTGTGCACAAATTGGCTGATGTGTTTCGTACATTACAACACTGACTACACTCCATTGACGGTAAAATGCTTGACGACATCCTGAGAACATGAAAGGCACTATATAAATGCAAGCTCTTCATTGTATTTTTCCATGGAAATTGTAATTTGCTTTCAATTATTATTACATGTTCCTTTATCTATGTACTCAATTTATCTTATCTTACCTTTTTTTAAAAACCCAAAATGCGCAGTGATATACCTATCAATTCCTCCAATAAAAGGCGAAGAGTTACGAAGGTGACTAAAGGTTTTTATTGACTAAATAACAGAGCCCACTCTCGTGGGTGATCCGATCCAAGCAGGAGGAATACCAGCCAGTCGCTCACCTTTATACCTGGCCTGGTGGGTGGAGCCAAGGCGGAGTCGGCAGTGGTCATCCCAGGTATAGCAGTGTGGCAAGAGGCGACCTCGTACCGTGATACAATAGTGGTCAGTGATACAGTTATAACGAACAGTGGTGAACAGTGCTAACTACTAACAGTGATACGATAGTGAACGTGGTTTACCACATTCACCCCTTGTTTAGAATTAAGTCCAGCGGGGTGAAGTGTACTACCAATTCTGGTAGGTCAGTCTGTCCGGAGGCTTCGTAAGCCTCTCCGATCGCCGCAGCGGTGGTGTTGCCTTATCCGGTGCTGGTGCCTTATCCGGTGTTGATGCTGGTGTTTGCGTGGTCGGCGAGGGCTCGTGGGGTTCCGGCATGCCGTCTACCTGGACTGAGGTTGGGGGGGGTGGTGGCGGTGTTTCCGGATCGGCTGAGGGTGCGAGGTCTCGTAGGGAGACAGTGTCCTCCCGCCCGTCTGGGTACGCCACGTAGGCGTACTGCGGGTTGGCGTGCAGGAGGTTCACCCTCTCGACCAGGGGGTCCGTTTTATGGGTCCTCACGTGTTTCCGCAGCCAGACCGGCCCCGGGGCGGTCAGCCAGGTTGGTAGAGTGGTTCCCGTAGTCGACTTCCTGGGGAAAACGAACATTCGTTCATGGGGGGTGGTGTTAGTGGCCGTGCAAAGTAATGACCGGATGGAGTGCAGCGCTGTCGGGAGGACTTCTTGCCAGCGGGAGGTTGGGAGGCCCTTAGACTTTAAGGCTAAGAGGACGGCCTTCCATACCGTCGCGTTCTCTCTTTCCACCTGACCGTTACCTCTGGGGTTGTAGCTGGTGGTCCTGCTTGCTGCAATACCTCTCTCTAGGAGGAATTGCCGGAGTTCCTCGCTCATGAAGGAGGAGCCCCGGTCGCTGTGTATATAGTTCGGGAACCCGAACAAGGCGAAGAGGGCATTCAGGCACTTAATGACCGTGCTACTGGTCATGTCGGGGCAGGGGAAGGCAAAGGGGAAACGGGAGTACTCATCAACGATGTTGAGGAAGTACACATTACGGTCAGAGGACGGGAGGGGCCCCTTAAAGTCGATGCTCAGGCGCTCGAAGGGGCGGGTGGCCTTGATCAGGCTTGCTCGGTCCGGCCTATAGAAGTGCGGTTTGCACTCCGCACAGGTCTGGCAGTTCCTGGTCATGGTCCTGACCTCCTCGATGGAGTAGGTCAGGTTGCGGGCCTTAATGAAATGGTAGAGTCTGGTGACTCCGGGGTGGCAGAGCTGGTCGTGGAGGGTCTGAAGCCTATCGATATGCGCGCTGGCGCATGTCATTCGTGAAAGGGCACCAGGGGATTCGTTCAGCTTGCCTGGCCGGTACAAGATCTCATAATCGTAGGTGGAGAGCTCGATTCTCCATCTCAAAATCTTGTCATTCTTGATTTTGCCCTTCAGCTTGTTATTAAACATGAAAGCCACCGAACGCTGGTCGGTGAGGAGGGTAAATCGTTTGCCTGCCAGGTAGTGCCTCCAGCGCCGTACTGCCTCCACGATCGCCTGGGCCTCTTTCTCGACCGACGAATGTCGGATCTCGGGGCCCTGTAGGGTCCTTGAGAAGAAGGCCACTGGCCTCCCCTCCTGGTTTAGGGTGGCGGCTAAGGCGAAGTCGGATGCGTCGCTCTCCACCTGAAAGGGGATGGACTCGTCCACTGCGTGCATCGTGGCCTTGGATATGTCTCCCTTAATGAGGGAGAAGGCCGCGCATGCCTCCTCCGTGAGGGGGAAGGAAGTGGCTTTCAGGAGGGGTCTGGCTTTGTCCGCGTAATTGGGTACCCATTGGGCATAGTAGGCGAAAAGCCCCAGGGTTCTCCTAAGTGCTTTAGGGCAGTGGGGGAGGGGTAGCTCCATGAGGGGGCGCATTCTTTCTGGGTCGGGGCCGATGATTCCGTTCTCCACTACGCAGCCGAGGATGGCAAGGCGCGTGGTGTTAAACACGCATTTCTCCTTATTGTAGGTGAGGTTCAGCCGTTGGGCCGTACGAAGGAATTTCTCCAGATTCGCGTCATGTTCCTGCCGGTCGCGGCCGCAGATAGTGACGTTATCTAGGTAGGGGAATGTAGCCTGCAGTTCGTTCTGGTCAACCATCTGGTCCATCTCCCTTTGGAAGACCGAGACCCCATTAGTGACACCGAAGGGGACCCTAAGGAAGTGGTATAGGCGCCCATTCGCCTCGAAGGCGGTATACTGGCGGTCCTCAGGGTGGATAGGGAGTTGGTGGTAGGCCGACTTCAGGTCGATGGTCGAGAATACTTTATACTGTGCAATCTGATTGACCATGTCAGATATGCGGGGGAGGGGGTATGCGTCCAGCTGGGTATATCTGTTTATGGTCTGGCTGTAGTCGATGACCAGGCGGTTTTTATCGCCGGTCTTTACGACTACGACCTGGGCACGCCAGGGGCTGCTGCTCCCCTCGATAATGCCCTCTTTCAGGAGGCGCCGCACCTCAGAGCTAATGAAGGCTCTGTCCCCGGCGCTATACCGCCTGCTCTTGGTAGCGACGGGTTTGCAGTCAGGGGTAAGGTTAGCAAACAGAGAGGGTGGCGGGACCTTGAGGGTGGAGAGGCTGCAGGTGTTACGCGGTGGGCGGTTTAACGTTTGCTGGTTGTTGACTGTGAGTGGGGGGAGGGGTCCACCGTATGCTAGGGTTACGCTTTGGAGGTGGGATTGGAAGTCCAGCCCTAGTAGGACGGCAGCGCAGAGATGGGGGAGGACGAGGAGTTTAAAGTTTTTATACTCCGTGCCCTTAACCGACAGGGTCACGACACAGTAGCCGCTGATGTCCGTGGCGTGGGACCTCGATGCCATCGAGATTCGGCTGCGCGTTGGTAGGACAGAGAGGGAGTAGTGGCTCACCGTGTCTGGGTGGATGAAGCTCTCCGTGCTTCCGCTGTCGAACAGGCAGGTCGTGGCGTGGCCGTTCACTTTGATGTCCATCATTGACTTGGACAGATGGTGCGGGCGGGCTTGGTCCAGGGTGACGGAAGCTAGTGTGTAGCTGAGCGAGTCGTTGTCATCTGCGGGCGAGGCGGTCGGGCGTGGTGAGTAAAATGGCGTCTCCCACGAGGTAGGGCCCCATGAGGCACTATTGGGGTCGGTTGCCTTAATCAAAGATGGCCGCCCCCATGACTCATGTGTGGGGATGCTGGCCTCAGTTGCCCTAAACAAAGATGGCCGCCCCCATAGTTCGCATGCGGCACTGCTGGCCTCTGAGGATCCGCTCCTGCAGGCCTTGGAGAAGTGGCCTTTCTTCAGGCAGGTTTTGCATATGGAGTTCTTGGGTGGGCAGCGCGACCTCGGGTGCTTCTCCTGGCCACAAAAAAAACAGCCGGCGGCCCGATCGCGGATGCCCGATGTCGGGGCCGGGGGTGGCGGGGCCGGTCGGGTCCGGGACGCCGACGCAGAGGTAGGTCCCGGGGGCGGCGCTGGGAAGGGTGCTGTGGTAGGGGTCGGGCCCGAGTCCCAGGGTCGCGAGCAGTACCTGGTGAATGCTTCCTGATCTTGGTGGGCCACTTCCAGGGAGATAGCGAGGGCTTCAGCTTTTTCCATGCTGAGGTCTTTAGCTTCCAGCAGTCTTTGCCGTGAGTACTCGGACCGTAGGCCTTTCAGGAATGCGTCGCGGATATTATCTTCAGTATTTTTGGCTGCCGACACCGATTTAAAGTCACAGTTCCTGGCGAGTGCATATAGCGCCTGTGAGAATTCGGCTACTGATTCTCCTGGCTGTTGCGGCCGTGATCTTAGGAGGTGCCTAGCGTACATGTAGTTTACCGGGGTCCGGTACTTCTGTTTCAGCAGGTTGATGGCGGTCTCGTAGGTAGTCATGTCCTCGATGAGAGTGTATACTCTCGGGCTCAGTTGTGCCTGCAGGACACTTAGTTTGGATGCCTGAGGGACGCTGGATTCTCTCAGGTATGATTCGAAGCAGACCAGCCAGTGTTTAAAGTCTGCGGCTGAGTTTGCTGCTCGTGGGTTCAGGTCCAGGTACGGCGGTCTGAGGGCTCGCAGCCAAGCTGGCTGGTGTGGCTGTGCTCCTGGGAGCTGCGCTGGTGGCTCCTCCGCCGGTTGTGACTCGTTGTCGGACATCATTAAATTTAGTCAATAAAATTGATATACCTATCAATTCCTCCAATAAAAGGCGAAGAGTTACGAAGGTGACTAAAGGTTTTTATTGACTAAATAACAGTGCCCACTCTCGTGGGTGATCCGATCCAAGCAGGAGGAATACCAGCCAGTCGCTCACCTTTATACCTGGCCTGGTGGGTGGAGCCAAGGCGGAGTCGGCAGTGGTCATCCCAGGTATAGCAGTGTGGCAAGAGGCGACCTCGTACCGTGATACAATAGTGGTCAGTGATACAGTTATAACGAACAGTGGTGAACAGTGCTAACTACTAACAGTGATACGATAGTGAACGTGGTTTACCACACGCAGCAAGATGGTAAATGAGATTTACCAGAGTGGCTATAGGTGCTAGATATTAAGCATATATGGGCGGGAGAGTCCTGGGCTTTGGCAATAGAAATACATAGAAGTTAGAACACGAAAACAGGTCATTCGGCCCAACCAGTCTGCACAGCATTTACACTGTCTTAAGTGGTGGAAATGTGGGTATTTCTGACTATTTTGCAACGGTAGGATTTTGGTGTAATTTATATTAAAATGATAACTTCAGTTGAACTCACAAAAGGTTAAATCCACTATATTTATCTTCTAGGTCTAATGCACATACCACTTCAATCCGAGACAATGGATCAATTCATTTAAACATTCCAGTGAACATCCACACCTATTATGTCAGGATAGCCTAGTCGTTTGAGGACAGCAGGAGGGATCCCTCACCTAGGAGGTGGTAGCTGGTTTAATTGGTAGCACAGTTGGCCACTCCCTAGAGATGCAAATTGTCCATTGTGCACAAAACAAGCGCTCTACTCGGAGCTCCGGCACGGCAAGAGAGCCCCAGGTGGGCAGAGGAAACGCTTCAAGTACACCCTCAAAGCCTCCTTGAAAAAGTGTAACATCCCCACCGACACCTGGGAATCCCTGGCCCAAGACCGCACAAAGTGCAGGAGAAGCATCCGGGAAGGCGCCAAACACCTCGAGTCTCTTCGCCGGAAGCCAAGCGCAGGCAGCGCCAGGAGCGCACGTCAACCCAAGCACCCCACCCATCCGCCCCTTCAACCACCGTCTGCCCCACCTGTGACAGAGACTGTAGGTCCCACATTGGACTCATCAGTCACCTGCGAACTCATTTTTAATGTGGAAGCAAGTCATCCTCGGTTCCGAGGGACTGCCTAAGAGAGAGAGAGATGCAAAGCTGGGTGGCGATCAGAGGTCAGGCTTTCTGTCCAGCCAGGAAACAAAAGGACAAAGAAACACATAATCTGAGAGATTCTGGGACTGTTTACCCTCCACACAAACAAATAACCTGATCACATTTACCCACCAAATGTTAGTTTAGTTGTATAGAGTGGACTTTATGAGTTCTGAAGATGACTGCTTAAAGCACTTCAAGATTATGTTCAGGTATTTGATTGATTTTGTGGTTGTTGCTGATTCCTGATTGGTAACTTAAAAAAAACTAATTTATTTGTTTGGTTGATTTCATTATGGTTACTGGCTATGGATGTGTAGCTTTTCTGATCTGAACAGAAGTGTTTTTTGATGGGCACAAATTTAGTAAATCAGCATAGTTAATTTAACAGATTGTGGCTCTTTGAACAACTAACTTTTTGGTACGAGACCCTGAATACACTTTTGGGATGTGACACCCTGTGGATGGACACGAGATCCAAGGTTTTTAATTATAGAGATACAAGTTCAATTAAATGTACTTATGTTCTACTTTCTGCCCAACTGCATCTTAACAGGAGTGTAAATTGTCACTCATCTCACTATGGGTAATATTTCTATCCCCAATTATCACTGGATTGGATCTGACAGGGATTACTGCACAAAAGGTCTGTTCCTCAATGTTCTCTGATAGTTCAGATGAATATAGCTTCCATCTAAAGAACATGTAAACCAATACTGTGTATGGGAGGGATCTATGGCTTGGCAGCATTCTGAAGGTGTATCCTGGGTTTTGGCAATGCTCGGGTGTGTTGAAGTTTGGCAGCATTTAGGGAAGGGTTGAGGAACTGGGATTTGGCATCCCTGTGAGAGGATCTTAGTTTAGAGAGCTCCGGGTGCTCCGGTTTCCTCCCACAGTCCAAAGATGTGCGGGTTAGGTTGATTGGCTATGATAAATTGACCCTTAGTGTTAGGGGGATTAAATACGTGGGGTTACGGGGATAGGGTGGGATATGTGTTGGTGTAGGGGTTACGGGAATCAGGTGGGATATGTGTCGGTGCAGGCTCGATGGGCCGAAATGGCCTCTATCTGCACTGTGGGGTTTCTGTGATTCTGTGAGTAGTTTGGGATTGGGGGTGGGTGGATGGCCATACGAAAGAGCACAAACAGGTCACCTGAAAGGAGGCCAAATTAGTACAATAGTGACTGCAGCTACATTGGGATGAAAAGACGTTGGGTACAGACTATCAGGATTACAGAAAGCAGCAATGACTACAGGGGAGACATAAGCAGTGGCTACAGCCACCCAGGAGCAACAGAAAGGATCTATGGCCACACTAAAACAAATGTAGTAGCTGTGGTGTCCCAAGAGGACAGAAAGCTATTTTTGCTGTAAAAGAGAGGTGAAGGCTAAAGACTAAGTAGGGTCCTGAAGTCATGCAAAAAAATCATAGAATTTACAGCAGAGGCCATTTATACCTGTCCTAGCTCTAGATTTGAAGAAGACTACTAAAATCACAGGATCATTTAGCACAGGAGGCCATTCGGCCCATCGTGACAATTTTGGCTCTTTGAAAGACTCACGGTGCAAGAAAAGTTCTTTTGCCAATTATCTTAAATCTGTCCTCCAGTTACTGACCCTCCTGCCAGTGAAATGTTTCTCCTTATTTACTCTATCATAACCCTTCATAATTTTGAACACCTCAATTAAATCTCCCCTTAACGGTCACTGCTCGAAGGAGAACAATCCCAGCTTCTCCAGTCTCTGCACCTAACTGAAGTCCCTCATCCCTGGTACCATACGAGTAAATCTCCTCTGCACCCTCGCCTTAATATCCTTCCTAAAGTGTGTTGCCCAGAATTGGACACAATAATCCAGCTGAGGCCTAAACTGTAATTTATAAAGGTTTAGCATAACTTCTTTGCTTTTGTACTCTATACTTCTATTTATAAAGTCCAGGATCCCATATGCTTTGCTTTAAACAGCCTGCTCAACTTGTCCTGCCACTTTCAAAGATCTGTGTACATATACCCCCAGGTCTCTCAGCTGGGTCTCAGCTGGTAGCACTCTCTCCTGAGTCAGAAGGTTTTGGGTTTAAGGCCCACTCCAGAGACTTGAGCACAAAAATCTAGGCTGACACTCCAATGCATACTGAGGGAGGGCTGCATTGTCGGAGGTGCCGTCTTTCGGATGAGACATTAAATCGAGGCCCCGTCTGCTCTCTCAGATGGACGTAAAAAATCCCATGGCATTATTTCAAAGAAGAGCAGGGGAGTTACCCCCAGTGTCCTGGACAATATATATCCCTCAATCAACATTACTTTAAAAAAACCTATCTGGTCATTATCACATTGCTGTTTGTGGGAGCTTGCGGTGTGCAAATTGGCTGCTGCATTTCCTACAGAACAACAGTGACTGCACTTCAAAAGTGCTACATTGGCTGTAAAGCGCTTTGGGACGTCCTGAATGTCGAGAAAGGCACTAAATAAATGCAAGTCTTTCTTTCTCCTTTCTCGGTTTCTGCACCCCCTTTAAAATGATACCATTTAGTTTATATTGCCTCTCCTCATTCTTTCTACCAAAATGCATCACTTCACACTTATCTAAGTTAATTTGCATCTGCCGTGTGTCTGCTCATTTCACCAGTCTGTCTACTGAAGTCTGCTACTATCTTCCTCACTGTTTACTACATTTCTGAGTTTTATGTCTTCTGCAAACTTTGAAATTATGCGCAGGTCCAGGCCATTAAAATATATCAAAGCGAGCAATGGTCCTAATATCAACCTCTAGGGAACACCACTGTATACTTCCCTCCAGTCTGAAAAACAACCGTTCGCCACTATTCTCTGCTTTCTCTTAGTCAATTTTGTATCCGCGCTGCCACTGTCCCATTAATCCCATGCCCCGAAAATCCAACTTCCTTGTCCTTTCCCTGTAACCTTTTATATTCTTCCTTTTCACATACTTATCCAATTTCCTTTTAAATAAGGTTATTTTTTTCTGTCTCAATTGCCACTTGTGGTGGGGCATTCTATATTCTGGATGAAAACATTTCTATTTTTTCTCTTCATTTTTGTAGTGATAATCCCATGTTTATCCCCCGTTCGTTACCAATTCACCAACCAGTGGCAAAAAAACCCCAAAAACAATCATGCACAAAGCTATGCAAAATATCAAGTTGGAAGGCCCAGCTGAACAACGCATGCTCCAGAAAGGAGAACAACTCAAGCCTCGGACTTCTGAGAGAAGGTAGGTCTTTCAGGGTAAAACATCAGATTTCCCACATGACTTGAGCAATTTTATGGGCCTGTTTATTTTTTTTTGCAAATGATTTAAGTTTTATATGTGTATAGACTAGGTTTACCTGTATAGAGTAACAGGTGGATGAGGAATCAACATGGTAGCTGAAAGATACAAAGCTAGGTGGGAAAGTAAGCTTTGAGGACACAAAGAGCCTGCAAAGGTATACAGACAGGTTAAGTGAGTGGGTAGTAAGGTGGCAGATGGAGTATAATGTAAGGAAATGTGAGGTAGGAAGAATAGAAAAACAGAATATTTTTTAAATGGTGAGAAACTATTAAATGTTGGTGTTCAAAGAGATTTAGGTGTCCTCGTACAGGAAACACAAAGTTAGCATGCAGGTATAGCAAGCAATTAGGAAGACAAATGGCATGTTGGCCTTTATTGCAAGGGGTTTGGAGTACAAGAGTAAGGAAGTCTTACTACAATTGTATTTCTCTTCTTAGGCAGTCCCTCGGAACCGAGGACGACTTGCTTCCACATTAAAAATGAGTTTGTAGGTGACTGATGAGTCCAATGCGGGACCTACAGTCTCTGTCACAGGTGAGGCAGACGGTGGTTGAAGGGGCGGGTGGGTGGGGTGTTTGGGTTGACATGCGCTCCTTGCGCTTGGCTTCTGCTTGCTCCCGGCGAAGAGACTCGAGGTGTTCAGCGCCTTCCCAGATGCTTCTCCTCCACTTTGTGCGGTCTTGAGCCAGGAATTCCCAGGTGTCGATGGGGATGTTACACTTTTTCAAGGAGGCTTTGAGGGTGTCCTTGAAGCGTTTCCTCTGCCCACCTGGGGCTCTCTTGCCGTGCCGGAGCTCTGAGTAGAGCGCTTGTTTTGGGAGTCTCGTATCGGGCATGGTGACCCTTCCATCGGAGCTGATTGAGCGTGGTCAAAGCTTTGATGCTGGGGATGTTGGCCTAAGCAAGAACACTGACGTTGGTGCGCCTATCCTGCCAATGGATTTGCAGGATCTTGCGGAGGCAGCGTTGGTGGTGCCTCTCCAGTGCTTTGAGGTGCCTGCTGTACATGGTCCATGTCTCTGAGGCATACAGCAGGGCGGGTATCACTGCTGCTCTGTAGACCATGAGCTTAGTGCCAGGTTTTGAGGTACTGGTCTTCAAACACTCTCTTCGTCAGGCGACCGAGGGCTGCACTGGCACACTGAAGGCAGTGTTGGACTTCGTCGTCGACGTCTGCCCTTGTTGACAGTAGGCTCCCGAGCTATGGAAAGTGGTCCACGTTGTCCAAGGCCTTGTCGTGGATTTTGATAATCGGGGGGCAGTACTGTGTGGTGGGGGCAGGTTGGTAGAGGACCTTTGTCTTACGGATGTTTAGTGCAAGGCCTATGCTCTCGTACGCTTCGGTGAAGGTGTTGACGATTATTTTTGAGTTCGACCTCCGAGTGAGCGCAGACGCAAGCGTCGTCTGCATACTGTAATTTGACGGCAGAGGATGGGACGACCTTGGATCTGGAATGGAGGTGACAGAGGTTGAACAGTTTCCCGTTTGTTCTGTAAATTAGCTCCACTCCAGTGGGGAGCTTACTGAGGGCGAGATGGAGCTTTGGTGAGACCACATCTGGAGTACTGTGCAGTTTTGGTCTCCTTATCTGGAAAATGGCATACATGCCTTCGAGGCGGTGCAACTAGATTGATCCCTGGGATGAGAGGGTTGTCCTATGAGGAGAGATTGAGTAGATTGGGCCTATACTCTCTGGAGTTTAGAAGAATGAGAGGTGATCTCATTGAAACATACAAGATTCTGAGGGGGATTGAGAGGGTAGATGCTGAGAGATTGTTTCCCCTGGCTGGAGAGTCTAGAACTCGGGGGCATTGTCTCAGGATAAGGGGATGGCCACTTAAGACTGAAATGAGGAGGAATTTCTTCACTCAGAGGGTTGTGAATCTTTGGAATTCTCTACCCCAAAGGGCTATGAATGCTCAGACATTAAGTATATTCAAGGCTGAGGTAGATAGATTTTTGGAGTTATGGGGAACCAAGGGATATGGGGATCGGGTGGGAAAGTGGAGTTGAGGTCGAAGATCAGCCATGATCTTACTGAACGGCAGAGCAGGCTCGAAGGACCGTATGGCCTACGCCTGCTCCTAATTCTTGTTCTTATGTTAAGAAATTAGAAAACAAATTTCAGCAATTTGACTGGTTTGTTGAGCTGCAGTTGCTGGTTCCAAAATGGTAGCTTTGAAAATATTTGAGCAATTTGATTGGTTTTATATAGTTTGCTGCTCAGTGATTGGCAATTCTCCTGTGTGTGAAAAAATCAGCATGATTAACAGAGAGTAGTTTATCTGAACCAATCACATGCATCTGTACAAAAGCTAAATACTGCAGATGCTGGAAATCTGAAAAAAACCAGAAAATGCTGCAAATACTCAGCATGTCAGGCAGCATCTGTGGAGAATGTTTCAATCAATGACCTTTCATTAGAACGATGCTGCCTGACCTGCTGAATATTTCCACCATTTTCTGTTTTTATTATGTGC
Organism: Somniosus microcephalus; assembly: GCF_052327205.1. Taxonomy (NCBI): domain Eukaryota; kingdom Metazoa; phylum Chordata; class Chondrichthyes; order Squaliformes; family Somniosidae; genus Somniosus; species Somniosus microcephalus. The sequence continues at coordinate 247,155,000 of NC_140990.1, read as the reverse complement.
ATCTGTGACACTTTCAAATGTGATGCATATTACTCACCCCGAAGACATGCATTAGATGCCAGATTTGTATTTTTATAGATTACTGAGCTGCAGTGTTTGTTGTATTTGTTTATTATATATTATTGTCGTTCTCCTCATAATATTACTACAAGAAACGTTGTGATATCCGGCACCGACGGGACCGGCGTATTGCCGATCTATCAAAACTGCCGGACATACAAAGTTAATGTTGAAGCATACGGAGGTTTTCATCTCCATATCTGACAACAAACACTGTTGCTTAGCAACAGCTTCTAAAGAGTCGGCTGCAGCTGCAAGCGTCTCTAGCTGAAGCTGTTGCTATAGCTACAGACCTTGCAGTGACTGACTGGGGAAAAATAAAGAACGAGAACTAAAAAAACTTATAGAAAACGGCTCCTGATTTTTGCCGTTAGATCGAGTATTCTGGACATACAACCTCTGGATAAACCAAAGTTTCCTGTAGTAGGTATCCAGTGGCATTTCCCATGGATAGTGCGGGACACAGGTCAGGAACAAAAGCGGAAGTCAAGCAAGGAATGCAACACAAGGCCAAGGTGCAGAGTAGTCTAGCTAATTGGAACTGGAGTGGGAATGAAGTGTGACATGAGGCCCGAGTTGAAGCGTGGTTGGAGCAGGGCCAGTATAATTGTATTTGGTTATTGGAAGTGCCAATATCCAGGACCTGAGCTGGGTGAAGATGGTTCCTGGTGCTAAAATTATGAGTGAAGGTCTTTCCTGAGCCTGATTCTATGAGTAGCATTTGCAGAGTGTGGTAGTTGGTTCTGCACAACATATAGCATATTTGCACGATTACTGTACTACTACAAAGTTTTCCTAAGTTTTAGTGTTGTCAGTCCTTTTCCATGGCCAGACATGGGATCGGGGAAGAGGAAGGAGGCAAGGCTTATGAACAGCAATTCCTGGCATGCTCTGTAAATAATTAGATTTGCTGTCAATTAAGAATAAAATCTTGGTGAGTTATCCAGTTCCCCTATGGCAAAGAGTGTTGTTCATTAGACTCAGAAAGGGTCTTCATTCTGGGAGTTTAAGCTCAAAGAGGGCTTGGAGAAGGAAAATGGTGCATTCTCCTGGTGTAGTCTACTACCAAAGAAAGCCTATGTTGAGTAATAGCTGTAGGAAGGGCAGAACTTAAGTTCAAATGCCGAAAGGAAACATTATTATAGAGAGTTCAAACATTGAAAAATAACTATGTTTAATTATTTTTCTTATACATTTGTTAGAATTCTTTGCTGGGAATTTCCTTTGAGGCTCTCCCGATCAGCCGGTGTAACTTCAGTGTAAAAAGCCCGTTTATGCGTCTATCCGGGGTTTCCGCTAAACTTATGGTGGCCGAATGGGAGAACGCTTGAGGAAATTCCTAGCCCTTATTTTTAGTCTGTCCTCGGGTTACTGACAAAGCTCGATGGCAGTCAAAAGCATTTTAAATGATTTCATTGATTTCTCTTTTCCTTGCTAGTTGTTTTATTGAAAATGGTTTGTTGACCGCTGACTATCGAATGGGATGTTTTGTACCCATTTACTATTTATTCAGTTGTAAGTTCCCTACCCGTTCAATTGCGGTTTGTTACTGTTCGATGAATAAATTTCAGCTAATCAGGTGCAACTGTCTGCATGAGACAAAGTGTGCTTTTCCAGTGCAAGTATGACATTTTGATATGTGACAAGATATGTGCTAGCTTCAAGATTTTTCTTTATTCCAGCAAATTTTGCTTACAGGTATCTGACAATATATGGTTTCTAAGGACAGCAGCATAGTATATAATCCACAATGTACTATTCTGCAGCCTTGCCCCTTTAAGGTCAGAAGAACTACTTTTGTGAATCTCTGGCTCCTCTCCAAGGACAGAAAGTCCAGCAGGAACTAATCAGCTTCTCTCTCTCTCCCTCCATCTGTGTCATCTTTCTGTTTCCCTCCATCTAACATCTCTTTTCAGACCAAGCTTTCTCTGTACTTTTGCCCAACACCTGCGATCCAGCAACTAATATATCTGTTCCCATGGAACAGACAGGCTGGAAGAACCAGAGGAAGCTGCAGAAATTTTTTTTAAATGGTCAGTATGGCGAAAGGGCAGCAGGATCAGGAACAATGGGGGAAGCACAGTACAGACAGCGAAGATTGTTATAGCATAAGGTCAAAAGAAGCACTGATCATGTTGAGGAGCCTATAGGCATAGGAGTCTGATTTTTGGGTTCCAGCTGATAAACCACAATAGTTACCCCCGAAAAGATGAATTCCAAACTTCAGGTTCAACCCTAAAAACCTTTAAATCAAACATTATCAAGCCGAATGAAAATAATTCTCCCTCGCTATAAATGTGATGACAACTCATCAATTGCACACACTTCTCATTTGCAGAGAACAGATGTCGTAGATTCAATAGATTTATTTCGTTCATCTTTTGCTGAGCATAATCAGCATGAAGTTTTTTAAAGTATTAACAGCTTATTTTATTTTTGACGCCAAAAAAGCATGCATTTGGTCACAGCTTTTACTTTTACTTGAATTCAAGAAATCAAATCTGAATGTCAGCAGGCCCATTCTTAAGCATGCTAGATGCTTATGGAAGAATTTTTTCCCCAAACTCCGCCTGAATTCCAGCATGTTCACTATTTTAAAGTTGAGACACCACAAATTAGACTGGAGCACAAATTTTTATTTAGAGTTTATTCATGTTCATTAAAAAAACATTTCTTTGACATTGTCTTCCTTCTACATCAAGGCTTGCTAACAACTCTTAGACTAGGAAGGGATAGTTTCCAGGTTTTTAATTTGTCCACATGTCCTATTAGATTTTTAAAAAAATGAAAATATTTAAAGTTAAGTAAAATGTTTCATGGAATGGTTACATCACAGAAGGAGGCCATTCGGCCCATCGAGCCCATGCCAGCTCTCTGCACTTCCCACTAGTCCCACTCCCCTGCCCTTTCCCAGTAGCCCTGCAAATTCTTTTCCTTCAGGTACTTATCCAATTCCCTTTTGAAAGCCATGATCGAGTCTGCCTCCACCACCCTTTCAAGCAATGCATTCCAGATCCTAACCATTTGCTAAGTAAAAAAGTTTTTCCTCATGTCGCCTTTGGTTCTTTTGCCAATCACCTTAAATCTGGTAGATTTATAAAACTAAAGCCTTCACAAAAACAGCTTAAAGTTTTGTACAATTTCGTGATTTTACATGCTACTTTCAGCCCAGGATTTCATGTTGTGGCAAATAAAAGTATGCTACTGTAAACAAAAGCAAGTTTTTTGCTTGTGCTAATTTTAGCCTTTCCTCTACGGCACCACAGCTTGCTTCCAAGAATGGCCTCCTATACTTCATCTAAGTGACTATTCCCCATGTGTGCGCCTAGACAGTGGGAATCGACAGACTATTTGACTGGAGAGATATTAGATAAGTCTGATCATGTTCTCACCAAGCATCCATCAAGCACTTTCAAGGATAAGTCACTGGATAGCAACCAAAGAAAGGAAGACAGACTTGCACTTGTGTAGCATTTTATCACATCGTTTAGAAACATTTGAAAGCACCTCAGAGTGGCCCGGAATTTGTGGTCGGGATGACAGTGAACTGGCAGCTTTCGTCGTCATTCCACTTTTGAAACTGACTGCAACTTTGGAAATTCTGAAGTTGCGGTCTGTCAGTGAGAGCTCCGAAACAGGCTGCGTTGGGCTGTGCCGCCCCTCCCCCCAAACAAATACTCAGTGCACTTGCCTCCTCCATAAAATACATTTCTCATATAGCTTAACTTTAAAAAGACAATCACGTGCACAAACCATACATCTAGTAGTTATTGGGATGGAATATACGGCGGATAATAATGGCTAACTAACAGTGTTCGCCATTATTACCCCTTTGAAACTGACCGCAACTTCAGGATGTAGCGCAGTCATTCACTGCTCAGACACTGGCTGTGCTGTGGACCACACACCTCCCCACCGCAACTTCCCCCCCCCATATAGCCGGCAGTCAGTGAAACTGTTGAAAACTTGGGTTTTTTCCACTGTTAAATACCCCATTAAATGCTAGGCCTTGTTGGATTAGGTGTAACTGGAGTTCTAGCAGCGTATTGACTGCTAAACAAACGTTATGGCTCTGAAAAACTAACTTTAATTTTGTGGAGTGTCAAATTTCTCCATGATAAAAATTACAATTTTTAAGCAACTTCTCAAAAAAAAGTATATATTTTTAAAGTTTGTTTGTATTTATTTCAGGTTCTACCTTATCCCCATGTGAGAGCCTCAATCTTTGTTTTGCTCTCTGAAGCATTTTTAAAAAGTAGGGATAAAAGCAGATTCTCATTTCCTTTTTCCCCGTCTGAGAATTCTGCAAAGTGATTGGCTGCTGAGACAGGTTGTTGACGTCACAGCAGATCACATTAGGAATTCCCCATTATACAGTACTGCACTGAAATCACTTGCGTGTTGGAAAAGGCAAACTTCTCACCACAGAGATCGCGTGGGCAGCTTTCTTCAGGGCCAGCAGCCAATGCCTTTGCTTCGCCACTGACCGCAAATTCCGGGCCAATATGGCGCGTATTTTTTGTCAACTACTAAGCTTACAACCTGAATTGAATCAAGATAAATCAACTGCATGCATAACAGGTACATTTAGCAATAATGCAGTAATTTTTAAAATTATATAAAAGACAAACACTTTGGTGAATCATCTGTCATTGCTTTAGACAACTCCAAAGCTTTTGACAAAATCTGGCACCATGCACTTCTAAATTGGTTACCATCATATGGCCTCCCATCAAAGATATGTTTATGGTTGTCTAGTTTCCTCTCAAATCACCATCTGTGCTGTGGTTGATTACTCATCCTCTGACTCCTTTCCATTAAAGCAAGAGTTCCCAGGGCTATGTTCTCTCTCCTATTCAGTTCCACCTTCAGATCAATGACTTCCACTCCTCATCCAACCCTATCCATGGTTTGTATGATGATTTGATTCTACATTCATCAACTTTCCTTAGAGTGTGCACACTCAGTGCTTGCCACCAGTCCTCTTGCAGTCCAACAGCTGACTCCTTATGATATGATCTCCTCCAAGGCCTTCAAAGGAGCAACAAAAATAGTTTTTCAATTCTTCAACAATAGTTTCCTCATGTCTCTGACAAGTATAGTTTACAGCTACCACATCTTTACCTTTGATGCCTCCACCCATTGTCCTTATTCATCTATGGACATTCTTGACTGCACTCTTCTGACCTCAAACAGAAGTCCCAACATCCCTTTAACTGTAGAAACCTGCTTCCTCTTTCATGCCAAACATTTACTTTTCCTTCAACAGCACTTAACCTACAAAGCCCAAATACATCCAAGACTTCAATACTGCTCTCATATTTGGAGAGTTTCCTCTATCACCTCTCCCACACTTCTGGGCAGGGCAAAAGAGGCTTTCTCTCTCTGTCACAAGCTTTTTATTTTTTTTGTATTATGGTTCCAGCCCAGTGTTGCTCCAAACCTTCCTTCCTTGTTCCTGCTAAGCTCCAAATGCATCGTTCTACAAACTCTTCTTCCTCTTGTCTCTATCTTTAATATGTTGTACTGCCTCCGGCTCTTACTCATTCTTTCCAAGGCTCTCAGAACTGTGGAGCTCTTTACTTATCCCTCTGTCTTTCCTTCCTTCTACAATCTACAAGTTTTAAAGACCAAGCTTGGCATCACCCAACCAGTTTCTGATTGACCTTTTTCCAAACTTGGTGGTGGTGTCCTGCACTATGGACCTTTGCCCTACACCCAAGCTTCTCAATAAACAAAACAAAGACTTAACTTTTGGATTTTTGAAACTGTACAATATTAAAAACTACAAAAACAGCATTTATACTTCCTAAGCTAGGTGGGAAAGTAAGCGGTGAGGAGGACACAAAGAGCCTGCAAAGGTATACAGACAGGTTAAGTGAGTGGGCAATAAAGTGGCAGATGGAATATAATGTGGGGAAATGTGAGATCATTCACTTTGGTAGGAAGAACAGAAAAACAGAATATTTTTTTAAATGGTGAGAAACTATTAAATGTTGGTGTTCAAAGAGATTTAAGTGTTCTCGTAGAGGAAACACAAAGTTAGCATGCAGATACCGCAAGCAATTAGGAAGGCAAATGGCATGTTGGCCTTTATTGCAAGGGGTTTAGAATACAAGGGTAAGGAAGTCGAACTACAATTGTATCGGACTTGTGGGACCGCACCTGGAGTATTGTGCAGTTTTGGTCTCCTTATCTGAGGAATCTGGCGGAGCAGGCTCGAGGAGCCATATGCCCTACTCCTGCCTCTAATTCTTATGTTCTTAGGGCATATGAAATATTCACCATTGGACTCTGAAATTGAATTCCCTCACGCGCTCAAACCAGTTATAACATTAACAGCGATTCTTTTGCTTTGAGGTGCAGGATTTTACCTCGAATATTGATAATCAATACACACAGTGAATTTTGGTTTAACTAGTTGTATTAATTGCGTTGATTAACAACACCTTTCTATGACTGTCTAGCTCGCTGTACAATGCAACAATACTGATGACAGGGATACTAACAGTCTGCTTCCTAGGAAACGAGATACAGGCCGTTCAACTCATACAAATGTGTCTGTAATATAACACCATGATCAAAAATCAGAGACACGCTCATCAGCACCGTTTGTGCAACTCTCAAATTCACTGAATGGGAGTGAGCTCGACTCCAGTTGGAAGCAGCGCGAATCCCACCCCAGGACCCAGCGGTCGGGGAGCGTCGCCATATTAACAAACAAGCTCTGCGAACACACCCACCGCAACACCCGCTCACCGCGATTACACCCGTGACCAGAACTCATTTTGAAATAATTATCACAAGAAGCATGGGGCGCCTGGCTTACCGTTTAACGCTGTTTACAAACTTACCACAAGGGCTAATTCTTGCTGACGGCCAATCGCACAAGATCGGGCCAAAGATCGCGAGAACTCAGCGCAACAAACCCCTCCCCCCGCGTCACGCAGCGTCGCCAGCTCAGGGTGGGCGGGGTTTACGCGTCATTCGATGTTGGTATTCTTTACAAAAGCGAAATACCGCGGATGCTGGAAATCTGAAATAAAAACAGAAAATGTTGGAAATACTCAGCGGGTCAGGCAACATCTGTGGAGAGAGGAACAAAGTTAACGTTTCAGGTCGATGACCCTTCGTCAGAACTGGAAAAAGTTGGAGCAATTGTAGGGGCAGGGGAGGAGAGGAAAGAACAAAAGGGAAGGTCTGTCATTGGGTGGAAGGCAGGAGAGATTAAGAGACAAAAGGGATGATGGTGCAAGGCAAAAGGAGATGGTAATGGGACAAGTTAAGAAACAAAAGATGACTCTGGCTGAAGTGTAAATGGCAATGGCAGAATGATCGACAGTTGCCATGTAAGAGAGAGGGGGAAAAAATGATAGGGGCAGAAGTTATGGTCTGAAATTGTTGAACTCTATGTGGAGTCCAGAAGGCTGTAAAGTGCCTAATCAAAAGATGAGGTGCTGTTCCCCAAGGATTCCCCTCTACTGTGGTTGACATGGCCCTTGACCGTGTCCGTTCTATTTCCCGCACTTCTGCTCTCACCCCTTCCTTACCGGAACCACGATAGAGTTCCCCTTGTCCTCATCTGTCACCCGACCAGCCTCCACATTCAACTGATCATCCTCCGCCATTTCCAGCGTGATCCCACCACCAAATCTTCCCCTCACCTCCCCTTTCAGCATTCCGAAGGGACCGCTCCCTCCGCGACACCCTAGTCCACTCCTCTATCACCCCCAACACCCCTTCCCCCGGCACCTTCACGTGCAAGTGCAGGAGATGCAACACCTGCCCTTTCACCTCCTCCCCACTGACTAGGGCCCCAACCACTCCTTCCAGGTGAAACAGCGATTTACTTGTACTTGCAATTTCGTATACTGTATTCGCTGTTCACGATGTGGTCTCCTCTACAGTGGGGAGACCAAACACAGATTGGGTGACCCTGAACTTCCGGTCGCCTGTCACTTTAATTCTCCGCTCCACTCCCACTCTGACCTCGGCCTCTTACACTGTTCCAATGAAGCTCAATGTAAGCTCGAGGAACAGCACCTCATCTTTCGATCAGGCACTTTACAGCCTTCTGGACTCAACATCGAGTTCGACAATTTCAGACCATAACCTCGGCCCCTATAATTTCCCCCCCCCCCCCCCCCTCTCCCTCTCCCTCACATGGCAGCTGTCGATCATTCTGCCATTGCCATTTACACTTTGTCGAGTCATCTTTTGTTTCTTAACTTGTCCCATTACCATCTCCTTTTGCCTTACACCATCATCCCTTTTGTCTCTTAATCCCTCCTGCCTTCCATCCTATCCCAGACCTTCCCTTTTGTTCTTTCCTCCCCTCTCCCTGCCCCTACACTTGCTTAAAAACCTGCTACATCTCCAACTTTTTCCAGTTCTGACGAAGGGTCATCAACCTGAAATGTTAGCTCTGTTCCTCTCTTCACAGATGCTGCCTGACCTGCTGAGTATTTCCAGCATTTTCTGTTGATGTTGTTTAGCCAGTAGTTCAGGTATCCTGCAAGAGTGCTTTGAAATATAGGGTGTGTTATGTTTTTGACTATGGCGAGGAAGTATTGAGCACAGGGAACATGTTAAACGCAATTTTGAACCGTAAGACCAGGAGGTTTTTTTTTGGGGGGGGGGGGGGGGGGGTGGGTGAGGGAAAGAGCAGGTCGGGAAAGATTTCCCACCTACATTGATTTAATCTCTCCTAATTGACATGGGGGTCTTAAAGGAGGAGAGAGAGGTGTACAGGAAGAGAGTTTCAGGGAGGGAATTTCAGAGCCGAAGGCTAAGAGAGCTCGAGGCGCGGCTGGCACTGGTGGAACGCAGGAAGTCGGGGATGCTCAAGAGGCCAAAGTTGGAGGAATGCAGAGATCTCGGAGGGTTGTATTGCTGGAGGAGTTGAGAGATGGGGAGGGTCAAGGCCATGGAGGTATTTGAAAACAAGGATGAGAATTTTAGAATCAAGGCATTGGTGGACAGGGAACCAATCTAGGTCAGCGAGCACAGGTGTGATGGGTTAATGGGACTTGGTGTGAGGTAGGATATGGGCAGCATGGGTTTGGATGAGCTTAAAAGTTTACGGAGATTGGAACATGGGAAGTCGGCCAGAGGAGCATTAGAATAGTCGAATCTGGAGGTGACAAAGGATGGAGGAGGATCACAGCAGTAGATGGGTTGAGGCATAGGTGGAGATGGGTGATGATAGAGGTGGAAGTAGACAGCTCTCCAGTGATGCAGAGAATATGGCGTTGGATGCTCACAGTCAAATAGGACACTGTGGTTGCGAACAGTCTGGTTCATGCCGCGACAGTGGTCAGGGAGGGGAATGGAATCAGTGTCCAGGGAACAGAATTTGAGGCGGGGGTTGAATAATAATGGCTTCGGTCTTCCCAGTGTTTAATTGGAGGAAATTTCAGTTCATCGAGGACTGGACGTCAGACAAGCAGTCTGACAACACAGGCAGTGGAGGGGTTGAGAGGTATAGGTGGGTGTCATCAGCGTACATGTGGAACCTGACAATGTATTTTCAGCTCTATTATAATCAACTGCCGCTCCTAGTTTTACGTTTGACTAATTTGCACCGAGTTTCTAAATCCAAGACATTGCTGAACATTAGAAATAATGTTCCAATACCAATCCCTGGGACACCCCACTCCGAAAACTTCACTAATAAGTACCCGTCATTTTCTATCCTTCATCCAATTTCTTATCCATTCAAGATTTATCCCGAATCCCCACTACTTTGAGTTTAACAAATAACCTTTTGTTTAGACCTTTGTGAAATGCCCTTTCAATGTCTAGGCACACTGCACACAGTCCACCTGGGATCACACTCCCTCAAAAAAGTCAAGGATGGTCAGGCAGATCTTCCCCTTTTGAATCCATATTAATTGCTGTTTACTAGATTATTATTGTACAGACAATCCTCAATTTACTCCAGATAATCAGTTCTATTATTTTACATAGCTACACAAGTTGATATGAAGCCTATAGCCACTAGTATATTTAAGCATACATTTTGCAGTTTAAGATTTAAAAAAATCACACATTATACTTGTATTAGGATTTATTGGAACATTTGACAATAGACTTAGGAAATGTACATTTCTGACACCAACATAAATATTTGTGGGAACCACAGTTAAATCTGAATTACATTTGTACTTGATTTGGCTATTCTGTTCATCAGCACATTTTACATAGCAAACAAAATCAGGAAAGCGACCATTAAACAGAAGAGTCCCATAGCTTCAGACAGGGCAAATCCAAGGATAGCATACGAGAACAACTGCTGCTTCAGAGAAGGATTTCTGAAAGAAAACAAAGCATTATTAAGCCCTAAATTGTAGCTGGAAGTCTTAACCTAGTACCCTCTACTTGAAAGCATTAAAGTTATTGGGCCAACATTTGCCATCGGAGGTTTCTCGCGGGCGAACGCCTGCCTCCGACCTGCAAAATGTCTACGAATTTACCTGGTGGCCCAGGAAGAATGGCGGCTTGCGCTCCTGGGTCTCTCCAGGTCCGCACGGGCAGAGCCCCACATATCCCAGGGGCGCAAGCAGTTCGTAGGCGCTCCTGGGATCACGTGGGCCAGCCTAACCAATGGAAGAAGGGAATTCCCCATTCATACTTTTGACAGTTCTGTACGTACGGAACTGTATAAAGTATGAATGGGGATCACCTAAAAAATACACCAACACATTAAATTAATTTTTTTTAATTACATATTTAAAATTAATTAAAATGCCTTTTATAATTAAATATTTTAAACAAATTTTTTTGGAAAAAAGTTAAATGTTTTTACAGGGCTAAAAATAAACTTACCTTTTTGAAGAGTATTTTTAATTTATAAATGAGCTTTCAAATTTCATTTTTCTATTTTTTTTTTTTTTTTTAAACTCTTAAGCTGGTAAAAGCAGGCCTTACGCCTGCTTTTACCAGCTTGTGTAAGAATTTGACAAGCATTCAGTGGGCAGAAGTTGTGCAAAAAGCGCAACTCTCCACCCGCAGAGGCACTTTTCTTGGGTATGCGGATGATCTGTCAAGAGAATTCTTGACAGATTGCAAGTGCCGGGTTTCAGCGCATGTGCTTCGCATGCTTGAAACCGGCACTTGCGCGGCCCCTACGCACCTCGCACGCACCGGTGGGGGGGTCGGAAAATCTGGCCCATTGTATATTTACAATTGGTTGCATGTGGTCACAACATTAAAAACAAACCACACTAAGGTGGTAGGATATCTGTTCACACAAATTCCGCATGAGGACTGTCCCCAAATTCAGGTAGTTCATCATGACCTTAGGTTGCTCTTGCACACCTAATTACAACAAAACAGTGGCACTAACAAAAAAAACCAGGGAGCATGCACAGCCTCTCGGCCGAGGAATGATGCATGAAAGCTTGGAAACGATATGCCTTAAAAAGGAGAAAATAAACTCTGCAATTTCTATTAGATTGTCCCCAAAAGCAAACTTTTATACACCATTTATAAATTAAGGCAGAGATTTGTTTTGCCTAAAGTGCAAAATATGCTGTTGTACTTGTGTTCAAGAAAGTGAGGGTACTGATTCAATTATGGGAGAGCTGGAAAGGAAGCCGATCATGAATTTCCCAATGGTACAGAATTGTGTATATGTATCTCCTTTAAAATGATTAAAATACCATGAAATATAATATTTCTAGATTTATTTTCAAATGGAAGTTGCATGCAAAACTATACAATTACTTAAGAAAATAACTTCATTTTGACCAAAATTTGAAGTCAACAGATGAGAATAGGTTTTTCTGAAACATAAATTGCAAATCTGGTGCCTAAACTCTTCACAATTTACATTATTATAGCATTCCTCCTGTAGAGAACAACGAGTGACTTGCAGGGAAGAAAAAGGTGAATATTGAGCACAAGAAGAAAAGGAAAAATGGAGGGGGGGGGGCAGCAAAAGCACAGTCAAAGGGAAGAGTTTTAAAAAAGCTTTTGAAAGCAGGGAGGTGGTAACAGAGGAATTTAGGTTGGGAGCTCTAGTGGATGGCGGTGTGGTGACTGAAACAATGGCTACTAATGGTAGAGTGAAATGGGTGGGGAATGAAAAGTAAAGGGTGTACATTGGGATACTGCAGAGGTAAGATGGTGAAAGTTCTTTACAGGATTTGAAAATGAGGATCTCATTAAAAAAATATCAACGTGCTGGGGCACAGGAAGCCAGTGGAGCTTGGCAAGGAGGTGGTGAGAAAAAGTACTAGGCAAACTAATCGGACTAAATGTGGACAAGTCCCCTGGACCCGATGGCCTGCATCCTCAAGTCTTAAAAGAGGTGGCTGCAGAGATAGTGGATGCATTGGTTGTAATCTACCAAAATTCCCTGGAATCTGGAGGTGTCCCAGCGGACTGGAAAACCAAAAATGTAACGCCCCTATTTAAGAAAGGAGGGAGACAGAAAGCAGGCAACTATAGAACAGTTAGCCTAACATCTGTCATTGGGAAAATGCTGAAGTCCATCATTAAGGAAGTGGTAGCAGGACATTTAGAAAATCATAATATAGTCAAGCAGAGACAGCATGGTTTTAGGAAAGGGAAATGTTTGACAAATTTGCTGGAGTTCTTTGAAGATGCAACAAGCAGGGTGGATAAAGGGGAACCAGTACCAGTAGATGTTGTGTATTTGGATTTCCAGAAGGCATTCGATAAGGTATCACATAAAAGGTTACTGCACAAGATAAGAGTTCACGGGGTTGGGGGTAATATATTAGCATGGATAGAGGATTGGCTAACTGATAGAAAAGAGAGAGAGTCGGGATAAATGAGTCATTTTCAGGTTGGCAAACTGCAACTAGTGGGGTGCCGCAGGGATCAGTGCTGGGGCCTCAACTATTTACAATCTATATTAATGACTTAGATGAAGGGACAGAGTGTAATGTAGCCAAATTTGCTGATAATACAAAGATAGGTGGGAAAGCAAATTGTGTGGCAGATACAAAGAATCTCCAAAGGGATATAGATAGGCTAAGTGAGTGGGCAAAAATCTGGCAGATGGAGTATAATGTGGGAAAATGCAAGGTTATCCACTTTGGTAGGGAAAAATAAAAAAGCAAATTATTTAAATGGGGAGAGATTACAAAATGCTGAGGTACAGAGGGATCTGGGGGTCCTTGTACATGAATCACAAAGTTAGCATGCAGGTACAGCAAGTAATTAGGAAGGCAAATGGAATGTTGGGCTTTATTGCAAAGGAAATGGAGTATAAAAGTAGGGAAGTCCTGTTACAACTGTACATTGTGTTGGCGAGACCACACCTGGAGTACTGTGTACAGTTTTGGTCTCCTTATTTAAGGAAGGATATACTTGCATTGGAGGCAGTTCAGAGAAGGTTCACGAGGTTGATTCTGGAGATGAAGGGGTTGTCTTTTGAAGAAAGGTTGACCTATACTCATTGGAGTTTAGAAGAATGAGAGGGGATCTTATTGAAACATAAAAGGTTTTGAAGGGGCTTGACAGGGTAGATGCAGAGAGGATGTTTCCCCTCGTGGGGGAATCTAGAACTAGAGGGCATAATTTCAGAATAACGGGGCACCCATTTAAAATGGAAATGAGGAGGAATTTCTTCTCTGAGGGTTGTGAATCTTTGGAATACTTTTGCCCAGAGAGCTGTGCAGGCTGGGTCATTGAATATATTTAAGGTGGAGATAGACAGATTTTTGAATGTTAAGGGAGTCAAGGGTTATGGGGAGTGGGCAGGGAAGTGGAGTTGAGGCCAAGATCAGATCAGCCATGATCTTATTGAATGGCAGAGCAGGCTCGAGGGGCCAAATGACCTACTCATGCTCCTACGTCTTATGTTCTTATGTATGTGATGAGAGAAAAGATGCAGGCTTTAGTGTCCTGGATAAGATTTAGTTTGTGGAGTCTGGGAGGCCAGCACGGAGAGCATGCAGAAATCAAACTTTAAAGCTATGACAGCTATGTTTTGGGGGTGAAATAAAACTGTCTTAGTCACGGATCCGATTTGGGGGAAGAGGCTCAATAAAGGGTCAAACAAGACACTTAGACTTCATATCTCTGGGCTAAGTCCAAGATGCCGGCTGATGTGGTTGGTAGAGTCTAGGCCAGAGGCATAGGAGGAACTGGTGGAAGCGGAAGAGGATGATTTCAGCTTTACCAGCATTAAACCAGAAAAAAATAATGATTCATGCAGGTCATGATCAGACAGGCAATGGAGGTGGATACATGTGGAAACTGACTTTAGGTTTCAGATGATGTTGCTGAGGAGCAGCATGCAAATGGTGAAGGAAAGCACAAAGAATACACTCTTGAGAACTTCAGCAATTACCTTACTGTAACGGGAAGAGATTTAGTGTCTTTGTTGCATAATATTGGATTGGAACCATGAGAAAGCAGTGCCACAGAGGTAGGCTTTGGAAGAACGGCATTGGAGGAGAATGGGGTGGTCGATGGTATTGAAAACAATTAGGGGGCGAAGAAGAGACAAGCCAGGTAAAACAAGGAAATGACAGTCCTGGATTTGACTGAAAAAGGAAAATTGGAGGAGTTGAAAGTGACCTTTTTGACAAAGGGGGAATTAACAGCAGTTCTGAAGGAGCAGTGTCAGTACTGGAGGATAGAAACAGGTTGGTAGGCAAGGGCTGAGAGGAAGCAGAAATGGATCAAGGGAGCAGGCGGTGGACCTCTGGAAGTGATAAGTTGCACAAAGGCTGCAGGGGGAGCAAGCAATGAGAAGAGATGGGGAGATACCACAGGGTGTAGAGACAGAAGAGGGAGCTGTGTATATTGCCTTGATTTTGAATACAAAAAAATCCATCAATTCCTCCATTAAATGTCCAAGGGGAGACTAGAAGGATGGCAGAGAAAATGATCGGTGGTGGAGAAAAGTTGTTGGCGTTATTCCTATTCTCCAGGAATATTTGGTCAGAGAGGGAGCAATATTACTGCTTAAGGTGACTTGTCTGCTGGTAGATCTGGCTCAGTCAGGCTTGTTGCTTGGCACATGACCCTGTGAATTTAAAGCCACTGTGGAGATTACTGTTCCAGGAAGAGATGATCCAGAATTTGGTGGGGATAAGAGTATTGAAGGTGGAAGCAAGACAATTGTGGAGAGGCATCAATGTTGTGGCGGATGGTAGGTCAAAATAGGTAGAGTTTGAGGTAGCATTTTTCAGGGGCAGGAAGCAAGAGTGGAAGGCTATAGGGAAGACAGGGAGCTGTGTAGGAGATAGGAAACAAGGACGGATTGGAAAGTACATGGTCAGTGAATATATCCTTGGCCCCCTCCTATTTCTCATATACATGCTACCCCTCAGTATCATCCAGCAACACAACATGAGTTTTCACATGTACTCTGATGATACCCAGCTCTACCTCTCCTCCAGCTCTCTCGAACCCTCCACCATCTCTATAGTATCAGACTGCCTGTCCGACATCCAGCACTGGATGAGTAGAAATTTCCTCCAATTAAACATCGGAAGATCAAAGCTATCGTCTTCAGTTCACACCACAAACTCAGTTCCCTTTCCACTGATTCAATCTCTCTCCCCAGCAACTGTCTAAGGCTGACAAAGTCTGTTTGCAACCTTGGTGTCATACTTGATCATGAATTGAGCTTCCTACCTCATATCCATTCTATCACTAAGACTGCCCATTTCCACCTTGGTAATATCACCCGTCTCCGCCCTTACCTCAACTTATCTGCTACCGAAACCCTCATCCATGCCTTTATCACATCTAGACTTGGCTATTCCAACGCACTCTTGGCCAGCCGGCCTCGTTCTACCCTCCATAAACTTTAGGTCATCCAAAACTCTGCCGCCCGTGTGTAACTCGCACCAAGTCCCGCTCGCCCATCTCTCCCCTATGCTTGCTGATTTACATTGGCTCCCAATTAAGCAACACCTCGATTTTAAAATTCTGATCCCGGTTTTCAAATCCCTCAATGGCTTCATCCCTCCTTATCTCCAATCTCCTCCAGCCCTACAATCCTTCTACCCTCTGCGCTCCGCCTATTCTGGCCTTTTGAATATGCCCGATTTGAAATGCACCACCGTTGCCGGTTGTGCCTTCAGCTGCCTAGGTCCTAAGTTCTGGAATTTCCTCCGTAAATCTCTCCACCTCTCTTTCCTCCTTTAAGACGCTCCTTAAAACCTACCTCTTAACAAGCTTTTGGTCATCTGCCCCAACATCTCCTTATATGGTGTCCAATTTTTTTTTGATAACTCTCCTGTGAAGCACCTTGGGATGTTTTATTACATTAAAGGCAGTATATAAATATAAGTTGTTGTTATTGATGAGAAACCTCAGAGGTCTCCAGGCTTCATGTGATGAAAGGATGGCCATATGTAGGTGGAGGAAGTCAATATGGAGCACAAGACTGAGGGAAACATAGAAGATAGGAGCAGGAGATGCGGCCCCTCGAGCCTGTTCCGCCATTTAATGAGATCATGGCTGATCATCCAAATTCAGTACCCTGTCCCTGCTTTCTCCCCATATCCCTTTAGCCTTAAGAAATATATCTAACTCCTTCTTGAATATATTTAATGAATTGGCCTCAACTACCTTCTGTGGTAAAGAATTCCACAGGTTCACCACTCTCTGGGTGAAGAAATTCCTCCTCATCTCAGTCCTAAATGGCTTACCCCTTATCCTTTGACTGTGACCCCTGGTTCTGGACTCCCCCGCAATCAGGAACATCCTTCCTGCACCTAGTCTGTCTAGTCCGGTTAGAATTTTATGTTTCAATGAGATCCCCTCTCACTCTTCTAAACTCTAGCGAACACAAGCCCAATCGACCCAATCTCTCTTCATACGTCATTCCTGCCATCCCAGGTATCAGCCTGGTGAATCTTCGTTGCACTCCCTCCATGGCAAGAACATCCTTCCTCAGATAAGGTGACCAAAACTGCACACAATACTCAAGATGTGGACTCACCAAGGCACTGTACAACTGCAGCAAGACATCCTTGCTCCTGTACTCGAATCCTCTCGCTATGAAGCCCAACATACCATTTGCCTTCTTAACCGCCTGAAGTAAGGAGACTGAGAAAGTTGGTGAGGGCAAGTACAGGTGGAGGTTGAAGATGCTTGGGATGAGAAGTTGCTTGGTGCAGGGATTGAGGGAAGAAAACAGTTAGCAGAATTTGCTGAGCAAGGCATTTGGGAGAGGTGATGAGGAAGATTTTGCAGCAAAGGTGGGATAGGTGATAGAGGACAAGGAGCCAGAGGAGTCAGGGATAAGCCAAGGTAGGTCCTGGAGATCAAGGTCAAGTCATCACTGTGGTCTGGATAGGAGATTTGGTTTCCTAAGAATGATCTTAGTAGGAGTCACAATCAGTGAGTTAGGTCCAGGATAATGATGCACTCCAAGATGAAGCTGTGGATGGGAGGGCCATGTTCGAGTGTGCGGAAACTTTGTTGGATAACGCAGAGATGGAGAGAAACTTGCAGTTTTTAGGAAAGGGTATGGGATGAGGATAGGGGATGATGAAGAAGAGGCCAAGAGAAATTTAAGCCATGGGAACATGGCAGACAAGTAATACACTGGTTGAAGAGAAGTCAGCACTTTGTGTGACTGCTGGGATATAATAAGCAGCATGTGCCACAAAAGATGTGGGTAAGGATGCCCCAGATTGAAACAGAGAGAAGCTGTAGGCCCGTTCAGGATGGATGAGAGCCTGGACTGGCAGAGTGAAAGAAGTAGCGACAGATGAGACGGAGGAACAGGGAGCTGTTGGTAGGTAGGGTTGGCAGTAGTGGGCAAAAATGGCAGAGACTGGAAGAAAAAGGGTAGGTGAGGGGAAGCAACTTACATGGAGAACCTGGGTAGAAGGGCTGCAGCACACTGGCTTGAGGCAGCAGCAATGATGCACATAATGTAAAACAGGAGGCTAGTATAGTGCAGAGAATTTTATAAACATGCAAAGCTTGTTGGGGGCAGATAAAGGGCACTGCACTGATTGTTGCGAACTGTCAGCGTCGCCCTCATTACCTCTAAACGCGGAAATCCTGAAGTTGCAGTCAGTGATTCACTGCTCAGACACAGGCTAAGCTATGGACACACCACTTGCGCGCACGCGCCACCCCCCCCCCCCCGCTGCCACCGCCATTGCCAGCAATTTGTGAAATCAGTGGAATTGACAAAAACTTGAGCTTTTTCTGTGCCAATATCGCTGTTAAATGACCCATTGAATGTTAAGCTTTTTTGGAATAGGTGTATCTGGGGTTTTAACAGCGTATTGAATGCTAATTTTTGTATTTGTGTAATGTCAAATTTCTCCATTATGTTAAAGAAAGAGTTTTTTTAAATCTAGTAATTTTTAATATTTCTACCTTAACCCCATGTGTATGTCCCAATCTTTATTTCACTCTCTTAACATTTAAAAAAAAAGTGTAATCAGTGCTTTTCATTTTCTGGTTTGCTGTCTGAGAATTATTCAACATGATTGACCGCTTAGACAGTTTGCTGACGTCACAACTGCATCGTGCTACAATCAATTACACAACAAGAAACCTGAAGTTTTCACTACAGAGATCGCAAGATCTCTGTGGGCAGTTTTCTTCGAGGTCAGCAGTGAGCGTCGCCACATTGCCGCTCCCGTGGGCCATTGTGTTCCAAGTGACATACTGACTCAATCCCCTGGGCGACCTCACTACTTGATCTATAAACTCTTCATTTTCTATGCTAAAAAGCTGTTTTTTAAGCATTTTCTGTCATCAGGCAGCTGATTTCTCAAACTGACCAAGATGACTTGTAAAACATTGATGTCTGTTTAGTTTAATGATCTCTGGCAGAAAAACTATGCTGCAACTTTCTTATATTCCTCATGCTCTCTCATTCTTAAAACTACATCTCTTGTCAATTAATGTAGTATGAGAAGGAGGCAACAACATTTGGAAAGGAAGTGGTTGTAGGAGGAGAACGTCACTAGATGCATCACCAATATATATTACAACTGAAATGAACCCTTGTGAAAATGACTTTCATCTTATCACTTCCATATTACTGTAGTTTATTTGTAGGTTCTAATCTTCAATTTCTTTTTACCTCAGCTGTTGGAAATTGCTTTCAGTGTCTTCAACTTCTAATTATTTTAGTTTCTTTCTTCCCTGCTCTGACATACCAGCACTTTCTCCTGGATCCACGATCACCAAGACTAAGAAAGAAGACTAGATAAATTAAGTAGTAGAAATTAGGTGATGCCTAGCTGAAGTTTTAAAAGCCTGCAGATTGTAAGAGAAAAGGAAGGGGAAGGGAGGTAAGGGCCACTATAGTTCTGAGGTTCTGGGAAAGAATGGGTTGTAAGTAAGAGTCAGTGCAAGAAGTTGAGTTCAATAGTGAGAGGAAGAGTATTTGATAATATATTTGCAGATGATCTCAGCTGGAGTGGTACAAATGTATTACAATTGGTATCAGCATCTCTGGGTTAGGAAAGGAGAAAAAAATCACAATCAGCCAGGATTCCCACCCTGATTGCTACCCAGCGGCTTCTGTTAAAAATGTCCTTGCGTAGAAGTTGGTTGAGGAAAGGATCGGCTGCAGTGCCCCTTGTGGTCAACTATACCCCAGCAAGGAGTCAACACCTTCAGGAGTGAAGGAAAAAGGATGAGAGATATTTCAAAGAAAAAAAGATAAAGACAATAAAGGTAAAGAAAGATATGTATTTATATAGCACCTTGTCTCAAACATCTGTGTTTCCCACGTAATGAAGTACTTTGAACTACAGTGAGTGTTGTTAAATGGTCAATTGCTGCAGTCATTTTTCACACAAGATCCCACAAACCGTAATGAGTTGAATAATCAGTTAATCTATTTTTAGTGGTATTGGTTAAGGAGGAGTGTTATCCAAGAAACCAAGAGAATGCACTGCTCTTCAAATAGTGTCATGGGACCTTTAGCCTCTACTTGAACCATTGAGCAGATGGATAGGTCCTTAATCAAACAGCTCATTGTAAGGACTGTACCTCTGACAATGCACCACTCTTTCAATACTGCACTACGGTATTTGCTTAGGTTATAGGCTCAAACTCTTGGTAAGGCACTGAATCATAACCTTCCAATCTAAATGTCAAAGCATTACCAACAAAGCAAAGCTGACACACAAATTGGTAAAAGAGAGAAAAAAAATAAAATGAAGTCATGAGAATGTAAATTACATAACTGAAAACTTGATCAAGTTCATCATAATGTCATAATAGAATATATGGTTAGATGGCTTTGGAGCATTGGTCAGAAAAGAAAACAGTGACTTAATTTTTATTTTACTCTCTTTTCTTCCACCAATGTGTGTGTCAGCTTTGCTTTGTTGGTAACGCTTTCACGTTTAGATTGAACAGTTATGGTTCAAGTAACTTACGAAATGTTTCAACCTATAATCTAAACACTCTATTGCAGTACAGGTAGAACGTCCCGAATCCGGCAACCTCGGGACTGAGGCCGAGCCAGTTTTCAGGTTTTTCCGGACTTCGGAACGTGTTTCTGATGTCCTAAGTCCGGAAACGCCCGAGCCCAGGTTGCGATATTTCCGGACTTCGGACATCAGAAACACGTGCCGAGTCCGGAAATGCCTGGGCCCAGGTTGCGCTTTTGTTAAGCCTCCCTCAGTGTCCTGATTCCGGAACATTTTACAGATTTCAGACCCCTGCCACCAATCGTCCCAGAGTCAGGAACTCCGGATTTGGGACGCTCAACCTGTACTGAAAGAGCGGTGCATTGTCAGAGATGCCATCTTATTTTAAGTTACTCTTTTTTAAATAAGTAACAGTAATCAGATACTTGAAGAAACCAGTGTCTTAGTGACAGCTACTGATTACATCTAGCCAAGACTGTTATATTAATATTGTACAAGTTACTGAACTGTTAAACTACATATGCACATCTCGTCCAGCATATCTATTCGTAAAGCAACACAGTCTGATAAGGGAACAAGTTAAAATTCAAGGGCAGACAGCACTAAAACAGATCCTACATCTCAGAAACACTATGGGGTGCATTATACTTCCCTAGATCTTTCAGCATAGGGTGTTGTGCAATAAACCAGCAATACACTACTACTCTCGTGCACCAATATTCAACAGTTATTTAAACTCCCAAACTATCATTTGTTTGGGTGATGTCTGCTTTGCAATAGTATCATTACCTGTAGAGTATATGTAATGGGTGATTGGTAGTGTGCAAGGTCATATTATAGTGCAGGTTATTTTCATGAGAATTTTCTGAAGAGGCTGAGCATTTTGTTGATTAAGATTACCTGGCATAGCCAATAATAAGGCTACCAAAAACTGTTCCAATACCAGCACCAGAACCAGCTACTCCTACTGTGGCAGCTCCAGCACCAATAAACTTCGCAGCGGTGTCAATATCCTGCCTTGTAGCACTTGTCTGGAACTCTCGGAGCACTTCTTGAGTAAATGAATTCTTGCCCTTCTTGCCCTGGGTCCTTCTCAGAAGTGCTGTGTCTCTCTAGGATGAATACAGAAATAGGCATTTATAAAAACAATGTTTTTACATATATCTTAAATATTTTAAAAATCATGCATGTGACATGCACTTGCTGTCAACATTACCTTTGTGTCATGATTTGAGTAACACTTTTATGTCAATATTTATAATGGAAAAAACCCTGTTACCATATACCTGTCATTACAGATTGACCAGCCTCCTTACACTTGGTGGCACTCTACACTTACCTTGCCATCTCCTCAGCCTCTGCAAGTCTCTATCTCTGTTCCCCAATCTTTATTTCTGCCTTTGTGCCATTTTACTTGGGCTTGTCAGCTGCAATGCCCAGTTTTTCACAACCCGTTGCAGCTGCAGGTTGTTCACTTATCGAACCTCTGGCCTCATGCCTTTCCTCCCCATTCTTCACCCCTCCTTTATGGCCACCCTGTCCTTGTACTCCCTGGATCCCCAAGTAAGCTCCTTCTTTAGCAGCAGTTTCCCAGCACTGCAAACTGGCAAAAAAAAATTAAGTGCTATATTCTATTGGTTCCACTGCCAGGAAACCAGCAATGAGGAAAGAAGCTTTCGGGAGATCATTTGCTCAACCATTCCCTCACCTCCATCTCTGGTACCCTTGTCTGATTCTGATCATCCCTCAGATATAGCCCCCATCTTCGCTCCCTCAAATCCAAGGGATGCAAACTTGAGCATATCTGGTGCACAACTGCCTTAACCATCCATTGCAGGATCTAGCTGGATCACATCAATCTCCACCAGGCTTTGCTCTCCTTTGTCAACATCACCAACTACACTAGAATCACACCGGAGAACAAAGACAACCACCCAAGCCGCTTCCAACCTCACATCTAACAAGTGACAGGAGCTTATGAACTTTTTGGTAATCAAGATAGAGATCATTCATTCATCCACCTCAGCAGTTTCCTCCCCTTCCCCCAGCTTAGTAAGCCAAGCCTGTCCTCAGGCCTTCCCTACCAGAGACCTGATCCCCCTTCTCTCCTATCCCCATCTATTATGTAGGTCACAGTGATAGAATCATAGAATCTTATGGTACAGAAGGAGGCCATTCAGCCAGTCGAACTTGTGCTAGCTCTTTGAAAGAGCTGCTCAATTTAGTCCCACATCCCACTTTTTTCTCCATAACCCTGCAAATTAGGCCTCTTCAAGTACATGTCTTTTGAAAGTTTCTATGGAATCTGATTCCACCACCCTTTCAGGTAGTGCATTCCAGATCTTAACAACCCTCTGTATGGAAAAAAACCTCATTTCCCCTCTAGTTCTTTTGCCAGTTATTTTAAATCTATGACATCTGGTTAACGACCCACTTGCCAGAGGAAACAGCTTCTTCTTCCTTGCTCTATCAAAATTCCATATAATTTTGAATACCTCCATTAGGTCTCCCCTTAACCTTCTCTACTCGAAGGAGAACAATCCCAGCTTCACCAATCTCTCCACATAACTGAAGTACCTCATCCCTGGTAAGCCTCCTTGTAACCTCTCGAAGGCCTTGACATCCTTCTTAAAGTGTGGTGCCCTTGCGTTAAAGATTAAACTGAAGAACATGATTTCTTGAAAGAAAAGTCACACTTTGGTTCTAGAGGGATCTTCGGGAGTGTACTGAATTTATTCTTATTTTGGGTCAGAGACTATGAATAATTAAGTGATCCACAGAGGTGCAGAAAAAGAGTAAAATCTAATTTTTAAAACATTGATAGGGTGGCATACAAGCAGAAGGATAATTAACTCCATCACAGGGTAAAGTGTATAAGATTTTAATAGAACTGAAATATTGCTATGAAGCAAAACTTGTATTGAAATTATAGTTGCTGAGAAACTAAAATGGCAGCCCCAAGTTCTGAAAATTTCCAGAGCAGGACTCCTTGAGCATGTTCAAAGTCGGAGCACAAACCCACCCAGCAGTTAAACTGTGTAATTATAATATTAAAAGTTTACATAGGCAAATCCCATTATAAATGTGGACATAAGATTTTTTTTTTTTTTTTTTTATAAATGAGAAAAGGATGACCCAAGAAGTGTTACAATATGTGACAACAGAAATTCAAGTAGTGTAGACAGGAAGTGCATGCAGGTGCAATATTTTTAATATATTAAAATCCTTGAGTTGTTCTCCCTGTAATAGCCCAGTGCATTGAAATCAGTGGATAACAGTAACAACAGTGCCTATTGTTATTTGCTCCAGAGGCAGTGCTGTAACCTCTCAGCCTGTTTAGTCATTATCTTCTGCCTGCCATTGTTGGTTCACACACACACACACCAAAAACAAATTCTTTGATACTGTTTAGTCTTTCAAATTCAATTCTGGTTCAGGAATTAAAAAACATTACCACTATACCATACAGACAAGAATGCATTTATTTGGGAGTACAGGTCATCAAGAGCTGGACTAAACCAATGAACAATTGTTTCTGAACATTATAAAACATTAGACCCCCACCCAAACAAATATCTATATTAAATAGCATGTTCCTTCACAGTTAACCAGTAATGCAGACTAAAAGGACTGTAAAGAACTAGGGTATTTTGGTGGATTTAAAACTCAACACCATCCTGAATCAAACAGATGATATCTGAATCCAGAAACTAATAGGAAGAATCTTTCTTGACCACATATACCCAGGTCTGCCAATTTTCTCCCCTCTCCCTATTCTCGGGGTAGGGTTTCGTAGGCAACAATTGAGCTAAATATTGGCCCATATTTTCCAATCGGAGGCTTCCTGCATGCGGAGGCCTCCGACCTGGAAAAAAATCTACGGACTTACCCGAGGGCTCCCGAGGTGCGTATACTTCCGTTCCTGGGCCTCTCCAACTCAAAATGCGCAGGTCCGACGTATCCCAGAGGCGCATGCGGTTCGCAAGCGTCCCTGGGATCACGTGGGCCATGGGGAGCCAATAGGAGAAGGGAATCTCCCTTCATACACTTGACAGATAGACCCATCAAATATATGAATGGAGATTACCCCCAAAACACTGTAAAACATTAAATAATTTTTTTAAATCACATTTTTAAAATGAGTTGAAATTACAATAAATTAAATATTTTAAATAAAAATTTAATTTTTTGAAAAAAAATTATTAAAGTTTTTTACGCAGCTAAAAATAAACTTACTTTTTCTAAAGTATTTTTAAATGATAAATGAGTGAAAAAAAATTCTCAAAACTTTTTTCAACTCTTATGCTGGTAAAAGCAGGCCTTACGCCTGCTTTTACCAGGCGTAAGATGTCTAAGGGTTTTCTGCAAGCGGAGGTTCTGCAGAAAGCGGAACTCTCCCCCCCGCAGAGGCCCTTCTCCAGGACAGGCATCCGATCGGTCAAGAGCATTCTTGACAGATCGGAAATGCCGGTTTTCAGTGCATGCGCTTGGTACGCATGAAACCGGTATTTCCGATGTCCCTACGGGTCCGTAGGGACATCGGAATATACGGGCCATGGTCTTTATCCAACATCCACAGGCAATTCCCAGCAGCAATACTGAATGATTTTCTCCACCCCGAGGGGCACTGAGGCAAACTGGCGCATCCCTACTATCCACCCGTGATCAGCTAACTCAGCTACACTGGGAATTGAACCTGACTTTCTGGTCTATACTCCTCAGTTATATGTTGCCTTTACCAGTAGGATGGTTCAAATAGGAGGATGAATAAAGTGGGTAACTGAATTGTAGTCTCGCACTTTCAAACCTACCTGAAGATGCAGAACTACTTTTTCCATTGAAGTTTTCAAGGATAGGGAGGGAAAGCTGCATTTCAGTTCCTGGGACTGGAAGAATACTATAGGCTGATTCCGGCTAGTTCAAAACTACTGCTCCCTACTTGATCAAAATTAGGAATCAACCTTTTCTAGTCCTCCTGGCAGAACTGAAGTTGAAATTGGCTTTGCACCTAAAGCCACAAAGCAGAAAGGGACTTTATAGGCCTGGTGAAAAGAGCTTGCATACCACATCTTGGGCACCCTAATTTAGATTTGTATAAAAATCTGTAATTACAATTCCACATACACATGATCCTAATCATCAAAATTACTGAAGAAAGCTTCTGGTAGTCATGAAATGCATATTGAGCAAGTGGGGTGGGGGGGTGGTGGCTGAGGGAAAGAATAAGATAAGTAAGGACAACTCTATCTAGCCCATTCTAGTGTCTGGTTATAGAACAACATTATCAAAGGGCATGCAATAAGTGCCCAAACAACAGGCATATGAGAAAAAGCTTAGGAGTGGAGAGATTAAATAAAATAAATATTACATTGCATTAAAGTACTTGAGCACTATATTTTGAAGCTTTCATGTTTTATTAAATTTTTAAAATATAAGGTGCTTAAATCAATCTGCAGGCAACATAAAACTTTTTAAGGGAGTTGAGGATATATCTATAGCACTATGGGACGATCTGAAATATTAGTGGTCTCATAGAAGTAGAATAAACCAAGTAATTGAATTTATATTGGTCTGTTGGAATAGGATATGTACATGTTGGAACAGTTCAGTCACACCAAAAATGTATCTGGTCCAAAGGATCAGTGCATCATTCTACTGGCAATCTGTGTATTCTCTCACACAGGAAGCTTCTTGTGCCAATAGGCCACTGGTTACCTTCAAATATTTGTGTACAAGTACAATTTACTTCACATTATATTTGAAGACCCATAATTTATTCAGATACATCTGCTGTCTGGTGATTCTAGGCTCTATACTGAATTCTACCAGATGGACTCTAGACCATTCAACTCTGAGTCCATCATCAGATAGAGCAGCTTGATCATCAGCAGCAGTTTTTATTGCAATCCAGCACATACAAAGCACTAATTTTTTGTTCAGTTTTCAGAAATGCAATGCCTGTTCAACAAGTAGACATAATTTTTCAAAACAAAGGATTTACTGTCCAATAACTAACTTGTATAGTTTCAGAAATCATATTTGGTCTAGGCTGAAATTTTTTCCAAAAATTACAAAAGCATTTTGTGTCCCAGTGATGAACTGCAGCTACACTGGGTGGTGCGATGCAGGTTTAATCCTCTAATCGACTTCTTAAAATTCATTTTGGGGATGTGGGCATCACTGGCAAGGCCGGCATTTATTGGCCATCCCTTGTTGCACGGAGCAAGTGGTGGTGGGTCTTCATCTTGAAAGCGGTTTGATACAGCGGAGTGGCTTGCTAGGCCACTCTATAGGGCAGTTAAGGGTCAACCACGTTGGTGTGGGACTGGAGTCACATATAGGACAGACTGGGTAAGAACAGCAGCTGTCTTTCCTTAAATTACATTACTGAACCAGTTGGGAGCTTACGACAATCTGACAGCTTCACTGTCACTTTTACTGATACCAGATTATATAAAGTCTCTGATCTCAGTCACACTCCTATGGGAAGCAAAAGTCACAGCAACAACTTGCATTTATATAGCATCTTTAACATAGCAAAACATCCCAAGGTGCTTCACAGGAGCGTGATCAAGCCACAGAGAGATTTTAGGACAGGTGACCAAAATCTTGATCAAAGATGTAGGTTTAAGGAGCATTTTAAAAGGAGGAGAGGTAGAGGTGTTTGGGAAAGGACTTCCATTGCATAGGGCCTAGGCAGCTAAAGGTACAGCCACCAATGGTGAAGCGATCAAAATCAGAGCTACGCAAGAGGCCAGAATTGGAAGAGCACAGAGATCTCAGAGGGTTGTAGGACTGCAGGAAGTTAGATAGGGTGGAGAGGCCATGGACGGATTTGAAAACAAGAACGAGAATTTTAAAGATTGAGGCATTGCCAGACTGGGAGCCAATGTTGGTCAGCGAGCACAGGGGTGATGGTGAATGGGACTTGGTACAGAGTTTTGGATGAGCTCAAGTTTACAGAGGGTGCAAGGTGGGAGGCTGGCCAGGAGAACATTGGAATAGTCTAGTCTATAGGTAACAAAGGCATGGATGAGGGTTTCAGCAGCAGGTGAGCTAAGGTGGAGCAGAGATGGGCAATGTTGGAGGTGGAAGTAGGCGGTCTTGGTGATGGAGAGGGTATGGGGTCGAAAGCTCAGTTCAGGGTCAAATAGGACACCAAGGTTGCGAATGGTTCAGTGTCAGACAGTGGCCAGCTACGCTTGGGTCACTCTTGGATATTTAACAGCTTGCGCAGGCTGGACTGCACTAGTAAATACCAGGAAGTACAATTAACTTTGGAGTTAGTAACCTATTCTATGGATACAGCTGGTTAAGGGATGAGCAAAGTAGATAGCGGGGAACAAAAGGGAGGGACAAGACTTTTTAAGCATGATGCTTAAATATTTGGCATACAGTTTAAAAACAACAAAGTTTCTTAACCTACCTTTCCAGACTGAGCCTCTGGTGTGAACATGACTGACACAGAAAGTGGTCTACAAAGAGCTCCAGATCCATTGCGAACCTAGTTAAGACAGAAAGTCACATATCTAAACGCCTTTGTCAAGAATCTTTAGAAGACCCTGTAAGGCAATTGGTTCATTTCTAAGCAACAAAACACACATTGGTAGAAGGCCCTCTTCCAAGTTCTCATCTTCATCAAGTTGAAGGTGCCAAATCCAATACTTTCTCAGACTGTGGAAGGAGAGAAGAATTGGAGAACAGGTGGTCAATTCAAGAACAGTAGCTAGCAAGCAGGTCACATTTTCCTCATTATCAGAACAGTGCATAGTGGATGGACAAGTGTTAATAGAAGAGGGGAAGAAAGTGCTTTTATTTTTAAAGACAATAATCTGAGCCAAAATTAATTGTCACTTGGAAAAATATGGGTTAATAAATGACAGTCAGCATGGATTTGTTAAAGGTAAATCATGCTTGACTAACTTGATTTGTGTTATTTGATGACTAATGGAGAGGGTTGATGAAGGTAGTGCAGATGATGTTGTGTATATGGACTGACTAAAGGCATTTGATAAAGTACCACGTAATAGACTAGTTGGCAAAATTGAAGCCCATGGAATTAAAGGAACAGTGGCAGCGTGGATACGAAATTGGCCAAGAGACAGAAAGCAGAGAGTAGTGGTGAACAGCTGTTTTTCAGACTGGAGTGAAGTATATAGTGGTGTCCCCCAAGGGTCGATATTATGCCCTGTATACCCAAGTCCAGGTCTTTAATATATACATCAAGATCATCAGTGGTCATAATACCAACCCTTGGGGGACACCACTATATACTTCACTCCAGTCTGAAAAACAGCTGTTCACCACTACTCTCTGCTTTCTGTCTCTTGGCCAATTTCGTATCCACGCTGCCACTGTTCCTTTAATTCCATGGGCTTCAATTTTGCCAACAAGTCTA
Source organism: Somniosus microcephalus (assembly GCF_052327205.1). NCBI lineage: Eukaryota > Metazoa > Chordata > Chondrichthyes > Squaliformes > Somniosidae > Somniosus > Somniosus microcephalus. The sequence continues at coordinate 247,126,191 of NC_140990.1, read as the reverse complement.
TTATGTGGTACTTTATCAAATGCCTTTAGTCAGTCCATATACACATCATCTGCACTACCTTCATCAACCCTCTCCATTATTCATCAAATAACACAAATCAAGTTAGTCAAACATGATTTACCTTTAACAAATCCATGCAAATGACACGAAACTCGGAAATATAGTGAACAGTTAGGAGGACAGTCACAGACTTCAGGAAGATAGACAGACTGGTGAAATGGGCAGACACATGACCGATGAAATTTAACAGAGAAGTGTGAAGTGATGCATTTTGGTAGGAAGAATGAGGAGAGAAAGACTTGCATTTATATAGCGCCTTTCACGACCTCAGGTCGTCCCAAAGCACTTTACAGCCAATGAAGTAATTTTGAAGTGTAGACACTGTTGTAATGTAGAAGGCATGACAGCCAATTTACACACAACCAGGTCCCACAAACAGCAATGTGAGAATAACCAGATCATCTGTTTTTTTAGGTGCTGGTGAGGCAATACAAACTAAATGCCACCAGTTTAAAGGGGCAGCAGGAACAGAGAGATTGGGGGCATGTATACAGAAATCTTTGAAGGTGGCAACAACTTCATAGAATCATAGAATGGTTACAGCACGGGAGGCGACTATTTGGCCCGTCGAGCCCATGCCGGCTCTCTGCAAGAGCACTTCAGCTGGTCCCACTCCCCCACCCTTTCCCCGTAGCCCTGCAAATTTCCTTCAAATACTTATCCAACTCCCTTTTGAAAGCAGTGATTGAATGTGCCTCCACCACCCTTTCAGGCAGTGCATTCCAGATCTTAACCACTCGCTGCATAAAAAAGTTTTTTCTTACATCGGCTTTGTTTTTTTTGCCAATCACCTTAAATCTGTGTCCTCTGGTTCTCGTCCCTTCTGCCAATGGGAACAGTTTCCCTCTTTGTACTCTGTTCAGACCCCTCATGATTTTGAACACCCCTATCAAATCTCCTCTCAATCTTCTCTGCTCCAAGGAGAACAACCCCAGCTTCTCCAACATAACTGAAGTCCTTCATTCCTGGAATCATTCTCATAAATCTTTTCTGCACCTTCTCCAAGGCCTTCACATTCTTCCTAAAGTGCGGTGCCCAGAATTGGACACAGTACTCCAGTTGGGGCCGAACCAGTGTTTCATACAGGTTCATCATAGTTTCCACACTTTTCTACTCAATAGCTCTATTTATGAAGCCCAGGATCCCGTAAGCCTTTTTAATTGCTTTCTCAACCTGCCCTGCCACCTTCAACGATTTGTGCACACATACCCCCAGGTCTCTCTGTTCATGGACCCCCTTTAGGATTGTAGCATTTAGTTTATATGTCCTCTCCTCATTCTTTCTACCAAAATGTATCACTTCACACTTTTCTGCATTAAATTTCATCTGCTACGTGTCCACCCATTTCACCAGCCAGTCTATGTCCTCTTGAAGTCTATCACTCTCCTCCTCACTGTTCACTATACTTGCAAGTTTTGTGTCATCTGCAAATTTTGAAATTGTGCCCTGTACACCCGCATCCAAGTCATTAATATACATCAAGAAAAGCAGTGGTCCTAGAACCGATCCCTGGGGAACACCACTGTATACCTTCCTCCAGTCTGAAAAACAACCATTCACCACTACTCTCTGTTTCCCATCACTTAGCCAATTCCGTATCCATGCTGCCACTGTCCCTTTTATTCCATGGGCTTCAACTTTGCTGACAAGCTTATTATATAGCACTTTGTCGAACAACGTTTGGAAATCCACATACACGTCAAACGCATTACCCTCATCAACTCTCTGTTACCTCAAAGAACTTAATCAAGTTAGTTAAACACGATTTGCCTTTAACAAATCTGTGCTGGCTTTCCTTAATTAATCCACACTTGTCCAAGTGACTGTTAATTTTGTCCCCGATAACTGTTTCTAAAAGCTTCCCCACTACCGAGGTCAAACTGACTGGCCTGTAGTTGCTGGGTTTATCTTTACACCCTTTTTTGAACAATGGTGTAACATTTGCAATTCTCCAGTCCTCTAGCACCACCCCCGTATCTAAGGAGGATTGGAATATTATGGCCAGTACTGCCGCGACTTCCTCCCTCAACATCCTAGGATGCATCCCATTCACTCCTGGTGATTTATCTACTTTAAGTATAGACAGCTTTTCTAATACCTCCTCTATCAATTTTTATCCTATCAAGTATCTCCACTACCTCCTCCTTCACTATGTCTGTGGCAGCATCCTCTTCCTTGGTGAGGACAGATGCAAAGTACTCATTTAGTACCTCAGCCATACCCTCTGCTTCCATGCATAGGTCTGCTTTTTGGTCCCGAATCAGCCCCAACTTGTATTTATATGGCACCTTTAACATAGTAAAATGTCCCAAGGCACTTCACAAGAGTGTTATAAAACAAAATTTGACACCAAGCCACATAAAAAGAGAAATTAGGGCAGATGACCAAAAGCTTGGTCAAAGAGATAGGTTCTAAGGAGCATCTTAAAGGAGGAAGGAGGGGTAGAGAATGGAGAGGTTTAGGGTGGGAATTCCAGAGCTTAGGGCCTAGGCAGCTGAAGGCACAGCCACCAATGGTTGAGCGATTAAAATCAGGGATGTTCAAGAGGCCAGAATTAGAAGAGTGCAGATATCGCGGAGGGCTGTGGGGCTAGAGGAGATTACAGAGATAGGGAGGGGTGAGGCCATGGCGGGATTTGGAACAAGGATGAGAATTTTTAAAAATTGAGGCGCTGCTTTACCAGGAGCCAATGTAGGTCAGCGAGCTCAGAGGTGATGGGTGAATGGGACTTGGTGCGAGTTAGGACATGGGCAGCCGAGTTTTGGATGACCTCAAGTTTACGTAGAGTAGAACATGGGAGGCCAGCCAGGAGTGCGTTGGAAGAGTCAAGTCAAAGGCATGGATGAGGGTTTCAGCAGCAGATGAGCTGAGGTGGGGCAGAATCGGGCGATGTTAGAGGTAGAATAGGTGGTTTTAATTATGGCGCAGATATGTGGTAAGAAGCTCAATTCAGGGTTAAATATGACACCAAGGTTGCGAACCGTCTGGTTCAGCTTCAGACAGCAGACAGATGCTAGGGAGAGGGATGGAGTCGGTGGCTAGGGAACGGAGTTTGTGGCAGAGACCAACAATGGCTTTAGACTTTCCAATAATTAATTTAGTTGGAGGAAATTTCTGCTCATCCAGTACTGGATATCAGACAAGCAGTGACAATTTAGAAACAGTGGGTGGGTGGGGGGGGGGGGGGGGGGGGGGTGGTGGTCAAGAGAAGTGGTGGTGAGGTAGAGCTGGGTGTCGTCAGCGTACATGTGGAAACCGATGCTGTGTTTTCGGATATGTCGCTGAGGGGCAGCATGTAGATGAGAAATAGGAGGGGGCCAAGGATAGATCCTTGGGGGATGCCAGAGATAAGGAGAAATCGTTTCCAGTGGTAGAAGGGCTGGTAACCAGATGCAGGAGTGGGACACGTTGAGCAGGCTGTTAAAAAAGCATATGGGATCCTTGGCTTTATAAACAGAGACACAAAGTACAAAAGCAAGGAAATGATGATAAACCTTTATTAATCACTGGTTAAGCCTCAGCTGGAGTATAGTGTCTAATTCTGGGCACCGTACTTTAGGAAGGAAGTCAAGGACTTGGAAAGGGTGCTGAGGAGATTTACTAGAATGGTATCAGGGATGCAGGACTTCAGTTACCTGGAGAGACTAGAGAAGTTGGGGTTGTTCTCCTTAGAGCAGAGAAGGTTAAGGGGAGATTCAATAGAGGTGTTCAAAATCATGAAGGATTTTGATAGGAGAAATAGTTTCCAGTGGTAGAAGGGCTGGTAACCAGAGGACACAGATTTAAGGTCATTGCCAAAAGAACCAGCGGTGAGATGAAAATAATTGTTTTTACTCAGCAAGTTATGATGATCTGGAATGCACTGCCTGAAAGAGTGATGGTAGCAGATTCAATAATAACTTTCTAAAGAGAATTAAATAAATACTTGAAATGCAAATCTATGGAGAAAGAGCAGGGGAGTGGGATTAATTGGATACCTCCCACCAAAGAGCTGGCACAGGCACAATGGGCCAAGTGACCTCCTTCTGTGCTGTATCATTCCATCTTTTTAGTTTTGCCTCAAAACAACTTTTCTTGTCATCAAAGCATAAGTGAGAGTAAAACAACTACTACCTGTATTTTGTGCAGGGGTGGGGGAGGAGAGGCAAAGATAGAGAGAAAAGAACGATGCCAGTGGTTACTTTGGTAGCAGCCAGAATAGTACAGGACAATTTTGTTAGAAAATCCCAAAAGTACAGACCCAGTTTTGAAAGAGTGACTGTATTTCACACACACATTAATAACTGAAAGGGTCCACCTGCTACAATCGGTCATATTTGACTAACCTTGACTGCAAAACTCTGTGATCAAAGTCAAAGAATAAGGACACACTCCAATCAAAAATCTCTGAATTTCACAGGCAACCCCAAGCGTCCAAGGCTGTTAGAATAGCTTGTACTGCAAAATACATTTCAGTTTACGCGGCCTTTGTAACCATTTGCAAGTTAAGACACATTCAGGTGACTGTTGAAATGTGATACATCAGTTTAAAGTGCCAATTCAGAAATTAATATTTCCAAATACATTAATCACCAACAACTTCAATCTCAACAAAATATACGTACTATTGCCAGGACAACTAACCTACATCTGACCCCTATTGTTGGGGGACCCTGTCCCGTATTAATCAGCATTGATTGATCAAGATCACAGTCCGAAAAGAAAAGCGATGAATACAAATCCCTGGGCCTAGCACTTCTCCCAGACAGGACGAGGATGAGAGAGCAGCACTCTCCACTGGGAATTTCTTCCGACACGGACGAGACAGTCACACGCTTGGTGAGGCACAAACGATGATAGTTGTCTGTCTGACGATCACTTACCGCGGCTGCGGCCGATAGCACCTTGGCGCAAGCGAACATCACAGCGGTGAAACGGTCAAATCCGGAGAGTCAGCAGCCGAGACCTGCGGGGAAAGGACAAACTGACTTTAGGCACTGTCTGCAGGACAACGTTCATTTCAAGGTCACATAAATAAACAGCATTTTAGTGGGTGGCTTGACGGGGGAACCTAGTGTTTTCGGAGCGGCGACGGTTGGCCGCCCGAACCAGGGTTGGGTTTTATACCGTGTATGGGTACCAGTCCTGACTCCCCGCCTGACGACGCACCGGCAAACAGCCTCAGCAGCGGCGGTGGCGGCCGCGCAGGCGTGCTCGTGCGCTCAGGAAACCACCCGGATGGCAGAAGGACTATCCAAAGTCAGCTCAGTTGCACATTATTGTCACAGACTAATTACGTTAATATAGTGCCTTATCATATGCATCTCTCACAAGCAGCTCAAAGGGAGGGTCGGGTCGGGTCACAGTGAACTACTTGGAAGTGCAGCATTGCGTAGGTAAACCTGGTAGTCAAATGTTTAGGTTTTTGGAGATTTAAAATTAAAACCATTGACTGAATGTTTAGAAATACTCTTTAAAAAAATAATTATTTAAAATTAAAATAGTTTTCCTCAACTCACTTTTTCTGCTTTGTATTTTAGGTAGGTTTGTCACAGGGGATTACTGGTTAAAAATACATGTTCCTGCAGACCAACGATAGATAATAAGCTTTATATATTTCCTCAAAATATAGGGGCTAGCCCTACAAAAAGACTTGTAAAAACTCAAAAATATTGTCGTTTACTTGGTTAGATCACAGTTGAAGTTCTATGTGCAGTTCTGGTCTCCATATTACAAGAAGGATATTGAAACGCTCATGTGAAGTGCCTTCAGAAGCTTTTACTATATTAAAGGCATTGCCTAAATGCAAGTTGTTGCTGTTGAAGCACTGGAGAAAGTGCAGAAAAGATTTACAAGGATGTTACCAGAATTGGGAGGATGCAACTATCAGGAAAGTTTGAGTAGGCTTGAGGTTCTTTTCTCTGGAAAATAGGCAGACCTGATGGAGATCTTAAAAATTATGAAGGGGTTAGATAGAGTGGATGCGGAGAAACTGTTCCCACTTGTAGGTGAGTGCAGAACAAGGGGAGCATGAATGTATGATAGCCACTAACATATATCATGCATGTAGGTAGGACCAACACCAAATACACTTAACATTTATAAGGAACGATACTGAAAGCAGTTGAGAGAGAAAAGGATGTAGGTGATGTTGTGCACAGATCACTGAAGGTTCACAACTAATGCAGAGAAGCTGTAGCCAAACAAACAGGTTATTGGGATATATTAATAGAACCATTCAGCCCAAATCAAAGGACACCATTCTGTCATTATACAGGTCATTGGTTAGACCACATCTGGGGTACTACACCCAGTTTTGGTCCCCTCACATGATGGGTGATATAGTGGCCTTGGAAAAGGTTCAGAGGAGAGCTATGACAATAATTCCAAGCTTAAAGAACCTTGGTAACTCAGATAGACTTAAAGAACTGGGTTTATTTACCGTAGAGCAGCGTAGACTTAGAGGCAACCTGATAGAGGTATATAAAATAATTAAAGGGCTGGATTGCGTGCCTATTGCTATATTATTTCAGTGTGACAGATCGGGGAGGATCAGGAGATATGCATTTAAACTACGCAAAAGTAGGAATAGGCTAGATGTTAGGCAGTTCTTCTTTTCTCAGAGAGGAGGGGGGAGGGAGAAGGTGGTTTTCAGTGTCATGGCATCATGACTGTGGGGCAGGCTCGATGGACCAGCTGTCTTTTCCTGCCTGTCGTTTTCATGCGTTCATAGATCAAAGAAAGAATTTAGGGAGGAATTATTTTATACAGGGAGTGGTGAGAATGTGGAACTCACTGCCACTTGGAGTGCATGAAGCAGATAGCATGGATGCATTTAAGGAAAGACTTGATACATACATGAGGGAGAAGGGGATACATACATGAGGGAGAAGGGAATAGAGAGATACAGGGCAGGATGGGAAGAGGTAATTAAAGTGGGGGTAGGCTTGTGTGCTGTATGAACACTGGCATAGACCAGTTAGATCGATTAGTCTGTTTCTGTGCTGCAGATTCTATGTTATTCTATATAAGAGCATGCTGTTTAGAAAGTAATAATGCATGGACAATCCAGTAGAGATATGGATGGTTTGCAATCCCAAATTGTGCGAGCCTGTTCCATTATGAACATTTAAATTTTGCCTTTTGTGCATTTGCATGTTATAGTACCCAAATTCTTAATACTTTCTTTAATTTATACTAACTTATTCTCATTCATATTTTAAATATTATCTCTTATTCCAAACCTTGAATAGGTGAGTAGTTGAATGTTAACTCTTCGCTAACTCTTCCTGCCTCCCCCTGGACCACAACCCCACTGCTGAAGATCACCTGAGAAAGGGTCTTAGACCTGAAATATCGACTGACTGACTTCTGTTTCTGTTCTCCACAGATGATGCCTGAGTATTTCCATCCTTTTCTGTTATTGTTTCCTAAATAGTTGAGTGTAAGTTCTCATACCTAACCTGCAGGTATTGTACTCCAACAGCTGTCATTCCAAGTAGAGTTTCCTCATCAGCTATAAGATGGACAGCTGCCTTCAGTGTAGTGGAAGGACCAAAGCAGTACAGCTTGTAGGGTGCCAGCCACTTTGATGTTCTAGATGCCATATACCAGACTTGCTCATCGCCAACTATGTAATCCAGGTTCTTATGTGAGGGGCTTCAGCAGAGACATGCTGGCTGCATTTCCTTTTTTTGTCACAAATCCACCTAACAGCTTGGTCCTGGTTCTCACATGGGCTGAAGGAAGCCATTCCAAACCATAAAGAAGAACTCTTTGGACAAAATTGGTTGTTCTAAATGATGTGAAAATTCTAATACAGGTTAATTTTGTCCAAATAGTTCTTCTTTATGGTCGGGAATGCATAGGCAATGCATTGGATTCTCAGAAAAAGGGGGACACTGATAATATAGTGCTATCGAACCATTTATGGGAAACTTAGGACATCTCCCGATTTCCCATATGGCCAGTCCACCCCAGGTTCCAGTTCTTGGCACTGATCTCCAAGATATTTGCCATTCTTGCCTTCCTGAGCAGCTTTTAGGAATTCAGCTCCTCCCCAAGCAGCTTTCAGCAATACAGTATGAACATTATTCTTCCCTACTGCCCTACAATTCAGTGCAGAGTTTACTTCCTCTGAGCAACATGGTTCATTAAGGCTTTCTAGTATGCGCAGAACACACCATCAGCTTTTTCAACCTCTGTGCAGAGGAGTCCTTATTACAGCCTGGGATCAGATCCCAACTCCATATAATGCTATTTCTAGACCCTGAGAATGCCCTACCTGGTTTGTTGGAGAGCACTGGACGAGCCCCGAAGAATCTTTTTCAACAGGAAAGTAATGTGACAGAATGAACGAATTTTGTCTGTGTTGTATTATGTTGGTTTCTTACTTTCCTATCACGGTACTTACAGCGAGAAAGAAGAAGAAAGCTCTTATATTTGTGTAGCACCTTTCCTGACATCGGGATATCTCAAGTGCTTTACAGTATAAGTAATTACAATTTGCTACAAAGAGTTAAAAACAAGTTCACTTAAAGAAAATAACACAGGATGCTAATAAAAAAACATCCCCAGAACAGATGACACGTCTGCTATAGGTATCAATGAGACATGCATATTGCAACCCATGTGCGGTTATGGTGAGAAGCCATGTTTCAGGTAAACTTTTACATTGAGCACTAGTACAGGAAAAGTGACTTTTTCTGAGGAAGAATAGTAATGACTCTAAATCTATTGTTTGCTATAGGCTCAGCCACAATCTGATGGAACGTTTATCCTACTGTTTTCCAAAATCAAGGTGATCAAACAGGGGCACACAATATATCCAGTAAGCTGAAGTACAAGGACAACAGTTTCAGTTAGACTCCTAGGTTTGCTACAGTTACTTTGATATTAGGGCAGATAAAGGCACACTACAGTTGATAGAGAGCACCTGTGAAAGTGGTCTCTGACACTGAATACAAGGAAAATATCTGAGGTAAAGAGTCAAAAAATATAAGAACAATTTAGGATCATTATTGTACAATTGTATAATCACATAACCCACCGTGTTTATATTGTAGAGAGACAAGCAACTGTTCCCAAATCTCTGCAGCTCCAAATGGCATCAACATCATTCGATGGGGTATGGTATCTGCTCATGTGGTGGTTAAGAAGATCATGGAAATACAGTTTCACATTATATGGTGAGTATTGCTATTTGCCATACCACTCCGGGAATAGTTCCTGGTTCTTGCTATCTGCTTAGTGAGGGCTCAAGTCTACATTTGTTAATTGTCTCATGGTCAGTTAGTGACAATCCATCTCATGAGGGAATCTTTGGCTCCACAGTGACATGCATGGTAATGGGAAATTGGAAACAAGGCAACGCTAGTAATCCTATCCTTGACCAAGGCAGATTCGCAATATCTGAATTGACCATGTTAAGCAATACTACACCTTCCCCTCCACAGCCAAATCTTCCTACTATTCCAAAATCTTTTTCGAGAGTAAGACCAATGTCAAACTGCTTTTTTGACCTCCACTGCGAAGTGGCAGGAGCTTAAAGACTTCATCTCAAAAATTGAGACTATCCACATGGCTACCTTAACTGTGTACAATGAATTGGATTTTTGCCTGTGTTACCTGAGCTGAATTTTTTTAATAGTATTTCTGTACAATTATTGATAAATTGAGCAATTTTCTTCACGATAAGCCAACAGTCTAAAACCAAGCTGGTTACCATAGTGATTTGAAGTATTATTAAACAAAGACAGAGCTGTTATTTACAATCTCACTCATTTTGCACCTTTGCAGGAAGATGCCCCCTTGCAATACCTGTGAGGCCTGGTGATGTTCCATTCCATTTGCACAGGCAGGGAATTAGCTAAGACGGGTGCGGGAGAGCCACCTGCTCCTACATAAAAGGCTAGGCTTTTTTTTCTCTCTTGCTCTCTCTAATACAGGAGTTGTGCTCTCTCTAATACAGGAGTTGTGCCCCATCAGCAAATCTGGATCAGCTAGCTTTGAATGCTTGGCTAGAAAGGTTAACCTATGTTTATGAAGTTAGTAAGCTGCATATTTATTATGTTTCTATAACTGAGGAGCATCAGAAATTAACTGCTCTCACTGTGAAAACTATACTCTTCATTCATGTATTTTATGGTGGATGAATTAGCTGCGGAAATAGAGGTAAATGAATATGATATGATTGGGATTACGGAAACATGGCTCTAGGGTGACCAGGGCTGGGAACTCAACATCCAGGGGTATTCAATATTCAGGAAAGATAGGCAAAAAGGAAAAGGAGGTGGGGTAACATTGCTGGTTAAAGAGGGGATTAACACATTTGTGAGGAAGGATATTAGCTCTGATGATGTGGAATCTGTATGGGTAGAAATGAGAAATACCAAGGGGCAGATAACGTTAGTGGGAGTGGTGTATAGACCCCCAAACAGTAATGCAGAGGTTGAGGATGGCATTAAACGGGAAATTAGAGACGCGTGCAATAAGGGCACAGCAGTTATCATGGGTGACTTTAATCTACATATAGATTGGGCTCTGCAGTTCAGAGAAGGTTCACTCGGTTGATTCCGGAGATGAGGGGGTTGACTTATGAGGAAATGTTGAGTAGGTTGGGCCTCTACTCATTGGAATTCAGAAGAATGAGAGGCGATCTTATCAAAACATATAAGATTGTGAGGGGGCTTGATCGGGTGGATACGGGGAGGATGTTTCCACTGATGGGTGAGACTAGAACTAGGGGGCATAATCTTCGAATAAGGGGCTGCCGTTTCAAAACTGAGATGAGGAGAAACTTCTTCACTCAGAGGGGAGTAAATCTATGGAATTTGCTACCTCCAGAGAGCTGTGGAAGCTGCGACATTAAATAAATTTAAAACAGAGATAGACAGTTTCCTAGCTGAAAAGGGAATTAAGGGTTATGGGGAGCAGGCAGGGAAGTGGAGGTGAGTCTAGGTTCGGATCAGCCATGATCCTATTGAATGGCGGAGCAGGTCCGAGGGGGCCGTATGGCCTACTCCTGCTCCTACTTCTTATGTTATGTTCTAACCAAATTAGTAACAATACTGTGGAGGAGGAATTCCTGGAGTGTATACGGGATGGTTTCCTGGACCAATATGGCGAGGAGCCAACTAGGGATCAGGTCATCTTAGACTGGGTATTATGTAATGAGAAAGGATTAATTAGCAATCTTGCTGTGCGAGGCCCCTTGGGTCGGAGCGATCATAACATGATAGAATTCTTCATTAAGATGGAGAGTGAAGTAGTTGACTCGGAGACTAAGGTCCTGAATTTAAATAAAAGAAACTACGATGATATGAGGCGCGAGTTGGGTAGGATTGATTGGGGAATGTCACTCAAAGGGTTGATGGTGGATAGGCAATGGCAAACATTCAAAGATCGCATAGATGAACTACAAAATTTGTTCATCCCAGTTTGGCATAAAAATAAAACAAAAAAGGTGTCTCAACCGTGGCTAATGAGGGAAATTAGGGATAACATAAGATCCAAAGAGAGGACATATAAATTTGCCAAAAAAAGCAACAAACCTGAGGATTGGGAGCAGTTTCAGATTCAGCAAAGGAGGACAAGGGGATTGATTAAGAGGGGGAAAATAGAGTATGAGAGTAAGCTTGCAGGGAATATAAAAACTGACTGTAAAAGCTTTTATAGATATGTGAAGAGAGAAAGATTGGTGAAGTCAAGCGTAGGTCCCTTGCAGTCAGAATCAGGGGAATTTATAATGGGGAACAAAGAAATGGCGTACTAATTAAATACATATTTTGGTTCTGTCTTCACAAAGGAGGACACAAATAACCTCCCAGAGATGTCGGGGAACATAGGGTATAATGAGAGGGAGGAACTGAAAGAAATCAGTATTTGTAGGGAAATGGTGTTGGGGAAATTGATGGGATTAAAGGCCGATAAATCCCCAGGGCCTGATAATCTACATCCGAGGGTACTTAAGGAAGTGGCCCTAGAGATAGTAGATGCATTACTGGTCATCTTCCAGAATTCACTAGACTCTGGAACAGTACCCATGGATTGGAGGGTAGCTAATGTTACCCCACTATTCAAAAAAGGTGGTAGAGAAAAAACGGGGAATTATAGACCGGTGAGCCTGACATTGGTAGTGGGGAAAATGCTAGATTCCATTATAAAGGATGTAATAGCAGAACACTTGGAGAACAGTGACAGGATTGGACAAAGTCAACATGGATTTACGAAAGGTAAATCGTGCTTGACTAATCTATTGGAATTTTTTGAGGATGTAACTGGTAAAATAGATAAGGGAGAACCAGTGGATGTGTATTTGGACTTTCAGAAAGCTTTCGATAAGGTCCCGCATAAGAGACTAGCATGCAAAGTTAAGGCACATGGGATTGGAGGCAATGTATTGACTTGGATAGAGAACTGGTTGGCAGACAGAAAGCAAAGAGTCCGAATTAACGGGTCGTTCTCCGAGTGGCAGGCAGTGATTAGTGGGGTACCGCAGGGATCGGTCCTAGGACCCCAGCTATTCACAATATATATTAATGATCTAGACGAGGGAATTGGATGTAATATCTCAAAATTTGCAGACGACACAAAGCTGGGTGGGAGATTGTGCTGTGAGGAGGATGCCCTGAAAATCCAGTATGATCTGGACAGGTTGGGTGATTGGGCGGAAGATGCAATATAATGTGGATAAATGCGAGGTTATCCACTTTGGTGGTAAAAACAGGAAGGCAGATTATTATCTGAATGGCAATAGATTGGGAGAAGGGGAAGTGCAACGAGACCTGGGTGTCCTTGTGCACCAGTCGCTGAAGGTAAGCATGCAGGTGCAGCAGGCGGTTAAGAAGGCAAATGGTATGTTGGCCTTCGTAGCGAGAGGGTTTGAGTACAGGAACAAGGATGTCTTGCTGCTGTTGTACAAGGCCTTGGTGAGACCACACCTTGAGTATTGTGTGCAGTTTTGGTCGCCCTATCTGAGGAAGGATGTTCTTGCCATGGAGGGGGTGCAGCGAAGATTCACCAGGCTGATACCTGGGATGGTAGGAATGACGTACGAGGAGAGATTGGGTCGATTGGGCTTATACTCGCTGGAGTTTAGAAGAATGAGAGGGGATCTCATTGAAACTTATAAAATTCTGTCAGGACTAGGCAGATTAGATGCAGGAAGGATGTTCCCGATGGCTGGGGAGTCCAGAACCAGGGGTCACAGCCTAAGGATAAGGCGTAAGCCATTTAGGACTGAGATGAGGAGGAATTTCTTCACTCAGAGAGTGGTGAACCTATGGAATTCTCTACCACAGAGGGCAGTGGAGGCCAGTTCATTAAATATATTCAAGAAGGAGTTGGATATATTTCTTAAGGCTAAAGGGATCAAGGGATATGGCGAGAAGGCAGGGACAGGGTACTGAATTTGGATGATCAGCCATGATCTCGTTGAATGGCGGAGCAGGCTCGAGGGGCCGAATGGCCTACTCCTGCTCCTATCTTCCATGTTTCTATGTAAAATCTCGTCTCGATATAGTACTTTTCAGTCCATCTTCTGTAAAGAGATGGACACCAGGATGTAGCATTAGAAAGGAGAGGGTGCAGAGGAGGTTCACCAGGATGTTACCAGGGCTGGAGCGCTTCAGCTATGAAGAGAGACTGGGCAGATTGGGTTTGTTTTCCTTGGAGCAGAGGAGGCTGAGGGGGGACATGATTGAGGTGTACAAAATTATGAGGGGCATAGATCGGATGGATGCTGAGGAGCTTTTTCCCTTAGTAGAGGGGTCAATAACTAGGGGGCATAGATTCAAGGTAAAGGGCGGGAGGTTTAGAGGGGATTTGAGGAGATTATTACACTGCTGGAGAGAGAGAGGATGTCCTGGAGGGGTCAAGGACAGAATCTATTTGGTTAGATTTGAGAAAGAACTTTTTCACCCAGAGGGTGGTTGGAGTCTGGAACTCACTGCCTGAAAGGGTTGTGGAGGCAGAAACCCTCACAACATTTAAGAAGCATTTGGATGAGCACTTGAAATGCCATAGCATACAAGGCTACGGACCAAATGCTGGAATATGGGATTAGATTAGACAGGGCTTGATGGTTGGCGCGGACACGATGGGCCGAAGGGCCTCTATCCGTGCTGTATTACTCTATGACTCTATGACTCTAAACACGGTGCACAAAGGATTGGGAGAGACAGATAGCATAAAGTAAGAAATAGTAAGGTATTAGGTGGGGTCGGACTAAGAGAGAATACAAGAAGAAGATCTAAGATAGGTTTACAGTGCATGTGATTAAACACACAAAGCGTGATAAATAAGGTTGGTGAGCTGCAGGCGCAAATAGCCACATGGGAATATGATGTCGTGGTGATAACGGAAACCTGGCTCAAAAAAGAGCAGGGTTGGGTACTAAATATTGCTGGATATAAAGTGTTCAGGAAAGATAGGGAAGGAAAGAAAGGAGGTGGGTGGCAGTATTGATTAAGGAGATTATTACACTGCTGGAGAGAGAGAGGATGTCCTGGAGGGGTCAAGGACAGAATCTATTTGGTTAGAGTTAAGAAACAATAGAGGTGCTATTACACTACTAAGTATAGTCTATAGGCCATCAACTAGTGGGAAGGATATCGAGGAGCAAATTTGCAGGAAAATTACAGAGAGGTGCAAGAACTATGGAGTAGTGATAATGGGGGACTATATCCTAATATAGACTGGGATAGTAATAGTGTAAAGTGCAGAGAGGGGGAAGAATTTCTGAAGTGTGTTCAGGAGAACTTTCTTGATCAGTACGTTTCCGGCCCAACGAGGAAGGAGGCATTGCTGGATCTGGTTCTGGGGAATGAGGTCGATCAAGTGGAACAAGTGTCAGTAGGGGAACATTTAGGGAACAGTGATCATAGTATCATAAGGTTTAGATTAGCTATGGAAAAGGACAGGGGGCAATCTAGAGTAAAAATACTTAATTGGAGGAAGGCCAATTTCAGTGGGTTGAGAATGGATCTGGTCCGAGTAAATTGGAATCAAAGATTGGCAGGCAAAACTGTAATCGAACAATAGGCTGCCTTTAAAGAGGAGATGTTTTGGGTATAGTCGAGGTACATTCCCATGAGGGGGAAAGGTAGGGCAACCAAAGTCAGAGCTCCCTGGATGACTAAAGAGATAGAGAGTAAGATGAAGCAGAAAAAGGGGGTGTATGACAGATGTCAGGTTGAGAATACAAGCGAGAACAAGGCTGAATATAGAAAGTTCAGAGGGGAAGTGGAAAATGAAATAAGTGGGGCAAAGAGATGGTATGAGAATAGATTGGCAGCTAACATAAAAGAGAATCCAAAAGTCTTCCATAGGCATATAAATAGTAAACAGATAGTAAGAAGAGGGGTGGGGTTGATTAGGGACCAAAATGGAGACCTACACACTGAGGCAGAGGGCATAGCTGAGGTAATAAATGAGTATTTTGCATCTGTCTTTACTGAAGAAGAAGATGCTGCCAAATTCATAGTGAAAGAGGAGGTAGTTGAGATACTGGATGGGATAAAAATTAATAAAGGAGGTACTAGAAAGGCTGGCTGTATTTAAAGTAGATAAGTCACCAGGACCAGATGGGATGCATCCTAGGATGCTGAGAAAAGTAAAGGTGGAAATTGCGGAGGTGCTGGTCATAATCTTCCAATCCTCTTAGAAACGGGGGTTGGGCCTGAGGACTGGAGAATTGCAAATGTTACACCCTTGTTCAAAAAAGGGTGTAAGGATAAACCTAGCAACTACAGGCCAGTTTAACCTTGGAAGCTTTTAGAAATGATAATCCGGGACAAAATTAACAGTCACTTGGACAAGTGTGGATTAATTAAGAAAAGCCAGCACGGATTTGTTATAGACAAATCGTGTTTAACTAACTTGATCGAGTTTTTTGATGAGGTAACAGAGAGGGTTGATGAGGGCAGTGCAGTTGATGTGGTGTACATGTACTTCCAAAAGGCGTTTGATAAAGTGCCACATAATAGGCTTGCCAGAAAAGTTGAAGCCCATGGAATAAAAGGGACAGTGGCAGCATGGATATGAAATTGGCTAAGTGACAGGAAACAGAGAGTAGTGGTGAACGGTTATTTATCGGACTGGAGGAAGGTATACAGTGGTGTTCCCCAGGGGTCGGTACCAGGACCACTGCTTTTCTTGATATATATCAATGACATAGACTTGGGTGTACAGGGCACAATTTCAAAATTTGCACATGTCACAAAACTTGGAAGTATCATGAACAGTGAGGAGGATAGTGATAGACTTCAAGAGGACATAGGCTGGTGGAATAGGCGGACACGTGGCAGATAAAATTTAATGCAAAAAAGTGCAAAGTGATACATTTTGGTAGGAAGAATGAGGAGCAGCAATATAAACTAAATGGTACAATCCTAAAGGGGGTGCATGAACAGAGAGACCTGGGGGTGTATATGCACAAATCACTGAAGGTGGCAGGGCAAGTTGAGAAAGCGGTTAAAAAAGCATACATGATCCTGGGCTTCATAAATAGAGGCATAGAGTACAAAAGTAAGGAAGCTATGATGAATCTTTATAAAACACTGGTTTGGCGTCAACTGGAGTATTGTGTCCAATTCTGGGCATTGCACTTTAGGAAGGATGTGAAGGCCTTAGAGAGGGTGCAGAAAAGATTTACAAGAATGGTTCCAAGGATAAGTGACTTCAGTTACGTGGAAAGACTGGAGAAGCTGGGGTTGTTCTCCTTAGAGCAGAGAAGGTTGTGAGGAAATTTGATCGAGGTGTTCAAAATCATGAGGTGTCTAGACAGAGTAGATAGAGAGAAACTGTTCCCATTGGCAGAAGGGTTGAGAACCAGAGGTCACAGATTTAAGGTGATTGGCAGAAGAACCAAAGGCGACATGAGTGATTAGGATCTGGTAAGGCCTGAAAGGGTGGTGGAGGCAGATTCAATCGTGGCCTTCAAAAGGGAATTGGATAAGGACCTGGGGAAAAAAAACTTTGCAGGGCTACGGGGAAAAAGCGGGGGAGTGGGACTAGCAGAGAGCCAGCACGGGCTCGATGGCCCAAATGGCCTCCTGTGTTGTAATCATTTTATGATTCTATGAGAGAAGATTGCATGTAGTGACCTGTGCAGCATTTCAGTAACTGGTATATGGAGCAAGGATTCTGTTATGATCCCTGGGTCATGCTATTCTTTAACTATATATTGAGCACTAAAATGTGCAATCCAGATCATAGGGCATGTGAAATGCACTTAATATTGCAAGCAAAAGCTTCAAAACTGTGACACTGCCATTCCCGTTACTTCCCCTGCCTTGGTCAATGTCCTTTCCAGCATCTCCCCACCCAGCACCTACCCTGTGTTGCTCTTCAACTCCGCCCCCCCCCCTCCCATTTCCCTCCACAGTTCTCATCCGGATCATTTCCTCCATGAGACCTAACTTATTGCTTGCTGTATCCATTTCCCAAAGAACTACCTCTCCTTGACCGATGATCATAAATGGCTCCCTTGCAGAAATACTGTTCCCCTCCCTTTCAAAATTCCATTGTCACTCCTCAAAAAAACTACACTTAATCCCTCAGCCTTATCCAAATGCTGTCCGTACCTAATCTTCCTTTCCTCACCTAAGGTTCTTGAACATGTCCTCATCATCCAGCTGCATTCTTCCTTTTTGAATCCTTTCAAATTAACTTCCATCCTGCCCACAGTACTGACTAGGGCATATCTCTTCTACTCTCTCCCATGCCCACATAACCTGAATTCCTGTTTGTATGAGCATTTTGCCTGCTGCTTCAGACTTGGCTCTTCCATCTCCCTTATTCTGAATGGAAATAGACTTGGTGCTGTGGAAGGGCAGTGGGGGTACATAGGAACAGGAGTAGGCCCATTGAGCCCCGCGAGCCTGTTCCGCCATTCATTGAGATCATGGCTGACCTGCGACCAAACACCATATACCCCCGCCTTTGGCCCACATCCCTTAATACCTTTGGTTAACAAAAAGCTATCAATCTCCGATTTAAAATTAACAATTGATCTAGCATCAATTGCCATTTGCAGAAGAGAGTTCCAAATTTTTACCACTCTTTATGTATAAAAGTGTTTCCTAATTTCACTCCTGAAAGGTCTGGCTCTAATTTTTAGACTATGCCGCCTCATCCTAGAATCCCCAACCAGCAGAAATAGTTTCTCTCTACCCTATCTGCTCCCCTTAATATCTTTAAAACTTCGATCAGATCACCCCTTAACCTTCTAAATTCTAGGGAATACAACCCTAATTTATGTAATCTCTCCTCGTAACTTAACCCTTGAAGTCCGGGTATAATTCTGGTAAACCTACGCTGCACTCCCTCCAAGGCCAATATATCCTTCTTTAGATGTGGTGCCCAGAACTGCTCACAGTACTCCAGGTGTGGTCTAACCAGGGCTTTGTACAGCTGCAGCATAACTTCTACCCCCTTGTATTCTGGTCCTCTAGATATAAAGGCCAGCATCCCATTAGTCTTTTTGATTATTTTCTGTACCTGTTCATGACATTTTAATGATCTATGTACCTGGACCCCCTTCTCTTTGGATCTCCACTGTTTTTAGCTTTTCACCATTTAGAAAGTACCATGTTCTATCCTTTTTAAGTCATCACATTTGCCTACATTGAAACCCATTTGCCACAGTTTTGCCCATTCACTTAATCTGTCGATATCCCTTTGTAATTTTATGCTTTCGTCTACACTGCCTACAACACCGCCTATCTTTGTGTCATCAGCAAATTTGGATATATGACTTTCTATGCCATCATCTAAGTCGTTAATAAATACTGTGAATAATTGCGGCCCCTACACAGAGCCCTGCGGGACACCACTGGTCACATCCTGCCAATTAGAGTACCTGCCCATTATCCCTACTGCCTGTCTTCTGCTGCTCGGCCAATTTCCTAACCAGATCAATAATTTGCCCTCAATTCCGTGGGCTTCAGTTATAGGTTCATAGGATAGTAAAGGCAGTATCTTGGGATGATAAGGCTGTAAAAAATGCTAATGGAATACTAGGTTTGTGGTATAGAATATAAAACAAAGATATAATGATGAGCCTATATAAAACCTTAATAAGATCTCAGTTAGAGCAGAATGTACAGAATGCTGCCTGGTATGAGGAAATACAAATACGAAGATATACTTGAAAAATTGGCCCTTTTTTGTTGGAACAATGCATGTTATGGTATGATAGAAGTGTTTCAACTTCTGAAAGGGTAAGACAGGGTAGATAGAAGCAGACTATTTCCAGTAGTCAAGGACCCTAGAATGAGAAGCCATAGTACAATATTAAATGTAAGTGATAATAGAATAGAGGGCAAGAATAACAGCTTTACACAAAGTGTTGTGAAGCTGTTAAATTTACTTTCAGTGTAAGTGGCTGAGGCAGAAACTATCTCAAAAAAGAATTTGCATTTATATCGTGCTTTTCATGATTTCAAGAATATCCCAAAAAATTCACAGCCAATTAATTAGTGCAGTCACTGTTGTATGGAAAGGCTGCAACTAATTTGTACACCTCAAGATCACCATAAATAAGAATAAGATAAATGAACAGCTAATCTGTTTGTAATGTTGGTTGAAGGATAAATGTTGGCCAGGACACCAGGAGAACTCTCCACTCTTCTATGCTATGAGATTTTTTACAACCACCTGGAATGGGAGACAGAGCCTCGTTTTAATGTCTCATCTGATAGAGTAAATAAGGAGAAACCATTTCCAGTGGCAGAAGGGGATCATTAACCAAAGGACGCAGATTTAAGCTGATTGGCAAAAGAACCAGAGGCGACATGAGGATTTTTTTTAAGCAGCGAGCTGTGATGATCTGGAATGCACTGCCTGAAAGGGTGATGGAAGCAGATTCAATAGTAACTTTCAAAAGGGAATTGGATAAATACTTGAAGGGAAAAAAATTGCAGGGCTATGGTGAAAGAGCAGGGGAGTGGGACTAATTGGATAACTCTACAAAGGGGCCGGCACGGGCACGATAGGCTGAATGGCCTCCTTCTGCGCTGTATCATTCTATGCACAGAGCTCCATTTTCCCAGCAGCTATATTTTAATGTTTTGAGACAGTGACTAGTTCTACCTACTTTTTCATAGTATTAAAAAATGCAAACTAAGCTATAAAGTACCCAAAAGATTCAACAGCTCCAAGCATTTCTAAACCTGGCTTTACACCAGCCTAGAGTTATACTGCACATGCTGCCAAGCTCATATGGTGTAAGACAACCCTCTGAAGGGGGGTTTTACACTACCTGTACTTGGTTGCAGAGTATTTTGGAATTATAATAGTTTTGCATCAATGTGCATCAGAAATTGCTAGATATCAACACTCAACTGGGAGCATAACTGTACACTAAAATCTTTAAAATCTCAGTCACACCAATCAAGTGAAGGTCTACTTCAACTGCTTTTGACATATATTAGAAATTCTGGCGTGTTACATCTATGGAGAAAATATTCCATAATTGTAGAAGGGTGATTGGTACTGATATGGACTAATGAGGTGCTTGGGATTCAGAGGGGAAGAAGGAAGACCTGAAATAATGAGAATTCTTCTCGATTGATGTTGAGGAATTGAATGAATTAATGAATTATAAAATAGGGGTGGCATGTTTGCCGTATATAGTCAGGGATTGGAAACAAGACTTGAACAACAGAATTAATCAAAAGACCGAGGGCTGCAAGGGGATACTCCCATAATGAGTACCAATTGTTGAATACTGCTCAATGGCACCTGTTAAAGGTTTGCCAGGTGCAGCTGTGTATGGTCATTTGGGAGATAGGAAGAAAAAAGACTATTGTGTCTGATGCTGCATTAGACAAGGAATTAAAAGAAGAATTAATTGATATAATAAGATTAAGTCCGAGAAGAAGTAAAAAGGTAGCAATGGTATGGGTTCCAAACTTTGTTTTAAAAATGTGTTATCTGAAATTGATAGTAAATTATTAGTTGTGTATGGTCCCCCATCAATGCAGGGAAACAGCAAATGCAACACTGAGAAGAAGTATCATATATAGTACTATAAGAAAGACAAACGGGGCAACTATCACACTTTGGTCTTTACCTGTATTTTGAACATATAAAATTGACAGGCAGGAAAAGACCAGCTAGTTCATCAAACTTGCCCCACACCATGATGGCCAAACACTTCTTTCCTCCTGGGAGAGACAAAGAAAAAAGACACGGTACTCTGGGAAAATTCCTCTCCAACCCCCTTAGGTGATCGAAACCAGTCCAGGAGATCACATGGACCAAGTGTTATCTATAAAGAGACTTATGTTGCGATCACTGCTCCAGTCAGGAACAGTTCAGCACCAGTGAGTCAGCACCCACCACACCAGCCAACAATGTATTCTAGAGGCTCACAATTCTCTGGGAAAAGAACAGCAGCCTAACATCCAGTCTATTCCTACTCTTACATAGTTTAAAAACTGGTGTCCCCTGGTCCTCCCCAATCTATTAAATTGGAATAATCTATCAATAGGTACGCTATCCAGCCCTTTAATTATTTTATAGACCTTTGTTAGGTCACCTTGCGTCTATGCTGCTCTAAAGTAAATAGACCAAGGTCCTTGAGCCTATCTAAATAGCTGAGGTTCTTTAATCTGGGACTCATTCTTGTATCTCTCCACTGGAACTTTTCCAAGACCACTATATCATCCACCAAAACTGGGCACAGTACTCTAGATGCAGTCTGATCAGCGACATGTATAGTGTCAAATGGGGATTGTGCGGGAAGGTGGAGTTGAGGTAGAAGATCAACCATGATCTTATTGCATGGCGGAGCTGGCTCGAAGGGCAGAATGGCCTACTCCTGCTCCTATTTCTTATGTTCTTAAAATGGTGTTGTTTAATTTACACTGGTTCTATTAATACAACCAAATATCCTGTTAGCTTTAGCTATAATTTCTCTACATTGATCATGAACCTTGAATAACACTAAGACCTTTTTCTCTCTCAACCTCTTTCAGTATTGTTCCCTGCAAATGATACATGTATTCTGTGTTGGTCCTACTAACATGCATGACAATACATTTATCTAAATTAAACTCCATTTGCCATTGTTTGGCCCACTCCAATAGAAAATCTAGATATTTTTGGTTTTATTGCACTCTTCTACCGTCTTAAACTTGCACAGATTTTGGTGTTATCTGCAAACTTACTTATCAAACTCCCAACACCAGTGTCCAGGTCATTAATTAAAGACTGTGAAGAGTAGCGGGCCTGGGGCCGATCCCTGGGGGACACCACTCGTAACATGTCTCCAAGCTGAACTACATCTGTTAAATACAACTTTTTGGCTGTGGGATTAGAGCCAATGCCTAATCCAGTCTTTCAAATTTCTACCGAAACCATAGATTCTATCTTGTGAAGTAACCTAGTATGAGGTACCTTATCAAAGGCTTTCTGAAACATTTCCTGAATATTTACTACCCATAACATACTATTCCCATACTGACTGGTGTATAATATTGACAATAATCCTAGAATTACTGCCCTGGATGTGCTGTTCTTTAATCTATCAGTTGAGATAAAACCACTCTAAGGGGGTTTAAAGAACTGTATGATGAAATAAGCAACATAGGTGAAAAACTGCCACAACTGTGATTTGCGTACTTTAATTTACAGCAGCTGAGGCACTATGGAACTGGTGACAAACCTAGAATCTACATAAAAAATCCATAGCTACTCCTATGAAGTAGCTGACTTTTTAACATTTGTTCTTGGGATGTGGGGAATGCTGGCAAGGCCACATTTTATTGCCCATCCCTCGCTGCTCTGAGAAGGTGGTGATGGGTTTTCTCCTTAGACCACTACAGTCCTTGTGGTGATGGTGCTCCCACAATGGTGTTAGGTAGGGAATTCCAGGATATTGACCCAGCAATGATGAAGAAATGGCGATATATATGTCCACATTAGGATGGCGTGTAAGTTTGAGGTAATAGTGTTCCACAACATTGCTGTTCTTGTCCTTCTCAGTAGTAGATGTCGCAGGAGAGGGAGGTGCTTTTGAAATAACTTTGGTGAGTTGATGCAGTGCATCTTGTGGATTGTACATACTGCAGCCACAGCGTGCAAGTGGAGGGGGTGTAAAATCAGTCCATTGGCAGGGGCATGTGTCAAGTGAACTGCTCTAATCTGGATGGTTCCAAGATTCTTGAGTGATGCTCCCTTGATCCCATTCCCACTAAACTGCAGACCATCCAACTTCCCTTCCTGACCCCATGATAGTGGATATTGTTTTTTCTCCTCTGGCACTGGCTCCTTCCCTTTCAAAATCCTCATCATCATGACCTGCCTCAAAAAATCAACACTCAACCGCTTTGTCCTTGCAGACTGCTGGCTCATCTCCAATCTCCCTCTCGTCTTTAAAATCAAGTAAATGGGCTGCACCCATCCAGATGGTTGGCGAATATTCCATTACACTTGTGGAGGTCAGGAGGTGAGCCACTCATTGCAAAGTACCCAGCCTCTGCCCTGTTTTTGTGGCTAAGGAAGTGATATGGCTGGCCCAGTTAAGCTTGTAGTCAATCCTGATCCCCAAGTTATTGATGAAGGACTCAGCAATGGTGATGCTGTGGAAAGTCAAAGTGAGATGGCTGGGCTCTCTTTCGTGCGAGGTGGTCATTACCTGGCATTTATGTGGCATGAATGTTACCTGCCACATGTCAGCTTAAGCCTGGATGTTATCCAGGTCGTGCTGTAGGCTGGAATAGACTCCTTCATTAGCAGAGGAGTGGTGAAAGGAGATGAACAATGTGGAATTGTCAGTGAACATACCCACACCTGACCTTATGCCAGAAGGCAATTGATGAAGCAGCTGAAGATGGATGGGCCAAGGACACTTTCCTTAGGAATACCTGCAGTGATGCCCTATGGAAAAGATGACTAGCCTCCACCAACCGTAACCATCTTCTTTTATGCCAGATGTGACTCCAGCTACTTGAGAGTTTTCTCTTCGACCACATTGACCTTAGTTTTTCGAGGGCTTCTTGGTGCCATTCTGATTCGAATGCTGCCTTAATACTGGAGGCAGCTAATTTCATCGAATGCAGATTATATGGCAATCAATAACTTTAACTCTAATCAATATATCAACTACGGATTCAATAACTTTATCTTCATATGTGATAAAACTTACACGATGAAAATAATGTGTAGGAAGTCGACAACTTTACTTGTTCATTTCCACCTCAAGGCTACAGCAGTGACATAAAATAGTAAACTTACATTATATTTACATGTTTTCATCAATGTTTCAATACATTTTCTTGTTGGTATTTCAGTTTCTTTTGAATAATTTTGTTTTGTGCACAAGTGAATCATTTGCATCAGCATTTGAAGATTTCTTTTCAGTTCTATTTTCTATAATTTGATTGTAACGTAAACAGAAAATCTTGCTTTCCAGGGGAGGGTTCAAATAAATTAATGGTTGGCTGTTAATTGTAACCACAATTTGGGAAATTGATCTGGATTCCCCAGAATAGGTTAAACCAGTTATGGATATCAATCTGTCTTTCTGCTGTCTTTGCCAATCCACTCACTTTACATGTTGTGATCTTGTACAACCACCAATCCAAGTGTTAGCTCACAACACAAAATATTCTCCAGGGTTCAATATAAGTAAAAAAAAATGGTGATGGAGCAACTAACGATACATTTCCAGGACCTGATGGTTTCCAACCCAGGGTATTAAAAGTAGGTGAGGAAATTGTTGATGCGTTAGTCATGAACTTCTAAAACTCTCTCGATTCAGGAATTGTTCCCTTGGATTGGAAAACTGCCAAAGTCACTCCATTATTTAAGAAAGGTAGGAGAGATACGTGGTAGATAAAGGAGTGTCTATGGATGTTATTTATATGGACTTCCAGAAAGCTTTTAACAAGGTTCTACAAAAGAGACTGTTAATAAAAACAAGAGCCCATGGAATTGGAGGCAGCCTATTGGCTTGGATAGGGAATTTGTTAGGAGGTAGGAGACAGAGAGTCGTGATAATGGGTGGGTACTCAAATTGGCTGGAAATGACTACTGGTGTCCCCCAGGGATCTGTATTGGGGCCACAGCTTTTCACTATATTTATAAATGACTTGGATGAAGGAATAGAGCATTGTTTATCTAAGTTTGCTGACGACAAAATAGTGTAGATGGGAGCAGAAAGTTGCAACGGGACATTGATAGATTAAGTGAGTGGGCAAAACTGTGGCAAATGGAGTTCAATGTGGGAAAGTGTGAGATCATCCACTTTAAACCTAAGAGTGATAGATCAGAGTATTTTCTAATTGGTGAGAAGCTAGGATGTGATAACAGGATACTTAGAAAATATCAACGGGATTAGACAAAGTCAGCATGGATTTATAAAAGAGAAATCATGTTTGATAAACCTACTGGAGTTTTTTGAGGATATAACTGGTAGATTAGATAAGGGAGAACCAGTGGATGTGGTGTATTTGGATTTTCAGAAGGCCTTTGATAAAGTCCCACATGTGTAAAATTAAAACACATGGGATTGGGGGTAATATACTAGCATGGATAGAAAATTGGCTAACAGACAGGAAACCGAGAGTAGGAATAAATGGGTCTTTTTTGGGGTGGCAGACAGTGATTAGTGGGGTACTGCAGGGATCAGTGCCTGGGCCCCAGCTATTCACAATATATATCAATGATGATTTGGATGAGGGAACCAAATGTAATATTTCCAAGTTTGCTGATGACACGAAACTAGGTGGGATTGTGAATTGTGAGGAGGATGATAAGAGGCTTCAAGGTGATTGAGACAAGTTGAGTAAGTGGGCAAATACATGGCAGATGCAGTGTAACGTGGAAAAATGTGAAGTTATTCACTTCAGTAGGAAAAACAGAAAGGCGGATTATTTTTTGAATGGTGATAGAAACATAGAAACATAGAAGATAGGAGCAGGAGTAGGCCATTCGGCCCCTCGAGCCTGCTCCGTCATTCAATGCGATCATGGCTGATCATCCAAATTCAGTACCCGGTCCCTGCCCTCTCCCCATACCCCTTGATCCCTTTAGCCTTAAGAAATATATCCAACTCCTTCTTGAATATATTTAATGTATTGGCCTCTACTGCCTTCTGTGGTAGAGAATTCCACAGGTTCACCACTCTCTCGGTGAAGAAATTCCTCCTCATTTCTGTCCTAAATGGCCTACCCCTTATCCATAGACTGTGACCCCTGATTCTGGACTCCCCGACCACCGGGAACATCCTTCCTGCATCTAGTCTGTCCAGTCCTGTCCGAATTTTATAAGTTTCAATGAGATCCCCTCTCATTCTTCTAAACTCCAGCGAGTACAAGCCCAATCGACCCAATCTCTCCTCATACGTCATTCCTGCTATCCCAGGTATCAGCCTGGTGAATCTTCACTGAACTCCTTCCATGGCAAGAACATCCTTCCTCAGATAAGGTGACCAAAACTGCACACAATACTCAAGATGTGGTCTCACCAAGGCCCTGTATAACTGCAGCAAGACATCCTTGTTCCTGTACTCAAACCCTCTCGCTACGAAGGCCAACATACCATTTGCCTTCTTAACCGCCTGCTGCACCTGCATGCTTACCTTCAGCGACTGGTGCACAAGGACACCCAGGTCTCGTTGCACTTCCCCTTCTCCCAATCTATTGCCATTCAGATAATAATCTGCCTTTCTGTTTTTGCCACCAAAGTGGATAACCTCACATTTATCCACATTATATTGCATCTGCCATGCTTTTGCCCAATCACCCAACCTGTCCAAATCATCCTGGAGTTTCTCGGCATCCTCCTCACAGCACACACGCCCACCCAGCTTTGTGTCGTCTGCAAACTTGGAGATATTACATCTAGTTCCCTTGTCTAGATCATTAATATATATTGTGAATAGCTGGGGTCCAAGGACCGATCCCTGCGGTACCCCACTAGTCACCGCCTGCCACTCGGAAAAAGACCCATTTATTCCAACTATTTGCTTCTGTCTGCCAACCAGTTCTCTATCCAAGTCAATACCTTGCCCCCAATCCCATGTGCCTTAACTTTACACGCTAATCTCTTATGCGGGACCTTATCGAAAGCCTTCTGAAAGTCCAAATACACCACATCCACTGGTTCTCCCTTATCTATTTTGCCAGTTATATCCTCAAAAAATTCCAGTAGATTAGTCAAGCACGATTTACCTTTTGTAAATCTATGTTGACTTTGTCCGATCCTGTCACTGTTTTCCAAGTGCTCTGCTATTACATCTTTGATGCGCTATCAACAATACCAAAAGCTACGAGATGGACTTATCCGAAGTAGGCTTTTATTGACTAAGAACTAGAGCATGCCTCTGCTAGTGAATCCATCCTAAGAGCTCCCGGGGGAAGGGTGGTGAGTCACCTTTATACCCGGGCTTAGGGGTGGAGCCAGGGGCTGAGACATGCCTGGACTTGTACAGGGTTAACAGTGGTTTACCACACAGGCATGTACAGGTTAACAGTGGTTTACCACAATCTTTTATAATGGACTCTAGCATTTTCCCCACTACCGATGTCAGGCTTACCGGTCTGTAATTCCCCGTTTTCTCTCTAGCACCTTTTTTGAATAGTGGGGTAACATTAGCTACCCTCCAATCAATGGGTACTGTTCCAGATTCCATCGAATGTTGGAAGATGATCAGCAATGCATCTACTATTTCTAAGGCCACTTCCTTAAGTACCCTAGGATGTAGATTATCAGGCCCTGGGGATTTATCGGCCTTCAATTCCATCAATTTCCCTAACACCATTTCCCTACAAATGCTGATTTCTTTCAGTTCCTCCCTTTCATCAGACCCTATGTTCCCCGACATCTCTGGGAGGTTATTTGTGTCCTCCTTTGTGAAGACAGAACCAAAATATGTATTTAATTGGTCTGCCATTTCTTTGTTCCCCATTATAAATTCCCCTGATTCTGACTGCAAGGGACCTACGCTTGACTTCACCAATCTTTTTCTCTTCACATATCTATAAAAGCTTTTAGTCAGTTTTATGTTCCCTGCAAGCTTACCCTCATATTCTATTTTCCCTTTCTTAATTAATCCCTTTGTCCTCCTTTGTTGAATCCTAAACTGCTCCCAATCCTCAGGTTTACTGCTTTTTCTGGCCAATTTATATGTCCTCTCCTTGGATCTTATGCTATCCCTAATTTCCCTTGTTAGCCACGGTTGAGTCACCTTTTTTGTTTTATTTTTATGCCAAACTGGGATGAACAAATTCTGTCATTCATCCATGCGGTCTTTGAATGTTTGCTCTTGCCTATCCACCATCAACCCTTTGAGTGACATTCCCCAATCAATCCTACCCAACTCACGCCTCAGACCATCGTAGTTTCCTTTCTTTAAATTTAGGACCCTAGTCTCTGAGTCGACTACTTCATTCTCCATCTTAATGAAGAACTCGATCATATTATGATCGCTCCGACCCAAGGGACCTCGTACAACAAGATTGCTAATTAATCCTTTCTCATTACATAATACCCAGTCTAAGATGGCCTGATGTGTGGTTGGTTCCTCGACATATTGGTCCAGGAAACCATCCCGTAAACACTCCAGGAATTCCTCCTCCACAGTATTGTTACTAATTTGGTTAGCCCAATCTATATGTAGATTAAAGTCACCCATGATGACTGCTGTGCCCTTATTGCACGTTTCTCTAATTTCCCTTTTAATGCCATCCCCAACCTCCACATTACTGTTTGGAGGTCTATATACCACTCCCACTAACGTTTTCTGCCCCTTGGTATTTCTCAGTTCTACCCATACAGCTTCCACATCATCAGAGCTAATATCCTTCCTTACAATTGTGTTAATCCCTTCTTTAACCAGCAATGCTACCCCACCTCCCTTTCCTTTTTGCCTATCTTTCCTGAATATTAAATACCCCTGGATGTTGAGTTCCCAGCCTTGGCCACCCTGGAGCCATGTTTCCGTAATCCCAATCAAATCATATTCGTTTACCTCTATTTGCGCAGCTAATTCATCCACCTTATTATGAATGCTCATAATAGATTGGGAAATGTTGATGTACAGAGGGACCTGGGTATCCTTGTACACCAGTTACTGAAAGCAAACAGGCAGGTGCAGCAAGCAGTTAGGAAGGCAAATGGTATGTTGGCCTTCATTACAAGAAGATTTGAGTGCAGGAGCAAGGATGTCTTACTACAGTTATACAGGGCCTTGGTGAGACCACACCTGGAGTACTGTGTGCAGTTTTGGTCTCCTTGCCTAAGAAAGGATATACTTGCCATAGAGGGAGTGCAGTGAAGGTTCACCAGACTGATTCCTGGGATGGCAGGACTGTCGTATGAGGAGAGATTGGGTCGACTAGGCCTTTATTCACTAGAGTTTAGAAGAATGAGAGGGGATCTCATTGAAATGTATAAAGTTTTGACAGGGCTAGACAGACTGGATGCAGGGAGGATGTTTCCCCTGGCTGGAGGGTCTAGAATGAGGGGTCCCAGTCTCGGGATATGGGGTAGGATATTTAGGACTGAAATGAGGAGAAATTTCTTCACTCAGAGGCAGTGAACCTGTGGAATTCTCTACCACAGAAGGCTGTGGAGGCCAAGTCACTGAATATATTTAAGAAGGAGAAAGATAGATTTCTAGACACAAAAGGCATCAAGGGGTATGGGGAGAGAGCGGGAATATGGTATTGAGATAGTGGATCAGCCATGATATTGAATGGCAGAGCAGGCTCGAAGGGCCGAATGGCCTACTTCTGCTTCTATTTTTCTATGTTTCTATGAATTGCAAGGAGCAGAAAGATTTAGGGGTCTAAGTACAAAAATGACTCAAAGCTAGTGGACAGGTACAAAAATAATTTAAAAGGCAAATGGAATGTTGGCCTTTATCTCAAGGGGGCCGAAATAAAAAGGGGTGGAAGTGATGTTCCAGCTGTACAGAACTCTGGTTAGAGCACAGCTGGAGTATTGTATTTAGTTCTGGGCACCACACCTCAGGAAGGATATATTGGCCTTAAAGTGGGTGCAGTGCAGTCACCAGAATTATACTGGGAGTAAAAGACATAATTTATGGATTAGGCTTGTATTCCCTTAATTATGGAAGATTATGGAATGTTCAAATTGAGGTGTTTCAGATGATTAAAGGATTTGATAGATTAGATAGAGAGAAACTATTTCCTCTGGTGGGAGAGACCAGAATAGGGTTGCAAAATTTTGGGAATGTTTAAAAGAGGAAACTTTCCATGGGAATTTTTGGGAATTTATGGGAATTTTGAGTTTTTTTGCACACTAATGGTTTTTGTCTCTGACCCTTATATTATCTTTGTCGTCAAAATAGACATACTGTTCCATACAAATAAAAACAGGCTTTCAAAACTTTATTTAGGTTATAATTTTGAACTTTATTGAACCCCCACAAAAAAGACCCATCTAAAATAAAATAAAAAGAGCATCAGCTTATTTAGCCTGTAATTTGTCCTTATTTTGTCCCTTTGAGTCTTCTACTCATGAGTCTTCTGAGTCTTCTACTCCTCATTGCTCCTCCTGATTCTCTGACTCTGGCACTGACGTGTCCATTTCCTCCTCTGTGTCAGTGTCTAGCTGTGTGGTGGACACTTCTGTATCTGGCTCAATAAGTTGTAGGTTCGCCCGGATAGCCACCAGTTTCTCCACTCTCTTGTTAGTCAGCCTGTTGCGCACCTTTGTATGCGTATTCCCAAAAAGTGACCAGTTTCGTTCAGAGGCCGCTGATGAAGGTGGGATTTGGAGTATCATCGATGCAATAGGTGACAGGGCCTCAGATGCACAAAGTCCCTTCCACCAGGTATGTGCACTGATATGCTTGCATGATTCCCATATCCCATCCCCATTCCAAAGACCTTGCTTGGTAGAGAACTTTGCCCACATCCAGATTGAGATGGTGTGAGAGGGTAG
This sequence comes from Somniosus microcephalus, assembly GCF_052327205.1. Taxonomy (NCBI): domain Eukaryota; kingdom Metazoa; phylum Chordata; class Chondrichthyes; order Squaliformes; family Somniosidae; genus Somniosus; species Somniosus microcephalus. Next base: position 247,095,231 of record NC_140990.1, on the reverse strand, counting down.
AAATCACACTGTAAGCGCTGTTGATCTGTTCTCCAGAAAGTATTGGTCTCCCAACATGCTTTGGGTCCAGCATGTATGCTGCAGCATGAATCGGCTTGACACAAAATTCTTGACGCGTCTGTATGAATTGAACAATTGCCTTCTCCTCTGCTTTGAGCAGCAGGGATGTGGGTAGGGCAATGCTGATTTGTTCTTTTAAATCAGTAAAAAGCCTGAGAACATCTGACAAGACAGCGTCATCTCCTTCAATCTGAGCAATTGCAGATGCTACTGGTGAGAGTAGTTTAAGGCTGCTAACCACTCTCTCCCAAAGCACATCATCCAGCAGTATTTTCTTGATGGTGGTTTCCATATCCCCAGACTGGGATATTGCCATTTCTTGCAGCGACTCCTTACCCTCCAGAAGGCTGTTGTACATTATGACAACACCACCCCATCTAGTGTTGTTGGGCAGCTTCAGTGCGGTGTTCTTGTTCTTTGTCATTTGCTTGGAGTTGTAGGTTGCTGCAACTACCTGTTTTCCCCTGACATACTTAACAACTTGCTTGGCTCTCTTGTACAGTGCTTCCATGGTTCTCAAACCCATGATGTCCTTGAGGAGCAGGTTAAGCCCATGAGCTGCGCACCCAATAGACGTAATATGAGGGTAGGCCTCCTCCACTTGAGCCCAAGCAGCTTTCATATTCGCAGCATTGTCAGTAACTACTGCAAAGACCTTTTGTGATCCAAGATCGTTGGATAAATGCTGCTGCATCTTTGTGGCATTCTTTACATATGGCTTTCTACAGTGTTTGCACATGTACACAGTCTTTCCATCTTTAATGCCTGGGGTAAAATGCTTCCACACATCCGACGGTAAACGTGGCATTGTTCTATGCAGAGAAATAAAGGGCATTCATTTCTGTCAAACTGCGGTCGATCAGCACGATTGCAACAGGGTGAGTACATTTTTGCTGATGCTCCATGTGATGGAAGCATGACCTGTACACACACGACGCTACATCACCAATAGTGTATTATTTTGTATATTTTAAATTGAAGGACAACAGAGTTCAACAAGTAACTGGTTTATTTGGTATAAAGTCTGATTTACTTACTGCATCATCACAACATCAGCAGAAAACAAAATGACTTCCCTCAGGCCCCCTAACCTGGATCTTAAAAAAACTATAGCAGTCTTACAGATGCCTGCAGGCCAATCACAATTCAATATGCAAATATTACAAATAGAGGGAGCTAATTGCTCATCCACTCATCCAACCAATCAGGACACATTTGTTCACAGTCACACACAAAACTTGTAATTATTAAAACAAGCCAAGTAAGAAGATAAACATATATTGATTAAGAAATTCCTTAATAATTAAGATTCCATCTCTGTTAGTAATTTTAAGAGAGGACCTGTGGGGAAAAAAAAAAGAAAGAAATACAAAAAAAACAATATTATGCTAGCATGTGCTTTTTTGGGCAAAATTCCCAAGCTAAACTTCCCGTGGAAAATTTCCAGAAATTTACCGGAAACTTTCCACCCCTTTGCAACCCTCGTCCAGAACAAGGTGGTGTATCCTTAAAATTAGAGCTAGGCCGTTCAGGGCTGATGTCAGAAAGTACTTCTTCATACAAAGGGTAGTGGAAATCTGGAAGTCTCACCACCCCCCCCCCCCCCCCCCCCCCAAAAAAAGTTGTTGAGGCTAGGTCAATTGAACATTTAAAAACTGAGATTGATAGATTTTTGTTAGGCAAGGGTATTAAGGGTTAAGGAACCAAGGCGAATAGCTCGGAGTTAATAACGGATCAGCCATGATCTAATTGAATGATGGAACAGGCTCGAGGGCCTGAATGGCCTACTGCTCTTGTGTTCAGAATTTGCTGCCAAAATAATGGTGAGTTTAATAAGCATGCTGTTATTAATGTGTAAATCGTTCAACAACCTGTGGCAAGGAAGAGATACCCCGTGAATTGCGAATCGCCACAAGATGCTGAACGATTTACGTTAGCTCCGCAAAAACATCAGCTCACCCGCCACGTGAGTTTCAAAAAATTGTTGGATTTGCACATTAATTGCCAATTAAACTCGCCATGTAAAGTTAGGGCTGGTACTTAACCACATAAGTATCTTTTTAATGACGAGATTTGTTCCTGCAATGCCATTCAACCTGGCCGGCCCAGAGAGGGAACAATTAAAACTGTGGAGTCTCATTCCTACAGGTAGTAAATTGTTGTTAAAGATTTTTAAAACTTTAAGCTTTAAATTTTAAAATGATTTTCTTACTTTTCCTTTCTGTCTCCTCTCTCAGCTGTGGCTCAGTTGGTAGCACTCTCGCCTCCTGAATCAGAAGGTTGTGGGTTCAAGTCCCACTCCAGAGATTTGAGCACAAAAATCTAGGATGACACTCCAGTGCAGTCCTGAGGGAACGCTGCACTGTCGGAGGTGCCGTCTTTCGGATGAGGCCATGTCTGCTCTCTCAGGTGCATGTAAAAGATCCCATGGCATTATTTCGAAGAAGAGCAAGGGAGTTATCCCTGGTGTCCTGGCCAATATTTACCCCTCAATCAACATCACAGAAACAGATGATCTGGTCATTATCACATTGCTATTTGTGGGACCTTGCTGATTGTAAATTGGCTGCTGCATTTCCTACACTACAACAGTAACGACTCTTCAAAAGTACTTCATTGGCTGTAAAGTGCTTTGGGAAGTCCTGAGGTCATGAAAGGCGCTGTATAAATGCAAGTCTTAATCAATGTTTTCTTTCCCTCTATTTCTTTCTGTACCTGATTTGACTCTAATTCACCCTATTTCCTTCTGTCATTCCTCTGTTTCTTTTTCAATCTGTAAAACTCTCTGGTTAAGGAGGTAAACCGTTGATCCCGTCGTTCTTGCCATGGAGGGAGTGCAGCGAAGATTCACCAGACTGATACCTGGGATGGCAGGAGTGACGTATGAGGAGAGATTGGGTCGATTGGGCTTATACTTGCTGGAGTTTAGAAGAATGAGAGGGGACCTCATTGAAACTTATAAAATTCTAACAGGACTAGATAGACTAGATGCAGGAAGGATGTTCTCGATGGTGGGGGAGTCCAGAACCAGGGGTCACAGTCTAAGGATAAGGGGTAAGCCATTTAGGACTGAGATGAGGAGGAATTTCTTCACCCAGAGAGTGGTGAACCTGTGGAATTCTTTACCACAGAAGGCAGTTGAGGCCAATTCATTAAATATATTCAAGAAGGAGTTAGATATATTTCTTAAGGCTAAAGGGATCAAGGGATATGGGGAGAAGGCAGGGACAGGGTACTGAGTTTGGATGATCAGCCATGATCTCATTGAATGGCGGAGCAGGCTCGAGGGGCCGAATGGCCTACTCCTGCTCCTATCTTCTATGTTTCTATGTTCACTAAGGTCCCAGATGCTCTGTTAACCTCGCTGAGTTATCAGCTCGCGCTTCCAGCACACACAAATTTCAAGCTTAAGGGTGAAGGAAAAATACTAAATAATGGGGCACGCTGCAAGATGCCCCTCCAGCAAATTCTGGGCCAAATATGTTTATCATGCTCTCAACTACGTTTTAAGACTTAGTCGTTATATTTAATGTGTACTACTATTTGTAAAATTCAACTTTTTTGACGACATCCAACGTTGTTTGTGAAAATTACAATTATTAATGGTTCAAACTAAAGATGACCAAGAAATTATTAATGGTTCAAAATAAAGGTGAGCAAATGTTTCAAGAATAATGGGACGATTAGAAAAAACTTGGCAACATAGTGGAACAGATTTCATTTCTGGATTACATTTTGAATTGCAGCCAAAAGTGTGGTGGAAGAGAAGGCATTTCTCATTGTTGGATACAATAGGCATTCTTTTTTGCCCTCGCTAACTTTTATATATGTGAGAGATATGCAAAGCATCCTCCCTGTCCGTTCGTGCTCAGCAACCTCTGAGCCACCAGCCGTTTCTATTGCGAGCGCACATGCTTATTTTGGTCACGTGAGGCGCGGGCGAGCCTCGGTTAAATGAAGGCGGCTTTTCGCACCTCCTGTCGCCCGCGGTGATGCCCGGACTCCGTTTAGTAATGAAACACGGCTCACCATGAAGGTGCAGCAGTAACAGCGGGAGGCGGGGAAGGGGTGTGTATGCGGGCGGACAGGCCGGCGGCCTGGCAGCGGGGAGTCGAGCTGCGCTTGGTGTGAGCGAGCCCGGGCTGGGGCTGGAGCTGGAGCCGGGGCCGGGCGCCCAGGCGCCGTTCATCATGACAGCATTAGCCGCCGCCTCCTTCTTCTCCAACGTTTGTAATTTCGGCGGATGCGGCCTCACCTTTAGCACCCTGGCAGAACTTATCGAGCACATAGAAGACACCCACATAGGTAGGTGCCGGCCCTCGCTGCCATTGCAGCCTGCACTTGAGCTGTCAGAGCGGACTGGACGAGGCCTGACCTGTGGGTTAGGGAGGAGGGCTCAGTACATCGGCCTCAGTCCACATATTACTGACATTTAATTCAGAGGTAAATGGTACGACAAAGCTGCAGCCGTGAGCGGGTCTCGCCGGGCGGGAGCATTGTCCCTGGGTGGCCTCAGGGCGCGGGCATGGGAATAAGCTGGAGTGGGGAGGTTGCTGCTTTGCCTCTCCCTTTCTGACCCCGGAGCACCATATCCTTCTCACCTGATGCACGACAGAAGTAGGAGGGGGAAGGCGATGCTTCTAGGGGAGGGGTGAATGCACACATTCTGTTTAATCTCTAATTTGTTGCCACTTGCTTTCCTCCCTCAAAGTGCCAATGCGCTTACTGTACGTCTGCATTATAACTATGCACGGTTAGCTTTTCTCGTTTTAATGATTGCATTCAGTAGCGACAGCTGGATGGCTTTGGCCGGTTGGGGTTTACTGTACAAACTTACTTTTACCTTCCTTTTGAAGATGGCCAGCAAGTTTAAAGTAAGAAATATGGTAGTTACAATATAACTATTTTTGATAATGCAAAAATATTTTCATAATTTCGTACTGCCAGTCTGCTGGTAACATGCAGACAATACATCCCTGTCTTACAATATTACTTCGACACCATAAAGTTACTTAAATACCATAAAAGTAATGTATTTCTCAGCCTTACAATTGTGAACTTGGTGATGATAGTATTTCAAGAAATGCTAGTTGCTTTTGTGATTTTATTTTTACAGTCTGATGCTTCTGCAGTCTCTAAGAGTGGAGACCTGATGAATATTTTTAGAAGGTGAAAAACGAAGGGTTTTGATATGTTTATTTCAGGACCTCTTAAACATTCATGTACGGTAACACTTTTTGTGATGGTACAAGTGTGTGTTTTTTCTTGTGGGAAAACATTTCTTACCAGATTGTTAATTAGCCTGTCTGGATTTTTCAAATGATTTTTTTATGAGCTCTGTTTGTATCGTACTTCACAGTTAATAGCTGTCTTCAGCAAGTTTGAAGACTTTGTACTGAGCACATGTCATTATTTTTGAATTTGCATGCAAGAAAGTGCTTCAGTTGTTCTGGATACAATATTGCCTAGAACCTAACTTTGAATTCAGCCACCTTACATGGATGAAATGAAAATGTCCTCAGCTGTTAAGGTGCTGTGTACAATGAGTTTGTGTAGTTTCATTCCACTTTGACCTGTGTGCAGGCCCTGAGCACAACTTTGGATATAATCACAGACCTGAAACATTGACCCTGTTTCTCTCTCCACGGATGCTGCCTGACCTGCTGAGTGTTTCCAGCATTTTCTGTTGTTATTACAAATTAGTAGCCTTGTTCGTGTAGTTTGTAAGGATGGCTGGAGAATGTAGGAGAAGTTCACACTGGTGCACTGAGGGAACTTTTCCGAGGCTAGAATTAAAGGTAAAGTCACGTGGTTAAAGAGTAAAGGGAGCTTTGCTCCTGTGCATGATCTATGCTGTCTGTACCTTGAGGGCGTTTGTGACATTGGGTCCTTAAACTGCCAAAATGCTCTCCTCCTCATCTCTCATGTTGATACGCAGAATAATTCACTTAACTTTTTTCCTCTTCTGAAAGCAATGGTTTATATTTTAGTGCAGTTCCAAAGCAGTATCCTCCCCACATCATTATTCTTCATGTGTGAGCCTGGGCAGTGATTGATTGTAGGCCGGTTGTATAACTGGAGGGCATTGGAGGTGAGCAGGCCAGTGCTATTCACAGAGGAACACTTTCTAGATATAATCAGTGGATGTATAACAGTTATAAGTGAGAACATAGGCATACATTTTCTCCCCAACTCCTCCATTAGTTGTGATGGATTTCTGGGGATGGGGTATGCAACATATGTTCAGGTTAGACATTGTCAGTTGTTTACCATTTGAAAAAAGGGAGGAGTTGTAGTAGGAGTATATAGTATGAATGTTTCTATTTATGATCCCGCTATTCATTATTTTGTTTTTTTAATTTGTTGGGGAATCGTTTAAGATGTACAACTGATCAAGGTAAAGAAAGTGTTTGGCACTCCAGAGTGATTTGCATTCTATCAAATGCTCTGTTTTAATTTTAATATATTAACAGCAATTTTATTTCCACAAAGCTGGTATATAAAATGTATTGATCACTCTGCTTTGTAAATACACACTTGACTCACAAGTAGAAATTACATTGTGCTTATGGAGGTGCTATTCAAGGAAGCAGATGTTTACAATTGGCTAAGCAACAAAAGGATATCTGACCAGTGATAGTGAATTATGGTTTTTCTTTCATTGGTAAGAAAGATGCATAGCTCACTATACTACAGATAGATTGTGATTATACTTATTTTCACCAGTGAATCTGAAAGTTTACAGTAATTCTATAAATATGTGCATTGTGATGGAACCTGTATATACTTACACGACCAAGAAATTGTTTTATTTGTCAAAAAAGAATAAGGTTCCCATAGAAATGGGGTTTACTTCACAGTGCTGTTTCCGGTTCGAACATAATTTGTGGCTTGATTTGAAACTTCAGTTATATATTTATTGCATGCAAGCACAACATTTTGTGCCTCCCCGCTGCCATTGAGATTACTTCCCTCCGCCACATCCATCTATAATAATAATGGCCCAGAAATTCTGTTCGCAGGCCTCCTGCGGGCGGAGGGCTGCGATCTGGAAAAATCTGCGCCTGGACCGGAGGGCTCCTGGGAGGCGCAGAGTTCCGTTGCTGGGCCTCTCCAAACTGCCGGTGCGCAGGGCCCACGTATTCCAGTGGCGCAGGCGGTTCGCAGCGTCCCTGGGATCACGTGGGCCATGGGGAGCCGATCAGAGAAGGGAATCTCCATTCACACATTTGACATAGTAAAATTTAAATACATTTTTTTTTAAATCACATTTTTAAACTGACTTTATATTACATAAATAAATTAAGTATTAAACAAAAATTTTATTTTTTGAAAAAAATTAAAGTTTTTAACGAGGCTAAAAAAAATTACCTTTCTTTAAAGTATTTTTTAAAAATGATAAATCGGTGGAAATTTAAAAAAAAAAAAAAAAAAATTTTTTTCAACTCTTATCCTGGCTTTTACCAGGCGCAAGAATTGTAAGTGTTTTCTGCGGGCGGAGGGTCTCCAAAAAACGGAATTCTCCACCCGCAGAGGCCCTTCTCCCGGGCAGCCGGAGGATCTGTCGAGAGCTTTCTTGACAGATCGGAAATGCCGGTTTCCACTGCATGCGCAGTGCATGCCTAAAACCGGCACTTCCGTTGTCCCTACGGGTGAGAACACAGCACGTACACACCCGTAGAGACTGGAATTTCTGCCTCCATATGTCTGCAAAATCTTACTTCCTGTTGTCAACTTCTTTCAAATTTCTGTGTTCACATTTATAATGGCTATGTAAACTTGTCACTGTAATTACACCCTCCTACCAGTGATGGTGCTGTGGCATCTCAGCCTATATCAGAGAAACTCCAATGCTGCAACCAACTCTGCTTCCCAAATTTTCCATATTTTGCTATTAACTATAAAAGATCATAAATCAAAATATTGTAGAAAATAAGGATAGAATGTATGACTTTAAAATGAGGATTGAGTAACGTCTGTTTGCCCTGGTTCGATTATCCCCTAACCCCATCTCACCTGAAAACTACACGTGTACTTAACTAGTATATTAAAAAGTTTGGGTATGGATGCACACTGCCTGTAACACTTTTTATGTCAGTATTTATAATAGGGAAAAACCCTATCTAAACATTACAACATTTTATAATGGGTAAACCATATGCAAATATTTCACCTGCTTTTTGTTGATGGACCAATTGAATCACCCAATGCTTTTGGAAAAAGTTTTTGGCTGTCTTTATTTCTCAGTATCTGAAATTTATATTGGGCCAGAATTTACTGTAAAAATAATGGTGAGGCTAATTGTGCTCACTGTTATTTATGCGTAAATTGCACAGCAACTTCAGGCGATGGCAGATGCGTGTTTAAACGTGTAAATCTGGAAGTTGCTGTCAGCGATGCTGCGCTCTGCTGTTAGCTGTGCGAAAATGGCATCTCACTGTCTGACTTGCCATTCAAATGCATTGAAAGGCGTGAAATTCCTGTACTCGCACAGTAGATATGAACAGAAAATTAGGGCATGTCCATTTCAGTATATGAACCCTTTTTAATGGTGTGATAAGTCTTTATTACTGCCAAACAACCTCTGGCATTGAAAAATAACTATTACAAGTGTGGAGTCTCATTCCTTTAGCTTTTAATTGTTGTTTCTGATTCAGGCTCTGCGCTGTTCATTTCACAATACTTCAGTCTGATTGGTTAAGGAGATATACAGATCCCAGATGCCCTGTAGTGAGCGTCATGCCGTTTCGATTTCCCACTCAGCAACTTCCAGTGCAAAGTCTCGTGGAAGTTGCAAGGGCTAGTCTAACAATAGGCGAGTGCCGTTCGTTCATTGGCTACTGTAAATTCTAGCCCAATGTCAAAATTAAGGTTTTGAACAAAAGAAACATTCCAAAAATGTTGATCGGTGCTGAGACTACTCTTGTTGATAATTTATATTAACGATTTGGACTCCGGAATCAAAGTACAATTTCAAACTTTGTGGACGACGCCAAATTAGGGGATGCAGTAAATACTGAGGAAAACTGAGACAAATTACAAGATAACGTTAATAAACTTGCAGAATGTGTGTGTAATTGGCAAACGAATTTCAATATAGATAAGTGTGAGGTGTTACATTTTGGTAGGAAGAATAAGGAGGCCACAAACTGCTTGGATGATAGTCTAAATGGGGTAAAGGAGCAAAGGGATCCTGGGGTACAGATGCACAAATCACTAAAAGTAGTGACACAGGTTAATAAGGCCATAACAAAAGCAAACCAAGCACTGGGGTTAATTTCTAGAAGGATCAAATTGAAAACTCTCTAAACTTGCAGGGCTACGGGGATAGAGCGGTGGAATCGGACTGACTGGATTGCTCTACAGAGAGCCGGCATGGACTTGATGGGCCGAATGGCCTCCTTCTGTGCCGTTATGACTCTAAAAGCAGAGAAGTTATGTTAAACGTATCAAATCTTGGTTATACCACATTTGGAGTACTGTGCACAGTTCTGGTCTCCATATTATAAAAATATAAATGCACTGGAGAAAGTGCAAAAAGGATTCACAAGGATGATACTAGAACTGAGAGGATATACTTTTTGGGGAAGGCTGAACAGGCTGGTACTTTTTGTTCTAGAAAAGAGAAGGCTGAGGGGTGACCTGATAGAGGTCTTTTAAAATTATGAAATTGTTTGATAGAGTAGGCGTAGAGAAGATATTTCCACTTGTGGGGGAATACCAAAACTAGGGGCCATAATTATAAGATAGTCACCAATAAATCCAAGCGGGAATTCAGGAGAATCTTCTTTTACCCAAAGTGTGGTAAGTTATGAGGAGAGGTTGGAAAAGTTAGGACTGTTCTCCTTGGAACAGAGAAGGTTAAGAGGTGACCTAATAAGAGGTTTTCAAGATGATGAGAGGTTTTGATAAAGTAGATAGAGAAAAAACGATTCCCTCAGGCAAGTGGGTTAATAACAAGCGGTCATAGATTTAAAATCATTGGCAAAAGATCTAGAGGGGAGATGAGGAGAATTTTTTTCTGAGAGTTGTCAGGATCTGGATCGCTCTATCTGAAAAGGTGGTGGAAGCTGATTCCATAAATAATTTTAAAAGGGAGTTGGACAGATACTTGAGGGTTACGGGCAAAAAGCAGGGATGTGGGACTAAGCACAGCTGCTCTTTCAAAGAGCCAGCACAGACACAGTCTGCTGAATGGCCTCCTTCTGTGCTATCAATTCTTGATTCTATGATTCTAAGAATGTGGAACTCGCTACCACAAGGAGTAGTTGAGGAAAATTGCATAGATACATTTAAAGGGAAGCTAGATCAGCACATGAGGGAGAAAGGAATAGAAGGATATGTTGATGGGGTTAGATGAGGAGGGATGGGAGGAGGCTCGTGTGGAACATAAACATCGGCATAGACCAGTTGGGCCAAATGATCTGTTTCTGTGCTGTAGACTATATGTAACTCTGTTTTATTTTGCAATAACCTGGGTTAAATTTATCTTTTTTTATATCTGTTAATACTTTCCTTAAAGTTTTACTTGAAGGCTTTAACCTCTCCCAAAAGCTTGGGTTTGCTCAGAGCAGTGACTTGGTTTGCTCAATTTCCTAGGATATATCAGTAGTGGTCATCTAGTCAAGTGATAAAATGCTTCTCTGTCTTCAATACTATATATTTGGTTGTTTATTTTAAGAAAATTAATTTCACAAGTTTTAGTTAGCTAAAATTTAGTTATTTTTTAAAACGGGCTATATGTGTAAGAAAAGAAGGATTGCAGAATGTATTGATTACGCACTTGTTGCAGCTGTTTGAAATACAAATACTTAACAATCTGTTTTAAGCTGAGGTGCAAGTATCTTTCCTCATCCTAATTTGAGTTTCTAAATGATCATCTGTGTTTTGTTGATAGTTAGAAGATTTTCTGCCAAGCTCCACATTTCTCATCCATATGGATACCAGAACAATAGATCTCCCTATCCTGCTATATCCCTGTAGTCCAACTGCAGTTCTTGCAAACCTCAGGATCCCCATTCCAGTGCTATCAAAGCTAATGCTACCCCAAGTGCTGCCAAAGTGCAGGTCACCCGAGTGCAACTAAATCTCACTCATTTACTATGTTCATAGAATAATGATCAGAATATCAGAAAGTCAGAATATTTGCCCCCCAAAGCACCAGTAAAATCCCAACATTAAAAATAAATTGAATTTGTCTTATTTAGTCAATGTAAATCAGTGGTCCTAGCATTATTGCCTACATGCCACAAATATTCCCATTGTTTTAAAAAAAACATATACTCTGACTCACAATGAGCAACTTCACAGGAAATCTACTGGTAGAATGAAAATGTTCCAGTAGACTTAAAATAGCACTTTCTGTTGGTCTCTTTGTTGTAATTTTATGGTGCAGAGCATACCAACTTCATAAAATTCTTAATATGAAACATAATATAAAACATAATTTAAATGTATATGTTTTTAAGAGAAATTTTCCAATCATGGCTTTGAAACTGTAATTTCAAAAGATGATGCTGCAGAGAAGGTTGGTCGCCTTCATTAATAAACATAAATTGTTTTTATACAGTAGTGTACTTCTTCAGTTCACTTGCGAAGGATGTGTAACATTAAGAAAACCTAGATTTTTATTTATAATGTCTATGTTTCTGAATGCTTCACTTCTAGTATCCTAGCTTATGACTGAACATGTTCAGCTGATGCAGCAATGGCATTGTTGATCATGCATGTTGACTGCCCATTCCACAATATGCTTATTTAGTTCGGCCAGTAGAGCGGGGAATGAGGAGTTTCAGGTTTCGGGAGAGCGCTTGCGGAGGTATATACCTGGAGGCAATTGCTGAAGTAGGATTGGTCAAGGCATTGAAGATGAAGTGGATCTTATCAACTTGCTGGGATGACAAAACAGTTGTGCTTGGCAAGGGCAGGGATGATGGCTTAGTGCCAGCAAGGATGCAAGCTGTGCTGTTTTGGAAGTGGGCAGGTATGGTTAAGGGTTTCGGCAGCTGAAGAGAGAAACCCAGTTGGGGGGCAGATGATGCTGCAGAGATGAACGAAAGCGCTCCTTGGTGACTGATCACATGGAGGAGTAAACTGAGCTTGGGTTTGAGAAGTACACCATGGTTCTGCGCTTCTGAGCTCAGCCTAGCTGGTAACTGGGGAAGCTGATGGAGTCAAAGTCAACGATGCAAAGGTGTTTGCAGGAGCCAAAGAGGATGGGTTCACTTTTGCTGATATTTAGCAGGAGGAAGCTTTGGCTTATTAAGATCTTAATGTTGAACAGGCAATTGGAGGGAGTGCCGACAGTCTTTGAGTTGATGGAGGTGAAGAAATAATTGTTGCTAGTGTTCATGTGGAGGCTATCATGTTGCCAAGAGGAGTGGGACGATGAAGCAGCCCTGGGATATACCTGAGGTAACCATAAAGCAATTAAATAACCATTTGAAATTGTGAGTAATGTGCCTACCTTGAGACTTTGATTGCAGGTGGCAGAATGAGCCAGGCTATCCTAGCAGAAGCATGTTGCTAGACTATTGCTTGGGAGTCTGTGAAAAGGTTTAGAAGAGCAGGTGATGCAGTGTAAGCTATGTATCTTACCAGTGACAGTTTTATAAGATTGTTCCACAAGTTTTGGAGCACCTGGATAATTACTGGTCTTTTATTGTACCATAGTTTCTTATGACCTATATACCAGGGGATGGAATGTGTGGTAGGGTACATCCCTTTTGCGGTCATTAATTCGCTATATTCAAGCAAGAATTGTTGAAGTTAAGCACTTCAATACAGTATGCAGGCTGGGGAGAAAGGTTTAGACAAGGTGTTCTGTACCATTGGCCAACATGGGCTAGCTTGGTGAGGAGAGGAAGGGCTTGGCTGGGAGAAGAAAAGTGAGTCAATGTATAGCCAGGAGGCAGGGTGGGAGCCCAGTTGGGCTAAAGATAATGGCCCAGAAATTCGGGTCTCCACGGGTGAGTACGCACGGGGTACTCACCCGTAGGCCCAATGGAAGTGCCGGTTTCGTGCATGCACTGCGCATGCGCGGGAAACCGGCACTTCAGTTCTCCTGAGTGAAGAGGGTCAGAGTTCGAACACGTGCACGGGAGAGGCTGTGCGTGCGCATCGAACTTCGTTTTTTTTTGCAGGTTTTCCCGGGAGGGTAAGTCTCCAGAAGTTACACATTTAAAAAGCAGGCGTAAGGCCTGCTTTTTATAAGGTAAGTGGTGAATTAATTAAAATTAAAACATTTTTTCCACAGGTTTATTATTTTTAAATACTTTAAAGCAAGGTAAGTTTATTTTTAGCCCTGTTAGAAAATAAAACATTTTTTTTCAAAAATTAAAATTATTGTTTAAAATAGTTATTTCATGTAATTTATAGTTTTTAAAAAATGTGATGTTTTTTAAAAATTTATTTGAAGATTTAGTGATGTTTTGGGGCCGTAGTATTTATAAGTTTTGACAGCTCTTCCTGTCAATCTTATGAATGGAGCATTCCCTGCTCCGATTGGCTCCCCATGGCCCACATGACCCCAGGGGACGCATCGAACTGACTGCGCCCCTGGGATAGGCAAGCACTGCGCGCCGGCAGCTGGAGCAGGCCCAGGATCGGAATTCCATGGGGGCCCACAGCATAACGGAAGGCGCGCTAGGTAAGTGCAGGTCGGGGGCTTGTACCCGCGGGAAGCCTCTGACCCGAATTTCTGGGTCATTCACTCTTTGGTCTGGGATTTGAGTCATTGATTGAGGATTGGTTTCTGGAGGCTGGTCTGAAGGAAGAAACAAGGTTGGTAGACACTATGTGGACACATCCCTGCAGAGCATGGGGCTACCCGGGAGGGGACTGAACTAAGAGCCTTAAACGATCAGTGGTATAGATGGCGCCTTATTGAGCTCCTCTGTCTTGCAACGTTATCTATTATTGTCTTTTCCCCTGTCTGCTTTCCTCCTCTGCTTACGATCCCCTGCCCCTAATCGTGGGTGTGTTTTAGTCCAAGCTGCAAGTTTAAAGCTACCTGTATCGAGCCCATTCCCCATTCACTGACCCTCTGCCCATTCACTGACCCTCTGCCCATTCACTGACCCTCTGCCCATTCACTGACCCTCTGCCCATTCACTGACCCTCTGCCCATTCACTGACCCTCTGCCCATTCACTGACCCTCTGCTCATTCACTGACCCTCTGCCCATTCACTGACCCTCTGCCCATTCACTGACCCTCTGCCCATTCACTGACCCTCTGCCCATTCACTGACCCTCTGCCCATTCACTGACCCTCTGCCCATTCACTGACCCTCTGCCCATTCACTGACCCTCTGCCCATTCACTGACCCTCTGCCCATTCACTGACCCTCTGCCCATTCACTGACCCTCTGCCCATTCACTGACCCTCTGCCCATTCACTGACCCTCTGCCCATTCACTGACCCTCTGCCCATTCACTGACCCTCTGCCCATTCACTGACCCTCTGCCCATTCACTGACCCTCTGCCCATTCACTGACCCTCTTCTGTGTTTTTACTGCACTCTTTTCAACAGCTGGTTCTCTGTTTAAATTTGATTTCATGGACTCCTCTACCATCAGGACTGTGCTGCTCTGCTGGACTACACTAAGACTTGGCTGCCATGACTCGGCGCTGCCACTCATTTGGTTCAAGTTTTAAGTTAACCTGTCCCAGCCTACAGTACCAATCCCCCACTTGCCACTGTTATCTGCTGAGTGTCCGGACTGTACTTCAGTGCACTGCTGGCCTCTCTGCTTTACTCTGCTGCTTTGTTGGGTCCTGGATGGAAATCCACTTTCTTTTGGGCTGAAGTGTATTTCCCTGGCTTCTGGGCTTTACTGTGACCTCCACTTTTTGTTACTGCTTTCTATGGAGACTGTATTCTCTGCTGGACAGCCTCTATTTTAATACCTGGTCTTATTCTTTATTTTTCTGCTCCACTGCTAGGAATTTTTTACTCTACGCTGATGCGTTCCTGCCAGTTGCCACCATGCTCTGGATTCTTCTCCATTGCTGCCGAATGACCTTTGCTTTGCTGCTTTCCACTTGCTTCAAGTGGCCACTAATTCCACTTATCCTTAAGAAATTCTTTGTCATCCTTCACTGGATTGGGTTGGACCGACTCCACCATCTACTGCTGCTCCTGATCTTATATGCTCTTCACCCTCTTACACCTGCTCCTCGCAACACCTGCCTCACCTGCACTGATCACGTGGATTTAACTTTCACTGTACCCTGGCTAGGCTTCACTGCTCTTGGTCCTTGAGTTTCACTCCAACTGCTCCTCACCCTTATGCTGCTATACTAGATCTGCTGGTGTCCATTACTAAAACAGAGGCCTCTACTCCTCTTCACTGGACCCCTGGATCAACTTCTACTTGTTCATAGTTGACTCTCCATGCCTCCTTGGTTCTCTATTTTCCACTTGATAATCTGCCCCTCCACCGACTCCTGGATTCATTCGTTCTCCAAACTTGGCCATCAGTTTGTCAATGCTCCAAACTGACTCCATCTCTGCCTACAAGTCAAATTTCTTCCCATCACAGGACTCTCTCATATTGTCGCCTCTCCATTCTTTGTTTACAACAGGACATGTGTCTTCTAATCCTTGTTGTGTTCTCTGAATTCCCTCTGTTCATTTGCTGTCTTTGCAGGACCAAACCCATTATTTCTATCTTTTTCCTGTTGGGCCCTTTGCTCCTATCAACTTTTTTCATCTAGTCTTGTCAACTTTTTTCACCTAGTCATGTCACTTTTCATTTCCTCCTTCCCGGGTACTTTAGCACCCTCTATTGCCTACACCCAATCTATCATTACTCCTCTGCCTTCCTCAGTATTGCCAACTTGCAGTGCTTCGGGTGGTTATCTAATTTCAGTACCTATAACTTAATCTTGATCAAGTAAGTAGTCAAGAAACTACACTGTAAACTAAGTTGCCTAATTACAAATTTAATTAAATAAAACAAGGTCATATAGGGATGGCAGTGCAGGGGGTGTGCTGCAATTGCAGCATGTGGGAGTTTGTGGAGAGCATTGTGATCCCGGACAACCACGTTTGCAGTAAGTGCCTGCATCTTGAGGAACTTCAACTCAGAGTTTTTGAGCTGGAGTCTGAGGTGCAGACATTGCGGGGCATCAGGGATGGGGAGAGTTACCTGGACACTTTGATCCAGGAGGCAGTCACAGCCCTTTGGTTAGGTAGTGCAACAGGCCTGGTTAGTGGTCAGGGACAGGAGGGTGTGACTGCAACTCAGGCAGGTAAGGGGACCCCAGGTGCAGTGCTGGAGGAGCCTCAGCCTTTGCCCTTGTCCAACAGGTATGAGGTTCTTGCTGCCTGTGTGGATGAGGGAAAAGCCTGCAGGATGGATGAGCAAGCTGACCATGGTGCAGAAGACCGTTCAAGTGAGTGGAGTGAAAGGGAATGTAGTTGTGGTAGGGGACAGTATAGTCAGGGGGATAGGTACTGTTCTCTGCAGCTGTGACCAAGCGTTCTGAAGGTTGTGTTGCCTGTCTGGTGCCAGGGTTAAAGACATCTCCTCGCAGCTAGAGAAAAACTTGGAGTGGGAGGGAAGGATCCAGTTGTCCTGGTCCACGTAGGAAACAGCGGCATAGGTAGAACTAGGAATGAGGTTCTGCTGAGGGAATTTGAGGAGTTGGGATTCAAATTTAAAAAGCAGAACCTCAAAGATGACAATCTCTGGTTTGTTACCTGAGCATAGGGACAAACCGATATTAGAGGTTTAAATGCATGGCTCAGAGTGGTGTGGGAGGAAGGGGTTTCAGTTCATGGGGCACTGGCACCAATACTGGGGCAAGAGGCAATAGCAAACATTTAAAGATTGCATAGATGAACTACAGAATTTGTTCATCCCTGTCTGGCATAAAAATAAAACAAAAAAGGTGACTCAACTGTGGCTAACAAGGGAAATTAGGGATAGCATACGATCCAAGGAGAGGACATATAAATTGGCCAGAAAAAGCAGCAAACCTGAGGATTGGGAGCAGTTTAGGATTCAGCAAAGGAGGACAAAAGGATTAATTAAGAGGGGGAAAATAGAGTATGAGAGTAAGCTTGCGGGGAACTTAAAAACTGACTGTAAAAGCTTCTATAGATATGTGAAGAGAAAAAGATTGGTGAAGTCAAGCGTAGGTCCCTTGCAGTCAGAATCAGGGGAATTTATAATGGGGAACAAAGAAATGGCTGACCAATTAGATACATACTTTGGTTCTGTCTTCACAAAGGAGGACACAAATAACCTCCCAGAGATGTCAGGGAACATAGGGTCTAATAAGAGGGAGGAACTGAATGAAATCAGTATTTGTATGGAAATGATGTTAGGGAAATTGACGGGATTGAAGGCTGATAAATCCCCAGGGCCTGATAATCTACATCCTAGGGTACTTAAGGAAGTGGCCCTAGAAATAGTAGATGCATTGCTGGTCATCTTCCAAAATTCTATAGACTCTGGCACAGTTCCCATGGATTGGAGGGTAGCTAATGTAACCCCACTATTTAAAAAAGGTGGTAGAGTGAAAATGGGGAATTATAGACTGGTAAGCCTGACATCGGTAGTGGGGAAAATGCTAGAGTCCATTCTAAAAGTTGTAATAGCAGAGCACTTGGAAAACAGTGACAGGACCGGACAAAGTCAACATGGATTTACAAAAGGTAATCCTGCTTGACTAATTACTGGAATTTTTTGAGGATGTAGCTGGTAGAATAGGTAAGGGAGAACCAGTGGATGTGGTGTATTTGGACTTTCAGAAGGCTTTCGATGAGGTCCCGCATAAGAGATTAGCGTGCAAAGTTAAAGCACATGGGATTGGGGGCAAGGTACTGACTTGGATAGAGAACTGGTTGGCAGACAGGAAGCAAAGAGTTGGAATAAACTGGTCTTTTTCCGAGTGGCAGGCAGTGACTAGTGGGGTACCGCAGGGATCAGTGCTAGGACCTAGACGAGGGAACTAGATGTAATATCTCCAAGTTTGCAGACGACACAAAGCGTGTGTGCTGCGAGGAGGATGCAGAGAAACTCCAGTATGATTTGGACAGGTTGGGTGATTGGGCAGATGCATGGCAGATGCAGTATAATGTGGATAAATGCGAGGTTATCCACTTTGGTGGCAAAAACAGGAAGGCAGATTATCTGAACGGCAATAGATTGGGAGAAGGGGAAGTGCAATGAGACCTGGGTGTCCTTGTGCACCAGTCGCTGAAGGTAAGCATGCAGGTGCAGCAGGCGGTTAAGAAGGCAAATGGCATGTTGGCCTTCATAGCGAGTGGATTCGAGTACAGGAGCAAGGATGTCTTGATGCAGTTGTATAGGGCCTTGGTGAGACCACACCTTGAGTATTGTGTAGGGTTGCAAAATTCCGGGAATTTTTAAGAGAAAACTTTCCATGGGAATTTTTGGGAATTTATGGGAAGTTCTGGGAATTTTGAGGTTTTTTGCACACTGATGGTTTTTGTCTCTGACCCTTATATTATCTTTGTCATCAAAATAGACATACTGTTCCATACAAATAAAAACAAACTTTCAAAACTTTATTTAGGTTATAATTTTGAACTTTATTGAACACCCACAAAAAAGACCTATCTAAAATAAAATAAAAAGAGCATCAGCTTATTTAGCCTGTAATTTGTCCTTATTTTGTCCCTTTGAGTCTTCTACTCATGAGTCTTCTGAGTCTTCTACTCCTCATTGCTCCTCCTGATTCTCTGACTCTGGCTCTGGCTCTGACGTGTCCATTTCCTCCTCTGTCACTGTCTAGCTGTGTGGTGGACACTTCTGTATCTGGCTCAATAAGTTGTAGGTTTGCCCGGATAGCCACCAGTTTCTCCACTCTCTTAGTCAGCCTGTTGCGCACCTTTGTATGCGTATTCCCAAAAAGTGACCAGTTTCGTTCAGAGGCCGCTGATGAAGGTGGGATTTGGAGTATCATCGATGCAATGGGTGACAGGGCCTCAGATGCACAAAGTCCCTTCCACCAGGTATGTGCACTGATATGCTTGCATGATTCCCATAAGCTGTCCCATTCCAAAGACCTTGCTTGGTAGAGGACTTTGCCAGACTTCCCAGAACTTTGCCCACGTCCAGATTGAGGTGGCGTGAGAGGGTAGAAATCACACTAAGCGCTGTTGATCTGTTCTCCAGAAAGTATTGGTCTCCCAACATGCTTTGGGTCCAGCATGTATGCTGCAGCATGAATCGGCTTGACACAAAATTCTTGATGCGTCTGTATGAATTGAACAATTGTCTTCTCCTCTGCTTTGAGCAGCAGGGATGTGGGTAGGGCAATGCTGATTTGTTCTTTTAAATCAGCAAAAAGCCTGAGAACATCTGACAAGACGGCGTCATCTCTTTCAATCTGAGCAATTGCAGATGCTACTGGTGAGAGTAGTTTAAGGCTGCTAACCACTCTCCCAAAACACATCATCCAGCAGTATTTTCTTGATGGTGGTTTCCATATCTGTAGTGTATGTACCTTTAAGAGAGAACTACTTTTACAGCTCCTGTATACTGTAGTACCGGCAGTGACCACACCTGTATATAAGCCTTGAGCATGCCTCTGTACCCCAGTCTTGAGACTACCCTACTCTAGTAAATACCTGTTGATTGTTAAGTTACAGCATCCGTGTGGTTATTGAAAAACATCATACTCTCAGAATCACGGATCTAACAGTGGCGACGAGTGTCGATTCGAATCTACCTGCAACTCTGCATGTCCCTTCGAGGATTCGCTCCGGGAGGGCGGTGGAAGAAAGTCGAGGCCAGAAACACGGGCGTCGACCACGAGCAACCGCCCAGTTGTCCGGCAGAGAGTGAACATCGCAGGGGAGGCTGTGGAGAGCCGGGCTTGGTTCCCCAGCCACGACGATCAGCAATAGACTGACGACAGGTACAGCGCAGACCCTTCCCGGACAGCGGCGGCCGGAGCCGACCGATGGCGGAGAGAAAGCCGAGCAGCGTCGATGGGGTAAGACAGAGGGTGAAGCGCACAGGGCGCAGCCGGGGGTTGAAAACCGAGCGGCGTCGAGGAAAAACAAAACGGGGGGGGAGAGAGAGAGGGTAAAGCAACAGCCGGGCTCAGGACCGAGCGGCGGAAACGGGAAAGGTGCACACAAAAAAAACGCGCAGAGCACAGCCAGGGCTCAAGGGCTGAACAGTGTCCGTGGGGAGAAGGGAGAGCGCGGGAGACGCCATTGAGCCGCGGAGAAGGAAGAGCGCGGGAGACGCCATTTTTAGAAGCCACAGTGGAGAAGAAGGACGAGCGCGGGAAGGAAGGAAAGTGCGGGAGACGCCATTTTGTGCCAGCGGAGAAGACGGGGAAGCGCGGGAGACGCCATTTTTGACAGTTAAATCACACCCAGGGATGCAGAAGAGTGGCAGTATCTCTACGTTCGACAATGAAGTCGAAGATTGGGCGACATATGTGGAACATATTGAGGTGTACTGCAGGGCGAATGAAGTGCCAGATGCTAGGAAAGCACTGGTTTTGTTAAATTCCATGGGTGCAAAAACTTATGGGTTACTGCGAAACCTAATAACCCCAGAGAAGCCTGTGAACAAGAATTTTGAAAGCCTAGTAGAAATCCTACAGGACCACTTAAACCCCACACCGCTGCTGATAGCAGAACGATTTAAGTTCCATAAAAGGAACCAACACAAAGACGAAAGCAATGCTGAGTACCTAACGGAACTGCACAAGCTATCGAAACACTGCCAGTTTGGAGCGGGACTAGCAGATACGTTAAGGGACAAGTTTGTGTGTGGGCTGCAAAGTGAAGGAACCCAGAAACGGCTTCTATCAGAAAAGGATCTTACGCTGGACAAGGCTTTCAGTATGGCAGTATCACACGAAGCAGCCGCAAGGGGCGCTGCAGAGATACAACGGAGACCGCAAGAATATGGCACCAATGAAATGTCCTATGGAACAGGGAAGTGCTATCGCTGCGGCAGAACAACACATGACCAGAAGGATTGTTGGTTCAAGGACCAAGTGTGCAGACAGTGTGGAAAAGCAGGACACGTAGCAAGAGTCTGCAGGTCTGGGAAGAAAACCAACAGTAAGAAATCTCCACAGGAGAAGTACAAAAAGGTACACAAGGTGATGGACAGTAGTTCAGATGAACAGAAAAGTGACACAGACTCCGGAAGCAAGGAGCTGGGTTGTCTGAAACTACATAAGGTAACCAAAATGGAGGATCACCAGACTATCTGAGTTACACTCAAGATAGACGGAGTCCAAGTGAAAATGGAATTGGACACAGGATCAGCCCTAACAGTCATAAACCAAAGGGACTACAAGCGGCTATTTTCATATATACCCTTGAAAGCTACAGAGATTGTCTTGAAGATGTACACGGGGCAAAAAGTCTACCCCAAAGGAAAAATAAGGGTGAAAGTGATATATAAAGGCCAAGAAATACCTAAAATGGAGATATATATGTATTGCCAGATGGAGGACCACCACTGCTAGGACGTGAATGGATCCGGAAGATACAATTAGATTGGCATTCCATACAGGCACTGAAGGTTGAGGCCAAAAAGGATGACGACGTCACACCTGGACGACTGTCAAAAATGCTAACTGACGCAAAAGAAGTGTTCCAGGAGGGACTCTGAACACTAAAAGGCATAACAGCAACGATTAAAATAGAGGAAAATGCAAGCCCAAAGTTTCTGAAGGCCAGACCAGTGCCTTATGCGATCAGACCAGCTGTCGAAGCAGAGCTGGAAGGGTTGGAATGTTCAGGAGTACTGTCCAAAGTAGACTGGAGCGAGTGGGCTACACCCATCGTTCCTGTAATGAAGAGGTCGTTGAGTAATACGCCTGGGGAACCAAAGAAGGCCCGCATCTGTGGGGATTTTAAGGTGACAGTGAACCCAGTCCTTCACACGGTACAATATCCGCTTCCACGAATTGAGGATATTTTCGCCTCGCTATCTCGAGGTAAACGCTTCACCAAAATTGATCTAGCCCAGGCGTACTTGCAAATGGAGGTAGAAGAAGCCTCGAAACAATACCTTATGATTAACACTCATAAAGGATCTCTGTCAATACAACCGGCTGGTGTTCGGGGTAGCATCGGCTCCGGCTATTTGGCAAAGGGCAATGGATCAAGTCCTGCAAGGGATTCCAGGGACCCAGTGTTATTTGGACGACATCCTGGTCACGGGCGAAAATGACAGTGATCACCTCGCCAACTTGGAGAAGGTGCTCACCAGATTAAAGGAATATGGGCTACGAGCTAATCGCCACAAGTGCGAGTTTTTCCAGAAGCAGATCTCGTATTGTGGCCACATCATCGATGAAGAGGGGTTACATAAGTCCCCTGAAAAGATTGAGGCAGCAGTCAAGGCTCCAGCACCGGAAAATGTGTCACAACTGAGGTCGTTCCTCGGGCTGGTAAACTACTACCATAAGTTCTTACCAAATTTGTCCACGGTATTACACCCACTGAACACCCTACTGCAAACAGGGGTACCATGGAAGTGGAATGACGAACGTAGACGAGCTTTCCAGAAGTGTAAAGAATTGATCACATCTAAAGAAGTGTTGGCCCATTTCAAGCCAGCACTACCAATTCGTTTGGCATGTGATGCATCACCCTATGGTATTGGAGCGGTGCTGTCGCACAAATTCCCAGACGGGTTGGAGAGGCCAGTAGCTTTTGCGTCTCGGTCACTAACCTCAGCCGAGTGCAACTACGCCCAGATTGACAGGGAGGCCCTCAGCCCAGTATGGGGAGAAGTTCACCTTGCTGACTGACCACCAACCACCTGTCTCCATCTTTAATCCTAAGAAGGGCGTTCCAGTGATGACTGCACAACGGTTACAAAGATGGTCCCTGTTTCTAGGGGTGAATCAATATGAAATAGAATATAAAGGCACGAAACAGCATGGAAACGCTGATGGGCTATCGCGCCTGCCACTGCCTACTGTGGAAGAAGCACCAGCAGTGGACCCTATCGAGATATTTTATTCGTCAATAATTGAACGATTGCCAGTAACGAACGTGGATATAGAGAAGGAGACCCGCAATGATCCGACGCTGTCTCGGGTATATGATTTGACGGTGAGGGGATGGCCAACACATGGCGACTCACTGTTGCCAGCATTCTCATCCAGAAGAGAACAGCTGTCAGTATGCCAGGGGACAGTGATGTGTGGATCCAGAGTGGTGATTCCACCCAAGTTAAGGGAGAGAGTGCTAAATGAGCTACATGAAGGTCATCTGGGGGGAGTGAAAATGAAAAGCCTTGCTAGGGCTTATGTGTGGTGGCCGGGAATCGATCAACAAATCGAAGACCTAACTAAGAGCTGCTTAGGATACCAGAAGGTCCAAAATGCACCCCCACATGCCCCTCTACACCCATGGGAGTGGCCCTCCTCTCCATGGCAACGGGTGCACATTGAGTTCGCTGGTCCATTCATGGACTCAATGTTCTTAATAGCAGTGGATGCTCATTCAAAGTGGCCTGAGGTGATAAAAATGTCCTCAACCACTACAGAGAAAACGATTGCAATCCTACGGACTATATTTGCCAGAAACGGCTTGCCAGAGCAGATTTGCTCTGATAATGGACCACAGTTTGTGTCCGAAGAGTTTCGGAAATTTATGAGAAGGAATGGGGTAAGGCATTACACATCCGCCCCGTATCATCCAGCCACAAATGGATTGGCTGAGAGGTTCGTACAAACCTTTAAGAAGGCGATAAAGGCCATGTGCGACGATGAAATTCCACTACAGCATAAGGTGGACAATTTCTTATTAGTCTACCGAAACGCGACACATGCAGTTACCAACCAGACCCCGGCCATGATGTTCTTTAACCGAAGGTTGCGACCTCGTCTGGACTTGCTTAGACCAAATGTGCGAAGAAATGTTGAGGGATAAACAATTCCAGCACATCAATGAGAAGCTGACGAGCTTCAATGTAGGACAACCAATCTTGGCCCGTGACTACCGAACAGAGAAATGGCAACCCGGAACGATATGCACACGGCAGGGGCCATTAATGTACACAGTGGATGTCGGGGAGAACATTGTGAGACGCCACGTTGATCAGATCTTCGCGTCACAGGAACGAGTCAACCCCATGTCTTGCGTACCTGGGAATGAACCCGACACACCGGTAGCACCTACCTCCGAACCAGTAGCAGTGGAACCCGATGAACTAGCCAATGAAAAGGGGTCAGAATCGCCTCCGCACCAAGAACAAGAACCTCCGGAAAGGCACTATCCCGAAAGAACATAAGAAATAGGAGCAGGAGTAGGCCAATCGGCCCCTCGAGCCTGCTCCACCATTCAATAAGATCACGGCTGATCTGATCCTAACCTCAAATCTTCTATCACTCTGCATCCACCCGAACCCATGTGATCTCCCGGGAGAGGCGAAAAACCAGACAAAGACCCAATAGCCAATTTGGGAGAAAGAAATCTGGGAAATTCCTCTCCGACCCATCTAGGCGATCGAAATTCTTCCAGGAGATCACGCTGTCCCTATATTTTCTACAGTACTTACCTTCTGTAAAGGCGATCTCCACCCCAGCCAGGAACAGGAATAAAACCATCTCCTGAAATCTAACACAGAATTAGAACACAGTAGGAGCAGAACCAGGCTACACGGCCCCTGGGCCCACTCCACTACCCACAGGGCTATGACCATTCCGAACCTAGACTCATGTCCAATTTCCTGCCCGCTCCCCGTAACCCTTAATTCCCTTTACTTCTAGGAAACTATCTATTTCTGTTTTAAATTTATTTAATGATGTAGCTTCCACAGCTTTCTGGGGCAGCCAATTCCACAAACCTACCACCCTCTGAGTGAAGAAGTTTCTCCTCATCTCAGTTTTGAAAGAGCAGCCCCTTATTTTAAGATTATGCCCCCTAGTTCTAGTTTCACCCATCATTGCGAACACCCTCACCGCATCCACCCGATCAAGCCCCTTCACAATCTTATATGTTTCAATAAGATCGCCTCTCATTCTTCTGAACTCCGATGAGTAGAGTCCCAATCTACTCAACCTCTCCTCATATGACCACCCCCTCACCCCCGGGATTAACCGAGTGAGCCTTCTTTGTACTGACTCGAGAGCAAGTATGTCTTTTCTTAAGTATGGACACCAAATGTTCTGGACCGATGGACATTGTGACATCCTGGATGTTTTTACATGCAATAGCACCCTCTGGTGGCGGTTATTGTGTTAACAGTTTGTAAGCTGGAAAGGTCATCTGACCTTTCTTCCTGTGTGAGGTCATTTGACCTTTGTTCCTTTCTTCCTGTTGACCCCAGGAAGCAGTTTTACCAGGAAGAATCTGACTTGAGTAATGGAGAATTCCATGAGGGATTTTCAATCCAGTGTAATCTGACTTCATATGTTAGGCCAAACGCAATATCTGTAAGTATCTTTAGTTCTTAGCATAATAGCAATGTTGTCAGAGTAATATTTTGATAATACTATGTTTATAAAAGGTTAATATTTAATAGTTACAGAAGTTAGTTCAAATGTTAGTTAGCTATACAATTAGTCTATTCTGTTGTAAATATGTTTATATCTTGTGTAATATCGAATGTGTAGTACTCAGTTTATGTACAAAACATACTTTGTCTTTGTTTACAGTTTCACAAATTTGTTCAAGTAAAGGCTTCAAACAGCAAACCGCTTCACGAAGAATTATTTTGAATAGAATGTTTAACTTGCTGGATAACTAGATAGGAGCACGTCTAGCGCGGCCAGTACACCAAAACTGTATGCAGTATTCCAGGTGCGGTCTCACCAATACCTTGTACAACTGCAGCAATACCTCCCTGTTTTTATATTCCATCCCCCTAGCAATAAAAGCCAACATTCCATTGGCCTTCTTGATCACTTGCTGCACCTGCATACTAACTTTTTGAGTTTCGTGCACCAGGACCCCCAGATCCCTTTGTACTACAGTACTTTCCAGTTTCTTGCCATTAAGATAATAACTTGCTCTATGATTTTTCCTGCCAAAGTGCATAACCTCACACTTTCCAGTATTGTATTGCATCTGCCAAATCTCTGCCCACTTACTTAGCCTGTCTATGTCCCTTTGCAGGTTTTTTATGTCCTCCTCACTCACTACTTTCCGTCCCATCTTTGTATCATCTGCAAACTTTGATATGTTACACTCGGTCCCCTCCTCCAAATCGTTAATATAAATTGTAAAGAGTTGGGGACCCAGCACTGACCCCTGCGGAACACCACTAGTTACTGGTTGCCAATCTGAGAACGAACCATTTATCCCAACTCTCTGCTTTCTGTTAGGGAGCCAATCCTCCACCCATGCCAGAATATGACCCCCAATCCCGTGATTTTTTATCTTGAGCAATAATCTTTTGTGTGGCACCTTGTCAAATGCCTTTTGGAAGTCTAAATACACTACGTCCACTGGTTCCCCTTTATCCACCCTGTATGTTACATCCTCAAAAAACTCCAGCAAATTTGTCAAACATGACTTCCCCTTCATGAAACCATGCTGAGTTTGTCCTATTAAATTATGTTTATCCAAATGTCCCGTTACTGTCTCCTTAATAATGGACTCTAACATTTTACCAACCACAGATGTTAGGCTAACGGGTCTATAGTTTCCAGCCTTCTGCCTACTACCCTTTTTAAATAAGGGTGTTACATTAGCAGTTTTCCAACCTGCCGGGACCTTTGCTGAGTCCAGTGAGTTTTGGAAAATTATTACCAATGCATCCACAATCCCTACTGCTACTTCCCTCAAGACCCTAGGATGCAAGCCATCAGGTCCAGGGGATTTATCCGCCTTGAGTCCCATTATTTTACCAAGTACCACTTCCTTAGTGATTTTAATCGTATTTAGTTCCTCCCCCCCACCCCCCCCCCCCTAGAGCCCCCTGTTTGTCCAGTGTTGGGATGTTCTTAGTGTCCTCTACTATAAAGACTGATACAAAATAATTGTTCAGTGTTTTTGCCATCTCCATGTTTCCCACCATTAATTTCCCAGTCTCATCCTCTAAGGGACCAACATTTACTTTAGCCACCCTTTTTCTTTTTATATAACTATAGAAACTTTTACTGTTTGTTTTTATATTTTTTGCTAATTTACTTTCATAAAGGATCAGGAAGCCGCCCCAAAGACTGAATCTATAAATGGACTATTGTTGTTTAATGTACATGTTAAAGTGTTAATTGTTATTTGAATATTATGGGTACTACTAATCTAAAAGGGGAGGAATTGTAGTGTATGTACCTTTAAGAGAGAACTACTTTTACAGCTCCTGTATACTGTAGTACCGGCAGTGACCACACCTGTATATAAGCCTTGAGCATGCCTCTGTACCCCAGTCTTGAGACTACCCTACTCCAGTAAAGACCTGTTGATTGTTAAGTTACAGCATCCGTGTGGTTATTGAAAAACATCATACTCTCAGAATCACGGATCTAACAATATCCTCAGACTGGGATATTGCCATTTCTTGCAGCGATTCCTTACCCTTCAGAAGGCTGTTGTACATTATGACAACGCCACCCCATCTAGTGTTGCTGGGCAGCTTCAGTGCAGTGTTCTTGTTCTTTGTCATTTGCTTGGAGTTGTAGGTTGCTGCAACTACCTGTTTTCCCCTGACATACTTAACAACTTGCTTGGCTCTCTTGTAGTGTTTCCATGGTTCTCAAACCCATAATGTCCTTGAGGAGCAGGTTGAGCCCTTGAGCTGCGCACCCAATAGACGTAATATGAGGGTAGGCCTCCTCCACTTGAGCCCAAGCAGCCTTCATATTTGCAGCATTGTCAGTAACTACTGCAAAGACCTTTTGTGATCCAAGATCGTTGACGACCGCTTTCAGCTCATCAGCAATGTATGTGCCTGTGTGTCTGTTGTCCTTCGTGTCTGTGCTCTTGAAGAACACTGGGAGAGGAGTGGAGACGATGTAGTTTATGATGCCCTCCCCTCGTACATTTGACCACCCATCTGAGATAACTGCAACACAGTCTGCCATCTCTATCGTTTCTTTGAGCTTTCCTT
The DNA here is from genome assembly GCF_052327205.1 of Somniosus microcephalus. NCBI lineage: Eukaryota > Metazoa > Chordata > Chondrichthyes > Squaliformes > Somniosidae > Somniosus > Somniosus microcephalus. The sequence goes on along the minus strand of NC_140990.1, from coordinate 247,067,147 downwards.
GGACTCTGTTATACTCAGCCTCCAGCAAATAAGTAGACAATGCATTTCTGGTGGGAGGATAGTATGCAGGGCGAGAAACATAGAAAAATCTCTTCCAGTACACATTGGCTGTGAGCATGAGGGGTGAGCCTGTTGCATATACAGCTCGAGCAAGGCACTCATCTGCATTCTTCTGGCTATGGTTATCCATTGTATCAAAGAACCTTCCAAGTGGGCCAGGAGTTGCTGATGATAAGGAGCCTGATGCTGAATGTGAACCATCATCTTCTTGAATGGAAGCAGAGGAACTCTGGGCTGACTGCTGTGAGCTTTGAGTGAAGTTGTTGCATTTGGATAAATGCTGCTGCATCTTTGTGGCATTCTTTACATATGGCTTTGTACAGTGTTTGCACATGTACACAGTCTTTCCATCTTTAATGCCTGGGGTAAAATGCTTCCACACATCCAACGGTAAACGTGGCATTATTCTATGCAGAGAAATAAAGGGCATTCGTCTCTGTGTCGAACTGCGGTCGATCAGCACGATTGCAACAAGGTGAGTACATTTTTCCTGATGCGCCATGTGATGGAAGCATGACCTGTGCCCGCATAACGCTACGTCACCAATAGAGGGAGCTAATCACTCATCCAACCAATCAGGACACATTTGTTCACAGTCACACACAAAACTTGTAATTATTAAAACAAACCAAGTAAGAAGATAAACATATATTGATTAAGAAATTTCTTAAAATTACTAAGAGATGGAATCTTAATTATTAAGAGAGGACATGTGGAAAAAAATGAAAGAAATATAAAAAAAATATATAGCATGTGCTTTTTTGGGCAAAATTCCCAAGCTAAACTTATCGTGGAAAATTTCCGGAAATTTACTGGAAACTTTCCACCCCTTCGCAACCCTAGTATTGTGTGCAGTTTTGGTCGCCTTATCTGAGGAAGGATGTTCTTGCCATGGAGGGAGTGCAGCGGAGATTCATCAGACTGATACCTGGGATGGCAGGAATGACTTATGAGGAGAGATTGGGCTTATATTCGCTGGAGTTTAGAAGAATGAGAGGGGATCTCATTGAAACTTATAAAATTCTAACAGGACTAGACAGACTAGATGCAGGAAGGATGTTCCCGATGGCGGGGGAGTCCAGAACTAGGGGTCACAGTCTAAGGATAAGGGGTAAGCCATTTAGGACAGAGATGAGGAGGAAGTTCTTCACCCAGAGTGTGGTGAACCTGTGGAATTCTCTACCACAGAAGGCAGTTGAGGCCAACTTATTAAATATATTCAAGAAGGAGTTAGATATATTTCTTAAGGCTAAAGGGATCAAGGGATATGGGGAGAAAGCAGGGACAGGGTACTGAATTTGGATGATCAGCCATGATCTCATTAAATGGCGGAGCAGGCTCGAGGGGCCGAATGGCCTACTCCTGCTCCTATCTTCTATGTTTCGTTGGGACGGGCTCCACTTAAACTGGGCTGGGACCAGTGCCCTGGTGAACCGAATAACTAGGGCAGCAGACAGGGTTTTAAACTAATGATGGGGTGGGAGGATTCAGGAAAGAGTAAATTTAAAAGCAGCGAGAGAAATGTCAAGGCTCTAGAGCAGAGTAGAGTTTTGGGTTAAAATACACACTGAGTCAGGAAGGGACAGAGAGAGTAACAAATAAGGCATCAGTGACTAAGGTGACATCAGGGGAAAATAGAAATAAGTCAAAGGTAAAGGCACTTATCTGTGCAAAGCATTCGCAACAGAATAGATGAATTAATAGCACAGATAGAAATTAACAGGTTTGAACTAATAGCCATAACTGAGATGTGGTTGCAAAGTGGCCAAGGTTGGGAACTAAATATTCCAGGATACTGAACTTTTAGAAGAGATGGGCGAAAAGGAGAAGGGGTAGCCCTGATTTTAAAAAAAAAAGGATGGGATAAAGACAGTAGAGAGAAAGGATCTTGGCTCAAATTAAGAAGCTAAATCAGTTTGGGTGGAGCTAAGAAACAGCAAGGGGCAGAAAACATTGGTGAGAGTTGTTTATAGGCCCCCAAACAGTAGTTGTAATGTCGGGCAGAGTATAAATCGGGAAATTAGAGGTGCATGTAACAAGGGTAATACAGTAATCATGGAGTCGTTAATCTACATATAGACTGGGCAAACCAAATTTGCAGTAATAGTGTGGAGGACGAATTAATGGAATGTATGCAAGATAGTTTTCTAGATCAGTATGTTGAGGAACCAACTAGGGAACAGGCTATTTTAGATCTAGTATTGTGCAACGAGAAAGAGTTAATTAATAACCTTGTAATAAAGGGGCCTTTAGGGAAGAGTGACCATAATATGACTGAATTTTATATTGAATTTGAAAGTGATTTAGTTAAATCCGAAACTAGGGTCATAAATCTAAACAAAGCAAACTATGTAGGTATGAGGGGCGAGTTGGCTAAGGTAGATTGGGAAACTACATTAAAAGGTATGACAGTAGAGAAGCAATGGCTAGCATTTAAAGAATTAATATATAATTTACAACAAATATACATTCCTTTTAAGGCACAAAAACCCTACAGGAAAAGTGGTCCAACCGTGGCTAACAAGAGAAGTTAAAGATAATATTAGATCAAAGGAAGAGGCTTATAATGTTGCCAAAAAGAGTAGTAAACCTGAGCATTGGGAAGACTTTAGAATTCAGCAAAGGAGGACCAAGAAATTGATAAAGAAAGGGAAAATAGAATATGAGAGTAAACTAGCAAGAGACATAAAAACAGACTGTAAAAGCTTCTATAGGTATGTAAAAAGGAAAAGATTAGCGAAAGTAAATGTGGGTCCCTTACAGGCTGAGACAGGAGAAATTATAATGGGGAATAAGGAAATGGCAGAGAAGTTAAACAAATACTTTTAGTATGTCTTCACGGAAGAAGATGCAAAAAACCTCCCGGAAATAGTGAGGAACTGAAAGAAATTAGCATTAGGTAAAAAAAAATAGTGCTGGAGAAATTAATGGGACTGAAAGCCGATAAATCCCGTGGACCTGATGGCCTACATCCTAGGGTTTTGAAAGAGGTGGCTATAGAGATAGTGGATGCATTGGTTGTCATTTTCCAAAATTCCATAGATTCTGGAACGGTTCCCGCGGATTGGAAGGTAGCAAATGTAACCCCACTATTTAAGAAAGGAGGGAGAGAGAAAACGGGGAACTACAGACCAGTTAGCCTGACATCAGTAGTAGGGAAAATGCTCGACTCTATTATTAAAAATGTGGTAACAGAGCACTTAGAAAATAATAATAGGATTGGGCAGAGTCAACATGGATTTATGAAAGGGAAATTGTGTTTGACAAATCTGTTCGTTTTTTCAGGTTGTAACTAGCAGAATAGTTAAGGGGGAACCAGTGGATGTGGTGTATTTGGATTTTCAGAAGGCATTTGATAAGGTGCCACACAAGAGGTTATTAAACAAAATTAAGGCTCATGGGATTGGGGGTAATGTACTAGCATGGTTTGAGGATTGGTTAACGGACAGAAAACAGAGTCGGAATAAACGGGTCATTTTCAGGTTGGCAGGCTGTAACTAGTGGGGTACCGCAAGGATCAGTGCTTGGGCCTCAGCTATTCACAATCTATATCAATGATTTTGATGAGGGGACCAAATGTAATGTATCCAAGTTTGCTGATGATACAAAGCTAGCTAGGAATGTAAGTTGTGAGGAGGATGCAAGGAGGCTTCAAGGGGATATGGACAGGCTAAGTGAGTGGGCAAGAACATGGCAAATGGAATATAATGTGGAGAAATGTGAAGTTATCCACTTTGGTAGGAAAAACAGAAAAGCAGAGTTTTTTAAATGGTGAGATATTGGGAAATGTTGATGTTCAGAGGGACCTGGATGTCCTTGTACACGAATCACTGAAAGTTAACAGGCAGGTACAGCAAGCAATTAATACAAGAGGATTTGAGCATAAGAGTAAAAATGTCTTACTGTAATTTATATCGGGCCCTGGTGAGACCACACCTGGAGTATTGTGTACAGTTTTGGTCTCCTTACCTAAGGAAGGATATACTTGCCATAGGGGGAGTGCAACAAAGGTTCACCAGACTGATTCCTGGGATGGGGAGATTGTCCTATGAGGGCAGATTGAGTAGACTAGGCCTATATTCTCTGGAGTTTAGAAGAATGAGAGGTGATCTCATTGAAACATACAAAATTCTTTCGGGGCTTGACAGGGGCAGATGCAGGGAGGATATTTTCCCTGGCTGGGGAGTCTAGAACCAGGGGGTCACAGTCTCAGAATAAGGGGTCGGCCATTTAGGACTGAGATGAAGAGAAATTTCTTCAGTCAGAGGATGCTGAATCTTTGGAATTCTCTACCCCAGAGGGCTGTAGAGGCTCAGTCGTTGAGTATATTCAAGACAGAGATTGATAGATTTTTGAATATTAATGGAGTCAAGGGATATGGGGATAGTGCAGGAAAGTGGAGATGAGGTAGAAGATCAGCCATGATCTTATTGAATGGCCTACTCCTGCTCCTATTTATGTTCTTATGTTCTAACCGCTGCCCCTCCCCCTGCCTCATAAATCAGTAGAAAAACTCTTACAAAATTATGAGATTTGGTATACAAATCATGAGTTGCTATTTTTCCCTGACCCGATCTCTTGCCGACCTTTGCTCACAGACAGGGAGCGCATTCTGTGACCTTTGCTCCTGGACAGGAAGTGCATTCAGTCGTTACTGATTTCCTTAAATAATCCCTGATGCCTTTCCTGTATTCATGCATTTTACTAACTAACGTTGAAATGTTTGCTCCACACCACAGGGTTTCTTCTGTTTAAAGCCACAATAGAAAGGTCCCGTTTTCTCCTGGAGTTTGAGAGAAATTGGGTTTCAGACAACGAGGGACTTCCGGGATCAGTCCTGCCCACACTGTGCTGCAAGTCCTGCCCCTCACAGACTCAATTGGTTGGTGGACCAACCATCTGCTGTGTTCTCCAGCCACTCCCCACTCTTCCAATTGGTCCGCAGCTCACATCAATCACCCAGGTCGGGATAATGGCGAGACTGATGGCTTTGCAGTTGGAAAATAAACATCAATCTAGTACGTTAATTAAATTAATTTTCACAAAGTGTTTCAAAGTTTTCTAAAGGCACGTGCCTGTGCTATGAATGTTTGTGACGGCTTAATGGCGGTCTCCATTACCCAACGTACCCCGGACTCTCAGTTTTAAGTTTATTTCATAATTTCTGCCCTCAACTGCTCCAAAAGCGCCCCTCCTTAAAACCACATTTCAAACTCCCAATGATCTTGGCTTTGGTCCTCCATTCGCCATGATGCTTTTGCAGCTTTTCACTTGCTCAACCATTCCGACTCGACCACTTTTGATGCCCTTGTCACCAGTAAAACCCTTACTTTCTCCCTTTTGTAGTCATTTCCTCTGGTATGGTCACGTTCTTCACATTCTCAAGTCCACGGGGTGCAGACTTGAGCATATTTTGGCCACAATTGTTTCAGACATCCCTGATCTGGCTACATCATATCGAGCACTATTGGGCCTTGCTGCCAGGACTGCTCACTACCCCAGGATCACCTGGAGAGCTAAGATAACACCTGGCTTCTTTGTTTTCTTAAACCTCTCACCCCTGCCCCTTCCACCCTCACCACCTACCCTCAGCAAGTGTGAGGAGCTCACTGACTTCCTTGTCACTAAAAGTGAGACCATTTGTTCAGCTGCCTCTGCTGCATTCCGCCCCATTTCCTCTTGTCCACCAAGCCAAACCTCCCCCAAGGCTCTATCCTGTCCTATCCCTGAACCCGCTTCTTTCTCTAGTTTCTCTTCTATCTCCCCTTATGCCTTCTCCGAGCTCATAGTCATAGAGTCATAACGGCACAAAAGGAGGCCATTAGGTCCATCGCGTCCGTGCCGGCTCTCTGCAGAGCAATCGAGTCAGTCCCATTCCCCCGCTCTATGCCCATAGCCCTGCAAGTTTATTTCCCTCAAGTGCCTATCCAGTCTCCCCTTGAAAACATTGAGTGTCTCCGCTTCCACCACTTCGTCGGCAGCGAATTCCAGGTCGCCACCACTCGCTACGTAAAAAAGTTTTTCTTTATGTCCCCCTGTATCTCTAGCCCAAAACCTTTAAATCTGTGTCCTCTGGTCCTTGTACCATCAACTAGTGGGAACAGCTTTTCCCTGTCTAGCCTATCCAAACCCATCATAATCTTGTACACCTCTATCAAATCACCCCTCAACCTCCTTTGCTTTAATGAAAACAAATCCAGCTTCTCCAACCTGTCCTTGTAGCTAAGATCCCCCATCCCTGGAACCATTCTGGTAAATCTCCTCTGCACCTTCTCAAGGGCCTTCACATCTTTCCTAAATTGTGGTGACCAGAACTGGATGCAATACTCCAATTGTGGCCTATGCAGCGCTTTTTAAAGGTTCAGCATAACTTCTCTACTTTTATACTCAATACCTCTATTTATGAAACCCAAGATCCCATATGCTTTGCTAACCACTCTCTCTATGTCCTGAGGAGTTTCCCTGCTGTCTGCCACAGGGAAAGTCATCACAAGAATCCTCCTCGATTGCTTTCTCCCAGTGGCCGGAGAGCTCCTCCCAAGTACGCAATGCGGATTCCACCCACTAAGGGGCACAATGGACATGATCTTCACCGCGCGTCAATTACAAGAGAAATGCAGGGAACAGCACCAACCGCTGTATATGGCCGCCTTTGATCTCGCAAAAGCCTTCGAAACTGTCAACCGTGAGGGATTATGGAGTGTCTTCAAATTCGGCCACCCTCAAAAGTTTGTCACCATCCTCCGCCTGCTTCACAACGACATGCAAGCCATGATCCTGACCAACGGATCCACCACAGACCCAATTCACGTACGGACCAGGGTCAAGCAAGGCTGTGTCATCGCACCAACGCTCTGCTCTTGATCTTCCTGGCTGCAAAGCTTCATCTCGCCCTCAGTAAGCTCCCCACTGGAGTGTAGCTAATATACAGAACAAACGGTTCATCCTCCATCGCCTCCAGTCCAGATCCATGGTCATGCCATCCTCTGTCATCGAATTATAGTATGCAGACGACGCTTGCGCCTGCGCTCACTCGGAGGTCGAACTCCAAACCATCATCAACAGCTTCACCGAAGCGTACGAGAGCATAGGCCTTGCACCAACATCCGTAAGATAAAGGTCCTCTTCCAACCTGCCCCCGCCACACAGTACTGCCCCCCGATTATCAAAATCCACGACAAGGCCTTGGACTACGTGGACCACTTTCTATACCTCGGGAGCCTACTGTCAACAAGGACAGACGTCGATGATGAAGTCCAACACCGCCTTCAGTATGCCAGTGCAGCCTGAGGAAGAGTGTTTGAAGACCAGGACCTCAAACCCGACACTAAGCTCATGGTCTCAAGTACACCCTCAAAGCTTCCTTGAAAAAGTGCAACATCCCCACTGACACCTGGGAATCCCTGGCCCAAGACTGCACAAAGTGGAGGAGAAGCATCCGGGAAGGCGCTGAACACCTTGAGTCTCTTCGCCGGGCGCAAGCGGAAGCCGAGCGCATGTCAACCCCACCCTCCTGCCCCCTCAACCACCGTCTGCCCCACCTGTGACAGAGACTGTAGGTCCCGCATTGGACTCACCAGTCAACTGAACTCATTTCTACCGTGGAAGCAAGTCATCCTCGGTTCTGAGGGACTGCTTAAGAAGAAGATGTCCTGCCACCTTCAGGGAGTTATGCACATTAACTCCCAGGTCCCTCTGTCCCTGCACACTCTTAAACTGTGCCATTAAGTGTATATTGCCTTTCCCTGGTCCTTCTGCCAAAATGGATCACCTCATATTTCTCTGTATTAAATTCCATCTGCCACTTGTTTGCCCATTCTGCTAGCCTTTCTATGTCCTGTTACAATCGATTGGTATCATCCTCACTGTTTGCCACACCCCCTAGTTTGGTGTCATTGGCAAATTTAGAAATTCTACTTTGTATTCCAATATCCAGCTAATTTCAAAAAAAACAGTGGACCCAGCACTGACTCTTGGGGAACACCACTGTCTACCATCCTCCAGTCTGGAAAACAACCATTTATCACATCATCTTGTCCATGAGACCCACCTACTGTTCCCTCAACCCTATTCCCACAAACTGCTGGCCACCCAACTTCCCTTCCTGGTCTTATGTCGCTGACATTGTAAATGGTTACCTGTTTTCAGGTACTGTCCCCTCCCTTTCAAAACCAATGTCATTACCCCCTTCTTAAATAACCCACCCCTTGACCCCTGTGTTCTTGCAAGCTACTGCCACAACTTGAGCCTCGCTTTTCTCTCGTCATTGAACGTGCTGTCGTCTCCCAATTACCTGCATCGCTCTGTTGGAATCTTTCCAATCCACAGCACTGAAGGGCCTCAATCAAAGTCACAAGCGACATCCTTTGTGATTATGACGGTGATGCATTATTCCATCTCGGACTTTGACGTGGTCGAACACACCATCCTCCTCCAACATCTCTCTCCCATTGTCCAGCTCAGTGGGTCTGCCCTCACTTGGTTCCACGCTAAGATATCCAATCATAGGTAAAGCATAGAATGGTTACAGCACGGAAGAAGGCCATTCGGCCCGTCGAGCCCATGTCGACTTGCAGCTAGTCCCACTCCCTCCCCCTTGCCCCGTATCACTGCAAATTTTTTTCCTTCAAATACTTAACCAACTCCCTTTTGAAAGATAAGATCGAGCCTGCCTCCACCACCCTTTCAGGCAGTGCATTCCAGATCTTAACCACTCGCTGCGTAAAAAAGTTTTTCTTGCGTCGCCTTTGGTTCTTTTGCCAATCACCTTAAATCTGTGTCCTCTGGTTCTCGACCCTTCTGCCAGTGGGAACAGTTTCTCTCTATCCACTCTGTCCAGACCCCTCATGATTTTGAACGCTTCTATCAAATCTCCTCTCAACCTTCTCTGCTCCAAGGCGAACAACCCCAGCTTCTCCAGTCAATCAAAGTAAATGAAGTCCCTCATTCCTGGAATCATTCTCGCAAATCTTTTCTGCACCTTCTCCAAGGACTTCACATCCTTCCTAAAGTGTGGTGCCCAGAATTGGACATAGTACTCCAATTGGGGCCACACCAGTGTTTTATACAGGGTCATCATAGTTTCCATGCTTTTCTACTCAATAGCTCTATTTATGAAGCCCAGGATCCCATAAGCCTTTTTAACTGCTTTCTCAACCTGCCCTGCCACCTTCAACGATTTGTGCACACCTACCCCCAGGTCTCTCTGTTCATGGACCCCCTTTAGGATTGTACCATTTAGTTTATATGTCCTCTCCCCATTCTTGCTAGCAAAATGTATTAAATTTCATCTGCCACGTGTCCGCCCATTTCACCAGCCTGTCTGCCTTCCTGAAGTCTATCACTGTCCTCCTCACTGTTCACTATACTTCCAAGTTTTGTGTCATCTGCAAATTTTGGAATTGTGCTCTGTACACCCACGTCCAAGTCATTAATATATATCAAGAAAAGCAGTGGTCCTAGGACCGACCCCTGGGGAAGACCACTGTATACCTTCCTCCAGTCCGAAAAACAACTGTTCACTGCTCTCTCTTTCCTGTAGCATCTCCAGCAATGGCTTCTCTTTCTGCCCTGAATTGTTACCTCTGGAGTTCTCCAAAGGATTCTTGTTGGTCACTTCCTTTTCCTCATTTGCATGCTGCCTTTGATGACGTGATCTGAAGACATGGCATCAGGTTACACATGTAACCTGATGACACCCAGCCCTATCTCTCAATTTAACTGCTCCATTGTCTCGGTGTTGTAAGAAATAGGAGCAGCAGTAGGCCATTTGGCGCTTCGAGCCTGCTCTGCCATTGAATAAGATCATGGCTGATGTTCTACCTCAACTCCACCTTCCCGCATTATCCCCATATCCCTTGATTCCCTTGGTATCCAAAAATCTATCGATCTCTGTCTTGAATAGACTCAACAACTGAGCCTCCACAATCTCTGGGGTAGAGAATTCCAAAGATTCACAACCATTTGAGTGAAGAAATTTCTCCTCACCTCAGTCCTAAATGGCCGACCCATTATCCTGAGACTGTGACCCCTGGTTCTAGACTCCCCAGCCAGGGGAACCATCTTCTCAGCATCTACCCGGTCAAGCCCTGTAAGAATTTTATATGTTTCAATACAATTGCCTCTCATTCTTCTAAATGTTAGGGAATATAGGCCCAGTCTACTCAATCTGTCCTGATAGGAAAATCCCCCCATCCCAGGAATCAGTCTAGTGAATCTTTGTTGTACTCCCTCTCAGGCAATTATATCCTTCCTTGGGTAAGGAGACCAAAACTGTACACAATACTCCAGGCGTGGCCTCACCAGGGCCAGATATAAATATAGTGAGATTTCTTTACTCCAATCCCTTTGTAATAAAGGCTAACATACCGTTTGCTTTCCTAATTGCTTGCTGTACCTGCTTGTTAACTTTCTGTGATTCATGTACAAGGACACCCAGGTCCCTCTGAACATCAACATTTCACAAATAACAACAGAAAATGCTGGAAAAACTCAGCAGGCCAGGCAACATCCGTGGAGAGAAATTAGAGTGACGTTTCGGGTCTAACCCTTTTTCAAACCGGGTTAGACCCGAAACGTCACTCTAATTTCTCTCCACGGATGTTGCCTGGCCTGCTGAGTTTTTCCAGCATTTTCTGTTGTTATTTTGGATTTCCAGCATCTGCAGTATTTTGCTATCAACATTTCACAGTCTCTCTCCATTTAAAAAGTATTCTGCTTTTCTATTTTTTTCTACCAAAGTGGGCAACTTCACAGGTCTCCACATTATATTCCATCTGCCATGTTTGTGCCCACTTACTTAACATGTCTATATCCCTTTGCAGCCTCTTTGAGTCCTCCACACAGCTTACTTTCACATCTAAATTTGTATTGTCAACAAACTTGGATGCATTACACTCAGTACCCTCATCTAAGTCATTGATATAGATTGTAAATAACTGAGGCCCAAGCACTGATCCTTGCAGTACCGCACTAATTACAGCCTGCCAACATAAAAATGACCTGTTAATTCCTACTCTCTGTTTTCTGTCCATTAACTAATTCTCAATCCATGCTAATATATTACCCCCAATCCCAATGAGCCCTAATTTTGTGTAATAACCTTTTATGTGGCACCTTATCGAATACTTTTTGAAAATCCAATTACACTACATCCACTGGTTTCCCCCTTATCTATCCTGCTTGTTACGACTTCAAAAGCCCGTTGTCAGACTGCTTATTTGATATCCAGTCTTGAATGAGCCGCAATTTCCTCCATTTAAACATTGGGAAAACTGAAGCCATTGTCGTCAGACCTCACCACAACCGAGTCCATCTCCCTTCCTGGTCACAGTCTTCAGTTGCATTTGCAATCTCGGTGTCCTATTTGACCCTGAGCTGAGCTTACAACCCCTTTCAGCTCCATTACAAAGGTTGCCCACCTCCACCCATGTCCCAGTCTATCTGCTGCTGAAAGTCTCATCCATGCCTTTGTCATCTCCAGACTTTATTCTTCAATGCTCCCCTCGCCCTCCAGCTTCCCATCATCCACCCTCCATATACTTCAGATCATCCAGAACTCTGCTACCTGTATCCTATCCCGCTCCAATTCCACCTGTATCCTATCCCGCTCCAATTCCACCTGTATCCTATCCCGCTCCAATTCCACCTGTATCCTATCCCGCTCCAATTCCTGCTCAAACATTACCACCCCTCCCCACTATGCTTGGTGACTTACATTGACTCCCTGTCTCCTAACACCTCAAATTTAAAATACTCATCCTTTTTAAATCCCTCCATGGCCTCACTTCTCTGTAACCTCCTCCAACCCATTGGGAACTTTGAATTCCTCTGACTCTGGCCTCTTGTGCATCACCTACTCTCTTGGCCCCAACATTGATGGCTATGTTTTAAGCTTTCTCGGCCCAATGCTCTGGAATTTCCTCCCTAAACCACTCTTCTTTTAAGACCCTCCTTAAAACCTATCTCTTTGACAAAGCTTTTAGCCATCCCTCCTAATAAAACATTAAAAAAAATTATCATCTTTGGTTTGCTGTACATTTTTGTCTGATTATGCTTCTGTGAAGCACCTTGGGATGTTTTACTTCATTAAAGGTGCTGTATAAGTGCAAGTTTTTGCTGTTGTATAGATAAGGTGTGACATATGAGTCCAAAATCGTATGTTGCCTTCCTGGTGCTAGTATCAGAGTATGCAAAGAGATTTTTGGGAAAATTTAGTGAGCAGCGACTGGTCATAGTTCTTGTGGAAACCAACCATTTTTATAGGACCGAGGAAAGTGCCTTGTGCAAGGAATATGAGGAATTGAAAAGAACTTTTAAAAGCAAAACGTCGAAGTCCGTATTCTCTGGAACACTAAATGTTACCCGCAGTCAGCTAGATAAGCACCGGGTGCTTAGCCCGCTGAATACATTGTCGGACGAGTAGTAGAACCGTGTGTTTCAGGTTTGTGGGGCACACAGACCAGCCCCTGGCTTGGCACCAATAATATATAGCACATAGGTCTGAGTTAAAACTTGTAACCTTGGGGGCGGCGGGGGGGGGGGGGGCGGTGATGGTTAGGTTAGAGAGACTTTCCTTAAAGCATATGGGGAGGGTTTAAGAATATATATAGTTAAGAACAAAGCAGTTTATAATAGCAAGCTCGGAGTGGGCTGTGGAAAGTCCTACCTTGGGACTGATAGGCTAGAAGTTAAGGAGGAAGATAGTGAAGGAAAGAATGCGAGAAATAGAAGGGAAAGGGTACTAAGAAACATAAATGTGTTTTGGTTGCTGTTTATATGTGATGCAAAGCATTATAAATAAAATCAAGGAACTAGACGCACTGATTAGAATTGAGGGGTATGATGGTGTAGCCTTAAAATATGGCTTTATATGGCATGAAACTGGGAAGTAAATATTGCTGGCTAAAAAATTTCCAATAAAGATAGAGAAGGAAGAAAGGGAGCAGGAGGTGAATTTGGTATGTTGGGAATACAGTGAAGAGCAGCAAATAATGGGGATAAAATTATGGATGTGATTTGGCAATTTAGAGATGTTTATAGCAATAAAGAGAGTTGTAATAATGGGACATTTTCTACTAAGAACCTGGCATTTTTACTAAGATAAACTGGAATAAGACAAAAGTTTGTGGTCAAAATGGGAAGGTGTTTCTGTATTTGTTCCATGTCCAACAAGGAAGGATGCAGTGCTAGATTTAGATCTACCATTTTAGCCACACATTTTTGTAGAAAATAGCTTGCACACAATATAGGTAAATATTCTTCAACATTTACCACCATTTAGTGCAAAACTTTGTAATCTTTCTCTTCCACCAAAGTTTGGAATTCTGGTATGAGTTTATCAGACACAGCACATCTTAGTGCAGCTTGTAGGTTTTTGTCCAGCAGTTTGAGCGGTACTTTGGCTTCATTAGATTGATCACTGAGAATGTTGACTTGCACAACAGGACGTGCCAGACTCGCTACTGCTCTCCATCCAGGACATAGTTGGATGCTGCTTACGCTTTGCCATGATGTGCCCTGTTGGAGCTGCTTGTTATTGATTGAGCTTGCTTTCTTCTGGCCTGGAGTGGTTATTCCGATGGGTCGAGCTGACAATAATGACGGCTCCTCTGTCCATACAATGTTGCTGAAGTTTAGCATTTTCAATCATGTTGCACATCATTTTAGCAGATAACAAATAAGCAGTAACCAAGGAAGTAAAGCACACACATTGATCAAAAAATACTCTGCTTTTCGGCTGACCATTTTATCAACAAACATACAAAAAGATTAAAGTAGACATGTATATGCAGTGCAAATGTGAGTATTGAGATCACATGCCCAATGACTGTCTGTCTATTACTAATTTTTTATTAATCAAAAATGTAATTAGCCACCTGTGGCTAGTGGCTAACGTATTGGACAGCACTAATCTAGGTAATAAAGCAAGACCAGTCAGCACCTGATGGTAGGAGAGCAGGGGAAGGAGAGTGGTCAGAACATAATTAGGTTCATGTTGACAATAGATGAAAAAGAATCAAAGGTAAAGTTATTGGACTGGTTTCAGTGGGATGAAAAAGGACCTGGACTAAATGGTTAGAAAAAATTACTGATGGAGAAACAGTTTCAGGTATTTAAATGAATTGAATAAGGTTTTATTAACATTAACATTAACAACAACAACCTGCATTTATATTGCGCCTTTAACGTAGTAAAATGCCCCAAGACGCTTCACAGGTGCTTATCAAACAAAATTTGACACTGAGCCAAATAAGGAAATATTAGAACAGATGGCCAAAAGCTTGGTGAAAGAGGTAGGTTTAAAGGAGCATCTTAAAGGAGGGGAGAGAGAGGTAGAGAGGCGGAGAGGTTTACGGAGGGAATTCCAGAGCTTGGGGCATAGGCAGCTGAACGCTGGAGGAGTAATTTAAAATAGGGGACACGCAAGAGGCCAGAATTGGACGAGCGCTGAAATCTGAGGGTTGTAGGGCTGGAGGACGTAGGGAGGGGCGAAGCCATGGAGGGATTTGAAAACGAGGATGAGAATTTTTTAATTGAGCCAATATACGTCAGGAAGCACAAGGGTGATGGGTGAACGGGACTTGATGAGTTAGGCTACAGGCAGCAGAGTTTTGGATGAGCTCAAGTTTATGGAGGGATTGGTGGCTGGCCAGGAGTGCGTTGGAATAGTAAAGTCTAGAGTTAACAAAGGCATGGGTGAGGGTTTCAGCAGCAGATGAGCTGAGGCAAGGGTGGAGTTGGGTGATGTTACGGAGTTGGAAGCAGGCGGTCTTGGTGATGGCGTGGATATGTGGTCGGAAGCTCATCTCGGGGTCAGATACGACACCAAGGTTGCAAACCGTCTGGTTCAGCCTCAGACAGTTGTCAGGAAAGAGGGATGGAGTCGGTGGCTAGGGAACGGAATTTGTGGTGGGAACCGAGGGCAATGGCTTTGGTCTTCCCAATATTTAGTTGGAGGAAATTTCTGCTCATCCAGTACTGGATATCGGACAAACAATGTGACAAATTAGAGATGGTGGAGGGGTCGAGAGAAGTGGTAAAATACAACATGTTTTACAGAGATTCATGCAACCTTAACTAGAAGCACAACTCTAATCAGAATGGTCAGTTCTTCTGCTTTGGGAGACTGAGAGGTTAATGGACTGTGTCCGGTTGGTCTCATGGGCTGTCTCCGCGAATGTACTAAAATGGCTGGCTTTAAATCCTACTTGCTGGTGCAAAACAAGGAGTTGATACTACAGCATCTGAAGTTTACAACAGCTTCTTGCAGACTTTCAAGGCCTCAAAGCTATCTTATATTTAACCTTCTAGACATTCTGCTGAATAAGATTTTTTCGAATGTGGCCAGCTTTCCCTGCATGCAGCCTTGAACAGTCCGTTTCAGATAATTAATCCAGGGTTCTAGCAAATCCTTTTAGTTACCTTAAACTGGTATTTTGGTTTTATATCATAGTCCAAAATCATTCACAGCTATTATCTAATGAAATGGCAGAACAGTCTCCAGAGGCTGAAGGGCTTACTCCTGTTACTATATTCTCCTGTGACCTGGTCAACATTCCTCCCTCAACCAACACTACCAAAAATGTATTCATTTGCTGTTTGTGAAGCCTTGCTTTGTGCAAATTAGCTGCTGCCTACATAACGGTTACTGCAGTTCAATGTAATCCTCCGGTTGTAAAGTGCTTTGAGATGTTCTTGCGCTATAATGAGGTGCTATATTGAAAGTCTTTCTTTCTGTCTGTTGTACTTTCAGGATTTAAGATGACAATTACCCCATAAAATGTATTAAATATTTGTGTTAACGCAGTTTAAATAGGAGGGCTCATAATATTACACTCACCAGCCGCTCCCTCTTTGCAAATGTTTATTTCCAGTTATTGGTTCATCACCCATTCTCACATTGAGTGCAATTGAACCCACATTTGTTGTTGATTGTTGTAGTTTATTTTTGATCCAAGAAAGCACACATTTATTCTAAAGCAATTTCTCTATTTTACCCAAATTCCGGAAAAAAATAAACTGCAAATCAGAGGGGGTAATTTTAATCTAACACGCCAAGCATCAAACTGGTGGGTTCAGGTCATACGCCCATTTTACACCCTGCCATTAGTTCACTGGAGAGTAAAATTGGGCGGGGTGTAAAACAGACAGTCGACCCAAAGCTGCCCATTTCCCGCCAGGTGGGTTAGGTTAAAATTACCCCTAGAATATGTGGCAAATTTGGTGATAAATATTGGCTTTTATAGCATGTTGAATCTTCTGTGCTTCCTTTAATGATTCCTAACACCTGGACAAGATAGAATTTGGGTTTTGCCAAGTAAATTTGCTTATCGAGCTTAAATCTTCTAATTTAACATAGTTAACTTGTGGAATCAATAGCACAGTAGGCCATTCAGCACTTCCTGTCTATGTCTACTCTTTGCTAGAATAATTCAAAATTAATCCCATTGTCTTGTTTTTTCTTTGCTTCAATTCTTCCCTTAAAAGAAGTAATGATCTATGCCTCAACTGCTCCATGTGACTAAGTATTCTATTCTCGAACTATCTGCATAAAGAAACTTCCCCCAACCTCTCTCCCTTAGTGGTCAATTTAAATTGATGTCTCCTTCATTGTTGTCTTTCCAACAGGAGAAAATAAGCTATCTCTATACACCCCATCAAAATCCTTCATGGTTTTTAAAACCATTTATTAAATCTTCTCTTGGCCATGTCTGTTCTAGTGGAAATAGTTCTGGTATCTCAAGTCTCTCAATTATAGTTTTTCGTCTCTAGTATCATCCTGGTGAATCTACACTGTACTCTGTCTATGGCGTTAATATCCTTCCTATAATGGGGTGCCCTAAACTGCACACGGTGGTGGAACTGTGCCCTAACCATTGCCTTGTACTAATTTATCGTTCTTTGTTCTTGTACCCATGCCCCTATTTACAAAACCCAAAATGCTATTAACCTTTTTTTTATGGCCCTGTCTACCTGCACTCATACTTTCCAGGATTATGTATTTGAACCCTTAGGTCTCTGTTTATCCACACACTTCAGCATTTTTTCATTGAGTCGATAATTCCATTCCTTGTTTACCCCCACCCATTACCTCCCATTTCTTTGTATTAAATTGCATCAGCTACCTGTCTGCCCATTCTGCAAACCTGCCTATATTCTCCTGAAGTCTTTTACAGTTCTCCTCGTTGTTTGCCAAACCTCTATTTTTGTCGTCATTGAATTTTGCTGTCAAGCTATCGTTGCCAAAGTTCAAATTGCATCTGCATCTGTGTATCTGTAATGTACATCAAAAACTAAAGTAGCCCTAGCAATGGCCCCTGGGATGCACCACTTTCAACCATTCTCCAGTCCGAGCAACACCCTTAACACTAACCCTTTGTTTCCTTGCTGTTAATCAACTTGCTGCTGCTATTCGTTACACCATATACCTGAATTTTTGTAACATGTCTCCTGTGAGATACTTTATCGAAATGTCTTACAAAAATGTGCACACACTACATCTACTGCATTCCAAAAAATTAATTTCTCTTTCTGTAAACCTGTGCTGGTTGTCCCTGATTTAATCCGTGCATCTCATAATGCTCACTAATTTGATCTCTGATCTTGGATTGAAAGAATTTATCCACAATTGATATCAGTAGTTAACTCATTTATCCAACACTACTTGAACAGAGGTGTCTCGTTGGCTATCTTCCGGTTCCCTGGCATATCGAAAGGAACACTGAAAAATTATGGTCAAAGCCTTTGTTGGCTGAGGGTGCATGCTTTCAGGACCTGGTGACTTGTCCAATTTAAGTTCTTCTAATTTTTTCAGAACCAAATCCTTTTCTACAGTAATCTTCGACAATTATCCTCTTCTCATACCTATATTCACATTTCCCCTATAATTTTGTTCTCATTCATCCGCTCACTCTCACTCGCTTGTTCCCTCCCTCGTTCGCCCTTGCTCGCTTGTTCTCTCTCGTTTTCTCCCTTGTTTGCTCTTGTGCGCTTGTTCTCGCTCTCGTGCGGTCATGCCTTCAGCCGTCTAGGTCCTGTTCTTTGGAATGCCCTTCCAAAACCCCTTCACCACCACCTCCTTTTTAAGGCCATCCTTAACATCTATCTTTTTGACTAAGCTATCCTAATATCTTCTTTGGCCCAGCATCCATTTTCGTTCCGCCTCTGTGAAGTGCCTTGGTATCTTTTTCTACATTAAAAATGCTGTATAAATGTAAGTTTTTATCATTGTTATTCATTATTGTTGGCCTTAGTTTTACCATATTCCTCCCTTTTAGTTTTAACTTCTGTATTTATACACTGCCTTTTAATGTTACCACCTTTTTGCCTTTATAGGATAAAGAATGAACTTGCATTTATTACAGTATCTCTCTCAACCTCGGGGCATCCCAAAAGACTTCATAGCCAATTAAGTACTTTTGAATTGTAGTCACTTGTATATATGGAATGTGCCACTTTTGCCATCTATTCATCTCCGATTTGAAGATTTCACACTGATAGGTTGTTATGTTTCTATTCTCTTAATTTGGGCCAGATCCCTCTTGTAATTTTTCAGTGCAGCATCCTTATCTATTTTCACATTGAATTTGACTATATGTTGTGGTCAATATTTCCCAAGTGTTTTTCTACTCTCATCAGTTATTTGTCTGTCTTCATTTGCTTCAACTAAATCAAGCAAATCATCACCCCCAGCACCCCTTCCCCTTCGCCTGGCACCTTCCCGTGCAAGTGCAGGAGATGTAACACCTGCCCTTATACCTCCCCCATTCCCACTGTCCAGGGCCCCAAACGCCCCTTCCAGGTGAAACGGCGATTTACTTGTACTTCTTGCAATCTAGTATACTGTATTCGCTGCTCACGATGCGGTCTCCTCTACATTGGCGAGACCAAACGCAGATTGGGTGACCGCTTTGCTGAACACCTCCGTTCAGTCCGTAAGGGTGACCCCAAGCTTCCGGTCGCCTGTCATTTTAATTCACCGCTCCATTCCCACTTGGACCTCACTGTCCTTGGCCTCTTGTATTGTTCCACGGAAGCTCACCATAAACTCGAGGAACAGCACCTCATCTTCCAATTAGGCACTTTTCAGCCTTCCAGACTCAATATCGAGTTCAACAATTTCAGATCATAACCTCTGCCCCTATTACATTTTTACTTATTTTTTTATCCACACCTTTGTTTTGGTTTCCCCCCCCCTTTTTTTCTCTCCCACATGGCAGCTGTCTCCCATTCTGCCAGCGCATTTCACACCTAATCTAGAGCTGTCTTTTGTCTCCACTAGTCCTATCACCATCTCGTCTCGTTTTGAATACCTCTTAATGTCTCTTCTCTTTTGTTCTCTCCCAGCCCGGCCTCTTAATCTATTTCATTCCCTGTGCCTCTTTAGTCTTGATAAAGGGTTTTGACCCGAAACGTTGACTCTAATTTCTCTCCATGGATGTTGCCTGGCCTGCTGAGTTTTTCCTGCATTTTCTGTTGTTATTTCTTCTTTCCTTGTTGGGCAAGAAACTGTTTTGGATGCATTCTAAATATTGTTGCTCACTTAGACTACTTGATAAAAACTTACATTTATACAGCATTTTTAATGTAGAAAAAGATACCAAGAGACCTGAATTACTTTTATTTCAATCTATCTTGGAATAATTAAAATCACTTAATATTATTGCTCTGTTTTTACATACATACCTCTTTGAACTGCCTACAAAGCTGCCCTTCACTGGCAGATATGTACAATAAGAATTGTATGAATTCCCTTTTCCTTTGCTTTATCCATTTGAATTCTGACATAATTCTTGAACGACTTTGCATTGTAGGCTGTAGTTTAATCCTTTATAAATACAGCCATTTATTCCCTTTCCCCTCTACCTCCTGAAAATGTTACAGTTCCCAATCCTGTCATTACCTAAGCAGCTTCGCCATTTATAGTTAATACACACTTCCATGGTTACCTAATGTTCCTAACTTCCTAGTTTTGTTTTCAGTGCTTTGTGCATTCATATACATACCACTTTTGGCACCAATGTTTTGAAACCTTACTCTTTTTAATTCCTCCTTTTTTCATCTCTCTATCTCACTCCACGATAGCAAAATTCTTTTGCTTCCTCATTTGTTTTCCCTCTCTGTCCTCCCCATGATATTAGTTTAAGACCCACCCAAGAAGGAATGTTGGTCCCAGCCCTGTTCAAGTGAAGCTCATCAGTCTTATGCAAGTCACCACTGTCTCAGAACTGGTGCCAATGTCCCAGGAATCTGAATCCTTCCCTGCTACATCATCTCTTAAGATGTGGATTTGCCTTCCGTATCTTGCTACTGCACAGTGCTGCATTTTTTCTTGTGGTTGCCCTCCCCTGTGTTGTTGCCCCTATTGTTAGGTATTCAATATTCAATACCTCTTTGTCAATTCAACATTCTCGGGAGGTCCCTGCACTGCCTTTTGACTCCTCTTCAGACCACCTTCAGGAATGTGCATTCCAAGAACCTTTCAGCATCCAGTAAGTGATGGGTGTGTCACCAGCTGATCTTAAAACTCTGAAGCCTTGTGCTTGAGAAATTTTCCACATGCGTAGTCATCCCAGGCACACACAACATTTAGTGCCTCCCACAGTGCAGTTACTGCACATCCAATAGGTTTCGACTGTCCTGTCACACGCCCTCCTCCGCCCCCCGCCCCTACCATACTAAACTAAGCTAATTTCTCTTTAAAATGTATGAAAGCAAATCTTCCATCATTTTCAGTCTGAGGAAATTGCTCTTTCGCTTTCTCTTTTTTCTCCCTAATTGCCCTTGAGAAAGTGGTGGTGAGCCACCTTCTTGAACCGCTGCAATCTGTGAGGTGAAGGTACTCCCACAGGGAGGGAGTTCCAGGATTTTGACCCAGCGATGATGAAGGAACAGTGATATATTTCCAAGTCAGGATGGTATGTGACTTGGAGGGGAACTTGCAGGTGGTGATAGAGCAAAAAAAAGTTCAGTTTAACAATAAAATGTTCAATTCAAAAGACCCAGTCATGACCAAAAAGGTAGAAATTTAAATGACTTGGGCTGAATTGAGGGTGGCTCAGCTTTTCTGCTTGTGGAACGAGGACCTGACTAATCATCTTCCTTCAACAATTGTGGTAAGTTTTTATTTTTTGATAAAATTATTTATTTTTGTGTAGTGCAGTCCCAGTATTTACTATTGTATAGTGCAAATCATTTAAAATGTATGTAAAATTCTTTGGTATGTAATTGGTTGTTTAAGTTCAAGACAGTCAAAGTCTTCGGTTCAAATGCCTGTAAAGTGTTTTTTCTATATAGTTCTTAAGTTTATGTGCATTACATGATTAATTAAGACAGACCTTTGTTCTTGTGTCTCAACAGAGGAATTAGCCAAATCTTCATGCCCTGGATCAGAAAAACAACAAACCATTGGAGGTAAAACCTGTTGTGACTGAAGAAGGCTTGAAAACACAAGATGTACAACAAAGTGCTTGTGGGGAAAAATGCCTGAGTGTATATTTTGGAAGGGAGGGGAAGGTGTGGGAGTCAGTTGAACATAGAGGTATATTCCACAGGACCCTTGAAAATGATGGGGATCTACATGAATGCCTCCTCGTTATCCTCCAGAGAGTGGACAGGATGTGATGTTACCCCCATATGTCAGAGGCTAGATATGCTGATGGTCACTGTAACTTGGCTTCATTCGGATGCATAAGCCTGTTGCAAAATGTTTCTTCTATTGTGAAACCCAGTTGTTTGTAGCTGACTTGATGCATGCACAAGTGAGATGCCAGCATGTCGCCATTCAAATCTGCAATCCAATGTGAAATGCCAGTTTAACATTTGGTGGCAGTATGGCTGATGTGCTACTGTATCTTGAGGGAGGTTGGCCCCTTTTGGAGTGTGTCTTTAAGAATTCCTCTTGAAGTTTTTCTTCTAATGCTGTGGAACATCAATAAGTATGTATACAACTCATCAGTCAACAGAATTCCAATAAATTGTCCACTTTGGATGTTTACTGTGTTTATATTACCTTCAATTTGTATCATTTTGAATTATTTTAGCACCTTACTGCATGCATTGATTGTTTTTATTGATATTTGCTATGGTTAAAAATGATACTAACTGTAAAGGCTTTTTATGAAATGAACTTTGGTAGTAGAAATCCAGTTTCTTGGCATGAACTTGTAGCACAAAACTACCCCTAATTTGGCAACAATTGATACTAAATTGGCAATCTCATAGAGGCTGGTGTAGGAAATGGAAAAATGAAACCCATTTGGTAGGGGTATTCTTTCTAAGAAGAGGTGTGGCAGTGAACCAAACACTAATCTAAGGTTGGACCATATTGGTACAAATTTTTGGTCTACTCAGGTTCAGCATCACTGATCTTTCCTGTAAGCAGATCTCGAGTCCCTTATGATCCTTGCCCAATTATCTATTTTTAGTATTGCAATAGTATGACCTGGGGCTATATCAATAAATGTCTGTGTTGTATGAAGTAACTGTAATCTAATGTGCCCGACCACATGGGTTTCCGCAATCTTCCAAGAGGTGGAACTGAATGCTCTGGTGAGCTGAGCTCTGGAAAAATTAGGAAGCTGGTTTATTTTAGACTACATACATTGATTCAACAGAGTAGTAATTCCAGACTCCCTCCCTGTCCAGGGGTTGGCCAGTAGAGCTGCCAATTACCTGACTACAGCCCACCCCACTGCTTTCTGTGGGTTGGAACTTCTGAAAATGCTCTCAAAATGAATAGGTTCATCCATACACAATGGGTTTGGATTGTTCAAAGGAAGGTCTAAATGGGTTTTCATTGTCTAAGCTGAATATGGACAATATTCCATAACATTCTGTTTGGTGTAACTTGAATACAAATCTCTCTTTACTCTCCCAAGCTTCCGACTGAAACAAGGATTTCAAACCCTTGTGAGCAACATTTAACTAAAAAGTAACACTGCAATATAAATCATACCCACACTGTGACAAACTTTAGCAATTCTGAAATGTAACTTGAAGGGAACTTCATTCTGCATCTAACTGCTATGCCTTTCTTGGGGCTGGTTGATGATGTGACAAAATTGAATATTTTTGTCCATAGTTGCCACATTATATCACTTCAGAGCTTCTACCACAGCATACAGGGAAATTGGCTCTGTTGCTGTGGCTTTGCCTGAAGCATATCAAAAAAGCAGCCAGTCAAGCTGTTCATTGCTAACAAACAAAGCATCCCAGGGAAGTAATTATCTGAATTCTAGGAACATGTGATATGCATCACCAGCATTACAATCAACATTACAATCTATTGTGGACAATCTTGTCTTAGGCAGCCCTCATTGATGTTGCCCCCCCGCCATCTCTTCTGATGAAGGCCATAGACTTTAGCAGGCCTTTGTGTATGCGGTAATGTAGTTGTTAGGCCTAGTGTATGAGATGTTGCCTTAATCTAACATTGGCAACATTAGACTGCAAGAAGCATAAGGTTAGGACATCTGATATTTTAGTTACTTACGATTTTGATCGCTATTGATAGAGTTAATATGTGAACTATCATACATGCATCACTATTACTGAAAAGCCACTCAAAGGAGTTCAACTGACTGGTATAACCATTGCTAGGATTTTTTTTTACTTCATGGAAAGGATTTGGGGATAAGAAATGTTTTAAGTGTTTTAAAACACAGTGCATTTGCAGTTTTTTTTTAAAAGCCACAGGCTGTAGGCATTGAAGATAGAGGAAGCCTAACCTAGTGAAGGGAATCTTGCCTATCTCAAGCCCAGAGCTAGTCAGAATCAGAAAGGTTGACCAGGTGAGCCCAATAATATAAGGAGATATATATAGTATATTATTATTTTTACTGTTCTCAAAGGAGGATTTTGTAGTTAGTGGGATCAAGGTGAGAGTTGATTACGATAGCAAAAGGGTTCACCCGAAACGTCGACTCTTAATTTCTCTCCACGGATGTTGCCTGGCCTGCTGAGTTTTTCCAGCATTTTCTGTTGTTATTTGAGAGTTGATTACATCTGTTCTGTACAATAAAGCAGCTTAACAATTCATATCTGGCCTTGTCTCACTCTGTGTTTAGCAGTCCGCCTTCAGAAAGATTGGAGGGCATGTGTGAAAGCCACAACATTCGAGTTCTGATTACAAGGAGTTCCTTTCAGTAAGCCCCTGGGTTAAGCTATTGTACAATTAGATATTAAGCATTACAGGAGCACTCCTGAATGTAAGATATTGGAACCGCTTATGGAAGTGACTAGCCTGAGAGAATATCTAAATTTAAACAGCTGTTTAACCTTTCATGACCTAGTTCAAAACTTGTTATTTGAGATGACTTGGACAACTGGCGGTATTTAATGGTGTAAAAAACTTTTTCTGTGAATAAACCTGTTTGGTAATTCAGTCAGGTACAAAGTTTCTAGGGTGACAGATTAATTGTCTTATGAAGTGAGAATGCTTGGTGGAATTGTATGTAAAAGAACAGACACAATAAACAGGTCTGTTGTTCACCAAAGGCAGAGTATTCTGAAATGCTTTGTACACTAGGTCACTCTTCAACTCAGACTGAAAAGTACTTGCTTATGGAAGTTGACTTTTTGTGTTAGGCTTGAGAACTAGAAGTATGAAAAGAAACTTGCATGGGATATCAAAATCAACACAGAAGTTTTACAATTATATTAGGAAAAAGAGGGTAGTCAGGAGCAATGTTGGTCCCTTAAAAACTGAAAGCGGTGATATTGTCAATGATAAGGAAATGGCGGACTTGTTGAATAATTACTATGTGTCAGTGTTTACAGTAGAGGAAGAGGATAGCATGCCGGAAATCCCAAGGAAAATAATACTTTCAGGGACGCAATAAAATTAATGCAAGTAAAATAACAATAATTAAGAAAATAATGGCGCTCTAAAGACTGACATCCCCAGAACCAGATGGTTTCCATCCCAGTGTTCTAAAGGAAGTAGGTGAGCACATTGCAGATGCCCTAACTATAATCTTCCAAAGTTCTCTCGATTCAGCAACCTTTCCTTTAGATTGGAAAATTGCACATGTCACTCCGCTATTTACAAATGGCGAGAGGGGGAAATCAGGGAATTATAAACCATTAGCCTAACATCTATTGGGGAATTACTAGAGTCTATGATTAAGGATAGTGTGACTGAACATCTCAAGTTTTCATTTAATCAGAGAGCGCCAGAGTGGATTTGTGAAAAATAGATCATGCCTGATAAACCTGATGGAATTTTTTGAGGAGGTGACCAAGTAGTGGACAGGGGAATGTTTATGGATGTTATTTTTGTGGACTTCCAGAAGGCATTTGATGATAGTCCCACATAAGAGACTTAACTAAGGTAGAAGCCCATGGAATTGACAGCAAATTATTGACCTGGTTAGGAAATTGGCTGAGCGACAGGAGACCGAGAGGAGGGATAATGGGTAGGTACTCTAATTGGCAGTATGTGACTAGTGGTGACCTGCAAGGATCTGTGTTGGGGCCCCAACTGTTCACTATTTATTAACGACTTAGATGATGGCATAGAAAGCCAAATATCCAAATTTGCCGATAACACAGATAGGCGGCATTGTAGGCAGTTAGATGAAAGCATAAAATTACAAAGGGATATCAATAGATTAAGTGAATGGGCAAAACTGTGGCAAATGGATTTCAATAGAGGCAAATGTGAGGTCATTCACTTTAGACCTAAAAAGGCTAGAAAAGGGTACTTTCTAAATGGTAAAAAGCTAAAAAGAGAGACTTGGTGTTGTGTCTCAAGGGGTTTTATACCCTTACCTATATAACAATTAAGAAGGACTCCGGGGTGGAGAGTTTAGTTAACGGCCGTTTTATTTACAATGTGCTTCTTCACTCAATGCACTACATTTCCCATAGTGCATTGCAAATCACCACTACGGTATCCCATGTGGGACAATTCTAATACGCATTCAAAATACACAACATATTTCCTCCCCCTTAAAATAGAATGTCCACAAAACAGAATAACTGAAAATGACTATAACTTTGGAAGAGAGGGTAGACTGCCTCTACATTCCGCTAACCCTGGGGATTATTCTGCCCCATGCACACAGGTTAGCACTAACTGTAACTAAGGTGCTCTGGAGGCTGCCTTTCTCTTTGGGGGTAACGCCTAGTCTCAGGAGCAGGCTCTGGCTGGCTCTCCCGTGACCCTGCAGGCGTGGCTTCCTCCCTCGATGGCACAAGAGTGGATGGTGCCACCGTCTCGGGGTCGGACGACCAGTCCCTGCTGGAGCCCCCAGCAGGTCCTTGATCCTCTGTTTCTTGGGTTACCTGTGGCGACTGTCTTGGCAGTAACTGGTCTACATGCTGTCTCCATGTTTGGTCGTCTCCGGTGTGGACTCGGTATGAAACGGGGCCCGTCTTTTGAATGACCGTAGCCGGGACCCACCGCTCCAGGGTGGTGTAGTTACACGCGAGGACTTTGCCCCCCCCACCACACAGTGTCGTTCTTTGGACCTCTGAGCTCGTCTGCTGACTTGATCCTGCTGATTGGCGTGCACCACTGCTTCTGTGGACGTTGGCCTCAGCAGGTCAAGGCGTGTCCGTAGCTGCCTTCCCATGAGTAGGTAAGCAGGAGATGCTCCAGTAGTAGCATGAGGCGTGTTTCGGTATTTCAGCAAGAAAGCATTCAGGCGCTGCTTTAGAGGAGCATCACTTCTTGCCACTTTCAATGCGCGTTTCAGCGTTCTGACAAATCTCTCCGCCAATCCATTCATGGATGGATGATAAGGCGTGGAGAACGTGTGCTGGATTCCATTGCTCTTGAACTCCTCCATCTCCTGGGATGTGAACTGTGTTCCATTGTCGGTTACGATCTGCTCCGGCAGACCAAATCGCCCGAACATCTCTCGGAGTCTCGATGGTTTTCTCCGTAGTGGTAGTGGACATTACTGCAACCTTCGGCCATTTGGAATGAGAGTCCACCGCGACCAGGAACATCACTCCTTCCACTGGTCCCGCGAAGTCCAGATGGATCTGTTGCCACGGTGTCGCCGGCCATTCCCATGGATGCAGTGGCGCTGCTCTTGGCGTATCCCTAGTTGTCTCGCATGATGGGCATGATTTCGCTTCAACTTCAATTTCATGATCCAGACCGGGCCACCAGAAGTAGCTTCATGCCAGCTCCTTCATCCGGACAATACCACAATGTCCTGAGTGCAGCTCGTTGAGGACATGTTTCCGCAGCTTTGGTGGTATGATCACTCGCATGCCCCAAAGGAGGCATCCTGACGTGACGGACAACTCCTTCCCTCTTGACAGGTAAGGTAGGAGCTCAGTTGGTGCGTCTGACACCCGTGATCCGTCTCCTCTCATCACCCGATCCAGCACCTTGGATAGCGTAGGGTCCACTCTGGTCTCTTTCTTGACCTGCCGGGCCGTGACGGGCATTGCTCACCATGTCAAAGTAGAAAATCTTCTGCTCACAGCCTTCAGAGGGCACAGGCAGCGGAAGTCTTGACAATCCGTCCGCATTGCCATGTGCTGCTGACCTCCGGTATTTGATGTTGTAATTGTGAGCGCTTAACATCAGCGCCCAGCGCTGCATCCTGCACGCTGCCAGGGAGGGTATTCCTGTGTGTGGACCAAAGATCGATGTCAGAGGACGATGATCCGCCAACAAGGTGAATTTCCTTCCGAACAAGTAGTGATGGAACTTTTTGATTCCAAAGATGATGCCCAAAGCCTCTTTTTCGATCTGCGGGTATTTCACCTCCGCCTTGCTCAGGGACCTTGACGCGAATGCAATCGGCTTCTCTTCGCCTGAGGGAAAGATGTGGGACACGACCGCGCCGACGCCATAAGGCGACGCGTCACGGGCCAGCTGAATCTGCAACGACGGGTCAAAGTGCGTCAACACTCTGGGGTCAGTCAAAGCTGCTTTGGCTTTCTTGAATGCAGCTTCGCACTCCTTCATCCACGCCCAAGCCTTGCCCTGACACACCAACTCATGTAATAGCTTCAACAGTGATGCCAGCTGTGGAATAAACTTTCCGTAATAGTTCAGGAGACCTAAGAATGACCGCAGCTGGCCGACATTTGTAGGTGCAGGAGCGTCGGCAATGGCTTTCACTTTCGACGGTGCTGTGTGTAGGCCGTCCGCGTCGATGACATGGCCTAGGTACTCCACTGATGGCTTGAAAAATTCGCATTTGTCCTTGCGAAGGCATAAGCCATATTCTTCAAGTCTTCCCAGTGTCTTTGTCAGGTTCTGCAGATGCTCGTTGTCGCCCTTTCCTGTGACAAGGATATCATCGAGATAACATTGTACCCCTGGAATGCCGCTTAAGATCTGGTCCATAGCCCACTGAAACAATGCTGGTGCTGACGTTATACCAAAGGGTAGGCGGCAGTACCTGTAGAGGCCCTTGTGGGTGGTGATGGTGAGGTACTTCTGTGAGTCCTCTTCTACATGCATCTGCAAGTAGGCTTGGCATAGATCAATCTTGCTAAACTTCTGACCGCCTGCTAGACCCGCGAAAAGATCTTCAATGATGGGGAGGGTGTACTGTTCAGCTGAGAGCACAGGATTCACTGTTACTTTGAAATCTCCACATAAGCGAACCGCGCCGTCACTCTTCATCACTGGTACCACGGGCGTGGCCCACTCACTGTGCGAAACCGGCACCAGGACCCCTATCTTGACCAGACGCTCCAGGTCAGCCTCCACCTTTGGTCTGAGGGCGTAGGGAACGTTCCTGGCCTTCGGGAATCGTGGCTGGCTGTCAGGCTTCACCTTGAGTTTGACCGTAATCCCCGTCATACTCCCCAATTCTCCGTCAAAGACAGCCGCATGCTTTGTCAACACTGCCGCTAGCCCCGCCTCTTCGACTGACACCGCATTCACTTTTTTCCAATCCAGATGAATTTTCTCCAACTATGGCCTGCCCATCAGGGATGGATAGTCACCCTTGACCACGTAAACTGGCAGCATCACAGTTTGTCCATTAAGCTCCACCTTGACCTCCGTCTTACCCAGCATTGGGACTGTTTCCCCAGTGTAGGTCTTTAAGATGAGCTTGGCCGGCGTCAGTGATAGGTGGTTCAGTTTTTCTTTGAATAGCTTCTCTGAAATCAAGGAGACAGCGGCCCCCGTATCCAGCTCCATTTTGACCGGTATTCCCTCGAGTAGTGGAGTGACTCCATAGCCTGATGAGCCTCCATTCACCGTTAACACATGGAGATTCAGCTCCCCATCAGAGTCTGTGTCACTGTCTTCCTGTTCTTGTTTCACCATGTGTAGGTTTTTCTTTTTAGAACGCTGTAGTGTATGTAACGTTCCACCTTTAAGAGAACTATTTTAAGGGTTGCACTACTTTATCTTGGCTACTGTATACTGTAATACCGGTGGTGACCACACCGGTATATAAGTGCTGTGTAAGGATTTATTGGGCAGATTCACCCTGACCTTCGAATAGTAAAGTCCTGTTAAAGTTACTCTTGTAGTCTGTGTATTAATTCACCATATAACCCACAGACTTTACAGTGGCGACGAGTTCGATCTTACCCTGCGGCAGCGATACATCCGAAGCAGTTAACGAGCGTCGAGAGGAGGTACCCGCCCTCGTCATTCTGCTGAGAGAAGACTCGAGTCTGCAGAGCAAGGAAGAAGGAAGAATTCAGACACGACGCCTTCCATCAGCAACAGGCAGTGATCGTCCCTTCTGCCACGGTGGTGAGTGAGCCGATCAGCCACGAGAAGCAAGTCGGCCACGTTGACTGTGAGTAGGGGGAAAATTAAAAAAAAAGGAACGGAGGAAGGGCGGTGAACTCGACCATGGTCGGGGGGGAAAGGAGCCGGACAGAAGTCGGGCCCAGAGGCGCTGAGACTGGGGCACGGAAGCCACGGTGCAAGCGGGAACGCAGCCGGTGTGAGAGACCGGGCTACCAGCGGGAACGCAGCCGGTGTGAGAGACCGGGCTACCAGCGGGAACGCAGCCGGTGTGAGAGACCGGGCTACAAGCGGGCTGGGAGACGCAACAGCGTCGTGAGACAGCTCGACTGCGACCGGCGAAAGGCCGGGCAGCTACCGAGGCCGCGAGGCGCTGCGACCGGGATCGTAAGGCGCGGGAAGAAATAAAAATAAGGAGCCGCGGAGAACTCAGCCGCAGCCGGGGGAGGAAAGGACTGGGAGGCGCGATTGGAAGCCGCTGAGGGAGAGACAGAGCCCGAGCGAGCGGGAGAGACAGAGCCGAGCGAGGGAGACCGAGGAGATTCAGCCAGCGGCTGGAACTGTTCGCCGTCAACGGGTTGTCCCCAGCGCCGGTTGCCCTGCCGAGAAAAGGGAACAAGGAACGCACTGAAGCCGGCGCGCAGGCTGCGAACCCCGAAAGCCAGCGGTCGTCGCCCGAGGGAAAAGCTTACCCCTCCCGCCAGGGGAAGAAACGCGGGAAGCCGCCAGTAGGCGGGGGAGAAGACAGGAGCGGGAAACCGCCATTTTGAAAGTGGGCGGGGGAGAAGACAAGCGCGGGAAACCGCCATTTTTGGAAGAAAAAAAAAGTTAAAGAAAAATTTCGTTGTTGTTTCTCAGGAAGATTGTGAAGATGCCTAAGCGTGGCAACATCAACGAATTCGATTCTGATGTGGAAGATTGGACCACGTATGTAGAACGCATCGAGATATATTGTAAGGTCAATAAGATAGCAAATTATGATAAAGCTCTAACCTTACTAAACTCAATGGGTGCGAAGACATACGGGTTATTGAAGCATCTTCTATCACCAGCTAAACCGGCGGATCAGTCTTTCGCTAGTATTGTTGCTGTCCTGAAGGATCATGTGAACCCCACACCGCTGATGTTAGCGGAACGAGCTAAATTTTATGGGAGAACGCAACTAAAGGAGGAAAGCAACGCGGAGTACCTGGTTGAACTGCGTAGGCTAGCAAAATACTGTCAGTTTGGGGTAAATCTGACAGAGGCACTGAGAGACAAGTTCGTGTGCGGGATGTCGAAGGAAGGAACACAAAAGCGACTGCTTGAAGAGAACGATCTTACACTTGATAAGGCTGTCCTTATTGCAGCATCGCACGAAGCCGCAGTGAGAGGCACGGCGGAAATGCAGCTGAAGACAGCGGTACTCGGTGTGGATCAAATGACTTCGGGCACAACGAAATGTTACCGTTGTGGGAAGACAACACACGACCAGAACCAATGCTGGTTTAAAAACCAGGAATGTAGAAAATGTGGCAAACTTGGTCACATAGCTAAAGTATGCCGGTCAGGAAAGAAGACCAGCAACAATAAGTCACCGCAGAAGAAGTACAGAAAGGTACATAAGGTGACTGTGAAGAGTCCAGATGAACTGAATTCGGATTCAGACCCCAACAGCAAGGAACTGGGTAGTCTGAGGATTCACAATGTGAGTAAAGAAGCTGACCGACAAACTATCTGGGTCACACTGCAGATTGCAAAAGTCCAAGTGAAGATGGAAGTGGACACCGGATCGGCGTTGACGGTCATGAATAAACAAGATTACAAAAAGTTATTCAAACATATTCCCCTACGGGATACGGAGATAGTATTGCAGACATACACGGGGCATAAAGTATACCCCATCGGAAAGATAAAAGTCAAGGTGAGACACAAGGGCAAAGATCACCAAGGAATGGACTTATATGTACTACCCGAGGGAGGTCCACCACTTCTGGGACGGGAGTGGATCAGGAAAATAAAGATAGACTGGCACTCACTAAACACAATGACGGTAGATTTCGGAAAGAAAGATGTCAAACCTGAACGGTTGTCCAGAATATTGGACGAGGCTAAAGAGGTATTCCAGCAGGGACTGGGAACACTGAGAGGAATTAAGGCAAAAATCAAGATTGCAGAACATGCAAGCCCAAAATTTTTCAAAGCCAGATCGGTACCTTACGCGATACGACCTGCTGTGGAGGCAGAACTGGAAGAGCTTGAACGTGCAGGGGTACTGTCGAAGGTGGACTGGAGTGAGTGGGCCACGCCCATTGTTCCCGTCATGAAGTCTTCATCAAGTAACAAGCCAGGGGGACCGGGGAAGGTCCGCATCTGCGGAGACTTCAAGATCACAGTTAATCTGGTGCTTCACACGGTACAATACCCGCTTCCGCGGATTGAGGATATCTTTGCTTCATTGCCTGGCGGGAAACACTTCACCAAGATAGACCTGGCACAAGCATATTTACAGATGGAGGTCGAGGAAGAGTCACGCCAGTATCTCACAATCAACACGCACAGAGGCTTGTATCGATATAATAGACTGGTTTTTGGAGTAGCTTCGGCTCCAGCAATTTGGCAGAGGGCCATGGAGCAGGTCTTACAGGGTATTCCAAGCACTCAGTGTTACTTGGACGATATCCTGATTACGGGAGAAGACGAGGAGGAACACCTCACAAATTTGAAACTGGTGCTCACCAGGTTGAAGGAATATGGCCTTCGAGTTAATCGCCAGATGTGTGAGTTCTTCCAGAAACGGATCTCGTACTGCGGTCATGTCATTGACCAAGAGGGGCTGCACAAGTCACCTGACAAGATCGAAGCGGTCGTGACGGCCCCCGCTCCGGAAAATGTATCACAGTTGAGGTCGTTTCTGGGGTTGATTAATTATTACCATAAGTTTCTGCCAAATCTATCCACGGTGCTGCATCCGCTGAATGCTCTGTTGCGGAAAGAAGTACCATGGAAGTGGAGCGAGGACTGTAAGAAGGCCTTTCGCAGAAGCAAGGCGTTGATTACCTCTGAGGAAGTGTTGGCTCATTTCAACCCAACGCTACCTCTTCGTCTAGCTTGTGATGCTTCCCCTTATGGTATTGGAGCTGTACTCTCACACAAGTTACCAAATGGCTCGGAAAGGCCAGTCGCATTTGCGTCCCGATCATTGACCTCCGCTGAGCGAAATTATGCTCAGATAGATAGGGAGGCTCTCAGCCTTGTGTGGGGAGTAAAGAAATTCAATCATTACCTGCAGGGCAAGAAGTTTACATTGCTGACAGACCACCAGCCGTTGGTGTCCATATTCAGCCCTAACAAGGCCGTTTCCACTATGACAGCACAAAGGCTACAGAGGTGGTCCGTTCTACTAGGGGCACACCAATATGACATCGAATACAAAAGGTCCAAACAGCATGGAAATGCTGATGGGTTATCGCGCCTACCGTTGCCAGTGGAAGAAGAGGCGACTACAGTGGACCCAGTGGAGATGTTCCACTCAACCATAATGGAATGTCTACCAGTAACAAATTCCATGATCGAAAAGGAAACAAGAAATGACCCGACTCTCTCACGAGTCTACGATTTAACGGTGGAGGGATGGCCAGTACATGGCGAACCAATGCTGCCAGCATTTTCGCACAGAAGAGAACAGCTGTCAGTGTGCCGAGGAACCTTGATGTGTGGATCTAGAGTGGTGATTCCACCCAAACTCCAGCAGAAAGTACTAAAGGAGCTTCACGAGGGGCATCTGGGTGGAGTGAAAATGAAGAACCTAGCCAGAGCGTTTGTGTGGTGGCCAGGTATTGATGGAGACATCGAAGAAATAACCAAGAGCTGTCTAGGATGCCAGAAGGTCCAAAACGCGCCACCACAAGCTCCTCTGCATCCATGGGAGTGGCCCTCATCTCCATGGCAAAGGGTACATATCGACTTTGCTGGTCCATTTATGGACTCAATGTTTTTAATCGCGGTGGATGCACACTCCAAGTGGCCGGAGGTAATAAAAATGTCCTCCACCACCACGGAAAAAACCATCACAGTATTAAGGACCATATTTGCCAGGAATGGGCTGCCGGAACAGATCTGTTCTGATAATGGACCGCAATTTGTGTCCGAAGAATTCAGGAAGTTCTTAAAAAGCAATGGGGTCAAGCACTATACGTCCACCCCATACCATCCCGCCACCAATGGATTAGCTGAAAGGTTTGTCCAGACCTTCAAGAAGGCCATAAAGGCCATGGGTAATGAAGACATCAATCTACAACATAAGGTAGATAACTTCTTGTTGGCGTACAGGAATGCGACACATGCGGTCACAAACCAAACTCCCGCCATGATGTTTTTCAATAGAAGAATAAGATGCCGGCTGGATTTGATTAAGCCAAACGTCAGACGGGACGTAGAGAACCGGCAATTTCAAGGCATGAATGAAAGGCCAACTAGATCCTTTCAGATAGGTCAACAAGTTTTGGCCCGGGACTACCATACCGAGAAATGGCAGCCGGGAACTATTGGAAAAAGTCTAGGACCGTTGATGCATACCGTGGACATTGGTGAAAGCATAATAAGGCGCCATGTTGACCAGATCATAGAATCATCCACAAAGGCCCAACCTACTCCACAACTCTATACGTCTAATGTTGAAGCAGAGATACCCAGAGCATCTACCTCCGATCCGGTAATACTGGAATCCGATGAACCTGAAACGGTCCTTCAAGCCGAATCGACCTTGCCAGAAGAACCTACTACACCACCGAAAACGACTACACCACCGAGGCGTTATCCGGACAGAGTCCGGAAGCCTCCAGAGAGACTGAATCTGTGAACTGTTTCACATAAAGTTGTATATATGTTAAGATGTTATATTAATGGGAATATGTATATATTGTTAACCTAAAAAGGGAGGATTGTAGTGTATGTAACGTTCCACCTTTAAGAGAACTATTTTAAGGGTTGCACTACTTTATCTTGGCTACTGTATACTGTAATACCGGTGGTGACCACACCGGTATATAAGTGCTGTGTAAGGATTTATTGGGCAGATTCGCCCTGACCTTCGAATAGTAAAGTCCTGTTAAAGTTACTCTTGTAGTCTGTGTATTAATTCACCATATAACCCACAGACTTTACAAACGCCAGTTGGATGTGTTTCCTTGTTTGTTTTTGTGTGTCTCTGTAGGATTGTTTGCTTTGCCCTTTACACACATGTTCAATGTGTCCTTTCTTTTCACATTTCCGACAGGTCAGGTCTTTACACCAGCAGTCAGATGGCTGATGACCTGACCTTCCACATCTGTAACACTCTCTGGCGCCCCTTGCATGCTTATCCGGTGTAGCTGCTACCCTGTGCACTCTTGTTGCAGCCCCCAACAGCTGTGCATCTTTAGCTGCTAACTCCATAGACACAGCGAGCTCCACTGCTGATTTAAGCGTCAGTTTGTGAGTCGTGAGCCAGCGCTTCTGTGTTGCTTCACATCTTAATCCACACACAAACCTATCACGGACAGTGTCATTTAGAGTTTCACCAAGCTCACAATGCTCAGTTAGCTTCTTTAGCACTGCAACATATTCGGCTATGGACTCACCCTCCCCTTGGTTTCGTTTGTGAAACCTGAACCTCTCGGCAATCAGCAACGGCTTGGGTGCGAAATGTGTTTCCAAAACTTCCACAATCTGATCATATGTCTTAGGGCCGGGCTTATCCGGGTGCATCAAACTCCGTAACAAGCCAAATGTTTTTGCTCCGATCACACTGAGGAATGTCGCCACTTTCACGTCATCTTTAATGCCATTTGCAGTCATGAAAAATCCAAAACGCTCTGTATAAGCACTCCATTGCTCTGCCGTTTCATCAAATGGTCCAAACGCTCCGGTTAGCATAGCCATCTTGTTATTTTTTTTAATCTTTACAATCCTTTTCCTCTTTTTATTTTTACAGTCCTTTTCCTCCACTTTGTTTCACTGTATCGTTACTCTTCCCCTTTGTGTAACACACAAACCGCCACCTTTACGAGGCAATTGCATCAGCACTAAACTGCGGGCGTGCCATTAAGAAAAGACAGGAACTTCTTACTTTAAACATCGCCGATTCCAGTGCAAAGTGATGCGCAAGTCCGTCGTCCTCGTCGCCAGTTTTGTTGTGTCTCAAGGGGTTTTATACCCTTACCTATATAACAATTAAGAAGGATTCCGGGGTGGAGAGTTTAGTTAACGGCCGTTTTATTTACAATGTGCTTCTTCACTCCATGCACTACATTTCCCATAGTGCATTGCAAATCACCACTACGGTATCCCATGTGGGACAATTCTAATACACATTCAAAATACACAACACTTGGGGTCCGGGTACATAGATCATTAAAATGTCATGAACAGGTACAGAAAATAATCAAAAAGGCAAATGGATTTTTTAAATTCACACCTGGAATGTGGGCGTCGCTGGCAAGGCCAGCATTTATTACCCACCCCTAATCGCCCTTGAGAAGGTGGTGGTGAACTGCCTTCTTGAACCGCTGCAGTCCGTGTGGTGAAAGTACTCTCATAGTGCTGTTAGGGAGGGAGTTCCAGCATTTTGACCCAGCAACTATGAAGGAACAGCGATATATTTCCAAGTCAGGATGGTGTGTGACTTGGAGGGGAACTTAGATGTGATGGTGTTCCCATGCGCCTGCTGCCCTTGTTCTTCTAGGTGGTAGACGTCATGGGTTTGGGAGGTGCTGTTGAAGAAGCCTTGGCGAATTGCTGCAGTGCATCTTGCAGATGGTACACACTGCAGCCACGGTGCGACGGTGGTGGAGGGGAGTGAATGCGGTGCCAGTCAAGTGGGCTGCTTTGTCCTGGATGGTGTTGAGCTTCTTAAGTGTTGTTGGAGCTGCACTCATCCAGGCATGTGGAGAGTATTCAATCACACTTCTTACTTGTGCCTTGTAGATGGTGGAAAGGCTTTGGGGAGTCAGCAGGTGAGACACTCTCTGCAGAATACCTAGCCTCTGTACTTGTAGCCACAGTATTTATGTGTCTGGTCCAGTTAAGTTTCTGGTCAATGGTGAGCCCCCCCAGGATGTTGATGTTGGGGGATTTGGCAATGGTAATACCGTTGAATGTCATGAGGCAGTGGTTAGACGCGCTCTTGTAGGAGATAGTCATTGCTTGGCACCTGTGTGGCGCGAATGTTACCTGCCAGTTATCAGCCCAAGCCTGAATGTCATCCAGGTCTTGCTGCAGATTCATCAGCCGCACTCACAAGACAGTCCAGAATGTCACCCGAGCACAACGCAACGCCATCCACGCTCTCAAGACCAACCACAACATCGTCCTCAAACCAGAAGACAAAGGAGGAGCCATTGTCATACAGAACAGAACGGACTATTGCAAAGAAGCATACCGACAACTGGACAACCAGGAACACTACAGTTACCCGCAGATCCGACCAAAGAACATACCCGCCAACTCAACAGACTGATCAAGACCTTCGATCCAGACCTTCAAAGCATCCTACGCGCTCTCATCCCACGTACTCCCCACGTGGGAGACTTCTACTGCATCCCAAAGATACACAAAGCCAACACACCCGGACGTCCTATCGTATCAGGCAACGGAGCCCTGTGTGAGAACTTCTCTGGATACGTCGAGGGCATCCTGAAACCCATCGTACAGGGAACCCCCAGCTTCTGTCGCGACACTACAGACTTCTTGCAGAAACTCAGCACCCACGGGCCAGCTGAACCAGGAACACTCCTCGCCACGATGGACGTCTCGGCACTCTACACTAGTATCCCCCACGATGACGGCATCGCTGCGACAGCCTCAGTACACAACACCAACAACAGCCAACCTCCAGACGCCATCCTACAACTCATCCGCTTCATCCTTGACCACAATGTCTTCACCTTCGACAACCAGTTCTTTACCCAAACACACGGAACAGCCATGGGGACCAAATTCGCACCCCAATACGCCAACATCTTCATGCACAGGTTCGAGCAAGACTTCTTCGCTGCAAAGGACCTCCAACCAACGCTATACACCAGATACATCGACGACATTTTCTTCCTATGGACCCACAGTGAAGAATCACTGAAAAGACTACACGATAACATCAACAAGCTCCATCCCACCATCAAACTCACCATGGACTACTCCTCAATCGGTTTCATTCTTGGACACACGAATCTCCATCAAAGACGGACACCTCAGCACTTCACTCTACCGCAAGCCCACGGACAACCTCAGGATGCTCCACTTCTCCAGCTTCCACCCTAACCACGTTAAAGAAGCCATCCCCTATGGACAAGCCCTGCGAATACACAGGATCTGCTCAGACGAGGAGGAACGCGATGGACACCTACAGACGCTGAAAGACGCCCTCGTAAGAACAGGATATGACGCTCGACTCGTTGATCGACAGTTCCGACGGGCCACAGCGAAAAATCGCATAGACCTCCTCAGAAGACAAACACGGGACACAACCAACAGAGTACCCTTCGTCATCCAGTACTTCCCCGGAGCAGAGAAACTACGCCATGTTCTTCGCAGCCTTCAACATGTCATCGATGACGACGAACACCTTGCTAAGGCCATCCCCATGCCTCCACTACTCGCCTTCAAACAGCCGCCTAACCTCAAACAGACCATCGTTCGCAGCAAATTACCCAGCTTTCAGGAGAACAGCGACCACGACACCACACAACCCTGCCACAGCAACCTCTGCAAGACATGCCAGATCATCAACACAGATACCATCATCACACGTGAGGACACCACCCACCAGGTACATGGTACATACTCATGTGACTCGGCCAACGTTGTCTACCTCATACGTTGCAGGAAAGGATGCCCCGGAGCATGGTACATCGGCGAGACCATGCAGACACTGCGACAACGGATGAACGGACACCGCGCAACAATCGCCAGGCAGGAGTGTTCCCTCCCAGTCGGGGAACACTTCAGCAGTCAAGGACATTCAGCCTCCGATCTTTGGGTAAGTATTCTCCAAGGCGGCCTTCGAGACACACGACAACGTAAAATCGTCGAGCAGAAACTGATAGCCAAGTTCCGCACTCATGAGGACGGCCTGAACCGGGATCTTGGGTTCATGTCACGCTACATGTAACCCCACCTGACGTAGGGTCACCCAGACTCGAGTCGTCGTTGGCTTGTTCTCTCTACACAGATGCGGCCGGACCTGCTGTGATTTCCAGCAAAAAAAAATGTTTTTTTGTCTGTTTTTTGTTTTTCATACAGACCCCAGCATCTGCAACATTTGACCCCTTGTGGCCCCATCTCATTGTTCTTTGATGTAATGTTTTCCTGACTGACCTGTTTGGACGCCATTCACACCTTTGATTGCTGTGATTATCTCTCTGCCGAGGTGTGATAAATGGCAGTTAGAAGGATTACCTGTAATCATCTGGCATTATTCTCTGACTATATAAGCTGTGTCTTTATGCATCTCTCCACTTCACCTGACGAAGGAGCAGCGCTCCGAAAGCTTGTGATTTCAAATAAAATTGTTGGACTATAACCTGGTGTTGTGTGACTTCTTACATTTGCTGCATGCAGACATAGACTGCTTAATTATGAGGAGTTGCGAATGGAACTGAACACTGTGCAATCATCAGCGAACATCCCCACTTCTGACCTTATGATGGAGGGAAGGTTACTGATGAAGCAGCTGAAGATGGTTGGGCCTAGGACACTACCCTGAGGAAGCGATGTCTTGGGGCTGAGATGATTGGCCTCCAACAACCACAACCATCTTCTTTTGTGCTAGCTCTAACTCCAGCCAATGGAGAGTCTTTCCCCTGATTCCCATTGACTTCAATTTTACTAGGGCTCCTTGATGCTACACTCGGTCAAATGCTGCCTTGATTCAAGGGCAGTCACTCACACCTTACCTCTGGAATTCAGCTCTTTTGTCCATGTTTGGACCAAGGCTGTAATGAGGTCTGGAGCCGAGTGGTCCTGGCGGAACCCAAACTGAGCATCGGTGAGCAAGTTATTGGTCAGTAAGTGCCGCTTGATAGCACTGTCAGCAACACCTTCCATCACTTTGCTGATGATTGAGAGTAGACTGATTGGCCGGATTGGATTTGTCCTTTTTTTTGTGGACAGGAGATACCTGGGCAGTTTTCCACATTGTCAGGTAGATGCCAGTGTTGTTGCTGTACTGGATCAGCTTCGTTAGAGGCGCGGCTAGTTCTGGAGCACAAGCCTTCAGCACAACAGCCGGGATATTGTCGGGGCCCATAGCCTTCGCTGTATCCAGTGTGCCCAGCCGTTTCTTGATATCACATTGCGTGAATTGAATTGGCTGAAGACTGGCTTCTGTGATGGTGGGGACCTCAGAAGGAGGTAGAGATGGATCATCCACTTGGTACTTCTGGCTGAAGATGGTTGCAAACCTTGTCTTTTGCACTCGCGTGCTGGGTTCTGCTGTCATTGAGGATAGGGATTTTCATGGAGCCTCCTCCCGTCAGTTGTTTAATGGTCTACCACCATTCATGACTGCAGAGCTTTGATCTGATCTGTTGGTTGTGGGATTGTTTAGTTCTGTTATAGTATGCTGCTTCCGCTGTTTAGCATGCATGTAGTCCTGTGTTGCAGCTTCCCCAGGTTAGCACCTCATTTTTAGGTACGTCTGGTGCTGCTCCTGGCATGCTCTTCTACACTTCTTATTGAACTAGGGTTGGTCATCTGGCTTGATGTTAATGGTAGAGGGATATGTCGGGCCATGAGGTTACAGATTGTGGTGCAATACAATTCTGCTGCTGTTGATGGTGCACAGAGCCTCATGGATGCCCAGTTTTGAGCTGCAAGATCTGTTCCAAATCTGTCCCATTTAGCACGGTGGCAGTGCCACACAACACAATGGAGGCTGTCCTCCGTGTGAAGACCCGACTTCGTCTCCACAATGTGCGGTGGTCACTGCTATCAAAACTGTCATGGACAGATGCATCTGCGACAAGTAGATTGGTGAGGACAAGGTCAAGTAGATTCTTCCGCTCATGTTGGTTCTCTCACCACCTGCCGCAGGCCCATTCTGGCAGCTGTGTCCTTCAGGGCTCAGTCAGTAGTGGTGCTACCGAGCCCCTCTTGGTGATGGTCACTACCCAGGGTACCCTTACTACCCTCAGTGCTTCTTCCAAGTGGTGTTCAACATGGAGAAGCAGTGATTCATCAGCTGAGGGAGGGCGGTAGGTGGCAATCAGCAGGAGGTTTCCTTGCCCATGCTTGACCTGATACCATGAGACTTCATGGGGTCCAGAGTCAATGTTGAGAACTCCCAGGGCCACTCCCTTCCGATTGTATACCACTGTTCCGCCACCCCTGGTGGGTCTGTCCTGCCGGTGGGACAGGACATACCCAGGGATGGTGATGGAGTCTGGGACATTGGCAGAAAGGTATGATTCTGTTCGTATGACTACGTTAGACTGTTGCTTGACTAGTCCCCAGATGTTAGTGAGGAGAACTGTTAAGTCCGTGAATGATTGAGACACGGACTAGCAGGAGAGAAACAAACAGAACTTTACTGGTGAAAGGCATAAACGAATCTAACAAAACAGAGGCTCTCTAGTGCCTTTTATACAGGGGTGGTCACTGCCGGTATTGCAGTCTGAGACCAGTTATTCTCTTAAAGGTACATACACAACAATTCCTCCCCTTTTTAGATAAACAGTACATAACATTCATTTAACACTAATGATAACGAATTACAATCACAATTACTGTTGCTAGATACATTGGTTAAGTTTAAGCAATTATAAGTTCAGTCTTTGAGGAGGCTTCCTGATTCTGTCTGGATAACGCCTCTTTGGAGTATCAGGTTCTTCTGGCAATGTTGAGTCGAAATCAATGTCGTTGTTTGGTTCATCTGCTTCCAATATTACCGGTTCTGCGGTAGCTGCAATTGGAACGTCGATTTCATTACCAGGTGTATCAGATCGTGGTGTGGAGTTGACGTTTTCCAGTGACTCTAGAATCTGGTCAGCATGGCGTCTTACAATGCTCTCCCCAACGTCCACGGTATACATGAGAGGTCCTTGTCGTGTACAAATCGTTCCTGGTTGCCATTTCTCAGTGCGGTAGTCCCGGGCCAAAACTGGTTGACCTATCTTAAAACTCCTGGTCGGCCTTTCATTCATATTCTGAAACTGCCTGTTCTCCACATCTCTTCGGACGTTTGGCTTAACCAAATCCAAGCGGCATCGTAGTCTTCGATTGAAGAACATCATGGCTGGAGTTTGGTTGGTAACCGCATGTGTCGCATTCCGGTAGGCAAACAAGAAGTTGTCCACCTTGTGTTGTAGGGGTATATCTTCATTACACATTGCCTTGATAGCCTTCTTGAATGTTTGGACAAACCTCTTGGCCAATCCATTAGTGGCTGGATGATATGGGGCAGATGTGTAATGCTTAACACCATTGTTCTTTAAGAACCTCCGGAACTCTTCAGACACAAACTGTGGTCCATTGTCAGAGCAAATCTGTTCAGGCAGCCTATTCCTGGCGAATATGGTTCGTAAAACTGCGATAGTTTTTTCCGTGGTGGTTGAGGACATTTTTATTACCTCTGGCCACTTTGAATGTACATCCACCGCAATTGAAAACATCGAGTCCATGAAGGGACCAGCAAAATCAATGTGCACCCTTTGCCATGGGGATGAGGGCCACTCCCATGGATGCAGAGGAGCTTGTGGTGGGGCGTTTTGGACCTTCTGGCATCCTGCACAGCTCTTGGTCATCTCTTCGATTTCTCTATCGATTCCCGGCCACCACACAAACGCTCTGGCTAAGCTCTTCATTTTTACCCCA
Source organism: Somniosus microcephalus (assembly GCF_052327205.1). Classification (NCBI taxonomy): domain Eukaryota; kingdom Metazoa; phylum Chordata; class Chondrichthyes; order Squaliformes; family Somniosidae; genus Somniosus; species Somniosus microcephalus. The sequence goes on along the minus strand of NC_140990.1, from coordinate 247,024,570 downwards.
CCCAGATGACCCTCATGAAGCTCATTGAGCACTCTATCCGTCAACTTAGGTGGAATTACTACTCTGGATCCACACATCAAGGTTCCTCTGCACATTGACAGCTGTTCTCTTCTTGACGAAAATGCTGGCAGCAGTGGTTCGCCATGTGCTGGCCATCCCTTCACCGTTAAATCATAGACCCGTGATAGTGTCGGGTCATTCCGTGTTTCCTTTTCTATGTTTGCATTCGTCACAGGGAGACATTCGACTATGGTCGAGTGGAATAACTCCATTGGATCCACTGCAAGGTCTTCTTCTTCCACCGTCGGCAACGGTAGACGTGACAATCCATCAGCAGTTCCATGCTGTTTAGTTCCCCTGTACTCTCATATTGGTGTGCCCCTAGGAAAAGGGACCATCTCTGCAGCTGTTGTGCTGTCATTATCGGTACGCCCTTCTGAGGGTTGAAAATGGAGACAAGAGGTTGATGATCAGTTAGTAGAGTAAATATTTGACCGTGCAGATAGTGATTGAACTTCTTCACCCCCCACACTAGGCTGAGGGCCTCTCTGTCAATCTGGGCGTAGTTACGCTCGGCAGAAGTTAACGAGCGTGACGCAAAAGCTATCGGCCTCTCCAAACCATTAAGGAATTTATGTGGCAGTTCCGCCCCAATGCCGTAGGGAGACGCATCACACGCCAGCCTGATTGGCAGTGCTGGGTTGTCGTGAGCCAATACTTCTTTCGAAGTGATTAAGTCCTTACTCTTCTGAAAAGCACGTTTACAATCATCGCTCCATTTCCATGCTACCCCCGTTCGTAGCAGGGTGTTCAGTGGATGCAGAATTGTCGACAAATTCGGCAAAAACTTATGATAGTAATTCACCAACCCGAGGAATGACCTCAGTTGCGACACATTTTCAGGCGCTGGGGCCTTAACAACTGCTTCAATTTTGTCAGGGGACTTATGTAACCCCTCTTCATCAATCACGTGGCCACAATACGATATCTGTTTCTTAAAAAATTCGCACTTGGGGCGGTTGGCTCGCAGCCCATGTTCCTGTAGTCTAGTGAGCACCTGTTCTAGGTTGTTAAGGTGTTCACTGTCATCTTCACCTGTTACAAGGATGTCGTCCAAGTAACACTGAGTCCCCGGAATCCCTTGCAGGACTTGTTCCATCGCTCTTTGCCATATCGCCGGAGCCGATGCTACTCCGAATACCAATCGATGATATTGGTAAAGACCTTTGTGAGTGTTTATCGTGAGATACTTCCTAGAGGACTCTTCAACCTCCATCTGCAAATATGATTGTGCTAGGTCAATTTTTGTAAAATGCTTCCCTCCAGACAGTGAGGCGAAGATGTCTTCTATCCTTGGAAGAGGATATTGTACTGTGTGAAGGACAGGGTTCACCATCACCTTGAAATCCCCACAGATGCGAATCTTCCTTGGCTCTCCGGACTTATTGCTTAACGTTTTTTTCATGACAGGAACGATGGGTGTCGCCCACTCGCTCCAGTCGACCTTAGACAACATGCCCGCCTTCTCCAGATTCTCCAGCTCTGCCTCGACGGCTGGACGAATTGCATATGGTACCGGTCTCGCTGTGAAAAACTTGGGAACTGCATTCTCTTCTATTTTTAACGAGGCGGTTACGCCTTTAAGCGTGCCCAGTTCTTGTTGAAATACCTCTTTGGCGTTAGCTAAGATTGTTGACAATCGTCCAGGAGTGACGTCTTCATCTTTTTTACTGTCCACCGTCATTGCATGAATGGAATGCCAATCTAAGTTTATCTTCCTGATCCATTCCCGTCCCAATAACAGTGGTCCACCATTTGGCAGTATGTAGAGATACAATTTCCGTATTTTCTTGCCATTGTATTCGACAGGCACCCTTATTTTTCCTCTGGGGTATACCTTTTGCCCCGTATACGTTGTCAAGACGATGGATGTCTCTCTCAAGGGTATGTGTGAAAATAGCCGCTCATAGTCTTGTCGATTCATGACAGCGCTGATACTGTATCCAATTCTATTTTAACTTGGGACCCTGCTATCGTGAGGGTGACCCAAATGGTTCGGTGATCCTCTTTTGCGATTACATGGTGAAGTTTGAAACAGCTTAATCTCCTGTTCTCGGATTCACTATCGCTCATCTGGTCTTCGGAATTACTGTCCGTCATCTTTTGTACTTTCTTGTACGGTTCCTTAGTAGCCTTTTTGTTGTCGCTGGTCTTCTTCCCAGACCTACAAACTCGTGCAATGTGTCCAATCTTCCCGCATTGTCTGCATATTTTGTCTTTGGACCAGCAGTCCTTCTGGTCATGGTTAGTTCTGCCGCAGCGATAACATTTTGCAAATCCCCGTGTCATTTCGTGGGTGCTGTATTCCTGTGGTTTTTGTTGAATTTCTGCAGCTCCCCTGGCTGCTGCTTCATACGATACTGCCACGCTGAAAGCCTTATCTAGCGTCAGCTCTTTTTCTGCGAGTAACTTCTTCTGTGTTCCTTCACTCAGGAGTCCACAGACAAATTTGTCCCGTAGGGTATCTGCCAGTCCTGCTCCGAACTGGCAGTGCTTTGATAGCTTGCGTAGTTCCGTAAGATACTCAGCATTGCTCTCATCTTTGTGCGGAGTTCTCCTGTGGAATTTAAATCTTTCTGCTATCAACAGCGGTGCAGGGTTTAAGTGCTCCTGTAGAACAGCAACAATTTTGTTAAAACTCTTCGCCTTCGGTTTGGCTGGAGTAATCAGGTCCCGCAATAGGCCGTACGTTCTAGCGCCCATTAAGTTTAACAATACCGATGCCTTTTTCCCCTCCACTATATCGTTTGCCTCGAAATATACCTCTACTCTTTCCACATACGTGGTCCAGTCCTCTAATGTATTATCAAAAGCAGTGATACAGCCAGTCTTCGGCATCTTGCAAATCTAAAATGGCGCCTCCCGCGCTTTTCCTTCTTCCCCGCTGCTGTTAGCGCTGCTTTCCACGGTTTCCTGCGTGTTAAATATTAATTCGTTTTCTTTTATTATCTTCCCGTCGTGGAGCGGACCCTCTGGAACACTTCCCTCCCTCTTCTGAGGTCCGAACGCTGCCCAGCTTCGAAACACCGGCCGCGCCCTGTATGCTCCACCCTCTCTCTCTCTTCTTGCTTCCCGACTCGCTGCCCGGCCCCGTTGAAGCCCAGGAAGGATCAGAGCACTACCTGCCACCAGCCGGATTAGCTGGGAAACCACGGACCGAGGAACCCAGCCTGGCTCTGGAAAGTCGCTCCTGCAAAGCCTTGAACCCGATGACGGTCGATGCCCGTTCCTCAAGTTTCAATGGACTCTTTTTTTTTCTTCCGACCTTCAACGTCGTCGGAGCTGCTGCTGAGTTGCAGGTAAGTTCTTTCTACCTCGTCGCCAGTGTTAAGTCCGTGAATGATTGAGACACGGACTAGCAGGAGAGAAACAAACAGAACTTTACTGGTGAAAGGCATAAACGAATCTAACAAAGCAGAGGCTCTCTAGCGCCTTTTATACAGGGGTGGTCACTGCCGGTATTGCAGTCTGAGACCAGTTATTCTCTTAAAGGTACATACACAACAAGAACTTTGCAGGGTGTGCCGTTGTCGAGCCCGAAGCCGGTGCCGAGGTCGATGCCGGCTGGTCCGTCCATTTTTATTCTTATTGTTTCTTGTAGCGGTTTGTTACAACTGAGTGGCTTGCTAGGCCATTTCAAAGGGCAGTTAAGAGTCAACCACATTGCTGTGGGTCTGGAGTCACATGTCGGCCAGACCAGGTAAGGACAGTAGATTTCCTTCCCTGAAGGACATTTGTGAACCAGATGGGTTTTAACAACAATCCGGTCACCATTATACTAGCTTTTCATTCCAGATTTATTTCATTAAATGAATTTAAATTCCACAGCTGCTGTGGGATTTGAACTCATGTCTCCGGATTATTAGTCCCGCCCTCTGGATTATTAGTCCAGTAACATACCACTATGCTACTGTTCCCGATAATGGCCTGTATATTTAGAGGACTAGAAAGAAGAGTATAGAAGTTGTGCTGCAGCTATACAAAGCCCTGGTTAGACCACAGCTGGAGTATTGTGAGCAGTTCTGGGCACCACAGTTTGGGAAGGGTATATTGGCCTTGGAGGGAGTGCAGCGTAGGTTTACCAGAATGATACCCGGACTCCAAGGGTTATATTACGAGGAGAGATTACACAAATTAGGGTTGTATTCCCTAGAATTTAGAAGGTTAAGGGGTGACATAATCGAAGTTTTCAAGATATTAAGGTGAACTGATAGGGTAGATAGAGAGAAACTATTTCTGCTGGTTGGGGAACCTCAGACTAGGGCACATAGTCTGAAAATTAGAGCCATATTTTTAGGAGTGAAATTAAAAAACACATCTACACACACAAGGTGGTAGAAGTTTGGAACTCTTTTCCGCAAACGGCAATTGATGCTAGATCAATTGTTAATTTTAAATCTGAGATTGATTTTTTTTTGTTAACCAAAGGTATTAAGGGATATGGGCCAAAGGCGGGGATATGGAGTTAGTTCGCAGATCAGCCATGATCTCATTGAATGGTGGAACAGGCTCGAGGGGCTTAATGGCCTAGGCCTATTCCTGTTCCTATGCAAGAACTTGAATTGTAACTGCTGTCATTGGGTACCTGAAATGGTAAATGTTCCATTCCTTAACACAAACACCTTTTACCATGGTCATCACACAATGCACAAAAAATCATTAAATTTAATATTGAAGGCATAATTTGTGAATAAAAACCTGATGTTCTTTTTTAATTTGTTTTTATAGAATTATAGAAATGTATAGCACAGAAGGAGGCCATTGTGCCTGTGCTGGCTCTTTGAAAGAGCAGTCGTGCTTAGTCCCACATCCCCGTAAGTTCATAACCTGTAAATTCCTCATCCTCAAGCACCTGTCCAACTCCCTTTTAAATTGACTTATGGAATCGCTTCCACTACCTTTTCAGATAGAGCGTTCCAGGTCCCGCCAACTCTGAGTGAAACTAATTCTCCTCATCTCCCCTCTGGATCGTTTGCCAATGATTTTGAATCTATGACTGCTAGTTATTGACTCACTTGCCAGAGGGAATCATTTTTTTCTCTCTACTCTTATCAAAACCTCTCATCTTGAAAATCTCTATTCGGTCACCTCTCAACCTTCTCTGTTCCAAACAGAACAGTCCTAACTTTTCTAACCTCTCCTCATAACTGAAGTCCCTCATCCCTGGTAACCCTCCTCTGTACCCTTTCTAAGGCCTTTACATCTTTCCTGAAATGTGGAGCCCAGAATTGTCCACAATACTCCAGCTGAGGCCTAACCTGTGATTTATAAAGTTCTAGCGTGACCTCTTTGCTTTTATATTCTATTCCTCTATTTATAAACCCAAGTAACCTATATGTTTTTTAAACCACCGTATCAACCTTTTAAGGATTTGTGTATCTGGATACCAAGGTCTCTCTGCTCGTCTACACTTTTCAGAGTTGTGCCATTTATAGTAAACTGTCTTTCCATATTAGTCCTGCCAAAGTGCATCACTTCACACTTCTCCACATTGAACTCCATTTGCCATGCTTCTACCCATTTCACCATCCTGTCCGTCATCCTGAAGCCTATAAATATCCATCACTAGCTACTACTTTTGTAACTGTTTTACATGCTAATAGATTTTTCTGTTTCCAGGAAAAAAAATTTTTTTTAAATCTTAGGTTATGACAGTTACGTTTACAGTATAAGTTGTATGTGACATAGCCACAAGTTGGCAATGCAAGTTTAAGTGTAGTTCCAAGAGCTTTTGGAATCACATTCGGTTCACCTCTGGGACCTAGCTTTGATTCCAGACTTTGTATGGTCTTGGTCCAGTTCCAAAGTCAGTTGTGACCTAACTTGACTCCTGCGGCCATGAGGATGGCTGATGTAGGAACTGACAAAGGGGAGCGGGAAGTAAGAGTGTTCATAGTACAATGGATGTATTGCTCTGAGGTTGAGGTAATAATCTGGAGCTGTGTAGAGAGAGCTTTGCATCTCTCTTGTAGCTCACTTGGATATGCTTGATGTTGATATTGGGTGCAATAAGGGGAAAAAGTAATTCCCAACATCTCTTACCTTCTGGGCAACAATTCAATAGATCCTTTTAGCACTGTGTTCTACCTCTTTTAGAGTTTTTAATGCACTAGAAATGAAGAGAGAATTTTGTGTTCTTTTCATTCTGGTTTTGCTTGTTCTACATTTTATTGAGAATGTGGGAATATTAAATTGAATTAGAAGTTTGGTATTAAACTTTCAACTTTGGCAACTTCTTAATATAGGGGCTCAATTGATGTAACAGCCGTACAATAAATATAACTTTTACAAGAGGACAGGGAATAACAGACCAAAGCCAAGTCTAAAATTAACTGTGCAACTGAGGGTAGTGGATCAAAAGAACAATAGTCTGGCAAAAAATGTGTGTGCACTTATATTTGTTTCTCCTCGGAACAGGTTAAAGTTTAACTGCATTGGCATTTATGATTCTTACACTAACAGCAACAGTTAATATCCCAAGTGAACACATCTTTGTCCCCATTCAAGGTGCAACAATTCATATAAAAAAATTTATTTGCTTGATTTTATTACATGCCAACTGCTAGGGCAGAAAGCCAAAGGCAATGAGTAACTGAGAAATGTTACATGTACAACTGATCTATCCCCTAATGATACTATGAGGTGCAAACAGTAAATTTCTCTAAGATTTGAATTGGAGCACTTTCAGCATCAAACTAACATTCTTTTGATACTACTGTAACTTGGATGGAAATATTGGTATTGTAGTGTTGAACCTTTTTTCTACCATAATTAAATGTTGAGAAATTTACCAGTTTATGTTGTAAAGGCACACCAGAAATTATGTTTTTGTGCCAAGTTTAATTAACTGTGGTTTAAAAATTATTTATTTTCTGTTAAGAATTTGTTCACTCTTACTGACCAGCAGGATCAATATCGATAGAATAGCTATCTTATAAATGCTTGATATTAAGAATTTTTTATGTTTAAAAATTAGCACAGTCTGAAAAGAAAATGAACTAACAAACTCTGTCTACTGACAATTGTACATATTCTGTTTAAAGTGTTGGAGTGAGTTGGGCTGTCCTTTCACCTTTGGCATCTAGGTATGAGTCTAAGCCAGACTGATGGGATAAAAGCCTTCTCTCTTTGTTGGCTGAGTTTGGGCAGTTTCAGCTAGTGCCCAGTTGACATCGCCTACAGTATTAGTGTAGTTATGTTATTGGACTAGTAATCTAGACACTTAGACTAATAATCCAGAGACTGTGGGTTCAAATCCCACCATGACAGTTTGAGAATTTGAATGTAGTTCTAAAAAAAATCTAGAAATAAAAAGCTGTTGGAGTTGTGGTAAAATTCTAATTGGTTCACTAATGGAAAGACTTTCTGATCTGGCCTACATGTGACTCCAGTCCTACACCAAGGTGGCTGACTCCTAACTGCCCTCTGAAGTGGCCTAGCAAACCCCTCAATTGCCTCAAACTGCTATAACACCCTACTGTTAGATCCGTGTGTTAATGGAGACACGGAATGCAGGAGTTGATTTAACAAGTGTTTACTGAACAAAGTCTGGAGGTGAACTAACAACACAAGACGCTACACAGGCTTATATACCCGAGTGGTCACTACCCGTACTACAGTATACAGGGGCATCAAAAACATAGTTCCTCTTAAAGGTACATACACTACAATTCCTCCCCTTTTAGATAAATAGTACATAACATTTTAAATAATCATTAAATAACATTTTTACAAGAATAATAATATACACATTTGCTGAAGTTAATCAATTACAAATTCAGTCTCTCTGGAGGCTTCCTGACTCGGTCCGGATAACGCCTCGGTGGTGTAGTAGGTCCTTTTGGCAAGGTCGATTCGGCTTCAATGCTAGTGTCGGGTTTATCTGGTTCCAGTATCGCCGGATCGGAGGTAGATACTATGGGTATCTCTGCTTCATCACTAGGCGTATAGAGTTGTAGTGTAGGTTGTCCTTTTTCGGATGACTCTATGATCTGGTCAGCATAGCGCCTTATTATGCTTTCTCCAATGTCCACGGTATACATCAGCGGTCCTAGTCGCGTGCAAATAGTTCCAGGCTGCCATTTCTCGGTACGGTAGGCTGCCATTTCTCGGTACGGTAGTCCCGGGCCAAAACTGGTTGACCTATCTGGAAGGTTCTAGTTGGCCTTTCACTCATGCTTTGAAATTGCCGGTTCTCTACGTCCCTTCTGACGTTTGGCTTGACCAAATCCAGCCGGCATCTTAGTCTTCTATTGAAAAACATCATGGCGGGGGTTTGGTTTGTAACTACATGTGTTGCATTCCTGTACGCAAACAAGAAGTTATCTACCTTATGTTGTAGATTTATGTCTTCATTACCCATGGCCTTTATGGCCTTCTTGAAGGTCTGGACAAACCTTTCAGCCAATCCATTGGTGGCGGGATGGTATGGGGCGGACGTGTAGTGCTTAACCCCATTGTTTTTTAAGAACTTCCTGAATTCTTCGGGTACAAATTGCGGTCCATTATCAGAACAGATCTATTCAGGCAGCCCATTCCTGGCGAATATGGTCCTTAATACTGTGATGGTTTTTTCCGTGGTGGTGGAGGACATCTTTATTACCTCCGGCCACTTGGAGTGTGCATCCACCGCGATTAAGAACATTGAGTCCATAAATGGACCAGCAAAGTCGATATGTACCCTTTGCCATGGAGATGAGGGCCACTCCCATGGATGTAGAGGGGTTTGTGGTGGGGCGTTTTGGACCTTCTGGCATCCTAGACAGCTCTTGGTCATTTCTTCGATGTCTCCATCGATACCTGGCCACCACACAAACGCTCTGGCTAAGTTCTTCATTTTCACTCCACCCAGATGCCCCTCGTGAAGCTCCTTTAGCACTCTATCCTGGAGTTTGGGTGGAATCACCACTCTGGATCCACACATCAAGGTTCCTCGGCACACTGACAGCTGTTCTCTTTGCGAGAATGCTGGCAACAGTGGTTCGCCATGTGCTGGCCATCCCTTCACCGTTAAATCGTAGACTCGTGAGAGAGTCGGGTCATTTCGCGTTTCCTTTTCAATGGTAGAATTTGTCACCGGTAGACATTCCACTCTGGTCGAGTGGAATATCTCCACTGGGTCCACTGTAGGCGCCTCTTCCACCGTTGGCAACGGTAGGCGCGATAACCCGTCAGCATTCCCATGCTGTTTTGTTCCTTTGTATTCTATGTCATATTGGTGTGCCCCTAGGAAAAGGGACCACCTCTGTAGCCTTTGCGCTGTCATAATGGGAACGCCCTTTTTAGGGTTGAATATGGAGACGAGGGGTTGATGGTAAGTCAACAAGGTAAACTTTTGTCCGTGTAGGTAATGGTTGAATTTCTTCACCCCCCACACCAGGCTGAGTGCCTCCCTGTCGATCTGGGCATAGTTACGCTCAGCTGAGTTCAATGAGCGTGACGCAAAAGCTATCGGCCGCTCCGAGCCATCAGGGAATCTATGCGATAATACCGCTCCCACGCCGAAAGGGGATGCATCGCACGCCAGTCTGATTGGCAGTGATGGGTTGTAATGAGCCAACACTTCCCTGGACGTGATCAAGCCTTTGCATTTATGGAAGGCACGTTTACAGTCTTCGCTCCGTTTCCAAACTACTCCCGTTTGTAGCAGTGCGTTAAGCGGGTGCAGAACCGTCGACAAGTTTGGTAAAAATTTATGATAGTAATTTATTAATCCCAGGAACGACCTTAATTGTGAGACATTTTTAGGCGCTGGGGCCTTTACGACCGCTTCAATTTTTTCAGGTGACTTATGCAACCCTTCTTCGTTAATGACATGGCCACAATATGACATTTGTTTCTGGAAAAATTCGCATTTGGGGCGATTTGCTCATAGGCCCCGTTCTCTCAGTCTCGTGAGCACCTGCTCCAAGTTGGCAAGGTGCTCGTTGTCGTTTTCTCCTATTACAAGGATGTCGTCTAGGTAGCATTGAGTCCCTGGAATCCCTTGCAGGACTTGCTCCATAGCTCTTTGCCAGATAGCCGGAGCTGATGCCACTCCGAAAACCAGTCGATTGTACTGGTACAGGCCTTTGTGTGTGTTTATCATGAGATACTTTTTAGAGGCCTCCTCAACCTCCATCTGTAGATATGCCTGTGCTAAGTCAATTTTGGTGAAAAGTTTCCCTCCGGATAGTGAGGCGAAAATATCTTCTATCCTCGGAAGAGGATACTGTACCGTGTGAAGAACCGGGTTTACAGTCACCTTGAAGTCCCCACAGATGCGAACTTTTCTCTGTTCTTCAGATTTATCATTATTCAACGTTTTCTTCATGGCCGGGACGATGGGTGTTGCCCACTTGCTCCAATCTACCTTGGATAACACGCCTGCTTTTTCCAAATTCTCCAGCTCTGCCTCGACGGCTGGACGAATTGCATATGGCACTGGCCTTGCCTTAAAAACTTGGGAATTGCCGCATCTTCCACTTTTATTGAGGCGGTGGCGCCTTTCAGGGTTCCTAGTTCCTGTTGAAACACTTCTTTGGCGTTAGCCAAGATTTCTTTTAATCGTCCAGGTATGACGTCATCATCGTTTTTTTTCTTACTGGTCACCGTCAGTGCCTGAATGGAGTGCCAGTCTAAACGTATCTTTCTGATCCATTCACGTCCCAACAACGGTGGACCACCATCTTGCAGAACGTATAAATACAACTTCTGTATTTCCTTGCCGTTGTATACAACAGGCACCCTTATTTTCCCTCTGGGGTATACTTTCTGCCCCGTATATGTCTTCAAGACAATGGGTGTGTCTTTCAAAGGTATATGCGGAAATAGCCGCTCGTAATCCCGTCGACTCATGATGGTCAGAGCTGATCCTGTATCTAGTTCCATTTTGACTGGGGACCCCGCTATCGTGAGGGTAACCCAAATGGTCTGGTAATCTTCTTTGGCAATTACATTATGTAATTTGAGACAGCTTAGTCTTTTGTTTCCGGAGTCGCTATCGCTCTTCTGGTCTTCGGAGCTACTGTCCGTCATCATTTGTACCTTTCTGTACTTTTCCTTATTGACCTTTTTACTGTCAGCGGATTTCTTTCCAGATCTGCATACACGTGCAATGTGTCCCATCTTTCCGCATTGCCTGCATGCTTTGTCCTTGAACCAGCAGTCCTTCTGGTCATGGGTGGATCTGCCGCAGCGATAACATCTCTCGAAACCCCGTGTCATTTCATGGGTGCCGAAGTCCTGTGGCTTTCGCTGTATCTCTGCAGCTCCTCTTGCTGCTGCTTCGTATGATACAGCCACACTGAAAGACTTGTCCAGTGCCAAATCTTTCTCAGAAAGTAGTCTTTTCTGTGTTCCTTCGCTTAGGAGACCGCAGACGAATTTGTCTCGTAGAGAATCTGCCAGTCCTGCCCCGAATTGGCAGTGCTTTGACAGCTTTCGTAATTCGGTGAGGTAATCAGCGTTACTTTCATTCTTGTGCTGATTCCTCCTGAAGAATTTGAATCGTTCCGCTATCAGCAGCGGTGTTGGGTTTAAGTGCTCCTGTAAGGTATCAACAATCTCCTTAAAATTCTTGTCCATCGGTTTGGCTGGAGTGATCAAGTTTCGTAACAGCCCGTATGTCCTTGCGCCCATCAGATTTAGAAGTACTGATGCCTTTTTATCATCCGCTACTTCATTCGCCTTGCACTATACCTCCACTCTTTCCACATATGTGGTCCAATCTTCTATATCACTATCGAAAGCAGTAATATTGCCAGTCTTCGGCATCTTGAAAATCTAAAATGGCACTTCCCGCGCTTTTCTTTCTTCCCCGCCGAGTGAAGATGGCGCCTCCCGCGCTTTCCCGCCGCTGCCAATGCTGTTGCTGGCGATTAATTTATTTAAAAAATTTTTTTTTTAATGGCGACGCACTATGGTCTTTGCGCCTCCCCAATCACTGCTGCCAACGCTGTTCTCCGCGGTTCCTGTTGCGCCCTGCAGCTTTTCGCGGTATTTCTATTTTTTTATATATCGCTTCAATAGTTTCTCCGTTACTTGGAGAACCGTTCCCGTCGTGGAACGGACCCTCTGGGACTTTCCCCTCCCTCTGCTTGGTCCGAACGCTGACCTGCTTTGCAGCACCGGCCGCGCCCTGAGTGCTCCACCCTCTCTCTCTCTTTGCTTCTGCTTCCCGACTCGCTGCCCGGCCCCGTTGCAGAGCCACCCGATCGAGCTCTAGCCCGCCGCAGCCCAGGAAGGATCAGTGCACTACCTGCCACCAGCCCGTTTAGCTGGGGAAACCACAGACTGGAGACCAAGCCTGGCCCTCGTTTTCGAGTTTCTTCGAGTTATTATTTTTTTTCTGGCTTCGACCTTCGTCTGAGGAATCGATCCCCTTGAGGTGCTGCTGAATTGCAGGTAAGTTCGTTTCTAACTCGTCGCCACTGTTAGATCCGTGTGTTAATGGAGACATGGAATGCAGGAGTTGATTTAACAAGTGTTTACTGAACAAAGTCTGGAGGTGAACTAACAACACAAGACGCTACACAGGCTTATATACCCGAGTGGTCACTACCCGTACTACAGTATACAGGGGCTTCAAAAACATAGTTCCTCTTAAAGGTACATACACTACACCTACCTTCGCCACATAGTCTGCAGCAGTTCAAGAAGGCCCATCACCATCTTCACAGGGCAACTAGGGATGGGCAATAAATGCCAGCCTTGCAAGCCATGCCCACATCATAAGAATGAATAACAAAAAATCAGTGCTATATTTGGCATTCTCATCCTAAGGCTAAAAGGATGGTTGGTGTGGGTAATAGAAAGGTCACACTGAAGCAATGGGGATGCCATTCTGAGATTATGCACATTGTTGTGACAGAGCATCTGTCTAATATGGTGTAGAGACCCTACTTGCCCAAGTCCAGAGGGACAGATGGGTTATAGCTAGGGTTCAGGGACCCATAAGTAATGCTGGAGCTTAACTGGTTACAACTATAAAGCTCAGTAGTACAGAGTACTGGTAAGCTTCCTGCTACTCACTAAGAATAGGACAGCCCTACCAGTTAGGATATATCTGGAGCTGACTCCCTCAAGACTGAAATGTCAGCCTAGATTACGTGCTCAAGTCTCTAGAGTGGAGTTTGAATGGTCTGGCTCAGAGATGAGAGTGCTACCACTGAGCCAAAGCTGACACCTTACGATATGCCCTACTATATATAAAACAATTTGTATATAAGGTGCCCTTTCACTGAATTACACCTGGAATATTCTCCCCCTAAATCCATTGTTCTCATCCACTTCCAGTGACCACTCTGCCCCTCCAGATCCCATCAATGAACAAGATTGGCTGGTTAGTCATCAATAGTGTCCGAGAGTACTGTAGGCCTCTCTGACTCTGGTATTGGATTATTGAATCTGTTAGAGGATTGACTTGGTTCCCATCGGTCCTTGCCGGGCATGTTATCTTGGAGTCAATTTCCCTCCGCACCTGGGAAGATAGTTAGAAATTGGTCATTAGCGAACTAACAATTGTATGCTTCTAGCTCTTGCTGTGTGGACAGCTGGCAACGGGGATGACTTCTGTCCAGCATAACTCACTGTGAAATGTGAGTACATTTGCTGCATGGGCAAACGCCATGTTCCCTTTGAACAGTTGATTCATCAGTTGGAAGTGCATAGTTTTAGCAGCAACTGCCTGCATCTCTGTCGCCTAATCAAGGTAGCTATTAAACCCTGGATATTCTCCTGTCGGATAACATGGGGATATTGCCCCAAGTTTTAGTTTTCTCGTGGGATACTTGACCGTTATCTGCCTTAAAATAATAAAGAAAGAACTCGCATTTATGTTGTACCTTTCATGTCTTCAGGATGCACTTCACAGCCAATTAAGTACTTTTTAAGTGTAGTCACTGTTTTAATTGGACAAATGCAGCAGCCATTTGGCATACAGCAAGATCTCGCAATAAGATAAATGACCAGATCATCTGTTTTTAGTGGGGTTGGTTGAGGGAAAAACGTTGGCCAAGACACCAGGAGAACGTCCTTGTTCTTCGAATAGTGCCTTAGAATCTTTTACATCCACCTGAGGGGGCAAATGAGTCCGGAGTTTAACGTCTCACTAAAATAAGGCATCTTTTGATCGTGTAGCACTGCATCAACCTAAATTATGTGCTCAAATCTCTGAATGAAAGAAAGAAAAACTTGCATTTATATAGCACCTTACATGACCTCAGGATGTCACAAGGCTCTTTACAGCCAATGAAATCCTCTTTTTAAAGTTCAGTTACTGTTGTAATGCAGGAAATGTGGCAGCCAATTTGCGCACAGCAAGGTCCCACAAACAGCAATGTGATAATGACCAGATAATCTGTTTTAATGATGTTGGTTGAAGGATAACTGTTAGTCCGGACACTGGGAGAACTCCCCTGCTCTTTGAATAGTGCCATGGGATCTTTTACATCCACTTGAGAGGGCAGACGGGGCCTCAGTTTAATGTCTCATTCGAAAGATGGCATCTCTGACTGTGCAGCAGCTCCCTCAGCACTGCACTGGAGTTTCAGCCTAGACTTTGAGTCTCTGGAGTGGTGCTTAAACCCACAACCTTCTGACTCAGGTGAGAGTGCTACCACTAAGCCAGGCTTCCACCTTACTATTTACAAAGCATCTTGCATGTAAGATTTCCCTTCCACCAAATTACACCCCCAAAAAAATCCATTATCCTCATATAAGATGAGGATCAATATTAAAAAGCTTCTGTTCACCAAGATTCACACTTTCATAGACTGGCATCATCAAATGCATTTTCTCATTTCATTCAAGGTTATCCTATTTGATTCACTCTTCTACCACTGTGATATTTAAATGCTAGCTGTCCCTACTGATTTCAGTTCTGGCTTTTACTGCTGATTTTAAATTTCTTGTCGCTGTATCTATCGTGCAGGACTGTCTCTGATTTCAAAGCTTTTATCTGACATGGAGCTTGTCAACTATAGAACCGCCCTACCTGTTATATATGTGGAGCCGACTCGGAAGAATCACAGCTGCAGTGACCAATCTATCCCTTTAGATCCCGTTAATGAGGAGGGTTGTTTGGGTCGTCAGATTAGAGTTGGGAGAGATAGTTGGAATCACTATGCTATTGGAGTGGAACAATATTTGATTGGAAAGTGTAGAAACAGGGTGGGGGTAGTTACTGGGGTTATTGTCTCTGGCCAGTCAGAAGTATCTGAGCTGCTCCAGAGCCCCGTGCGGTTTCGAATCGCTCCCCTTTTCTGGTTCTGACCGCCGGACTTATTTCAGTAGCGATGTAGACAAAACGAGACTCGTGGTTGGGTGCAAAGAAGACCAGTATTTATTGAAAATAAGAATAAATTGAAAATAATGATGAATATAGTACTCTTTTACTTAATACAGCACTCTTTTACACAATACAGCACACCTTTGCTTAATACAGCACACCTTTGCTTAATACCGCACACCTCTGCTTAATTTTACTCAATACAGCATACTTTTCCTTAATGGGATGAGAAACGGACACATCGAGGGAAAATTGACTAAAATTACAATTTAACAAAATTCCCCTTTAATTACACAACACCAGGTTATAGTCCAACAGCTTTATTTGAAATCACAAGCTTTCGGAGCGCTGCTCCTTCGTCAGGTGAAGTGGAGAAATGCATAAAGACACAGCTTATATAGTCAGAGAATAATGTCAGATGTTTACAGGTAATCTTTCCAACTGCCATTTATCACACTTCGGCAGAGAGATAATCACAGCAATCAAAGGTGTGAATGGTGTCCAAACAGGTCAGTCAGGAAAACATTACATCAAAGAACAATGAGGTGGGGTCACAAGGGGTCAAATGTTGCAGATGCTGGGGTCTGTATGAAAAACAAAAAAACGGATAAAAAACATTTTTTTTGCTGGAAATCACAGCAAGTCCGGCCGCATCTGTGTAGAGAGAACAAGCCAACGACGACTCGAGTCTGGATGACCCTACGTCAGGTGGGGTTACATGTAGCGTGACCACAATGTCTTCACCTTCAACAACCAGTTCTTTACCCAAACACACGGAACAGCCATGGGGACCAAATTCGCACACCAATACGCCAGCATCTTCATGCACAAGTTCGAGCTAGACTTCTTCGCTGCACAGGATCTCCAACCAACGCTATATACACCAGATACATCGACGACATTTTCTTCCTATGGACCCACAGCGAAGAATCACTGAAAAGACTACACGATAACATCAACAAGTTCCATCCCACCATCAAACTCACCATGGACTACTCCTCAGAATCGGTTTCATTCTTGGACACTCGAATCTCCATCAAAGACGGACACCTCAGCACTTCACTCTACTGCAAGCCCACGGACAACCTCAGGATGCTCCACTTCTCCAGCTTCCACCCTAACCACGTTAAAGAAGCCATCCCCTATGGAAAAGCCCTGCGAATACACAGGATCTGCTCCGACAAGGAGGAACGCGGTGGACACCTACAGACGCTGAAAGACGCCCTCGTAAGAACGGGATATGACGCTCGACTCATCGATCGACAGTTCCGACGGGCCACAGTGAAAAATCGCATAGACCTCCTCAGAAGACAAACACGGGACACAACCAACAGAGTACCCTTCGTCGTCCAGTACTTCCCCGGAGCGGAGAAACTACGCCATGTTCTTTGCAGCCTTCAACATGTCATCGATGATGACGAACACCTCGTTAAGGCCATCCCCACGCCTCCACTACTCGCCTTCAAACAGCCGCCTAACCTCAAACAGACCATCGTTCGCAGCAAATTACCCAGCTTTCAGGAGAACAGCGACCACGACACCACACAACCCTGCCACAGCAACCTCTGCAAAACATGCCAGATCATCAACACAGATACCATCATCACACGTGAGGACACCACCCACCAGGTACATGGTACATACTCATGTGACTCGGCCAACGTTGTCTACCTCATACGTTGCAGGAAAGGATGCCCCGGAGCATGGTACATCAGTGAGACCATGCAGACACTGCGACAACGGATGAACGGACACCGCGCAACAATCGCCAGGCAGGAGTGTTCCCTCCCAGTCGGGGAACACTTCAGCAGTCAAGGACATTCAGCCTCCGATCTTCGGGTAAGCATTCTCCAAGGCGACCTTCGAGACACACGACAATGCAAAATCATCGAGCAGAAACTGATAGCCAAGTTCCGCACCCATGAGGACGGCCTGAACCGGGATCTTGGGTTCATGTCACGCTACATGTAACCCCGCCTGACGTAGGGTCATCCAGACTCGAGTCGTCGTTAGCTTGTTCTCTCTACACAGATGCGGCCGGACCTGCTGTGATTTCCAGCAAAAAAAATGTTTTTTGTCTGTTTTTTTGTTTTTCATACAGACCCCAGCATCTGCAACATTTGACCCCTAGTGACACCACCTCATTGTTCTTTGATGTAATGTTTTCCTGACTGACCTGTTTGGACACCATTCACACCTTTGATTGCTGTGATTATCTCTCTGCCGAGGTGTGATAAATGGCAGTTGGAAAGATTACCTGTAAACATCTGACATTATTCTTTGACTATATAAGCTGTGTCTTTATGCATTTCTCCACTTCACCTGACGAAGGAGCAGCGCTCCGAAAGCTTGTGATTTCAAATAAAGCTGTTGGACTATAACCTGGTGTTGTGTGACTTCTTACATTTGTCCACCCCAGTCCAACATCGGCATCTCCACACCCTTTAATTACCACCCCTTATACCTATCTAGGTTGCCTTGTAAAGGGCCAGAAAGTTTTATGCTCACCAGTGAACGTCTGCTCCGTGCCCCTGCGGTCTGTCTTAGATTCTTCACCGCTCCGAAGTAGAGATACCCCAGTAATTCAAAAGTAACTGCTGGTATTCCACTTCTTTGGGCGGGCTGTTGAGCTGTTCCTCTGGTGGGCAGGGCACCGAAGCAAGGCGGCAGAGAGAGAGAATGTGGCTTCCTGAGGGGCTATCTTTATACCCCATTGGGAGCCGTTATCTTGGCGCCCAAATCTGGATGTATCTGGGCTATACAAAAGGGAATCGATCTGTCCCCATTGACTGTAATGGGTTTGAATGTGTTTTCCCATTCATTTGACTGGCTTGCGACCAGTTTGAAATGTCCTACTGAATTTCAGTCAACAGCACTCAAGTGCTTTGTAAACAAACCATTGTCCTGCGGTCACCGCCCAACCGCAATTGATTGACAGCTTTAAGTACTTAAGCCTTTGAGTCAACATTGTAGAGTTCTGTAAACAAACATCCTTTGTCCTGTGGGTGAAACTTCCTAAACTGCAGTTGATTGACAGTTTCAAGTACTTCAACATTCGCGCAGGCTGGTGTTTTTTTCAAATCCTTTGTCAGCCCGTGATTGAAGATATACAGCCAGGCTG
Organism: Somniosus microcephalus; assembly: GCF_052327205.1. Classification (NCBI taxonomy): domain Eukaryota; kingdom Metazoa; phylum Chordata; class Chondrichthyes; order Squaliformes; family Somniosidae; genus Somniosus; species Somniosus microcephalus. Next base: position 247,006,121 of record NC_140990.1, on the reverse strand, counting down.
TCTTTTGTCTTCTGCCACGAGGCCCGACAGCCATTTTTGATGCTCTGGGTTTTTAAGGTATATTCCACCCAGGTTTTCTTTAATCAAAAATAATCTTCGGGGGCTGTAGAAATTTTCCGAAATTCTTGCGAACCTTACAGTCCCCCCATTGGATACTAAAACTTGCTTGTAGTATCCTGTTCAAAGGTGAGCAATAATTTCTGACCCCCCACAAACAACCTTCCCTTATACTTATCTGTATCTATCTTTGATCCCCCGACACCTCCATCCCCCTTACCCAGAGAGAATCGCACTACACGGCAGGCATCTTATCGATAGAAAATCATGCTTAGTTACAATAATTCAAATACAGAGGGGGTCCAATGCCCCTGCACCACTGAGTACTTACAATAATTCAAGCATGGAAGGGGTCCAATGCCCCTGCACCACTTGTGACATAGTTTTAACACGATACAACATCTTTAATGGGATTACCACCAAACCAAAACATATGTTAAAAATACAAATGGAAGAAAACGAGCTTCCTTTTCTTTTTTTTTTATAATGCAATTGCCTGACACTTTAATAGATGGCACCATTCTACAGCCATAACTGTATTTCAAATTTCCACAATCTGTAAACACAACAATTCACAGGCATATGCAAATTTTCAATTGACTCCAAACAAATAGTACAATCTCACAGTTAGGAACTAAATTCACACATTATTTCCTTTGGAGTTGGGACCAGTACAAAATACAAAATATGAAATAATTAACAAGCTTTTGCAAACTCTTAATCTGGATTTCCAGTAACAGTTAAAATGCTGTGGGCATCTGCCTCCTGCAGACCCCTCTCGTCGTGGGCTAGGGGTGCTCCTTTCCCCGAGCATCCAAAGACACGATGGTCCTCTGCACCTTCCGCAACTCTGAAAAAGACTAAAAAAAAATACATCTAGCCAGGTTCCCTGGCTCGGGGGAATGTGATCGGGTCCCGTGACCTCGACTCACACAGACAACACTCTGGAACGGTACCATGCTTAAAACTTATACTCTAATAATTAACACTACCGAATTGCAATATAAAATTTAAATTAACACATTCTAACTTAATCCTCCATACATGTTACTTGAACAAAGCTATATACAAGCGCCGTCCGTCTCCGGGCGGCCAGCCTAATCCCTGTTTGGGCTGCCACAGGCTGCTCCCTGCGGCGTGGCTGGACTGATCCCAAGTGGGGGGGAGGTTTCTAGAGAGCAAATAATAGAAATGACAACAGAGAAGGTCATAGACTTAGGTAGCAGTGGGGGAATTAAAAAACAGAATGTGTCAGGAAGGGACAGAAGGTATGGAGTAAAAAGTAAAGTACTAAAAAGGGAAAAAACAGGAACTAAGTGTTACAAAACATATTTGAAAGTTCTTTATCTGAATGCACGTAGCATTCGTAACAAAATGAATGAGTTAACGGCACAAATAATGACATATGGGTATGATCTTGTGGCCATTACAGAAACATGGCTGCAGGGTGACCATGACTGGGAATTAAACATACCAGGTTATTTAACAATCAGGAAGGACAGGCAGGAAGGAAGGGTAGGTGGGGTGGCTATGTTAATAAAGGAAGGAATCACTATAATACAGAGAAATGATATTGGGTCAAAGGAGCAGGATAGTGAAACAGTTTGGGTGGAGGTAAGGAATAATAAGGGGAAAAAAACACTCGTGGGTGTAGTCTATAGGCCTCCGAACAGTTGCAACTCTGTTGGACGGAGTATTAATCAGGAAATAGTTGAGGCTTGTAATAAGGGAACAGCTATAATTATGGGGGATTTTAATTATCATATTAACTGGACAAATCAAATTGGGCAGAGCAGCCTTGAGGAAGAGTTCATTGTATTAGGGATGGGTTTCTTGAGCAGTATGTAACTGAACCGACCAGGGGGCAAGCAACCTTAGATTTGGTCCTGTGTAATGAGACAGGATTAATTAAAAATGTCCTAGTAAAGGATCCCCTTGGAATGAGTGACCATAACATGGTTGAGTTCCATATTCAATTAGAGGGTGAGAAGGTTGGATCTCAAACAAGCGTGCTGAGCTTGAATAAAGGAGACTATGAAGGTATGAGAGCGGAATTAATTAGAGTGGACTGGGAAAATAGATTAAAGGGTAAGACGGTACATGACCAGTGGTGTACATTTAAGGAGTTATTTTACAACTTCCAAAAAAAATATATTCCACTGAGGAAAAAAGGGTGTAAAAGAAAAGATAGCCATCCGTGGCTAAGTAAAGTAATTAAGGATAGTATCTGACTAAAAACAAGGGCATATAAGGTAGCCAAATCTAGTGGGAGGATGGAAGATTGGGAAGTCTTTAAAAGACAGCAAAAAATAACAAAAAGATTGATTAAGAAAGGGAAGATAGATTATGAAAGTAAATTAGCAAAAAATATAAAAACAGACAGTAAAAGTTTCTATAGTTATATAAAAAGAAAAAGGGTGGCTAAAGTAAATGTTGGTCCCTTAGAGGATGAGACCGGGAAATTAATGGTGGGAAACATGGAGATGGCAAAAACACTGAACAATTATTTTGTATCAGTCTTTACAGTAGAGGACACTAAGAATATCCCAACACTGGACAAACAGGGGGCTCTAGGGGGGGAGGAACTAAATACAATTAAAATCACTAAGGAAGTGGTACTTGGTAAAATAATGGGACTCAAGGCGGATAAATCCCCTGGACCTGATGGCTTGCATCCTAGGGTCTTGAGGGAAGTAGCGGTAGGGATTGTGGATGCATTGGTAATAATTTTCCAAAACTCACTGGACTCAGCAAAGGTCCCGGCAGATTGGAAAACTGCTAATGTAACACCCTTATTTAAAAAGGGTAGTAGGCAGAAGGCTGGAAACTATAGACCTGTTAGCCTAACATCTGTGGTTGGTAAAATGTTGGAGTCCATTATTAAGGAAACAGTAACAGAGCATTTGGATAAACATAATTTAATAGGGCAAACTCAGCATGGTTTCATGAAGGGGAAGTCATGTTTAACAAATTTGCTTGAGTTTTTTGAGGATGTAACATACAGGGTGGATAAAGGGGAACCAGTGGACGTAGTGTATTTAGACTTCCAAAAGGCATTTGACAAGGTGCCACACAAAAGATTATTGCTCAAGATAAAAAATCACGGGATTGGGGGTAATATTCTGGCGTGGGTGGAGGATTGGCTCTCTAACAGAAAGCAGAGAGTTGGGATAAATGGTTCGTTCTCAGATTGGCAACCAGTAACTAGTGGTGTTCCGCAGAGGTCAGTGCTGGGTCCCCAACTCTTTACAATCTATATTAACGATTTGGAGGAGAGGACTGAGTGTAACATATCAAAGTTTGCAGATGATACAAAGATGGGACGGAAAGTAGTGAGTGAGGAGGACATAAAAAACCTGCAAAGGGACATAGACAGGCTAAGTAAGTGGGCAGAGATTTGGCAGATGGAATACAATACTGGAAAGTGTGAGGTTATGCACTTTGGCAGGAAAAATCATAGAGCAAGTTATTATCTTAATGGCAAGAAACTGGAAAGTACTGTAGTACAAAGGGATCTGGGGGTCCTGGTGCACGAAACTCAAAAAGTTAGTATGCAGGTGCAGCAAGTGATCAAGAAGGCCAATGGAATGTTGGCTTTTATTGCTAGGGGGTTGGAATATAAAAACAGGGAGGTATTGCTGCAGTTGTACAAGGTATTGGTGAGGCCGCACCTGGAATACTGCATACAGTTTTGGTGTCCATACTTAAGAAAAGACATACTTGCTCTCGAGTCAGTACAAAGAAGGTTCACTCGGTTAATCCTGGGGATGAGGGGGTGGTCATATGAGGAGAGGTTGAGTAGATTGGGACTCTACTCATTGGAGTTCAGAAGAATGAGAGGCGATCTTATTGAAACATATAAGATTGTGAAGGGGCTTGATCGGGTGGATGCGGTGAGGATGTTCCCAATGATGGGTGAAACTAGAACTAGGGGGCATAATCTTAAAATAAGGGGCTGCTCATTCAAAACTGAGATGAGGAGAAACTTCTTCACTCAGAGGGTGGTAGGTTTGTGGAATTTGCTGCCCCAGAAAGCTGTGGAAGCTACATCATTAAATAAATTTAAAACAGAAATCGATAGTTTCCTAGAAGTAAAGGGAATTAAGGGTTACGGGGAGCGGGCAGGAAATTGGACATGAGTCTAGGTTCGGAATGGTCATGGCCCTGTGGCTAGTGGAGTGGGCCCAGGGGCCGTGTAGCCTTGTTCTGCTCCTACTGTGTTCTAATTCTGTTAGATTTCAGGAGATGGTTTTATTCCTGTTCCTGGCTGGTGTGGAGATCGCCTTTACAGAAGGTAAGTACTGTAGAAAATATAGGGACAGAGTGATCTCCTGGAAGAATTTCGATCGCCTAGATGGGTCGGAGAGGAATTTCCCAGATTTTTTTCTCCCAAATTGGCCATTGGGTCTTTATCTGGTTTTTCGCCTCTCCCGGGAGATCACATGGGTTCGGGTGGATGCAGAGTGATAGAAGATTTGAGGTTAGGATCAGATCAGCCATGATCTTATTGAATGGTGGAGCAGGCTCGAGGGGCCGATTGGCCTACTCCTGCTCCTATTTCTTATGTTCTTATGTTCTTGTCCCTCACAGCTTATGGCTGCTGGTTGGGGACTTCTGTCTTTTGGCTTCTCCCTGACTCGGGAGTCCGCCCTATTCCACTGGAAAGTGGGTGAACATACTTTCTTGGGCTGGGGTACCCCAAGAGACCTCCTAGGGAGTGTCGCTGGTGAGGCTACCCTGGCGAGCGGACCCTTAGCTCGGGTCACAGTCCTTGCTGTCTGGGCACCTTCTCCCTCGGGTCCCTCCCTTCCCAAACCTGGGCTGGGGACAGGCAATCCCTTGCCACCGGCTGCCGGTGGCTGAGAGTCTTCCCCTTCAGGTCTAAAACCTGGTTCAGGATCCTCCCCGGAGTCCCACAAGAGAGGGGGAATCGCTCGGGCCAAGTACTGGGGAACTTCTCCTTTCACGCACGCGACTGCGCCTGCGTGTGCACGCTGCAGGCTGAGGATTTCTATTCTCAGGTTCAATCCCAGCTGCCCGTTTCTCTGCCTCCGGCTTAAACAACTTGCATTGATTCACGTGGAACCATTTTGTGCGCCGGGGCAGTTTTATTGCATAAACCATGGGGCTGGCTCTATCGACTATACTATAGGGACCCATGTACAGTGGTTCCAAACTCCCCACCCGGGCGTAGTTCCTAACCATGACTTGGTCCCCTATCTCCCACTGATGACTCTTGTTAGGCTCGAGCAGCAACCGGTTATTCCGATGCTGCTTCCCCATACTACCTGCTGCCTGCCCATAAATCTGTTTTAGGTGCTCGAGGGGTGCTCGGGCGAATTTGTCCCAATTTATTTATCGAAGCTGCCCTTCAGTAAGGACTGGGGCTAGGACATGGGTGGGGATCCTCATAACCCTACCGGTCATGAGTTCGTGCGGGGAATACCCTGTACTCTTGGACTGGCTGGCCCGGATCCCCATGAGGACTAGAGGCAGGGCCTCTGTCCATTTTTGGGGTGACTCCACTGTCTCCTTCCTCAACTTTTCCTTAATGGTGCGGTTCATGCGCTCCACAATCCCTGAGGACTGTGGATTGTGAGCTACGTGCCACTTCCCCTTGATGCCGAGCAGCATAAGGGTGTTCTGCATGACCTGGCCGGTGAAGTGGCTTCCCTGGTCGGACTCCACAAACTGGGGTAGTCTCCACCGCGAGAACACTTCTCGCACCAAGATCCTTGCAGTCCCTAGTGCTGTGGCCGTTTTGCAGGGGAAGGCTTCCACCCACTTGGAAAACACGTCTACCAGGACGAGGCAATATTTGTAGCCTCCCTGGGGCCTGATGCAGTCGATCTGGATCGACTGCCATGATCCCTCTACCCTCCTAACGTGTCCCATGGGCACTTTCCTTCTGTGAGGGTCGGGGTTATTTGCGGCGCACACAAGACAGCTAGCACAGAACTCACGGACGTCTTCCCGGAGTCCTGGCCACCATCCTGCCTGTTCCACCCGTTGCCAGGTGGCTTCAGGCCTGGGGTGTCCCGCTCCCGGCCCCTCATAGGCCAGTTGAAGGAATTCCCTCCGGTGTTGGTGGGGTACTACCCACTGTTCCTCTCTGAACAGCATGCCTTCCCTAATGGAGAGGGGGGCTGCACCGTAAGGGCCTTCTAACTTCCTGCCCTCCATTACTGCACTAAGGACAGTTTTCAGGCCAGTGTCCTGGGTTTGGACCGTTTTAAGATCCGGGGCTAACACTACCCCTAAGCTCCCTTGGATCCCATCCCTGCCTCTAACTGCCGCCACGGGCCCGGACTCATACGGGTCCCAGAAAGTGCCTGTGTGAGCACCCTCCTTGGCCAGCATGTTGGCTTGCTGGTTACCCTGGCTGCGGGGTTCTGTGGAGGAATGGGCCTTCACTTTGTGGATGAAGACCTCGCCTTCCTCACGGCTGCCAGGATTTTCTCCAGCAGGGGCTTTACTGTTAAAGGCCTCCCGTTGGCGGAGGTATACCCGCGACGGGACCAGATGGCCAGGTATTCCGTACACGAGTTGCAAGTGAACATGCTGTCAGAGCAAATCATGTACGGGGTAGGGAAGATTTCGGGGTGGGTAACCATGTACATCACCGCGGACAGTTCAGCCTGTTGGGCGCTCATGGTGTTGGGGAGCTTGATTACCAAGGCAATGTTTGCCGTTGGGTCATAGACTCCACAACCCGTGAGTTGTTTGCCAGCAGATACCATGCTGGAACCATCTACATAGATCTCGCGGCCTGAGGGATGTATCCCGGCCCGTAAACCTATGTTCACCTCCCATACCCCTTCTATGGAACACCGATGGGCTGTTCCAGGATATACCATATTGGCCGCGAGCTTTGGCTCGCAAAGGCCCCTCACCCTCAGATCCATCTGCGAGAGGAGGAGGGTCCAGCGCGCAATGCGGGCACTGCTCACTGTCCCATCTTTAATCCTCCCATCCAGAAGTATCTGAGTGGGTGTGTGGTGTGTGAGGAGGGTGATGGGTGAGGTGCCTGTGAAATTCAAAGATCTTTTCACAGCCCAATGTGTGGCCAAAAGGTGCCACTCACAGTTGGAGTAGCTCCTCTCCACATCCATGAGTACCCTGGAAGAGTAGACTACCGGCCTCAGCCTGCTGTGCCGCTCTTGGAGCAGCACCGCACTTAGGCTATCCCCGCTAGCCGCTACCTCCAGGAAAAACTCTTTCCCCCCATCTATGGCCCCTAGAGCTGGTGCGGTCTGCAAGTCTCCCTTGAGTTTAACAAACGCTACCTGGCAACCCTCATCCCAAAGCCACTCCACTCCCTTATGTAGGAGTCGGAGCAGAGGGGCTGCTGTGGCTGCATAGTCCTCAATGAAGTCTCTGCAGTACCCCGTTAGCCCTAGAAACGACCTCATACCCCTGACTGTGTTAGGGACCGGTAACTCTTGTACCGCTTCCCTCCTAGCCTTATCTATGGCCTTTCTCCAGCGCAGACGGTCAGACCCAGGAATTTGACCTCCTGCTGGCCGATCTGCGCTTTCTTTGGGTTTACCTTGAAACCCCTTTTCCCGAGCAGCTCCAGCAGTTCGGCTAATAGTGGGCCGTGCTCCTTTCCTGAATCAGTGAACGGGAGCAGGTCATCCACGTATTGAACCAACTGTGTGGGCTGGCTAAAATCTTTTAAACTATTTGCCATACACTGGTGGAAGATGCTGGGGCTGTTATGAAAACCTTGTGGCAAGCAGTTCCACGTGTACTGTTGCCCCTTAAAGGTAAAAGCAAACTTGTACTGATCCTCCCTCCTTAAAGGGATGGACCAAAACCCGTTAGAAATATCCAGCACCGTGAAAGTGGTCGCGGATGCTGGAATACTTCCTATCAGGTCGGCAACTGCTGCCACTGTGGGTGCACAGGCTGGGATATTGCTGTTAAGCACCCGATAGTCCACCATGGCTCTCCATGTATTGTCTGGTTTTCTGACCGGCCAAAGCGGAGGGTTAACATGGGTGGCTATGGGCCTCAACACTCCCTGTTGTACTAGAGAGGACATGGCTGCCTCCATGTCGGGTTCTGCTTCTTTGGGAAATTATACTGCTTCTGAGGCCGGGCCATGGGGTCCCCGTCCACTCTAACCTCAAACACTGTGACCCTCCCGCAGTCGTGTTTATGCGTGGCAAACGCAGCTAGATTAGCCTGCACGACTGCCTGAAATTCCCCCGGGACACCATCGACCATGAGCCCGAGGTCGTAACCTTCTTTAGGCTTCACAGTACACAGGGTCCCCTTCCCTTCCTTGCTCGGGATGATTATTACACCTCCCTCTTCACTCGTGTTGGCTCCCCACAGGCAATGATTGCGGAGATCCACGAGGATCCCGTGGACCACCAGGAAGTCGGCTCCTAGGATCCCCTTCCCTCCCTCCGCCTCCCTCCTTGCCAGGATGCACGTCCATTTGGTCCGACCATGCCCAGGCGGATTGAGAGCGGCTTGGAGAATACTCCCACCTGTTCCTTACCGGTGAACCCCAATAAGGCGTATAGAACCCCGCTAGGCAGAGGTGAGGTGGTGGGACTAGCCGCGTGGATCACGATGCATGATGCTCCCGTATCCAGTAGATAGGTCCCTTTAACCCTCTCTACCTCCATCTGTACAAGCGGTCTCTTCCATCCGTCATACCAGAGGTCACACAGATAGACAGGCTGCGCGGGCTCCAGTCATAATGGGGCGGCAGAGGGGGCCGAGGGAACTACAGCACCGGTAGTGGCAGCTATTTTTCCCTGGCTGGCCAGGAGGAGAGATCGTAGGGACTGTAAAAATGACTCGATCGCAGTGGGAGGGATATCTGGCCCTGCCTTTTGGGCTGGGGCTGTGGGATCCTTTCCCTTGTTATCCTTCCAGGGATTCTTACAGTCTTTTCTCCAGTGACCATCTTTCCCGTACCCATAACAATTTAACCTAGCCTGAGAGGGACGGTTCCCCTCCTGGTGCCACTCTTTCTTACTCTGGCTCCCAGGTTTAACCTCATGGACTTTTCCCTTGGGTTGGGGCGTCTCGATACCCCTCATGTTTCTCGGAGCTGTGGGTGGCGGTCGTGGGACCTCTGATTCCCTGACCGACCTTGTTCTGGGTGTTGCCTGTGGGACAGTTCTATTTGGGTTGCCGGTAAAGTCCGACTGGCCTATCTTCAGGCTGATAAGGCATATCATCCCCTTTGCCCTCTTTAAAGCCATATTCAAGCTTTCTATCTCTTCCCTACTGGGGCCGTGATCTGCTTCCTCAAACCCTTGGTCGCAGGCCAGCTTATACGCTGCCTTTACCTCCCAAACCTTTTCCTCCTGCTCTTTTACTTCTTGTATGAGGCGGGCGTTTTCCTCCCGCACCCTTATCTCATTGCTCTTGGCCTCTGCAACTAGGCACTTCAGGTACTCTAATTCGTACCTCGTGGCTTTTGCCCTCACTAAACTGGACCACCAGGCGCTCTATCTTGGCCTGGTATGTTTCAATCTCCCTTTCCTTATCCCAACTCTCTGCTCTAACTTCCCTAAGCCTGCGGAACCTAACCACAAACAGATCAGTGGGATAAAAAGAAACCCAATAAGTGCTGCTCTCTCCCGTCCCAGACCACCGTCTGCTACATCGCATACTGTTGCCGACGGTCCTGCCGCGGTCGCCATTTTGTAGAAACAGGGGGTAGTTACTGGGGTTATTGTCTCTGACCAGTCAGAAGTATCTGAGCTGCTCCAGAGCCCCGTGCAGTTTCGAATCGCTCCCCTTTTCTGGTTCTGACCGCCGGACTTATTTCAGTAGCGATGTAGACAAAACGAGACTCGTGATTGGGTGCAAAGAAGATCAGTATTTATTGAAAATAAGAATAAATTGAAAATAATGATGAATACAGCACTCTTTTACTTAATACAGCACACCTTTGCTTAATACAGCACACCTTTGCTTAATACCGCACACCTCGGCTTAGTTTTACTCAATACAGCACACTTTTGCTTAATGGGAGGAGAAATGGACACATCGAGGGAAAATTGACTAAAATTACAATTTAACAATATTCCCCTTTAATTACCACCCCTTATACCTATGCCTTGTAAAGGGCCAGAAAGTTTTATGCTCACCAGTGAACGCCTGCTCCGTGCCCCTGCGGTCTGTCTTAGATTCTTCACCGCCCCGAAGTAGAGATACCCCAGTAATTCAAAAGTAACTGCTGGTATTCCACTTCTTTGGGCGGGCTGTTGAGCTATACAAAAGGGAATCGATCTGACCCCATTGACTGTAATGGGTTTGAATGTGTTTTCCCATTCATTTGACTGGCTTGCGACCAGTTTGAAATGTCCTACTGAATTTCAGTCAACAGCACTCAAGTGCTTTGTAAACAAACCATTGTCTTGCGGTCACCGCCCAACTGCAATTGATTGACAGCTTTAAGTACTTAAGCCTTTGAGTCAACATTGTAGAGAGTTCTGTAAACAAACATCCTTTGTCCTGTGGGTGAAACTTCCTAAACTGCAGTTGATTGACAGTTTCAAGTACTTCAACATTCCCGCAGGTTGGTGTTTTTTTCAAATCCTTAGTCAGCCCGTGATTGAAGATATACAGCCAGGTTGTCTTTTGTCTTCTGCCACGAGGCCTGACAGCCATTTTTGATGCTCTGGGTTTTTAAGGTATATTCCACCCAGGTTTTCTTTAATCAAAAATAATCTTCGGGGGCTGTAGAAATTTTCTGAAATTCTTGCGAACCTTACAAAAGCACTGGTATGATGACATGCTGGGCCCACTGTCTTTGGTAAAACTGCTTTGCTATGTAGGAATTTATGATCTGTGTATATCATAATTAACCATTTTGAGTCCCAAACAGGAATAGAAATTCTAATCTTAGATAACTGTATATACAGGACTGTTTGTGATGTGCTAGCTCCTTTGATGTTCAAATCCAATTCTGCAGGCCAAGTCATCAACTCCTCAATCCAGGTCCTCCAATAAGAAGATTTGCCTAATGTGATGCTCGTTTCCTCCTCTTGGGTGCTCAATGACAGGTCTGTAGTTGTTTCCCCCGTTTGCTACAAATCTGCTTCACTGATTGATCCTGAATCTTGAATGTAGGCTGCAGCAAGCCCTCCTATTGCAAATCTAGGAGTTCCATAGTTTATGCCACAAGCTTAGCTTGTGTTGGGACTTGAAGAGAAGCTTGTCATTGAAGAGAATAGAGAAAGATCAAAGCATTCTTTGTTTCTTTTTCAAATCAATCCAAGAACTTATTCCCATGTGGAGGTAAGAATCAACAATTGGGATAAATGTTGCTTTTACTTTCCAAATAATACCTTTTTGAGTTCTGGCTATGCTATATCTGACCTTGATGGGTATAAAAGTTCACACAATACATTTTATGAAAAAACTGTGCTAAACAATCAATAGTTTCTTGTTTGGATATTTTTCTTGCTGTAAGGTATTTTGGGTTGCAGACTATAGTGCTTAATGTAACTTGGTATCCTTGGCATTGACAGATTTAAAACTGGAGGTTTAATTGGTATAAAAATTCTTCTAGTATCGAGAATTTACTTGCATTCATCAAAGCAGAACCACTTCAGAGTTTTGGTTTTGTCATAACCGAGAGATGTCATGTACTGCACTTGCAATAGGAGCTGTTTTGAACTTTCCCGTCAAATGTGTGGATGAGGGAACCATTCATTTCCATCAAGTAGTACATTTTAAAAAAAAGTTGTTGAACTCTAGAATACTAAGGGCTTTGAATATTTTATTAGAATTTGACAACTTTACAGTAATAGCTAATGGACACAATCAGAAATATAGCTAAAAGTGCAAAGTAACGTGCCATCATAAGTGTCAGCCATGGCTCAGGCGTAACATTCGCCTCTGAGTCGGTAGACTGTTGGCTCAAGTCTCACTCCAGAACTTGAGCACATAATCTAGGCTGACACTTCAGTGCAGTACTGAGGGAGGCCCAGTCTACAATTTCAGGTGGATGTAAAAGACCCCACGGCACGATTTGAAGAAGAGCAGAGGAGGTCTCATGGTTCTGGTAAATATTTATTCCTCAACCAACAAAACTGACAAAACAACAGTTTTATTCATTTATCATTTGAGAACTTCCTGTGCTCAAATTGGCTGCCACGTTTCCCTGTATAACAGTGAACACACTGCAAAAGTAATTCATTGGCTGGTGAAGCACTTTGGGATATGCTGAGGGTGTGCAAGGTGCTATATAAATGCAAGTTAATTCTTTTGTGCATTCCATTCAAATGGAGCTGCTGGTTAAATAGGCCAGTGTAACTTAAGTAACCAATTTGATATTTGATTTATGACCAAAAATGCAGAACCAACTTCAGGAAGTAGTAACTCATAAGCTGTAAGTGCAGCTGGTACAAAGACATCTTTTAAAATTTAAATATTCCAAGTAATCAACCTTGCATTGTTAATGTTTGTAAAGAGTTGGGGGGCTCATTACTAACATCAAACATGTAATCCTTATTTAGGTGTCAGTGAGCTTTGCTATTGTAAGTTAATACTGCCAACTCATACTACTGTAAAACAGATATTGGTATCAAACCATGTGTAGTATAAGGACATCATTATTTGACATGGATATATTTTGCTGTAAAAGAATACTCCATAATAAGGCTTTTTAGGAATCAAATTATACCCAATTATTCCACTTTGTTAATAGGTGGTCTTCCAATTGTAATGGTAATTTCCAAGATTGTAGTGCAGCTTTACTGCACTAACTCTGAAGTGCCCCCTGCTGCTTGCTTCATTCAAAAGATAATTATCTAGCCCCCTAAACTTCTTTTTGCATTAATCACTTATTTCACAAAATCTGCAAATTGAGATTTTAACTGTCCATACTTCAATCTTCCACACCCCAGTTGTAAGTGAGATCCACCTTCTCTGCACCTTGGAATTATCTCCAGTTGGTAGGTGAACCACAAATGATTACCTTCTTAAAAAAAAGCATCTTTGAAGTATTTTGTCCAAGAATACTTTAGGTTGAAGCCATTTTACAACAGTACCACAGTCCATCATTCCCTATCTACAATGCTTATAAATTAAAAGCAAAGGTAATCTGTGACAATTGGCTTCTCATTTGTTGCTTTGTGGAGCTTGTAATATTTGAACAAGGACAGGAAAGAAGACCAGAAACTCCCATTCCTTTCAGTTTAATGGTTTAATAACTGCCTGTGACTGTAGTCTGTACTTTATAAACTACATTTGCTTTTTGTTTCACTCAACCTATTGTGGACCACAAAATGGTTTTAGCTGCAAGATATTTGCCCTGATTAGTGGCAACATTCACTTGTGCTTATTTGATCAGCACTTCTAAGCTAATGACGCTATGTACTGTATCTATAGAGTCCTTAGCTTAGACCTTTACAGTCTCCAGCAAAGCCTTTACTGGTCCCCATCTTGATTGTTCCCCCTGGTATAGCCATCATCTTCACTTCCTCACATCCAAGGGACGCAGAGTTGATTTTGTATTTGGTGTACAACTGGCTTAGCCATCCATTACCAGATCTGGCTAGAGCATACCAAGTGCAATCTGGCCTCACTATCCGCTACCAAACTAGCCCACTACTCCATAATCATCCTGGAGAGCAAAATAGCCCCCAGCTGCTTTTCCCCACTACCAGCTGTCTCCTGAAACCTTTTTCCCTTGCCTCTTCCACTGTCATCTCCCAACAACAAGTGTGAGATGTTAGTGGACTTACTTTGTCACCAAGATTGAGACAACCTGGTCAGCAGCCTCTGCTGTATGCCCCTTTCCCCTTGCTCACCCACCTAAACGTCTCCTGTGTCCTGGCCCTGAACTTGCATCAGTCTCTCTAGTTTCTTTCCCCTCTCTGCGCTCACTTCGTCCATGAGGTCCACCTCTTACTCCCTTAACCCATTCTCACTAAACTACTAATGACCCAACTTCCCTTCCTGGCCTCCATGCTAACTAATATAGTAAAAGGTTCCCTCCTCTCAGCTACTGTCCCCCCCTCCCTTTCAAAACATCGGTCATCACCCCCATCCTGGGTTTAAAAAAAAATCTTTGACCCCTCTGCCTTTGCAAGCTATTGGTCCATCTCCAGCCTACCTTTGCTCTCAAGTCCTTGAATGTGGTGTTGCGTCCCAGATCCACATCCATCCTTCCTGCAACTCACTGTTTGAATCTCTCCAATCAAGTGTCAGCCCCAGCACTGAAATTGCCCTCATCAAAGTCACAAACAAAGTTTTCTGTTACTGTGACCTTTGTGCAATATCCCTCATGGTTCTTGACCTCGCTGCAGCCAGCCTTTGACACAGTTGCGACACCATACTCCTCCAACACCTCTCTTCTGTTGTTCAGCTCGTTGGGACTGTCTGCTATTCATTCCACTCCTACCTAATTGTAGCCAGGCCATCTCAATCCATGGCTTCTCTTTCCGGCCCTGGACTGTTGCATCCAGAGTCCCCCAAGGATCTGTACTTGGTCCCCTCATCTACATGCTGCACCTTGACAACATCATCAGCAGATATGGGGTCTGCTTCCATCTGTAAGCTGATGACACCCTGCTGTACCTCTCCATCACTGCTCTCGGCCCCGCAACACCAAATTTAAAATTCTAAATCTTGTGTTTAAGTTCCTTCTAGGCGTCACCCCTGCATATCTCTGCAATGTCTTCCTGCCTTACAACCCTCTCTGCTCCTCTGGCTTCTGGTGCATCACCACCTCCCTATGCCCTAGAATTAGCGGTTGTGCCTTCAGCCATTTAGATCTCATGCTCGAGTTTCCTCCATAAACCCATCTGCCTCTGCACCTTCCTCTCCTATAAAATCCTCCTTTCAAATCCACCTCTTTGACCTAGCATTTGGTCACCATTCCTATTATCTCCTCCTTTGACTCCGCATCCGTTGGATTTACGTCTCTGTGAAGGCCTTTGAGACATTTTTCTACATGAAATGGCTAAAGAAATAAAAATATGATGGTGTAGATAGAAAATATTTATGGGTAGAGTTTCTGGTTTGGGCACAATAGGAAAATGCGCTTGAAATTGCACTGGTTAGGCTACAGTTTACGTTTTTGCCAAAATTTGCATATTACAAAGATAAAATCTTCCATGAACCAGTGTAATTGGGCAGCTTAATAGAACATAATTGTTTCTTTTTCTTATTTCCATTAAAATGTATTTCTTGAGGTATTTGAGTGGAAACCTGGTGGAGTTTTATTAATACAGCTGAAAATAGCCATCACCAAAAATAAGTATTTTTAATAAGGGTGTCCAGTCCTCCACCTGTGAGTAACCTGATTTAAAATAATTGAAAATGACTTTAAATTTTTAAAAATAATTTCATCTGTTACACTAGTTAGTTTCTTATCAAAAAATAATTAAATTTACTATGAAAAAAACTTTTGAAGCGTGCCTGTGCACCTAAGAAAATGAGCACAATTTGAAGAGTCTTCCTGAACCAACGCAATCCATGGAATCTTGCAATTTCGACCTGGGGGGTGTGGGTAGCTTTAGGGGGGGTGGGGGCAGCCTGATCTGGGCGAATTGAATCTTGAACCAGCTTAAAGGATTGTGGAAAACACGAACATAAGTGATTTTGGGCGTAACTCACGAGTTTAAAATTCCTGAATCGTTTGTACTGGCTCGGCTGTTTGCGCTCAAATTGCGCTGCTATTACTAGTATACAAGAGGAAACTCGACCCCTTTTTTTTAGAGAAACATTTATCCTTGACTGTAGAAAAATAAGTATGTTTCAGGTGAAACAGTTTTGAAGGTTTTGCCACAGACTTACCCTACTGATAGTTGGATTTTTATTTATTGCAAAGATCTTTATAGTCTCTTCTGTCTAATAATGGATTGAACTTGCAGGAAGGGCAATTTGTGGGTGCAACAGTTTGCCTTGGTTTGTCCCTTCCAAAATAGGCAATTAGGCTCAAACTGTTGTCTAACTCTTCAGGCATTTCTAAAATTCATTTTGGTAGAGAAACCAAGTAACGTAACATTAGATAAAGGAACACAAAGTAGATTCTCTTTCAGGTATTCTAAATTTAACAAAAATTCACGTGCTGAATTTATAAAAAAATAATTCTTAGTTTATGCAAACACACCTTTATGCAGATCACTCTGAGTCCAGCAAACCAGAGGTAGATTTTTTTCCCCATCCCACAGCCTTGCATGGATAATGCTAGATTTAGGATTCAGTTTGTGCATAAATGTTACATTTTATGATGGATTGTGCCAAGTTGCTAACAAATTAACTGTAATTGTGTTGTTAACTCAGCTGGTATGGTAGTGTTGTTATACCATGTATAATAGCAAAATACTGTGGATGCTGGAAATCTGAAATAACAACAGAAAATGCTGGAAATACTCAGCAGGCCAGGCAGCATCCGTGGAGAGAGAAACAGAGTTAACGTTTCAGGTCTGGGACCCATCATCAGAACTGGAAAAAGCTGGAAATGTAACAGATATTAAGCAGGTGCAGAGACCGGGGTGGGGGGGGGGGGGAGGTTTAGGAGGGGAGGAAGGAATTGAAAGAACATGCTGTGAAAATGTTGCAAATGGGAATGGCAAAATCATACTGCATGAAAAATGGGGGCAGGGATTATTATCTGAAATTGTTGAACTCTATGTTGAGTCCGACAGGCTGTAAAGTGCCTAATCGAAAGATGAGGTGCTGTTCCTCGAGCTTACGTTGAGCATCATTAGAACAATGTAATAGGCCGAGGACAGAGAGATCAGAGTGGGAGTGAAGCGGTGAATTAAAGTGACAGGCGACAGGAAGCTCGGGGTCACCCTTATGGACTGAACGGAGGTGTTCCGCAAAGCAGTCGCCCAATCTGCGTTTGGTCTCCCCAATGTAGAGGAGACCACATCGTGAGCAGCGAATACAGTATATTAAATTGCAAGAAGTACAAGTAAATCGCTGTTTCACCTGGAAGGGGTGTTTGGGGCCCTGGACAGTGGGAAGGGAGGAGGTAAAAGGGCATGTGTTGCATCTCCTGCGCTTGCACGGGAAGGTGCCAGGTGAAGGAGAAGGGCTGTTGGGGGTGATTGAGGAGTGGACCAGGGTGTCGCGGAGGGAGCGGTCCCTTTGGAATGCAAAAGGGGAGGTGAGGAGAAGATGTGTTTGGTGGTAGGATCACGTTGGAGGTGGCGGAAATGACGGAGGATGATCCGTTGAATGTGGAGGCTGGTGGGGTGAAAGGTGAGGACAAGGGGAACCCTATCGTGGTTCTGGGAGGGAGGGGAAGGGGTGAGAGCAGAAGTGCGGGAAATAGAACGGACACGGTCAAGGGCCGTGTCAACCACAGTAGAGGGGAATCTTCGGTTGAGGAAAAAGGAAGACATGTCGGAAGCATGGAAGGTGGCATCGTCAGAACAGACGCGGCGGAGACGGAGAAACTGGGAGAATGGAATAGAGTCCTTGCAGGAAGCGGGGTGGGAGGATGTGTAGTCCAGGTAGCTGTGGGAGTCGGTGGGCTTGTAGTGGATGTTTGTCGAAAGCCGATCACCAGAAATGGAGATGGAGAAGTCAAGGAAGGGAAGGGAAGAGTCGGAGATGGACCATGTGAAGGTGAGGGAAGGGTGGAAATTGGAAGTAAAGTGAATGAACTTATCTAGTTCAGGGCGAGAGCAGGAAACGGCACCAATACAGTCATCAATGTACCGGAAAAAGAGGTGAGGGAGGGGACCTGAGTAGGACTGGAACAAAGAATGTTCCACATATCCCATGAACAGGCAGGCATAGCTAGGGCCCATAGTATCGTTAGGGGGATAGATAGAGCTCTTTGCAGCCGAGAGCGAGAGTCCCGAAGGCTGTGTTGCCTGCCCGGTGCCAGGGTTAAGGACATCTCCTCTGGGCTGGAGAGAAACTTGGAGTGGGAGGGGGAGGATCCAGTTGTCGTGGTCCATGTTGGTACCAACGACATAGATAGGACAAGGAAGGAGGTTCTGCTGAGGGAGTTTGAGCAGCTAGGGGCCAAATTAAAAAGCAGAACCATAAGGGTAATAATCTCTGGATTACTACCTGAGCCACAAGCAAATTTGGCTAGGGTAAATAAAATTAGAGAGTTAAATGCGTGGCTCAAAGCCTGGTGTGGGAGAAATGGGTTTTGCTTCCTGGGACACTGACATCAGTACTGGGACAGGAGAGAGCTGTTCCGTTGGGACGGACTTCACTTGGCCAGTGCTGGGACTAGAGTCCTGGCGAATCGAATAACTAGGGCTGTAGAGAGGGCTTTAAACTAATTAGTGGGGGGGAGGTTTTAAGAGAGCGAAAAATAAAAATGACAGCGGAGAAGGCAATAGAGCAAAGTAGCAGTGGGGGAATTAAAAACCAGAGCGTGCCAGGAAAGGACAGAATGTATAATGATAAAGGTAAAATAGTAAAAGGGGTAAAAGCAGGAATAAATTGTCACAAAACATATTTGAAAGTTCTTTATCTGAATGCACGCAGCATTCGTAACAAAATAGACGAGTTGACGGTACAAATAACTACACATGGGTATGATCTGGTGGCCATTACAGAAACATGGCTGCAAGGTGACTGGGAACTAAACATACAAGGGTATTTGACAATTAGGAAGGACAGACAGGAAGGAAAGGGAGGTGGGGTTGCTATGTTAATCAAGGATGGAATCACTGCAATAGTCAGAAATGATATTGGGTCAAAGGATCAGGATAGTAAAATAGTTTGGGTGGAGATAAGGAATAATAAGGGGAAAAAGTCACTAGTGGGCGTAATCTATAGGCCTCCTAACAGTTGCAACTCTGTTGGTCGGAGAATAAATCAGGAAATAGTTGGGGCTTGTAATAAGGGAACAGCTATAATCATGGGGGATTTTAACTTTCATATTGACTGGACTAATCAAATTGGGCATGGCAGCCTTGATGAAGAGTTCATAGGGTGCATTAGGGACGGGTTCCTTGAACAGTATGTAACTGAACCAACCAGGGTCAGGCAATCTTAGATCTGGTCCTGTGTAATGAGACAGGATTAATAAAAAATGTCCTAGTAAAGGATCCCCTTGGAATGAGTGACCATAATATGGTTGAATTCCAAATTCAGTTTGAGGGTGAGAGAGTTGGATCTCAAACCAGCATACTGAGCTTAAATAAAGGAGACTATGAAGGTATGAGAGTAGAATTGACGAAAGTGGACTGGGAAAACAGATTAAAGTGTAAGACGGTACAAGAGCAGTGGTCTACATTCAAGGAGATATTTCACATCTTTCAAGATAAATATATTCCACTGAGGAAAAAGGGGCGTAAAAGAAAAGACAGCCATCCGTGGCTTAGTAAAGTAATAAAGGATAGTATCCGACTGAAAACAAGGGCATATAAAGTAGCCAAATCTAGTGGGAGGATAGAAGATTGGGAAGCATTTAAAAGCCAGCAAACAATAACTAAAAGATTAATTAAGAAAGGGAAGATAGATTATGAAAGTAAACTAGCAAAAAATATAAAAACAGATAGCAAGAGTTTCTACAGCTATATAAAAAGAAAAAGGGTGGCTAAAGTGAACGTTGGTCCCTTAGAGGATGGGACCGGGAAACTAGTGGTGGGGAACATGAAGATGGCAAAGTGAACGTTGGTCCCTTAGAGGATGGGACCGGGAAACTAGTGGTGGGGAACATGAAGATGGCAAAGACGCTGAACAAATATTTTGTATCAGTCTTTACAGTAGAGGACACTAAAAATATCCCAACACTGGACAAACAGGGGGCAATGGGGGGGGGGGGGGGAGGAGCTAAAGATGATTAAAATCACTAAGGAGATAGTACTCAGTAAAATAATGGGACTTAAGGCGGATAAATCCCCTGGACCTGATGGCCTACATCCTAGGGTCTTGAGAAGTGGCGGTAGGGATTGTGGATGCATTGGTGATTATTTTCCAGAACTCCCTGGACTCAGGAAAGGTCCCGGCAGATTGGAAAACTGCTAATGTAACACCCTTATTTAAGAAGGGAAGTAGACAAAAAGCTGGAAACTATAGACCAGTTAGCCTAACATCTGTGGTTGGCAAAATGTTGGAGTCCATTATTAAGGAAACAGTAACAGAGCATTTGGATAAACATAATTTAATAGGACAGAGTCAGCATGGTTTTATGAAGGGGAAGTCATGTTTGACAAATTTGCTCGAATTCTTTGAGGATGTAACATACAGGGTGGATAAAGGGGAACCAGTGGATGTAGTGTATTTGGACTTCCAAAAGGCATTTGACAAGGTTCCACACAAAAGATTACTGATCAAGATAAGCAATCACGGGATTGGGGGTAATATACTGGCATGGGTGGAAGATTGGCTATCTAACAGAAAACAAAGAGTTGGGATAAATAGTTCATTCTCGGGCTAGCAATCAGTAACTAGTGGTGTTCCACAGGGGTCAGTGCTGGGACACCAACTCTTTACAATCTATATTAACGATTTGGAGGAAGGGACCGAGTGCAACATATCCAAGTTTGCCGACGATACAAAGATGGGAGGGAAAGCAATGAGTGAGGATGACATAAAAAACCTGCAAAAGGACATAGGCTAAGTGAGTGGGCAGAGATTTGGCAGATGCAATATAATGTTGGAAAGTGCACTTTGGCAGAAAAAATCAAAGAGCAAGTTATTATCTAAATGGAGAGAAACTGCAAAGTGCTACAGTACAAAGGGATCTGGGGGTCCTGGTGCATGAAACACAAAAAGTTAGTATGCAGGTGCAGCAGGTGATCAGGAAGGCCAATGGAACCTTGGCTTTTATTGCAAGGGGGATGGAGTATAGAAACAGGGAAGTCTTGCTGCAGTTATACAGGGTATTGTTGAGGCCACACCTGGAATACTGCGTGCAGTTTTGGTTTCCATATTTAAGAAAAGATATACTTGCTCTCGAGGCGGTTCAGAGAAGGTTCACTCGGTTGATTCCGGAGATGAGGGGGTTGACGTATGAGGAAAGGTTGAGTAGGTTGGGACTCTACTCATTGGAGTTCAGAAGAATGAGAGGCGATCTTATCGAAACATATAAGATTGTGAGGGGGCTTGATCGGATGGATGCGGGGAGGATGTTTCCACTGATGGGCGAGACTAGAACTAGGGGGCACAATCTAAGAATGAGGGGCTGCCCTTTCAAAACTGAGATGAGGAGAAACTTCTTCACTCAGAGGGTAGTAAATCTATGGAATTTGCTACCCCAGAGAGCTGTGGAAGCTGCAACATTAAATAAATTTAAAATGGAGATAGACAGTTTCCTAGCAGATAAGGGAATTAGGGGTTACGGGGAGAGGGCAGGGAAGTGGACGTGAGTCTAGATTCCGATCAGCCATGATCCTATTGAATGGCGGAGCAGGCCCAAGGGGCCGTATGGCCTGCTCCTGCTCCTACTTCTTATCTTATGCGGGTTCCCATAGCAACACCTTTAATTTGGAGGAAGTGAGTGGAGTCAAAGGAGAAGTTGTTCAATGTGAGAACAAGTTCAGCCAGGCAGAGGAGGGTGGTGGTGGATGGGGACTGGTTGGGCCTCTGTTCAAGAAGAAACGGAGCGCCCGATGGCCGTCCTGGTGGGGGATGGAGGTGTAGCGGGATTGGACGTCCATAGTGAAAAGGAGACGGTTGGGGCCAGGAAACTGTTAAAGTGACGGAGGGTGTCGGAAGAGTCGCGAATGTAGGTGGGAAGAGACTGGACAAGGGGAGAAAAAATAGAGTCGAGATAGGAAGAGATAAGTTCCGTGGGGCAAGAACAGGCTGAAACGATGGGTCTACCAGGGCTGTCCTGTTTGTGGATCTTGGGAAGGAGGTAGAAGCGGGCTGTGCGGGGTTGGGGGACTATGAGGTTGGCGGCCATGGAGGGAAGATCTCCAGAGGAGATGAGGTCAGTGACAGTCTTGGAAACGGTGGCTTGATGTTCGGTCGTGGGGTCATGGTTTAGGCGGAGGTGTCGGAGAGTTGGCGTTCAGCTTCCGCACGGAGAGGTTGGTTCGCCAAACAACAACAGCACCACCCTTATCAGCAGGTTTAATGATAATGTTAGGGTTGGATCGGAGAGAATGGAGTGCTGCAAGTTCAGAGAGAGGTAGTTTGGAGTGAGCGAGGGGAGCAGAGAAATGGAGACGGCTGATGTCACGTCGGCAGTTAGCAATGAGAAGATCTAGAGAGGGTAAGAGGCCAGAGGGAGGGGTCCAAGTAGAACGAGAATTTAGAAAGCGGGAGAAAGGATCAACAGTGCGAGGGAAGACTCCTGGCCAGAGAAGTGGGCACGGAGATGAAGGCGACGGAAGAAGAGCTCAGCATTGTGTCGAGCTCGAAATTCATTCAGGTGGGGGCGTAAATGGATGAAGCTCAGGCCTTTGCTGAGGACTGATCGTTCAGGGTCAGAGAGGGGAAGGTCAGAGGGGATAGTGAGAACATGGCAGGGGGGTGAGATTGGAAGAAGGGATGGGATCAGAGGAATATAACGGGGAAGAAGGCTCTGGAGGGGCGTTAGTGTCCAAGAGTTGATGAAGCTTGCGAGCCTTGACATCGGAAAGGAGGAAAAAAAGTTTTTTGTTGAAGCGTCGGATGAGTCGAAGGATGAAATGGAACTGTCAGACAGCTTTGAAATAGAGTGCGTCGGTGCTGCTGAAGAGAGAGGTCGAGGTTGTTCATGTGGCGGCGCATGGCGTTGAGCGTGATCTCTCTGTCCTCGGCCTACTACATTGTTCTAATGAAGCTCAACGTAAGCTTGAGGAACAGCACCTCATCTTTCGATTAGGCACTTTACAGCCTGCCGGACTCAACAGAGAGTTCAACAATTTCAGATAATAATCCCTGCCCCCATTTTTCATGCAGTATGATTTTGCCATTCCCATTTGCAACATTTGTACAGCATGTTCTTTCAATTCCTTCCTCCCCTCCTAAACCTCTCCCCCCCCCCCCCCCACGTCTCTGCACCTGCTTAATATCTGTTACATTTCCAGCTTTTTCCAGTTCTGATGAAGGGTCCCAGACCTGAAATGTTAACCCTGTTTCTCTCTCCACGGATGCTGCCTGGCCTGCTGAGTATTTCCAGCATTTTCTGTTGTTATTTCATTGTTATACCATGTAGTGACTTCTGTAGAAGACTGTTCAACAAATGCTTAAATGTATTTCTAGGTTGGTATTCATATTGTAGCTGCCAAATAAGTATTTATTAAAAGGAAAGTCCAAATTGGCTTATTCCCTTATGCAATTGCATAGCAGCATCCCGCTGAATGAGCTGCAGTTATCAATGAGTCCTAAACATTCAATTATAAAAGTAAATGGTTGGCAGAATTTAAACGCAAGTTGTGTGTAGTAATATTGGAGAATTATGGCTTTTTTTTTTAAAGTAAATCAAATTCACTGTACTGTACCAACATTTTGTATACTGGACTTTCTCCTAATGCTACTCGTTTAGTGTTGGAAGGATACAATTGTAATTTTGGCAAAACATTTTTGTTGCCAGCAGGTGGAGCTGATTGAAAGTTATCTGTAATGGTTTGAATACAGCAGTTTGGAGCTCAGTTTTTAAATGCTTTGGGAAACGTTAGATTGCTGAGGCTGATGGTTTTGTTTAATACCTTGATGCAATCTAGCCATCTAACAACGAAAATGTATGATTTGATTATAGTATAGGTACGGCATTGGTAAGATTTTAAAATATAAGGTGTTTATAAATGTTTTATCCCAAATGGAATCCTTAGTACAAAAATATTTAAATGTGAGTATTATATATTGTCAAAATCTTGATCAGTAATGTTTACAACTAATATAACTTCATGTATTTTGATTAACCTAGTGGACTAGAAAATATTGCACCTAGCAAACATTTGACAAAAGTACATCGTTTAAAGAAGGAAGGAATGACTTGGCTGTCTTTTCCCTTTTCTTCCCCCTCAAAGGAATGATGGCAGTTTAACACTTCACTTAATATGATCTTGAACCAGTTCACAGCAACATTAGCTATAAGAAAATCTTTCTCTTGTACATTGTGGTCACATTTAATGCCTTCCAGCATTTTGTTGGTTTACTTCTGCCAGAACCGCAAAATGAACTTCAAAAGTCACCTCCAGACATTTGAGGAGTTAAGGACTGAATTTCATCAGCTCCCAAGTGTTTTGTTTTCCCACAGCATAAGGGAAAATTAGCAAAGCTTTGAGTAACTTGTGGTACGTTCAGATTCCACGGGTTTTGCTTCAGCGTGAAGCGATTTTGGCTAAATCTAAATTGGAGTGTAAATTGAGTATAACAGCTCAAACTGACTCCAAAGCGAAGTAAGACTCCCTTCTCCAAGAGTCTTGTTTGCTTTCATTCCGCAGTTGGATTGGGCCTCGACACTGGATCCAGGCTGCATGTACAACAACTTGCATTTATATAGCGCCTTTAATGTAGTAAAAAGTCCCACGGCACTTCACAGGCGCTTCAATCAGACATAAATTGACACCAAGCCAACGGAGGTGGTATTAGGAGGGGTGACTTAAGGTCAAAGAGGTAGGTCTTAAGGAGGAGAGAGAGATGGAGAGGTTTAGGAAGGGAAGGCTGGAAATTGGGATCTAGACAGCTGAAGGCACAGCCACAAATGGTGGGGCGAAGTAAGTGGGGGATGCGCAAGAGGGTAGAGTTGGAAGAATATAGAGTTCTCGGAGGGTTATAGGAGGCTACACAGATCGGGAGGGGCGAGGTTATGGAGAGATTTGAACACGAGCAGAAGAACTTTAAAATTGAGGCATTATAACTATATAGTATTGGTGTAAAGCAAAACCACTTTGCATTGTGCTACATTTATAGTGTAAATGCCCTATTGAGCAAAGCATAAAAAATGTAGGCAATGCTAATGGCTCCGCTTCTCCAGATTAAATTATTTAACATCCTCAATGCTAAATTGTGACTTATGTTTATAGTCATTAATTTCCTTATTGGGATTGGTGAATTGTTTAACAGAAATTACACCTCCTGTGCTGATTTCACAATTGATGCCCTGAAAATTTCACTTGGGGCTTTTATCTTGTTCACAAGTTTCTGTTAAACAGTTGCACTTTATGCTGTGGTCTCAGGATTTTGTGGATCCCACCATAATACTTATGGCACATTGATGGGCCTGCTCTGTCAATTTTTTGCTTAACATCTTGTCAAAATATCACCTATTGAGATGATGGTACTAAAACTTTATCTTGCACTGCAGCATTCAAATAAAGATTTTGTTGTGTTAACGTATTGAAATTCTGGTTGTGGTACACCATGAAACTAAGGATCACCGTATACTTCTAGTTCTTAGCAACCAGGTTTTTTTCCTTTGAACTTGGGTAACCAGTTTCTAAGACAATTAGTAAATGGGGAACTGGAATGCTTCTTACTTTTTTTCTTTAAAAAATCTGCACATTGAACTACCCCCTCCCCTCTTCTGTAAGGATCCTTTCAGCTAACAATTCACTAGGTTTAGGTGACGGTCAGGTTACTGTGCTGGTGACTGCCACAACTTTAAATAGAATGATTACACTAGTTATAGATGTTACACTGGATATTTTCTGTGCAGTATTTAAATTGAATTCTGATTTGCTATTTTTGCTAATCACTGAGGCCAGATATTGCCTCTTCTAGGAAGGATTGATCTCCCCCATTCTGTCTCTGCTCTTAGCCCTTTTACCCTATAGTTAACGGTTTTGAATAAGTATTTAGTGCTTTGATGCTCATCCAAAACTCTGCTGCTGTATCCTAACTTACAAAAGTCCTGTTCACCCATCACCCCTGTGCTCACTGACTTACATTGGCTCCCGGTCTGGCAACGTCTCAGTTTTAAAATTCCTCCATGTCCTATCTCTCTAACCTCCTCCAGCCCTCCTACCCTCTGTGATCTCTGCACTCCTCCAATTCTGGCTTCTTGCGCATCCCCGATTTTCTTCACTCCACCTGTGGCAACCGTGTCTTCAGCTGCTGAGGCCCTAACCTCTGCAATTCCCTCCCTAAACCTCTCCGCCTCTCTTCCCCTCTCTCATCTTTAAAACGCTAAAACCTACCTCTTTGACTTATCCTAATATCTCCTTGTGCGGCTCGGTGTCACTTTTTTTTTGATAACCACTCCCGTGAAGCACCTTGGGACGCTTTACTACGTTAAAGGTGCTATATAATTGCAAGTTGTTGTTGATGGATCTGCATCAAATATAAATATACAGAATGTTTTTCTCCATAGTACAAAGAGTATAGAAATAACATACTGGACCATATAGTCTGTATTCACAATTATATGCACCTTGAACTGACGTCAAGACATTCAAAAATAATACCAATAGGAAATAACTGTCAGAACAAAATCACACAAATTGTGTTATTCCCTTTGCAACAAAGTTGCACGTTTCAGAAGTTTATTTTATCAAATTCTAGTAAAGGTGAATTAGCTTAATGGGGGAGGGGGAAAGAAACCATATTAAAGAAAATGATACTATTCATGTTCAAATCCTGTTAGTGCTGCATTTACACTGTAGCTAACGGTGTGAGACTGGTAGCAGCAATGTCAGTTCTAGGCACTCAGTAGCCCATTGATACTGCTTGGCTCCCATTGCATTTCCCCTCCCCAAGAGAAAGCCATGCATATGCTGCTTGCATGCATGCACGGAGCTCCCATTTCAGAGAGGTTAAAATTTAAATGTTCAGGAGGACCAAGGGAACTCCTGACCACTTTTTAAACCAGGTTTGACAGTGCATTATAGTTAAACTCCACGTGATGTTAAACCCAAACTATATGAGTCTACCTCCTCCAGGGCTTTCATAGCATTGGACTTTGGATTTAGGATTGTGCTTGACTCCAGTGTTGTATTGCAGCTTTACCATTGCTATAAAGTAAAGACCACTTTATCATAAAAGTACCTTAAGTACTGGACTGTGTGCTTTATAAAATAACAAAGGAAAAACTGAAAAGATCTTAGGAAATGGTATTTTAATAGGCTGCACTTTATTAACTATGTAGTAACTCCTGTGAGGTACAACGTGTGAAAGAGGATCGAATGAATGCTTACTTTTTAACTCTCTTACTCTATTTAGTTATTGATTTTCAGAATTAAGAAAAAAAGATATAGGGGGAAAAATTCGGCTGCTTTGCGCCTTCCGTTAGCCCTAAGAGGGTGCTAATGGGGCACAAAGCAACTGGCGCCCGGGCGTGGCGATGTTTGCGCTACTTGCGAAATTGACCAGACATTTTGCGGCAGCGCTAAACATTACCGCCACGATCTCCTGCGCCCGCAGATCGTTAACCTCAGTTGAGTAGCAACGCCCCGGTAGCGCCCCGGACCGGATATTGAGTGGCGCCCCCTACCTTTCTGCCTGCCGCTAGCAACGACAGGTTGAGGGGAACGGTTTGCAGTCAGGAAGGGACTGGGGGAGCGCTATTTAAAGGCAGCCGCTTCCTGCCTTTTTTTGTCGGCGACATTTTTGCACCACGCGTTCAGAGAGAGAGAGAGAGACTTCTGGAGAGATTCAACGCTGTGTGAAGGAGTTTTGGGTACTGAGCAGCACTTTGCAGGTTCATTTTGATTTGACCTTCCTTGCATCGATTTAGAAGAGACTATGGGAATTGCACTCTGAGCTCTTTCCCTGGGCCTCTCTGTTGTTCTTTCCAGCAGAATTAATGTACAGGCCTCTCCAGGCCGAGATTCAAGGCTACAATGAGCAGGGTGTGGATAGAGAGCAAGATCGACCCTCCCCTTTAAGAACTGGCTGGTGCCAGTGTGTCTGTGTTCCATTGCTGACTGACATCACATGAGCTTCACCAGTGCTGTGAGGTAGCGCCTCGCTCCTCGGCGTTAGCACCTTAACAGAGATGTGTAGCGCCTGATTTAGCGCTCCAATCAACTCCTGGGGTGATGAAAGCCAAGTTTGCAGTCGGAGGCGATAATTAGCGCCAGGCGCTAAACTTTTATGCCCGGCCGATAATTGCGTCCCAAACGGGGCGATACCAAATTTCTCCCCCGTAATTTGTTGGAATAGAATACCACTACCCCCTGCCCCAACTACAAGCATTAACCCATTTCTTTACAAATTAGTTCAGAAAATGAGTGGTATTTGTCGATGCTCTCACTTCTGTGTTAAATTATACTTTTCATTTTTAAAATATAACATGGAAGTTGAAACCTCATTCTGGGAAACTTCAATTGATTTCTGTTTTGGACAGCAGAAAGGCAAACTGGAAGTGGCACTGCTGTTCAATGCATAGCTGGAAACTAACTGATGCTTGTTGACTTCCACTGCATTCCTTGTTGCATCATATAAATTTGGTGCCAATTTCACCAATGACAGTGATGGCAAAGCTCTAGTTTAAATGGGGTATGAGATGCAGACGGGGCGATGTGAACTCTACCATTCTCTCTGTGTGTTTCCACTTAGAGTAATGTGATGGAGACCAAGTTTTAAATTTAAAAATCATGATTAGTCAATGCAAAATATTAACGACTGTAGCAGTATTTAATCATAGTTAGGATAGGTTCAAAGAAAACTGGTTTTGTGCATCACTCTACTGTGTTATGCCTTATCTTTGTCATTATTTATATAAAAGAAGTGTAAAAATTTGAACTTCAACCTATAATGAGATGCTTTATAGTCACTTGGACTGAGGTCAGGTATTAATACTTGGAAGTAGTGAATTAATTAATTGATTGTGCTCAACTAATTATAAATGTTTGAAATATATGTGAGCTTGGCAAATGTGTCTGGAGAAACTCCCTGCCATCCCATAGTTTAGCTTTTCAAAAAAAACTCCTCTTTGAAACCCTGCAGTAGTATGGAGGGGAAGAAATGTGCTGTTTTTGGGTTTAGCTACTTGTAAAAGTTAAAGCACCCTGACTCACAAACACTTCCTCCCAAATACTAAAATTCTCTTGGTTTCATGGATATGACAGCTTGCCATGAAACTGTTATTGATACTACATGACCACACACCAGGCTCTGTGTAACTGTGTAGATTTCATCAGCTTTATACCGCAGGAAATGTAATCTCCTACTGGAAAATTGCAAGTCTAAAGTACTTGAACTTATCCAAAGTGACTTCGTGTTGATATCCCCCTTTGAAGAGGGGGAGTCTTTGGGCATTTATTCCTTCTGCCTTTTGTGTGCGAGATATGAAATGTATTTGTAATAGTGCACAATATTTTCTTCAACAGAATACACTTTTCATAAAATTTTTGATGTAAAACTATATTTTAATAAAGTAATTGAAGAAAGACATAATATTGCTAAAATACATCAAAAGTAAAAAACAAGTATCCAAGTGGTTTTTGTTCATTTACCACAATCTTTCTATTTCTTTAATCAGTTCTAGAGAATACATTTTCACAGCACCTGTAAAAATGTGTGGATGACTGACATGGCAATGTGGTGATTGCTTTACAGCCTTGTTGCTTCCTTAATCGTCTTCAAGGTCATCCAGATTTACCATAAAATCAGTTATGGTTCCTTAATAGGATGTGTTAGAGCAGATTTTTTTTTAAATGGTTTTAAATTTGTTAATAAAATGTGTCTGACCTTTGCAATAATTTGCACAGATGTAATAGATCTGTAAATTCTGCTTTCACTTTTTGGTTTTCATAAATATTTAAAATACATACTGCCTTTGAATCCCTTTGTGTCGAGAGGTTTCTTTCTATATTTGTCACAAAAGCACTGCCAACAGTGTCTGCAATTTTTCTGCTTTGACCTTGATTGCCTGACCTTTTTAGTTCAAATGTCTAATAAAATTTGGTCTTTGTAAGTCCTGTAGCTGCACTATGTCAATAACGACTAATTAAATAAAGCTTAACAGATTCTGGAATGCACTGGAACTGTATTACTGAATAATTCAGTTTGTATTTAGAAACATTAACCACAATGTGAAACTTTCTCCTGATATTTTTTCACAGTGGAAACTTTCATTTGTGCAACCTGATGTATTCTACACCAATGTTTTGAAGACTTAATCGACTAATGATGTCTATCGCAGTATTGCAAAAATAAAAGCAATTATGCATATTGCCCACATTTAACTGACTCTGTTGTAATTAAGGAATAACCAAATTTATATGGATCGGCAAAGATTGCTGTAAATGCATAGTGAAAATCATGTTTATTAAATGACTAGCTTAAAGTGGTAGTGACTCCATGGAAAAACTATTTGGCAAACCTCTTTGGGAAGCAACGAGGCACAGTTTGTCATTTATGTATTTATGCATTTTGATGCCAGTTTGTCGTCATCATGTGTTTATAAATGAATGAAAAGGTTTGACAAACAGTAATTCGTGAAAGGTAGAGTGCCTTTGAAATTCCAATATTTAAGTCATTGCCAGGGTAATTATAGGTGCTGTCAAAAATAAAATGTTGATTTACATTTTTAGTTTTGTATAAGTTGTGTTGAAAATAGAGATGCAATCTAGATTAAATATTCAAATCCTAGTACAGTTTTGTGTTGTGCAGTCTTGAATTGCATTTTTATATAGAAAATACTTAACCTTTGTAATTCTTCTACTCTGATGGAATCTATTTCCACGATTGCCCAAACTCATCGTGATTATATCACAATAAAGTGCACGCATTCCATTTACTGCTGTTTTGTAGATATAAAGAGTAAGATTGAAGACCTTTCACTTAAAATCTGCAAATTGCATCATGTGTAGAATAGAAAGGAACTGAGTGAACTTTCATTTGAACTTGTACTCCTGTCTGCTGAGAAA
The DNA here is from genome assembly GCF_052327205.1 of Somniosus microcephalus. Classification (NCBI taxonomy): domain Eukaryota; kingdom Metazoa; phylum Chordata; class Chondrichthyes; order Squaliformes; family Somniosidae; genus Somniosus; species Somniosus microcephalus. Next base: position 246,975,405 of record NC_140990.1, on the reverse strand, counting down.
CTTGCCATACTCTAAACCCAAATTTGTTGAGCTGATGTTTGGTTAGCTGTTCATGTAAAAAAAAAAAAAAAAAAAATTGCTTTGACTGTTGTGTTGAGAATCCAACTTGCAACGAAGCTTCCTTTTGACCATTTCACCATCCTTAACAATACTGCTGTTTTTAAAGTACTCATGCAGCATTGTGGTAAGTGCTGTGATTCGAGGAATGATGATACTCTTTGGGGGAGGGGGAGTAAATTGTCTAGAAATGTTTTTTTAAATGTAAAATTATGAAATATTCATTCTCATGAATTAGTTGCTTGCATGACAGTTGTAAAGTCAGAAAGAACTCCACACCAATTGGCCAAATGTTGTTAAATTGTGTTGGATCACAATGAAATCACCAACAAAAACTATAACTAATTAAATCAAACCATTTCAAACCAAAAGCTCACTTGATCTTTTTCAAAATCTACTGTGCAATAGAAAAGTTAACCATAAAGGATGTAATATCAGATGCACAACGCTAGGTGATTTAGCTATTTGTGAAGATGCATACAGTAATAATCCAAAAGGTTAAATGCAGTGGTACTCAAGGTGGAATTGCCTGGTAAGGAATATTTTGGGTAGGCAAGTTTCATTTCTAGAACAGCCTGCTCCACCGGTGAAGCGTTATGCTGGCTGCATGGCAGTTTTGTGCTGCAGGAAGAACTATAATGCCATATATCTGAACTTTCTCAAGACAGTTTTAAGGCTTTGTTGCACCAAAAACAATCACACTCTATCTCTGACTACAATGTTTAAGCTCACTCCTGTGCATAAGGTCTGCCAATACTAAAGCGACACTGTCCCTTATTGGAGGTCAATAGCAGTTTTCCACATTTTTAAGATAATTACTTCAAAACCTATTGACATTGAAAACTGAAAGGGAGTAAACATTTCCTGTGGCTACATAGAATTTATAGATAGTCATATTTTCAAAAAGCATCACCACACTTTCAAAAAACATAACACTTCCTAGGTAGCTTTTTGTCAGTCATTTCAAACCATGATTTAGTGGAATGCATATGCTGTTACAGATCTTAAAAAGTACTTTTATTGTTGGTTACTGAGCCAATTGATCACTTAGTTCTATAGTCCAAAAGCACTCCATAAATATTGGCATTTTGCTCTGAAAAGATGAACTAATTTAGTAAACAAATACATTTCTGTTCAATCGCAGCTGAATATTTTCACTAAATCTGACCAATAAAGATTGTACCAACTCATATCATTACTGAAACTACTGTCTTTTATGATTTAATACTGCCTTCAACTACAAAAGCCACCTCAAAGACTTTAGGGAACACAATTGATGGCTGGGAAATTGTTGTCATAGGCATATTTTCATTTGGTCCGTTTTAAACTTGTTTCCTGGAGAAGCTCTTAATTTTGCAATTGAACAACTTTGTGGTGTTGTATGTCATGTTATGCACTATAATGGGTACAGTACAGACCTTTCTTAAATTTATAACTGAACAAGCTGAGCCAGTCACAATGAATATTGCAATCCAACTTGCAGAGTTTCTTCACACCCTTTTCTTGAAGTATGACCAGACGACCGTAAACCACTGAGAAGGAAGTAGTAAATTGAGATTGGGGAGTAGGGCTGTGTTAGGGGGTGCGTCTCTTGAACTGAAAGTTAACATTTTGTTACTGGTGACAATAGAAATGATTTCAGTTTCTAATGTTATTCAGATGCTCGCTGGCTCTTGTCAATTGAGTTATTTCATGACAATACTGTTCTTTAGACTGTCAAGAATTTCTGTTCTCTGCAAAAAAATGTGAAGTTTTAATTTTTAATGAAGATTTCAAAAAGTAGCTTGTCATTATTGCTTAAATGCAATAGGACTGAAACCAGTTGGGAACAGTCAGAAAAATATGCTCAGCTTACATCTGTTTTATCGTACAAATAACACATTCAATTTTTTAAATATCTTGTACTGTATAAAGTAAATAGGAACCAGTTTAGGATTAACATTCTTGTTTAATGTAGAATATATTTGTCTTATTGTATACAACCTACTACAGCAGTTATTTAAACTTGTCCTTTTTCAGCTAATGCTATAACCAAAGGTAACATCAATGCAGTGGAATATTAATGTTGTTTTGTGGTTTCAATTCAGAGTCAGTGGATTATACCGTGATGAATTGCTGAATGGTTCATTTCCTCACACAATTTCTCACTAACCTTGTCTGACAGCTTCTATATTGCTGTACCTAGTAATTTGTAGTACAATAATGGCTGCTGTGAGATGTCTCTGGACCAGTCCTACTCACTTTAATAAGGATTACCACCCTCTGTAGGTGACAAAATGCAATTACAAACATGCAATGTCCCAAAGAGAGATAATTAACAGCTGCAGCTAGTTCATTACTTTCCTAACTACTGTAGTTAGAAGTGATAAATACAAAGATGCAGACAAGCTCTTGAAACATCTTACCCCTGAAATTTTAATTGCATGATATGAATCCATTTTAATGATTAAAATAGCAATAATTGTATTGCTCTGATGTGTTTTAATTAGTCTTTGTCCGTCCTTGGAGATCATTAATTTAGGTTTTAAGGTTTATTGATAACATTACTTAATGAATCCAAATATTATTGTATTTGAGCTAGTTGTTGCAGCAATCTGTGTCTATAGCAGCAGTCTTTTGAATGAACAGCTGTTGCAGTTTCAAATCTTGTCTTCCACAGGGAAAACATGTATGTGGCTATCATGGGTACACAGCAAATTGCTGGTGCAATAAAGCACAAGCTAAAGCTTTTGAATCTTTAAAACTATATGAATTTTATTGCACATGATAAGTGCTTTGATCTCTGTTCTGCACTTAAGCCCTTAATTATCTAGTGTAATTGGTTAGTGTATTTTTCATTGTAAATCCTTTTTGTGATTTGTAGCTGAGTTCAATAGCAGGCCTGTCCTTAATTACATTGAATGATTTGCTTTAAGATGATTCTGTAATTAGCATCCTGTAACCCCCTTATCAACTGTAGATTTCAGCAATATCATTCAATTCTTCCCTCTCCCAAAATTTACATTTTGGGTGTAAAATAAATATTAACTGTATGCCATCTTTCTAATGCGATAAGAAATAAGGTATGCAGCACTTGGAAGTCTCAGTCCCACCCTAGGAGACAGTTGTAATTACAGCTGCAGGTCTGCACACCATGCTGGCTGACTAGAGATGACACTCAATTCTTGCTGAAACTTTTTTTCATTCTTACTCATTTGTTATATAATAAAATAATACAACCATTGGTCCCATCAAGAGTTTTAGCTTTTGATAGGCTTGCAAGACTCCTTGACCTTGCTTGTTGCCAAGATGTGTGCATGATTCTAACCTCCTGTCAGTTCTTGCTGTTTTCATTGGCAACAGCTATACGGTTCAGAGAAAAAATACTGAACTTTTGCTTTACATGGACATTTTTAATTTCAAATATGCTGCAACTGGGCCATTTCTGTTTCATCTCGATCCTTTTCAGCTCAACTTCTTAAAAAAAATGGAAGCATTTGCATTCTTTGGCCAGAACTTGTATTGGTTGCACTTTTCCAGTCAAACTACTGCCTCGTTTGCCTTAAAGCTTATTTTGATTGCCAGATTCACCCATTTGCTATATCATGTTTTCAGCAGTGATAAAACCTGCTCACAGTCATTGAAGAGTTCATCACAAGCACCTGATCAGCTTCTCAACAAACTTCCTTAATCTAGTGTCACTCAATTCTCAATGTGTATTGAGATCTCTGAATCAAATTCACCATATCTGAAAAGCACAGATGATTATCAGAAAGATCAGCGGAAGACTTGGGCATGGAGGAGATTGTAACTGGTGCTTGCTCTGTGGCTTAGCTCACCACTGGTGGAAAGAGTCCTGTGTATTCTTGTATGGTTGAGGATATTTGTTGCATTACACAACCTCAATTTATTTCCTTCCTTTCCTGCATGTGATAACTCATTCTGAGGTGTGGTTCCAGGGAGTGTTATTAGCCCTCAAGTGCCCATCTTCTGGTCTGAATTTAGAATGAAATTAGTGGCAGAAGTGGTACAATAAATGATTGCGGGGAGAGGACATCACAGGCAAGGCTAAGCTTCTCACCTGACATCCATGAACTTACCATCTAGAAATCTCTGTTGAATAGTAATCAGGAACAGGAAACCTGGCAATTGTTTTCATCACTCCTCCACACCACCTTCCTGGCCCCACAGCTTCAAGACCATGAAGACCCACACGAATGCTTCAGCTGAGGTAAATTAACTTGGAAAGAGTAGGGGTTGAATCTGAGATCTTAAATTTGTGTTTTTCTCTTCTTCCGAAGGTACTGATTCTTAGAACATAAGGAGCAGGAGTAGGCCATACGGCCCCTTGGGCCTGCTCCGCCATTCAATAGGATCATGGCTGATCCGAACCTAGGCTCACGTCCACTTCCCTGCCCGCTCCCCGTAACCCCTAATTCCCTTATCAGCTAGGAAACTGTCTATCTCCGTTTTAAATTTATTTAATGTCGCAGCTTCCACAGCTCTCTGAGGTAGCAAATTCCATAGATTTACTACCCTCTGAGTGAAGAAGTTTCTCCTCATCTCAGTTTTGAAACGGCAGCCCCTTATTCGAAGATTATGCCCCCTAGTTCTAGTCTCGCCCATCAGTGGAAACATCCTTCCCGCATCCACCCGATCAAGCCCCCTCACAATCTTCTATGTTTCGATAAGATCGCTTCTCATTCTTCTGAATTCCAATGAGTAGAGGCCCAACCTACTCAACCTTTCCTCATAAGTCAACCCCCTCATCTCCGGAATCAACCGAGTGAACCTTCTCTGAACTGCCTCGAGAGCAAGTATATCTTTTAAATATGGAAACCAAAACTGCACGCAGTATTCTAGGTGTGGCCTCACCAGTATCCTGTATACCTGAAGCAAGACTTCCCTGCTTTTATACTCCATCCCCCTTGCAATAAAAGCCAAGATTCCATTGGCCTTCCTGATCACCTGCTGTACCTGCATACTAACCTGTGTTTCATGCACCAGGACCCCCAGATCCCTTTGTACTGTAGCACTTTGCAGTTTCTCTCCATTTAGATAATGGCCAAAGTGCATAACCTCACACTTTCCAACATTATATTCCATCTGCCAAATTTCTGCCCACTCACTTAGCCTGTCTATGTCCTTTTGCAGGTTTTTTATGTCCTCACTCACTGCTTTCCCTCCCATCTTTATATCGTCGGCAAACTTGGATATGTTGCACTTGGTCCCCTCCTCCAAATCGTTAATATAGATTGTAAAGAGTTGGGGTCCCAGCACTGACCCCTGCGGAACACCACTAGTTACTGATTGCCAACCCGAGAATGAACCATTTATCCCAACTCTCTGTTTTCTGTTAGATAGCCAATCTTCCAGCCATGCCAGTATATTACCCCCAATCACGTGATTTTTCATCTTGTGCAGTAATCTTTTGTGTGGCACCTTGTCAAATGCCTTTTGGAAGTCCAAATACACCACATCCACTGGTTCCCCTGTTTGTTACGTCCTCAAAGAATTCGAGCAAATTTGTCAAACATGACTTCCCCTTCACAAAACCATGCTGACTCTGTCCGATTAAATTATGCTTATCCAAATGCTCTGTTACTGCTTCCTTAATAATGGACTCCCAACATTTTACCAACCACAGATGTTAGGCTAACTGGTCTATAGTTTACAGCCTTTTGTCAACCTCCCTTTTTAAATAAGGGTGTTACATTAGCAGTTTTCCAATCTGCTGGGACCTTTCCTGAATCCAGGGAGTTTTGGAAAATTACCACCAATGCATCTGCAATCCCTACCGCTACTTCTCTCAAGACCCTAGGATGTAAGCCATCAGGTCCAGGGGATTTATCCGCCTTAAGTCCCATTATCTTACCGAGTACCATCTCCTTAGTGATTTTAATCGTGTTTAGCTCCTCCCCCCCCCCATAGCCCCCTGTTTGTCCAGTGTTGGGATATTTTTAGTGTCCTCTACTGTAAAGACTGATACAAAATATTTGTTCAGCGTTTTTGCCATCTCCATATTCCCCACCACTAATTTCCCCGTCTCGTCCTCTAAGGGACCAACATTCACTTTAGCCACCCTTTTTCTTTTTATATAACTGTAGAAACTCTTGCTATCTGTTTTATATTTTTTGCTAGTTTATTTTCATAATCTATCTTCCCTTAATTAATCTTTTAGTTATTCTTTGCTGGCTTTCAAATGCTTCCCAATCTTCTATCCTCCCACTAGATTTGGCTACTTTATATGCCCTTGTTTTCAGTCGGATACTATCCTTTATTACTTTACTTAGCCACGGATGGCTGTCTTTTCTTTTACGCCCCTTTTTCCTCAGTGGAATATATTTTTCTTGAAAGTTGTGAAATATCTCCTTGAATGTACACCACTGCTCATGTACCGTCTTACACCTTAATCTATTTTCCCAGTCCACTTTAGTCAACTCTGCTCTCATACTTTCATAGTCTCCTTTATTTAAACTTAGTACGCTGGTTTGAGATCCAACTCTCTCACCCTCCAACTGAATTTGGAATTCAACCATGTTATGGTCACTCATTCCAAGGGGATCCTTTACTAGGACATTTTTTATTAATCCTGTCTCATTACACAGGACCAGATCTAAGATTGCCTGCCCCCTGGTTGGTTCAGTAATGTACTGCTCAAGGAACCCGTCCCTAATGCACTCTATGAACTCTTCCTCAAGGCTGCCCTGCCCAATTTGATTTGTTCAGTCAATATGAAAGTTAAAATCTCCCATGATTATAGCTGATCCCTTATTACAAGCCCCAACTATTTCCTGATTTATACTCCGACCAATAGAGTTGCAACTGTTAGGAGGCCTATAGACTACGCCCACTAGTGACTTTTCCCCCTTATTATTCCTTATCTCCACCCAAACTGTTTCACTATCCTGATCCTTTGACCCAATATCATTTCTCACTATTGCAGTGATTCCATCCTTTATTAACATAGCCACCCCACCTCCCTTTCCTTCCTGTCTGTCCTTCCTAATTGTCAAATACCCCTGGATGTTTAGTTCCCAGTCACCTTGCAGCCATGTTTCTGTAATGGCCACCAGATCATACCCATGTGTAGTTATTTGTACCGTCAACTCGTCTATTTTGTTACGAATGCTGCGTGCATTCAGATAAAGAACTTTTAAAAATGTTTTGTGACAATTTATTCCTGCATTTACCCCCTTTACTACTTTACCTTTATCTTTATACATTCTGTCCCTTCCTGGCACGCTCTGGTTTTTAATTCCCCCACTGCTACTTTGCTCTATTGCCTTCTCCGCTGTCATTTTTATTTTTCGCTCTCTTAAAACCTCCCCCGCACTAATTAGTTTAAAGCCCTCTCTACAGCCCTAGTTATTCGATTCGCCAGGATTCTAGTCCCAGCACTGGCCAAGTGAAGTCCGTCCCAACGGAACAGCTCTCTCCTGTCCCAGTACTGGTGCCAGTGTCCCAGGAAGCAAAACCCATTTCTCCCACACCAGTCTTTGAGCCACGCATTTAACTCTCTGATTTTATTTACCCTAGCCAAATTTGCTCGTGGCTCAGGTAGTAATCCAGAGATTATTACCCTTGTGGTTCTGCTTTTTAATTTGGCCCCTAGCTGCTCATACTCCCTCAGCAGAACCTCTTTCCTTGTCCTATCTATGTCGTTGGTACCAACATGGACCACGACAACTGAATCCTCCCCCTCCCACTCCAAGTTTCTCTCCAGCCCAGAGGAGATGTCCTTAACCCTGGCACCGGGCAGGCAACACAGCCTTCGGGACTCTCGCTCTCGGCTGCAAAGAACCCTATCTATCCCCCTAATGATACTATCCCTACCACTACAACATTTCTTTTTACTCCCCCCACTTGAATGGCCCCTCGTTCCACGGTGCTGTGGCCAGGTTGCTCATCCTGCCTGCAGTCCCTGTTCCCGTCCTCACGGAGTAAGAGCCTCGAACCTGTTGGACAAGAGCAAGAGATTCTTTGTGGTATGCTGTTTCTGTAGTACCTTGCCCAAGTGTGTGTTTATTCATTTGTGAGCATAATGGTGAGTTTCAGCAAGCTACTGGGGATATATCATTTGAACCTGATCCTATCCTCGCATATTTCCAGCAGGGGTTGTTGGATAGCGATCAGGCGAAGGAATCCTAATCTGTTTATACCATCCTAATTTTTGGGAGTTGGGTCCAACTGTGGCACCCATACTGTCGGCCTGGCTGAGATCAGCTCATGGATGTGGATCCTTCACTACTGCTGGCCTGGCTGAGAACAGCTAACTTGCAAGCCTGGGGCCTTTCCAGTCTTCTAGTAATACAGGTTTAATTGAAATAGAAATCTAAAATGTCATTGAATAATCCATGACAGGTGGGGAAGAGTACTCGCTTCATCCTTGTACCTTCATAGAGACCAAAGAATCTATTCTATTCTAAATAACATATTGGGTACAAAATAAATCGTGTTTGGTAGTTTCAACTGTACAAGTAGATGAGCATTATGTTTTACATTTTGCAATTGCCTTCATATCCAAATTAATCACTGTTCTAAGGTCATAGTCATGGTTCTGGTTGCTCACCAGGTGTCACTCCAATGTTGCAGGGTGTCCATTCTTGTAATACAGCAAATTTACTGAAACATGACTGACATAAGGTCCAGATTTTACACATCCTACAATTTTATACAGCCCACTGATGCTGAAAGGTAGTGCACATACAGATATATTTACAATACTATTTACGTCCCACTTTACAAAATTTTCTTCAGATGCAAGTAGCATTGTTTTTCTCCAAAGTTACTTACATAAGATGTTTTGCTCTATTTTCCACAGTGAATTTGCAGTATTTGTTTACGATGTTTGTTCTGCATTCCTCCTTCCTCCAAAATCTTACTCTCTCTTCTCCCCCTGCCCCAGCCCCAGCTAGTTACATGATTGTGTCCCATGGTTGAAGCTGTTGTTGGTGTTGTACTCGCTGGGGAGGCTTTTCCTACTGTTGAGCCTCAATGACCAGCACTTGGCTATGTGTAATTGGCTACATGTGCGGTCTGTACCCTGGATCCACTTTTAATGCGTGTTGAAATTACTTGTTAGTATAAAATTGGTTATAAATACTCTAAAGTTTGTCATGCGTAGGTGGTGGCATTTCATTCCAGAACTGATTTTACTCTTGAGGTTTACTTCAACTTGAGTTTCAATAACTGGGATTAAGTATAGCATTCCTGATGTCCTGGGTATCAGAGACACTACTCCTACACAAGCACTGAAGGAATATTGGTCTCCTTACTATACCCAATTTTCACTCTGTGGCTCCTCCGAACTTTTGGTGCACAACAGTATCCATGCTCTAGAAGCTATTTTGGTGGACTAAACTAGGTGAGGGCAGAGGGCGTGCTTACCCTTCAGTGAGGTGGAGCTGGCAGCGAAACCTGTCCAGTTGGTCAATGGCAGCAAAATTTGTGGCACACCAAGGACATGAAGTAGGCTGTGGCTGGGCACGCTGTGGCTGGGCACGCAGTGGCTGGGCATGCTATGGGATTTCACCCTCGTTAAGCAGAGCATTCACGATGTCACAAATGAATAACCAAGGTAATGAACTGGGAAACACTTGGCTCCCTATGGTGGTTTCATGGACTGCAAATCGATATAAACAAAAGCAGACATGGGGATGTGGGATGGTGGTGGTTTCCAGATGATAGGTAGACCAAATCTCAAAGAAAAAAGAAAAAATAACCAGCTGAGATTAAGTCCCTGAAAAGCACTTGCCTCTATATCTTCTCGCCCCCACCCCCAGTTGATGCTGATGGTCTCCTCCCCTTCTAGCCCCCTTAATTAAAGCTGGAACTCTAATTCCCTCCTAGTTAATGCTGGAACCCATTCTCCACTCTTCTGCCTCAATTATTGGTGGCCTTCACCCTCCCCACTCCTGCTCAGTTAATGATGGCAATCTACTTCCTTTCCCACCCCTGCTATTACCCCCTCAAAGCATACTCCAGGCTTTACAGTAGAATGAGAGGGTCCTTGAAAAAGCATAAGAGAAGATAGAAGTAATTATCCTGATTAGTATGAGCGCTAAGTACATTAGAATTGATTCTATGATCCAAGCAAAAATGAATCCAAAAATGAGCATGATGTCTCATACTTGGGGAGTTGATTTCACTGGATTCAGCGAGGTCAGCTCATATTTTAAAAATTTGCATATGCTTGTGCATTTTTCATGCGTACAATGAATTAAAGGGGTTAAGAAATCAGGAGATCAACTTTTAAAGGGTTGGTACTTCATGCAAACATTGGTGTTTATTCTTGTTTCTTGGAGTACATGAATACAAGGTTGATGAGGACAAGTGGGTCAAACTGCCTACTTCGATGAAATGTTAAGAGCTGCTTGAAGAGACTCAATACAGAAGGCTAGCGGTTTTTGGTGAATAGGAGAAGTCTCCTGGTGAATGCACAGCAAGCATGGCAGGGGTGTCATATAATCAACTTTGTCTCTAATGTCCATAGATTATGGGAGCGGATGCAAAATAAATTTTCAGGCTTTAGCAGTGTGCCAAGGTAAGTTTGCGCGCAGTGTGAAATTCTATGTCCACGACCATAATACGCATGCCACAAGCACCGTTGGCTGAATATGCTGCAGCCTCAACAAAGGAGCATGAGAAGCATGCCATAACTCCTCCCATATTGCACGCCTGTGCTTCCAAGTTAATAATGCTTCTGCTTCAAATTTGTACATACCATGGAGAACGTGACCCAGGAGAAATAAGTGAAGTACCAAAGCTGTGTCCTGAGCAATGTTCCCTCTAATTTTTTGGGGGCTGCGTGGCCCCTTTAATGGGCTGCACGATCCATTCAAAATTCTGCATTTTTTCCATTTAAGAGCCGGCTGCGCGGGACCTCCAGACTGCTGTGTGGCTGCGCAGCTTAAAGGGAACATTGGTCCTGAAGCCTCATATTGCAGAGCAACTGGCTGCTGCTACACCTATTCCTCCCACTGAGATTGCATTTATAAGGTAGGAGACGACACACACCATCAATGTCCCCCATATGCTGCACTGCCTCCCCCAATGCGCGGCCCATTCAAATTTTTGTGCATGCGCGGTATCTATAGCCAGTGAGCGGCCTGCGCAGGACCTTGCAGATGACCGCGTGGGAACATTGCACACCATACACTGTCACAAAGGGCAAGCACTGGGGAAGTAACCACTCATTTAATATACACACATTTAGTGGTTGCCAAATAAACTGGTTGCACCTTAATGGTAATGTGTTGAGATCTATTTCTGAAATGGCTGTTTAAAAGAAAAAGTGAAACTTGCATTTATATAGCGCTTTTCACTACTTTGAGGCATCCCAAAGCGCTTTACAGCCAATTTACGTACAGCCAGTATGCTTAAAGTCACTGTTGTAATGTAAGAAACACAACAGCCAATTTGAGCACAGCACGTTCTCAAAACCAACAATGTGGCAATGACCAGATAATCTGTTTAATGATGTTGGTTGCGGGATGAATATGGGCCAGGGCATCGATGAGAACTCTTCGCTCTTTAAAATAGTGCTATGGGATCTTTTGTGCCCACCTGAGAGGGAAAACGCCCTCTGTTTAATGTCTCATCCGAAAGATGGCAGCTCCAACAGTGCAGGAGTCCCTCGATGCCGGAATCTATAATTAAGAATTTTGAAAATTTTCAGTTGATCAGAGAGAGCCAGCATGGATTTGTGAGATAGGTCATGCCTGACAAACTGTTTGAATATTTTGAAGAGGTGACTAAAGTAGTGGACAGGGGAATGCCTATGGATGTTATTTATAAGGACTTCCAGAAGGCATTTGATAAAGTCCCACATAAGAGACTGTTAGCTAAGGTAGAAGCCCACGGAATTGAGGGCATATTATTGACCTGGTTAGGAAATTGGCTGAGCGGCAGGAGACAGGCAGTAGGAATAATGGGTAGATACTCAAATTGGCAGGATGTGACTAGTGATGCCCTGCAGGGCTCTGTGTTGGGGCCGCAATTATTCACAGTATTTATTAACGACTTAGATGATGGCATAGAAAGTCATATATCCAAATTTGCCGATGACACAAAGATGGGCGGCATTGTAGGCAGTGTAGATGGAAGCATAAAATTACAAAGGGATATTGACAGATTAAGTGAATGGGCAAAACTGGCAAATGGGTTTCAATGTAGGCAAATGTGATGTCATCCACTTTGGACCTAAAAAGGATAGAACAGGGTACTTTCTAAATGGTGACAGGCTAAAAACAGTGGAGATCCAAAGCGACTTGGTGGTCCAGGTACATAGATCATTAAAATGTCATGAACAGGTACAGAAAATAATCAAAAAGACTAATGGGCTGCTGGCCTTTATATCTAGAGGACCAGAATAAAAGGGGGGTAGAGGTTATGCTGCAGTAATACAAAACCCTGGTTAGACCACACCTGGAGTACTGTGAGCAGTTCTGGGCACCGCACCTTAGGAAGGATATACAGGAAACTTTCTGGTATCCGGCACCGACGGGACCGAGCTGGTGCCGTTAGATCAAAACTGCCGTAGAAATCAGCGCTAATGTTAAAACATACGGAGCTCAGAGCTCCGTGTGAAGCAACAAACCCTGTTGCTTAGCAACAGCTTCAAAACAGTCGGCGCAGCTTGCAAGCATCTAGCTGAAGCTGCTGCTTAGCTACAGAGACGCTTGCAGAGCCAGGACTGGAGAAAAGAAGCAACGAAAAGAAAAAAAATTATCTGAACCGACTCCTGAATTTTGCCGGTAGATAGAGCTTTCCGGACATTTAACCTCCGGATAAACAAAAGTTTCCTGTATTGGCCTTGGAGGGGGTGCAATGTAGGTTTACCAGAATGATACCCGGACTTCAAGGGTTAAGTTACGAGGAGCGATTACACAAATTAGGGTTGTATTCCCTGGAATTTAGAAGGCTAAAGGGTGATCTGATCAAAGTTTTCAAGATATTAAGGGGAGCAGATAGGGTAGATAAAGAGAGACTATTTCCACTGGTTGGGGATTCTAGAACTAGGGGGCATAGTCTAAAAATTAGAGCCAAACCTTTTAGGACTGAAATTAGGAAACACTTCTGCAGAAAGGGTGGTAGAAGTTTGGAACTCTCTTCCACAAATGGCAATTGATGCTAGATCAATTGTTAATTTTAAATCGGAGATTGATAGCTTTCTGTTAACCAAAGGGATATAGGCCAAAGGCAGTTATACTGAGTTAGGTCGCAGATCATTGAATGGCAGAGCAGGCTCGAGGGGCTGAATGGCCTACTCCTGTTCCTATGTTCCTATTGTACTGGAGTGTCAACTTAAATTTTGTGCTCAAATCTCTCGAGTGGAACTTGAACCCACAACCTTCTGACTCCAAGGCAAGAATGCTACCAACTGAACTACAGCTGACACCTTATGAGCACATGATGGGTTGTTAAGCATGTATTAGTAGTCGACTTAGTGTTGGTTAAGCACAGTTTGCTGCTTCTGGGGTAAGTATATTGTGGAAATGGCCAATGGACTATTCATTTAGGGCAAATTTGCAAAATTATGTAGATGTTCAGCCAAACAATGAAACACCAGTCTCCCTGGCTGCAGGTTTTCTTTGAGCATCTCCTCTGTAACCCCTCTGTATGGCAAAATTGTGCAATATGTATCTGGTACACACAATTTTGTTCATGGTGTCTGAGCTAGAGAGTAGAACCAACTCCCCTTCACCTGTCCAAGCATCTGACCCTCTGCTAATTGTATGTTCCAACAAAATTGGGGTGGAGGCATAAGCTTTGTAATTTTGTCTGCCCCTGTACTGAAGCTTTCTCAACCACGACTGCAGTGGGTATTCTGGTTTCCTAGCAGCCAGCTGTCCAGCCTGCCTGGCCCTTCAAATAATGGATGGCAGCAAGGTGGACTTGTGCAAAATGAAGGCACCGTAGCTGCTGCCAGAATATTGCACATTTACTTGCATTATTCTTTTTCAGTGGTCTGACGTAACCTTTAATTAATGGAATAGAGTTGTTTTCTATTGATCTTGGCCATGGGATAGTTGCTAAGGATTCTGATTGCTATATATGTGCCATCAGTGAGTTCCTGCACTTAAGGAACATCTATCCTGTAGTAAGTGTTGCTCCCACTTGTGTTGTTGCCTCCTTTCCATAAGGAAAGTGATGAAAATTTTCTCCAACCAACCAAGGCTTCTTTCATAACTAAAAACATAAAATGCTGGAAATACTCAGCAGGCCAGGCGGCATCTGTGGAGAGCGAAACAGAGTTAACGTTTCAGGTCGATGACCTTTCGTCAGCACTTCGCCAGCCTTCTTTCACTTGCATGATGCACTGATGACTGACTGACTGCGACTAATGTCACCTGTGGTGGCTAGAGAAGATCTGATAGCGTTGAAACTTCATACGGTGGTAACTTTCACCGGCACTACTGTCCCTATCGTCAAACTTGTTTGCAGCTTGTGATCCAGATAGCAATGTCCCAGATTTTGCGATAGAAATAACGGTGAGGCGATCAGCGCTCACTGTTATTATGGAGTAAATTGGACAGCAACTTCCAGAGTCTGCAAAAGCACAGTTAAACGTGGAAATTGGGAAGTTTCTGTCCAAGTTGCCCTGCTCCTCCACAAGCCTCACCAAGAGATTCTGCATTTAAATACATGAAGGGCATGTAGTTGCGGTACTTGCCCACTAGTTACCCACTAAACACGCCAGAAAAAGTTAGGGCTGGTGCATTCAGGTGTAAGTGAATTTGTAATGGTGTGATAAGTCTTAATTACTGCCAAACAACCTCTCTGGAACTGAAAATTTAATTTTACAAGTGTGGAATCTTATCCTTCAGAATTTAATTATTGTTGGAGATTTCAAAAAAATGTAAAACTTAATTTTTTATAACTTTTTTTTGTCTTTTATATCTCTCAATCCCATCTTTTTTTCCCTCCCCGTTATTTTGCTTTCTGTACATGATTTTACATTGAAATAAATATTCTAATTTATACTTCCTGGTTTAGACTCTGTCTTGGTGAGGATTCTTCAGTCTGATTGTTTGAAAAGCCATACTGTTGCTTGTCCTGCTCAAAGATGCCACAGATCTCCTGTAGAGGGCTCTGCTCTGAAAAGGATCTCTAGTAACTGTAAGTTTCCGCTCAAATGCCCACGAAAAGTCTGGGCAGCTGTAAGCGTAATGAATGGCGAGCGCCATTCCTTCACCGCTGACCGCAAAATCCAGGTCTATATAACGCTGTGACAGCCTCCCTTATGAAGCATCGATGAGGAAGGTAGGTCTCTTCGTATATGTGCAAGTAGGTTTGCCTAGTTCTTAAAACTCGACTCCTGGGTTCAGGCCAAGTAGCTGTTGTAAGCTTGAGATGCAATTGGATGTGCATTTATTCCCTCTGCATGCAGTCCTCTTCCTCCTCCAAATCCAGAACAGCCATTGGAATGCGCAATAAAAGTTCCCTGCTTAACACTGTGGTTACTGCTAATGAAACAGCTGCTGTAAGCAACTGTACTATGGGAAAAATGTTTGTGTAAAATCATCTTGAAAATGCAACAATCCAGCTGCAAGTGCCAGCAACGCACTAACAAGTTATAGAAGATATATAATGCAGATTAAGGTATTTAAAAGCCGCAAAAAAAATTGAAACTCTGTCCGAAACAGTCAGCAATAGCTTTAAGAATTTTGCTTCTCTAAGACAGACTGGCAAATCCCAGCAGCACTCGTTTTAAACGGGCATAAAGAGTGATGAGGTGAGAAACGTTGTTAAACGCATTATGGGACCCATTAGCATTAATTTCAGTGCTCTAATAAGGCTTTTGCATTCTCTGTGTCAGGCCTGCAAACTTCAACTACATTTTAATATCTGGAAATGCAGTGCCCTGCAAATTAGGTGCTCACATCTATTCGCCCAACTCCCAGAATGCAAAGTACACTCTTGTCAGCAATCCACAGCAGAATTGGTTCTATTATTTGTGAGTCCAAAGGAAAGATGCTGAGGATGTTCCTGTCTGGAAAAATTGATAGTTCTAGATCTAGCGGTAGGCAAAGAACAATGTGGCAAGATGATGTCATGAAATGGGCAAATACAATATTGGGATTTGATGCAATCCAGCTATGCAGAGATTGTAAATTGAGGAGCACAGTAGTCACCAACTGCTAGAGCTGAGACACTACAGAGAGATCCTGAACATTTAGCAGGAGCAGACATACAGAACCTTGAAGAATTTGTCTGGTATGTTCCTATTCGAGCAATTATTTTTCCTGCAGACTTTACTTAATTCCGTTCCTACTCCTAAGATGCTTTTGTGACTCTATTGCGAAACCTGTTTTTCATTACATAATACCTGAATTACAGCTGCTGAAAATAAGTTCAACTGTATTTCAGCATAGATCTGTTTGTCTGTCTGAAATATATTAGTCTGTAATGTGCAGACAGCGGCGAAGCAAAGGTGCGCGCCACTGACCTCGAAGAACGATGCCCACAGATACCTCACTATCTGTGTGGTGAAAACTTGAGGTTTCAGTTGATTGCAGCGCTCTGAAATGGGAATTCCCAGCGAAGAACTTGGGTGACATCAACAAGCTGTCTAAGCAGCCCAATCACATTGAAGAATTCTCACAGACTGCAAACCAGGAAATGAAAAGCAGCTTTTATCAGGACTTTTTATTTCGCTCTTTGTAACATTTTTAAAGATTGTGACTTTCACATGGGGATAAGGTAGAAGCTGAACAATCATGAACAAACTGTTTTTAAAAATTAAGCTTTTTAAAAAAAAATTGTAATTATTTATCATAATGGAGAAATTTGACACTCCACAAATATAAAAATTAGATTTTCAGGGCCAGAACGGTTGTTTAGCAGTCAATATGCTGTTAAAACTGCAGTTACACCCATTCCACCATGGCTCAACATTTAATGGGTATTTAACAGCGATATTAGCATGGAATAGCCCAAGTTTTCATACGTTCCACTGATTTCACTGATTACACCGATTGCCGGCTATTGGGGGGTCCACAGCGCAGCCTGTGTCAGAGTAGTGACTGACTGACCACAACTTCAGGATTTCCGTGTTTAGATGTGCATGCGCTGAATCCTGAACTTACGGTCAGTTTCAGAGGGGTAATGACAGCGAACGCTGACAGTTCGCTGTCATTACCCACCACAAAATCCGGCCCGGTGATTGTTTGGTTGCGCTTTAGTCACTTTTTTATTCGTTTATGGGACATGGGCATTATTGCCCATCCCTAATTGCCCTTGAGAAGGTGGTGGTGAGCCGCCGCCTTGAACCGCTGCAGCCCGTGTGGTGAAGGTACTCCCACAGTGCTGTTAGGTAGGGAGTTCCAGGATTTTGACCCAGCGACAATGAAGGATCGGCGATATACTTCTAAATCAGAATGGTGTGTGACTTGGAGAGGAACTTGGAGGTGGTGGTGTTCCCATGTACCTGCTGCCCTTGTCCTTCTAGGTGGAAGAGGTTGCGGGTTTGGGAGGTGCTGCCGAAAAAGCTTTGGTGAGTTACTGCAGTGCATCTTATAGATGGTACACACTGCAGCCACAGTACGCAGTGGTGGAGGGAGTGAATGTTTAAGGTGGTGAATGGGGTGCCAGTCAAGCGGGCTGCTTTGTCCTGGATGGTGTCGAGTTTCTTGAGTGTTGTTGGAGCTGCACTCACCCAGGCAAGTGGAGAGTATTCCATCACACTCCTTATTTGTGCCTTGTAGATGGTGGGAAGGCTTTGGGGAGTCAGGAGGTGAGACATTCGCTGCAGAATACCTAGCCTCTGACCTGCTCTTGTGGCTGGTCCAGTTAAGTTCTGGTCAATGGTGACCCCCAGAATGTTGGTGGTGAACTTGGCAATGATAATGTCGTTCAGTGTTAAGGGGCGGTGGTTAGACTCGTTTGTTGGAGATAGTCATTGCCTGGCACTTGTGTGGTGTGAATGTTACCTGCCACTTATCAGCCCAAGCCTAAATGTCATCCAGGTCTTGTTGCATGCAGGCATGGACTGCTTCATTATCTAAGGAGTTGTGAATGACACTGAACACTGTGCAGTCATCAGCGAACATCCCCATTTCTGACCTTATGTTGGAGGAAAGGTCATTGATGAAGCAGCTGAAGATG
This sequence comes from Somniosus microcephalus, assembly GCF_052327205.1. Taxonomy (NCBI): domain Eukaryota; kingdom Metazoa; phylum Chordata; class Chondrichthyes; order Squaliformes; family Somniosidae; genus Somniosus; species Somniosus microcephalus. The sequence goes on along the minus strand of NC_140990.1, from coordinate 246,957,258 downwards.
GTTGGGCCTAGGACACTGCCCTGAGGAACTCCTGCAGCGATGTCCTGGGGCTGTGATGATTGACCTTCAACCACCACCACAACCATCTTCCTTTGTGCTAGGTATGACTCCAGCCAGTGGAGAGTGTTCCCCCCGATTCCCATTGACTTCAGTTTTACTAGGGCTCCTTGATGCCAGACTCGGTCAAATGCTGCCTTGATTGCTCCTATGAACAGGCACTACCAAGAATTCCTACCAACTTGAGGCAGCCAGTTACAAAACCAGGAGAAGCAGAGGAGAGAAATTCCACCCTGAATATTTCCCAGCATACATGTCCAGAAGGCCACTACCAGAGTTGCCAATGATTTCCAGCTTGTTTCTGATCTTGCGTCATAAGAAATTGCCAAAATAATAAATGGTTTGACGAGGGAATAATAAATGGTTTGACGAGGGAAATTGTATGGACTATTTGTACTCAATGTTGCTACAAATGCCAATGACTAAGAGCAATTTAAACCAACAGCCAGAAAATAGCAGACAACCTTTGGGTGCTCTGAGGCCATAAAACCAATTCAGTATCAACCATGTGTATGAATTATTTCTTTAAGATCTTTAAGGTTATTTAAATGTTTCTCCCTATGACACCAAATGATCAAAACGACCATGATTGCTTCATATACCTCAGTAATGACCTATAAACTGACCTCATGCAAATTACTGGTCACCCTATAGGGAGAAGAGATAGATGAGACAGCTTCTTGGGACAACTGCACATTTGTCCAAACCGGTCAGCCACCACAAAGTATTGAGGTGCCAGTTAATAGGCAGGTATTGGCAGCTACTGCCCTTTCTGATGTGGCTCTAGTTGAAGAAGTACCATCTCATGACACTATAACCACAGGTGAAAATCCCACCATCCCTTGAAGCCTGTACTGACCAACAGCAGACTGCCACCATGTTTGCTGCACCCATTCAGTAAGCATATAACATAATATAATATAGTATTTGGTTAGGCTCTAAACAAAACACATCTTATAGGGCCACCATGGCAGTAGTAAACATTTCAAGTGTTGAAAAATGTTGCAGTTAAATTAAAACATTATAAGTGCATCAGTATTCCATTCTGAAAAATTCAATTAAGTAACCAAATGCCTCTAGTAACGCTACCTGGTATTTCAGAAAACTGTTGCCTTTCAAGCCATTTCTTCTGATTTGCATTTTTTCTAAATCAAGGTAGTCTTGTTTCAGATGGAATTCTGGTGAGTCAATTTTTTTTCATTAATTTTCAGAATTTTACTTTGGTTTACATATTGGTTGAGTCAGTGCACATTTTATTGATGTACATGCTGAACACATTAATACATTAAGGCTACAGACATAGTTATATGTGGTTAAACATTGTTAAGCTTTTGGAAGATTAGCTGCCTGATGTTACCCCTTTTTACCATTTTTATTTTGTTCTGTTAGAATGGAATGACTAGTTTGGTTGGATTTTAGTGGCCGCTGTTAAATGTACAGCGTATGTACAATCTTCTGATGATTCAAAGCCATTTTTTGTGTTATAAAATTTGGAACTATCCAATAATTTGAATTAAGCAACATAAGTAACACAGCAAAGTGAAAATTTTTGTGCTAAAAATTGAATTATCAGATCATTTGAATTAAGCAATTTGGAATTAAGAGTAGATTGTAAGCAAATTCCTGACCCAATTCCATATAAAGACACACATTCAAAAACTGAGTAGCTACTTTGTTCTACGGGCAGTACCTCAAGCTTCAGTTAGCAGCAGTACATTGTTCGCTGTTCAGTCACTGTTTCCCCCTGCCCCAAATTAACAGTAAACACACTTGTGGAGCTAAGTAATTGATTGAGATAACAAGAATTCCAAAGCATCATTACTTGTGTTTTTTTTAACTACTAGTACATCCATCTGGAATAAGAGGCTAATGGGTGATTACACTTGTGTGCATAATTGGTTGATACCACTTCTGCAGTGCTAGATACAGAATGTGCATTTAGCATAACAAAAGTTTTATTGAGAATTGGTTAAAAACTCTTTATTGAAGAGCAAATACCTCAAATGATTGTTTAAAAGCAGGATTTTTGTGGCTGCCTTCCTTTTAAATAGGAGGCTGCATATTTAAAATGAATTGGCTGTTTTAATCATTAAAACTAATGTAATAAATTTATCTAAAATTGCTTGGCTACTTTTTCCTCACCATATAATTGTGCATTCTAAGATATAATACTGCAGTTGCTTTTAGTAGTGCAGTGCTCATTGCTCTTGTACTGTTAAAAGATTCAGATAAAAATAGGCAGAAGAAAGATGGAGTTTCCAGGGCTTTAAAAATTCGCTCTAATTATTCACCAGTATGTTTCTGTCAAAGCTTCCACTGCATACTAGGACTCAAAACTAAAAGTGACTCCAACTATTATACATAATTCGGCTCCTTAATTGGCAAGAACGAGGTGAGAAGTGGGATAGGGGAAATCCAGAGAGACTAATGGGGCACATATCAGTGACTTCATCAGTACAGAAGTCCCCTAGGTGATTGAAGTCAGCAAATATTTCATCAAGAGAAATATCAAGGAGCTTCATCTGTAAAACCCAGTATGCATGATTATTGAGCAACTTATTTCAGGAGTTTTACATAAACTATATATTTATAGAAAAGAGAAGGAAATGATTGATGCTAATGCTATAAAATTATGCAGCTGAATGCTACACACATAATAACGTAGAACATTTGAAGATAAGGTCAGCCAAGATAGTGCTTCCAGATGTAGTTTCAGTAAGACAATAGGGCTACCAACTTCCTGATAAGAATTTGATGTTGAAACTGTATATTTTCTTTCTGCTTGTAAGTAAGTTTTAGTTTCTCAAAGTTTATGTTCTCCATTCTAATAAACACTTGCAATAAATATATTTTGTATGTCTTTAATAGCAATATACTTACTAGAGAGTCCCAGGTTTAACTAACATTTAAACTTGCCCGCTGTCATTTGCCCAATTTTTGGTCCGGCCAATCAAACAAACAGTGCACAAGACTGTACCCCTTTGGTGGGAGGAGCAAGAGCAATTCTTCATGCCATAAATATGCTGCCGACCAGCCATTGCATAGATTGCTGAATTGTTTGTCAAAGTATAGTCCTTGAAGTTAAGCTTTCCTTCACTTTAGAATTAAAGCCATATAGCAGTCTTCTGGTGATAACTGATTCTTCTTTTCAAGGTGAACTAATAGAAGTAGGTAAATGTGAATTGGCTGAAAGTAGCTTTGTTCTGAACCAAAGCTGGGAGTACTTGGTTCGTGTTGTTCACTGTGGAAAGATACGCTGGGGCAGTTTGTGGCCTAGACTACCCACCCCCTTGCAGCTGGTAGGAGAAAATGCTGAAAATATTTTTTTTATTTTCTCAAAACATGTTCATAAAAGATATAATATGGGAATTTGACATGGGACAAAATCTCATTCATCATTTGAAACTAATAAGTGAATTTATTTGCAATCTAAAACAAGGTCTCAAGTTATGATAATCCTCTGCTTATGGAAGACAGGTGATACAGGAGCCAACAAAATCTAGAGGAAGAAGGGTAGAAAAGACCCAAAAACATAACCACAATGCCTCTCTTACTTGTCTGTTGTCTTTGTGTTATGTTTCTCCTTTCATTCTTTCATTATTTCTTTCTCTCCTTTTCACTTTCTCTCTCCTCTTCTGTCTGTTGATTTCTGCTTTCCTTATGGGTGGGTGGCACAGAGGGAAAAGGTGCCACTGAGGACAGGAGGTCGAATGTATTGGAGAAAGATGCACTGTTTTATAATGATGGGGCTAATCGCACATGTGCAGGCAATAAGTGTGTGATCCCTGCATATTAAACAGCAAGCAAACAGCTATGTTAAGGAACTACAACATAAATTTTAAGCCCAGTAATAGTTAAAAATTAAGAGGGAAAAATTGTGTGTCACCCCTTTTGGGGTGCTAACGTCGCCGGGGCGCTAATTTTATCGCCCCCAAAAAATTAGCTCCTCTCCACCTGAAATTCAGTTGCAGCACCCCAAGCAGGAAGTGGGGTGCTACAGGAAGCACTCCACCTCCTTCTTGGGGCGCTACAACTGATTATCGCAACGCTACGTGCAATAGCGCCATGCACGCCGGCACGTAGCGCCACGTCACTGCAGCCCTCCTCCCCTGATTGAAGGGGAGGGGCCTAGCACTGTGCGCACCAGGGCCCTGCTAGAGCACCGGGGAGCGGGGTTCCGTGAAAACAGCTTGGCACTCGAGTGCCGGGCTGAGCAATCGCGGTCGGCAACCCGAGGAAAAAAGGGGAAGGGGGCAGGTGCTGGCAGTCGGCCCAAAAAGAATGGCTGCCAGACACCTGCCCCTTTTACTACCGCTGCCGCCGCAAAAACGCCCCCCTGACCCTGTCAGACATATCATCTGTCGATAGGTCAGGGGGCACAACCAAAGCTGAATTCGCGGGAGACGTTACCGGTGCCGCACCCGGGCGCTAGGGGATTTGCGCCCCGTTAGCACTAAGAGAGGTGCAAATCAACCCAATTTTTCCCCCTAAGTCTCAAACTATATCTTTTGCTCAAAATAATAAAATTTCTAATATCAGAAGTAAAACAAACTTTGTTTCAAATTAATATACAGATCACTGAGGAGCACGGGCCAACCAAGGTCAAGTCACAAGTCCAGTGGATCATGTATATATGGAAAGGAGGCAGCAAGTACACCAACAATGCTTTAATATAAAACAAATACATAAATACAGAGGAAAGCTGTATTGCAATTATGAAACAAAAAAAATAAAATGGAAAATGGGGATCAATTGATCAGACATTCAGGATCACTCCCTTTGCTTCATTAAAAAGTCAGAAATGGTTAAGGGAAGAATATCGTTAAGAAATACAAATGAAAATTGAGGTAGTATAAAACATTATTTTAAAACTCAGGTTTGATTAAAAATAGGGCACAATAGTGTATGCATGCATTTTGGAGTCAGAATCTGTGTGATCATTTTTAGGCACAAAATGGGTGAGAAAGCCCAGCACAGAAAGAGCTATGCAGGAAGTAGCTAAAACTCCAGCTGGAGCTCCTAAGTTAGGCAGGCCTATGGAGGGAAACATTGAAAAGATTTCTAACACACAAGAGGTAACTTTATGGGTAAACATAATGGCCTGGAATTTGCGGTCAGCGGCGAAGCAAAGGTGTTCGCCGCTGGCACCCGAAGAAAGCATTTTGAGCTGTTTATTGGTTGCCTTTCTCCATAGTTTGTAGGTATTCTTACTCCTTGCTAGTTGTTTGTTGATAGCTCTTCCTATCTGATTAGTCAAGTTTGAGGCGTTCTGAATTATTCAATTAACAGTGATTTGTTATTTTTCTTAAGATATTTCATCAAATTAGGATTTCTTTTGTCCAATTGGGACTTGGCAAATGTGACTGACATTCTGGGGGGGTGACATTATGTGACGGACAATTTTCACTCATCCAATGGATGGCTGCTCTTCAAAAGAGCTATTATATAAGGAAGGATATACTTGCCTTAGAAGGGAGTGCAATGGAGGTTCACTAGACTGATTCCTGGGATGAGGGGATTGTCCTATGAGAGATTGAATAGACTAGGCCTATATTTCCTAGAGTTTAGAAGAATGAGAGGTGATCTCATTGAAATGTATAAAATTCTTAAGGTGCTTGACAGGGTAGATGCTGGGAGGATGTTTCCCCTGGCTGGGGAGTCTAGAACCAGGGGTCACAGTCTCAAAATAAGGGGTCGGCCATGCAGGACTGAGATGAGGTGAAATTTCTTCACTCAAAGGGCTGTGAATCTTTGGAATTCTCTACCCCAGTCGTTGAGTATATTCAAGACAGAGATCAATACATCTTTGGATACTGAGAGTCAAGGGATAGTGCGGGAAGGCAGTGTTGAGGTAGAAGATCAGCCATGATCATATTGTAAATGGTGGAGCAGGCTAGAAGAGCCTAATGGCCTACTCCTGCTCCTATTTCTTATGTACATTGCACAATGCAAGCCAGCGGCTACAACATTGGATTTTCACAAATAAGTCTGAGTATGAATCTTGAAATTTCTTCTGTTTATGTCACATTCTGATTTGAAGGATGAAAGGGAGTATTATGTGGAAATTTGGGATAGAGGGAAATGGAGACTTAACAAAAAAAAAACGTGAGGGTTGTCAGTGCTGAAGAATGGAATACTTTCATTGTTCAGTGTTTCCTGGGTCAGATCATCTACTGCAGATATAAAGCAAAGAAAGAAAGACTTGCATTTCTTTAGCGCCTTTCACGATCACTGGACATCCCAAAGTGCTTTACAGCCAGTGAAGTACTTTTGAAGTGTAGTCTCTGTTGTATTGTAGGAAATGCACAGCAAGCTCCCACAAACAGTAGTGTGCTAATGACCAGATATCCTGTTTTAGTGATGTTGATTGAGGGATAGATATTGGCCAGGACACCAGGGATAACTTCCCTGCTCTTTTTCGAAATAGTGCCATGGGATCTTTTGCATTCACCTGAGAGAGCAAACGGGGCCTCGGTTTAACATTTCATCCGAAAGACGGCACTTCCGACAGTGCAGCACTCCTTCAGTACTGCACTGGAGTGTCGGCTTAGATTTTTGTGCTCTGGAGTGAGACTCGACTCCACAACCGTCTGGCTCAGAGGCGAGAGTGCTACCAACTGAGCCACAGTTGACACTAACAAATAAAGCTATACTCTGTCCCAACAAATAAGTCTTAGCCTCAATTTCAGAATACATTCTCTAATGCAGCAGTATGATTTTTTTCACTTCTGCACCAGCTTATGAGCTTGAGTGAATTACCAATTTAGACCACAAATTAGGGGACAGTTTTGTGCTTATTAGGAACGGGATTGAGGGTGTCCAAACTCATTTCACATGGAGCCTTTACTGCCAACAAATAGATAACTCTTTCATCCCATCAGTATGGGTTATATTTGAACTCTGCTCCTAGATGTGAATGGCCAATGTCGAGTTCACTGTCACCCAATTCCTTGGGAGATAGGGGCATTGTTAAAATCTATTGATATAGAACACGCCAAGGTATTTGTCTTTTTGTTGCTTGATGAGGTAACTAATCTACATGTAAGTATATCTGCTGCTTGAGGCCCAACTGAAAGGTGCCTGCTTTATTTTTTACACAGAAGACAGGTGTTTCTAGTATAATAAAACCAAAATACTAATGTAGTGGACTTTGGGCGTTAGAACTAAAACCACAATAAAAGTGGCCTTAACTGGAATGTTTTAAAAAGCAATCTAGATCATTTTATTTTAAGGAGTACTAACATTTCGTGGAGAGGAAGCAAAACTGGAAAACTCTTTTCTGGGCAATTTTATGTTGGAGGTTGAAAAAAAACTGGGGACTACGGCTGATTACTCACTAAAGCAATAAAAAGTCCTAGTGGATTCGATGACAACTGAGATTGAAAGACTTCATAGTCTTGCAAGAATATGATATGCAGGTAACACTAAATTATAACCTGCACACTGGAGGAATTCAGCTTCTCTGAAGTAAGCTGATTATTAAAAATAACTTACAAATGTTTAATTCTACAGCTGTGAAAAACTGAACCTGAAGTTAAACAAGGAATTACATAGTGCTGTAGCTTTCATTAAAAAATATTTTTTCTATCACAGGAAGCTCTGTTCCAACCTTTCTTTCTCATAAGACAGCAAACTGTCTTCCTTACTCTTTTGAAGAGGCATTGTTAAAAATTGAAGGCTTTTAAATGGTGTTTTGGGGCGGTGAGAAGGAAGATGAGAGGGAGAAGTAATATATTGAAAGCGCTGGTACTAGTCTAATTTCACCAGTTTTTGAAATTTATAAGATGTATATTTAAATTGTGCAAAATTATTATGAAATTTGCACGCTTTCAAAAAAAATCTTCATACTTTATCTCCAAAACTGTATACAGGAATTTCCAAATTTCAATTCTGCATGATTACACCCTTTATGTTAAATCATTAGTTGAAAAGAGATTTGTTCCCCCCAGAAATGCCAACACATATTTTGTCCTTCCCCATTAACAGTATACTGTATACAGTTTATCAATGAAAGGGCTGGAGGGTCCAGGTATACAGTCCAACTGTTGGAGGTAATTCTGACTCATTTTGTAAACCCAAATTGTCAATCTACCATTCAGTATACTTGACTGGTGCAGGACAGAATTCTTCCTTTGTTAGACTTCCCTTGATTCCTCCAACCCAGCCAAGGTTCGGAAAGTTGAACATGTTAACTGACATGAATTTTCAGCCAATATCAGATCCAATATGTTAGATACCTGGTCACCTACTGTGTGAATTTTTGTTTGTTAATCCATTTCAGTAAGTAGCTAACTCATTCTTTGCTCATTTTATTCATAACTTGGGTTTGTCAGATTTCAAATATCTGTACAATCTTTTGCATGCTTTTAGTAGTAATAGAGTTTAGAAAATCTTCCATGGTTACTTTAAAATGCTGTCATTTTGGACAGCAACAAGTAAATTGTTTGTAAGCCTGAATAACTTCGGTAACATTCACTTAACTGCCTATAATTATGTTGATGAAAGTGAATACCAATGAGTGTAGATGGAAGTGCTTTCAGATTTTCGTTTTCCATTCATGAATCAGATATGAACACATAGGGGCCGATTTTTCATTTTCACTATTCATCGGGTGGACAGTGGTCAGGGCAATTTTACCACCAACCTGATGAACCTCACTGGAGGCCCAAACTATTTTTTGGTCAGGCCTCATTAGAATAATATCAGAGAACTGCCAGGCAGCCAAGTGGAATTGGTGCATTCAGGAGAGAAGTGAGGCAACCCTGGTTGGCGGGGGCGGGGGGCATAGGGTGGGAAGATTTTATTGGGGCTGAGAGGACCATTCATACTCCTGATTGTACAAAATTCATTCATAAAATGGGTTGAGTTTTTCCTGCGAGGCCTGCAGTGGTGCCTTTAAAGACCGCTAGTTCAGCTGTTCAGCGCTCGGTTCCACCGGGTGGAACATGCACTTTGCCCAGAGGAAGATCAAAGTTGCATCAGGGTCCTAAATATGGTGTCGGACCTCGATTCGGATATTTCAATGAGACTCCTGCCTGCTTCAGTGCGGTAGTACTAGGCGCTTATTTCGAGACTTACTCTCCAAAATTGCATCAGGTGGGCCTCGGTTGAGAAGACGGGTAAGGATTTTTAAAAAATTGTCTCCCTAGCCCTCTGTTTATGCTGAAAAACAGGGTGTAGTGAGGCAGACATCCCCTCCATAGAATTGACTATATCGTGTGAAGGTAAACTCCAGGTAAAATAAATCAGATATCTCGATTCAAACCAACTATTTAATAGCTGCTTTTAAAATTATACAACATTAAGATTCTTTTTTAATAAACTAGTTGTTTATGGTGCATTCTTTCGACAGAAAACGATCCCAAGGTTTTGGAAAGGCAAGAACAGCAGCAGCCATCATATATCGCACTAAGTTATATCAACAGGTATAAACTTTAGATTTTACCCTTAAACAGAATTTTGAATCTGTACTGAGCAGCTCACCTTGCAGGATGTATTCTAAAAAGTAGCTTATTAAATATTTCAAATGCTTTGTGAATATACTTGAAGGAAGAACCAATTCATAAATTTGTATGTAATAACTTGGTTTGTTTATATAATATGCAAATAGAAATGACATGCAGTTTTATATTGCTGCAGTCCATTTATTTCAATAGCTTTTTGTTAAATAATATTCAGTGTTTTCAGCATAAGTTTTATTTAAAATTTATGCTCCGAGACTTCCATCCTAATAGCGCATATATTGTATTTCCTAAACCTGACTTGCAGCATTTTTCTTTCCATAGGCTTCAGCTACCTTTGCTTCGATGTTGAAGTGTACAATATCTCGATAGTGGCAGTGATATATCTGACTTGGAGACCGTTGATATTTTCTTGAGAAACGGCTCATAACTGTTATTTTGGCTTGTTAATTTGAATTGTAGTAGATTGACTAAACTGCTGAAGAACATTATGTATTTAAATCAAATCAGAGGCTTAAAAGAGAGCTAAAGGTGGTGAGACTGGAGACTGCTTTTTGCATAAAATGCATATCAGAGGAAAATTGTGAAGTGCATCCCCGTTGTTTGGGAGAAAGGATGGCGAGGGGGCTATTTCCCCACCAAGTAAACAAGTTGGTACAATGATCAGTGTTTATTTTTTATACTTAAGTAGAATAGGGAGGGAATCTAGCTCCTCTGCCTAAGGAAAAGCAGTTTGATCAGAACATAATTTGGAAGGGAATGTTGTTGAGTGCAGTGCGAGATGTAACTTGATGTATCCACTTGTATCTTTTTCCTTGTTTTTCACAATTCTAATTGTCCCATGTGGTATTTGTCTTCAGACTATGTTTCGGGCATACAGCCTTCTCCCAGGTCTCTGCTAATAGCGTTCTTGAACTGGGAATTAAAAGGTGTGTGATAACCATCAGATATCTTCCCTCATCTAGTTCCTATTTAGAGTGCTTGACTCTGTCAGCCACATATCCAGGATTGAGGCCTTACAATGTGGGAAATTGCAGAAATGAGCCCACTTTCTTGCCATAACATAGCCTGTTGGGCCTCAACAAACTATGCTGCTTAGCTTACAAGTTCATAACCATTCTATTTTTTCATTCAATGCATTAAAACATTTTGAGAGTGGTAAATTTCAAGAAAAAAACATACATGTTGTTTCAAAATATGTTGTCTTTCACAAATGGTATTGTAAGAGCTCTGGGACATTGGAACTGGTTCTGGGGGAGGTGGGACCAGTTCAAACCAGACGGTTTGCACCTGGGCAGGGCTGGAACCAATGTCCTAGGGGGAGTGTTTGCTAGTGCTGTGGGGGAGGGTTTAAACTAAAATGGCAGGGGGTTGGGAACCTGAGCAGGGAGACAGAGGAAAGGGAAACAAGGATAAAAGCAAAAGATAGGAAGGAGAAAAACAAAAGTGGCAGTCAGAGAAATCAATGGTTTAAATCAAACATGACCACAGTAAATAATAATTCTAATAGGTCTAAGAGCGTTAAAAAAGCAAGCCTGAAGGCTTTGTGTCTTAATGCGAGGAGCATTTGTAATAAGGTGGATGAATTGGCTGCGCAAATAGAAGTAAACAAATACGATTTGGTTGGGATTACGGAAACGTGGCTCAAGGAAGGCCAGGACTGGGAACTCAACATCCAGGGGTATTCGATATTCAGGAAAGATAGGCAAAAAGGAAAGGGAGGTGGGGTAGCATTACTGGTTAAAGAAGGGATTAACACAATTGTAATGAAGGATATTAGCTCTGAGGTGGAATCTGTATGGGTAGAATTGAGAAATACTAAGGGGAAAAAAACGTTAGTGGGAGTGGTTTATAGACATCCAAACAGTAAGGCGGAGGTTGGGGATGGCATTAAAAGAGAAATTAAAGAAGCGTGCAATAAGGGCACAGCAGTCATCATGGGTGACTTTAATCTACATATAGATTGGGCCAACCAAATGAGTAACAATACTGTGGAGGAGGAATTCCTGGAGTGTTTACAGGATGGTTTCCTGGACCAATATGTTGAGGAACCAACCAGAGATCAGGCCATCTTAGACTGGGTATTATGTAACGAGAAAGGATTAATTAGCAATCTTGTTGTAAGAGGCCCCTTGGGTCGGAGTGATCATAATATGATCGAATTCTTCATTAAGATGGAGAATGAAGTAGTTGACTCGGAGACTAGGGTCCTCAATTTAAATAAAGGAAACTATGATGGTCTGAGGAGCGAGTTGGGTAGGATTGATTGGGGAATGGCACTCAAAGGGTTGACGGTGGATAGGCAATGGCAAACATTCAAAGACCGAATGGATGAACTACAGAATTTGTTCATCTCAGTTTGGCATAAAAATAAAACAAAAAAGGTGACCCAACCATGGCTAACAAGGGAAATTAGGGATAGCATAAGGTCCAAGGAGAGGGCATATAAATTGGCCAGAAAAAGCAATAATCCTGAGGATTGGGAGCAGTTTAGGATTCAACAAAGGAGGACAAAGGGATTAATTAAGAAAGGGAAAATAGAATATGAGAGTAAGCTTGCAGAGAACATAAAAACTGACTAAAAGCTTTTATAGATATGTGAAGAGAAAAAGATTGGTGAAGTTAAGCGTAAGTCCCTTGCAGTCAGAATCGGGGGAATTTATAATGGGGAACAAAGAAATGGCAGACCAACTAAATACATATTTTGGTTCTGTCTTCACAAAGGAGGACACAAATAACCTCCCAGAGATGCCGGGGAACATAGGGTCTGATGAAAGAGTGGAACTGAAAGAAATCAGTATTTGTAGGGAAATGGTGTTAGGAAAATTGATGGGACTGAAGGCCGATAAATCCCCAGGGCCTGATAATCTACATCCCAGGGTACTTAAGGAAGTGGCCTTAGAAATAGTAGATGCATTGCTGGTCATCTTCCAGAACTCGATAGACTCTGGAACGGTACCCATGGATTGGCGGGTAGCTAATGTTACCCCACTATTCAAAAAAGGTGGTAGAGAAAAGGCGGGGAATTATAGACCGGTAAGCTTGACATCGGTAGTGGGGAAAATGCTAGAGTCCATTATAAAAGATGTAATAGCAGAGCACTTGGAAAGCAGTGACTGGATCGGACAAAGTCAACATGGATTTACAAAAGGTAAATCATGCTTGCCTAATCTACTGGAATTTTTTGAGGATGTAACTGGTAAAATAGATAAGGGAGAACCAGTGGATGTGGTGTATTAGACTTTCAGAAGGCTTTCGATAAGGTCCCGCATAAGAGATTAGCGTGCAAAATTAAGGCATATGGGATTGGGGGCAAGGTATTGACTTGGATAGAGAACTGGTTGGCGGACAGAAAGCAAAGAGTTGGAATAAACGGGTCGTTTTCCGAGTGGCAGGCAGTGACTAGTGGGGTACCGCAAGGATCGGTCCTAGGACCCCAGCTGTTCACAATATATATTAATGATCTGGACGAGGGAATTGGATGTAATATCTCCAAATTTGCAGACGACACAAAGCTGGGGGGGAGGGTATGCTGTGAGGAGGATGTCGTGAAACTCCAGCACGATTTGGACAGGTTGGGTGATTGGGCAGAAACATGGCAAATGCACTATAATGTGGATAAATGTGAGGCTATCCACTTTGGTGGCAAAAACAGGAAGGCAGATTATTATTTGAATGGTAATAGATTGGGAGAAGGGGAAGTGCAAAGAGACCTGGGTGTTCTTGTACACCAGTCGCTGAAGGTAAGCATGCAGGTGCAGCAGGCGGTTAAGAAGGCAAATGGTATGTTGGCCTTCGTAGCAAGAGGGTTCGAGTACAAGAACAAGGATGTCTTGCTGCAGTTGTACAGGGCCTTGGTGAGACCGCACCTTGAGTATTGTGTGCAGTTTTGGTCGCCTTACCTGAGGAAGGATGTTCTTGCCATGGAAGGAGTGCAGCGAAGATTCACCAGGCTGATACCTGGGATGGCAGGAATGACGTATGAGGAGAGATTGTGTCGATTAGGCTTATACTCACTGGAGTTTAGAAGATTGAGAGGGGATCTCATCGAAACCTATAAATTTCTGTCAGGCCTGGACAGACTAGATGCAGGAAGGATGTTTCTGATGGCCGGGGAGTCCAGAACCAGGGGTCATAGTCTATGGATAAAGGGGTAAGCCATTTAGGACTGAAATGAGGAGGAATTTCTTCACCCAGAGAGTGGTGAACCTGTGAAATTCTCTGCCACAGAGGGCGGTGGAGGCCAGTTCATTAAGTATATTCAAGAAAGAGTTGGATATATTTCTTAAGGCCAAAGGGATCAAGGGATATGGGGAGAAGGCAGGGACCGGGTACTGAATTTGGATGATCAGCCATGATCTCATTGAATGGCGGAGCAGGCTCGAAGGGCCGAATGGCCTACTCCTGCTCCTATCTTCTATGTATCTATGTATCTATGTATTAATAGTGCATGCTGAATGATTCTTAACCATTTTTGGCACAAGAATTATCAATTACATAGGAACAGGAGTATTTTCTTGAGAAAAGGCTCATAACTGTTATTTTGGCTTCTTAATTTGAATTGTAATTGACTGACTAAACTGCTGAAGAACATTTTGTATTGAAATCAAATCAGAGGCTTAAAAGATAGCTAAAGGTGGTGAGACTAGAGACTGCCGCTTGAGCCTATTCCGCCATTCAATGAGATTATGGCTGATCTGTGACCTAACTCCATATACCCGCCTTTGTCCCATATCCCTTAATATCATTGGTTAACAGATTTTTATCAATCTCAGATTTAAATTAACAATTGACCCAGCATCAATTGTCATTTGCGGAAGAGAGTTCCAAACTTCCACCACTCTTTGTGTGTAGAAGTGTTTCCTAACTTCATTCCTGAAAGGCCTGTCTCTAATTTTTAGACTACGCCCCCCAGTCTTAGACTTCCCAACCAGCGGAAATAGTTTCTCTCTATCTATCCTATCAGTTCCCCTTAATATCTTGAAAACTTCGATCAAATCACCCCTTAACCTTCTAACTTCCAGGGAATACAACTCTAGTTTGTGTAATCTCTCTTCGTAATTTAACCCTTAGGGGGAAAAATTCCATTGTTTGCGCCTTAAGAGGGTGCTAATGGGGCGCAAAGCAACTAACGCCCGGGCGCGGCGATGTTTGCGCCGCTCACGAAATTAACTAGACATTTTGCGGTGGCGCTAAACACTACCGCCACGATCTCCTACGCCGGCAGATCGGGACGTCAGTCGAGTGCGTAACGCCCCTGCCTTACTGCCTGCCTCTAGCAACGACAGGTTGAGGGGAGCGTTTTGCAGTCAGGAAGGGACTGGGGGAGCACTATTTAAAGGTGACCGCTTCCTGCCTTTTTTTGTTGGTGACATTTTTGCACCACGCATTCTGAGAGAGAGCGAGAGAGAGAAACTTCTGGAGAGATTCAATGCTGTGTGAAGGAGTTTTGGGTACTGAGCAGCACTTTGCAGGTTCATTTTGATTTGCCCTTGTATCGATCTAGAAGAGACTGTGGGGGCTGCACTCTGAGCTCTTCCCCTGGGCGCCTCCATTGTTCTTTCCAGCAGATTTGATGTACAGGTCTCTCCAGGCCAAGATTCAAGACTGCAATGAGCAGGATGTGGATGGAGAGCAAAATCAACCCTCCCCTTTAAGATAAAAACAGAAAATGCTGGAGAAACTCAGCAGGTCAAGCAGCATCTGTGAAGAGAGAAACAGAGTTAACGTTTCAGGTCGATGACCTTTCGTCAGAACTCCCCTTTAAGAACTGGCCGGCGCCAGTGTATCTGTGTTCCATTGCTGACTGACATCACATAAGCTTCGCCAGCGCTCTGAGGTAGCGCCGCTCTCCTTGGCCTTTGCACCTTAAGACAGTTGTGAAGTGCCTGATTTAGCGCTCCAATCACCTCCAGGGGCGATAAAAGCCAAGTTTGCCGTCGGAGGCGATAATTATCGGCAGACGCTAAACTTTGCGCACGGCCGATAATGGCGTCCCAAACAGGGTGATACTGAATTTTTCTCCCCTACAGTCTGTTGAATCCGTGTGTTAATGGAGACACGGAATGCAGGAGTTGATTTAACAAGTGTTTACTGAACAAAGTCTGGAGGTGAACTAACTATACAAGACGCTATACAGGCTTATATACCCGAGTGGTCACTACCGGTACTACAGTACACAGGGGCTTCAAAAAAACATAGTTCCTCTTAAAGGTACATACACTACAGAGTCCAGTTATCATTCTGGTAAATCTATGCTGCACTCCCTCCAAGGCTAATATATCCTTCCTAAGGTGCGGTGCCCAGAACTGCTCACAATACTCCAGGTGTGGTCTAACCAGGGTTTTGTATAGCTGTAGAATAACTTCTACCGCCTTGTATTCTAGTCCTTTAGCCTTTTTGATTATTTTCTGTACCTGTTCATGACATTTTAATGATCTATGTACATGAACCCCCAAATCTCTTTGGACCTCCACTGCTTCTAGCTTTTCACCATTTAGAAAGTACTCTGTTTTATCCTTTTTTGGTCCGAAGTAGATGACCTGACATTTGCCTACATTGAAATCCATTTGCCACAGTTTTGCCCATTCACTTAGTCTATTAGTGTCTCTTTGTAATATTATGCTTCCATCTACACTGCTTACAATGCTGCCTATCTTTGTATTGTTGGCAAACTTGGATATGTCGCTTTCTATCCTATCATCTAAGTCGTTAATAAATACTGTGAATAGTTGAGGCCCCAACACAGATCCTTGCGGGACACCACTAGTCACATCCTGCCAATTAGTGTACCTGCCCATTATCCCTACTCTCTGTCTCCTGCTGCTTAGCAAATTTCCTAACCAGGTCAATAATTTGCCTTCAATTACATGAGCTTCAACTTTTAGCTAACAGTCTCTTATGGGGGACTTTACCAAATGCCTTCTGGAAGTCCTTATAAATAACATCCATAGACATTCCCCTGTCCACTACTCTAGTCACCTCTTCAAAAAATTCTATCAGGTTCGTCAGGCATGACCTACCCTTTACAAATCCATGCTGACTCTCTCTGATCAGCTGAAAATTTTCAAAGTATTCAGTCACTCTATCCTTAATTATAGACTCTAGTAATTTCCCAACAACAGTTGTTAGGCTAACTGGGCTATAATTCCCTGGTTTCCCACTCTCACCTTTCTTAAATAGTGGAGTGACATGCGCAATTTTCCAATCTAAAGGAATGGTTACTGAATCATGAAAACTTTGGAAGATTATAGTTTGGGCATCTTATAAATTCAAATTTTTATAACTGTAAACAATAATCCCCAAGCGATCTGGAATTTAATATTTTAGCATCTAATTCTGAAAATTTAGCATTGCTGTTCTTGCAGTTTTAGAGGAGAGTTGCACCCTTAAAAATAATGGTTGAACTGAATGCATCTCCCAGTCAGCATAAAGTATGGTTATGCTTTTTTTTAATCCATATCTGGAAATCGCTAGCTCAATAATTGGTAACGAGGAGTGCAGATATGTATTGAACAACAAGTATATTTTTAAGCAAGCTAGTAGAATGTTCAGGGTTTATCTTGTTTTGTAGGGTGAACTGCAAGCGGCACTAGATTAGAATTTGGCCGCACACACACGCATTTTAAATAGCTTTTTAAAATAAAACAAGCATTTTTTAAACTGAAGTTTGAAATCGATATACTATTCAAATCAGACTAATGTCATATTAGCAAAGTGTGTGAAACATTTGCAAAGGTAACATTGAATTAATAAATGTATGCTAATGACTTCATCAGATTAACAATTTCATTATATCAGCATTAAATAGTACTGCAAAGAATTTGATTTTATTTCTCTAAACCAGTTGGGGCATAACATTCTTTTTTTGAAAGACCAGTGGCTCCTTTTTAAAATGGTAAGACTGTAAAGTCAGGACTCGGTAATTACCTTGCCCATATTCTTTGCTCCACAGAAAAGCATATTGCTTTATGTGCTCTTGTACTTCAAACTGCAGGAGCCTTTCTTTCATCAGCTTAAACTGCAAGTGAACAGTGGCAGCTTTCCAGGTGTACTTTGCAAATTGGGGTTTAAATGTGGAACACATCAAATTAAAATTCAATATTAATTATTTTGTCTTGCTGCAATTCTGAGTAGCTTAAAGCAGCAAGGGTAATCGTCTAATTCATTGTATGTGTCTTCAGTGAGCTTAATCATTGTCAGTTCCCTAATAAAAGGTTATTATAGAAACAAAGATCCCAATTTTACATATGGTAGGCATGGGAGAATTACAGAAACTGGTCTCTAAGGTAGACTTGAGCATTCTTGACAAATGACGCCCATGCTGTGATCAGATACTCAACAAGAAATCTCGTTATTAACTAGGCCTGTATAGATAATTAGCACTTGGGCTTCAAATTTTAAATCTGGCTTGAGATGTATAATTTATCAAAAGCTGTAGCTTGCTGTCAGAATCCTATAATAAGTGTACATTATTGATGAATTGAGATTAAACTAAGATCGAAGAGAAATTGGGCCATAGGTTGAATTTTGAAAGGTCTGATTTCAATGTTTACAGTGCTAATTTGGTATTTTGGAAAATAGCTCTAGTCCCTAAATGATGAACAGCTGCAGAACAAAATAAAAAGGCCCCTTTATTTTTGCTTATTTTTACTCTCTTCCTCATTTTTTCAGTGATTCTCATTCATTTACTTATGAAATCTGACTGACTTTCTGCGTAGAACATTTTGCTTTGCAACTTTTTTTTTTAAAGAAGGGTGAAGTAAAAATGTTAACCATCCACCTGTTTAGATTTCAGTGGCTTTTGTTTTGTTTTTAGAAAAAGTTTGTCCCAAAATTTGGGTTGGGTGCTATTTTTCCAGAGCCAGAACTTTCTCCAACTCACTATTGGCAAGACTGAAGCCACCTTGTTCAGCTCCCACCAAAAGCTCTGCATTCTTTGTCCCAGCTGCATCCCTCTCTATGCTCACTCCGGCTAAACCGAACTTTGTGCCATCTCAGTGTTTTGTTTGAAACATAGCTGAGCTTTAAATCTCCAAATCTTATCCATCCACAAGACTATTTAATTCCACTTCCTCAACTTTGTCCACTTTAAGCACTTTACCCCGACTGCTGCCGGAACTTTTACCATGCTATCAGTAACTCTAGGTTTGACTACTCCAATGCTATCTTTGCTGGCCTGCCAAACTCTACTCTACATAAACTCCAACTCAACTAAAACTCTCCCACGCGCAACCTGTCTCACGCTAAGGGCTGTATTTTGCGGGGGGGTCAGCGGGCGCGATCGGTGGCGGGTCGGGTGGGAAAGTTTTTTTTTCCCCTCATCGGTTTGGGACCCCACTGTGAACCCACCGCCACGTGCCTTTACCAAGCCGAGCAGACCCAACACTCAGTGGCGGAGGAGGCAATTAAAATCATTAGTGGCTTGTTTACAGGCAATTATCAGTGTTTTTTCCCCCAGCTTTTTGGATTTGACAGCTCGCCCACTGGTTTCCCGCTGTGCCTAGACCTCGTCTGTTAAGCTGAGGTAGGAGGTCAGTGGCCATTGAATCAGCTGATGAGTTGACAGCTTCAAATGTCAAGTCAAAGCTCCCAGCTGATTGAGAAATGTTCCCTTAACCACTAGCTTCTCTAAACTGCATTTCCACTACTGATTCAAGATGCTGCAAGTCTTTACACAAGTCTCCATCCAGTTTGACCTCATTACCTCTCCCACCATTGACAGATCGCTTCTGTCATCTCAACTTCACCTGCCATCTATTCCATCAGCATGGGCGCCCTTGAAACTCTCTCACCTTGGTCCTCAGAATCCCACCACGATTAGCCCCAACACCAGCAGCACCAACAACACCACCAACCTTCTCCGCAATCAACAGATGCTGCACGGGTCACGGCATCAGCACCCAACCACATTGCTGCCACATGATGCGCCAGGTTGGCACCACCCCACCACAACACCATAAAGCAACCCTACAATGCCCAAGCCATTCCTTTCGCACTCATGACCATTGTGGGGGGTACCGTTATATCTCACCATTCACTGCAACTCACTAAGCCACTTCCAAAGGTGCACACAAATCTATCCAAAGTGTTGAAAATAAAGGTTTCAGTGTTTGACACCACATTAACAGAATCTTTATCTAAACATTGCATAAAACGCCCAAGTGCCTACCCTTGTGTGTTGGCAGTTAGTATGATTGCACTAGAATGAGGGTGAGTGTGAGGAGTGGCTAGTGAGATGGGGTTGTGATAATGTAGATAGAGAGGGATGGGTGGAGGAGCAAGCTAAGTTGGTGTGAGTAAGAATGTGCAGAAGTAGGGTAGGGAAGGCAGAGTGATGGGGATGTGATGAGAGGCACAGCAGGATGAGGTTGAGTTTGGCTTTGTACTAATGTTTTGTGATCTACTGAGATCATTGAAACGTGTGTGGCACTGCACCCAGGTCCTCCTGACCATATCCCTGCTTGTGCCCTCCTCTGCAATGTGCAACCAGGCTGTGTTGACCTCCTAGGGAGGTCTCTTCTGCCCATGGGAAGGGAAGAGGACCTCCTTGTGTGCTGTTATGGAGGGAGTCATGGGAGAGCCTGGGTGCAGCCCTGCACCTCTGTGCAGTGCTTGTCAGTGTTTGCAGCACCTCAGTGCTGTGGAACACTGACAGCACAAATGTCAAAAGAAAGTTTGCCATGGTTTCTTTAAGGAAACTGGCTGATGACATGTCATCAAATGATGTCATCAGACCGGCTTCCTCTAATTGGCCGGGAAATGCATTGGGTGGGCTTAACAAGCCCAATCACAGTAAATTCATTTCAGAGGCCGGGATGGAGACAGCAGCCCGCCAAGGTTTGTAAAACCCAGCCCTAAGTTCTACTCGCTCATCACCATTGTCCTCACCGTGCATTGCTTCACCATCCCCCAATGCATTCAAAGTCCCTTGTCCTTGTTTACAATCCCTGCATGGCCTTGCTAAGCCTACCTGTGCAACCTGACAAGAGTTCAATATCACCGGGAAGTCAAATAGGTTATGTTTTAGTTAGATTATTTACAATAACCTATCGAAATACAATTCTCACTAACTGCAAAAGCAAAAAAAAATTAAATGTTGACCAGCTCATTATGAAGCCCCCTTTTTTCTAAGTATAATTTTACAAGATATCAGAAAAATAACCAATTGGACTATACTGTTGGAATGAATTAAGTGCATGTTTGTCATTATTCACAATAACCCATAGGGGTCTCTGGTACATCACTGGTCTTTTATCCATTTATGATGAGTTTCTGTAATTAAAATCCTATTTTTTACCACTCTTAAGGATAAGGAATCTCATCAGTTATAAATGGCAAATAACAGTTTTTCTTCCAGTTTTGCATTTTTAAACCTAGAGCAAAGCTTAGCTTTATTTATTGTAAGTTTATCTAAGGAAATGGTGATATCCCATATGCTCAGGGCCCCTGCTGTCCAAATATAGTGCATGACTGTGTACTGAGTTAGCTGTACAGGCTTCTGAATTTTAATGATGTTGGAGATATTGTGTGTCCTTCAGCTTGTTAAACTGACATGGCCGCTCCATAAATCATAATACCTGTGTATCATAAAATCAATACAAAAATGCAAACTCAGCGTAAACCCTTAAGTATTTTTTTTCTCTTGCAAGGATCTAACAGTTTAAACTTTAGATCAAAACAGACTAGTTGGTTGCATAAGATCAGAAC
This sequence comes from Somniosus microcephalus, assembly GCF_052327205.1. Taxonomy (NCBI): domain Eukaryota; kingdom Metazoa; phylum Chordata; class Chondrichthyes; order Squaliformes; family Somniosidae; genus Somniosus; species Somniosus microcephalus. The sequence continues at coordinate 246,936,031 of NC_140990.1, read as the reverse complement.
ATATTTTAATTTGCATTGTCATAGAAACACAAAAAGAGATTACAGTGGTTTAAATTTTGGTGCTTACTTTTGTGGTCCAGTTATCTGCACTGTAACTCTAGTTTAAACACGTATATTTTTGTCCACAGCAAAAAAAAAGGGGAACTTAAACAGTCAATAAATGTTAATCCAGTCAGAACTCTTGCACACAGCTTGTGGGTGTTTTGGAACTTGTTTTGTTTCATCTTGCCTTGAAACGTGGTGATCCCCAGAGTCAGCGAGTAAAGCTAGAGGCCCCCCACAGACTTGTAATAAGATCTTTCAAGTTTAACCTCTATTTGTAGATGCAGTAAATGCCTTAATATTAAAAGTGACCAGCAACAAGTAGGATGTAGATATTTTCTAATTTGTAGCCTGGTCGCCAGGATCAGTAACCATATAGCCATTTTTCATTTTCTTATTTACATTCCTGAACCTTTTCAGGTTTATGACTGATGCTGCCCGCCGTGAACGTGAGCAGATGAGAAAAAGACATCAGGCCAAGTTAACACCGGTCCTTTCCAGTCCTGTGGGAAGAGGGGGCACACCCGCATCACCTCATCCTGGCAATGGGAGCTCCGCTTTTCCAGGGACGCCACCAGTTACACCATCCTCTTCTGCCTGCAGTGGAACACCAACTGGTAGGTACTTTTTTTTAAAAAAAAACAAAATTATATTTAATTCAGTTAATTAAATGTGCAGTAGTCTTCTAGCAGCCAAGTTTTAGTAAATAATAAATTTACTTCAACGTTGTATATAAATATACATTTTAAGTTGAGTTTATACAGGATGTGCTAAGTAAGTGGAGCTTATTTTCTGAAGCAACAAATATTGAAAAATCAGCAAAAGTTGTATACAATGCAAAACACATTTTTGATTCCCTTAAATTCTAACATGGCTGAATTCTACAAGCAATATGGTGCTAGGCAGCTATAAATGATGGTAGATTTGTTTATTTTGACAAGTAATTTGAACTGGATATCTTGTCTTGCTAGCAATGGTATCTGATGAATGCTGGTAGAACTGTGGTGATTAGGTGACCTTTGACTTTATTGTAATTTCATAGTAATTATAGTTTGACCATTGGGCAGCACGGTGGCATAGTGATTAGCACTGTTGCCTCACAGCACCAGAGACCCAGGTTCGAATCCGGCCTCGGGCGACTGTCTGTGTGGAGTTTGCACATTCTCCCCGTGTTTGCGTGGGTTTTCTCCGGGTGCTCCGGTTTCCTCCCACAGTCCAAAGATGTGCGGGTTAGGTTGATTGGCCATGATAAATTGACCCTTAGTGTTAGGGGGATTAAATACGTGGGGTTACAGGGATAGGGTGGGATATGTGTTGGTGTAGGGGTTACGGGGATTGGGTGGGATATGTGTCGGTGCAGGCTCGATGGGCCGAAATGGCCTCTATCTGCACTGTGGGGTTTCTGTGATTCTGTGTGTGATTCTGCTCCTGTAGTCAAGAAAACAAAATGGAAGGCACAGGAAACAGCAACTATAATTTGCATTTATGGAGTGCCTTTAACATATAAAATGTCCCAAAGTGCTTTACAGAGATGGGAAAAAGGAGATTAGGAGGGGGAGACCAAAGCTTTGGTGAAAGAAGTGGGTTTTAAGGAGGGTCTTAAAGGAGGAGAGGGAGGTGGAGAGATTTAGGGAGGGAATTCAAGAGAGTGGGACCTAAGAATTTGAAAGTTTGGCTGCCAGTGGGATGAAGGGAGTGGAGGATAACAAGAGGCTTGAGTCAGAAACTGAGAGTTCGGAGGATTTATGTAGAAAGGGAGGAGCGAAGCCATAGATAGATTTAAGGACAAGGATTTTAAATTTATGGGGACGGGGGTGCAATACCAAGCAGGAAATATTGAAGGAGCTGTCAAAAATAAAATGATTATTGAATTAGGGTGCTGGTTGTAGCATATTTTTATAATAGTGGCATTAGTGCAACAAGGAGTCAACTATACATATTGGGCTTGCATTGGAGCCATTGTTAATCCAATGTAGGAAAATGGAAGTTTTACCACAGCTGAGGTATGTTGGTTTGTGCAGTTTTCATTGAATGTATGCAAATCATGCACATGTGGCAACAGTTCATTCCTGGTGTTAACCTACTGCTTACAAAACATTACAATACATTACATTGCCTGTGTGTATGGCAGATATTCCTGCAGGATTTATGGAGTCAAAATAGTCATCCCAGCTTTTATTTTCTATTGTATAATTATTTTTTGGTTGGGGAGGAGAAAAATGCTTGATATCAGATGTCTGCTTTGCAGTATTCTAGTTTTTAAATTTCCAAGTCATAAACGTTAGGCAGAATCACTACAAATTTAGACTCTCTTACTCCTTCATAAAATACCTTTCAATGAATGTGTAGCTAGTTATTTAAAGAAAGTAACATAAACCGAAGGTGTTAACCACTCAAGTAAAGTGCAGTGTATTCAGATTCTCAGCATACTATGTAGATCACAGTGTCTTCCTTGATTGATCACAACAGTTAAACCATAAAAGTAACATTTTAATAAACTTGTGTAATATAATTTGCTCACGTAAAGCAGACCATTTTGATTCAGCACAAGGTTGTGCTTAAAGTGTTTTCCTAGAAGGAGGTGCACTGTGTGGGGCAGATGGGAGCCCTAGGGGTGACCTGGCGCTGCTCTATAGTAGTTTAATAAGGTTGTAATCTGATCGCCATGCTGAAAGCTGCAGCCACAGTTGCTTGCACGCAAAGCTATACATGAGGTACTGTAAGGTTTAACATTTTCTGAACAGTGAAGTTTCCAATGCAAAAATTACCTGATTTTTAACTGGATACCATGTGTTAATGAATCAATTGTTTTGTAAGAACTATTTTGGGTAAAATATGCTAGTTAAAAATACAGTATCAGTATAATATCATGTAGCTATGATTGTGATGATATCTGGTTATTTTTAAATCTGTTTTGGTAGAAAGAAATCTTGTTTATACTCACAATAGCTAGATTTTGCCAGGCAAATTTAAGCCGAAAGATCAGACTCCCAGTTTCATGTACAATTCATAGCATGCATCTTGTTGCACAGCTGTGTAGCACATTAGAGAAGGCAAATTAACATTCGAATGTCTTCTGAAGTGGATGCTAATTGCAGACTGTTAATTACTGTCATTAGGTAGGCTGCTAAGAGGTGCAACAAAGCATCAGACTCATGATCTTGTTGTTTGAAAATGATCTCCATCCAATAAAAAACATGTCACTTACAGAAATTGTAAATGCAAAATTTGCTGATGCAGTTGAAAATTTCGCCATCAGTAGCCTTCTTGTGATGGATGCATTTTTGACACTGTTTCAGTGTTTAGAGTCTGAAAATAATGAGTATCAATGTTCTATCATCAGAATATGCAAAGCTGAAACAGCCCCTATGTATCTTTTAATTAAAGGAAATGTTAGCAGACACTTTGCACAGTTGTGACTGAACATGATGATTCAGTTCCACATTTGGTTGGTGTTCAAAACAAGACTGCTCTAGGCTGCCAATAGGACCGTAATGATGCACTACATAAATTTAAGTTGGAAATAGGCTGTTTGTAGCAATGTTTACAGACTGCATTATAATGTTAAATGGGTAGTTTTCATAGTTTCAATGGTTTCAATGCATCTGTTTGCATAAAGCAAGGCTTTCAATGGTTGTTTTTGTTTACAGGTTGTTACTTAGGTTCTAAATTATCAGATAGTGAAATGTAAGGTAGAATGCTATAGAATTCTCTATTTACAGATAACTTGATTGTTACTATCTTACAAAATTTCAGCAGATTGAGGTTTTCTGAGTGGAGGAGGAGTGTACCTTTTTATGCCCCTTGTATCTTTATGCTCCCTTCTAATTTTTTGTAACACAGTATCTGTTTTTCAGTTTTAAATGAAAACTGCTCTGTTTCCCATTTGTTCTTTTGCACATGCTCTTTTCCTTTTTTCACTTCCCTCTTTTTCTTGCACATCATTGTAGATTTCTCTTTCCTCTGTGTGTGGTGCTTGTTGAATGTTTATTCTTGCTTCAGTTGCTTGGTTAGTGTGCTGCTAGTTGAAATGATTCATGGCCCTGACAGATGTCTGGTACAGCTGGATGTGTCCTTGATCATCCCAAAAGTCTGGACAGCACTGTCATTCACCATTGCCCAAATTATCTCTGTATTGACTGTGGAACCCTCTGTGACAGAGCTGTAATGGCTAATTACCCAGGATGCCTTTAGCAGTTCAAAACACAAGTGTGTTTGCTATGGGTATATTGAGAGTTATTGTGAATGCCATTTATTTATAATGGTTTCAAAGGGGAGGTGAAGTGGACAAGACTCTTGGTTTAAAGCAATTCGTCTAAATATGGATCCGTTAAAAAAAAAAAAAAAAGTAACCTTTTCCATGTGTTTACTTTTTTTCCTGAATCTTTAGGCAGTGAATTAGATGAAGAAGAAATTGAATGTGAAGATTCCGACAGTGACGAATCATGGACAACAGAAAGTGCTATTAGCTCTGAGACTATTCTAAGCTCAATGTGCTTGAATGGGGATGATGAGAAGCCATTTGCTTGCCCTGTACCTGGCTGTAAAAAGAGGTACAAGGTATGTATTGTGTCCAGCAAATTGGAGATGTCAATAAAAATGCACTTGGACAAAAGGTGACGCCTTTCTATTTACACTGTTCTGCAATGCATAATAGAAACTAAGATCAGAGATTTCATTTTTCACAAGTTTACAAATTAACAAGCTTTTGCTCATGGTGTTGCTATGAATCATAAATGTGTATTAGAATGAGGTTTTGGAGAGGGAATAGAGGGTACAAAATCCCATTCTGACTGTTAGTGAAGATGATGAGTTCCCTGGAGGCCAGACAAACCATAGTGGGAACAGCTTTTCACACAAAGAATACAGTAATTTGCCACATCCTGTCCAGGTCCTGTTTGAATGTCAGTCCTGTCTTAATTACCAGTATAACAAAGCTATTCTATGTTATTCTGAAATCTTTCTGGCTCCATGTCTGATGCACGAGAGCCGTCCAGCTGAATTGCTCAAACATCATTATTGAAAGAGCAGGCAGACTCGGCAGATTAATAGTCCTTGGAATGCCTGGTACGATGGAGGGAACAACAAATAAAGGGTAATGGTTTAGACGGAAGCCTAAACCAGATCCTCTGTAGGGGATAATGCAAGGCAAACTTGCTCTTTTTGATGAGCTGCTATTATGTGACTGAGAAGGAAGTGGTGGTATGGAGCTAGGCTTAACTAATTTAGCAGAATTTTGCATTAAATTTGAGTCTGACTTTGGTAAACTGGAGTAAAACATACTGAATTGTTAAACATGTAAATATGTTGGAAATTGATTACTTCTAAACTGCAGTATTTCAAAAAGCTTACTTTTCCAATTTCAATTCTGATTTATGTCTGAACTAAATGTCGAATTAGAAACGTAGACAAGTGTGACTCTCTCTTCATTTTTTACCACTTTATCAGTATAAACATTTGAGGGAGATCCCATGTAAGACTAAAATCTTACCAAAAGATAATTTCCATGTTATTAACCTGCTCCTTGGATCACAGCTTCACAGTTGTTTTTCCTCTTTGGTTAATGGTGGCTGGTGGCTGACCTTCAAGTGGTGGTAGCTATTACTAAATATAATAGTTGCACACTTCCTTTTGATTATTGCTGCTAATATTAGTCTGAATTTTGGTTTTACAACCAACAAGTTGAAAATATCTCTGGCATTGTGACAAGATCCAAGTACCTATATTACTATAACTTTTAATACAGGAATGCCATTCATGTACAAGATTTGCTGCTGATCTGGATTTGTTTGAATTGATTTCTAAAGTATGACCCATTGTAACAGTAACTTGTACTTATTATGGAAAACTAATTTCCCCATTAAGCTTTTACTTCAGGAAGATTGAAATGCATCAACGTTCTCTTTTAATCAAATGATTATACTTTGATAACAGCCAAGTTATTTTAATAAGGTCAGACACATCTCTTACAAAAGATTGCAAATCTTACTCGCATACATATTCTGTCAACAAAATTAATACGCATTATGCTTTCATCTTTTCATTTCCCCCCCAATTTTCTCTCCCTTGCTTTGCTAAAGACATTGGCCCGGAATTGAAGCAGTCCGTGCCCGCATGCTGGACAACATTCAGGCTTGGGCTGATAAGTGTCAGGTAACATTCGCACCACACAAGTGTCAGACAATAACTATCACCAACATGAGAAAGTCTAACCACCACCCCTTGACATTCAACGGCATTACCATCGCTGAATACCCCACCATCAACATCTTTGGGGGGGTCACCATTGACCAGAAATTTAACTGGACCAGTCACAAATACTGTGGCTACAAATGCAGGTCAGAGGCTGGGTATTCTGCGACGAGTGTCTCACCTCCTGACGCCCCAAAGCCTTTCCACCATCTACAAGGCACAAGTCAGGAGTGTGATGGAATGCTCTGCACTTGCGTGGATGAGTGCTGCTTGACTCCATCCAGGACAAAGCAGCCCGCTTGGTTGGCACCCCATCCACCACCCTAAACATTCACTCCCTCCACCACGTGGATGCAGTGTGTACTATCTACAAGATGCATTGCAGTAACTCGCCAAAGTTTCTTCGACAGCACCTCCCAAACCCGCGACCTCTACCACCTAGAAGGACAAGGGCAGCAACCGCATGGGAACACCATCACCTCCAAGCTCCCCTCCAAGTCACACACCATCCTGACTTGGAAATATATAGTCGTTCCTTCATCGTCGCTGGGTCAAAATCCTGGAACTCCCTCCATAACAGCACTGTGGGAGTACCTTCACCACACGGACTGCAGCGGTTCAAGAAGGTGGCTCACCACCACCTTCTCAAGGGCAACTAGGGATGGGCAATAAATGCTGACCTTGCCAGCGACACCCACATCCCATAAGTAAATTAAAAAAAAATAAAAAAATTTGAGGTCAGGATGATGGCGAACTGACAGTGTTCGTCGTCATTCCGCCTTTGAAACTGACCCCAACTTTGGGATTTGGCACATGCGCAGGCAGTTGCGGTCTGTCATTGACAGCTCTGAAACAAGCTGCACTGTACACCCACAGAGCCAGCAATCTGTGTAATCGCCCAAATTAGAGAAACTGATGAAAACTTTGGATCTTCCGCAGTAAATAAGCTGTTAAATTCCCCACTAAAAGTTAGGCCCAAAGTGATTAGGTGTAACTGGGGTTTTGACAATGTTATTACTGCCAAACCAATGTTAAGGGCCTGGAAAACTAATTTTAATTTTGTGCAGTGTTAAAATTGTCCATTTTAATAAAAATGTAAATTTTTAAGAAACTTTTCAAAAATGTTTACATTAAAAAAAAAAGTTTGTCCATCTTTATTTCAGATTTGCCTTTTCCCCATTTGGGAGCCCCAGTCTTTGTTTTGCATTGTTAAAAAGTTAGAATTTTAAGAGCCTACCCACTTCCTTGCTCGCTGTCTGAGAATTCTGCATTTTGATTGGCTGTTTAGATACCTTCATCACAGCACCTCGCACAAGGGGACTCCCACTAACTTCCGTTGATTTAAATTGAAGGTCGGAAAACCCGAAGTTCTCAACACCGGGATCGCAATATCCTTGTGTGAAGCTTACTTCAGGGCCAGCGGAGAATGCCTTTGCTTCGCTGCTGACTGCAAATTCCAGGCCATTGATTCCCTTACTAAAAGTTGCAGAAAAGGGTGTGTTTATACATATTTTATGTATATTTAACTTGAAGTGTGGATAAATAGCTGCCATGATATAACTATTTGGAACAGTGATATTTTAATATCGTGTAGGAATATGCAGCTGCCCTGAGTTATGTAGTGCAAGGACTGCAGCATCAGAGTAGTTGGTTGTGAGCTCGATTCTATAGAGATGAACAATATCTGCAGTGAATTATATCAACTCAAGTGAACACTGCTTAGCATTACTTTACTCCTACTTAAAACCCAAAGGTAACTGAAACCTAATGGGTAACAGAACCTTTAGCAAACTCTAACTGCACTTATTTACTATACATATTGTAGTCCAGTCGTGGCAAAGGAACAATTAACCTTTTGCAATCTGTTAACTCAACAAAAAAAACTATTGGGCAGTATTTTCCGATCGGAGGCTTCCTGCGTGCGGAAGCCTCCGACCTGCAAAAAATCTAATCACTTACCTGAGGGCTCCCGAGGTGCGTATAGTTCCGATGCTGGGCCTCTCGAACTCCCAAGTGCGCAGGGCCTATGTATCCCAGGGGCGCATGCGGTTCGCAAGCATCCCTGGGATCACGTGGGCCATGGGAATCTCCCTTCATACACTTGACAGATAGAACTGTCAAATATATGATTGGAGATCACCCCAAAAACACTTCAAAACATTAAATAATTTTTTTTTTAAATCACATTTTTAAAATTAGTTGAAATTGCAATAAATTATATATTTTAAACAAAAATAAAATTTTTACAGGGCTAAAATAAACTTACCTTTTTTAAAAGTATTTTTAAATGATTGAAATTTAAAAAAAAAATTTTAAACTCTTTTTCAACTCTTATCCTGGTAAAAGCAGGCCTTACACCTGCTTTTACCAGGCGTAAGAATTCTAAAGGTTTTTTCCGGGCGGAGGGGCTCCAGAAAGCGGAACTATCCACCCGCAGAGGCCCTTCTCTAGGGCAGGCGTCCGATCTGTCAAGAGCATTCTTGACAGATCGGAAATGCCGATCTCCAGCGCATGCCTGAAACTGGCATTTCCGATGTCCCTACCGGTGGGTACACACGCGTACCCACTCGTAGGAATCGGAATATCCGGGCCAATGTCTGATGTTCAAACTGTGCCCATTATTGTACATTCAGGACCTTGTTTATAATCACCACCATTTGATGTCATGTATTTTTTTCTGACTAGAAAATTCTAGTCAATTTGATGGTCACTAACTGACTGGAAATTTCTCTGGTTTCCTGTCCATTTATATAAATATATACTTTTGTCGGGAAGGAAATCAAAACCACTACAATTTTTCATTAATTTGTTAATTGGAATACCTTTTTGACAGCAGAGAAACTTAATCCTTTCGTCTGGTTCCTGGACAATATAATTGTTAAGAGGTGCTTAAAATTCCAAGTATTTTATGGCAGTTGGAGGCAGAGCTTAGCCCACCCACAACTGCAGTTAGATCTATTAGAACCCTGTGTTGCGGAGTTGACAGGGTTACTGCTTGTTAAATATATTAAACACAAAACATATCTGGGAGGAAAAGGGCGAGTGAGAAGGAAATCTACCCATGAAAAAAATACGAATGAAAATCAAAAGACAAAGCCATTTAACCTGAAAACCATTGTGAAAGGATCACATTTTGGTGTATTTGCCTTTTCTATAATGTGCATCTGACATTTATCCTGCAATTTTAGATTTGTAGTTGGTTGTGAGACTGGTAATGATTACTGCAATGTGTGATGGGAGGAGTGATAGAGGATATAAGGTTTTAGAAATTGATATTTTTGGGAATGGGAAGCGAAAAATTACAAATGCTAGTTTTGAAACCTTGCTGGTACAGGTGCATAGTGAGGTAGACTGTTTCAGACAGGTTATGGAAACAATATTAAAAATGTATTAATTAGCTTTTATATCAGCTAAATACTTTTCAGTCAGCTTGCTTTTGTGAACTTTATTTATCATGCTTTGTGAATTAGTAGTACTTGTAGTTGAGTTGGTTAATCACAAGGTTCAGGACTTCATCAGCATTTTATTGTGCTAGAATCATAAAGGTTGCTACAATTAATCAAAATTTCTCGACTCCCATATTTGCCAATATATTTAAATTTTACTTGGACAGATGTTTGAAATGCTGATGTCTAAAATGAAGGTGACCATATAATTTAACACAAACTATGCTAGCGAGACCCAAAGCAGCTGACATTTGTATTGTGCATAAGAGGTAAATGTATCTTTTTAACCTCTTGCTGGTATTATAAGCTAATCTCTAATTTAGTGTAACAACAGTTTATACTAAAAACACACAAAAATAGAAATGTCAACCAAATTCTGTTCAAAAATAGGTAATTATGCAAATTTTGTTAATATGTACATATTGCAATACATTTTTCAAGATAATTCTAACCATTCTGTATTTCTGGTAGAATGTTAATGGAATCAAGTACCATGCCAAGAATGGCCACCGTACTCAAACTCGTGTCCGGAAGCCTTTCAAGTGCCGCTGTGGAAAAAGCTACAAGACCGCTCATGGGCTTCGTCACCACACCATCACCTTTCATCCGCCAGTGTCAGTTGATATGCTTAGAAAGATGCAGTTGTGAGGCATTATCCCCTGCACATGACTGATCTGCTAATTGCAGACTGTGTTCTGCTAACAGGAGTGAGTGAAGAGAATTAATTTTTTCTCAAGATTCACTGTTACAGGTCTTGGGGGGAAAATGTTCCTTATTGTTTATTTTTAAATGAATTGTTTCTATATGAAAAACATTTTTAGTTGGAAAATTGTGTTCCCATAATGGCATCAAATGCTGCTAACAAATTAGATACAGTATTTTAAATATTAATTTTGAATTCCAGGAAAAGTACTTTAAATGATTTCAGTGCTTCGAAAAGCACTTTTTCTTTATTACTCTACAATTTGCAATTTTAGGTCACAACTTAAAATTGACTGTACAATAGTTTTATTTTTTTATTGTATCTCAAATAAGTTTTTGAAAAATGTCATCAGTTGTATACCACAGTGTGCTGCTATACTTTTAACCCAGATGTTACAAACTTACAGGTCCCAATAAAGACAAGCTGTATTTGTCACTGTAATTTGTAGAGTAGCAGCCTATTTTGGTGGGGGGAAATCACCCGAACTGACCCTTTTGTCTTCTACCACTAGATTGAGTGCCATGTTATGTTGGATTGTCAAAAGTTTTTTTGGGAGGTGGGGAGGGGAAAGCAATTCTCTCACCTTGCAATAAGTACTTTCTATAAATCAGTCCACGAATGGCATTGACAGTTGTTACAAAGTCGCTCCTAGTCCAAACTCATCTACCCTCAGTTTGAAGAAAAAAATGTTCTAAAAGTCTCTTAATGAACAATCTAAATTTGAAGCATGGTTAGATAGATTCATTTAATGTCAGAATCTAAGATTGGAAATTAGATTTACTTGATCTGGTATTCTGACACAGACATCATTGTTAGTGGTTTTGTCATGAAAGTAGAGCAGGAAACTGCACTAGTTATGTAGTTCATAAAGAGGTGTAAAACTGAATGCAATAACCATTGTTCCCAGCTTAGAAGATACTTAATTTCTTGAGACATATGTGGTCATTAGTCTGCTAAATCAGTATGTGTGTTTAATTAAAGAAGCATGTGCACCATATGCTTCTACATAAGGTTAGTCTGTTTACAACTAAATAATGTACAGTTGCATCAAAAAAAATTCTGTCTCAGCAAGTTAAGCCATGGCAATTTGGTTAGTTTTTTGGATGCCTGCCTAAGACATAATACTGACCTAGTTCTGCTTTTATAATGCAGTATTACAGTACTGCACTTTGGGAGGTTTAAAAATTTAAAAATTCTATTTAGAAAATAGAGATGTGCCCCAACTTATTTTACAGAATTAATTATGATCCGGGCAGGAAACTATATACAACTCCTGCTCCTCTTCCTTTCTCTCTCTTTAAAATAAAAGACTGACCAATAACTGTTCAGATTGTCACAGCCACACTATAGCTTTATTTACTATAATATCACTTACAAGTTATGATATTTCACATCAATGCCTAAAAGTTGGCCACTGGTGAGATTTTGCAGGGGCATCTCAGAAGAATCAAAACTGCACCTTCAAATTCTAAAACACTGTGTGCTATTGCTGACTGGTAAGTATTTTGTATGTACTAAATACTGCCTATAGAATGAGAAAACTGACCTGAATGTCTAGGCCCGATTTGCTGTTTTCCCTCCCCACCCCCCTTTCACATTTTTCCAACTGAGAAGAGCTGAACAGTTTGGATCGAGCACTTTTAAGGATGCAGTCAGCGTGACTCTGTGTTAGTTAGTAGGGACTATATTTGTCTTCTGGCTTTCTTCCTTCCACCTATGCTGGGAATGGAATTCATCGCTCCTGCAAAGTGCCCTAAAACAGCTCTGCTGACATTTGGCAAAACTCACCCATAGAGGGTAGCAGAGGTCAAAAGACAGTCAAGGCTGGATTTGAAACTGTCTTCTGAATGGGAGTTCAGCTTTCTACAACTACTGTTACCTGAACCAGAAAACCTAACTTCAGCATTCCAGTTCCCCATCTTTTCTATATGGACTAAAACCAGTAAAAGTGGCAAGTACTGATAGACTCTCTCTTCAGTGCATATATGCAACAATTTGTCATTTTTAATCAAAATGTGAAAGATATGTTTTAAACATGTGTATATATATCATAAATATATATATATATACATAAATAGTGAAATCACTATATTATATAATAGCAGAAATACTGACTTAGAATATTCTAATTCCTAGTCAATCACTGGGTTGAGAAGTTTTTATTACAAAGAACTTGCTTTAGATCTGTGATTCTAATCCCTGCTAAGATGAATTGTTTTTTTCACCTTGGAAAAATACAGTTCTTTAATAAAGGCTGGACAGAAATTGGGGGGAGATGCAGTCAGGTGAAACACTATAGTTGAGCAAAAACCTTATTAATTCAGTCAACTTTAAAAATGTACATATCTTTGGCATTTACATTCTATACTGTATTTTTTTAAATATAATTCAGTCCTTTGAAAAATCTCAGCTTTAATTCTGATCCCAGAATACAATTGAGATCCTCTAAGGGGTAAGATGAGTAGAAGTGGTCTGAATTGTAAAATATGCATATTATGCATTGAGCAACAGATGGCTAAAAACTGCAGGACTCCCAAATTTATAGTTGGTAAAATCACTGCTAAACATTAACCAAATCGGGACTGAAGTAAATTCCCAAGTTACATTATAAGTAGCAAAGATTTGAAAATTTGCATAGAATGGGATTTCTGACATTCATAAACTTAAAATCACATTTAACTTATCCAAATATCTTGGGTATTGTTTTCAGTCCAAATGGATTGATTACTGGTCTGGATTTAATCCCAGGCAATCATCTATTTTATTGACCTGCTCAAGTAGAAAGCAATCCGAGGACCAACATAACTTGAGCAATACAATTAATGATTCAGATTCATGATTTTGAGAAGGCCATCATTAACTATCAGAGTTTAAAATCTTACATTATTAGGTCAAATTTATTGTATGTTTTTCCCAAAATAGTTTTCCCCTGTAGTTGGAAGAGTCACAAAACTTTGGAAGCTGTGTGGTGTACTCAGGTTGTGAAGTGCACCTTGGATCCTCACCCCCCCGCCCCCCCCATCCCACACACACACTCACACACAACCTTCTCAATTAACGGGCTGAAATACGGAACAATACATAAAAACCATTGCTTTTATTTCAATTCTGTTAACTTTAAAATTGAATATCCCTAAAAAAAATCTGTTTAAAGCACAATTCGTGTTTGAACTCTTGTGCCAATTTCTATTGATTAAGAATAAATTGACCTTTTTTGGAGGGTGGGAAGGGTTGGATCTTAAGTAATGAGCTGTTTATTTAATGGAATGAAAATGTATTTATCCCAAGGTTTAAAGAGTGAATTATCTAAGGTTACATGATACATCTCCAGTTATCAATGGCAGTATCTAGATTGATGGCAATATAAATTCGCTGAAAAATAGGTAAAGAGTTTCCTTCGTGGAGCCTAGGGCAAATGTTCCTAGTTCATGGTTTTTAGAAAGATAATCATTTTCCAGCCACATAACAGATTCTCAGTAATTAATAGTCACCATAATATAGCAAATGGAGGAAGACAGCCTTGCGTTTATGTAATAAAAACAGAAAATGCTGGAAACAGTCAGCAGGTCAGGCAGTATCTTTCGAGAGAGAGAGAGAAACAGAGTTAACGTTTCAGGTCGATGACCTTTCATCAGACCGTACATTTATGCAGTTCAGCATATTAAGTAAAACAAAAGCACTAAAATAATTGTTTGATGCAAAATCTAGTGAATTTTATTATTTAAAGGTGTCCGAGACTTTTAGTGCAGGTTCATGATCCTTAAGTATTTGAATGCTCTTTGCATTTTTCAAAATATTTTTATTCAGTCTGATGATCCCCAATTCCGCTCATGTAGAAATAGCAAAATATAAAGAACCACTGAATATTTGCAGAGTTCTTAAGCAAGCAAACTAATCTCAAGTTAGAGGTACGGTAAGGTAGTGGTTATGTTAGTAGACTAGTAATCGAGAAGCCTGAACTAATAATAGAACGGGACTTCAGATACCACCATGGCAGTTTGAGAATTTGAATTTGGTTTAAAAATAAATCTGGAAATAAAATACTGGTATCCGCAAAAGTGATGAAGGTGTCGGATTGTCATAAAAACCCAACTGGTTCACTAATGTCCTTTTAGGGAAGGAAACTACCATCATTACCTATCTGGCCTATATGTGACCCCAGTCCCACACCAATGTAGTTAACTTTTAACTGAACCTTGATATGGACTAGCAAGCTGCTCAGTTGTACCACTACAAAGAATAACTAGAACTCCTACCTAATGACTGTGTGGGAGCAACTTCACTACAGGGACTTCAGTGGTTCAAGAAGGCGGCCTACCACCATCTTCTCAGGACAACTAGGAATGGGCAATAAATGCTGGCTTTACCAGCGACTCCCACATCCCAAGAATTAATTTTTTAAAATGCTACTGGGTTATTCTGAAGGTTGATTTAAGATGCACTTCTATTTGAGAAAAATCTTTGCAAAAATTAAATCATAACTGCAGCCATAAATATGCAATGATTTAAAGTGGTTTCCAATGCATAGCTGTAGTATATATCTAGTACAACAGCAGCCAACATAACCCAAACTACAAATGTGCTAAACAATGTTTAGCTGGTAACTAAATCTCCTACTTTTTGCTAGGTTGTTAGCTACTAATTACTGGAATGATCTTCCTTCACTGGACACATCCATTTGTAAACGTTAATGAATGTTAATGTTAAATGCATAGCACTCAATTATTTTAGTTTTTTTTTTACTTAATGTGATCAACTACATAAATGTACAGCTATCTTCCTGCATTTTCTATATTATGCCAACTTAAGTATAATTAAGTATAACAATAGCAGGACGGAACAAACTTTAGAGCCAATGAGTTGGGGGGTTGAATTTCCGTGGGGGTTCTTCCGATCGCCGCTGTAACTTTGTCGGAAGAGCTGTGGAAACCCTGGAAAAACAGCATAAACACTGAAGACAATCAGGACAACCTTTACGGAAATTCACCCCCATGATATTGTGCGTAGATTCTTCTTTCTGTTTCTCAGCAAGGTGTTGAACTTCATTTCACAGTGTTAATTGAAAATCAAAGACACAAGGCTGGAACAATACAGTTAATCCCACCCAAATCTGTAGTGTCTAAAGTATGTTTACTGCTGCAGCACCTGTTATGACGCAGTTGGCCATGACATCCTGCTGAGGCAGGAATAGATTACACGCATGCTGGACTGCAGGCCTCACTAAGATGTGCTAAAAGACTCGAGCATGCCTAGATGACATACTCTAGTCCTACACCAAATATCCCAAGAAAGTGAATAGCCAGATGGGGAGGCGAATTTATAAATTTTGTGCTAACCTGTGGACCGCGATTCAATATTTAAAGGGCTAGAATACCATACTGGACTATTCTGCCCCATTTTAACCACTGGTGTGCAGACCAATAGCAAAGGAGTTGCTCTCCTAAGGTCAAATATTGAGTTAAAATCGAAAAGGAACTTTATTTCTCTCCTGACCCCTGCTTCCCTTTGATACTAAGTTGGAAACAATTACATACATTTCTGTAGTCATGGATACTTAATTTTAATGTTAAGAAATTAGACTTCAAATTTTAATCATGTTTTTAGTGACTTGGACACTGGAATCATTTGAAAATGATTATAGCGGCAACTTTCATTTTCTGCACAATGCTAAATGGGTCATTCCAAAAATGCTATTAAATACCCCCAATACAAAGGCATCCTGATCTGCAAGCACCAGAAAACTACTTTGTAGCTTTAAAACTGTAAAATTTATCTTTTTAGTTACTGTCTGTACTAGAATCATTTTGATTACTTGTTAATATACATATTTAATTTTAATTTTGTATAGTTTTGAATATTTCTTTATTGTGTGGGTGATTTGCCAATGTAGAATACATGTCTGCAATTTGGGTTAAATCTAGTCTGGTGATCTAATTAAACTTTCCTTTGTACAAGCTGTAAAGATCCTAAATGAAATTTGATTACAAGTTTAAATCCATTTCCTAGTTGTTGTGGGTCCACAGCACAAAACTGCCAGTTTAGTGCCAATTTGTGCCAAACTATGAATGATCTCACTCAGAGGCTGTTAGACGGTTGGCATGGGAAGTGGTGCTGTACTGAAGTTGGGCAGAATAGAGGGGTCTTCACTCTGCATCTGACCCATGTTGCACTTGACCTGATGATTGATGCAGACACTGAGTGCCAAAAGTGTAAATATTATCCATTCTTTACAGTGAGGAGCAAAAACATTGATCAGAATGCTATTTTTTCATTCATATTTTTGAAGATTGTAATCTTTTTGCTCATGCTTTCTGAATCTTTTAAACTCAAAAGTTGTATGTAAACATACAGTTCTATTAACTGGAGATGGTATAATAGCTTAAGAGTTCTTTGTTCCAATCTGGATACTGCAAGTTTAAGTTTAAAGGTTGCCTATGACTTTAACTTTGACAGCTGATTTTATGTGTGTATGTTTGTTTTCTTGAGACTCTCTGTTTAAGGTATATCCTGCCGCCCTTAATCTCCCCAGAGCATGAGACAGTGAAGAATTCCTGCTTCAGTATAGGTTGATTAAAGGTTCCTTGCCACCATTGCCAAAGCACAGATGAGACTGGCAAATCTCAGTGTGTAGGTGATTGTGAGGACATAAGAACATAAGAAGTAGGAGCAGGAGAAGGCCATATGGCCCCTCGGGCCTGCTCCGCCATTCAATAGGATCATGGTTGATCCGAACCTAGACTCACGTCCACTTCCCTGCCCGCTCCCCGTAACCCCTAATTCCCTTATCAGCTAGGAAACTGTCTATCTCCGTTTTAAATTTATTTAATGTTGCAGCTTCCACAGCTCTCTGAGGTAGCAAATTCCATAGATTTACTACCCTCTGAGTGAAGAAGTTTCTCCTCATCTCAGTTTTGAAACGGCAGCCCCTTATTCTAAGATGATGCCCCCTAGTTCTAGTCTCACCCATCAGTGGAAACATCCTCCCTGCATCCACCCGATCAAGCCCCCTCACAATCTTATATGTTTCGATAAGATTGCCTCTCACTCTTCTGAATTCCAATGAGTAGAGGCCCAACCTACTCAACCTTTCCTCATAAGTCAACCCCCTCATCTCCGGAATCAACCGAGTGAACTGTCTCTGAACTGCCTCGAGAGCAAGTATATCTTTTCTTAAATATGGAAACCAAAACTGCACGCAATATTCCAGGTGTGGTCTCACCAGTATCCTGTATAACTGAAGCAAGACTTCCCTGCTTTTATACTCCATCCCCCTTGCAATAAAAGCCAAGATTCCATTGGCCTTCCTGATCACCTGCTGTACCTGCATACCAACCTTCTGTGTTTCATGCACCAGGACCCCCAGATCCCTTTGTACTGTAGCACTATGCAGTTTCTCTCCATTTAGATAATAACTTGCTCTTTGATTTTTTCTGCCAAAGTGCATAACCTCACACTTTCCAACATTATATTCCATCTGCCAAATTTCTGCCCACTCACTTAGCCCGTCTATGTCCTTTTGCAGGTTTTTTATGTCCTCCTCACTCACTGCTTTCCCTCCCATCTTTGTATCGTCGGCAAACTTGGATATGTTGCACTTGGTCCCCTCCTCCAAATCGTTAATATAGATTGTAAAGAGTTGGGGTCCCAGCACTGATCCCTGCAGAACACCACTAGTTACTGATTGCCAACCCGAGAATGAACCATTTATCCCAACTCTCTGTTTTCTGTTAGATAGCCAATCTTCCACCCATGACAGTATATTACCCCCAATCCCGTGATTTTTTATCTTGTACAGTAATCTTTTGTGTGGCACCTTGTCAAATGCCCTTTGGACGTCCAAATATACCACATCCACTGGTTCCCCTTTATCCACCCTGTTTGTTACGTCCTCAAAGAATTCGAGCAAATTTGTCAAACATGACTTCCCCTTCATAAAACCATGCTGACTCTGTCCGATTAAATTATGCTTATCCAAATGTCCTGTTACTGCTTCCTTAATAATGGACTCCAACATTTTACCAACTACAGATGTTAGGCTAACTGGTCTATAGTTTCCAGCCTTTTGTCTACCTCCCTTTTTAAATAAGGGCGTTACATTAGCAGTTTTCCAATCTGTTGGGACCTTTCCTGAATCCAGGGAGTTTTGGAAAATTACCACCAATGCATCTGCAATCCCTACCGCTACTTCTCTCTAGACCCTAGGATGTAAGCCATCAGGTCCAGGGGATTTATCCGCCTTAAGTCCCATTATCTTACCGAGTACCATCTCCTTAGTGATTTTAATCGTGTTTAGCTCCTCCCCCCCTATAGCCCCCTGTTTGTCCAGTGTTGGGATATTTTTAGTGTCCTCTACTGTAAAGACTGATACAAAATATTTGTTCAGCATTTTTGCCATCTCCGTGTTCCCCACCACTAATTTCCCGGTCTCGTCCTCTAAGGGACCAACATTCACTTTAGCCACCCTTTTTCTTTTTATATAACTGTAGAAACTCTTGCTATCTGTTTTTATATTTTTTGCTAGTTTACTTTCATAATCTATCTTCCCTTTCTTAATTAATCTTTTAGTTATTCTTTGCTGGCTTTTAAATGCTTCCCAATCTTCTATCCTCCCACTAGATTTGGCTACTTTATATGCCCTTGTTTTCAGTCGGATACTATCCTTTATTACTTTACTTAGCCACGGATGGCTGTCTTCTTTTACGCCGCTTTTTCCTCAGTGGAATATATTTTTCTTGAAAGTTGTGAAATATCTCCTTGAATGTACACCACTGCTCATGCACCATCTTACACCTTAATCTATTTTCCCAGTCCA
This sequence comes from Somniosus microcephalus, assembly GCF_052327205.1. Lineage (NCBI taxonomy): Eukaryota > Metazoa > Chordata > Chondrichthyes > Squaliformes > Somniosidae > Somniosus > Somniosus microcephalus. The sequence goes on along the minus strand of NC_140990.1, from coordinate 246,916,836 downwards.
CTTTAGTCAACTCTGCTCTCATACCTTCATAGTCTCCTTTATTTAAGCTTAGTACGCTGGTTTGAGATCCAACTCTCTCACCCTCCAACTGAATTTGGAATTCAACCATGTTATGGTCACTCATTCCAAGGGGATCTTTTACTAGGACATTTTTTATTAATCCTGTCTCATTACACAGGACCAGACCTAAGATTGCCTGCCCCCTGGTTGGTTCAGTAACATACTGCTCAAGGAACCCGTCCCTAATGCACTCTATGAACTCTTCCTCAAGGCTGTCCTGCCCAATTTGATTTGTCCAGTCAATATGAAAGTTAAAATCTCCCATGATTATAGCTGTTCCCTTATTACAAGCCCCAACTATTTCCTGATTTATACTCCGACCAACAGAGTTGCAACTGTTAGGAGGCCTATAGACTACGCCCACTAGTGACTTTTTCCCCTTATTATTCCTTATCTCCACCCAAACCGTTTCACTATCCTGATCCTTTGACCCAATATCATTTCTCACTATTGCAGTGATTCCATCCTTTATTAACACAGCCACCCCACCTCCCTTTCCTTCCTGTCTGTCCTTCCTAATAGTCAAATACCCCTGGATGTTTAGTTCGCAGTCATGGTCACCCTGCAGCCATGTCTCCGTAATGGCCACCAGATCATACCCATGTGTAGTTATTTGTACCGTCAACTCGTCTATTTTGTTATGAATGCTGCGTGCATTCAGATAAAGAACTTTTAAATATGTTTTGTGACAACTTATTCCTGCTTTTACCCCGTTTACTACTTTACCTTTATCTTTATATATTCTGTCCCTTCCTGACACGCTCTGGTTTTTAATTCCCCCACTGCTACCTTGCTCTATTGCCTTCTCCGCTGACATTTTTATTTTTTACTCTCTTGAAACCTCCCCCCCACTAATTAGTTTAAAGCCCTCTCTACAGCCCTAGTTATTCGATTCGCCAGGATTCTAGTCCCAGCACTGGCCAAGTGAAGTCCGTCCCAACAGAACAGCTCTCTCCTGTCCCAGTACTGGTGCCAGCGTCCCAGGAAACAAAACCCATTTCTCCCACACCAGTCTTTGAGCCACGCATTTAACTCTCTGATTTTATTTACCCTAGCCAAATTTGCTCGTGGCTTAGGTAGTAATCCAGAGATTATTACCCTTGTGGTTCTGCTTTTTAATTTGGCCCCTAGCTGCTCATACTACCTCAGCAGAACCTCTTTCCTTGTCCTATTGTTGAAGAGCCACAACAACATCCAGATCCCTTTCTAGAAAATAGTTGCACCGAATTAACTTCCTTTACTCCTTTTTCAGTTTTTAAATGTATTTAAATGGTGAGTGTTGATGACATCATGAGTAGTTCTCAGAGCTCAGTGGTACAAGGCAGCTGAATTAACAGAAGCAGAGAGAATTCTTAAATCCAATACTTCAGCAGCTAGGCTCATTTTATGTTCAATTCCTTCAATGTAGTCAGTAGTCATTGTTAAATATTTTTTAAAATTAGAAGTAAACCAAAGAGCATTTTTTTATTAAGTAGTTCAGATAATGACAGTTCTACAAGTTTCTTATAAATTATATGCTGAATTTCATTAAATGCAAATAATCCTTACTTTCAAACTGCAGTGCATGGGGTTCTGAATTTTAGGAATGTATCCTATTAAATAAGGTACCAGCTGTTGTGGAAACAAGCATACGATTAAGCATAGTAGGTCACCTGTCTGAGGGAATTAAGCTGCTTAACTTAATGCAGACTTTTTTTTAAAAAGGAAAAAGTGCACTTCACCTTAAATATTGCTGTATTAATAAACTTGCAGCTACAGCTGCAGATCTTGTCAATGCCATATTTTCTGTCATATGTGACGAACTTTATTCAATCAGATTAACAGCAGTCAGTCAGGGGTATCTAGTTGAGTACTTGCGCAAGTACCCTTCAAGATATCTATAGTAATGAATACTATTAGATTATTTATACACAGAATATAGATTAAAATTCAAACCAGTGAAAGAGTAACCCTTCAAGACGTACTTCAATCCCACCTGTGCTAAATATTCTATTGTGTCCTTTCAGGTAATATGTTCAATTGCACAAAAATGTTAGGAATGCATTAAGTGAAAAATTCAGTGTGTTAGTCACTTCTATAACTTCTACACTGGCCAATAAAATTACAATCATATCCATGTATAAATTTAACTCCCATGTTTGCATGTCATAAAAACATTCACAAAATGTTATCTCTGCACCAATGACTGGTATTTCTACTTTTTATAAATATAGACAAATATTGAAGAAATGGGCCTATGACTAACTTTGACAGCTGATTTTGTGTGTGTATGTTTGCAGTTGTGGTGTACTTAGTGGATTGTATCTTGAAATATTAGTTTGGGTTTTAAATGAAACAAGTCTATTTGGTTTCTTTGAAAACTTTGAGATATTGCTAAAGATCGTTTCTGCTTGGTTTGGTTTGCACAAATTGGCATTCAAAAGTGCTTTATTTCATTGAATTTGGTAATTCTTAAAAAAGCTTTCAGTGAATGGTGTCAATCTGTAAATAATGTACATGTGCCAACATGGTATGATCTGCTAATTGGTACAATGATGTTTAACACCATAAAATCTGTCACTAAGTACAGTAGTAGTACAACTGCTGTTAATCCAAGAAGTAAGCATAAAATCACTGTTGTCATATGGAAGTACTAGGTGTGACCTAGAAAATCTATGGTATCAAGTCCTTAAAAGCAGAGAAGAGAGCCATTCAAGCGGAACTGATTTTTCTTTAGATAATCTTGAAAATATGCCTTAACCAGGGAGTCTGTTTTGTGAAAGATGTTTTGAAATAGTATTTGAATTTTAAGAATTTAGCTGGCATTCATATCCTGGTAGTGCAGCTCATTGATGCAACAATTTGCTAGTAAAGTACTGAGGCTTTCCCTCTTACCCCTTCATGCTTCCTACATACTGAGTTCCCTGGATGTCTACAAATGCCAAATGAATGTAGGATATTTTCTAAAAACAAATGGAGGGAAAGTCAACGCACACCTCAGTAGCTAGCATAGGCTTGGGAAAGAATTGCCTCCTTGTGCCCTTCTTTAGGGTGTTGGGAATGGAACTTGAGAAAATAACTCCCAAAATGTGGGTAGAGATTTCACTTAACCAGGTGCAGCTGTTGTATTTGTAAAGTTTAAAGTGATCAATTTGTTTCTAATACAGCAGTCAACAAATTTGTCTCTAATGTAGCAGTCAACAAATAGTCATTAAATTTGTGCGTGAAGTTATGGACATCAACTGTTTGAAAGTATATAATTTTGGCAACAGCTAGTTGGTATCCTTTTTAAAGGTTTATAGAAACAACGAATAAAAAAGTTAAGATGGTAAGAAGAAAGAACTTGCATTTATATATCGCCTCTCATGACTTCAGGACGCCCCAATTCACGTTACAGCCAATAAAGTACTTTCTGAAGTAGTCACTGTTGTAATGTTGGCAAGGTCCCACAAACAGCGATGAGATATTGACCAGATAATTTTTTTTTGTAATGATATTGGTTAAGGGATAAATATTAGCCAGAACACCAGGGATAACTCCCCCTGCTATTTTTCGAATAGTCCCATGGGGTATTTTACACCCACCTAAGAGGGCAAATTCGATGTAACATCTCATCCGAAAGAGGGCACCCCTGACGGTGCTGCACTTCCTCAGTACTACACTGAAGTGTCAGCCTAGATTATGCACTCAAGTCTCTGGAGTGGGATTTGAACCCACAACCTTGTGACTCAAGCGAGAGTACTACCACTGAACCAAGGCTGACACCTAATTCATAATGCAGTACAGATTTTCCTATGAAATCTCTTTTGAAGTGTTATAGTGAGGCTATGTTGAAAAGGAGGTTTATTTCCTTCTTTGTAAAAGAGCTAAAGAAAGAACTTCCATTTATTTAGCACCTTTCATGTCCTCCACACCTCAAACACTTTACAGCCAATGAATTACTTTGAAATATGGTCACTCTTGTTTTGTAGGCAAACACAGCAAGCCAATTTTTGCATAACAAGATGTCTCAAACAGCAGTGAGTTTGATTAAATGATCTGTTTTTGACAGTGTTGGTTGAGAAATAAATGTTGGTTAGGACATCGGGAGAATGCCCTTTTAATTTGTTATTTTTAAGATGATTGTATATTGGGCAACCAGAGTGTGTGTATGTTTACAGTGAGTCTTTTGTGTGCATTTTTTTTCTCTACTGCTTAGTTAATGGTTGACTTTAAAGAGACTGAAAAAATGTTTTTATGTTTTGTTGAAATCTCTACACTGACATTCATGGACATTTTCTCCAAATAATCATGCCATTTAAGATTAATTTCTGCCAAGAAGCATTTCCATACTGCATATTGTTTAAAGGTACTACAGGTGCATTTTAAATAATAAGTGCTTTGTGTTTGATTTGCATTTATTTAAATTAGCTCTTCGTCAGTTATGTGAATCATTTTAGAGTTCCTGCATGCTGACATTTTAAAGATTTTAAAAATGTTAACATCCATGCATTATACTACTGCAAGATAGTCTTCCAGTATTGCACAAATGTCCTGTACAATATGCGTATGAAATGCTTATTCTAGCACATAGATTTACATGTTTCTTCACTCCACAAACTTATCACCAGAATATTAACTGCACTGAAATCTACTATGAAGATGGGACAATGCAATGCCTATGTAAATTGTGCTTGTAAACCTTAAACTCTGCATTTTTATGCTTCTGTTTTTAATTTTGTTCCTTCTGTGTCCACCACTAAACTAGGCTGAACATTTCTATTTGGTTCAGATTTCTCCCATGAGCATTTTAGAGGAAGAAAATGGGAATATTGATTATAAGCCTACTTTAGTTTAAATTTTCTTTAGTCGTACACAGGGCTGTACAATACTTTGAAATTTTACAGTACATATCTACAATCAATCCAAATGTTGGCATTTTAATACAGCTAGTTATTTCTGTTTAACTGTCAAATGAAGCATTAAGTTTTTGATGCTAGTCAAGGCAAGATACAGGTTAATGTCCTGCTAAATTTCTATTCTTGCACATTGACAGTTCAGAAAAATCAGGGAAGCATGCAGATATTTATATACCAGTGTTAGTGAGCTGTAATGTACCAAACAGAGTGTTTCACTTGTACAGTTAATTGTTCAGTATAGACCAAACTGAGTGAAATAACGTTGTATTGCTGCTAAAAAAAAACTTTTGTTTGAATGCTGCTCTTATGTTGTCATACAATTCCTTTATTGTAATTTTTAAAACTTTTGGCAAAAATTTATGGTCAAGTCCTATTACAGTGTTTACCTGTATCAAGAACTTGCACCAGATTTATTTCCAAAAAAATGATTGCCAATGAAATGTCAATGTGTGGTCAACTGAGACCTAGAAACATAAAGCCTTAAAGGATGCTTCTGTTTAAACATATTGTACATGGTCTATGTAATACGTTTTTACATGTTTAATAAAATTCTTGTAAGTGATTTGGATTTTGAATTTTTCACTTAAACTTTAATTTTCCAATTTAGACTTGTTTTGTAACTTGTCTCCAAGGAGATAAATCTTTCACTGCATATTGTATATAAACTTGTTCCAATTCCCAGCCATCTGTTCTGCCAGTGTTTTAACTTTGTAAAACTAATTGATTGTTTCTCATTAAAATAAGCTGACCCCGCCTCCCCTATTGTACCTATTGTCTAGCATTTGTAAAATACCCTATGTACTGGTCAGGGATGGTTACATGGAAAGTTTACTAGCAATGGCAGAGTAAACAAAGATAAACTCCAGTAATTATCTGGATTGGAGATTTGATGGCTGGCATACAATAATAAACTATTATAAATTGCTTGGGAGTACTTTTCTCTATAATGCATTCAATATGAAATGCTTTAAATTGTAAAATGTTATTTTAACGAAAACACACGTCATTCCATCCTACTGACCTGTCAAAAAGACTAATTGGACTAATGTGCCCTATATTTCCATTTGTACCTTTTTCAGGCTGCTCAAGATGAGAACTTTCTATGTGAGAGAGGCTTGAAACGATTTCTTCCCATTAACATGCTGTACTGGCTGACGCCTTTAGTTATATAGGCCCAGATTTTGGGCACACCGGGGTGGGCAGGAATGATCACTGTGCCTGAATGGGGAGTCCCAAGGCACAATCAATATAAGGCTGAAGGGGTAGGGGGGCGATCGGGTTGGGAAGGAAGCGATGATTGGGGGGGGGGGAGAGCAGTGGTCGGCAGCAGCCTGCATTCTTTGAATGTGGGATCCGCCCAACTCTGCATTCAGGTAAGTATAATTTAAAATCTTGCCTCGTTGACTGTGGCCTGCAGCGGTCCCTTTAAGGACTGTGTGTTAGGCCACATGTAGACCTGGTTTCCATAAGTGTAGCTAGAGCCGGCTGCCTCGGCAAACCAATCTTCCAGTGGGAGCGTCAAACAGCAAAGGGGCTAACGTGGACAGTACATGCTGATTTTTTTTCTGTCTTTTACCAAGATGGTGGGCGGCGCCCTTCCGGCTGGTTCTGTCTGCTTCCTGCTTGCTGTTTCGTGCCCGAAAAATGCTGAATTTCTAGACCATAATCTTTGAAGGTTTCATGAAAGTATTTTATCAAATTTTAAATGCAGTTTATTCCTGATAGTCACACATCCCACAATATAATTCTAATGCTACCATACCCCTCCTAGTCAGCCTTCTGGTATAGTATTCCTGATTCATGCAGAATATAGTATTTAAATATACTATCCTGATCCAAGCATAAAATGTTCCAATTATTTAGATTTGCATCAGTCAGCACACTGAATATTGTCAGCCCAGCACATGCCAATCATCTTTTACACAGTAACCACTTAAAATAAGTTCCTATTTTGTATGTTTTAATTTTTATTTAGTTGAATTGTATGTGATTTAAAAGGGCTACAAATGTTACAAACTTTATTTTAGGCAGTTTATTAAAATCTTGATCAACACTAAGTGTATATTGCCATGAAAATTGAAAATTTGGACACCAAGCAGACCTCTTAGACATTCTGGGTTTAAAAAAAAGTCCAGTTCACACAAAAACTGCATCAGTTGTCCCTTTTAAATATAGTTCCTGACAATAGTGCACACTCTGTTAAATGATGATACCTAGTTGGGTATCAGCAGCCCCACTTTGGTACTTTAGGTTTGTTCACCAAGTTGCACTAATGCAGCCCCATACATTAGAGCTTGTACATGAATGAGATAATTTGCTGTCCTACTACCATGAGCAGCTTACTGGCTTAACCCTTGGCTTCACTGTCTTAAGTGAAGCTTCAAGAACAATCTATGTATTTTGTTTATTTTTTTTCCATTTTGCCCCTCCCACCAATGAAGTATTCTGTTAAAGGTGCTATATACATGAAGGCTGGTGAAACCTAATAAGGACAGCGATGAACATTGAATTTCCTTTGTGCACCTGATTAATAATGGATAAACTTATTTTGAAACTGACTTTTGTTTGTGGGATGTATTACTGCATTAAAGGTGCTATATAAATATAAGTTGTTATTGTATGCAAACTTACACAATAGTGGATAAGACTGGATATCATAGTAAAGCTGAAAGGTGCCATGTTATTTTGTGCAGTGCAGTCTTGGTAAACAAGTTTTGATGCTGGCTCCTGCCTTTGTCCTACCAATAGAGGGCCCAGGAGGCTAAAGTGTTGAAATCCCCTTGTACTGATGAATATTTTGTCGCTAGTCTGAATTTAACCAAATATATATATTATAATAATTTATATTATACCATATAATGATTGTTCCAGATATGTTACCAACCAGAAAGATTTTGCTAATAACAAATACTAATTTAAACTGGGAACGAGTTTCAATAATTTCACCAAACTCCATCTTTATAATTAGTCTACATTTACTTTATTTCTTATTCCCTTGTGAGCTTCCATTATCTGGAATGATCAGGTGGATAAAAGTATTAAATGAAGCAGTTTTTTAAAAGTTATAGGTTGAAGTTCAAACAATAAGTGCATCATTTATCATTGCCAGCTTTTCTATTCACTTATGAAGCTATCTTTTCTATTAATTAAGTTGCAGTCTGTATTTCTTGTCACTGTAACATAATCAATAAGTAGACAATTTATAGAAACTGCTTTCTACAGATTGTTGTAGGCATTTGAAATATGATTACTTTGTATGTCTAACAAAGTCTTATAGTTAATATCTAATATCCTACTTTTTAAAACATTTAGTATTAAAGCAGACCGGTTTGGATACAAAATGGTGTGTATTTTATGAAACTGAATTCATATAGATCATCACTAAACTGCATAAATATCTGAAATAAAAACAAAATTGCTGGAAATATACAGTCAGATGGTCAGCATTTGAATGACTGGCAGATTAACATTTTAGAACCCTTCATCAAATCCTTTTTCTGACCAAAGCAATTCCAGAATTTTGTGTTTTTACTTCAGATTTCAAGTATTGGTTTTATTTTCCATTTTTATCTTTTTTAAGAAGTTTGTACACCCTAAGTTCCAGAGACATACTGAACTGATGACAAATCTCAATCTTATATGGTCTGGATTTTCTAATGTCTTTTTATTTACTTTTCTTAATTGAAGCAAAATTATACAGAAAACAGTTTCAAATTAGGTTATAAGAGCCTTAATGCAAACTCTGTGTGACAAACCTATATAATTAAAAACTTTGCATTTTGCCTCAAAAGTCTCCATAGGCTATGAGTAAGTGCCCATGGGGCAAAACAAAGCAATGAGTCGCAAACCACTATTGACTAAAAAAACAAAAGCACCAATCAAAAACCAGTAGCCATTTTAAAAAAAAACAATGGCCCAGAATTTGTGGTCCTGATGACGGCAAACTGGCAGCGTTCGCCTTCATTTCGCCTTTGAAACTGACCGCAGCGCAGCCTAATGCGGAAATCCTGACGTTGCGGCTGTCATTCACTGCTCCTCCACAGGCTGCGCTGTGCTGGCCCGCCCGCCCCGCACAGAGCTGGCAATCAGTAAAATCTGTCAAATCACGGAAACTGATGAAAACTTCGGCTCTTCCGCTGTAATATTGCTGTTATATACCCCATTAAAAGTTAGAGCCAAAGAGATTAGGTGTAACTGGGGTCTAACAGCATATTCACTGCTTAAACAAAGGTTATTACCCAGAAAAACTAATTTAAATTTTGTGGAGTGTCAAATTTATCCATTTTAATAACAATTAACATTTTTAAGAAACTAAAAACAAGTTGGGCCGTATTTTCCGACCCCCACGGGTGCATACGAAGTGTGTACACACCCATAGGGGCCTCGCGAGTACCGGTTTCAGGCATGTGAAGCACATGTGCTAAAACCCGGCACTTACAATCTGTCAAGAATCCTCTTGACAGATCATCCGCCTGAACGGGAGAAGGGCCTCTGCGGGTGGAGAGTTCCGCTTTCTGCACAACTTCCGCTCGCTGAAAGCCTTTAAAAATCTTATGCCTGGTAAAAAGCAGGCGTAAGGCCTGCTTTTACCAGCATGAGTTTAAAAAAAAAAATTTTCACTGATTTATAATTTAAAAATACTTTTTTAAAAAAAAGGTAAGTTTATTTTTAGCCCTGTAAAAAAAACTTACATTTTAAAAAAAAATTACATTTTTGTTTAAAATATTTAATTTAATATAATTTTAACTAATTTTAAATAGGTGATTTAAAAAAAATTATTTAATGCTTAACTGTTTTTTGAGTGATTTCCATTCATACTTTTGACAGATCTGTGCGTAGAGACCTGTCTGTGTGGAGTTTGCACATTCTCCCCGTGTTTGCGTGGGTTTACTCCGGGTGCTCCGGTTTCCTCCCACAGTCCAAAGATGTGCAGGTTAGGTTGATTGGCTATGATAAATTGACCCTTAGTGTTAGGGGGAGTAAATACGTGGGGTTACGGGGATAGGGTGGGATATGTGTTGGTATAGGGGTTACGGGGATCGGGTGGGATATGTGTCGGTGCAGGCTCGATGGGCCGAAATGGCCTCTATCTGCACTGTGGGGTTTCTGTGATTCTGTGTGAAAAGTGTGAAGGGGGATTCTCTTCTTTGGTTCCCCATGGCCCACGTGATTCCAGGGGCGCTTGCGAACCACCTGCGCCCCTGGGCCTCTGCATTTCGTAGTGGAGAGGCTCACGATCGCAAGTCTCGGGACCTACGGAGCCAGCAAGTAAGTGCGTAGATTTTTTCCCGATCGGAGGCATCCTCACTCAGGAAGCCTCCGATCGGAAATTCAGGGCCATTATTTTTTTAAATGTTTGTTCATTTTTATTTTGGGTTTGCCTTTTCCCAATGTGAGACCCCCAAGCTTTGTTTTGCCCTTTTTAAAAGTTAGAATCAAAGGAGCTTACCGAAGAATCATCGACCTGAAACTCTGTTTCTCTCTACAGATGCTGCCTGACCTGCTGAGTATTTCCAGCATTTTCTGTTTTTTTGAGCTTACCCACTTCCTGGTTCGCTGTCTGTAAGAATTCTGCATTTTGATTGGCTGCTTAGACAGCTTGTTGATGTCACAGCAGCTCTTCGCTGGGAATTCCCATTAACTTGTGTTGATTTCAATTACATGTCAGAAAAGCCAACTTGTCGCCACAGAGATCGCAAGATCTTTGTGCGAAGCTTACTTTGGGGCGAACGGCTTTGCTTTGCCACTGACCACAAATTACAGGCTATTCTCTTCAAACACTTCCATTCACTCAGAAGCTGCCAATCAAGGACCAGCAATTACCACAAAAGCAGCCAATTAAATTGTACAATTTTTTCTCCCCAATTACTTTGAGGTGACCATTTTGATTCCTCATTCAGCACACTACACTCTATCCACCTACAAAGTAAAATTTATAACATACAAAATCTAAATGAAAGCACAACAAAATCTTTAAACTTGCCGTTAAAATTGCTCATGCTGTTACAGATCTGTCCAATGCCTTGACCCACCGAAGGCCTATCCTCACTCTCACTCGCCCTCGGGATTAAGTTTTAACTCGCTCTGCTTACCCCTCAGGAATTGAGCAGGGGACCTTTAAAATGAAGTTGCTCTATTTCACGCTGTGTTCCCAGCGATTTAAAATTTTAATGCCGCTTGGTTTGGTACGGGATGAGGTCCCTGCTAGATTCAAGCGGGTGCCTCTTAATTAGTGAAAATCAGGATCTCATGACGTCAATGAGACCCCAGTAGCATTTTAACCAGGTCGGTAGTTGTCAGCAGGATGAAGAAGCCCTCCAAGGTAAGTGAAACATTTTCCTCTGTGGGGGTCAGGAGGAGCAGGAGTGCTTTTCTGGGCCCCACAAGGAAATTTGGGTCATTCCCTGCCCTGGACTACCTCCATTCCCTCCTCCAAGACCCCCTCGAAACCCCCTCCCTGCAACTTAACTGCTTGCTGGCAAGCCTTACTTTGGTGCCAGCCGGCAGGCTCCAGCTGCCTGAACTCTCCTGCCTGCTGGCTAGCTGCTGCTTTCTGCCTGTTTCGGGCGGGCAACGGACCGGCGGCGTGCAGTTGAACCCCTGGAGTTAAAATACAAACTGGCTTGAAACTTAAGCTTGTGAGTGTGTTTTGCATTTGTCACGCCCAAAACCCACTGGGATTAAAACCTACCCCCTAATGAAATAAACTAATTTAATTCTAATCACTATTAAATAATCTACAAGATCTTGCCACATGTTCCAACCATCAAGATCGAGGAAGTCACAGCTCATGCAGGCAATTGCCCCATTTCATTGTGCCTACTCTCTAGCTTATGTAGGCTGCATCATTTTTCTTCACCATAGATTCAGAATTTCTGTTTTGCCTGCTTCAATATTACTTCCACTTGGCTACAAGTTGGTGTACATCTGCTAGAATCTACTTGAACTCGCACATTGTAATCAACTGTAAATGTTGTTGTCTGAATTTGTCCTTTCAATGGGTGGGTACCATGTCAAGATTGCTTTAAAGGTAACTTGGGGATAGATTCCAAATTGTCGATATCTTGGCAATCTATCAGTTATTAATAGATTAAATATAGTACATTGTTAAATTACTTTAAAATTGTATTTACTTGAATATGTACTCAATTATGCTGGAAGCTATAATTGAATGTACTTTAATGCAAGCTGATTCCTTTTACTAAGGTTTGGAATAGAATTTATAGTAGATTTTAGAGGAGAATTTAACTCCCTCTGCATGGTGGAAATGCGGCAGTAGCGGAGTTAAAACTGAAGTGGTGGACTTGCCGCTTTGTTCCAGCCATTTTTCCCAGGGCTTTCCACTGGGCAGCCGAGGCACTCGCCTGAATCAAACTGGCAGCTCATTAATTGGGGACCTATGACATACGTAGGATTCTGATGCAATTTTAAAAGCCTACTGCGTGGAGCATTTACTGTGGATGCTCTGCTGAGTAAAACCAGCCGCTTCAACAGAAGAGGCCCAAAAAGTGTTAATATTTTTGTGGGGTGAAAGAGCTCCTCTGGGCTACATAAGAATAATGTGGGCCACAGCTGCCCCAGGCTCTTCAACAAACCACCCCCCCCCCCCCCCCCACAACCTACCTTCCTGGCAGCCTCCAGGCCACCTATTTTTGGCTGGCCCGGAGCTGGTGATCTGCGGCTGAAGGCCTATTTAGGGCGTGCAGTTTGCCGGCGGCATGTTAATGAGGCCCAGCTCTTGAAATGGACCAGCCCACCTGCGTGAGGGATTGTGCGGCTCGTCTGCTTGCTCTGTTGGCTGGCCGCCAGTAGTTAGAATCCACCCTGAACGGAAAATCAGGCAGTGTGTATAATAAGCGTCCGATCTACTACCACCAGTTTTACATCCAACAATGGAAGTTAAAATCTACCTCACTGATTCTCAACCCTCTCCACCACCCCAAAATGTTTGATGACTCAAGCTGAGGTATGGTTCGGTAAGTACAAGCAGTCCTGCGTAACCTTGTCATATGGACAGCGGCTTTGTTGTGGTAAGTCCTGATGGGCATTTAAAAAAAATCTTCGTTAGCTGTAAAGTACTGTTTAATGAGCTGCCTTCAAGTGTGCATCTAGACAGTAAATGTTAGTAGACTGTTCAGCTACTAGAAGGATATTGTGACCAAGATTGATCCTCTTCTAACCTAATGTTTGCACACATACTTTCCAGCAGGGTTATTTAAAAAAAATCTTTTCCTAGCATGCGCACTCTGAAGACGAGAGTCAAGGCACCGTTGGTGCCCTACAAACTCACCAAAAACATTTTAAATTCTAATTACGACTAAACTAATGCAGTACCTTATTGCATGTTCCAACCATTAAAATCAAGGTAGACATCAGCTAACTCAGAGTAGCCCCTGGACCTTCCTGGTCATTATGACTCAGTACTACACCACAAAGTATATTCATCCACTGGGCTACTGTGGCATCAACTCTCTCTTTTCCAGGTATTTTCTCCCTGAGCTTGGTAGGAAAAATACAAAAGCAGAATATTTTTTAAATGGTGAGAGACTGGGAAATGTTGATGTTCAGAGGGACCTGGCTGTCCTTGTACACGAATCACAGAAAGTTAACATGCAGGTACAGCAAGCAATTAGGAAAGCAAATGGTATGTTGGCCTTTATTACAAAGGGATTGCAGTATAAAAGTAAAGAAGTCTTACTGCAATTATATAGAGCCTTGGTGAGACCACACCTGGGGTACTGTGTACAGTTTTGGTCTCTTTATCTAAGAAAGGATATACTCTCCTTAGAGGGAGTGTAACGAAGGTTCATTAGACTGATTCCTGGGATGGGGGGATTGTCCTATGAGGAGAGATTGAGGAGACTAGGTCTATATTCCCTAGAATCTGGAAGAATGAGAGGTGATCTCATTGAAACATATAAAATTCTTACAGGGCTTGACAGGGTAGATGCAGGGAGGATGTTTCCCCTGGCTGGGGAGTCTAGAGCTAGGAGTCACAGTCTCAGAATAAGGGGGCAGCCATGCAGGACTGAACTGAGGAGAAATTTCTTTACTCAAAGGGTTGTGAATCTTTTGAATTCTCTACCAGAGAGCTGTGGATGCTCAGTCATTGAGTATATTCAAGACAGAGATCAATAGGTTTTAGAGTATTAAGGGAATCAAAGGATATGGGAAGGCAGAGTTGAGGTAGAAGATCAGCCATGATCTTATTGAATGGTGGAGTAGGCTCAAAGGGCCAAATGACCGACTCCTACTCCTGCTCTTATTTCTTGTGTTCTTATGAGCTAATATCATCTTTGGCCAAAAGGAATAACCAGACAGATAGTCTATAACCTGCTCTCAGGCTGCTGCCAATGCAACTCTAAGACACCAACCTGAGAGTACACCAGTGCAAAAGCTTTTGAATACCATTGGCACTTCCTGTAACTTGGCTATCAACAACCCCAGTTTGACAGTGCAAAAATCCTGCAAGTATCATTGGCATTTCTGTTCGGAGAGGAAATGAATGTCACTGCTTTTGCTTGCCATTAAATCGTCTGTGCCACTTACCATGGTGCTAACATCATTTAGCAACTAGATAATGGGAGAAAAATCTTGCTTGAGGGCTCTTCTGAGTTCCAGTTACAGATATACACCGGCACATGGATGGCGACATTGTCGTGGCAGGTCCTGATGGACATTTAAAAAAAACCTTATTAGCAGTATTATGATAAAGGAATCTTGACATGCAGAAGCCAATTCCCCGTACTAGTGCGCACTTCTAGAGACTCATTAGCGTGCTCCATTTCTAGGCCAGTATTATTGCCACACGTTTCAGAATGGCTGAATTAAAGCATTCTAGTTACTGGGTATTACAAGTAAAAGTGCTGAGTTTCTAATACTGCATCATTTCACTTCTGAGCTGTTTCTATGAACTGGAGGATTTTAAATGGTTCTTTTTCTTTTGTTTATATTTATGTATCCAGGACCAGAAAAGGCCCATAAATGCTCGCCCTATCCTTCGACTGATAGCATTCTCAAATACAGACCCTCGCTTCCTTCAAGTTCCTGAGACCCCTCATCCCTGGGAGAGGCAAAAACAGAAACCTGTAGCCTAATTAAGGAGTTCTCTGTCAAAAACTCCTCTCTGACCCCTCATGGGTGATCAGGCGAGTCCCCAAACCTATTAATTATTTTCCAGAATGATTTACTGTTCCATATGTACTTGTGATGACCTTTTTTCTAGAAGTCCATCGCTATCTTCAAGGACTGTAAAGAATCAATCTTCACTATCTCCTTTGGGATCCTGTTCCACAGGTCAATCACCCTTTGAGAAAAGTAAAACTTCCAGATGTCCAATCTCACTTTCTGCTTTCTTAGTTTATATGCCCCCAGTTCTACCTGCTCTCACCATTTCAAAGACACTATGGCTGCAATTTTCATCCCTGTTTTGGAATAAAGAAAGAAAGACTTGTACCTTGCATGACTTCAGCATGTCCCAAAGCACTTTACAACCAATGAAGTGTAGTGACAGTTGTAATGTAGGAAACGCGGCAGCCAATTTGCACTGAGCAAGCTCCCACAAATAGCACTGAAATAAACAACCAAATCATCTGTTTTAGGTATTGGTTAAGAGATAAATATTGGCCCGTACACTGGGAGAACTCTCCTGCTCTCCTTTGAATAGTGCCATGAGATCTTTTACATCCACCTGAGAGGGCAAGCGGGTGCTCGGTTTAACGTCTCGGGACCTCAGACAGTGCAGCACTCCCTCAGTACTGCACTAACTGACAGCCTAGATTATGTAGTGAAGTGGGGTTTGAACCCACAACTTTCTGACTCAGAGGTGAGAGTGCTACCACTGAGCTACAGCTGACACTTCAGAATGAGGCAGCAGTGCGCTCAGAATTGGAGTGCAGAATTTACCGCCGTTGTTCCACCTGCCATCATTTTAATTCGGACCTGTATTTCGAAGTGTTTATAGTGGCTGTACAACATTCTCAACTCTCCAAGGGGCTTCTGGCAGCGTGCTTTTTTTTCACCGTGGTCCTTCTGGCAAGAGGAGCAGCAACAGGAGGAAGGGGCAAACAGAATTGCATCTGCCGAGGGCTCAAATAGAACAAAGCATGCTCGCAAGAATCTTTATAGGCCCAGGGCAATATACTTGAGGATGGATTTCAACTATCTAGTAATAGGTATATTCTAGAATTGCATTAACTTTTTTTGAACAGCTTTATCAACTGAGGTGCTGCCTTTAATGTCCTGTGTACCTGTATCTCCAAATTCCCCTACTCTTCCACAGCCTTGAGCCTATCTCCATTCGATGTATAAATACTGCTGTTTATTTTAACCAAAATGCATCATGTTACACTTACTGACATTGAATTCCATCTGACACTTTTTAGCTCCTTGCCCAAACTTATCAACATCCCATCACAGCTTCCTTTGCTAAAGAATTAACTATACATCTTATTTTGGTATCTCTAAATTTCACCACCACTCCCTCTGGGCCTATGGGTGACACCTGGCAATCTGTGCGAACCCTAGTACTTACCCTGCTGCTTCTGGTTGTCCATGAGGAAAACATGGCATCAGTCATCTGCTTAATGCAAGCATGCAGACACACCAATGTTACTGATTCTCCTGTGGCAGTTTTGCCAAGAGCTGGTGAGCTGCATCAGGACACCATTTGGGGTGTGCAGCTTGCCGCGTGTAGTCTCAAAATGGGTGGGGTGGGGCCCTCCCAGGTGAAGGATTGGGCAGCTGGTGGGGCCCTCCCAGGTGAAGGATTGGGCAGCTGGTGGGGCCCTCCCAGGTGAAGGATTGGGCAGCTGGCTACCTGATAGTTAATTGTACTTTTAACGCTCCTTACTTGCCTATTACACTCACATCAGGCCCAGCCATGAAAATTAATCGGGCCTCCTGACTACCTCATCGGCTGGATGGAACAGATGCTCTGCCTGCTACCTGCCCAATATACATTCCACACTAAAATCAACCCCGAAGTGTTTGAACCTACTGTTCAACTATATCTTTTCAAATCTCGGTGTGGAGATGCCGGAGTTGGACTGGGGTGGACAAATGTAAGAAGTCACACAACACCAGGTTATAGTCCAACAGCTTTATTTGAAATCACAAGCTTTCGGAGCGCTGCTCCTTCTTCAGGTGAAGTGGAGAAATGCATAAAGACACAGCTTATATAGTCAGAGAATCATGTCAGATGTTTACAGGTAACCTTTCCAACTGCCATTTATCACACCTCGGCAGAGAGATAATCACAGCAGTCAAAGGTGTGAATGGTGTCCAAACAGGTCAGTCAGGGAAACATTACATCAAAGAACAATGAGGTGGGGTCACAAGGGGTCAAATATTGCAGATGCTGGGGTCTGTATGAAAAACAAAAAAACACAAAAAACATTTTTTTTTTGGCTGGAAATCACAGCAGGTCCGGTCGCATCTGTGTAGAGAGAACAAGTCAATGTCGACTCGAGTCTGGATGACCCTGCATCAGGTGGGGTTACATGTAGCGTGACATGAACCCAAGATCTCGGTTGAGGCCGTCCTCATGGGTGCGGAACTTGGCTATCAGTTTCTGCTCGATGATTTTGCGTTGTCGTGTGTCTCGAAGGCCACCTTGGAGAATGCTTACCCGAAGATCGGAGGCTGAATGTCCTTGACTGCTGAAGTGTTCCCCGACTGGGAGGGAACAATCCTGCCTGGTGATTGTTGCGCGGTGTCCGTTCATCCGTTGTCGCAGTGTCTGCATGGCCTCGCTGATGTACCATGCTCCGGGGCATCCTTTCCTGCAACGTATGAGGTAGACAACGTTGGCCGAGTCGCATGAGTATGTACCATGTACCTGGTGGGTGGTGTCCTCACGTGTGATGATGGTATCTGTGTTGATGATCTGGCATGTCTTGCAGAGGTTGTTGTGGCAGGGTTGTGTGGTGTCGTGGTCGCTGTTCTCCTGAAAGCTGGGTAATTTGCTGCGAACGATGGTCTGTTTGAGGTTAGGCGGCTGTTTGAAAGCGAGTAGTGGAGGCGTGGGGATGGCCTTAGCGAGGTGTTCATCGTCATCGATGACATGTTGAAGGCTGCGAAGAACATGGCGTAGTTTCTCCGCTCCGGGGAAGTACTGGACGACGAAGGGTACTCTATTGGTTGTGTCCCATGTTTGTCTTCTGAGGAGGTCTATGCCATTTTTCGCTGTGGCCCGTCGGAACTGTCGATCGACGAGTCGAGCATCATATCCCGTTCTTACAAGGGCGTCTTTCAGTGTCTGTAGGTGTCCATCGCGTTCCTCCTCGTCTGAGCAGATCCTGTGTATTCGCAGGGCTTGTCCATAGGGGATGGCAGATCCGACCAAAGAACACACCCGCCAACTCAACAGACTGATCAAAACCTTTGATCCAGACCTTCAAAGCATCCTACATGCTCTCATCCCACGTACTCCCCGCGTGGGAGACTTTACTGCCTCCCAAAGATACACAAAGCCAACACACCTGGACGTCCTATCGCATCAGGCAACGGAACCCTGTGTGAGAACCTCTCTGGACATGTCGAGGGCATCCTGAAACCCATCGTACAGGGAACCCCCAGCTTCTGTCGCGACACTACAGACTTCTTACAGAAGCTCAGCACCCACGGACCAGTTGAACCAGGAACACTCCTCGCCACGATGGACGTCTCGGCACTCTACACCAGTATCCCCCACAATGACGGCATCGCTGCAACAGCCTCAGTACTCAACACCAACAACAGCCAATCTCCAGACGCCATCCTACAACTCATCCGCTTCATCCTTGACCACAATGTCTTCACCTTCGACAACCAGTTCTTTACCCAAACACACGGAACAGCCATGGGGACCAAATTCGCACCCCAATACGCAAACATCTTCATGCACAAGTTCGAGCAAGACTTCTTCGCTGCACAGGATCTCCAACCAACGCTATACACCAGATACATCGACGACATTTTCTTCCTATGGACCCACGGCGAAGAATCACTGAAAAGACTACACGATAACATCAACAAGTTCCATCCCACCATCAAACTCACCATGGACTACTCCTCAGAATCAGTCTCATTCCTGGACACACGAATCTCCATCAAAGACGGACACCTCAGCACTTCACTCTACCGCAAGCCCACGGACAACCTCACGATGCTTCATTTCTCCAGCTTCCACCCTAACCACGTTAAAGAAGCCATCCCCTATGGACAAGCCCTGCGAATACACAGGATCTGCTCAGACGAGGAGGAACGCGATGGACACCTACAGACACTGAAAGACGCCCTTGTAAGAACGGGATATGACGCTCGACTCGTCGATCGACAGTTCCGACGGGCCACAGCGAAAAATCGCATAAACCTCCTCAGAAGACAAACACGGGACACAACCAACAGAGTACCCTTCGTCGTCCAATACTTCCCCGGAGCGGAGAAACTACGCCATGTTCTTCGCAGCCTTCAACATGTCATCGATGACGACGAACACCTCGCTAAGGCCATCCCCACGCCTCCACTGCTCGCTTTCAAACAGCCGCCTAACCTCAAACAGACCATCGTTCGCAGCAAATTACCCAGCTTTCAGGAGAACAGCGACCACGACACCACACAACCCTGCCACAGCAACCTCTGCAAGACATGCCAGATCATCAACACAGATACCATCATCACACGTGAGGACACCACCCACCAGGTACATGGTACATACTCATGTGACTCGGCCAACGTTGTCTACCTCATACGTTGCAGGAAAGGATGCCCCGGAGCATGGTACATCGGCGAGACCATGCAGACACTGCGACAACGGATGAACGGACACCGCGCAACAATCACCAGGCAGGATTGTTCCCTCCCAGTCGGGGAACACTTCAGCAGTCAAGGACATTCAGCCTCCGATCTTCGGGTAAGCATTCTCCAAGGTGGCCTTCGAGACACACAACGCAAAATCGTCGAGCAGAAACTGATAGCCAAGTTCCGCACCCATGAGGACGGCCTCAACCGAGATCTTGGGTTCATGTCACGCTACATGTAACCCCACCTGATGCAGGGTCATCCAGACTCGAGTCGACATTGGCTTGTTCTCTCTACACAGATGCGGCCGGACCTGCTGTGATTTCCAGCCAAAAAAAAATGTTTTTTGTTTTTCATACAGACCCCAGCATCTGCAATATTTGACCCCTTGTGACCCCACCTCATTGTTCTTTGATGTAATGTTTCCCTGACTGACCTGTTTGGACACCATTCACACCTTTGACTGCTGTGATTATCTCTCTGCCGAGGTGTGATAAATGGCAGTTGGAAAGGTTACCTGTAAACATCTGACATGATTCTCTGACTATATAAGCTGTGTCTTTATGCATTTCTCCACTTCACCTGAAGAAGGAGCAGCGCTCCGAAAGCTTGTGATTTCAAATAAAGCTGTTGGACTATAACCTGGTGTTGTGTGATTTCTTACATTTGTGTAACTTTAGACAACTTAGTCTCCTGCTCCTGGAGTCATTATCACTCTCCTGATCTTCCGAACTACTGTCTGTCATTTTTTTTACTTTCTTGCACTTTTCCTTAGTAGTTCTTGTAGTGTTGGTTTTCTTTCCTGACCTGCAGACTCTTGCTATATGTCCCATTTTCCCGTATTGCCTGCATACTTTGTCCTTAAACCAGCAGTCCTTCTGATCATGGGTTGTTCTGCCGCAGCGATAGCACTTTTCTGCTCCATACGCCATTTCGTTAGCGCTGTATTCTTGTGGTTTCTGTTATATTTCCGCAGCTCCCCGTGCTGCTGCTTCGTAGGATACTGCCACGCTGAAAGCCTGTTCTAGCGTCAGGTCCTTTTCCGAAATTAGTCGTTTCTGGGTTCCTTCACTCTGGAGCCCGCAGACAAACTTATTCCGTAAGATGTCTGCCAGTGCTGCTCCGAACTGGCAGTGCTTCGATAACTTGCATAGTTCCGTAAGATAGTCAGCATTGTTCTCATCTTTGTGCTGGTTTCTTTTATGGAACTTGAATCTTTCTGCTATCAGAAGCGGTGTAGGGTTTAAGTGTTCCTGTAAGATATTAACAATCTCTTCAAAACTTTTCTCCATTGGTTTAGCTGGGGTAATTAAATTCCGCAATAGGCCGTACGTTCTCGCGCCCATCAAATTTAATAATACCGACGCCTTCTTTCCATTGGCCACCTCATTGGCATTGCAGTACACTTCAATTCTTTCCATATACGTGGTCCAGTCTTCTACCTCATTGTCGAAAGCAGTGATACTGCCACTCTTCGGCATCTTGGGTTATTTAAAATGGCGCCTCCCGCGCTTTTTCTTCTTCCCTAATGGAATAAAATGGCGCCTCCCGCGCTTTTCCTTCTTCCCCAATGGAATAAAATGGCGCCTCCCGCGCTTTTCCTTCTTCCCCTTGCTGCCACGCTGCTCCTAGCGTTCTAAAGGGTAATGGCGGCGACCCGCGGCTTCGGCGCATCTCACTTTTCCTTCCCCTCGTTTTCTTTTCTCTGCGCTGCCCGGTCCTTGGGCGGTTGCCCGCGGTCGACGCCCGTTGCTCTGACTTCGACTACCAAGAAGCTTCTTCTCAGGGAAAGATCCCCGTGAGGTGATGCAGTACTGCAGGTGAGTTCGAACCTGCCCGTCGCCAGTGTAGAGTCCGAGTATCAATAATACACGGACTGCAGGAGAACAATAAAACAGGTATTTACTGAACAGAGGGTAAACGTCAGACTGAAGTACCGAAGCCTGCTAGGGCTTTTTATACAGGTGTGGTCACTGCCGGTACTGCAGGATAAAATCAGTTCTTCTCTTAAAGGTACATACACAACAGCAGGGTGTGAATCAGACATTGCAGGAGCGAATCAGACACTGTGGGGAGTGAATCAGACATTGCAGGACTGAATCAGACATTGCGGGGGTGAATCAGAAATTGCGGGAGTGAATCAGACATTGCAGGATTATTCAGACATTGCGAGGGGTGAATCAGACATTGTGGGAGTGAATCAGATATTGCGGGGAGCGAATCAGACATTGCGAGGAGTGAATTAGAGATTGCAGGAGTGAATCAGACATTGCGTGGAGTGAATCAGACATTGTGGGAGCGAATCAGACATTGCAGGTGTGAATCACATTGCGGGAGTGAATCAGACATTGCAGGAGTCAATCAGACATTGCGGAAGTGAATCAGACATTGCGGGGAGTGAATCAGACATTGCGGGGAGTGAATCAGACATTGTGGGAGCGAATCAGACATTGCAGGTGTGAATCAGACATTGCGGGAGTGAATCAGACATTGCAGGAGTCAATCAGACATTGCGGAAGTGAATCAGACATTGCGGGGAGTGAATCAGACATTGCGGAAATGAATCAGACATTGCGGGAGTGAATCAGACATTGCGGGAGTGAATCAGACATTGCAGGA
The DNA here is from genome assembly GCF_052327205.1 of Somniosus microcephalus. NCBI lineage: Eukaryota > Metazoa > Chordata > Chondrichthyes > Squaliformes > Somniosidae > Somniosus > Somniosus microcephalus. The sequence goes on along the minus strand of NC_140990.1, from coordinate 246,894,499 downwards.
GTCAATCAGACATTGCGGAAGTGAATCAGACATTGCGGGGAGTGAATCAGACATTGCGGGGAGTGAATCAGACATTGCGGAAATGAATCAGACATTGCGGGAGTGAATCAGACATTGTGGGAGCGAATCAGACATTGCAGGTGTGAATCAGACATTGCGGGAGTGAATCAGACATTGCAGGAGTCAATCAGACATTGCGGAAGTGAATCAGACATTGCGGGGAGTGAATCAGACATTGCGGAAATGAATCAGACATTGCGGGAGTGAATCAGACATTGCGGGAGTGAATCAGACATTGCAGGAGTCAATCAGACATTGCGGAAGTGAATCAGACATTGCGGGGAGTGAATCAGACATTGCGGGGAGTGAATCAGACATTGCGGAAATGAATCAGACATTGCGGGAGTGAATCAGACATTGCGGAAGTGAATCAGACATTGCGGGAGTGAATCAGACATTGCGGGGAGGTGGGGTGAATCAGACATTGCGGGGAGTGAATCAGACATTGCAGGAGTGAATGAGACATTGCGGGGGCTGAATTAGATATTGCGGGGGTGAATCAGACATTGCTGGAGTGAATCAGACATTGCGGGGGTGAATCAGACATTGCGGGGTTGAATCAGGCATTGCGGGGGTGGATCAGACATTGCGGGGGTGAATCAGACATTGATGGGGTGGTGAATCACACATTGATGGTATGAATCAGACTATGATGCGGTGAATCAGATTATGAGGGGGTGAATCAGACATTGCGGGGGTGAATCAGTCATTGCGGCAGTGAATCAGATATTGCGGGGGGTAAATCAGACATTGCGGGGGGTGAATCAGATACTGCGGGGTGGTGTGAATGAGAGATTGCGGGAGTGAATCAAGCATTGCGGTGGGTGAATCTGACATTGTGGGGAGTGAATCAGACATTGCGGGAGGGTGTGGACTAGACATTGGGGGGTGAATCAGACATTGCGGGGAGTGAATCAGACATTGCGGGGGTTGTGAATCAGACATTGCGGGGAGTGAATCAGACATTGCGGGAGTGAATCATACATTGCGGGGAGTAAATCAGACATTGCAGGTGTGAATCAGACATTGCAGGAATGAATCAGGCATTGCGGGAGTGAATCAGGCATTGCAGGAGTGAATCAGACATTGCAGGAGTGAATCAGACATTGCGGGAGTGAATCAGACATTGCGGGGAGTGAACCAGACATCGCGGGGGTGAATCAGACACTCTGGGGGGTGGATCAGACATTGATGGGGTGGTGAACCAGACATCGCGGGGGTGAATCAGACACTCTGGGGGGTGGATCAGACATTGATGGGGTGGTGAATCAGACATTGCGTGGGGTGAATCAAACATTGAGAGTGTGAATCAGACATTGCAGGGGTGAATCAGACATTCCGGGGGGTGGGTGGTGAATCAGACATTGTGGTGAGTGAATCAGACATTGCGTCAGTCAATCAGACATTGCGGCGGTGAATCACACATTGCGGGGGATCAATCAGACATTGCGGAGGAGTGAATCAGACATCGCGGGGAGTGAATCAGACATTGATGGGGAGTGAATCAGACAGTGCTTGGGGGGGGGTGAAGCAGACATTGCCAGGGATGAAACAGACATTGCGGGGAGTGAATCGGACATTGCGGGAGTGAATCGGACATTGCGGGGATGAATCAGACATGTGGTAGTGAATCAGACATTGCGGGGAGTGAATCAGACATTGCAGGAGTGAATCAGTCATTGATGGGGGGTTAAATCAGACATTGCGGGTGTGAATCAGACATTGCAGGAGTGAATCAGACATTGCAGGAGTGAATCAGACATTGCAGGAGTGAATCAGACATTGATGGGGGGTTAAATCAGACATTGCAGGAGTGAATCAGACATTGATGGGGGGTTAAATCAGACATTGCGGGTGTGAATCAGACATTGCAGGAGTGAATCAGACATTGCAGGAGTGAATCAGACATTGATGGGGGGTTAAATCAGACATTGCAGGAGTGAATCAGACATTGCAGGGGTGATTCAGACATTGCAGGAGTGATTCAGACATTGCGGGAGTGAATCAGACATTGCAGGAGTGAATCAGACATTGCAGGAGTGAATCATACATTGATGGGGGGTTAAATCAGACATTGCGGGTGTGAATCAGACATTGCAGGAGTGAATCAGACATTGATGGGTTAAATCAGACATTGCAGGAGTGAATCAGACATTGCAGGGGTGAATCAAACATTGCAGGAGTGAATCAGACATTGCAGGAGTGAATCAGACATTGCAGGAGTGAATCAGTCATTGATGGGGGGTTAAATCAGGCATTGCGGGTGTGAATCAGACATTGCTGGAGTGAATCAGACATTGCTGGAGTGAATCAGAAATTGCGGGGGTGAATCAGACATTGCGGGAGTGAATCAGACATTGCGGGGGTGAATCAGACATTGTGGGGAGTGAATCAGACATCGCGGGGGTGAATCAGACATTGCGGGGGTGAATCAGACATTGTGGGTAGTGAATCAGACATTGCGGGGGGTCAATCAGACATTGTGGGTAATGAACAGACATTGCGGGGAGTGAATCAGATATGGGGAGGGTGAATCAGACATTGCGGGGGTGAATCAGACATTGCGGGGGTGAATCAGACATTGCGGGGGTGAATCAGACATTGCGGGGGTGAATCAGACATTGCGGGGGTGAATCAGACATTGTGGGGAGTGAATCAGACATTGCGGTGGTGAATCAGACATTGCGGGGAGTGAATCAGACATTGCGGGAGTGAATCAGACATTGTGGGGGATGAATCAGACATTGCAGGAGTGAATCAGACATTGCAGGGCGTGAATTAGACATTGCAGGAGTGAATCAGACATTGCGGGGGGGTGAATTAGACATTGCGGGGGGGTGAATCAGACTTTGCAGGATTGAATCAGACATTGCGGGGTGTGAATCAGACATTGCGGGCGTGAATCAAACATTGCGGGTGTAACGTCCGTGTGTAGTTGAGACACAGACTGCAGGAGTTGGTTATAACAGGTGTTTACTGAATGGAGACAAAACTGGAACTACTATACAAAGTTACCACACAGGCTTATATACCGGGGTGGCCACTACTGGTACTGCAGTATACAGGGGCTGCAGAATATAGTTCCTTCTTCAAAGTACATACACTACAATTCCTCCCCTTTTAGCTAAACAGTACATAACATTCGATTAATAATTAAATAACATATTTACAATTACAGTTGCTATCTACATTAGCTGAAGTTAAGCAATTATAAATTCAGTCTTTGAGGAAGCTTCCTGATTCTGTCCGGATAACGCCTCTTTGGGGTATCAGGTTCTTCTGGCAAAGTTGATTCGGGATCAACGTCGTTGTTTGGTTCGCCTGCTTCCAATATCACCGATTCTGAGGTGGATGCAATTGGTACTTCGGTTTCATCACCAGGTGTATCGGATCATGGTGTGGATTTGACATTTTCCAGTGACTCTAGAATCTGGTCAGCATGGCGTCTTACAATGCTCTCTCCAACGTCCACGGTATACATTAGAGGTCCTTGCCGTGTGCAGATCGTTCCTGGCTGCCATTTCTCTGTGCGGTAGTCCCGGGCCAAAACTGGTTGACCTATCTTAAAACTCCTGGTTGGCCTTTCATTCATATTCAGAAATTGCCTGTTCTCCACATCTCTTCTGATATTTGGCTTAACCAAATCCAAGCGGCATCTTAGTCTTCGATTGAAGAACATCATGGCTGGAGTTTGGTTGGTAACCGCATGTGTCGCATTCCGGTAGGCAAACAAGAAGTTATCCACCTTGTGTTGTAGGGGTATGTCTTCATTACACATTGCCTTGATAGCCTTCTTGAATGTTTGAACGAACCTCTCAGCCAATCCATTGGTGGCTGGATGATATGGGGCGGATGTGTAATGCTTAACACCATTGTTCTTTAAGAACCTCCGGAACTCTTCAGACACAAACTGTGGTCCATTGTCGGAGCAAATCTGTTCAGGCAGCCCATTTCTGGCGAATATGGTTCGTCAGACTGTGATGGTTTTTTCTGTGGTGGTTGAGGACATTTTTATTACCTCTGGCCACTTTGAATGTGTATCCACCGCAATTAAAAACATCGAGTCCATAAATGGACCAGCAAAATCAATGTGTACCCTTTGCCATGGAGATGAGGGCCACTCCCATGGATGTAGAGGGGCTTGTGGTGGGGCGTTTTGGACCTTATGGCATCCTGTACAGCTCTTGGTCATCTCTTCGATTTCTCTATCGATTCCCGGCCACCACACAAACGCTCTGGCTAAGTTCTTCATTTTTACCCCTCCCAGATGACCCTCATGAAGCTAATTGAGCACTCTATCCTTCAATTTGGGTGGAATTACTACTCTGGATCCACACATCAAGGTTCCTCGGCACACTGACAGCTGTTCTCTTCTCGGCGAGAATGCTGGCAACAGTGGTTCGCCATGTGCTGGCCATCCCTTCACCGTTAAATCATAGACCCTGGAGAGTGTCGGGTCATTTCGTGCTTCCTTTTCTATGTTTGCATTCGTCACAGGTAGACATTCGACTATGGTCGAGTGGAATATCTTCACAGGATCCACTGCAGGTGCTTCTTCCACCGTCGGCAACGGTAGGCGCGACAATCCATCAGCATTCCCATGCTGTTTAGTTCCTTTGTACTCGATGTCATATTAGTGTGCCCCTAGGAAAAGGGACCACCTCTGTAGCCGTTGTGCTGTCATTATCGGGACGCCCTTCTTAAGGTTGAAAATGGAGACAAGAGGTTGATGATCAGTTAGTAGAGTAAATTTCTGTCCGTGCAGGTAGTGATTGAACTTCTTCACCCCCCAAACCAGGCTGAGGGCCTCTCTGTCAATCTGGGCGTAGTTACGCTCGGCTGCAGTTAACGAGCGTGACGCAAAAGCTATCGGCCTCTCTGAACCATTAAGGGATTTATGTGACAGTACCGCTCCAATGCCGTAGGGAGACGCATCACACGCCAGTCTTATCGGTAGTGATGGGTTGTAGTGAGCCAATACTTCTCTTGAAGTGATCAGGCCTTTACACTTCTGAAAGGCCCGCTTACATTCATCGCTCCATTTCCATGCTACTCCAGTTTGTAGCAGGGCGTTCAGTGGGTGCAGAATTGTGGACAAATTCGGCAAAAACTTATGGTAGTAATTCACCAATCCGAGGAATGACCTCAGTTGCGACACATTTTCAGGCGCTGGAGTCTTAACTACCGCTTCAATTTTGTCAGGGGACTTATGTAACCCCTCTTCATCAATCACGTGGCCACAGTACGATATTTGCTTCTTAAAAAACTCGCACTTGGGGCGATTGGCTCGTAGCCCATGTTCTCTTAGTCTAGTGAGCACCTGCTCTAGGTTGGCAAGGTGTTCACTGTCATTTTCACCTGTCACTAGGATGTCGTCCAAGTAACACTGAGTCCCCGGAATCCCTTGCAGGACTTGTTCCATTGCTCTTTGCCATATCGCCGGAGCTGATGCTACTCCGAATACCAGTCGATTATACTGGTAAAGACCTTTGTGAGTGTTTATCGTGAGATATTTCCTAGAAGATTCTTCAACCTCCATCTGCAAATATGCTTGCGCTAGGTCAATTTTTGTAAAACGTTTCCCTCCAGATAGTGAGGCGAAAATATCTTCCATCCTCGGAAGAGGATATTGTACTGTGTGAAGGACTGGGTTCACAGTCACCTTGAAGTCCCCACAGATGCGAACCTTCCTTGGCTCCTCAGACTTATTGTTTAACGTTTTCTTCATGACAGGAATGATGGGTGTCGCCCACTCGCTCCAGTCTACCTTAGTTAACACGACTGCATTCTCCAGATTCTCCAGCTCTGCCTCGACGGCTGGGCGAATTGCATACAGTACCGGTCTTGCTTTGAAAAACTTGGGAATTGCATTCTCTTCTATTTTTATCGAGGCGGTTACGCCTTTAAGAGTTCCCAGTTCTTGTTGAAATACCTCTTTAGCGTTAGCCAAGATTTTTGACAATCGTCCAGGTGTGACGTCGTCATCCTTTTTACCAGCCACAGTCAGTGCCTGAATGAAGTGCCAGTCTAAACTTATCTTTCTGATCCATTCGCGTCCCAATAACGGTGGTCCACCATCTTGCAGTATGTACAGATACAATTTCTGTATTTCCTTGCCGTTGTATTCGACAGGCACCCTTATTTTCGCTCTGGTGTATACTTTCTGCCCCGTATATGTCTTCAAGACAATGGATGTGTCTTTCAAGGGTATGTGTGAGAATAGCCGCTCGTAGTCTCGTCGATTCATGACAGTCAGGGCTGATCCTGTATCCAATTCCATTTTGACTTGGGACCCTGCTATCATGAGGGTGACCCAAATGGTTCGGTGATCCTCTTTTGTGATTACGTTGTGTAGTTTGAGACAGCTTAGTCTCTTGTTCCCGGATTCACTGTCGCTCTTCTGGTCTTCGGAACTACTGTCCGTCATCTTTGGTACTTTCCTGTACTTTTCCTTAGTAGTCTTTTTGTTGTCGTTAGTCTTCTTCCCGGACCTGCAAACTCGTGCAATGTGTCCCATCTTTCCGCATTGCCTGCATGTTTTGTCCTTGGACCAGCAGTCCTTCTGGTCATGGGTTGTTCTGCCGCAGCGATAACATTTTTCAAATCCCCGTGTCATTTCATGGGTGCCGCATTCCTGTGGCTTTTGCTGTATTTCCGTAGCTCCCCTTGCTGCTGCTTCGTACGATACTGCCACGCTGAAAGCCTTATCTAGCGTCAGCTCTTTCTCTGAGAGTAACCTCTTCTGGGTTCCTTCACTCAGGAGTCCACGGACAAATTTGTCCCGTAGGGTATCTGCCAGTCCTGCTCCGAACTGGCAGTGCTTTGATAGCTTGTGTAGTTCCGTAAGGTAATCAGCATTGTTCTCATCTTTATGCTGATTTCTCTTGTGGAATTTAAATCTTTCTGCTATCAGCAGCAGTGTAGGATTTAGGTGTTCCTGTAGGATATCAACAATTTCGTTAAAACTCTTCGCCATCGGTTTGACTGGAGTGATCAGGTTCCGCAATAGGCCGTACGTTCTTGCGCCCATTAAGTTTAGTAGTACCGATGCCTTTTTCTCATCGGCTACTTCATTTGCCTTGCAATATACTTCGACTCTTTCCACATACGTGGTCCAGTCTTCTATTGCATTATCGAAGGCAGTGATATTGCCAGTCTTCGGCATCTTGGAGATCTAAGATGGCGCCTCCCGCGCTTTGCCTTCTTCCCCGCTGGATTAAGATGGCTCTTCCCGCGCTTTCTGTCTTTTCCGCTGCTGCTAGCGCTGTTGCTGGCATTTTTATGCCTTGATGGCGACGCCCTATGGTCTTCGCGCACTTCCCCCCCGCGCTGCTGCCAACGCCGCTCTCCGCGGTCCCCGTGGCAAACTGCAGCTCCTCGCGGCTTTCTGCGCTTCTAATTTCTTTTATTTTAATTACTGTTCCCGTCGTCAGAGCAGACCCTATGGGACACTTTCCTCCCTCTTCTCGGGTCTGTACGCTGCCCGGCTTCGTAGCACCGGCCGCGCCCTGTGTGCTCCACTCTCTCTCTCTCTCCTCTTCCTGACAACGCTGCTCGGCCCCATTGAAAAGCCACCCGATCGAGCTCTAGCCTGCCGCAGCCCAGGAAGGATCAGTGTACTACCTGCCACCAGCCCGATTAGCTGGAACACCATAGACTGGATAACCAAGCCCAGCTCTCGACAGCCTCTTCTGCAAATCTTCGAATTCGATGAATCAGAGGGCGGTTGCCCACGGTCGACGCCCGTTTCTTCTGTTTGTTTTCTTTTTCTTTTTGGATTTCTTCCTTCTGGCCTCGACCTCTAACAACTTCACTTCAGGGATGGATCCCCGTGAGGTGGTGCAGAACTGTAGGTAAGTGCGGATCTGTTCGTCGCCAGTGTAACGTCCGTGTGTACTTGAGACACGGACTGCAGGAGTTGGTTATAACAGGTGTTTACTGAATGGAGACAAAACTGGAACTACTATACAAAGTTACTACACAGGCTTATATACCGGGGTGGTCACTACTGGTACTGCAGTATACAGGGGCTGCAGAATATAGTTCCTTCTTCAAAGTACATAGTCTGCAGCGGGGTGTGAATCAGACAGTGCAGGAGTGAATCAGACATTGCAGGAGTGAATCAGACATTGCGGGGTTGAATCAGACATTGCGGGGGAGTGAATCAGACATTGATGGGGTTGTGAATCAGACATTGCGGGGGTGAATCAGAATATGCGGCGGGGTGAATCAGACATTGCGGGGGTGAATCAGAATATGCGGCGTGGTGAATCAGACATTGCGGGGGTGAATCAGACATTATGGGGGGAGTGAATCTGACATTACGGGGGGAATCAGACATTGCGGGGGTGAATCAGGCATTGCTGGGTTGAATCAGACATTGCGGGGGTGAATCAGACATTGCGGGGGTGAATCAGACATTGCGGGGGTGAATCAGACATTGTGGGCGTGAAGCAGACATTGCGGGGGTGAATCAGAATATGCGGCGTGGTGAATCAGACATTGCGGGGGTGAATCAGACATTGTGGGGGTGTGGTGAATCAGACATTTCGGGAGTGAATCAAACATTGCGGAGGGCGAATCAGACATTGCCGGGGTGAATCAGACATTGTGGGAGTGAATCAGATATTGCGGGGGAGTGAATCAGACATCGCAGGGAGTGAATCAGACATTGATGGGATGTGAATCAGACATTGCGGGGGTGAATCAGAGATTGCAGGGGGTGAATCAGACATTCGGGAGTGAATCAGACATTGTCGGGGGTGAATCAGACATTGCTAGTGTGAATCACACATTGCGAGGGTGAATCAGACATTGCGGGAGTGAATCAGACATTGCAGGGGGTGAATCAGACATTGTGGGGGGTGACTCAGACATCAGGGGGTGAATCATACATTGCGGATCCGTGAATCATACATCGCAGGGATTGAAACAGATATTGCGGGAGTGAATCAGACATTGTGGGGAGTGAATCAGAAATTGCAGGAGTGAATCAGACATTGCGGCAGGTGAATCAGACATTGCGGGAGTGAATCAGACACTGCGGGGAGTGTATCAGACATTGCGGGGATTGAATCAGACATTGTGGAGGTTGAATCGGACATTGCGGGAGTGTATCTGACATTGCGGGGGGGTTGAATCAGACATTGTGGGGGGTGAATGAGACATTGCGGGGGGTTAATAAGACATTGCGGGGGGTGCATCAAACACTGGGGGAGTGAATCAGACATTGTGGGAGTGAATCAGACATTGCGGGAGTGAATCAGACATTGCGGGGATGTTGAATCAGACATTGCGGGGGGTTAATCAGACATTGCGGGGGGTTAATCAGACATTGCGGCAGTGAATCAGACATTGCGGTGTGAATCAGACATAGCGGGGGTGTGAATCAGACATTGCGGGGAGTGAATCAGACATTGTGGGAGTGAACCAGACATTGCTGGATTGCATCAGACATTGCAGGAGTGAATCAGACATTGCAGGAGTGAATCAAACATTGCGGGGGGTGAATTAGACATTGCAGGGGAGTGAATCAGACATTGTGCGGGTGAATCAGACATTGCGGGGGTGAATCAGACATTGCAGGATTGAATCAGAAATTGCGGGGAGTGAAGAAGACAGTGCAGGAGTGAATCAGACATTGCAGGAGTGAATCAGACATTAGGGGGTGAATCAGACATTGCGGGGGTGAATCAGACATTGCGCGGGGGTGAATCAGACATTGATGGGGTTGTGAATCAGACATTGCGGGGGTGAATCAGACCATGCGGGGGGTTGGATCAGACATTGCGGGGGTGAATCAGACCATGCGGGGGGTTGGATCAGAAATTGCGGCGGTGAATCAGACATTGCGGGCGTGAATTAGACATTGTGGGGGGTGAAACAGACATTGCGGGAGGGTGTGGACTAGACATTGGGGGGTGAATCAGACATTGCGGGGAGTGAATTAGACATTGCGGGGGGTGTGAATCAGACATTGTGGGGAGTGAATCAGACATTATGGGAGTGAATCATACATTGTGGGGAGTAAATCAGACATTGCAGGAGTGAATCAGACGTTGCAGGAGTGAATCAGACATTGCGGGGTTGAATCAGACATTGCGGGGGTGAATCAGACATTGCGGGGGTGAATCAGACATTGCAGAATTGAATCAGAAATTGCGGGGAGTGAAGCAGACAGTGCAGGAGTGAATCAGACATTGCAGGAGTGAATTAGACATTAGGGGGTGAATCAGACATTGCCGGGGTGAATCAGACATTGATGGGGTTGTGAATCAGACATTGCGGGGGTGAATCAGACCATGCGGGGGGTTGGATCAGACATTGCGGGGGTGAATCAGACATTGCGGGGGTGAATCAGACATTACGGGGAGAGTGAATCAGGCAATGCGGGAGTGAATCAGATATTTCAGGGGTGAATCAGATATTGCGGGGAGAATCAGATATTGCGGGACTGAATCAGACAATGCAGGGGTACATCAGAAATTGCGGCGGTGAATCAGACATTGCGGGCGTGAATTAGACATTGCGGGGGGTGAAACAGACATTGCGGGAGGATGTGGACTAGACATTGGGGGGTGAATCATACATTGGCGGGGTGAATCAGACATTGCAGGGAGTGAATCAGACATTATGGGAGTGAATCATACATTGCGGGGAGTAAATCAGACATTGCAGGAGTGAATCAGACATTGCAGGAGTGAATCAGGCATTGCAGGAGTGAATCAGGCATTGCAGTAGTGAATCCGACATTGCAGGAGTGAATCCGACATTGCGGGGTTGAATCAGACATTGCGAGACTGAATCAGACATTGCAGGAGTGAATCAGACATTGCGGGAGTGAATCAGACATTGCGGGAGTGAATCAGACATTGCGGGTGTTGAGTCTGTGCTTTCAAATGTAGTTATGCTGAATAACTGGACACAGACTACAGAATACTTAAACAGGTCTTTAGTAACTGAGGGTCAGGGCTGAACTGAAATACACTTTGCTCCACAGGGTTTATATACCGGTGTGGTCACCACCGGTACTACAATGTACAGGAGCCATCAGAAAGTAGTCCATCACCTTAAGGTATCCTCTTAAGGTGGTACAGGTTACATACACTACAATTCCTCCCCTTTTAGCTTAACAGTGTACACCCCAATTTAAACATAACATGGATAACATATATACAACTTTCACACAAAACTGTTCAAAGATTCAGTCTCCGAGGAGGCCTCCTGATCCGGGCCGGATAACGCCTTTCAGGGGTCTCTGGTTCTCGTTGCTGGGGTGACTCGTCCATTTGATCTCCTATGGATTGAACATCATCATGTACGTTCGAGTCTGAGGTAGATGCTACAGGCTCAATAACTTCTTCAACTGGTGTCTCTGCCGTAGACATGGGGTCGACCCTTGTTCTCGATTCCACAAGTTGGTCAGCATGACGTCGTATTACGTTCTCACCAACGTCTACCGTGTACATCAAGGGTCCTTGTCGGGCATGAATTGTTCCGGATTGCCATTTATCATTCCTATAGTCCCTGGCCAACACTGGTTGTCCTATTTCGAAACTCCGAGTGGCCTTGTTATTTACGTGCTGGAATTGCTTGTTTTCGACTTCCCTACGCACATTGGGTTTTAACAAATCCAACCGGGACCGCAACCTCCTGTTATAGAACATTATGGCAGGGCTTTGATTTGTCACTGCATGCGTGGCGTTTCGATATGCCATCAGGAAATTGTCCACCTTGTGTTGTAGTGGAATATGGTCTTCGCTCATGGCCTTTATCGCCTTTTTGAACGTTTGTACAAATCTCTCGGCCAACCCATTGGTAGCCGGATGATATGGGGCAGATGTATAGTGTTTCACCCATTCTTTTTCATGAATTTCTGGAATTCTTCTGACACGAACTGTGGTCCGTTGTCTGAACATATTTGTTCCGGCAACCCATTCCTTGCAAATATGGTTCTTAGAACTGCGATCGTCTTTTCAGAGGTAGTGGTCGACATCTTAATCACTTCTGGCCATTTAGAATGTGCGTCTACCGCTATCAAAAACATGGAATCCATGAATGGACCTGCAAAGTCGATATGCACACGTTGCCATGGGGTTGAAGGCCATTCCCACAGATGCAGCGGTGCAATTGGAGGTGCGTTTTGAACTTTTTGGCACCCTGAGCAGCTTTTAGTCAGATCCTCTATTTGTTTGTCGATACCTGGCCACCACACATAAGCCCTAGCAAGGCTTTTCATCTTGACTCCCCCCAGATGACCTTCATGCAGTTCCTTCAGAACTCTCTCCCTTAATTTAGGAGGAATAATCACCCTTGTTCCATACATCAATGTTCCTTGACAGACGGACAGCTGTTCTCGTCTGGCTGAGAATGCAGGCAACAGTGGTTCGCCATGTGCTGGCCATCCCTTCACTGTCAAATCGTAGAGCCGAGACAGTGTTGGGTCATTTCGGGTCTCTCTCTCAATACTCGCATTGGTGACTGGTAAGCATTCGATGATGGTCGAGTGAAATATCTCGACAGGGTCAACTGCCGGTGCCTTCTCCGCTGTAGGTAGTGGCAGGCGCGACAGCCCATCAGCATTACCATGTTGCTTTGTACCTTTGAATTTGATATCATATTGATGTGCCCCTAGGAAAAGGGACCATCTCTGAAGCCTCTGCGCCGTCATAACCGGAACACCCTTCTTAGGGTTAAAAATGGAAACCAACGGCTGGTGATCTGTCAGCAGCGTAAACTTTTGGCCTTGCAGGTAATGGTTAAATTTCTTAACTCCCCACACGAGGCTGAGAGCCTCCCTATCTATCTGAGCGTAGTTGCGCTCTGCGGAGGTCAATGATCTGGATGCGAACGCGACTGGCCTTTCCAAGCCATTTGGCAACGTATGTGAGAGCACTGCCCCGATACCATATGGAGAAGCATCACAAGCTAAGCGAATAGGCAGCGTTGGGTTAAAGTGAGCCAACACTTCCTTAGAGGTGATCAGTGCCTTGCTTTTTCGAAAAGCCCGCTTACAGTCCTCGCTCCACTTCCATGGTAGACCCATTTGCAAAAGAGCATTCAGCGGGTGTAACACCGTGGATAAATTTGGAAGAAACTTGTGGTAATAATTAATCAACCCAAGGAACGACCTCAACTGGGATACATTTTCCGGAGCGGGAGCTTTCACAGCAGCTTCGATCTTGTCAGGTGACTTATGAAGCCCCTCCTGGTCAATGACGTGGCCGCAGTGTGAGATTCGCTTCTGAAAGAACTCACATTTCTGACGATTAACTCTGAGTCCATATTCTTTCAATCTGGTGAGCACCTGCTCCAAATTCGCGAGGTGTTCCTTATCATCATCTCCTGTAATCAGAATGTCATCCAGGTAGCATTGAGTGCCTGGAATTCCCTGCAATACCTGCTCCATGGCCCTTTGCCAAATCGCTGGAGCCGATGCCACTCCAAAAACCAGTCTATTATACCGATATAAGCCCTTATGTGTGTTGATCGTGAGATACTGGCGTGACGCTTCATCAACTTCCATTTGTAGGTACGCCTGCGCCAGGTCTATCTTGGTGAAGTGTTTCCCGCCAGACAGCGAAGCGAAGATATCCTCAATCCGCGGAAGCGGATATTGCACCGTGTGAAGAACCGGATTAACAGTGATCTTGAAATCGCCACAGATGCGAACCTTCCCAGGTTCCCCCGGCTTATTGCTCAACGAACGCTTCATGACGGGAACAATGGGTGGGGCCCATTCGCTCCAGTCCACCTTTGACAGTACTCCTGAACGTTCTAGCCCTTCCAGCTCTGCTTCCACAGCAGGTCGTATCGCATAAGGTACCGGTCTGGCTTTGAAAAATTTTGGGTTTGCATGTTCTTCAACCTTGATGTTTGCCGTAATTCCTTTCAGTGTTCCCAGTCCCTGTTGGAACACCTCCTTAGCATCGTCCAATATTTTGGACAGTCGTTTAGGTTTGACGTCGTCCTCTTTACAGGAATCTACAGTTAGTGCTTGTAAGGAATGCCAGTCCACATTTATTCTCCGGATCCATTCCCGTCCCAGTAGTGGCGGACCTCCCTCAGGTAACACATACAAGTCCATTTCCTGACTTTCTTTACCATTGTAGACCACCTTTACCTTTATCTTTCCGATGGGGTATACTCTTTGCCCCGTGTATGTTTTCAATACAATCTCCGTATCCCTCAGGGGAATGTGTGAGAATAACCTTTTGTAATCTTGCTTATTCATGACCGTCAATGCCGATCCAGTGTCCAATTCCATCTTCACTTGGACTCCTGCTATCCGAAGCATGACCCAGATAGTTTGGTGGTCTGCTGTGTTACCCACATTATGTATTTTTAGACAACCCAGTTCCTTACTGCTGGAGTCTGAATCCGTCTTCTGTTCATCCGAACTGTTCTCTGTCACCTTGTGTACTTTTTTGTACTTCTCCTGCGGCGACTTTTTGCTGCTGGTCTTCTTTCCTGACCGGCATACTCTCGCTATGTGACCAAGTTTGCCACATTGCCTGCATTCTTTATCTTTGAACCAGCACTGGTTCTGGTCATGCGTTGTCCTTCCGCAACGATAGCACTTTACTGCGCCCAATGCCATTTCATTGGTGCTGAATTCAAATGGCCTTTGCTGCATTTCTGCAGTGCCTCGTGCTGCTGCCTCATGCGATGCAGCAATGCTGAAAGCTTTGTCCAGCGTAAGATCCTTTTCCTCTAGCAGTCGCTTCTGGGTTCCTTCCCTTAGTAGCCCACACACAAACTTATCTCTCAGAGCGTCTGCTAGTCCTGTACCGAACTGACAATACTTTGATAACTTGCGCAGTTCGATTAAGAATTCAGCGTTGCTTTCCTCTTTAAGTTGAATTCTTTTGTAAAATTTAAATCGTTCCGCTATCAGCAGTGGCATGGGGTTTAAATGCTCTTGCAGGATAGTAACAATATCCGCAAAACTCTTTCCTACCGGTTTATCTGGTGTTACAAGGTGCCTTAATAACCCGTACGTCTTCGCACCCATCGAGTTTAATAGGGTTAGTGCTTTCTTATCCACCGGTACCTCATTCGCTGTACAGTAAACTTCAACGCGTTCCACATAAGTGGCCCAATCTTCCACATCGCTATCAAAAGCAGTGATGTTACCCGTTTTTGGCATCCTTGTTGACTTTCCTTTATTTTATTTTATTTTTCAAAATGCCGGCTTCCCGCGCTTGGCGGCTTTTCCCGCGCTTGTCTTCTTCCCCCGCTGACTAAAAATGGCGATTACCGCGCTGTTGCCGTTCTCGCCTCCCAGCGGTCCTTTATTTCCCCCGACGCTGCTGCTCTTGTTCCCCGCCGCTCCCGCGGTCCTCGTGGACATCAACGCTTTTCTGGCTGCTGCGCGTCTCTGCCCCAATTGCAGTCCGGCCCCTGACACCGGCTGCGGTCATGTTCTCCGCCCTTTTCTTCATTTTCCCTCCCCTTCTCCCACTGACAACTCGGCCGACTTCCCCTCCGTGCCGCTCGATCGGGCTTACCCGCCGCTGTCGTAGAAGGGATGATCACTGCCTGTTGCTGATGGTGGACTTCGTGGCCAGCAAACCAACCCGGGTTCCCGATGGCCTCCCATGCGATGCAGTGCTCAGCAGGATGTTGAGGGCGGATGCCCCTTTTCGACGCCCGTTCTGAGGACGAAGCTTCCTTGGATGCAAAACTGCCGCTAGGTACGATCAGACTCGTCGCCACTATTGAGTCTGTGCTTTCAAATGTAGTTATGCTGAATAACTGGACACAGACTACAGAATACTTAAACAAGTCTTTAGTAACTGAGGGTCAGGGCTGAACTGAAATACACTTTGCTCCACAGGGTTTATATACCGGTGTGGTCACCACCGGTACTACAATGTACAGGAGCCATCAGAAAGTAGTCCATCACCTTAAGGTATCCTCTTAAGGTGGTACAGGTTACATACACTACAGCGGGGAGTGAATCAGACATTGCGGGGGTGAATCAGACATTGCGGGGGTGAATCAGACACTGTGGGGGGTGGATCAGACATTGATGGGGTGGTGAATCAGACATTGCGGGGGATGAATCAAACATTGAGAGTGTGAATCAGACATTGCGGGGGTGAATCAAACATTGCGGGGGTGGGTGGTGAATCAGACATTGTGGTGAGTGAATCAGACATTGCGTCAGTGAATCAGACATTGCGGGTGGTCAATCAGACATTGCGGAGGAGTGAATCAGACATCGCGGGGAGTGAATCAGACATTAATGGGGAGTGAATCAGACAGTGCCTGGGGGGGTGAAGCAGACATTGCCAGGGATGAAACAAACATTGCGGGGAGTGAATCGGACATTGCGGGAGTGAATAGGACATTGCGGGGATGAATCAGACATTGTGGTAGTGAATCAGACATTGCGGGAGTGAATCAGACGTTGCGGTGGGGGGCATGAATCAGACATTGCGGGGGCGGGGAGGTGAATTAGACATTGCGGGGAGTAAATCAGACATTGCGGATTGTGAATCAGACATTGCGGGAGTGAATCAGAAATCGCGGGGAGTGAATCAGACATTGCAGGAGTGAATCAGACATTGCAGGAGTGAATCAGACATTGATGGGGGGTTAAATCAGACATTGCGGGGGTGAATCAGACATTGCTGGAGTGAATCAGAAATTGTGGGGGTGAATCAGACATTGCGCGTGGGTAAATCAGACATTGCGGTGGTGAATCAGATATTTCGGGGGTCAATCAGACATTGTGATGGGGTAGTGAATCAGACATTGCCGGAAATGAACAGACATTGCGGGGAGTGAATCAGACATGGGGGGGTGAATCAGACATTGCGGGGAGTGAATCAGACATTGCGGGGAGTGAATCAGACGTTGCGGGGGATGTGAATCAGACATCACGGGGAGTGAATCAGATATTGCAGGGGTGAATCAGACATTGCGGGGAGTGAATCAGACATTGCAGGAGTGAATCAGACATTGTGGCGATGAATCAGACATTGCGGGGTAAATCAGGCATTAGGGGGTGAATCAGACATTGCGGGGGGGTGTGAATCAGACATCGCAGGGAGTGAATCAGATATTGGGGGGGTTGAATCAGACATTGCTGGGGGGTGTGAATCAGACAATGCGGGGAGTGAATCAGACATTGCGGGAGTGAATCAGACATTGCGGGGTGGTGAATCAGACATTGCGGGGGTGAATCAGACATTGAAGGGGGTGTGGTGAATAAGACATTACGGGGGACAATCAGACATTAGCGGGGTGAATCAGACATTGCGGGTGTGAATCAGACATGGCGGCGGGTGAATTGGACATTGCGGCAGAGAATCAGACATTGCGGGGGCTGAATCAGATATTGCAAGCAGTGTGAATCAGACATTGCGGGGAGTGAATCAGACATTGCGGGAGTGAATCAGACATAGCGGGGTGTGAATCAGACATTGTGGGAGTGAATCAGACATTGTGGGAGTGAATCAGTCATTGCGGCAGTGAATCAGACATTGCGGGGAGTGAATCAGACATAGCGGGGGTGTGAATCAGACATTGCGGGGAGTGAATCAGACATTGTGGGAGTGAATCAGACATTGCATGAGTGCATCAGACATTGCGCAGGTGAATCAGACATTGCGATAGTGAATCAGACATTGCGGGAGTGAATCAGACATTTCAGGGGTAGATTTGAGGTTAGGATCAGATCAGCCACGATCTTTTTGAATGGCGGAGCAGGCTCGAGGGGCCGATTGGCCTACTCCTGCTCCTATTTCTTATGTTCTTATGTTCTTATTGCGGGGTGAATCAGACATTGCGGGAGTGAATCATACATTGCTGGGGTGAATCAGACATTGCGGGGAGCGAATCAGACATTGCGGGGGGGGTGAATCAGACATTGCGGGAGTGAATCAGACATTGCGGGGAGAGAATCAGACATTGCGGGGGTGAATTAGACATTGCGTCGGTGAATTAGACATTGCGGGAGTGAATCAGACTTTGTGGCGATGAATCAGACATTGCGGTGGTAAATCAGACATTGGCGGGGTGAATCAGACATTGCGGGGGGGTGTGAATCAGACATCGCAGGGAGTGTATCAGACATTGCGGGGGTCAATCAGACATTGCGGGGGGTGCATCAGATATTGCGGGAGGTGAATCAGACATTGTGGAGGGTGAATCAGACATTGCGGGGGTGAATCAGACATTGCGGGGGTGAATCAGACATTGCGGGTGGTGGATCAGACATTGATGGGGTGGTGAATCACACATTGCGGGGATGAATCAAACATTGAGAGTGTGAATCAGACATTGCGGGGGTGAATCAAACATTGCGGGGGTGGGTGGTGAATCAGACATTGTGGTGAGTGAACAAAATAGACGAGTTAATGGCACAAATAACTACATATGGGTATGATCTTGTGGCCATTACAGAAACATGGCTGCAGGGTGACAATGCCTGGGAATTAAACATACCAGGTTATTTAACGATCAGGAAGGACAGGCAGGAAGGAAGGGGAGGTGGGGTGGCTATGTTAATAAAGGAAGGAATCACTGTAATACAGAGAAATGATATTGGGTCAAAAGATCAGGATAATGAAACAGTTTGGGTGGAGGTAAGGAATAATAAGGGGAAAAAAACACTAGTGGGCGTAGTCTATAGGCCTCCGAACAGTTGCAACTCTGTTGGACGGAGTATCAATCAGGAAATAGTTGAGGCTTGTAATAAGGGAGCATCTATAATTATGGGGGATTTTAACTATCATATTAATTGGACAAATCAAATTGGGCAGGGCTGCCTTGAGGATGAGTTCATTGAGTGCATTAGGGATTGGTTTCTTGAGCAGTATGTAACTGAACCGACCAGGTGGCAAGCAACCTTAGATCTGGTCCTGTGTAACGAGACAGGATTAATTAAAAATGTCCTAGTAAAGGATCTCCTTGGAATGAGTGACCATAACATGGTTGAATTCCATATTCAATTTGAGGGTGAGAAGGTTGGATCTCAAACAAGCGTGCTAAGGTTGAATAAAGGAGACTATGAAGGTATGAGAGCGGAATTGAGTAGAGTGGATTGGGAAAATAGATTAAAGGGTAAGACAATACATGATCAGTGGTGTACATTTAAGGAGTTATTTTACAACTTCCATAAAATATATATTCCACTGAGAAGAAAAGGGTGTAAAAGAAAAGACAGCCATCCGTGGCTAAGTAAAGAAATTAAGGATAGTATTCGACTAAAAACAAGGGCATATAAGGTAGCCAAATCTAGTGGGAGGATAGAGGATTGGGAAAACTTTAAAAGACAGCAAAAAATAACAAAAAGATTGATTAAGAAAGGGGAGATAGATTATGAAAGTAAATTAGCAAAAAATATAAAAACAGATAGTAAGAGTTTTTATAGTTATATAAAAAGAAAAAGGGTGGCTAAAGTAAATGTTGCTCCCTTAGAGGATGAGACCGGGAAATTAATGGTGGGAAATATGGAGATGGCAAAAACACTGAATAAATATTTTGTATCAGTCTTTACAGTAGAAGACACTAAGAATATCCCAACACTGGACAAACAGGGGGCTATAGGGGGGGAGGAGCTAAACACAATCAAAATCACTAAGGAAGTGGTACTCGGTAAAATAATGGGACTCAAGGTGGATAAATCACCTGGACCTGATGGCTTACATCCTAGGGTCTTGAGGGAAGTGACGGTAGGGATGGTGGATGCATTGGTAACAATTTTCCAAAACTCCCTGGACTCAGCAAAGGTCCCGACAGACTGGAAAACTGCTAATGTAACGCCCTTATTTAGAAAGGGCAGTAGACAGAAGGCTGGAAACTATAGACCGGTTAGCCTAACATCTGTGGTAGGTAAAATATTGGAGTCCATTATTAAGGAGACAGTAACAGGACATTTGGATAATCATAATTTAATAGGACAAAGTCAGCATGGTTTTATGAAGGGGAAGTCATGTTTGACAAATTTGCTGGAGTTCTTTGAGGAAGTAACATATAGGGTGGATAAAGGGGAAGCAGTGGATGTAGTGTATTTAGACTTCCAAAAGGCATTTGACAAGGTGCCACACAAAAGATTATTGCTTAAGATAAAAAATCACGGGATTGGGGGTAATATTCTGGCATGGATAGAGGATTGGCTATCTAACAGAAGGCAGAGAGTTGGGATAAATGGTTCATTCTCAGACTGGCAATCAGTAACTAGTGGTGTTCCGCAGGGGTCGGTGCTGGGTCCCCAACTCTTTACAATCTATATTAATGATTTGGAGGAGGGGACCGAGTGTAACATATCAAAGTTTGCAGATGATACTAAGATGGGAGGGAAAGTAGTGAGTGAGGAGGTCATAAAAAACCTGCAAGGGGACATAGACAGGCTAAGTAAGTGGGCAGAGATTTGGCAGATGGAATACAATACTGGAAAGTGTGAGGTTATGCACTTTGGCAGGAAAAATCGTAGAGCAAGCTATTATCTTAATGGCAAGAAACTGGAAAGTACTGAAGTACAAAGGGATGTGGGGGTCCTGGTGCACGAAACTCAAAAGTTTAGTATGCAGGTGCAGCAAGTGATTAAGAAGGCCAATGGAATGTTGGCTTTCATTGCTAGGGGGATAGAATATAAAAATAGGGAGGTATTGCTTCAGTTGTACAAGGTATTGGTGAGACCGCACCTGGAATACTGCATACAGTTTTGGTGTCCATACTTAAGAAAGGACATACTTGCTCTCGAGTCAGTACAAAGAAGAAAACTGAGATGAGGAGGAACTACTTCACTCAGAGGGTGGTAGGTCCATGGAATATGCTGCCCCAAAAAGCTGTAGAAGCTACATCATTACATAAATTTAAAACAGAAATAAACAGTTTCCTAGAAGTAAAGGGAAATAAGGGTTACGGGGAGCGGGCAGGAATTTGGACATGAGTCCAGGTTCGGATCGGTCATGGCCCTGTGGGTAGCGGAGCGGGCCCAGGGGCCGTGTAGCCTGATCCTGCTCCTATTTCGTGTGTCTAATTCTGTTAGATTCAGGAGATGGTTCTGTGATAGTAGATTGGTGGCTAGGATCAGATCAGCCATGATCTTATTGAATGGCGGAGCAGGCTCGAGGGGCCAATTGGCCTACTCCTGCTCCTATTTCTTATGTTCTTATGTTCTTATGAATCGGATATTGATGGGGTGAATCAGACATTCCGGGGTGGGGGGGGAAATCAGACATTGCAGGAGTGAATGAGACATTGCACGGGTGAATCAGACATTGTGGCAGTGAATCAGACATTGCGGGGAGTGAATCAGACATTGCGGGGTGTGAATCAGACATTGTGGGAGTGAATCAGACATTGCATGAGTGCATCAGACATTGCGCGGGTGAATCAGACATTGCGATAGTGAATCAGACATTGCGGGGGTAGATTTGAGGTTAGGATCAGATCAGCCACGATCTTTTTGAATGGCGGAGCAGGCTCGAGGGGCCGATTGGTCTACTCCTGCTCCTATTTCTTATGTTCTTATTGCGGGCTGAATCAGACATTGCGGGAGTGAATCAGACATTGCGGGGGCAGAATGAGACATTGATGGGGTGGTGAATCAAGCATTGCGGGTGGTGAATCAGACATTGCGGGTGTGAATCAGACATTGCGGGAATGAACCAGACATTGCTGGGAACGAATCAGACATTGCGGGGGTTGTGAATCAGACATTGCGGGAGTGAATCAGACATTGCGGGTGTGAAACAGACATTGCGGGGGTGAATCAGACATTGCGGCAGTGAATCAGACATTGCGGGGAGTGAATCAGACATTGCGGGAGTGAATCAGACATTGGCGGGGTGAATCAGACATTGCGGGGGGGTGTGAATCAGACATCGCAGGGAGTGAATCAGACATTCCGCTGGTGAATCAGACATTGCGGGGGGTGCATCAGATATTGTGGGGGGTGAATCAGACATTGTGGAGGGTGAATCAGACATTGCGGGGGTGAATCAGACATTGCGGGGGGTGAATGAGACATTGCTGGGGTAAATCAGACATGGGGGGTGAATCAGACATGGGGGGGGTGAATCAGACATCGCAGGGAGTGAATCAGATATTGCGGGGGTGAATCAGACATTGCGGGGTTGAATCAGACATTGCGGGGTTGCATCAGGCATTGTGGGGGTGAATCAGACATTGCGGGGATGAATCAGACATTGCGGGGATGAATCAGAATCTCGAGCGGCAGAGCGGGGCTATAAAAGTCCTAGAGACCAGGTAAGGCCTCACAGCGTCGGCGGGAAACTCGAGCGGCAGAGCGGGGCTATAAAAGTCCTAGAGACCAGGTAAGGCCTCACAGCGTCGGCGGGAACTCGAGCGGCAGAGCGGGGTATAAAAGTCCCAGAGACCAGGTAAGGCCTACCAATCTCCAGTCTGGGAACTCGGAGGGAAGGAGAGAGGTAAAAAGTAATCCAAGTGTGACGTCACCAGAAAGCGGGTAAGTGATTGGTTGGTGAGTATTTCTCCCTTTTGAAGCTTAAATCTCTTTGGTTTATAGTTTCTAAGGTGTGATATTCACCATCTAGAATCGGGGCAGAGGGTATTTAAGAATAATATTAATAAATTTAATTAATTACATAGAATGGGAGATCAGGTGATGTGTTGCTGCTGCAATATGTGGGAGCTGGTGGACACCATTGATACTCACGGTGATCACATTTGCAGTAAGTGTTGGCTGCTCGAGGAACTCCGGCTCCGTGTTGAAGAGCTGGAGTCCGAGCTTCAAACACTGAGACACATCAGGGAGGGGGAGAGTTACCTGGACTCTGTGTATCACGAGGTATTCACACCAATTAGATTAATTAATTCAGATGTAGTCCGTGGCCAGGGTCAGGATGGTGTGACTAGAAGTGAGGCAGGTACGGGGATCCAGGAGGTAGTGTTGGAGGAGCCGCAGCCCTTGCACTTGTCCAACAGGTTCGAGGCTCTTACTCCCTGTGAGGTTGGGAACAGGGACTGCGGGGAGGATGAGCAACCTGGCCACAGCACCGTGGAGCAGGGGGCCATTCAAGTGGGGGGCGTTAAAAGAAATGTTGTAGTGGTAGGTGATAGTATCGTTAGGGGGATAGATAGAGTTCTTTGCAGCCGAGAGCAAGCGTCCCGAAGGCTGTGTTGCCTGCCTGGTGCCAGGGTTAAGGACATCTCCTCTGGACTGGAGAGAAATTTGGAGTGGGAGGGGGAGGATCCAGTTGCCGTGGTCCATGTTGGTACCAACGACATAGATAGGACAAGGAAGGAGGTTCTGCTGAGGGAGTTTGAGCAGCTAGGGGCCAAATTAAAAAGCAGAACCACAAGGGTATTATTACCTGAGCCACGAGCGAATTTGGCTAGGACAAATAAAATTAGAGAGTTAAATGCGTGGCTGAAAGACTGGTGTGGGAGAAATGGGTTTTGCTTCCTGGGACACTGGCACCAGTACTGGGGCAGGAGGGAGCTGTTCCATTGGGACGGGCTTCACTTGGCCAGTGCTGGGACTAGAGTCCTGGCGGATCATATAACTAGGGCTGTAGAGAGGGCTTTAAACTAACTAGTGGGGGGGAGATTCCTAGAGAGCAAATAATAAAAATGACAGCAGAGAAGGTCATAGACTTAGGTAGCAGTGGGGAAATTGAAAACCAGAGCGTGTCAGGAAGGGGCAGAAGATATGGAGTAAAAGGTAAAGTAATAAAAAGGGCAAAAGCAGGAAGAAAGTGTCACAAAACATATTTGAAAGGTCTCTATCTCAATGCACGTAGCATTCGTAACAAAATAGACGAGTTAATGGCACAAATAACTACATATGGGTATGATCTTGTGGCCATTACAGAAACATGGCTGCAGGGTGACAATGCTTGGGAATTAAACATACCAGGTTATTTAACGATCAGGAAGGACAGGCAGGAAGGAAGGGGAGGTGGGGTGGCTATGTTAATAAAGGAAGGAATCACTGTAATACAGAGAAATGATATTGGGTCAAAAGATCAGGATAATGAAACAGTTTGGGTGGAGATAAGGAATAATAAGGGGAAAAAACACTAGTGGGCATAGTCTATAGGCCTCCGAATAGTGGCAACTCTGTTGGACGGAGTATCAATCAGGAAATAGTTGAGGCTTGTAATAAGGGAACATCTATAATTATGGGGGATTTTAACTATCATTTTAATTGGACATATCAAATTGGACAGGGCTGCCTTGAGGATGAGTTCATTGAGTGTATTAGGGATGGGTTTCTTGAGCAGTATGTAACTGAACCGACCAGGGGGCAAGCAACCTTAGATCTGGTCCTGTGTAACGAGACAGGATTAATTAAAAATGTCCTAGTAAAGGATCCCCTTGGAATGAGTGACCATAACATGGTTGAATTCCATATTCAATTAGAGGGTGAGAAGGTTGGATCTCAAACAAGCGTGCTAAGCTTGAATAAAGGAGTCTATGAAGGTATGAGAGCGGAATTGAGTAGAGTGGATTGGGAAAATAGATTAAAGGGTAAGACGATACATGATCAGTGGTGTACATTTAAGGAGTTATTTTACAACTTCCAAAAAAAAAATTTCCACTGAGAAGAAAAGGGTGTAAAAGAATAGACAGCCATCCGTGGCTAAGTAAAGAAATTAAGGATAGTATTCGACTAAAAACAAGGGCATATAAGGTAGCCAAATCTAGTGGGAGGATAGAGGATTGGGAAAACTTTAAAAGACAGCAAAAAATAACAAAAAGATTGATTAAGAAAGGGAAGATAGATTATGAAAGTAAATTAGCAAAAAATATAAAAACAGATAGTAAGAGTTTTTATAGTTATATAAAAAGAAAAAGGGTGGCTAAAGTAAATGTTGGTCCCTTAGAGGATGAGACCGGGAAATTAATGGTGGGAAATATGGAGATGGCAAAAACACTGAATGAATATTTTGTATCAGTCTTTACAGTAGAAGACACTAAGGATATCCCAACACTGGACAAACAGGGGGCTAAAGGGGGGGGAGGAACTAAACACGATCAAAATCACTAAGGAAGTGGTACTCGGTAAAATAATGGGACTCAAGGCGGATAAATCACCTGGACATGATGGCTTACATCCTAGGGTCTTGAGGGATGTGGCGGTAGGGATTGTGGATGCATTGGTAATAATTTTCCAAAACTCCCTGGACTCGGCAAAGGTCCCGGCAGACTGGAAAACTGCTAATGTAACACCCTTATTTAAAAAGGGCAGTAGACAGAAGGCTGGAAACTATAGACCGGTTAGCCTAACATCTGTGGTAGGTAAAATTTTGGAGTCCATTATTAAGGACACAGTAACAGGACATTTGGATAATCATAATTTAATAGGACAAAGTCAGCATGGTTTTATGAAGGGGAAGTCATGTTTGACAAATTTGCTGGAGTTCTTTGAGGAAGTAACATATAGGGTGGATAAAGGGAATCCAGTGGACGTAGTGCATTTAGACTTCCAAAAGGCATTTGACAAGGTGCCACACAGAAGATTATTGCTTAAGATAAAAAATCACGGGATTGGGGGTAATATTCTGGCATGGATAGAGGATTGGCTATCTAACAGAAGGCAGAGAGTTGGGATAAATGGTTCATTCTCAGACTGGCAATCAGTAACTAGTGGTGTTCCGCAGGGGTCATTGCTGGGTCCCCAAGTCTTTACAATCTATATTAACGATTTGGAGGAGGGGACCGAGTGTTACATATCAAAGTTTGCAGATGATACAAAGATGGGAGGGAATGTAGTGAGTGAGGAGTACATAAGAAACCTGCAAGGGGACATAGACAGGCTAAGTAAGTGGGCAGAGATTTGGCAGATGGAATACAATACTGGAAAGTGTGAGGTTATGCACTTTGGCAGGAAAAATCGTAGAGCAAGTTATTATCTTAATGGCAAGAAACTGGAAAGTACTGAAGTACAAAGGGATGTGGGGGTCCTGGTGCACGAAACTCAAAAGGTTAGTATGCAGGTGCAGCGAGTGATTAAGAAGGCCAATGGAATGTTGGCTTTCATTGCTAGGGGGATAGAATATAAAAATAGGGAGGTATTGCTTCAGTTGTACAAGGTATTGGTGAGACCGCACCTGGAATACTGCGTACAGTTTTGGTGTCCATACTTAAGAAAGGACATACTTGCTCTCGAGTCAGTACAAAGAAGGTTCACTCGGTTAATCCCAGGGATGAGGGGATGGACAAAAGAGGAGAGATTGAGTAGATTGGGACTCTACTCATTGGAGATCAGAAGAATGAGAGGCGATCTTATTGAAACATATAAGATTGTGAAGGGGTTGGATCGGGTGGATGCGGGGAGGATGTTCCCGATGATGGGTGAAACTAGAACTAGGGGGCATAGTCTTAGAATAAGGGGCTGCTCTTTCAAGACTGAGATGAGGAGGAACTACTTCACTCAGAGGGTGGTAGGTCCATGGAATATGCTGCCCCAAAAAGCTGTAGAAGCTACATCATTACATAATTTAAAACAGAAATGGACAGTTTCCTAGAAGTAAAGGGAATTAAGGGTTATAGGGAGCGGGCAGGAATTTGGACATGAGTCCAGGTTCGGATCGGTCATGGCCCTGTGGGTAGCGGAGCAGGCCCAGGGGCCGTGTAGCCTGATCCTGCTCCTATTCCGTGTGTCTAATTCTGTTAGATTCAGGAGATGGTTCTGTGATAGTGGATTGGCGGTTAGGATCAGATCAGCCATGATCTTATTGAATGGCGGAGCAGGCTCGAGGGGCCGATTGGCCTCATCCTGCTCCTATTTCTTATGTTCTTATGATGGGGTGGTGACTATGACATTGCAGGAGTGAATAAGACATTGCGGGGGGTGAATCAGACATTGCGGGGTTGAATCAGACTATGAGAGGGTGAATCAGTCATTGCGGGGGCGGGAGAAATCAGACATTGCAGGAGTGAATGAGACATTGCACGGGTGAATCAGACATTGCGGCAGTGAATCAGATATTGCGGTTTTTGATGAGTCCGACATTGCGGGAGTGAATCCGACATTGCGGGCAGTGAATCAGTCATTGCGGGGAGTGAATCAGACATTGCAGGAGTGAATATGAGATTGCGGGGGCTGAATCAGACATTGCAGGGGTGAATCAGACATTGCTGGAGTGAATCAGGCATTGCGGGGGTGAATCAGACATTAATGGGGTGGTGAATCAGACATTGCACGCGTGAATCAGACATTGATTGGGTGAATCAGACTATGAGGGGGCGAATCAGAGATTGCGGGGTTGAATCAGTCATTGCGGGGAGGGGGAATCAGACATTGTGTGGAGTGAATCAGACATTGCACGCGTGAATCAGACATTGCGGCAGTGAATCAGATATTGCGGTGGTAAATGAGGCACTACGGGGAGTGAATCAGACACGGCAGGGAGTATGAATCAGACATTGCGGGTTGTGAATCAGACATTGCAGGGGGTGAATCTGACAATGCGGGGTGACTGAGACATTGCGGGGAGTGAATGAGACATTGCGGCAGTGAATCAGACATTGCGGGGAGTGAATCAGACATTGCGGGGGTGAATCAGACAATGCGGGCGTGAATCAGACATTGCGGGGGTGAATCAGACATTGCGGGGGTGAATCAGACATTGCAGGGGTGAATCAGACATTGCAGGAATGTATCAGACATTCCGGGGGGTGAATCAGACATTGCGGGGGGGTGGGGGGTGTTGTGAATCAGACATTGCGGGAGTGAATCAAACATTGCGGGGCGTGAATCAGTCATTGCGGGAGGGAATCAGACATTGCGGGAGTGAATCAGACATTGCGGTTTTTGAAGAATCCGACATTGCGGGAGTGAATCCGACATTGCGGGGTGAATCAGACATTGCGGGGAGTGAATCAGACATTGTGTTGGTGAATCAGGCATTGTGGGAGTGAATCAGACATTGCTGGAGTGCATCAGACATTGCGCGGGTGAATCAGACTTTGCGATAGTGAATCAAACATTGTGGGGGTAGATTTGAGGTTAGGATCAGATCAGCCATGATCTTATTGAATGGCGGAGCAGGCTCGAGGGGCCGATTGGCCTACTCCTGCTCCTATTTCTTATGTTATTATGTTCTTATTGAGGGGTGAATCAGACATGGCGGGGGGCGCTGAATCAGACATTGCGGGAGTGAATCAGACATTGCGGGGGTGAATCAGACATTGCGGGGGTTGTGAATCAGACATTGCGGGAGTGACTCAGACTTTGCGGGAATGAATCAGACATTGCGGGGAGCGAATCAGACATTGCGGGGAGCGAATCATACATTGCGGGCGGTGGGGTGAATCAGTCATTGCGGGGAGTGAATCAGACATTGCGGGGGTGAATCAGACATTGCGGGGGTGAATCAGACATTGCAGTGGGTGAATCAGACATTGCGGGAGTGAATCAGACATTGCGGGGAGTGAATCAGACATTGCGGGGGTGAATCAGACATTGCGGGGGTGAATCAGACATTGCGGGGGTGAATCAGACATTGCGGTGGGTGAATCAGACATTGCGGGAGTGAATCAGACATTGCGGGGGTGAATCAGACATTGCGGGGGTGAATCAGACATTGCGGTGGGTGAATCAGACATTGCGGGGGTGAATCAGACATTGCGGTGGGTGAACCAGACATTGCGGGAGTGAATCTGACATTGCGGGGAGCGAATCATACATTGCGGGCGGTGGGGTGAATCAGACATTGCGGGAGTGAATCAGTCATTGCGGTGGGTGAATCAGACATTGCGGGGAGCGAATCAGACATTGCAGGCGGTGGGGTGAATCAGACATTGCGGGAGTGAATCAGACATTGCGGGCGGTGGGGTGAATCAGACATTGCGGGAGTGAATCAGACATTGCGGGCGGTGGGGTGAATCAGGCATTGTGGGAGTGAATCAGACATTGCTGGAGTAAATCAGACATTGCGCGGGTGAATCAGACATTGCGATAGTGAATCAGACATTGCGCGGGTGAATCAGACTTTGCGATAGTGAATCAGACATTGTGGGGGTAGATTTGAGGTTAGGATCAGATCAGCCATGATTTATTGAATGGCGGAGCAGGCTCGAGGGGCCGATTGGCCGACTCCTGCTCCTATTTCTTATGTTCTTATTGAGGGGTGAATCAGAAATTGTGGACGGCGCGGAATCAGACATTGCGGGTTGTGAATCAGACATTGCAGGGGGTGAATCTGACATTGCAGGGAGTGAATGAGACATTGCGGCAGTGAATCAGACATTGCGGGGAGTGAGTCAGACATTGCGGGGAGTGAGTCAGACATTGCGGGGGTGAATCAGACATTGCAGGAATGTATCAGACATTGCGGGGGGTGAATCAGACATTCCGGGGGGTGAATCAGACATTGCGGGAGTGAATCAAACATTGCGGGGGGTGAATCAGACATTGCGGTGGGTGAATCAGACATTGCGGGAGTGAATCAGACATTGCGGTGGGTGAATCAGACATTGCGGGAGTGACTCAGACATTGCGGGGGTGAATCAGACATTGCGGTGGGTGAATCAGACATTGCGGGAGTGACTCAGACATTGCGGGGGTGAATCAGACATTGCGGTGGGTGAATCAGACATTGCGATACTGAATCAGACATTGTGGGGGTAGATTTGAGGTTAGGATCAGATCAGCCATGATCTTATTGAATGGCGAAGCAGGCTCGAGGGGCCGATTGGCCTACTCCTGCTCCTATTTCTTATGTTCTTATGTTCTTATTGCGGGAGTGAATCAAACATTGCGGGGGTGAATCAGACATTGCGGGAGTGAATCAGACATTGCAGGGGCTGAATGAGACATTGATGGGGTGGTGAATCAGCCATAGCGGGGGGTGAATCAGACATTGCGGGAGTGACTCAGACATTGCGGGAATGAATCAGACATTGCGGGGGGTGAATCAGACATTGCGGGGGTTGAATCAGTCATTGCGGGAGTGAATCAGACATTGCGGGAGTGAATCAGACATTGCGGGGTGAATCAGACATTGCGGTTTTTGATGAATCCGACATTGCGGGAGTGAATCCGACATTGCGGGGTGAATCAGACGTTGCGGTTTTTGATGAATCAGACATTGCGCGGGTGAATCAGGCATTGCGATAGTGAATCAGACATTGTGGGCATAGAGTTGAGGTTAGGATCAGATCAGCCATGATCTTATTGAATGGCGGAGCAGGCTCGAGGGGCCGATTGGCCTACTCCTGCTCCTATTTCTTATGTTCTTATGTTCTTATTGAGGGGTGAATCAGACATTGCGGGGGGCGCTGAATCAGACATTGCCGGAGTGAATCAGACATTGCGGGGGTCATTCAGACATTGTGGGAGTGAATCAGACATTGTGGGGATGAATCAGACATTGCGGGGCTAAATCAGGCATTGGGGTGTGAATCAGACATTGCGGGGGGGTGTGAATCAGACATCGCAGGGAGTAAATCAGACATTGCGGGGCTGAATCAGACATTGCGGGGGGTGAATCAGATATTGCGGGGGGTGAATCAGACATTTTGGGGATGAATCAGACATTGCGGGGATAAATCAGGCATTGGGGGGTGAATCAGAAATTGCGGGGGGGTTTGAATCAGACATCGCAGGGAGTGAATCAGACATTGCGGCGGTGTATCAGACATTGCGGGGGTGAATCAGATATTGCGGGGGTGAATCAGACATTGCGGGTGTGAATTAGACATTGCAGGATTGAATCAGACATTGCTGGAGTGAATCAGAAATTGTGGGTTTGTATCAGACATTGCGGGGGTGCGTCAGACATTGCTGGAGTGAATCAGACATTGCGGGAGGGGTGAATCAGACATTGAGGGAAGGGTGAATCAGTCATTGCGGGAGTGAATCAGACATTGCAGGATTAATCAGACATTGCGGGGAGTGAATCAGACATGAGGTTATGATCAGATCAGCCATGATCTTATTGAATGGCGGAGCAGGCTCGAGGGGCCGATTGGTCTACTCCTGCTCCTATTTCTTATGTTCTTATTGCGGGGTGAATCAGACATTGCGGGGGGCGCTGAATCAGACATTGCGGGAGTGAATCAGACATTGCGGGAATGAATCAGACATTGCGGGGAGCGAATCAGACATTGCGGGGGGGTTGAATCAGACATTGCGGGAGTGAATCAGACATTGCGGGTGTGAAACAGACATTGCGGGGGTGAATTAGACATTGCGGCAGTGAATCAGACATTGCGGGGAGTGAATCAGACATTGCGGGAGTGAATCAGACATTGGCGGGGTGAATCAGACATTGCGGGGTGGTGTGAATCAGACATCGCAGGGAGTGAATCAGACATTGCGCTGGTGAATCAGACATTGCGGGGGGTGTATCAGATATTGTGGGGGGTGAATCAGACATTGTGGAGGGTGAATCAGACATTGCGGGGGTGAATCAGACATTGCGGGGGGTGAATCAGACATTGCTGGGGTAAATCAGACATGGGGGGTGAATCAGACATGGGGGGTGAATCAGACATCGCAGGGAGTGTATCAGATATTGCGGGGGTGAATCAGACATTGCGGGGTTGAATCAGACATTGCGGCTTTGAATCAGGCATTGCGGGGGTGAATCAGACATTGCGGGGATGAATCAGACATTGCGGGGATGAATCAGAATCTCGAGCGGCAGAGAGGGGCTATAAAAGTCCCAGAGACCAGGTAAGGCCTCACAGCGTCGGCGGGAATCTCGAGCGGCAGAGCGGGGCTATAAAAGTCCCCAGAGACCCAGGTAAGGCCACACAGCGTCGGCGGGAATCTCAAGTGGCAGAGCGGGGCTATAAAAGTCCCCAGAGACCCAGGTAAGGCCTCACAGCGTCGGCGGGAATCTCGAGCGGCAGAGCGGGTCTATAAAAGTCCCCAGAGACCAGGTAAGGCCTCACAGCGTCGGCGGGAATCTCGAGCGGCAGCAGCGGGGCTATAAAAGGCCCCAGAGACCAGGTAAGGCGTACCAATCTCCAGTCTGGGAACTCGGAGGGAAGGAGAGAGGTAAAAAGTAATCCAAGTGTGACGTCACCAGAAAGCGGGTAAGTGATTGGTTGGTGAGTATTTCTCCCTTTTGAAGCTTAAATCTCTTTGGTTTATAGTTTCTAAGGTGTGATATTCACCATCTAGAATCGGGGCAGAGGGTATTTAAGAATAATATTAATAAATTTAATTAATTACATAGAATGGGAGATCAGGTGATGTGTTGCTGCTGCAATATGTGGGAGCTGGTGGATACCATTGATGCTCACGGTGATCACATTTGCAGTAAGTGTTGGCTGCTCGAGGAACTCCGGCTCCGTGTTGAAGAGCTGGAGTCCGAGCTTCAAACACTGAGACACATCAGGGAGGGGGAGAGTTACCTGGACTCTGTGTATCATGAGGTATTCACACCAATAAGTGATGTGCCTCAATAATTCCGAGACTCGAAGTTAGCAGAACAAAAACAAGGCTTTTATTAACTTAGAAAGTAACACGTAAGAGAGAGAGATGTCTTCCTTCTGGAGACTGAGGCCAGACTGAAGCTAGCTTACAAACGGGGCCAGGTATGGGCGGAGCCCTACACACAGCACATTCCAGCACATTCCAGTATACAATACAGCACATTCCAGTACACAATACAATGAGGTCTGGGGGAAGGGAAATGACACTGAAACCGATCTCAGTCACAGGCAGTGGTGAATGGAATATTTCATCACATTCACCCCTTCTATAGATTTAGTCTGTTCGGGGGTTTGATAGTCCTCTGCGACCGACGTGGCTGTTGCGGTGCCGCGGGTGTCGGCTGGGTGTCCCCGGTAGCCTCCTGGGTCTCTGCCGGGGGTGCCGCCAGGGTTGTTGGAGGGGTAGTTGGTGGGGGTGCCGTTGGTCGGTGTTCTTCCGGGGTTGAAGAAAGAGTAGTGGGTGGGTAAGAGTTGCTGTGATCGTCGTTGCCGCTATTGCCGTGGTTGTTGTCGATGCCGGCTGGGGCGACGTCTTTTATGGACACAGTATCCTCCCTTCTGTCGGCGTGCCGGACATATGCGTATTGGGGTTTGGCGTGGAGTAGGTGTACTGGCTCCACGAGAGGGTCCGTCTTGTGGCCCCTCACATGCCTTCGCACGAGTACCGGACCTGGGGTGGAGAGCCATGACGGCATGGATACGCCTGAGGTGGATTTCCGGGGAAAGACAAACATTCGTTCATGAGGCGTGGTATTAGTGGCCGTACACAATAGCGACCGTATCGAATGGAGCACATCCGAGAGGACTTCCTGCCAGCGGGAGATAGGGAGGCCCTTGGTCCTTAGAGCTAGAGTGACTGCTTTCCATACTGTCCCGTTCTCTCGCTCCACTTGGCCGTTAGCCCGGGGGTTGTAGCTGGTGGTACGGCTCGTGGCGATCCCCTTGGACAGCATGTACTGGCGTAGCTCTTCACTCATGAAGGACGCCCCCCTATCCGTATGGATGTAGCTCGGCATACCGAACAGGCAGAACAGGCTGTTGAGGCATTTAATGACCGTGGCGCTGGTCATGTCTGGGCAGGGGAAGGCGAATGGGAACCGGGAGTATTCGTCCACAATGTTCAGGAAGTAAACATTGCGGTCGACGGACGGGAGGGGGCCCTTGAAATCTAAGCTGAGCCGCTCAAAGGGCCGTGTAGCTTTGATTAAGTGGGCTCTATCTGGGCGGTAGAACCGAGGCTTGCACTCAGCGCAAATGCGGCAGTTCCTGGTCAGGGACCGAACTTCCTCAATCGAGTAGGGTAAGTTACGGGACTTTATGAAGTGGAACAGCCGCGTGACCCCTGGGTGGCAGAGGTCGTTGTGGAGGGTCTGTAGTCGATCCCCGGTGGCGCTGGCACACATCCCTCGTGAGAGGGCGTCAGGGGATTCGTTAAGGGCCCCTGGCCGGTAAATGATGTCGTACTCGAAGGTGGAGAGCTCGATCCGCCACCTAAGAATCTTATCATTTTTAATCTTCCCCCTCTGTTTATTATTGAACATAAACGCTACCGACCGCTGGTCGGTAAGTAGGGTGAAGCGTTTGCCGGCTAGGTAGTGGCGCCAGTGGCGCACTGCCTCCACGATGGCTTGGGCCTCCTTTTCCACGGAGGAGTGTCTGATCTCGGGCCCTTGGAGGGTCCTCGAGAAGAAAGCTACGGGCCGCCCCGCCTGGTTGAGGGTGGCCGCCAAGGCGAAGTCAGACGCATCACTTTCCACTTGAAATGGAGTGTTCTCGTCCACTGCCTGTAGCGTGGCCCGCTCAATATCCTGCTTAATGCTTTTGAAGGCGGCGTGGGCCTCAGCAGAGAGCGGGAAAGAGGATGCTTTCAAGAGGGGGCGGGCTTTGTCGGAGTAGTTGGGGACCCATTGGGAATAATAAGAAAATAACCCCAGGCACCTTTTCAGGGCTTTGGGAGTGTTGGGCAGGGGCAGCTCCCGTAGGGGGCGCAATCGGTCGGGGTCTGGCCCGATTTCCCCATTCTCCACCACGCTGCCTAGTATGCAGAGGCGCGTGGTGTTGTAAACGCACTTGTCCTCGTTGTAGGTGAGGTTGAGTTTTTGTGCGGTTTTCAGGAACCTCTCGAGGTTCGAGTCGTGATCGTGCTGGTTGTGACCGCAGATGGTGACGTCGTCGAGGTAGGGGAAGGTTGCCTGCAAGTGGTGGTCATCGACCATGCGGTCCATCTCCCTCTGGAAGACCGAGACCCCATTCGTCACCCCAAAGAGGACTCTGAGGAATTGGTAGAGGCGTCCGTTCGCCTCGAAGGCGGTTTACGGGCGGTCCTCTGGTCTGATAGGGAGCTGGTGGTACGCTGACTTGAGGTCGATGGTGGAGAACACCCGGTATTGGGCGATTTGGTTCACCATTTCTGATATGCGGGGTAGCGGGTAGGCGTCTAGTAGGGTGTACCTGTTGATCGTTTGACTATAGTCGATCACCATCCGTTTCTTCTCGCTACCCCTTACCACTACCACTTGGGTGCGCCACGGGCTGTTGCTGCGTTCAATAATGCGCTCTTTCAGGAGCCTGTCTACCTCGGTCGCGATAAACCGCCTGTCCTCCCAGCTGTACCTCCTGCTTTTGGTCGCTATTGGCCGGCAGTTAGGGGTAAGGTTCGCGAATAGCGAAGGCGGCTTTACCTTCAGGGTAGCCAGACCGCACACTGTGAGGGGCGGCTGGGACCCACCATACTTGAGCGTGATGCTTTGGTGGTTGCACTGGAAATCCAGGCCCAAGATCACGCTCGCACATAGGTTCTTCATGATTAATACTTTAAAATTATCATATACAGTTCCGTTAACACACAATTGTACCGTGCAGTAACCCAGAATGGTCGATGTCTGGGTTTTATCAGCCATAGAGATGGCACCCTGAGTAGGGACCACCTTTAGGGAGATTTGTTGTGCCAGTTCTGGGTGGATAAAGCTCTCCGTGCTTCCACTGTCAATTAAGCATTTAACCCGGCACCCGTTTACCTCGATGTCCACCATTGATCTGGATAGCGGGTGCGGCCTGGTCTGGTCCACTGTGACCGATGCCACTGTAGGGCCCTGATCGATACAAGATGGCGTCCACGCTGTCTGCTCACAAGATGGCGGACCCCACGAGGTCGGGCAAGATGGCGTCCAAGATGGCCGCTCCCACGGCGCGCACGCGGCGGTGGCGGGTTTTCCGGCGGTTGGTTTTCCGGCGGGGTTCCCTCTGCACACCTTCCCGAAGTGCCCCTTCTTACCGCACTTAAAGCAGGTGGTGCCTTTCGCCGGGTACAGGTTTCTGGTGTGCTTTGGCTGCCCGCAGAAGTAGCAGTTGGGTCCCTGACGCGTCGCGGCTGTCGTAGGGCTTCTGGGGGGAGAGCGGGGCCCAGCCGGTGTCGGGCTGCCGGGCGGGGAAGATGCCTTCCAAGATGGCGGTGCACACGTGGCGGCGTGGACGGCGCGGGCTGAAGAGTAGGCGTCCGAGTTTCTCTGGGCCACATCCAGGGATCGCGCGGTGTCCGCAGCCTGTTTCAGGTCCAACCCCGTTTTTTCCAGCAGTCTTTGCCGGATGTAAGTGGAGCTGAGGCCTGTGATGAAGGCATCGCGAACAAGCTCGTCAGTGTACACGGCGGCTTTTACATCTCGACACTTGCAGTCTTTGCCAAGCATTTTCAGGGTGCTTAGGAACTCCTCCACCGATTCCCCAGGTCGCTGTGCGCGGGTAGCCAGCAGGTGCCTAGCATACACCTCATTCGTAGGCTGCTGGTAATGCGTCTTTAAGATGTCGCAGGCGGCCAGGTACGTCTCGGCGTCTTGGATGAGGGGGTAAACCCGGTGGCTTACCCAATTCCGCAGAATTCCGAGTCTCATCCTCGCAGCGTCCGTAGCGTCTTTGACGGCTGCGGAATTGTCCAGGAAGAATTCCATACACTCAAACCAGTGTCCGAAGCGTGCTGATGCGTCCGGAGCATGTTGATCCAAATCCAAACGTTCGGGTTTCAGGAGTTGATCCATAGTGTTGAAAAATAAGTTAATAAAATTGATGTGCCTCAATAATTCCGAGACTCGAAGTTAGCAGAACAAAAACAAGGCTTTTATTAACTTAGAAAGTAACACGTAAGAGAGAGAGATGTCTTCCTTCTGGAGACTGAGGCCAGACTGAAGCTAGCTTACAAAAGGGGCCAGGTATGGGCGGAGCCCTACACACAGCACATTCCAGCACATTCCAGTATACAATACAGCACATTCCAGTACACAATACAATGAGGTCTGGGGGAAGGGAAATGACACTGAAACCGATCTCAGTCACAGGCAGTGGTGAATGGAATATTTCATCACAATAAGATTAATTAATTCAGATGTAGTCCGTGGCCAGGGTCAGGATGATGTGACTAGAAGTGAGGCAGGTACGGGGATCCAGGAGGTAGTGTTGGAGGAGCCGCAGCCCTTGCACTTGTCCAACAGGTTCGAGGCTCTTACTCCCTGTGAGGTTGGGAACAGGGACTGCGGGGAGGATGAGCAACCTGGCCACAGCACCGCGGAGCAGGGGGCCATTCAAGTGGGGGGCGTTAAAAGAAATGTTGTAGTGGTAGGGGATAGTATCGTTAGGGGGATAGATAGAGTTCTTTGCAGCCGAGAGCGAGAGTCCCGAAGGCTGTGTTGCCTGCCCGGTGCCAGGGTTAAGGACATCACCTCTGGAATGGAGAGAAACTTGGAGTGGGAGGGGGAGGATCCAGTTGTCATGGTCCATGTTGGTACCAACGACATAGATAGGACAAGGAAGGAGGTTCTGCTGAGGGAGTTTGAGCAGCTAGGGGCCAAATTAAAAAGCAGAACCACAAGGGTATTATTACCTGAGCCACGAGCGAATTTGGCTAGGACAAATAAAATTAGAGAGTTAAATGCGTGG
The DNA here is from genome assembly GCF_052327205.1 of Somniosus microcephalus. Classification (NCBI taxonomy): domain Eukaryota; kingdom Metazoa; phylum Chordata; class Chondrichthyes; order Squaliformes; family Somniosidae; genus Somniosus; species Somniosus microcephalus. Next base: position 246,857,116 of record NC_140990.1, on the reverse strand, counting down.
CTGAAAGACTGGTGTGGGAGAAATGGGTTTTGCTTCCTGGGACACTGGCACCAGTACTGGGGCAGGAGGGAGCTGTTCCGTTGGGACGGGCTTCACTTGGCCAGTGCTGGGACTAGAGTCCTGGCGGATCATATAACTAGGGCTGTAGAGAGGGCTTTAAACTAACTAGTGGGGGGGAGGTTCCTAGAGAGCAAATAATAAAAATGACAACAGAGAAGGTCATAGACTTAGGTAGCAGTGGCGAAATTGAAAACCAGAGCGTGTCAGGAAGGGGCAGAAGGTATGGAGTAAAAGGTAAAGTAATAAAAAGGGCAAAAGCAGGAACTAAGTGTCACAAAACATCTTTGAAAGTTCTCTATCTGAATGCACGTAGCATTCGTAACAAAATAGACGAGTTAATGGCACAAATAACTACATATGGGTATGATCTTGTGGCCATTACAGAAACATGGCTGCAGGGTGACAATGCCTGGGAATTAAACATACCAGGTTATTTAACGATCAGGAAGGACAGGCAGGAAGGAAGGGTAGGTGGGGTGGCTATGTTAATAAAGGAAGGAATCACTGTAATACAGAGAAATTATATTGGGTCAAAAGATCAGGATAATGAAACAGTTTGGGTGGAGATAAGGAATAATAAGGGGAAAAAAACACTAGTGGGCGTAGTCTATAGGCCTCCGAACAGTGGCAACTCTGTTGGACGGAGTATCAATCAGGAAATAGTTGAGGCTTGTAATAAGGGAACATCTGTAATTGTGGGGGATTTTAACTATCATATTAATTGGACAAATCAAATTGGGCAGGGCTGCCTTGAGGATGAGTTCATTGAGTGTATTAGGGATGGGTTTCTTGAGCAGTATGTAACTGAACCTACTAGGGGGCAAGCAACCTTAGATCTGGTCCTGTGTAACGAGACAGGATTAATTAAAAATGTCCTAGTAAAGGATCCCCTTGGAATGAGTCACCATAACATGGTTGAATTCCATATTCAATTAGAGGGTGAGAAGGTTGGATCTCAAACAAGTATGCTAAGCTTGAATAAAGGAGTCTATGAAGGTATGAGAGCGGAATTGAGTAGAGTGGATTCGGAAAATAGATTAAAGGGTAAGACGATACATGATCAGTGGTGTACATTTAAGGAGTTATTTTACAACTTCCAAAAAAAAAATATTCCACTGAGGAGAAAAGGGTGTAAAAGAAAAGACAGCCATCCGTGGCTAAGTAAAGAAATTAAGGATAGTATTCGACTAAAAACAAGGGCATATAAGGTAGCCAAATCTAGTGGGAGGATAGAGGATTGGGAAAACTTTAAAAGACAGCAAAAAATAACAAAAAGATTGGTTAAGAACGGGAAGATAGATTAGGAAAGTAAATTAGCAAAAAATATAAAAACAGATAGTAAGAGTTTTTATAGTTATATAAAAAGAAAAAGGGTGGCTAAAGTAAATGTTGGTCCCTTAGAGGATGAGACTGGGAAATTAATGGTGGGAAATATGGAGATGGCAAAAACACTGAATGAATATTTAGTATCAGTCTTTACAGTAGAGGACACTAAGAATATCCCAACACTGGACAAACAGGGGGCTCAATGGGGGGAGGAACTAAACACGATCAAAATCACTAAGGAAGTGGTACTCGGTAAAATAATGGGACTCAAGGTGAATAAATCACCTGGACCTGATGGCTTACATCCTAGGGTCTTGAGGGAAGTGGCGGTAGGGATTGTGGATGCATTGGTAATAATTTTCCAAAACTCCCTGGACTCGGCAAAGGTCCCGGCAGACTGGAAAACTGCTAATGTAACACCCTTATTTAAAAAGGGCAGTAGACAGAAGGCTGGAAACTACAGACCTGTTAGCCTAACATCTGTGGTAGGTAAAATTTTGGAGTCCATTATTAAGGAGACAGTAACAGGACATTTGGATAATCATAATTTAATAGGACAAAGTCAGCATGGTTTTATGAAGGGGAAGTCATGTTTGACAAATTTGCTGGAGTTCTTTGAGGAAGTAACATATAGGGTGGATAAAGGGGAACCAGTGGACGTAGTGTATTTAGACTTCCAAAAGGCATTTGACAAGGTGCCACACAGAAGATTATTGCTTAAGATAAAAAATCACGGGATTGGGGGTAATATTCTGGCATGGATAGAGGATTGGCTATCTAACAGAAGGCAGAGAGTTGGGATAAATGGTTCATTCTCAGACTGGCAATCAGTAACTAGTGGTGTTCCGCAGGGGTCAGTGCTGGGTCCCCAACTCTTTACTATCTATATTAACGATTTGGAGGAGGGGACCGAGTGTAACATATCAAAGTTTGCAGATGATACAAAGATGGGAGGGAAAGTAGTGAGTGAGGAGGACATAAGAAACCTGCAAGGGGACATAGACAGGCTAAGTAAGTGGGCAGAGATTTGGCAGATGGAATACAATACTGGGAAGTGTGAGGTTATGCACTTTGGCAGGAAAAATCGTAGAGCAAGTTATTATCTTAATGGCAAGAAACTGGAAAGTACTGAAGTACAAAGGGATCTGGGGGTCCTGGTGCACGAAACTCAAAAGGTTAGTATGCAGGTGCAGCAAGTGATTAAGAAGGCCAATGGAATGTTGGCTTTCATTGCTAGGGGGATAGAATATAAAAATAGGGAGGTATTGCTTCAATTGTACAAGGTATTGGTGAGACCGCACCTGGAATACTGCATACAGTTTTGGTGTCCATACTTAAGAAAGGACATACTTGCTCTCGAGTCAGTACAAAGAAGGTTCACTCGGTTAATCCCGGGGATGAGGGGATGGACATATGAGGAGAGGTGGAGTAGATTGGGACTCTACTCATTGGAGTTCTGAAGAATGAGAGGCGATCTATTGAAACATATAAGATTGCGAAGGAGTTGGATTGGGTGGATGCGGGGAGGATGTTCCCGATGATGGGTGATACTAGAACTAGGGGGCATAGTCTTAGAATAAGGGGCTGCTCTTTCAAAACTGAGATGAGGAGGAACTACTTCACTCAGAGGGTGGTAGGTCCATGGAATATGCTGCCCCAAAAAGCTGTAGAAGCTACATCATTACATAAATTAAAACAGAAATAGACAGTTTCCTAGAAGTAAAGGGAATTAAGGGTTATGGGGAGCAGGCAGGAATTTGGACATGAGTCTAGGTTCGGATCGGTCATGGCCCTGTGGGTAGCGGAGCGGGCCCAGGGGCCGTGTAGCCTGATCCTGCTCCTATTTCGTGAGTCTAATTCTGTTAGATTCAGGAGATGGTTCTGTGATAGTGGATTGGCGGTTAGGATCAGATCAGCCATGATCTTATTGAATGGCGGAGCAGGCTCGAGGGGCCGATTGGCCTCATCCTGCTCCTATTTCTTATGTTCTTATGTTCTTATGATGGGGTGGTGACTACGACATTGCAGGAGTGAATAAGACATTGCGGGGGCTGAAACAGACATTGCAGGGGTGAATCAGACATTGCTGGAGTGAATCATACATTGCTGGAGTGACTCTGACATTGCGGGGGTGAATCAGACATTGTGGGGGTGAATCAGTCATTGCGCGGGGGGGGAAATCAGACATTGCAGGAGTGAGTGAGACATTGCAGTGGCTGAATCAAACATTGCGTGGAGTAAATCAGACATTGCACGGGTGAATCAGACATTGCGGCAGTGAATCAGACATTGCGGTTTTTGATGAGTCCGACATTGCGGGAGTGAATCCGACATTGCGCGGGTGAATCAGACATTGTGGGGGTAGATTTGAGGTTAGGATCAGATCAGCCATGATCTTATTGAATGGCGGAGCAGGCTCGAGGGGCCGATTGGCCTACTCCTGCTCCTATTTCTTATGTTCTTATGTTCTTATTGAGGGGTGAATCAGACATGACGGGGGGCACTGAATCAGACATTGCGGGAGTGAATCAGACATTGCGGGGGGTGAATCAGACATTGCGGGGGGTGTGAATCAGACATTGCGGGGGGTGAATCAGACATTGCGGGGGGTGTGAATCAGACATTGCGGGGGGTGAATCAGTCATTGCGGGGGGTGAATCAGTCATTGCGGGAGTGAATCAGACATTGCGGGGGGTGTGAATCAGACATTGCGGGAGTGAATCAGACATTGCGGGGGGTGTGAATCAGACATTGCGGGAGTGAATCAGTCATTGCGGGGGGTGAACCAGTCATTGCGGGGGGTGAATCAGACATTGCGGGGGGTGAATCAGACTTTGCGGGGGGTGTGAATCAGACATTGCGGGGGGTGAATCAGACATTGCGGGAGTGAATCAGACATTGCGGGGGGTGAATCAGACATTGCGGGAGTGAATCAGACATTGCGGGGGGTGTGAATCAGACATTGCGGGGGGTGAATCAGACATTGCGGGAGTGAATCAGACATTGCGGGGGGTGTGAATCAGACATTGCGGGGGGTGAATCAGACATTGCGGGGGGTGAATCAGTTATTGCGGGGGGTGAATCAGACATTGCGGGGGGTGAATCAGACATTGCGGGGGGTGAATCAGACATTGCGGGGGGGTGAATCAGACATTGCGGGGGGTGAATCAGACATTGCGGGGGGTGAATCAGACATTGCGGGGGGTGAATCAGACATTGCGGGAGTGAATCAGACATTGCGGGGGGTGCGAATCAGACATTGCGGGGGGTGATTCAGACATTGCGGGAGTGAATCAGACATTGCGGGGGGTGATTCAGACATTGCGGGGGGTGAATCAGACATTGCGGGGGGTGAATCAGACATTGCGGGGGGTGAATCAGTTATTGCGGGGGGTGAATCGGACATTGCGGGGGGTGAATCGGACATTGCGGGGGGTGAATCGGACATTGCGGGGGGTGAATCAGACATTGCGGGGGGTGAATCAGACATTGCGGGGGGTGAATCAGACATTGCGGGGGGTGAATCAGACATTGCGGGGGGTGAATCAGACATTGCGGGAGTGAATCAGACATTGCGGGGGTGATTCAGACATTGCGGGGGGTGAATCAGACATTGCGGGGGGTGAATCAGTTATTGCGGGGGGTGAATCAGACATTGCGGGGGGTGAATCAGACATTGCGGGGGGTGAATCAGACATTGCGGGGGGTGAATCAGACATTGCGGGGGGTGAATCAGACATTGCGGGGGGTGAATCAGTCATTGCGGGGGGTGAATCAGACATTGTGGGGGGTGAATCAGACATTGCGGGGGGTGAATCAGACATTGCGCGGGGTGAATCAGTTATTGCGGGGGGTGAATCAGACATTGCGGGGGGTGAATCAGACATTGCGGGGGGTGAATCAGACATTGCGGGGGGTGAATCAGTTATTGCGGGGGGTGAATCAGACATTGCGGGGGGTGAATCAGACATTGCGGGGGGTGAAGCAGACATTGCGGGGGGTGAATCAGACATTGTGACGGGTGAATCAGTCATTGTGACGGGTGAATCAGTCATTGTGACGGGTGAATCAGTCATTGCGGGGGGTGTGAATCAGACATTGCGGGGGGTGTGAATGAGACATCGCGGGGAGTGAATCAGTTATTGCGGGAGTGAATCAGAAGTTGCGGTTTTTGATGAATCCGACATTGCGGGAGTGAATCAGTCATTGCGACGGGTGAATCAGACATTGTGGGCGTAGATTTTGAGGTTAGGATCAGATCAGCCATGATCTTATTGAATGGCGGAGCAGGCTCGAGGGGCCGATTGGCCTACTCCTGCTCCTATTTCTTATGTTCTTATGTTCTTGTTGAGGGGTGAATCAGACATTGCGGGGGGCGCTGAATCAGACATTGCGGGGGGCGCTGAATCAGACATTGCGGGGGTGAATCAGACATTGTGGGGAGTGAATCAGACATTGCGGGGAGTGAAGCAGACATTGCGGGGGGTGAATCAGTCATTGCGGGGGGTGAATCAGACATTGTGGGGGGTGAATCAGACATTGCGGGGGGTGAATCAGACATTGCGCGGGGTGAATCAGTTATTGCGGGGGGTGAATCAGACATTGCGGGGGGTGAATCAGACATTGCGGGTGGTGAATCAGACATTGCGGGGGTTGAATCAGTTATTGCGGGGGGTGAATCAGACATTGCGGGGGGTGAATCAGACATTGCGGGGGGTGAATCAGACATTGCGGGGGGTGAATCAGACATTGCGGGGGGTGAATCAGACATTGTGACGGGTGAATCAGTCATTGTGACGGGTGAATCAGTCATTGTGACGGGTGAATCAGTCATTGCGGGGGGTGTGAATCAGACATTGCGGGGGGTGTGAATCAGACATCGCGGGGAGTGAATCAGTTATTGCGGGAGTGAATCAGACGTTGCGGTTTTTGATGAATCCGACATTGCGGGAGTGAATCAGTCATTGCGACGGGTGAATCAGACATTGTGGGCGTAGATTTTGAGGTTAGGATCAGATCAGCCATGATCTTATTGAATGGCGGAGCAGGCTCGAGGGGCCGATTGGCCTACTCCTGCTCCTATTTCTTATGTTCTTATGTTCTTGTTGAGGGGTGAATCAGACATTGCGGGGGGCGCTGAATCAGACATTGCGGGGGGCGCTGAATCAGACATTGCGGGGGTGAATCAGACATTGTGGGGAGTGAATCAGACATTGCGGGGAGTGAAGCAGACATTGCAGGGAGTGAAGCAGACATTGCAGGGAGTGAATCAGACATTGCGGGGAGTGAATCAGACATTGCGGGCGTCATTCAGACATTGCGGGAGTGAATCAGACATTGTGGGGATGAATCAGACATTGCGGGGGTAAATCAGGCATGGGGGGTGAATCAGACATTGCGGGGGTGAATCAGACATTGCGGAGGGTGAATCAGATATTGCGGGGGGTTAATCAGACATTGTGGAGGGTGAATCAGACATCGCGGGGAGTGAATCAGTTATTGCGGGAGTGAATCAGACATTGCGGGGAGTGACTTTGACATTGTGGGGGGTGAATCAGACATTGTGGGGGTTGAATCAGACATTGCGGGGAGTGAATCAGGCATTGCGGGGGTTGAATCAGACATTGCGGGAGTGAATCAGACATTGAGGGTAGTGAATTAGACATTGCAGCAGTGAATCAGACATTGCGGGGAGTGAATCAGACATTGTGGGGGTTGAATCAGACATTGCGGGAAGTGAATCAGGCATTGAGGGTAGTGAATCAGACATTGCGGGGGTGAATCAGAAATTGCGGGCCTGAATCAGACATTGCAGGGGTGAACCAGACATTGCAGGAATGTATCAGACATTGCGGGGAGTGAATCAGACATTGCGGTGGGTGAATCAGACATTGCGGGAGTGAATCAGACATTGCGGGAGTGAATCAGACATTGCGGTTTTTGATGAATCCGACATTGCGGGAGTGAATCCGACATTGCGGTGGGTGAATCAGACATTGCGGGAGTGAATCAGACATTGCGGGAGTGAATCAGACATTGCGGTTTTTGATGAATCCGACATTGCGGGAGTGAATCCGACATTGCGGGAGTGAATCCGACATTGCGGGGAGTGAATCAGACATTGCGGGGTGAATCAGACATTGCGGGGTGAATCAGACATTGCGGGGGTGTGAATCAGACATTGCGGTGAGTGAATCAGACATTGTGGGAGTGAATCAGACATTGCTGGAATGCATCAGGCATTGCGGTGGGTGAATCAGACATTGCGATAGTGAATCAGACATTGTGGGGGTAGATTTGAGGTTAGGATCAGATCAGCCATGATCTTATTGAATGGCGGAGCAGGCTCGAGGGGCCGATTGGCCTACTCCTGCTCCTATTTCTTATGTACTTATTGAGGGGTGAATCAGACATTGCGGGGAGTGAATCAGACATTGCGGGAGTGAATCAGACATTGCGGGAGTGAATCAGACATTGCGGGGGTGAATCAGACATTGCGGGAGTGAATCAGACTTTGTGCGAATGAATCAGACATTGCGGGGAGCGAATCAGACATTGCGGGAGTGAATCAGACATTGCGGGAGTGAATCAGACATTGCGGGGGTGAATCAGACATTGCGGGAGTGAATCAGACTTTGTGCGAATGAATCAGACATTGCGGGGAGTGAATCAGACATTGCGGGAGTGAATCAGACATTGCGGGAGTGAATCAGACATTGCGGGGGTGAATCAGACATTGCGGGAGTGAATCAGACTTTGTGCGAATGAATCAGACATTACGGGGAGCGAATCAGACATTGCAGGCGGTGGGTGAATCAGACATTGCGGGGAGTGAATCAGACATTGCGGGGAGTGAATCAGACATTGCGGGAGTGAATCAGACATTGCGGGGTTTGAATCAGACATTGCGGGAGGGGTTGAATCAGACTTTGGGGGGGTGATTCAGACATTGCGGAGGGGTGAATCAGACATTGGGTGGGTGAATCAGATATTGTGGGGATGAATCAGACATTGCGGGGTGTGAATCAGACAATGGGGGGTAAATCAGACATTGTTGGAGTGAATCAAACATAGGGGGTAAATCAGACATTGCGGGGGGGGTGAATCAGACATTGCGGGTGTGAATCTGACATTGCAGGAGTGAATCAGACATTGCCGGAGTGAACCAGACATTGCGGGGAGTGAAGTAGACATTGCGGGGGGTGAATCAGACATTGCGGGAGTGAATCAGACATTGCGGGAGTGAATCAGACATTGCGGGGAGTGAATCAGACATTGCAGGAGTGAATCAGACATTGCAGGAGTGAATCAGACATTGCGGGGAGTGAATCAGACATTGCGGGAGTGAATCAGACATTGCCGTGGGTGTGTGAATCAGACATTGCGAGAGTGAATCAGACAATGCGGGGAGTGAATCAGACATTGCGGGGAGTGAATCAGACATTGCGGGGAGTGAATCAGACATTGCGGGGAGTGAATCAGACATTGCAGGAGTGAATCAGACATTGCAGGAGTGAATCAGACATTGCGGGGGGTGAATCAGACATTGCGGGAGTGAATCAGACATTGCCGTGGGTGAAATGAACATTGCGGTGTGTGAATCAGACATTGCGAGAGTGAATCAGACATTGCGGGAGTGAATCAGACATTGCAGGAGTGAATCAGACATTGCGGGGTGAATCAGACATTTTGGGAGAGAATCAGACATTGCGGGGAGTGAATCAGACATTGCGGGAGTGAATCAGACATTGCGGGAGTGAATCAGACATTGCGGGAGTGAATCAGACATCGTGGGTGTAAATCAGACATTCCGGGGGCGTGAATCAGACATTGCGGGGAGTGAATCAGGCATTGTCGGGGGTGAATCAGACATTGTGGGGGTTGAATCAGACATTGGGTGGGTGAATCAGATATTGTGGGGATGAATCAGACATTTCAGGAGTGAATCAGACATTGCAGGGGTCAATCAGACATCGGGGGGGTGAATCAGACATTGCTGGCGGGTGGTGAATCAGACATTGCGGGAGTGAATCAGATATTGCCGGGGTGAATCAGACATTGCGGGGGTTGAAACAGACATTGCGGGAGGGGGTGAATCAGACTTTGTGGGGTGAATCATACATTGCGTGTGGTGAATCAGACATTGGGTGGGTGAATCAGACATTGCGGGGGGTGAATCAGACATTGCGGGAGTGTGTGAATCAGACATTGCGGGGAGTGAATCAGACATTGCGGGAGTGAATCAGACATTGCAGGAGTGAATCATACATTGCGGGGAGTAAATCAGACATTGCAGGAGTGAATCAGACATTGCAGGAGTGAATCAGACATTGCGGGACTGAATCAGACATTGCAGGAGTGAATCAGACATTGCGGGAGTGAATCAGACATTGCGGGGAGTGAACCAGACATTGCGGGGGTGAATCAGACATTGCGGGGGTGAATCAGACACTGGGGGTGGATCAGACATTGATGGGGTGGTGAATCAGACATTGCGGGGGGTGAATCAAACATTGAGAGTGTGAATCAGACATTGCGGGGGTGAATCAGACATTGTGGGGGTGGGTGGTGAATCAGATATTGTGGTGAGCGAATCAGACATTGCGTCAGTGAATCAGACATTGCGGGGGGTAAATCAGACTTGGCGGGGAGTGAATCAGACATTGCGGGGTGTGTGAATCAGACATTGCAGGGAGTGAATCAGACATTGCGGGAGTGAATCATACATTGCGGGGAGTAAATCAGACATTGCGGGCATGAATCAGACATTGCAGGCTTGAATCAGACATTGCGGGGAGTGAATCAGACAGTGCAGGAGTGAATCAGACTTTGCAGGAGTGAATCAGACATTGCGGGTAGTGAATCAGCCATAGGGGGGTAAATCAGACATTGCGGGGGGGTGAATCAGACATTGGGGGTAAATCAGACATTGCCGGGGTGAATCAGATATTGCGGGGTCTGAATCAGACATTGTGGGGTGTGAATTAGACTTTGCGGGAGGTGAATGAGACATTGCAGGCTTGAATCAGATATTGCAGGAGTGAATCAGACATTGCGGGGTGTGAATCAGACATTGCAGGAGTGAATCAGACATTGCGGGGGGTGAATTAGACATTGCGGGAGGTGAATCAGACATTGCAGGATTGTATCAGACATTGCAGGAGTGAATCAGACATTGCGGGGGGTGAATTAGACATTGCGGGGTGTGAATCAGACATTGCGGGGGTGAATCAGACATAGCTGGAGTGAATCAGACATAGGGGGGTAAATCAGACATTGCGGGGGTTGAATCAGACATTGCGGGAGGGGGTGAATCAGACTTTGGGGGGGTGGATCAGACATTGCGGCTGGTGACTCAGACATTGGGTGGGTGAATCAGACATTGCGGGAGTGAATCAGACATTGCGGGGAGTGAATCAGACATTGCGGGAGGTGAATCAGACATTGCAGGATTGTATCAGACATTGTGGGGTGTGAATCAGACATTGCGGGTGTGAATCAGACATTGCGGGAGGGGGTGAATCAGACTTTGGGGGGGTGAATCAGACATTGCGGCTGGTGACTCAGACATTGGGTGGGTGAATCAGACATTGTGGGAGTGAATCAGACAATGCAGGGGTAAATCAGAAATTGCGGCGGTGAATCAGATATTGCGGGCGTGAATCAGACATTGCGGGCGTGATTCAGACATTGCGGGAGGGTGTGGACTAGACATTGGGGGGTGAATCATACATGGGGGGGTGAATCTGACATTGCGGGGAGTGAATCAGACATTGCGAGTGTGAATCATACATTGCGGGGAGTGAATAAGACATTGCAGGAGTGAATCAGACATTGCAGGGGTGAATCAGACATTGCAGGAGTAAATCAGACATTGCGGGGGTGAATCAGACATTGCGGGAGTGAATCAGTCATTGCGAGAGTGAATCAGACATTGCAGTAGTGAATCAGACATTGCGGGGTTGAATCAGACATGGCGGGGTTGAATCAGACATGGCGGGGCTGAATCAGACATTGCGGAACTGAATCAGACATTGCAGGAGTGAATCAGACATTGCGGGACTGAATCAGACATTGCGGGAGTGAATCAGGCATTGCGGGAGTGAATCAGGCATTGCGCGGAGTGAATCAGACATTGCGGGGGTGAATCAGACATTGCGGAGGTGAATCAGACACTGTGGGGGGTGGATCAGACATTGATGGGGTGGTGAATCAGACATTGCGGGGGGGTGAATCAGACATTGCAGAGGTGGGTGGTGAATCAGACATTGTGGTGAGTGAATCAGACATTGCGTCAGTGAATCAGACATAGCGGGGGTGAATCAGACACTGTGCGGGGTGGATCAGACATTGAAGGGGTGGTGAATCAGACATTGCGGGGGGGTGAATGAGACATTGCGAGTGTGAATCAAACATTGCGAGGGTGAACCAGACATTGCGGGAGTGAATCAGACATTGCGGGGGTAAATTAGACATTATGGGTGCAAAACAGACGTTCCGGGGGCGTGAATCAGACATTGCGGGGAGTGAATCAGGCATTCCGGGGGCATGAATCAGACATTGCGGGGGTTGGCGGGGGGTGGTGGGGGGGTGTGTATCAGACATTCTGGGGTGGATGGGGTCTGAATCAGACATTGCAGGAGTGAATCAGACATTGCGGGGGGTGAATTAGACATTGCGGGGGTTGAATCAGACATTGCGGGAGGGGGTGAATCAGACTTTGGCGGGGTGAATCAGACATTGCGGGTGGTGAATCAGACATTGGGTGGGTGAATTAGACATTGCGGGAGTGAATCAGACAATGCAGGGGTAAATCAGAAATTGCGGCAGTGAATCAGATATTGCGGGCGTGAATCAGACATTGCGGGCGTGAATCAGACATTGCGGGAGAATGTGGACTAGACATTGGGGGGTGAATCATACATTGCGGGGGTGAATCAGACATTGCGGGGAGTGAATCAGACATTGCGGGGGGTGTGAATCAGACATTGCGGGGAGTGAATCAGACACTGGGGGTGGATCAGACATTGATGGGGTGGTGAATCAGACATTGCGGGGGGTGAATCAAACATTGAGAGTGTGAATCAGACATTGCGGGGGTGAATCAGACATTGTGGGGGTGGGTGGTGAATCAGATATTGTGGTGAGCGAATCAGACATTGCGTCAGTGAATCAGACATTGCGGGGGGTAAATCAGACTTGGCGGGGAGTGAATCAGACATTGCGGGGTGTGTGAATCAGACATTGCAGGGAGTGAATCAGACATTGCGGGAGTGAATCATACATTGCGGGGAGTAAATCAGACATTGCGGGCATGAATCAGACATTGCAGGCTTGAATCAGACATTGCGGGGAGTGAATCAGACAGTGCAGGAGTGAATCAGACTTTGCAGGAGTGAATCAGACATTGCGGGTAGTGAATCAGCCATAGGGGGGTAAATCAGACATTGCGGGGGGGTGAATCAGACATTGGGGGTAAATCAGACATTGCCGGGGTGAATCAGATATTGCGGGGTCTGAATCAGACACTGCAGGAGTGAATCAGACATTGTGGGGTGTGAATTAGACTTTGCGGGAGGTGAATGAGACATTGCAGGCTTGAATCAGATATTGCAGGAGTGAATCAGACATTGCGGGGTGTGAATCAGACATTGCAGGAGTGAATCAGACATTGCGGGGGGTGAATTAGACATTGCGGGAGGTGAATCAGACATTGCAGGATTGTATCAGACATTGCGGGGGGTGAATTAGACATTGCGGGGTGTGAATCAGACATTGCGGGGGTGAATCAGACATAGCTGGAGTGAATCAGACATAGGGGGTAAATCAGACATTGCGGGGGTTGAATCAGACATTGCGGGAGGGGGTGAATCAGACTTTGGGGGGGTGGATCAGACATTGCGGCTGGTGACTCAGACATTGGGTGGGTGAATCAGACATTGCGGGAGTGAATCAGACATTGCGGGGAGTGAATCAGACATTGCGGGAGGTGAATCAGACATTGCAGGATTGTATCAGACATTGTGGGGTGTGAATCAGACATTGCGGGTGTGAATCAGACATTGCGGGAGGGGGTGAATCAGACTTTGGGGGGGTGAATCAGACATTGCGGCTGGTGACTCAGACATTGGGTGGGTGAATCAGACATTGTGGGAGTGAATCAGACAATGCAGGGGTAAATCAGAAATTGCGGCGGTGAATCAGATATTGCGGGCGTGAATCAGACATTGCGGGCGTGATTCAGACATTGCGGGAGGGTGTGGACTAGACATTGGGGGGTGAATCATACATGGGGGGGTGAATCTGACATTGCGGGGAGTGAATCAGACATTGCGAGTGTGAATCATACATTGCGGGGAGTGAATAAGACATTGCAGGAGTGAATCAGACATTGCAGGGGTGAATCAGACATTGCAGGAGTAAATCAGACATTGCGGGGGTGAATCAGACATTGCGGGAGTGAATCAGTCATTGCGAGAGTGAATCAGACATTGCAGTAGTGAATCAGACATTGCGGGGTTGAATCAGACATGGCGGGGTTGAATCAGACATGGCGGGGCTGAATCAGACATTGCGGAACTGAATCAGACATTGCAGGAGTGAATCAGACATTGCGGGACTGAATCAGACATTGCGGGAGTGAATCAGGCATTGCGGGAGTGAATCAGGCATTGCGCGGAGTGAATCAGACATTGCGGGGGTGAATCAGACATTGCGGAGGTGAATCAGACACTGTGGGGGGTGGATCAGACATTGATGGGGTGGTGAATCAGACATTGCGGGGGGGTGAATCAGACATTGCAGAGGTGGGTGGTGAATCAGACATTGTGGTGAGTGAATCAGACATTGCGTCAGTGAATCAGACATAGCGGGGGTGAATCAGACACTGTGCGGGGTGGATCAGACATTGAAGGGGTGGTGAATCAGACATTGCGGGGGGGTGAATGAGACATTGCGAGTGTGAATCAAACATTGCGAGGGTGAACCAGACATTGCGGGAGTGAATCAGACATTGCGGGGGTAAATTAGACATTATGGGTGCAAAACAGACGTTCCGGGGGCGTGAATCAGACATTGCGGGGAGTGAATCAGGCATTCCGGGGGCATGAATCAGACATTGCGGGGGTGGGCGGGGGGTGGTGGGGGGGTGTGTATCAGACATTCTGGGGTGGATGGGGTCTGAATCAGACATTGCAGGAGTGAATCAGACATTGCGGGGGGTGAATTAGACATTGCGGGGGTTGAATCAGACATTGCGGGAGGGGGTGAATCAGACTTTGGCGGGGTGAATCAGACATTGCGGGTGGTGAATCAGACATTGGGTGGGTGAATTAGACATTGCGGGAGTGAATCAGACAATGCAGGGGTAAATCAGAAATTGCGGCAGTGAATCAGATATTGCGGGCGTGAATCAGACATTGCGGGCGTGAATCAGACATTGCGGGAGAATGTGGACTAGACATTGGGGGGTGAATCATACATTGCGGGGGTGAATCAGACATTGCGGGGAGTGAATCAGACATTGCGGGGGGTGTGAATCAGACATTGCGGGGAGTGAATCAGACACTGGGGGTGGATCAGACATTGATGGGGTGGTGAATCAGACATTGCGGGGGGTGAATCAAACATTGAGAGTGTGAATCAGACATTGCGGGGGTGAATCAGACATTGTGGGGGTGGGTGGTGAATCAGATATTGTGGTGAGCGAATCAGACATTGCGTCAGTGAATCAGACATTGCGGGGGGTAAATCAGACTTGGCGGGGAGTGAATCAGACATTGCGGGGTGTGTGAATCAGACATTGCAGGGAGTGAATCAGACATTGCGGGAGTGAATCATACATTGCGGGGAGTAAATCAGACATTGCGGGCATGAATCAGACATTGCAGGCTTGAATCAGACATTGCGGGGAGTGAATCAGACAGTGCAGGAGTGAATCAGACTTTGCAGGAGTGAATCAGACATTGCGGGTAGTGAATCAGCCATAGGGGGGTAAATCAGACATTGCGGGGGGGTGAATCAGACATTGGGGGTAAATCAGACATTGCCGGGGTGAATCAGATATTGCGGGGTCTGAATCAGACACTGCAGGAGTGAATCAGACATTGTGGGGTGTGAATTAGACTTTGCGGGAGGTGAATGAGACATTGCAGGCTTGAATCAGATATTGCAGGAGTGAATCAGACATTGCGGGGTGTGAATCAGACATTGCAGGAGTGAATCAGACATTGCGGGGGGTGAATTAGACATTGCGGGAGGTGAATCAGACATTGCAGGATTGTATCAGACATTGCGGGGGGTGAATTAGACATTGCGGGGTGTGAATCAGACATTGCGGGGGTGAATCAGACATAGCTGGAGTGAATCAGACATAGGGGGTAAATCAGACATTGCGGGGGTTGAATCAGACATTGCGGGAGGGGGTGAATCAGACTTTGGGGGGGTGGATCAGACATTGCGGCTGGTGACTCAGACATTGGGTGGGTGAATCAGACATTGCGGGAGTGAATCAGACATTGCGGGGAGTGAATCAGACATTGCGGGAGGTGAATCAGACATTGCAGGATTGTATCAGACATTGTGGGGTGTGAATCAGACATTGCGGGTGTGAATCAGACATTGCGGGAGGGGGTGAATCAGACTTTGGGGGGGTGAATCAGACATTGCGGCTGGTGACTCAGACATTGGGTGGGTGAATCAGACATTGTGGGAGTGAATCAGACAATGCAGGGGTAAATCAGAAATTGCGGCGGTGAATCAGATATTGCGGGCGTGAATCAGACATTGCGGGCGTGATTCAGACATTGCGGGAGGGTGTGGACTAGACATTGGGGGGTGAATCATACATGGGGGGGTGAATCTGACATTGCGGGGAGTGAATCAGACATTGCGAGTGTGAATCATACATTGCGGGGAGTGAATAAGACATTGCAGGAGTGAATCAGACATTGCAGGGGTGAATCAGACATTGCAGGAGTAAATCAGACATTGCGGGGGTGAATCAGACATTGCGGGAGTGAATCAGTCATTGCGAGAGTGAATCAGACATTGCAGTAGTGAATCAGACATTGCGGGGTTGAATCAGACATGGCGGGGTTGAATCAGACATGGCGGGGCTGAATCAGACATTGCGGAACTGAATCAGACATTGCAGGAGTGAATCAGACATTGCGGGACTGAATCAGACATTGCGGGAGTGAATCAGGCATTGCGGGAGTGAATCAGGCATTGCGCGGAGTGAATCAGACATTGCGGGGGTGAATCAGACATTGCGGAGGTGAATCAGACACTGTGGGGGGTGGATCAGACATTGATGGGGTGGTGAATCAGACATTGCGGGGGGGTGAATCAGACATTGCAGAGGTGGGTGGTGAATCAGACATTGTGGTGAGTGAATCAGACATTGCGTCAGTGAATCAGACATAGCGGGGGTGAATCAGACACTGTGCGGGGTGGATCAGACATTGAAGGGGTGGTGAATCAGACATTGCGGGGGGGTGAATGAGACATTGCGAGTGTGAATCAAACATTGCGAGGGTGAACCAGACATTGCGGGAGTGAATCAGACATTGCGGGGGTAAATTAGACATTATGGGTGCAAAACAGACGTTCCGGGGGCGTGAATCAGACATTGCGGGGAGTGAATCAGGCATTCCGGGGGCATGAATCAGACATTGCGGGGGTGGGCGGGGGGTGGTGGGGGGGTGTGTATCAGACATTCTGGGGTGGATGGGGTCTGAATCAGACATTGCAGGAGTGAATCAGACATTGCGGGGGGTGAATTAGACATTGCGGGGGTTGAATCAGACATTGCGGGAGGGGGTGAATCAGACTTTGGCGGGGTGAATCAGACATTGCGGGTGGTGAATCAGACATTGGGTGGGTGAATTAGACATTGCGGGAGTGAATCAGACAATGCAGGGGTAAATCAGAAATTGCGGCAGTGAATCAGATATTGCGGGCGTGAATCAGACATTGCGGGCGTGAATCAGACATTGCGGGAGAATGTGGACTAGACATTGGGGGGTGAATCATACATTGCGGGGGTGAATCAGACATTGCGGGGAGTGAATCAGACATTGCGGGGGGTGTGAATCAGACATTGCGGGGAGTGAATCAGACATTGCGGGGAGTGAATCAGACATTGCGGGAATGAATCATACATTGCGGTGAGTAAATCAGACATTGCTGGAGTGAATCAGACATTGCAGGAGTGAATCAGACATTGCAGGAGTGAATCAGACATTGCAGGAGTGAATCAGACATTGCAGGAGTGAATCAGACATTGCGGGGTTGAATCAGACATTGCAGTAGTGAATCAGACATTGCGGGGTTGAATCAGACATTGCGGGGTTGAATCAGACATTGCAGTAGTGAATCAGACATTGCGGGAGTGAATCAGACATTGCGGGGTTGAATCAGACATTGTGGGAGCGAATCAGACATTGTGGGTGCAAATCAGACGTTCCGGGGGCGTGAATCAGACATTGTGGGGAGTGAATCAGGCATTGTGGGGAGTGAATTAGACATTGCGGAGGAATGAATCAGACATCGCGGGGAGTAAATCAGGCATTGTGGGGAATCAGACAATACAGGCTTGAATCAGACATTGCGGGGAGTGAATCAGACAGTGCAGTGTGAATCAGACTTTGCAGGAGTGAATCAGACATTGCGGGAGTGAATCAGACATAGGGGTGGTGAATCAGACATTGCGGGGGGGTGAATCAAACATTGAGAGTGTGAATCAGACATTGCGGGGGTGAATCAGACATTGCAGGGGTGGGTGGTGAATCAGACATTGTGGTGAGTGAATCAGACATTGCGTCAGTGAATCAGACATTGCGGGGGGTCAATGAGACATTGCGGAGGAGTGAATCAGACATCGCGCGGAGTGAATCAGACATTGATGGGGTGTGAATCAGACATTGGGGGGGTGAATCAGACATTGCGAGTATGAATCAGACATTGCGAGGGTGAAGCAGACATTGCGGGAGTGAATCAGACATTGTGGGTCCAAATCAGACGTTCCGGGGGCGTGAATCAGACATTGCGGGGAGTGAATCAGACGTTGCGGGGAGTGAATCAGACAGTGCAGGAGTGAATCAGACTTTGCAGGAGTGAATCAGACTTTGCAGGAGTGAATCAGACATTGCGGGGAGTGAATCAGACATTGCGGGAGGGGGTGAATCAGACTTTGGTGGGGGGTGATTCAGACATTGCGGGGGGGTGAATCAGACATTGAGTGGGTGAATCATATATTGCGGGGATGAATCAGACATTGCGGTGTGTGAATCAGACAATGGGGGGTAAATCAGACATTGTTGGAGTGAATCAGTCATAGGGGGTAAATCAGACATTGCGGGGGGTTAATCAGACATTGCGGGTGTGAATCAGACATTGCGGGGGGTGAATTAGACATTGCGGGAGGTGAATCAGACATTGCAGGATTGTATCAGACATTGTGGGGTGTGAATCAGACATTGCGGGCGTGAATGAGATATTGCAGGCTTGAATCAGACATTGCGGGGAGTGAATCAGACATTGCGGGAGGGTGTGGACTAGACATTGGGGGGGTGAATCAGACATTGCGGGGGTGAATCAGACATTGCGGGGAGTGAATCAGACATTGCGGTGAGTGAATCAGACATTGCGGGGAGTGAATCAGACATTGCGGTGAGTGAATCAGACATTGCGGGGAGTGAATCAGACATTCCGGGGGCTTGAATCAGACATGGCGGTGGGGGGGCGTGTATCAGGCATTCCGGCGTGGATGGGGGGTGAATCAGACATTGCAGCGAGTGAATCAGACATTGCGGGAGTGAATCAGACATTGTGGGGAATGAATCAGACATTTCAGGGGTAAATCAGACATTGCAGGGCGGGGTGAATCAGACATTGTGGGTGTAAATCAGACATTCCGGGGGCGTGAATCAGACAATGCGGGGGGTGAATCAGACATTGCGGGGAGTGAATCAGACATTCTGGGGGCTTGAATCAGATATTCCGGGGGTGGGGGGCGGTGGGGGGGCGTATATCAGACATTCCGGCGTGGATGGGGGGTGAATCAGACATTGCGGCGAGTGAATCAGACATTGCGGGGGGTGAATTAGACATTGCGGGAGGTGAATCAGACATTGCAGGATTGTA
This sequence comes from Somniosus microcephalus, assembly GCF_052327205.1. Lineage (NCBI taxonomy): Eukaryota > Metazoa > Chordata > Chondrichthyes > Squaliformes > Somniosidae > Somniosus > Somniosus microcephalus. The sequence goes on along the minus strand of NC_140990.1, from coordinate 246,837,583 downwards.
TCAGACATTGCGGGGTGTGAATCAGACATTGCGGGCGTGAATCAGACATTGCGGGGAGTGAATCAGACAGTGCAGGAGTGAATCAAACTTTGCAGGAGTGAATCAGACATTGCGGGGTTGAATCAGGCATAGCTGGAGTGAATCAGACATGGGGGGTAAATCAGACATTGCCGGGGTGAATCAGACATTGTGGGGTGTGAATCAGAAATTGCAGGCGTGAATCAGACATTGCAGGCTTGAATCAGACATTGCGGGAAGTGAATCAGACATTGCGGGAGTGAATCAGACATTGCGGGGAGTGAATCAGACATTCCGGGGGCTTGAATCAGACATGGCGGTGGGGGGGCGTGTATCAGACATTTCGGCGTGGATGGGGGGTGAATCAGACATTGCAGCAAGTGAATCTGACATTGCGGGAGTGAATCAGACATTTCAGGGGTAAATCAGACATTGCAGGGCAGGGTGAATCAGACATTGCGGGGGTAAATCAGACATTGCGGGGGGTGAATCAGACATGGCGGGGCTGAATCAGACATTGCGGAACTGAATCAGACATTGCAGGAGTGAATCAGACATTGCGGGACTGAATCAGACATTGCGGGAGTGAATCAGGCATTGCGGGAGTGAATCAGGCATTGCGCGGAGTGAATCAGACATTGCGGGGGTGAATCAGACATTGCGGAGGTGAATCAGACACTGTGGGGGGTGGATCAGACATTGATGGGGTGGTGAATCAGACATTGCGGGGGGGTGAATCAGACATTGCAGAGGTGGGTGGTGAATCAGACATTGTGGTGAGTGAATCAGACATTGCGTCAGTGAATCAGACATAGCGGGGGTGAATCAGACACTGTGCGGGGTGGATCAGACATTGAAGGGGTGGTGAATCAGACATTGCGGGGGGGTGAATGAGACATTGCGAGTGTGAATCAAACATTGCGAGGGTGAACCAGACATTGCGGGAGTGAATCAGACATTGCGGGGGTAAATTAGACATTATGGGTGCAAAACAGACGTTCCGGGGGCGTGAATCAGACATTGCGGGGAGTGAATCAGGCATTCCGGGGGCATGAATCAGACATTGCGGGGGTGGGCGGGGGGTGGTGGGGGGGTGTGTATCAGACATTCTGGGGTGGATGGGGTCTGAATCAGACATTGCAGGAGTGAATCAGACATTGCGGGGGGTGAATTAGACATTGCGGGGGTTGAATCAGACATTGCGGGAGGGGGTGAATCAGACTTTGGCGGGGTGAATCAGACATTGCGGGTGGTGAATCAGACATTGGGTGGGTGAATTAGACATTGCGGGAGTGAATCAGACAATGCAGGGGTAAATCAGAAATTGCGGCAGTGAATCAGATATTGCGGGCGTGAATCAGACATTGCGGGCGTGAATCAGACATTGCGGGAGAATGTGGACTAGACATTGGGGGGTGAATCATACATTGCGGGGGTGAATCAGACATTGCGGGGAGTGAATCAGACATTGCGGGGGGTGTGAATCAGACATTGCGGGGAGTGAATCAGACATTGCGGGGAGTGAATCAGACATTGCGGGAATGAATCATACATTGCGGTGAGTAAATCAGACATTGCTGGAGTGAATCAGACATTGCAGGAGTGAATCAGACATTGCAGGAGTGAATCAGACATTGCAGGAGTGAATCAGACATTGCAGGAGTGAATCAGACATTGCGGGGTTGAATCAGACATTGCAGTAGTGAATCAGACATTGCGGGGTTGAATCAGACATTGCGGGGTTGAATCAGACATTGCAGTAGTGAATCAGACATTGCGGGAGTGAATCAGACATTGCGGGGTTGAATCAGACATTGTGGGAGCGAATCAGACATTGTGGGTGCAAATCAGACGTTCCGGGGGCGTGAATCAGACATTGTGGGGAGTGAATCAGGCATTGTGGGGAGTGAATTAGACATTGCGGAGGAATGAATCAGACATCGCGGGGAGTAAATCAGGCATTGTGGGGAATCAGACATTGCAGGCTTGAATCAGACATTGCGGGGAGTGAATCAGACAGTGCAGTGTGAATCAGACTTTGCAGGAGTGAATCAGACATTGCGGGAGTGAATCAGACATAGGGGTGGTGAATCAGACATTGCGGGGGGGTGAATCAAACATTGAGAGTGTGAATCAGACATTGCGGGGGTGAATCAGACATTGCAGGGGTGGGTGGTGAATCAGACATTGTGGTGAGTGAATCAGACATTGCGTCAGTGAATCAGACATTGCGGGGGGTCAATGAGACATTGCGGAGGAGTGAATCAGACATCGCGCGGAGTGAATCAGACATTGATGGGGTGTGAATCAGACATTGGGGGGGTGAATCAGACATTGCGAGTATGAATCAGACATTGCGAGGGTGAAGCAGACATTGCGGGAGTGAATCAGACATTGTGGGTCCAAATCAGACGTTCCGGGGGCGTGAATCAGACATTGCGGGGAGTGAATCAGACGTTGCGGGGAGTGAATCAGACAGTGCAGGAGTGAATCAGACTTTGCAGGAGTGAATCAGACTTTGCAGGAGTGAATCAGACATTGCGGGGAGTGAATCAGACATTGCGGGAGGGGGTGAATCAGACTTTGGTGGGGGGTGATTCAGACATTGCGGGGGGGTGAATCAGACATTGAGTGGGTGAATCATATATTGCGGGGATGAATCAGACATTGCGGTGTGTGAATCAGACAATGGGGGGTAAATCAGACATTGTTGGAGTGAATCAGTCATAGGGGGTAAATCAGACATTGCGGGGGGTTAATCAGACATTGCGGGTGTGAATCAGACATTGCGGGGGGTGAATTAGACATTGCGGGAGGTGAATCAGACATTGCAGGATTGTATCAGACATTGTGGGGTGTGAATCAGACATTGCGGGCGTGAATGAGATATTGCAGGCTTGAATCAGACATTGCGGGGAGTGAATCAGACATTGCGGGAGGGTGTGGACTAGACATTGGGGGGGTGAATCAGACATTGCGGGGGTGAATCAGACATTGCGGGGAGTGAATCAGACATTGCGGTGAGTGAATCAGACATTGCGGGGAGTGAATCAGACATTGCGGTGAGTGAATCAGACATTGCGGGGAGTGAATCAGACATTCCGGGGGCTTGAATCAGACATGGCGGTGGGGGGGCGTGTATCAGACATTCCGGCGTGGATGGGGGGTGAATCAGACATTGCAGCGAGTGAATCAGACATTGCGGGAGTGAATCAGACATTGTGGGGAATGAATCAGACATTTCAGGGGTAAATCAGACATTGCAGGGCGGGGTGAATCAGACATTGTGGGTGTAAATCAGACATTCCGGGGGCGTGAATCAGACAATGCGGGGGGTGAATCAGACATTGCGGGGAGTGAATCAGACATTCTGGGGGCTTGAATCAGATATTCCGGGGGTGGGGGGCGGTGGGGGGGCGTATATCAGACATTCCGGCGTGGATGGGGGGTGAATCAGACATTGCGGCGAGTGAATCAGACATTGCGGGGGGTGAATTAGACATTGCGGGAGGTGAATCAGACATTGCAGGATTGTATCAGACATTGCGGGGTGTGAATCAGACATTGCGGGCGTGAATCAGACATTGCGGGGAGTGAATCAGACAGTGCAGGAGTGAATCAAACTTTGCAGGAGTGAATCAGACATTGCGGGGTTGAATCAGGCATAGCTGGAGTGAATCAGACATGGGGGGTAAATCAGACATTGCCGGGGTGAATCAGACATTGTGGGGTGTGAATCAGAAATTGCAGGCGTGAATCAGACATTGCAGGCTTGAATCAGACATTGCGGGAAGTGAATCAGACATTGCGGGAGTGAATCAGACATTGCGGGGAGTGAATCAGACATTCCGGGGGCTTGAATCAGACATGGCGGTGGGGGGGCGTGTATCAGACATTTCGGCGTGGATGGGGGGTGAATCAGACATTGCAGCAAGTGAATCTGACATTGCGGGAGTGAATCAGACATTTCAGGGGTAAATCAGACATTGCAGGGCAGGGTGAATCAGACATTGCGGGGGTAAATCAGACATTGCGGGGGGTGAATCAGACATTGCGGGTGTGAATCAGACATTGCGGGGAGTGAATCAGACATTCCGGGGGCTTGAATCAGACATTGCGGGGGGCGGGGGGGTGCGATGGGGGGGCATGTATCAGACATTCCGGCATGGATGGGGGGTGAATCAGACATTGCGGCGAGTGAAACAGACATTGCGGGGTGTGAATCAGACTTTGCAGGAGTGAATCAGACATTGCGGGGGTGAATCAGACATTGCAGGGGTTGAATCAGAAATTGCGGGAGGGGGCGAATCAGATGTTGTGGGGGTGAATCATTGCGTGTGGTGAATCAGACATTGGGTGGGTGAATCGGATATTGCGGGAGTGAATCAGACAATGCAGGGGTAAATCAGAAATTGCGGCGGTGAATCAGACATTGCGGGCGTGAATCAGACATTGCGGGGGTGAATCAGACATTGCGGCGAGTGAAACAGACATTGCGGGGAGTGAATCAGACTTTGCAGGAGTGAATCAGACATTGCGGGGGTGAATCAGACATTGCGGGGGTGAATCAGACATTGCAGGGGTTGAATCAGAAATTGCGGGAGGGGGCGAATCAGATGTTGTGGGGGTGAATCATTGCGTGTGGTGAATCAGACATTGGGTGGGTGAATCGGATATTGCGGGAGTGAATCAGACAATGCAGGGGTAAATCAGAAATTGCGGCGGTGAATCAGACATTGCGGGCGTGAATCAGACATTGCGGGGGGTGAATCAGACATTGCGGGAGGGTGTGGACTAGACATTGGGGGGTGAATCATACATAGGGGGTGAATCAGACATTGCGGGGAGTGAATCAGACATTGCGGGGTGTGTGAATCAGACATTGCGGGGAGTGAATCAGACATTGCGGGTGTGAATCATACATTGCGGGGAGTAAATCAGACATTGCAGGAGTGAATCAGACATTGCAGGGTGTGGTAAACCACTTTTATCGTTCACTATTGTTACACTATAGTTATCACTGTTATATCGTTACTCTATGGTTATCACTGTTCACACTGTTGTATCACTATACGAGGTCGCCTCTTGTCACGCTGCTATACCTGGGCTGACCACTGCTGACTCCGCCCATGACTCCACCTACCTGCCCAGGTATAAAGGTAGTCGACTGGCTGGCATTCCTCCTTGTTGTATCCGATCACCCACGAGGGTGGGCTCTGTTATTTAGCCAATAAAAACCTATAGTTACTTTCTTAACTCGTCGCTTTTCATTGGATGAATTGATAGGTATATCAATTTTATTGGCTAAATTTTAAAATGTCGACACTTGAGCAGTCAAACGACCAGCCAAACGACCAGCCAAGCGACCAGCCAGACGCCCAGCTACAACAGCCACAGCAGCCGGCCTGGCTGCGAGCCCTCAGACCACCGTACCTGGACCTAAACCCACAGGCAGCAAACTCAGCCCTCGAATTCGAACACTGGCTGAGCTGCTTCGAAGCCTACCTGGGAGAATCCGGCGTGCCTCAGAAATCCATGCTAAGAGTTCTGAACGCCCAAGTGAGCCCTAAAGTATTCGCACTCATCCGGGACCTTAAAACATACGAGGACGCCATCAACCGGCTGAAAAGACAGTACCAAACCCCGGTAAATTCCATGTATGCCAGACACCTCCTAAGATCCCACCTGCAACAGCCAGGAGAGCCCGTGGAGGAATTTTTACGGGTGCTACAAGCACTCGGCAGAGACTATAACTTTAAAGCGGTAACGGCGGCAGAAAATACTGAAGACAATGTCCGCGATGCCTTCGTGAAAGGCCTGCGGTCCGACTACTCACGGCAAAGACTACTGGAAGCAAGGGACCTCGACCTGGACAAAGCTGCAGCCCTCGCTCTCTCTCTAGAGGTGGCCTATCGGGACCTCGAGGCATACTCAAGGTACTGTAACTCGCGACCCTGGGACTTGGGACCGACCCCGACCGCGATACCCCCTGCAGCAACCCCCCTGGGACCTACCTCAGCGTCGGCGTCCCGGATCCGATCGAGACCGCCACCCCCGGTACCGGCTCCGACATCGGACCCCCGCGATCGGGCCGCCGGCTGCTTCTTCTGCGGCCAGGCGAAACACCCGAGGTCGCGCTGCCCAGCCAGGAACTCTACCTGCTCAAACTGCATGAAGAAAGGCCACTTCGCTAAGGCCTGCAGAGGTGGATCATCAGAGGCCAGCAGTGCCTCATGCGAGCTGTGGGGGCGGCCATCTTCCTTCAAGGCAACAGAGGCCAGCATCCCCACATGTGAGTCATGGGGGTGGCCATCTTTGATACAGGCAACCGACACCAGCAGTGCCTCATGTGAGTTATGGGGGCAGCCATCTTCTCCGCCATTTTGTCCAACCTCGTGGGAGACGCCATTTTACCCACCACGCCCGACCGCCACCGTGCCTCTAGACCCGACTACCGCCTCAACCGCAGACTACAACAACTCGCTCAGCTATACACTAGCCTCCGTCACACTGGACCAGGCCCGCCCGCATCACCTGTCCAAGTCGATGATGGACATCAAAGTAAACGGCCACGCCACGACCTGCCTGTTCGACAGCGGAAGCACGGAGAACTTCATCCACCCAGACACGGTGAGCCACTACTCCCTCCCTGTCCTGCCAACGTGCAACCGGATCTCGATGGCATCGAGGTCACACGCCACAGACATCAGCGGCTACTGTGTTGTGACCCTGTCGGTTAAGGGTACGGAGTATAAAAATTTTAAACTCCTCGTCCTGCCCCAGCTATGCGCTGCCGTCCTACTAGGCCTAGACTTCCAATCCCACCTCCAAAGCGTCACGCTAGCATACGGCGGACCCCTCCCCCCCCACACAGTCGACAACCAGCAGATTTTAAACCGCCCACCGCGTAACACCTGCGGCCTATCCACCCTCAAGGTCCCGCCACCTTCCCTGTTCGCTAACCTCACCCCCGACTGCAAACCCGTCGCTACCAAGAGCAGGCGCTACAGCGCCGGGGACAGAGCTTTCATTAGCTCTGAGGTGCAGCGTCTCCTGATGAAGGGCATCATCGAGGGGAGCACCAGCCCCTGGCGTGCCCAGGTCGTGGTCGTTAAGACCGGCAATAAAAACCGCCTGGTCATCGACTACAGCCAGACCATAAACAGGTACACCCAGCTGGACGCATACCCCCTTCCCCGCATATCTGATATGGTCAATCAGATTGCGCAGTACCGGGTATTCTCCACCATCGACCTTAAGTCGGCCTATCACCAACTCACTATCCGCCCTGAGGACCGCCAGTATACAGCCTTCGAGGCGAACGGCCGCCTCTACCACTTCCTTAGGGTTCCCTTCGGCGTCACCAACGGGGTTTCGGTCTTCCAAAGGGAGATGGACCGGATGGTTGACCAGAACGGGCTGCACGCCACGTTCCCCTATCTAGATAACGTCACCATCTGCGGCCGCAACCGGCAGGACCACGATGTTAATCTGGAGAGATTCCTCCGTACGGCCCAACGGCTGAACCTCACCTACAATAAGGATAAATGTGTGTTTAACACCTCGCGCCTTGCCATCCTCGGCTGTGTAGTAGAGAACGGAGTCATCGGCCCCGACCCCGAAAGAATGCGCCCCCTCATGGAGCTACCCCTCCCCCACTGTCCAAAGGCACTGAAGAGAACCCTGGGGCTCTTCGCCTACTATGCCCAATGGGTGCCCAATTATGCGGACAAAGACAGACCCCTCATGAAGTCCACATCCTTCCCCCTTACGGAGGAAGCATGCGCAGCCTTCTCCCTCATTAAGGGAGACATTGCCAAGGCCACAATGCACGCAGTGGATGAGTCCATCCCCTTCCAAGTCGAGAGCGATGCATCCGACTTCGCCCTAGCCGCCACCCTTAACCAGGAGGGGAGACCGGTGGCCTTCTTCTCAAGGACCCTACAGGGCCCTGAGATCCGACACTCGTCGGTCGAGAAGGAGGCCCAGGCGATTGTGGAGGCGGTACGACGCTGGAGGCACTACCTGGCAGGCAAACGATTTACCCTCCTTACCGACCAACGGTCGGTCGCTTTTATGTTTAATAACAAGCTGAGGGGCAAAATCAAGAATGACAAGATCTTGAGGTGGCGAATCGAGCTCTCCACCTATGATTATGATATCTTGTACCGGCCAGGTAAGCTGAACGAACCCCCCGATGCTCTGTCACGAATTACATGCGCCAGCGCGCAAAGTGATAGACTTCAGACCCTCCACAATGACCTCTGCCACCCCGGGGTCACCAGACTTTACCACTTCATTAAGGCCCGCAACCTGCCCTACTCCATCGAGGAGGTCAGGACCATGACCAGGAACTGCCAGACCTGTGCCGAGTGCAAACCGCACTTCTTTAGGCCGGACAGAGCAAGCCTGATCAAGGCCACCCGCCCCTTCGAGCGCCTGAGCATCGACTTTAAGGGGCCCCTCCCGTCCTCTGACCGTAATGTGTACTTCCTCAACATTGTTGATGAGTACTCCCGTTTCCCCTTTGCCTTCCCCTGCCCAGACATGACCAGTACCACGGTCATTAAATGCCTGAACGACCTCTTCGCCTTGTTCGGGTTCCCAAACTATATACATAGTGACCGGGGCTCCTCCTTCATGAGCGAGGAACTCCGTCAGTTCCTACTAGCGAGAGGTATTGCTGCAAGCAGGACCACCAGCTACAACCCCCGAGGGAACGGCCAGGTGGAAAGAGAGAACGCGACGGTATGGAAGGCCGTCCTCTTAGCCTTAAAGTCTAAGGCACTCCAACCTCCCGCTGGCAGGAAGTCCTCCCAGCAGCGCTGCATTCCACCCGGTCACTACTTTGCACTGCCATCAACGCCACCCCCCATGAACGAATGTTTGCTTTCCCCAGGAAGTCGACTACGGGAACCACGCTACCAACCTGGCTGACCTCTCCGGGGCCCGTCTTGCTGCGAAAGCACGTGAGGGCCCATAAAACGGACCCCCTGGTCGAGAGGGTGGACCTCCTGCACGCCAACCCCCAGTACGCCTATGTGGCATACCCAGACGGGCGGGAGGACACAGTCTCCTTACGAGACCTCGCACCCTCGGGCACTCCGGAGACACCACCTTCACCCCCCCCCACCACCCCCCCAATTCCAGCCCAGGTAGACGGCATGCCGGAACCCCACGAGCCTTCGCTGACCACGCAGACACCAGCATTAACACCGGATAATGCAACACCGCCGCTGCGACGATCAGAAAGGCTTACGAGGCCTCCGGACAGACTGACATACCAGAACTGGTAGTACACTTCACCCCGCCGGACTCAAATCTAAACAAGGGGTGAATGTGGTAAACCACTTTTATCATTCACTATCGTTACACTATAGTTATCACTGTTATATCGTTACTCTATGGTTATCACTGTTCACACTGTTGTATCACTATACGAGGTCGCCTCTTGTCACGCTGCTATACCTGGGCTGACCACTGCTGACTCCGCCCATGACTCCACCTACCTGCCCAGGTATAAAGGTAGTCGACTGGCTGGCATTCCTCCTTGTTGTATCCGATCACCCACGAGGGTGGGCTCTGTTATTTAGCCAATAAAAACCTATAGTTACTTTCTTAACTCGTCGCTTTTCATTGGATGAATTGATAGGTATATCACAGGGGTGAACCAGACATTGCAGGAGTGAATCAGACATTGTGGGGGTGAATCAGACATTGCGGGAGTGAATCAGGCATTGCAGGAGTGAATCAGACATTGCAGTGGTGAATCAGACATTGCAGGAGTGAATCAGATATTGCGGGGTTGAATCAGACATTGCGGGACTGAATCAGACATTGCGGGAGTGAATCAGACATTGCGGGAGTGAATCAGACATTGCGGGAGTGAATCAGACATTGCGGGGAGTGAATCAGACATTGTGGGGGTGAATCAGACATTGCGGGGGTGAATCAGAGACTGTGGGGGTGGATCAGACATTGATGGGGTGGTGAATCAGACATTGCGGGGGTGAATCAGACATTGTGAGGGTGGGTGGTGAATCAGATATTGTGGTGAGCGAATCAGACATTGCGTCAGTGAATCAGACATTGCGGGGGGTAAATCAGACTTGGCGGGGAGTGAATCAGACATTGCGGGGTGTGTGAATCAGACATTGCGGGGAGTGAATCAGACATTGCGGGGAGTAAATCAGACATTGCGGGCATGAATCAGACATTGCAGGCTTGAATCAGACATTGCGGGGAGTGAATCAGACAGTGCAGGAGTGAATCAGACTTTGCAGGAGTGAATCAGACATTGCGGGTAGTGAATCAGACATAGGGGGGTAAATCAGACATTGCGGGGGGGTGAATCAGACATTGGGGGTAAATCAGACATTGCCGGGGTGAATCAGATATTGCGGGGTCTGAATCAGACACTGCAGGATTGTATCAGACATTGTGGGGTGTGAATCAGACATTGCAGGCGTGAATCAGACATTGCAGGCTTGAATCAGATATTGCAGGAGTGAATCAGACATTGCGGGGTGTGAATCAGACATTGCAGGAGTGAATCAGACATTGCGGGGGGTGAATTAGACATTGCGGGAGGTGAATCAGACATTGCAGGATTGTATCAGACATTGCAGGAGTGAATCAGACATTGCGGGGGGTGAATTAGACATTGCGGGGTGTGAATCAGACATTGCGGGTGTGAATCAGACATTGCGGGAGGGGGTGAATCAGACTTTGGGGGGGTGAATCAGACATTGCGGCTGGTGACTCAGACATTGGGTGGGTGAATCAGACATTGCGGGAGTGAATCAGACAATGCAGGGGTAAATCAGAAATTGCGGCGGTGAATCAGATATTGCGGGCGTGAATCAGACATTGCGGGCGTGATTCAGACATTGCGGGAGGGTGTGGACTAGACATTGGGGGGTGAATCATACATGGGTGAATCTGACATTGCGGGGAGTGAATCAGACATTGCGGGGGTGTGAATCAGACATTGCGGGGAGTGAATCAGACATTGCGAGTGTGAATCATACATTGCGGGGAGTGAATCCGACATTGCAGGAGTGAATCAGACATTGCAGGGGTGAATCAGACATTGCAGGAGTAAATCAGACATTGCGGGGGTGAATCAGACATTGCAGGAGTGAATCAGGCATTGCGAGAGTGAATCAGACATTGCAGTAGTGAATCAGACATTGCGGGGTTGAATCAGACATTGCGGGGTTGAATCAGACATTGCGGAACTGAATCAGACATTGCAGGAGTGAATCAGACATTGCGGGACTGAATCAGACATTGTGGGAGTGAATCAGGCATTGCGGGAGCGAATCAGGCATTGCGCGGAGTGAATCAGACATTGCGGGGGTGAATCAGACATTGCGCAGGTGAATCAGACACTGTCGGGGGTGGATCAGACATTGATGGGGTGGTGAATCAGACATTGCGGGGGGGGTGAATCAGACATTGCAGAGGTGGGTGGTGAATCAGACATTGTGGTGAGTGAATCAGACATTGCGTCAGTGAATCAGACATAGCGGGGAGTGAATCAGACATTGCGGGGGTGAATCAGACATTGCGGGGGTGAATCAGACACTGTGCGGGGTGGATCAGACATTGAAGGGGTGGTGAATCAGACATTGCGGGGGGTGAATGAGACATTGCGAGTGTGAATCAGACATTGCGAGAGTGAACCAGACATTGCGGGAGTGAATCAGACATTGCGGGGGTAAATTAGACATTATGGGTGCAAAACAGACGTTCCGGGGGCGTGAATCAGACATTGCGGGGAGTGAATCAGGCATTCCGGGGGCATGAATCAGACATTGCAGGGGTGGGCGGGGGGTGGTGGGGGGGCATGTATCAGACATTCTGGGGTGGATGGGGGGTGAATCAGACATTGCAGGAGTGAATCAGACATTGCGGGGGGTGAATTAGACATTGCGGGAGGTGAATCAGACATTGCAGGATTGTGTCAGACATTGTGGGGTGTGAATCAGACATTGCGGGCGTGAATCATACATTGCAGGCTTGAATCAGACATTGCGGGGAGTGAATCAGACAGTGCAGGAGTGAATCAGACTTTGCAGGAGTGAATCAGACATTGCGGGTAGTGAATCAGACATAGGGGGTAAATCAGACATTGCGGGGGGGTAAATCAGACATTGGGGGGTAAATCAGACATTGCCGGGGTGAATCAGACATGGGGGGTAAATCAGACATTGCGGGGGGGTAAATCAGACATTGGGGGGTAAATCAGACATTGCGGGGGTGAATCAGACGTTGCGGGGGTGAATCAGACATTGCGGGGGTGAATCAGACATTGCGGGGGTGAATCAGACATTGCAGGATTGAATCAGAAATTGCGGGGAGTGAAGCAGACAGTGCAGGAGTGAATCAGACATTACGGGGGTGAATCAGACATTGCGGGGTGAATCAGACATTGCGCGGGGGTGAATCAGACATTGCCGGGGTAAATCAGACATTGATGGGGTTGTGAATCAGACATTGCAGGGGTGAATCAGATTATGCGGGAGGTTGGATCAGAAATTGCGGGGGGTGAATCAGATATTGCGGGGGTGAATCAGACATTGCAGGAGTGAATCAGACATTGCGGGGGTCAATCAGACATCGGGGGGGTGAATCAGACATTGCGGGCAGGTGATGAATCAGACGTTGCGGGAGTGAATCAGACAATGCAGGGGTAAATCAGAAATTGCGGCGGTGAATCAGACATTGCGGGCGTGAATCAGACATTGCGGGGGGTGAATCAGACATTGCGGGAGGGTGTGGACTAGGCATTGGCGGGCGAAACATACATTGGGGGGGTGAGTCAGACATTGCTGGAGTGAATCAGACATTGCAGGAGTGAATCAGACATTGCAGTAGTGAATCAGACATTGCGGGGTTGAATCAGACATTGCAGTAGTGAATCAGACATTGCGGGGAGTGAATCAGACATTGCTGGGGGGGGTGAATCAGACATTGCGGGGAGTGAATCAGACATTGTGGGAGTGAATCATACATTGCGGGGAGTAAATCAGACATTGCAGGAGTGAATCAGACATTGCAGCAGTGAATCAGGCATTGCGGGAGTGAATCAGACATTGCAGGAGTGAATCAGACATTGCGGGGTTGAATCAGACATTGCGGGACTGAATCAGACATTGCAGGAGTGAATCAGACATTGCGGGGTTGAATCAGACATTGCGGGACTGAATCAGACATTGCGGGAGTGAATCAGACATTGCGGGGGATGAATCAGACATTGATGGGGTGGTGAATCAGACATTGCGGGGCGAGAATCAAACATTGCGGGTGCGAATCAGTCATTGCGGTGGAGAATCAGACACTGCAGGTGGATGAATCAGACATTGCCGAGGGTGAATTAGACATTGCGGGAGTGAATCAGACTTTGCGGGGGCGAATCAGGCATTGCGGGAGTGAATCAGGCATTGCGGGGGGTGAAACAGACATTGATGGGGTGTGAATCAGACATGAGGGGTGAATCAGACATTGATGGGATGTGAATCAGATATTGCGGGGAGTGAATCAGACATTGCGGGGAGTGAATCAGACATTGCGGGGAGTGAATCAGACATTGCGGGGAGTGAATAAGACATTGCGGGGAGTGAATCAGACATTGCGCGGTTGAATCAGTCATTGCGGGGGGTGAAACAGGCATTGCAGGGGGGGTGAATCAGACAGTGCGGGGGGGGTGAAGCATACATTGCGGGGGAGAATCAGACTTTGCTGGAGTGAATCAGAAATCGCGGGGAGAGAATCAGACATTGCAGGGAGTGAATCAGACATTGCAGGAGTGAATCAGATATTGCGGGGAGTGAATCAAACTTTGCGGGGAGAGAATTAGACATTGCGGGGGGTGAATCAGACATTGGGGGGTGTGAATCAGACATTGCGGGAGTGAATCAGACATTGCGGGAGTGAATCAGACATGGGGGGTAAATCAGACGTTGCGGGGGTGAATCAGACATTGCGGGGGTGAATCAGACATTGCGGGGGTGAATCAGACATTGCAGGATTGAATCAGAAATTGCGGGGAGTGAAGCAGACAGTGCAGGAGTGAATCAGACATTACGGGGGTGAATCAGACATTGCGGGGTGAATCAGACATTGCGCGGGGGTGAATCAGACATTGCCGGGGTAAATCAGACATTGATGGGGTTGTGAATCAGACATTGCAGGGGTGAATCAGATTATGCGGGAGGTTGGATCAGAAATTGCGGGGGGTGAATCAGATATTGCGGGGGTGAATCAGACATTGCAGGAGTGAATCAGACATTGCGGGGGTCAATCAGACATCGGGGGGGTGAATCAGACATTGCGGGCAGGTGATGAATCAGACGTTGCGGGAGTGAATCAGACAATGCAGGGGTAAATCAGAAATTGCGGCGGTGAATCAGACATTGCGGGCGTGAATCAGACATTGCGGGGGGTGAATCAGACATTGCGGGAGGGTGTGGACTAGGCATTGGCGGGCGAAACATACATTGGGGGGGTGAGTCAGACATTGCTGGAGTGAATCAGACATTGCAGGAGTGAATCAGACATTGCAGTAGTGAATCAGACATTGCGGGGTTGAATCAGACATTGCAGTAGTGAATCAGACATTGCGGGGAGTGAATCAGACATTGCTGGGGGGGGTGAATCAGACATTGCGGGGAGTGAATCAGACAGTGCAGGAGTGAATCAGACTTTGCAGGAGTGAATCAGACATTGCGGGTAGTGAATCAGACATAGGGGGTAAATCAGACATTGCGGGGGGGTAAATCAGACATTGGGGGGTAAATCAGACATTGCCGGGGTGAATCAGACATGGGGGGTAAATCAGACATTGCGGGGGGGTAAATCAGACATTGGGGGGTAAATCAGACATTGCGGGGGTGAATCAGACGTTGCGGGGGTGAATCAGACATTGCGGGGGTGAATCAGACATTGCGGGGGTGAATCAGACATTGCAGGATTGAATCAGAAATTGCGGGGAGTGAAGCAGACAGTGCAGGAGTGAATCAGACATTACGGGGGTGAATCAGACATTGCGGGGTGAATCAGACATTGCGCGGGGGTGAATCAGACATTGCCGGGGTAAATCAGACATTGATGGGGTTGTGAATCAGACATTGCAGGGGTGAATCAGATTATGCGGGAGGTTGGATCAGAAATTGCGGGGGGTGAATCAGATATTGCGGGGGTGAATCAGACATTGCAGGAGTGAATCAGACATTGCGGGGGTCAATCAGACATCGGGGGGGTGAATCAGACATTGCGGGCAGGTGATGAATCAGACGTTGCGGGAGTGAATCAGACAATGCAGGGGTAAATCAGAAATTGCGGCGGTGAATCAGACATTGCGGGCGTGAATCAGACATTGCGGGGGGTGAATCAGACATTGCGGGAGGGTGTGGACTAGGCATTGGCGGGCGAAACATACATTGGGGGGGTGAGTCAGACATTGCTGGAGTGAATCAGACATTGCAGGAGTGAATCAGACATTGCAGTAGTGAATCAGACATTGCGGGGTTGAATCAGACATTGCAGTAGTGAATCAGACATTGCGGGGAGTGAATCAGACATTGCTGGGGGGGGTGAATCAGACATTGCGGGGAGTGAATCAGACATTGTGGGAGTGAATCATACATTGCGGGGAGTAAATCAGACATTGCAGGAGTGAATCAGACATTGCAGCAGTGAATCAGGCATTGCGGGAGTGAATCAGACATTGCAGGAGTGAATCAGACATTGCGGGGTTGAATCAGACATTGCGGGACTGAATCAGACATTGCAGGAGTGAATCAGACATTGCGGGGTTGAATCAGACATTGCGGGACTGAATCAGACATTGCGGGAGTGAATCAGACATTGCGGGGGATGAATCAGACATTGATGGGGTGGTGAATCAGACATTGCGGGGCGAGAATCAAACATTGCGGGTGCGAATCAGTCATTGCGGTGGAGAATCAGACACTGCAGGTGGATGAATCAGACATTGCCGAGGGTGAATTAGACATTGCGGGAGTGAATCAGACTTTGCGGGGGCGAATCAGGCATTGCGGGAGTGAATCAGGCATTGCGGGGGGTGAAACAGACATTGATGGGGTGTGAATCAGACATGAGGGGTGAATCAGACATTGATGGGATGTGAATCAGATATTGCGGGGAGTGAATCAGACATTGCGGGGAGTGAATCAGACATTGCGGGGAGTGAATCAGACATTGCGGGGAGTGAATAAGACATTGCGGGGAGTGAATCAGACATTGCGCGGTTGAATCAGTCATTGCGGGGGGTGAAACAGGCATTGCAGGGGGGGTGAATCAGACAGTGCGGGGGGGGTGAAGCATACATTGCGGGGGAGAATCAGACTTTGCTGGAGTGAATCAGAAATCGCGGGGAGAGAATCAGACATTGCAGGGAGTGAATCAGACATTGCAGGAGTGAATCAGATATTGCGGGGAGTGAATCAAACTTTGCGGGGAGAGAATTAGACATTGCGGGGGGTGAATCAGACATTGCGGGAGTGAATCAGACATTGCGGGAGTGAATCAGATATTGCGGGGCGTGAATCAGACATTGCGGTGGTGAATCAGACATTGTGGGGGAGGGGGGTGAATGAGACATTGATGGGGAGTGAATCAGACAGAGCTTGGAGGGGTGAAGCAGACATAGCCAGGGGTGAATCAGACATTGCGGGGAGTGAATCAGACATTGCGGATTGTGAATCAGACATTGCAGGAGTGAATCAGACATTGCGGGAGTGAATCAGACATTGCGGGGAGTGAATCAGACATTGCAGGAGTGAATCAGACATTGCGGTGGTGAATCAGACATTGCGGGGGTGAATCAGACATTGCGGGAGTGAATCAGACATTGCAGGAGTGAATCAGACATTGCAGGAGTGAATCAGACATTGCAGGAGTGAATCAGACATTGCGGGAGTGAATCAGACATTACGGGTGTTGTGTATGTAATATGTGTGCTACTTTGAACCTATGGACAGGACTGCACTACTTGTAGGGCGTAGTGATACGCAGTACCACTCCTGGCCATAGGGGTATAAATAGTACTGTGGGTACTGATCTCCCCTCAGTTCCCGCCTGTGGGCATGAAATAAAGACCTACGTGCAGTCCCTACCTCCAACCAGTAAAGACCTGTTTGAGTTATGCGTTTAAGTCTTTGTGTTAATTGTTCAATACAATACACATACTTAACATTGGCGACGAGTCGGTTCGAACCCTGCGGCAGTTATTCCACGGCGGCTTCGTCCAAAGACAGGACGTTGAAGAGAGGTTTCAATCCTCAACACCCCACTGAAAACTGAAGGGCAGCAGAAATCCTGACAGCTTCCAGCGACTGGAAGCGACAGGCATTAGGACCCTGAAGCCTCCATAACCTCGTGGGTAAGCCGAGCAGCGTTGGCTGCAAAGACAGGGCCACCGATCGGGAGATAAGGGCGATCGCAATCCCTGATAAGAGCCGCGGTGAAACGCGCGAGCGGGTAAGCCAGAGCCCGGGAGGGAGCGAGCAAGAGCCGCGCGAGCGGGTGAGCCAGAGGCCGGGAGGCGCTTAGCGGGCCAGCGATCGCACCGGTGATAAGGGCTGAGAACCGCTTTGGGCGGGCGGCGCACCAGCGATCGCACAGGAGATAAGGGCCGCAGTCGGGCTGAAAGTCAGCGACGAGAATTGCGGGAAAACCGCCATTGAAGTGGGTGGGGAGAGCGAGAAGCGCGGGAAAGCCGCCATTTTTCACGGGAAAACCGCTGGGGAAGAAGGCAGAAGCGGGAAACCGCCATCTTAGAAAATTAATAAGAATTTTCAGAAACAAGAAATAAGTGAAGCAATACTTGTGTTGTACTCGAGAAGAGAAGAAGATGCCTAAACACGGGAATATTAGCACCTTTGATAGTGACCTCGAAGATTGGGCCATATATGTTGAAAGAGTAAAAAATTATTGTAAGGCCAATAAAATTCGTGACCAAGATAAAGCTCTAACATTATTAAATTTAATGGGTGCGAAGACATACGGGCAATTGAAACACCTGTTATCACCAGATGAACCGGCGGATAAGACGTTCGATGAGATTGTTACTGTCCTGAAAGATCATCTAAACCCCACGCCGCTGATGCTAGCGGAACGATTTAAATTTTACGACAGAAGGCAGCTACAGCATGAAAGCAATGCTGAATATTTGCTGGAATTGCGTAAATTAGCGAAATATTGCCAGTTTGGAACGGGACTGACAGATGCACTACGAGACAAATTTGTGTGTGGTTTATTTAAACAGGATACACAAAAGCGACTGCTCGAGGAGAATGAGCTGACGCTTGAGAAGGCGGTCACTATGGCAGCAGCACACGAAGCCGCAGCGAGAGGCACGGCAGTAATGCAGCTACGGTCACCGGAGCTCAGTGCACACAAATTGGGTGTGAGTTCTGGCAAATGTTATCATTGTGGAAAGACAACGCATGATCAGAACCAGTGTTGGTTTAAAAACCAAGAATGTAGAACTTGTGGTAGGCTTGGACATATAGCTAGAGTATGCAGGTCAGCGAAGAAGACCAGCAACAAGAAGTCACCGCAAGGGAAATACACAAAGGTACACAAGGTGACTGAACAGGAGTCCGATTCAGACGCTAGCAGTAATGAACTGGCTAGCTTAAGCTGTAATGAACTGGCTAGCTTAAGAGTACTCAACGCTGGTAAGGGTGCAGACCTCCAGACAATTTGGGTCACTCTTCAGATAGAAGGAGTCCAAGTAAAACTGGAATTGGACACTGGATCGGCATTGACGGTCATAAATAAGAAAGATTACGGAAAGTTATTCCAACATATTCCCCTACAGGATACGGGGATTATATTGAAAACATACACGGGGCAAAGAGTGTACCCCATCGGGGAAATAGAGGTTGCAGTGGTCCACAAGGGCGAAGACAGTCAAATAATGGACTTATATGTGATATCTGAAGGAGGTCCTCCACTACTAGGACGGGAGTGGATTAGGAAAATGAATATGGACTGGCATTTCCTACAAACAATAACGAGTGAGAACTCGGTGAACATAATCAACCCAGACTCTGGAACTGATGATGGTAAGACCAACCCGTGTGCAAAAGACAAAGTTTCAGCACAGAATTCCACTGAGATAGAGAATTCTGAGTCTGTCCAGTCTACTGACATGCACATTTCTGAGGGACACCGGGCTCGAACTCAACTCCATTTCAAACTGCAACAGCAATTAGAACAAATGATTCGCCGTTTTGAGCAAGAGATGAATGCGACGAAAGAGTTCTTTGATATAGAGTGGGAACATCTGGAAAGACAACAGAAGCAGCTGCTGGAGCAAATGGAGCAGGAGCACACAAAACGTCTGATGTCAGAGGAGTTAACGGTCAGCCAACTCCTGCATATGCTGAAGGACAGGACTCTGAAATGGGAAAAACTTGAACACGAACTTCAATATTCAAACGAAAGGGGTTCGGAGCTCTCAAAGGTTATTGGAAGAGCTGAGGTGGCAACACAGACTGAGATGACTGCAACAGAGCAGCCCTTGGATGCCAAAAGTACGCTGACTCACGTCAACGTAGAACAACAGACCGCTGAAACAGCTGCTCCGGTAGAGGGATTGAATAGTCCGATCAATCAATCTCCAAAAGAAGTTGAAGTAGTAAAATCTCAAATGAGGTCATTAGTAAACGACTTGCTGAAAGCCCAGAAAAAGCTGGATGAAGAGGTACGCATGAAGAAGTCTCTTCAGGAAAGATGTCTGGACTTGGAACAAAAGCTGGCTAACGCCCAGCTGGGTATGGAGGAAATAGAAGACCCTCTCGCTGGCCTAGATCAGGACGACACCGAATATTACTATGGCCTGTCCTGCCCAACTTGTAACTTCGACTCCCACCATACAGAAATCATGGAGGAGCACCGAAAGTCTACGGAACATCGGGAGAAGGTGGCTCTACTACGGAAAAAGGAGGAAGAGAAGGAGGAACTGCGCATGCAGCTGGCAGCTGACAGTGGAGCCCAGAGAGTCTCCAAGAAGCAGAAAAGGAAAAGTCGAAACAGAAGATGACCCATCTGAACCATTATTACCTCTACCAGATCACACACGTGGTCCCTCCGAACGGAGCCAATTCAGTTCGGAAGTTCAAACTGTTAAATCCATGGAAGGACTATTGAATGAGTCACTCCAGCAACGTGAATCGACTACACCACAGAGATTGAATCTGTGAACTGTTTTCCGCAGAGACTGAATCTGTGATCTGTTTTGACATGAAGTTATCTATGTATCTATGTTATTCTGTTATGTAAACCTGAAGTTATATATGTATATATGTTATTACGTTATGTTAAATGGGGAGATGACTGTAAAGCTAAGAAGGGAGGAATGTTGTGTATGTAATATGTGTGCTACTTTGAACCTATGGACAGGACTGCACTACTTGTAGGGCGTAGTGATACGCAGTACCACTCCTGGCCATAGGGGTATAAATAGTACTGTGGGTACTGATCTCCCCTCAGTTCCCGCCTGTGGGCATGAAATAAAGACCTACGTGCAGTCCCTACCTCCAACCAGTAAAGACCTGTTTGAGTTATACGTTTAAGTCTTTGTGTTAATTGTTCAATACAATACACATACTTAACAGCGGGGAGTGAATCAGACATTGCGGTGGTGAATCAGACATTGCGGGGGTGAATCAGACATTGCGGGGGATGAATCAGACATTGATGGGGTGGTGAATCAGACATTGCAGGGCGAGAATCAAACATTGCGGGTGTGAACCAGTCATTGCGGGGGAGAATCAGACACTGCAGGTGGATGAATCAGACATTGCCGAGGGTGAATTAGACATTGCGGGAGTGTATCAGACATTGCGGGAGTCAATCAGACATCGGGGTGAATCAGACATTGCGGGGGTGGGTGGTGAATCAGACATTGTGGTGAGTGAATCAGAAATTGCGGCGGTGAATCACACATTGCGGGGGGTCAATCAGCCATTGCGGAGGAGTGAATCAGACATCGCGGGGAGCGAATCAGACATTGATGGGGAGTGAATCAGACAGTGCTTGAGGGGGTGAAGCAGATATTGCCAGGGTGAATCAGACATTGCGGGGAGTGAATCGGATATTGCGGCAGTGAATCGGACATTGCGGGAGTGAATCAGACATTGCGGGAGTGAATCAGACGTTGCAGTCGTGAATCAGACATTGCGGGGTTGAATCAGACATTGCAGGATTGAATCAGACATTGCAGGAGTGAATCAGACATTGCAGGTGTGAATCAGACATTGCGGGAGTGAATCAGACATAGCGGGGGGTGAATCTGACATTGCCGATGTGAATCAGACATTGCGGGGAGTGAATCAGACATTGCCGTGGTGAATCAGACATTGCGCGGGTGAATCAGACATTGTGGCGGGTGGATCAGACATTGATGGGGTGGTGAATCAGACATTGCAGGGGGTGAATCAAACATTGCGAGTGTGAATCAGACATTGCGGGAGTGAATCAGACATTGCGGGGGTGAATCAGACATTGCGAGGATCAATCAGACATTGGGGGTGAATCAGACATTGCAGGAGTGAATCAGACATTGTCGGGGGTGAATCAGACATTGCAGGAGTGAATCAGACATTGCTGGAGTGAATTAGACATTGTGCGGGTGAATCAGACATTGCGGGGGGGGTGAATCAGACATTGCGGGGGGGGTGAATCAGACATTGCGGGAGTGAATCAGACAGTGCGGGGGGGGTGAAGTATACATTGCGGAGGAGAATCAGACTTTGCTGGAGTGAATCAGACATAGAGCGGTAAATCAGACATTGCGGGGAGTGAATCAGACATTGCGGGCGTGAATCAGACTTTGCGAGGGGTGAATCAGAAATTGCGGGGGCGAATCAGGCATTGCGGGAGTGAATCAGGCATTGCGGGGGTTGAAACAGACATTGATGGTGTGTGAATCAGACATGGGTGAATCAGACATTGCGGGGGGTGAATCAGACATTGATGGGATGTGAATCAGACATTGCGGGGAGTGAATCAGACATTGCGGGGAGTGAATCAGACATTGCGGGGAGTGAATCAGACATTGCAGGAGTGAATCAGATATTGCGGGGAGTGAATCAAACTTTGCGGGGAGAGAATTAAACATTGCGGGGGGTGAATCAGACATTGCGGGAGTGAATCAGACAATGCGGGAGTGAATCAGACAATGCGGGAGTGAATCAGACATTGCGGGGCGTGAATCAGACATTGCGGTGGTGAATCAGACATTGCGGTGGTGAATCAGACATTGCGGGGGTGAATCAGACATTGTAGGGGAGGGGGGTGAATGAGACATTGATGGGGAGTGAATCAGACAGAGCTTGGAGAGGTGGAGCAGACATAGCCAGGGGTGAATCAGACATTGCGGGGAGTGAATCGAACATTGCAGGAGTGAATCAGTCATTGTCGCGGGGTTAAATCTGATATTGCGGGGGGTGATTCAGACATTGCGAGAGTGAATCAGGCATTGCTGGAGTGAATCAGACATTGCGGGGGGTGGGGAATCAGAAATTGCGGGGGTGAATCAGACAGTGCGGGTCGGGGGGGGTGTGAAGCATACATTGCGGGAGAGAATCAGACTTTGCTGGAGTGAATCAGACATAGAGGGGTGATGGGCCTTCAATAACCACAAAACTAGAAGTTATAGACTTAAACAAGTTGGCTTTTAATCACTAAGATCAGAGCTAACATCTCAACACGCCGACTGGTTCACAGGAATGAGTCCTACATATCCTGGGATCTTTATGTAAGAGAAGTCAGGGGCAGAGCCAAGAGCCAAGACCTGGAACCTCCCAGTTTAGTCGGGAAAGAGGAAGTGAAACTATACACAGTGGGGGAGGGTAATATACATGAGTGCAAAACGAATACAGGACCAAGACAAACAGATTTCATTACATTCACCCCTTCTATAGATTTAGTCCATCGGGGTGATGTTTCTTAAAAGTTGGTATAAGTGAGTCTGTCAGGGGGTTTTGCAGTTTTCAGTGATCGGCGGAAAGCCGGTTGGGGTGCCTCTAGGGGAGTGGATTCTGGTTCCTCCGCTGTCCGGGCCTCCACAGTGTCTTCCAGGTTATCTGCAGTGTCCTCCAGGTTAAAGTTGGGTATTGATACCTCTGGGCGTCCTGTCTCTTTGTAGTGTAGGTCTTCATCGGGTAGTCTCCCATCGTTCTCTCCGCTCCCCGAGGGAGCGAGGTCTTTTATGGAAACAGTGTCCTCTCGCCCGTCAGAGTATTCGATATAGGCGTACTGAGGGTTTGCATGGAGGAGCTGTACCTTTTCCACAAGGGGGTCCGTTTTATGGCCTCTCACGTGCTTTCGCAATAGTACTGTCCCCGGAGACGTCAGCCACGCGGGTAGAGATATGCCCGAGGTGGATTTCCGGGGGGAAACGAACATCTTCTCGTGAGGGGTAGCGTTAGTGGCAGTACATAACGGAGACCTTATGGAGTGGAGCACGTCTGGGAGGACTTCCTGCCAGCAGGAGGTTGGAAGGCCTTTTGAATTTAAGGCTAACGTGACAGCCTTCCAAACAGTAGCATTCTCCCTTTCCACTTGCCCATTACCCCGGGGGTTGTAGCTAGTGGTTCTGCTAGTGGCTATCCCCTTCGAGAGCAAGAACTGGCGCAGCTCGTCACTCATAAATGACGTCCCCCTATCGCTGTGTATGTAGTTCGGCATGCCAAACATGCAGAATAGATTACAGAGACACTTGATGACCGTGGCACTGGTCATGTCTGGGCAGGGAATGGCGAAGGGGAAGCGGGAATATTCATCAATGATATTGAGGAAGTATACGTTACGGTCGGCAGAGGGAAGGGGTCCCTTGAAGTCCAAACTTAGGCGCTCGAATGGCCGTGTGGCTTTGATAAGGTGTGCACGGTCAGGCCTGTAGAAACGAGGCTTGCATTCCGCACAGATGCGGCAGGCTCTGGTCATTGCCCTGACCTCCTCGATGGAGTGGGGCAGATTGCGGGACT
This sequence comes from Somniosus microcephalus, assembly GCF_052327205.1. Taxonomy (NCBI): domain Eukaryota; kingdom Metazoa; phylum Chordata; class Chondrichthyes; order Squaliformes; family Somniosidae; genus Somniosus; species Somniosus microcephalus. Next base: position 246,813,536 of record NC_140990.1, on the reverse strand, counting down.
TTATAAAATGGTATAGTCGGGTGACCCCTGGGTGACAGAGGTCGTTGTGGAGACCCTGTAATTTGTCCGTATGAATGCTGGCACACATTCCCCGCGATAGGGCGTCTGGGGGTTCATTAAGGGCTCCCGGCCTGTACATAATATCATAGTCGAACGTGGATAGTTCGATCCTCCACCTGAGTATCTTGTCATTCTTGATTTTCCCCCTTTGTTATTAAACATGAAAGCCACCGACCGCTGGTCGGTGAGCAGGGTGAAACGTTTGCCAGCTAGGTAGTGTCTCCAGTGCCGCACTGCCTCCACTATAGCCTGTGCCTCCTTCTCGACAGAAGAGTGCCTGATTTCAGGTCCCTGAAGGGTTCGGGAGAAGAAGGCCACAGGTCTCCCAGCCTGATTGAGGGTCGCAGCTAAGGCAAAGTCTGACGCATCGCTTTCGACTTGAAAGGGAATGCATTCGTCCACTGCACACACTGCAGCCCTTTCAATGTCCTGTTTAATACTGGTGAAAGCCTCCCGAGCTTCAGCTGATAGTGGGAAGGACGTCGATTTAATGAGGGGTCGGGTCTTATCAGAGTAATTGGGCACCCATTGGGCATAATACGAAAAAAATCCCAGGCACCTTTTTAAAGCTTTGGGATTGTGTGGCAGGGGCAGTTCCTTTAGGGGGCGTAATCGGCCAGGGTCCGGTCCAATTACCCCATCTTCCACCACACAGCCGAGGATACAGAGACGGGTTGTGTTGAAGACACATTTGTCTTCGTTGTAGGTTAGATTCAGCTTTAGGGCAGTTTTTAAAAATCTCGCAAGATTTAGATCGTGGTCTTGCTGGTTGTGCCCGCAGATAGTGACATTGTCCAGATAGGGGTAGGTAGCTTGTAGTTTATTCTCGTCAACCATGCGGTCCATCTCACGTTGGAAGACCGAGACCCCATTTGTTACCCCGAAGGGCACTCTGAGAAAATGGTAGAGGCGCCCGTTCGCCTCGAAGGCGGTGTATGGGCGGTCCTCCGTTCTAATGGGGAGCTGGTGATACGCGGGTTTGAGGTCGATAGTCGAGAAGACTCGGTATTGCTCAATCTGGTTGACCATTTCTGATATGCGGGGTAAAGAGTAGGCGTCCAGCTGGGTATAAATATTAACAGTCTGGCTGCAGTCAATTACCATCTGTTTCTTTTCGCTATTTTTAACTATGACTACTTGGGCACGCCACGGGCTGGTACTGCATTCAATAATGCCTTCCCGCAGGAGTCTGTCCACTTCCGCCTTGATAAAGTGTCTGTCTTCCAGACTGTACCGTCTACTTTTGGTCACTATGGGCCTACAATTCGGAGCGAGATTAGCGAATAAAGAGGGCGGGCTGATTTTTAAGGTTGATAGGCCACAGACTGTGAGTGGCGGCTGGGACCCGCCATATGCTAGCGTGACACTTTCGTGGTGGCACTGGAAGTCCAGTCCCAAGATTACATTAACACAGAGTTCTGGCATCACGAGGAGTTTAAAATCCTTGTAGTCCGTGCATTTTACAGTCAGTGTTACCACACAGTAGCCCAAAATGTCCGAAGTGTGGGGCTTAGCAGCCATAGCAATTTTGCTCCGTGTAGGGGTTACCGTTAATGAGTGCCGCCGTACCAGGCTCGGGTGGATAAAACTCTCGGTACTCCCACAGTCAATTAAACATTTCGTTAAATTCCCGTTTACCTGTATGTCCATCATGGATTTTGTCAACGGGTGTGGCCTGGATTGATCCACCGTGATCGAAGCCACTGTTGGGCCCTGGGCGGCCGTTGAGTCGGGAAAAGATGGCGGATCCCAAGATGGCGGCCCGCACGGCACGCACGAGGCGGTGACGGAGTTGGAAATCGGATTCCCCCTGCAGACTTTGCTAAAATGCCCCTTTTTCTTACATTTGAAGCATGTAGCATCCTTCGCTGGGCATCGTTGTCTGGGGTGCTTGGCCTGGCCGCAGAAGTAGCATTTCGGGCCTCGAGACATTGCCGCTGTAGTAGGACTCCTGGGTGAACTTCTGTGTGGGGACTCCAGTGGCGTAGAGCTGGTCTGAGACCTGGATGGGGAAGATGGCTGATTCCAAGATGGCGGCCCCCTCGGCGCGCACGAGGCGGTGAGGGCCGCATGGCCGGAAGAATAAGAGTCAGAGTTTTTCTGGGCCACATCCAGCGATCGCGCAGTAGCCACTGCCTTTTTTAAGTCCAGGACCTCCTTCTCCAGCAGTCTCTGCCGGATATAATTTGATTTGAGGCCCGTGATGAAGGAATCGCGGACCAATTCGTCAGAGTAGGCGATGGCCGTCACGGCCTTGCAGTTACAGTCCCGGACCAGGTCCTTTAGGCCCTGTAAGAAATCGTCCATTGATTCCTCTGGTCGCTGCCTGCGTGTAGCCAGCAGATGTCTGGCGTACACTTCGTTTACCGGCCTCTGGTATTGGGCCTTCAGGATAGTGATGGCCTCCGTGTAAGAGGTGGCGTCCCGGATGAACGAATAAATCCGATGACTTACGCGAGTAGTCAGTAGACTCAGTTTATCTACCTCGCTAGCGGATGAGGCCCCCGCGAAGAGTTCGAAGCATTTGAGCCAGTGTCCAAATTGATTTGATGCTTCAGCAGAATGTGGATCCAAGTCCAGACGCTCTGGTTTTAGGAGTCGATCCATCCTAGTATTCTTTAGTGATTAAAATTGATGGGCCTTCAATAACCACAAAACTATAAGTTATAGACTTAAACAAGTTGGCTTTTAATCACTAAGATCAGAGCTAACATCTCAACACGCCGACTGGTTCACAGGAATGAGTCATACAGATCCTGGGATCTTTATGTAAGAGAAGTCAGGGGCAGAGCCAAGAGCCAAGACCTGGAACCTCCCAGGTTAGTCGGGAAAGAGGAAGTGAAACTATACACAGTGGGGGAGGGTAATATACATGAGTGCAAAACGAATACAGGACCAGGACAAACAGATTTCATTACAAGGGGTAAATCTGACATTGTGGGTTGTGAATCAGACATTGCGGGTGGTGAAACAGAAATTGCGGGGAGTGAAGCAGACATTGCATGAGTGAAGCAGACATTGCATGAGTGAAGCAGACATTGCATGAGTGAATCAGACATTGCGGGGAGTGAATCAGACATTGCGGGGAGTGAATCAGACATTGCAGGGAGAGAATCAGACATTGTGGGGGGTGAATCAGACATTGCGGGGATGAATCAGACATTGCGGGGAGTGAATCAGACATTGCGGGTGGTGAAACAGAAATTGTGGGGAGTGAATCAAACATTGCGGGGAGAGAATTAGACATTGTGGGGGGTGAATCAGACATTGCAGGGGTGAATCAGACATTGCAGGAGTGAATCAGATATTGTGGGGAGTGAATCAAACATTGCGGGGAGAGAATTAGACATTGCGGGGGTGAATCAGACATTGCAGGAGTGAATCAGACATTGCGGGAGTGAATCAGACATTGCAGGAGTGAATCAGACATTGCGGGAGTGAATCAGACATTGCGGGAGTGAATCAGACATTGCGGGGAGTGAATCAGACATTGCGGGAAGTGAATCAGACATTGCGGGGGTGAATCAGACATTGTGGGGGGTGAATCAGACATTGATGCGGAGTGAATCAGACATTGCGGGGAGTGAATCAGACATTGCGGGGGTGAATCAGACATTGTGGGGTGTGAATCAGACATTGATGCGGAGTGAATCAGACATTGCGGGAAGTGAATCAGACATTGCGGGGGTGAATCAGACATTGTGGGGGGTGAATCAGACATTGATGCGGAGTGAATCAGACAGTGCTTGGAGGGGTGAAGCAGACATTGCCAGGGGTGAATCAGACATTGCGGGGAGTGAATCGGACATTGATGGGGTGGTGAATAAAACATTGCAGGAGTGAATCAGACATTGTGGGGGGTGGATCAGACATTGATGGGGTGGTGAATAAAACATTGCAGGAGTGAATCAGACATTGTGGTGGGGGGCATGAATCAGACATTGCGGGTTGTGAATCAGACATTGCGGGAGTGAATCAGAAATCGCGGGGAGTGAATCAGACATTGCAGGAGTGAATCAGACATTGCAGGAATGAATCAGACATTGTCGGGGGGTTAAATCAGACATTGCCGGGGTGAATCAAACTTTGCGGGGGGGGTGAATCAGAAATTGCGGGGGTGAATCAGACAGTGCGGGGCGGGGGGTGGGGTGAAGCATACATTGTGGGGGAGAATCAGACTTTGCTGGAGTGAATCAGACATAGAGGGGTAGATCAGACATTGTGGGTTGTGAATCAGACATTGCGAGAGTGAATCAGAAATCGCGGGGAGAGAATCAGACATTGCGGGGAGTGAATCAGACATTGCAGGAGTGAATCAGACATTGCGGGGAGTGAATCAAACATTGCGGGGAGAGAATTAGACATTGTGGGGGGTGAATCAGACATTGCGGGGAGTGAATTAGACATTGGGGGGTGTGAATCACACATTGCAGGATTGTATCAGACATTGCGGGGTTGATTCAGTCTTTGCGGGGTGTGAATCAGACATTGCGGGGCTGAACCGGACATTTATGGGGTTGTGAATCATGCATTGCGGGGTTGAATCAGACATTGCGGGGCTGAATCAGACATTGCGGGGGAGAATCAGACATTGCGAGAGTGAATCAGACATTGCGGGTGGTGAAGCAGACATTGCGGGAGTGAATCAGATATTGCGGGGGTGAATCAGACTTTGCGGGGGGTGAAACAGACATCGCGGGGGTGAATCAGACATTGATGGGGTGAATCAGACATTGCGGGGTTGATTCATTCTTTACGGGGGAGTGAATCAGACATTGCGGGGGTGAATCAGACATTGCGGGTGTGAATCAGACATTGCGGGGAGTGAATCCGACATTGCGGGGAGTGAATCACACATTGCGGGGAGTGAATCACACATTGCGGGAGTGAATCAGACATTGCGGGAGTGAATCCGACATTGATGGGGTTGTGAATCACACATTGCGGGAGTGAATCAGACATTGCAGGATTGAATCAGACATTGCAGGAGTGAATCAGACATTGATGGGGTTGTGAATCACACATTGCGGGAGTGAATCAGACATTGCAGGAGTGAATCAGATATTGCAGGAGTGAATCAGACATTGCGGGGTGGTGAATCAGACATTGCCGGGGTGAATCAGACATTGATGGGGTTGTGAATCAGACTATGCGGGGGGTTGGATCAGACATTGCAGGAGTGAATCAGACATTGCAGGAGTGAATCAGACATTGATGGGGTTGTGAATCACACATTGCGGGAGTGAATCAGACATTGCAGGAGTGAATCAGACATTGCAGGAGTGAATCAGACATTGCGGGAGTGAATCAGACATTGCGGGGTGGTGAATCAGACATTGCAGGGTGGTGAATCAGACATTGCCGGGGTGAATCAGACATTGATGGGGTTGTGAATCAGACATTGCGGGGGTGAATCAGACTATGCGGGAGGTTGGATCAGACATTGCGGGGGTGAATCAGACATTGCGGGGTGAATCAGACATAACGGGGAGTCAGAATCAGACTATGCGGGGGGTTGGATCAGACATTGCGGGGGTGAATCAGACATTGCGGGGAGTGTGAATCTGGCATTGCGGGGGTGGGGAATCAGACATTGCGGGAGTGAATCAGACATTGCAGGGGTAAATCAGACATAAGAACATAAGAAATAAGAGCAGGAGTAGGCCAATCTGCCCCTCGCGCCTGCTCCACCATTCAATAAGATCATGGCTGATCTGATCCTAACCTCAAATCTTCTATCACTCTCCATCCCACCCGAACCCATGTGATCTCCTGGGAGAGGCGAAAAAACTGATAAAAAACCCAATGGCCAATTTGGGAGAAAAAATCTGGGAAATTCCTCTCCGACCCATCTAGGTGATCGAAACTCTTCCAGGAGATCACTCTGTCCCTATATTTTCTACAGTACTTACCTTCTGTAAAGGCGATCTCCACCCCAGCCAGGAACAGGAATAAAACCATCTCCTGAAATCTAACACAGAATTAGAACACAAGAAGTAGGAGCAGAACCAGGCTACATGGCCCTTGGGCCCGCTCCACTACCCACAGGGCCATGGCCATTCCGAACCTAGACTCATGTCCAATTTCCTGCCCGCTCCCCGTAACCCTTAATTCCCTTTACTTCTAGGAAACTATCTATTTCTGTTTTAAATTTATTTAGTGATGTAGCTTCCACAGCTTTCTGGGGCAGCAAATTCCACAAACCTACCACCCTCTGAGTGAAGAAGTTTCTCCTCATCTCAGTTTTGAAAGAACAGCCCCTTATTTTAAGATTATACCCCCTAGTTCTAGTTTCACCCATCATTGGGAACATCCTCACTGCATCCACCCGATCAAGCCCCTTCACAATCTTATATGTTTCAATAAGATCGCCTCTCATTCTTCTGAACTCCAGTGAGTAGAGTCCCAATCTACTCAACCTCTCCTCATATGACCACCCCGTCATTCCCGGGATTAACCGAGTGAACCTTCTTTGTACTGACTCGAGAGCAAGTATGTCTTTTCTTAAGTATGGACACCAAAACTGTATGCAGTATTCCAGGTGCGGTCTCACCAATACCTTGTATAACTGCAGCAATACCTCCCTGTTTTTATATTCTATCCCCCTAGCAATAAAAGCCAACATTCCATTGGCCTTCTTGATCACTTGCTGCACCTGCATACTATTTGAGTTTCGTGCACCAGGACCCCCAGATCCCTTTGTACTACAGTACTTTCCAGTTTCTTGCCATTAAGATAATAACTTGCTCTATGATTTTTCCTGCCAAAGTGCATAACCTCACACTTTCCAGTATTGTATTCCATCTGCCAAATCTCTGCCCACTTACTTAGCCTGTCTATGTCACTTTGCAGGTTTTTTATGTCCTCCTCACTCACTACTTTCCCTCCCATCTTTGTATCATCTGCAAACTTTGATATGTTACACTCGGTCCCCTCCTCTAAATCGTTAATATAGATTGTAAAGAGTTGGGGACCCAGCACTGACCCCTGCGGAACACCACTAGTTACTGATTGCCAGTCTGAGAACGAACCATTTATCCCAACTCTATGCTTTCTGTTAGAGAGCCAATCCTCCACCCACGCCAGAATATTACCCTCAATCCCGTGATTTTTTATCTTGAGCAATAATCTTTTGTGTGGCACCTTGTCAAATGCCTTTTGGAAGTCTAAATACACTATGTCCACTGGTTCTCCTTTATCCACCCTGTATGTTACTTCCTCAAAGAACTCAAGCAAATTTGTCAAACATGACTTCCCCTTCATGAAACCATGCTGAGTTTGTCCTATTAAATTATGTTTATCCAAATGTCCCGTTACTGTCTCCTTAATAATGGACTCTAACATTTTACCAACCACAGATGTTAGGCTAACAGGTCTATAGTTTCCAGCCTTCTGCCTGCTACCCTTTTTAAATAAGGGTGTTACATTAGCAGTTTTCCAATCTGCCGGGACCTTTGCCGAGTCCAGGGAGTTTTGGAAAATTATTACCAATGCATCCACAATCCCTACCGCCACTTCCCTCAAGACCCTAGGATGTAAGCCATCAGGTCCAGGTGATTTATTCGGCTTAAGTCCCATTATTTTACCAAGTACCACTTCCTTAGTGATTTTAATCGTATTTAGCTCCTCTCCCCCTAGAGCCCCCTGTTTGTCCAGTGTTGGGATATTCTTAGTGTCCTCTACCGTAAAGACTGATACAAAATATTCATTCAGTGTTTTTGCCATCTCCATTTTTCCCACCATTAATTTCCCGGTCTCATCCTCTAAGGGACCAACATTTACTTTAGCCACCCTTTTTCTTTTTATATAACTATAGAAACTTTTGCTATCTGTTTTTATATTTTTTGCTAATTTACTTTCATAATCTATCTTCCCTTTCTTAATCAATCTTTTAGTTAATTTTTGCTGTCTTTTAAAGACTTCCCAATCTTCTATCCTCCCACTAGATTTGGCTACCTTATATGCCCTTGTTTTTAGTCGGATACTATCCTTAATTACTTTACTTAGCCATGGATGGCTATCTTTTCTTTTACACCCTTTTTTCCTCAGTGGAATATATATTTTTTGGAAGTTGTAAAATAACTCCTTAAATGTACACCACTGATCATGTACCGTCTTACCCTTTAATCTATTTTCCCAGTCCACTCTAATCAATTCCGCTCTCATACCTTCAAAGTCTCCTTTATTCAAGCTCAGCACGCTTGTTTGAGATCCAACCTTCTCACCCTTTACTTGAATATGGAATTCAACCATGTTATGGTCACTCATTCCAAGGGGATCCTTTACTAGTACATTTTTAATTAATCCTGTCTCATTACACAGGACCAAATCTAAGGTTGCTTGCCCCCTGGTCGGTTCAGTTACATATTGCTCAAGAAACCCATCCCTAATACACTCAATGAACTCATCCTCAAGGCTGCTCTGCCCAATTTGATTTATCCAGTTAATATGATAGTTAAAATCCCCCATAATTATAGCTGTTTCCTTATTACAAGCCTCAACTGTTTTCTGATTAATACTCCATCCAACAGAGTTGCAACTGTTCGGAGGCCTATAGATTATACCCACTAGTGTTTTTTTCCCCTGATTATTCCTTACCTCCACCCAAACTGTTTCATTATCCTGATCTTTTGACCCAATATCATTTCTCTGTATTACAGTGATTCCATCCTTTATTAACATAGCCACCCCACCTCCCCTCCCTTCCTGCCTGTCCTTCCTGATTGTTAAATAACCTGGTATGTTTAATTCCCAGTCATGTTCACCCTGCAGCCATGTTTCTGTAATGGCCACAAGATCATACCCATATGTAGTTATTTGTGCCGTTAACTCATTCATTTTGTTACGAATGCTACGTGCATTCAGATAAAGAACTTTCAAATATGTTTTGTGACACTTAGTTCCTGTTTTTTCCCCTTTTACTACTTTACCCTTTACTCCATACCTTCTGTCCCTTCCTGACACGTTCTGTTTTTTAATGTCCCCACTGCTACCTAAGTCTATGACCTTCTCCGTTGTCATTTCTGTTATTTGCTCTCTAGAAACCTTTCCCCCACTAGTTAGTTTAAAGCCCTCTCTACAGCCCTAGTTATATGATTCACCAAGACGCTAGTCCCAGCACTGGCCAAGTGGAGTCCATCCCAATGGAACAGCTCCCTCCTGTCCCAGTACTGGTGCCAGTGTCCCAAGAAGCAAAACCCATTTCTCCCACACCAGTCTTTGAGCCACGCATTTAACTCTTTAATTTTATTTATCCTAGCCAAATTCGCTCGTGGCTCAGGTAATAGCTCCTTCAACACTACATCCTGGATCCCTGTACCTTCCTCACTCATTGTCACACCGTCCTGCCCCTGCCCATGGACTACATCTGCAGTAATTAATTTCATAGGTGTGACCACCTCCTGAAACATAGAGTCCAGGAACTTCTCCCCCTCCCTGATGTGTCGCAGTGTCTGAAGCTCGGTCTCAAGCTCTTTAACATGGAGCTTGAGTTCCTCTAGCAGCAAACACTTATCGCAAATGTAATCACCGTGAGCCTCAATGGGGTCCACCAGCTCCCACATTTCGCAACAGTGACACATCACCTGTTCACCCATATCTGTCTAATTAATTAAATTTCTTATTATTAGTTATGAAGACCCTCTGCCCCGATATAGATGATAATATTACACCACTATTTAATAGGACTTAACAACTTAAAGGTATAGAAGAGAAGGAAGAGAACCTACCAACAAGCTGATCACCAACCTCCCTCGTGGAAGCTGTCTGGGGAACCTGTCCGGTTGAATTCTCTCGCTGCTCCACGTTCACAGTGTTGGATTAGCCTGAGAGAGGGAAGCAAAACAGAGCAAAAAGCACCCCCTCACCTCCCACTTGCCCGAACTCCGCCACTTACCAAATTCTACTTACACTCAATGCGACCGCACTCAGCGCTACCGCACTAAGCCCGCCCCTTTTTATACCCGAAATCTACTTCCGGTTTAAACTCCCCAACAGCTTAATTTACTCTAAAAAATTAAACTCACTTCAAATAATTCACTTTTTTACTCACTAAAATTTAGTAAATGCAGTTTAAAGACTTTTTCTGCCACTTACCAAAGTCTGCTTAAATTCAATGCGATGGTGAATCAGACATTGCGTGGGGTGAATCAGACATTGTGGGGGTGAATCAGACATTGCGGGGGGTCAATCAGGCATTGTGGTGGGGTAGTGAATCAGACATCGTGGGGAGTGAACAGACATTGCGGGGAGTGAATCAGTCATGGGGGGGTGAATCAGACATTGCAGGGGGTGAATCAGACATTGCGGGAGTGAATCAGGCATTGCGGGGAGTGAATCAGACATTGTGGGGAGTGAAACAGACATTCCGGGGGCGTGAATCAGACGTTGCGGTGGGGGGCGGGGGGGAGGGCGTGAATCAGACATAGCGGGGGCAGGGGGAGGTGAAACAGACATTGCGGGGAGTGAAGAATGAATTGCGGGGAGTGAATCAGACATTGCGGGGAGTGAATCAGACATTGCGGGGAGTGAATCAGACATTGCGGGGTGTGAATCAGACATTGCGGGAGTGAATGAGACATTGCTGGATTGAATCAGACATTGTGGGGGTGTACCAGACATTGCCGGGGTGAATCAGACATTGCTGGAGTGAATCAGACATAGGGGGGTAAATCAGACATTGCGGGGGGTGAATCAGACATTGCGGGAGGGTGTGAACTAGACATTGGGGGGTGAATCATACATTGGAGGGGTGAATGAGACATTGCGGGAGGGTGTGAACTAGACATTGGGGGTGAATCATACATTAGAGGGGTGAATCAGACATTGCGGGAAGTGAATCAGATATTGCGTGGGGTGTGAATCAGACATTGCGGGGATTGAATCAGATACTGCAGGAGTGAATCAGGCATTGCAGGAGTGAAAGAGACATTGCAGGAGTGAATCAGACATTGCAGGAGTGAATCAGACATTGCGGGGTAGAATCAGATATTGCGGGAGTGAATCAGACATTGCAGGAGTGAATCAGATATTGCGGGGTTGAATTAGACATTGCGAGACTGAATCAGACATTGCAGAAGTGAATCAAAAATTCCTGTGGTGAATCAGACATTGCGGGAGTGAATCAGACATTGCGGGGAGTGAATCAGACATTGCGGTGGTGAATCAGACATTGCGGGGGTGATTCAGACAATGCAGGGAGTGAATCAGACATTGCGGTGGTGAATCAGACATTGCGGGGGTGAATCAGACATTGTGGGGGGTGAATCAGACATTGATGGGGTGGTGAATCAGACATTGCGGGGGGAGAATCAAACATTGTGAGTGTGAATCAGACATTGCGGGTGGATGAATCAGACATTGCGGGGGGATGAATCAGACATTGCGGGAGTGAATCAGACATTGCGGGAATGACTCAGACATTTCAGGGGCAAATCAAAAACTCCCGCGATGAATCAGACATTGCAGGAGTGAATCAGTCATTGCAGGAGTGAATCAGACATTGCGGGGAGTGAATCAGACATTGCGGTGGTGAATCAGACCTTGCGGGGGTGAATCAGACATTGTGGGGGGTGAATCAGACATTGATGGGTTGGTGAATCAGACATTGCGGTGGTGAATCAGACATTGTGGGGGTGAATCAGACATTGTGGGGGGTGAATCAGACATTGATGAGTTGGTGAATCAGACATTGCGGGGGTGAATCAGACATTGCGGGGGGATGAATCAGACATTGCCGGGGGTGGATCAGACATTGCGGGAGTGAATCAGACATTGCGGGAGTGAATCAGACATTGCGGGAGTGAATCAGACATTGTGGTGATTGAATCAGACATTGTGGTGATTGAATCAGACATTGCAGTAGTGAATCAGACATTGCAGGAGTGAATCAGACATTGCGGGAGTGAATCAGACATTGCGGGAGTGAATCAGACATTGTGGTGATTGAATCAGACATTGCAGTAGTGAATCAGACATTGCAGGAGTGAATCAGACATTGCGGGGTTGAATCAGACATTGTGGTGATTGAATCAGACATTGTGTCAGTGAATCAGATATTGCGGGGGGTCAATCAGACATTGCGGAGGAGTGAATCAGACATCACGGGGAGTGAATCAGACATTGATGTGGAGTGAATCAGACAGTGCTTGGGGTGGTGAAGCAGGCATTGCCAGGGGTGAATCAGACATTGCGCGGAGTGAATCGGACATTGCGGGGGGTGAATCAGGCATTGTGGGAGTGAATCAGACATTGCGCGGAGTGAATCGGACATTGCGGGGGTGAATCAGACATTGCGGGAGTGAATCAGACATTGCGGGGGTGAATCAGACATTGCAGGCGTGAAGCAGACAATGCGGGGGATGAATCAGACATTGCGGAGGGTGAAGCAGACATTTCAGGGGTAAGTCAGGCATTGCGGGGTTCAATCAGACATTGGGGGGGTGAAACAAACATTGCGGGGTTGTGGTGAATCAGACATTTCGGGAGTGAATCAGACTATGCGGGGGGGGTGAATCAGACATTGCGGGGGTGAATCAGACTATGCGGGGGGGTGATTCAGATATTGCGAGGGTGAATCACACATTGCGGGGAGTGAATCTGACATTGCAGGAGTGAATCAGACATTGCGGGGGTGAATCAGACATAGCTGGAGTGAATCAGACATAGGGGGTAAATCAGACATTGCGGGGGGGTGAATCAGACATTGGGGGGTGAATCAGACATTGCGGGGGGTGAATCAGACATTGCGGGGAGTGAATCAGACATTGCGGGAATGAATCAGACAGTGCAGGAGTGAATCGGACATTGCAGGAGTGAATCGGACATTGCGGGGGTGAATCAGACATAGCTGGAGTGAATCAGACATGGGGGTAAATCAGACATTGCGGGGGGCGGTGAATCAGACATTGGGGGGTAAATCAGACATTGCCGGGGTGAATCAGACATTTCGGGGGTTGAATCAAACATTGCGGGAGCGGTGAATCAGACTTTGGGGGGTGAATCAGACATTGCGGGGGGGGTGAATCAGACATTGGGTGGGTGAATCAGACATTGCGGTGGTGAATCAGACATTGCGGTGTGTGACTCAGACATTGGGGGGTAAATCAGACATTGTTGGAGTGAATCAGACATAGGGGGGTAAATCAGACATTGCGGGGGGGTGAATCAGACATTGCCGGAGTGAATCAGACATTGCGGGGAATGAATTAGACATTGCGGGTGTGAATCAGACATTTCGGGAGTGAATCAGACATTGCGGGGAATGAATCAGACATTGCCGGAGTGAATCAGACATTGCGGGGAATGAATTAGACATTGCGGGTGTGAATCAGACATTTCGGGAGTGAAACAGGCATTGCGGGGAGTGAATCAGACATTGCCAGAGTGATTCAGACATTGTGGTGTGTGAATCAGACATAGCGGTAGTGAATCAGACATTGCGAGAGTGAATCAGACATTGTGGAGAGTGAATCAGTCATTGCGGTGGTGAATCAGACATTGCGGGAGTGAATCAGACATTGCGGGAGTGAATCAGACATAGCGGTAGTGAATCAGACATTGCCAGAGTGATTCAGACATTGTGGTGTGTGAATCAGACATAGCGGTAGTGAATCAGACATTGCGAGAGTGAATCAGACATTGTGGAGAGTGAATCAGTCATTGCGGTGGTGAATCAGACATTGCGGGAGTGAATCAGACATTGCAGGAGTGAATCAGACATTGCGGGAGTGAATCAGACATTGCGGGAGTGAATCAGACATTGCCAGAGTGATTCAGACATTGCGGGGAGTGAATCAGACATAGCGGTAGTGAATCAGACATTGCGAGAGTGAATCAGACATTGTGGAGAGTGAATCAGTCATTGCGGTGGTGAATCAGACATTGCGGGAGTGAATCAGACATTGCAGGAGTGAATCAGACATTGCGGGAGTGAATCAGACATTGCGGTGGTGAATCAGACATTGCGGGGAGTGAATCAGACATTGCGGTGGTGAATCAGACATTTGCGGGGGTCAATCAGACATTGTAGGGGGTGAATCAGACATTGTTTGGGGGATGAATCAGACATTGCCGGGGGTGGATCAGACATTGCGGGACTGAATCAGACATTGCGGTGGTGAATCAGACATTGCGGGGAGTGAATCAGACATTGCGGTGGTGAATCAGACATTTGCGGGGGTCAATCAGACATTGCGGTGGTGAATCAGACATTGTTTGGGGTGGTGAATCAGACATTGCGGGAGTGAATCAGACATTGCGGGGGTGAATCAGACATTGCGGGGAGTGAATCAGACATTGTAGGGGGTGAATCAGACATTGTTTGGGGTGGTGAATCAGACATTGCGGGAGTGAATCAGACATTGCGGGGAGTGAATCAGACATTGCGGGGGTGAATCAGCCATTGTTGGGGGTGAATCAGACATTGATGGGGTGGTGAATCAGACATTGCGGGAGTGAATCAGACATTGCGGGGAGTGAATCAGACATTGCGGTGGTGAATCAGACATTTGCGGGGGTCAATCAGACATTGTAGGGGGTGAATCAGACATTGTTTGGGGGATGAATCAGACATTGCCGGGGGTGGATCAGACATTGCGGGACTGAATCAGACATTGCGGGAGTGAATCAGACATTGCGGGAGTGAATCATACATTGCAGTAGTGAATCAGACATTGCAGTAGTGAATCAGACATTGCCGGAGTGAATCAGACATTGCGGGTTTGAATCAGACATTGTGTCGGTGAATCAGACATTGCGGGTGGTCAGTCAGACATTGCGGAGGAGTGAATCAGACATCACGGGGAGTGAATCAGACATTGATGGGGAGTAAATCAGACAGTGCTTGGCAGGGGGGGGTGAAGCAGGCATTGCCAGGGGTGAATCAGACATTGCGCGGAGTGAATCGGACATTGCGGGGGTGAATCAGACATTGCGGGGGTGAATCAGACATTGCGGGGGTGAATCAGACATTGCAGGCGTGAAGCAGACAATGCGGGGGATGAATCAGACATTGCGGAGGGTGAAGCAGACATTTCAGGGGTAAGTCAGGCAATGCGGGGTTCAATCAGACATTGGGGGGGTGAAACAAACATTGCGGGGTTGTGGTGAATCAGACATTTCGGGAGTGAATCAGACTATGCGGGGGGGGGTGAATCAGACATTGCGGGGGTGAATCAGACTATGCGGGGGGGTGATTCAGACATTGCGAGGGTGAATCACACATTGCGGGGAGTGAATCTGACATTGCAGGAGTGAATCAGACATTGCGGGGGTGAATCAGACATAGCTGGAGTGAATCAGACATAGCTGGAGTGAATCAGACATTGCGGGGGGGGTGAATCAGACATTGGGGGGTGAATCAGGCATTGCGGGGAGTGAATCAGACATTGCGGGAATGAATCAGACAGTGCAGGAGTGAATCAGACATTGCGGGGAGCGAATCAGACAGTGCAGGAGTGAATCGGACATTGCAGGAGTGAATCGGACATTGCGGGGGTGAATCAGACATAGCTGGAGTGAATCAGACATAGGGGGTAAATCAGACATTGCGGGGGGCGGTGAATCAGACATTGGGGGGTAAATCAGACATTGCCGGGGTGAATCAGACATTTCGGGGGTTGAATCAAACATTGCGGGAGCGGTGAATCAGACTTTGGGGGGTGAATCAGACATTGCGGGGGGGGTGAATCAGACATTGGGTGGGTGAATCAGACATTGCGGTGGTGAATCAGACATTGCGGTGTGTGACTCAGACATTGGGGGGTAAATCAGACATTGTTGGAGTGAATCAGACATAGGGGGGTAAATCAGACATTGCGGGGGGGTGAATCAGACATTGCCGGAGTGAATCAGACATTGCGGGGAATGAATTAGACATTGCGGGTGTGAATCAGACATTTCGGGAGTGAATCAGACATTTCGGGGAGTGAATCAGATATTGCCGGGGGTGAAACAGGCATTGCCAGAGTGATTCAGACATTGTGGAGAGTGAATCAGTCATTGCGGTGGTGAATCAGACATTGCGGGAGTGAATCAGACATTGCGAGAGTGAATCAGACATTGCGGGGAGTGAATCAGACATAGCGGTAGTGAATCAGTCATTGCCAGAGTGAATCAGACATTGTGGAGAGTGAATCAGTCATTGCAGTGGTGAATCAGACATTGCGGGAGTGAATCAGACATTGCGAGAGTGAATCAGACATTGCGGGAGTGAATCAGACATTGCGGGGAGTGAATCAGTCATTGCGGTGGTGAATCAGACATTGCGGGAGTGAATCAGACATTGCGGGGAGTGAATCAGACATTGCGGTGGTGAATCAGACATTGCGGGGGTGAATCAGACATTGCGGGGAGTGAATCAGACATTGCGGTGGTGAATCAGACATTGCGGGAGTGAATCAGACATTGCGGGGGTGAATCAGACATTGCGGGGAGTGAATCAGACATTGCGGTGGTGAATCAGACATTTGCGGGGGTCAATCAGACATTGTAGGGGGTGAATCAGACATTGTTTGGGGGATGAATCAGACATTGCCGGGGGTGGATCAGACATTGCGGGACTGAATCAGACATTGCCGGAGTGAATCAGACATTGCGGGTTTGAATCAGACATTGTGTCGGTGAATCAGACATTGCGGGGGGTCAGTCAGACATTGCGGAGGAGTGAATCAGACATCACGGGGAGTGAATCAGACATTGATGGGGAGTGAATCAGACAGTGCTTGGCCGGGGGGGGTGAAGCAGGCATTGCCAGGGGTGATTCAACATTGCGCGGCGTTAATCGGACATTGCGGGAGTGAATCGGACATTGCGGGGGGGTGAATCAGACATTGCGGGAGTGAATCAGACATTGCGGGAGTGAATCAGACATTGTGGTGAGGGGCATGAATCAGACATTGCGGGGGCGGGGAGGTGAATCAGACATTGCGGGGAGTAAATCAGACATTGTGGGGGGTGAATCAGACATTGCGGGAGTGAATCCGACATTGCGGGGGGTGAATCAGACATTGCGGGAGTGATTCAGACATTGTGGGTGGTGAAGCAGACATTGCGGGAGTGAATCAGACATTGCGGGGGTAAAACAGACATTGCGGGGGGAGTGAATCAGACATTGCGGGGAGTGTATCAGGCATTGATGGGATGTGAATCAGACATTGCGGGGTGAATCAGACGTTGCGGGGGGTGCATCAGACATTGCGGGAGTGAATCAGAAATCACAGGGAGTGAATCACACATTGCAGGAGTGAATCAGACATCGCCGGAGTGAATCAGACATTGCAGGATTGAATCAGACATTGCGGGGAGTGAATCAAACATTGCGGGTTGTGAATCAGACATTGCGGGAGTGAATCAGAAATTGTGGGGAGTGAATCAGACATTGCAGGAGTGAATCAGACATCGCAGGAGTGAATCAGACATCGCAGGAGTGAATCAGACATCGCGGGGGGTGAATCAGACATAGCGGGATTGAATCAGACATTGCGGGGGTGAATCAGACATTGTGGTGGTGAATCAGACATTGAGAGGGTGAATCAGACATTGCGGGGGGTGAATCAGACATTGCGGGGGTGAATCAGACATTGCGGTGGTGAATCAGACATCGCGGGGGGTGAATCAGACATAGCGGGATTGAATCAGACATTGCGGGGGTGAATCAGACATTGCGGTGGTGAATCAGACATTGAGAGGGTGAATCAGACATTGCGGGGGGTGAATCAGACATTGCGGGGGTGAATCAAACATTGCGGTGGTGAATCAGACATTGCGGGGGTGAATCAGACATTGTGGGGGGTGAATCAGACATTGATGGGGTGGTGAATCAGACGTTGCGCGGGCTGAATCAAACATTGCGAGTGTGAATCATACATTGTGGTGACTGAATCAGACATTGCGTCAGTGAATCAGACAGTGCTTGGGGGGGGTGAAGCAGACATTGCCGGGGTGAATCAGACATTGCGGGGAGTGAATCAGACATTGCGGGAGTGAATCAGACATTGCTGGAGTGAATCAGACATTGCTGGAGGGAATTAGACAATGCGGGGAGTGAATCAAACATTGCGGGGAGAGAAGCAGGCATTGCGGGGAGTGAATCAGACCATGCGGGGGTGAATCAGACATTGCGGAAGTGAATCAGACATTGCGGGAGTGAATCAGACATTGCGGGGAGTGAATCAGAATTTCCGGGGGCGTGAATCAGACATTGCGGGGGGGGGGCGGCGGGGGTGTATCAGACTTTCCGGAGTGGAGGGGGAGGTGAATCAGACATTGCTGGGAGTGAATCAGACATTGCGGGGAGTGAATCAGAAATTGCAGTTTGTGAATCAGACATTGCAGGAGTGAATCAAACATTGCGCTGGGTGAATTAGACATTGCAGGAGTGGATCAGACATTGCGGTGGTGAATTAGACATTGCGGGGGGTGAATCAGACATTGCGGGGTTTGAATCAGACACTGCGGAAGTGAATCAGACATTGAAGGATTGAATCAGACATTGATGGGGTTGTGAATCAGACATTGCGGGGGTGAATCAGATTATGCGGGTGGGTGAATCAGACATCGTGGGGGTGAATCAGACATGGGGGGAATGAATCAGACATTGCTGGGGTTGGATCAGACATTGCGGGAGTGAATCAGACATTGCGGGAGTGAATCATACATTGCAGTAGTGAATCAGACATTGCAGGAGTGAATCAGACATTGCGGGTTTGAATCAGACATTGTGTCGGTGAATCAGACATTGCGGGGGGTCAATCAGACATTGCGGAGGAGTGAATCAGACATCACGGGGAGTGAATCAGACATTGATGGGGAGTGAATCAGACAGTGCTTGGGGGGGGGGTGAAGCAGGCATTGCCAGGGGTGAATCAGACATTGCGCGGCGTTAATCGGACATTGCGGAAGTGAATCGGACATTGCGGGGGGTGAATCAGACATTGTGGTAGTGAATCAGACATTGCGGGAGTGAATCGGACATTGCGGGGAGGTGAATCAGACATTGCGGGGAGTAATTCAGACATTGCGGGTTGTGAATCAGACATTGCGGGAGTGAATCAGAAATCGCGGGGAGCGAATCAGACATTGCGAGAGTGAATTAGACATTGCAGAAGTGAATCAGACATTGCGGGGGTGAATCAGACATTGCGGGAGTGAATCAGAAAGTGCTGCGGGGGAAGTGAATATTACATTGCGGGGGAGAATCAGACTTTGCTGGAGTGAATCAGACATAGAGTGGTAAATCAGACATTGCGGGAGTGAATCCGACATTGCGGGGGTAAAACAGACATTGCGGGGGGAGTAAAGCAGGCATTGCGGGGAGTGAATCAGATATCGCGGGGAGTGAATCAGACATCGCGGGGGTGAATCAGACATTACGGGGGGAGTGAATCAGACATTGCGGGGGTAATCAGACATTGCGGGGGGTGAATTAGACATTGCGGGAGTGAATCAGACACTGCAGGGAGTGAATCAGACATTGCGGGCGTGAATCAGACATTGCAGGAGTGAATCAGACATTGCAGGAGTGAATCAGACATTGCGGGGAGTGAATCAGACATTGTGGGGGGGAGGGGGTGTGTGTATCAGACATTCCGGAGTGGAGGGGGGGTGAATCAGACATTGCAGGGAGTGAATTAGATATTGCAGGAGTGAATCAGAAATTGTGGGGTGTGAATCAGACATTGCAGGTGTGAATCAGGCATTGCGGGGGGTGAATCAGACAGTGCGGGGAGTGTGTCAGGCATTGATGAGGTGTGAATCAGAAATTGCGGGGTGAATCAGACATTGCGGGAAGTGAATCAGACATTGTGGGCGTGAATCAGACATTGCGAGAGTGAATCAGACATTGCGGGGAGTGAATCAGTCATTGCGGGAGTGAATCAGACATTGCGAGAGTGAATCAGACATTGCGGGAGTGAATCAGACATTGCGGGGAGTGAATCAGTCATTGCGGTGGTGAATCAGACATTGCGGGAGTGAATCAGACATTGCGGGGAGTGAATCAGACATTGCGGTGGTGAATCAGACATTGCGGGGGTGAATCAGACATTGCGGGGAGTGAATCAGACATTGCGGTGGTGAATCAGACATTGCGGGGGTGAATCAGACATTGCGGGGAGTGAATCAGACATTGCGGTGGTGAATCAGACATTGCGGGAGTGAATCAGACATTGCGGGGGTGAATCAGACATTGCGGGGAGTGAATCAGACATTGCGGTGGTGAATCAGACATTTGCGGGGGTCAATCAGACATTGTAGGGGGTGAATCAGACATTGTTTGGGGGATGAATCAGACATTGCCGGGGGTGGATCAGACATTGCGGGACTGAATCAGACATTGCGGGAGTGAATCAGACATTGCGGGAGTGAATCATACATTGCAGTAGTGAATCAGACATTGCCGGAGTGAATCAGACATTGCGGGTTTGAATCAGACATTGTGTCGGTGAATCAGACATTGCGGGGGGTCAGTCAGACATTGCGGAGGAGTGAATCAGACATCACGGGGAGTGAATCAGACATTGATGGGGAGTGAATCAGACAGTGCTTGGCCGGGGGGGGTGAAGCAGGCATTGCCAGGGGTGATTCAACATTGCGCGGCGTTAATCGGACATTGCGGGAGTGAATCGGACATTGCGGGGGGGTGAATCAGACATTGCGGGAGTGAATCAGACATTGCGGGAGTGAATCAGACATTGTGGTGAGGGGCATGAATCAGACATTGCGGGGGCGGGGAGGTGAATCAGACATTGCGGGGAGTAAATCAGACATTGTGGGGGGTGAATCAGACATTGCGGGAGTGAATCCGACATTGCGGGGGGTGAATCAGACATTGCGGGAGTGATTCAGACATTGTGGGTGGTGAAGCAGACATTGCGGGAGTGAATCAGACATTGCGGGGGTAAAACAGACATTGCGGGGGGAGTGAATCAGACATTGCGGGGAGTGTATCAGGCATTGATGGGATGTGAATCAGACATTGCGGGGTGAATCAGACGTTGCGGGGGGTGCATCAGACATTGCGGGAGTGAATCAGAAATCACAGGGAGTGAATCACACATTGCAGGAGTGAATCAGACATCGCCGGAGTGAATCAGACATTGCAGGATTGAATCAGACATTGCGGGGAGTGAATCAAACATTGCGGGTTGTGAATCAGACATTGCGGGAGTGAATCAGAAATTGTGGGGAGTGAATCAGACATTGCAGGAGTGAATCAGACATCGCAGGAGTGAATCAGACATCGCAGGAGTGAATCAGACATCGCGGGGGGTGAATCAGACATAGCGGGATTGAATCAGACATTGCGGGGGTGAATCAGACATTGTGGTGGTGAATCAGACATTGAGAGGGTGAATCAGACATTGCGGGGGGTGAATCAGACATTGCGGGGGTGAATCAGACATTGCGGTGGTGAATCAGACATCGCGGGGGGTGAATCAGACATAGCGGGATTGAATCAGACATTGCGGGGGTGAATCAGACATTGCGGTGGTGAATCAGACATTGAGAGGGTGAATCAGACATTGCGGGGGGTGAATCAGACATTGCGGGGGTGAATCAAACATTGCGGTGGTGAATCAGACATTGCGGGGGTGAATCAGACATTGTGGGGGGTGAATCAGACATTGATGGGGTGGTGAATCAGACGTTGCGCGGGCTGAATCAAACATTGCGAGTGTGAATCATACATTGTGGTGACTGAATCAGACATTGCGTCAGTGAATCAGACAGTGCTTGGGGGGGGTGAAGCAGACATTGCCGGGGTGAATCAGACATTGCGGGGAGTGAATCAGACATTGCGGGAGTGAATCAGACATTGCTGGAGTGAATCAGACATTGCTGGAGGGAATTAGACAATGCGGGGAGTGAATCAAACATTGCGGGGAGAGAAGCAGGCATTGCGGGGAGTGAATCAGACCATGCGGGGGTGAATCAGACATTGCGGAAGTGAATCAGACATTGCGGGAGTGAATCAGACATTGCGGGGAGTGAATCAGAATTTCCGGGGGCGTGAATCAGACATTGCGGGGGGGGGGCGGCGGGGGTGTATCAGACTTTCCGGAGTGGAGGGGGAGGTGAATCAGACATTGCTGGGAGTGAATCAGACATTGCGGGGAGTGAATCAGAAATTGCAGTTTGTGAATCAGACATTGCAGGAGTGAATCAAACATTGCGCTGGGTGAATTAGACATTGCAGGAGTGGATCAGACATTGCGGTGGTGAATTAGACATTGCGGGGGGTGAATCAGACATTGCGGGGTTTGAATCAGACACTGCGGAAGTGAATCAGACATTGAAGGATTGAATCAGACATTGATGGGGTTGTGAATCAGACATTGCGGGGGTGAATCAGATTATGCGGGTGGGTGAATCAGACATCGTGGGGGTGAATCAGACATGGGGGGAATGAATCAGACATTGCTGGGGTTGGATCAGACATTGCGGGAGTGAATCAGACATTGCGGGAGTGAATCATACATTGCAGTAGTGAATCAGACATTGCAGGAGTGAATCAGACATTGCGGGTTTGAATCAGACATTGTGTCGGTGAATCAGACATTGCGGGGGGTCAATCAGACATTGCGGAGGAGTGAATCAGACATCACGGGGAGTGAATCAGACATTGATGGGGAGTGAATCAGACAGTGCTTGGGGGGGGGGTGAAGCAGGCATTGCCAGGGGTGAATCAGACATTGCGCGGCGTTAATCGGACATTGCGGAAGTGAATCGGACATTGCGGGGGGTGAATCAGACATTGTGGTAGTGAATCAGACATTGCGGGAGTGAATCGGACATTGCGGGGAGGTGAATCAGACATTGCGGGGAGTAATTCAGACATTGCGGGTTGTGAATCAGACATTGCGGGAGTGAATCAGAAATCGCGGGGAGCGAATCAGACATTGCGAGAGTGAATTAGACATTGCAGAAGTGAATCAGACATTGCGGGGGTGAATCAGACATTGCGGGAGTGAATCAGAAAGTGCTGCGGGGGAAGTGAATATTACATTGCGGGGGAGAATCAGACTTTGCTGGAGTGAATCAGACATAGAGTGGTAAATCAGACATTGCGGGAGTGAATCCGACATTGCGGGGGTAAAACAGACATTGCGGGGGGAGTAAAGCAGGCATTGCGGGGAGTGAATCAGATATCGCGGGGAGTGAATCAGACATCGCGGGGGTGAATCAGACATTACGGGGGGAGTGAATCAGACATTGCGGGGGTAATCAGACATTGCGGGGGGTGAATTAGACATTGCGGGAGTGAATCAGACACTGCAGGGAGTGAATCAGACATTGCGGGCGTGAATCAGACATTGCAGGAGTGAATCAGACATTGCAGGAGTGAATCAGACATTGCGGGGAGTGAATCAGACATTGTGGGGGGGAGGGGGTGTGTGTATCAGACATTCCGGAGTGGAGGGGGGGTGAATCAGACATTGCAGGGAGTGAATTAGATATTGCAGGAGTGAATCAGAAATTGTGGGGTGTGAATCAGACATTGCAGGTGTGAATCAGGCATTGCGGGGGGTGAATCAGACAGTGCGGGGAGTGTGTCAGGCATTGATGAGGTGTGAATCAGAAATTGCGGGGTGAATCAGACATTGCGGGAAGTGAATCAGACATTGTGGGCGTGAATCAGACATTGCAGGATTGAATCAGACATTGCAGGAGTGAATCAGACATTGCAGGAGTGAATCAGACATTGCGGGGTTGAATCAGTCATTGCAGGAGTGAATCAGACATTGCGGGGAGTGAATCAGACATTGCGGGGAGTGAATCAGACATTCTGGGGAGTGAATCAGACATTCCGGGGGTGTGAATCAGACATTGTGCGGGGGAGGGGGGCATGTATCAGACATTCCGGAGTGGAGGGGGGTTGAATCAGACATTGCAGGGAGTGAATCAGATATTGCAGGATTGAATCAGAAATTGCGGGGTGTGAATCAGACATTGCAGGTGTGAATCAGGCATTGCGGGGGCTGAATCAGACAGTGCGGGTGGTGAAGCAAACATTGCGGGAGTGAATCAGACATCGCAGGAGTGAATCAGACATTGCGGGGGTAAAACAGACATTGCGGGGGGCGTGAATCAAATATTGCGGGGAGTGAATCAGACATTGCAGGAGTGAATCAGACATCGCAGGAGTGAATCAGACATCGCAGGAGTGAATCAGACATTGCGGGGTATGAAGCAGTCATTGCGGGATTGAATCAGACATTGCTGGGGTGAATCAGACATTGCGCGGGTGAATCAGACATTGCAGGATTGAATCAGACATTGCGGGATTGAATCAGACATTGCAGGAGTGAATCAGACATTGCGGTGGTGAATCAGACATTGCGGGGGTGAATCAGACATTGTGGGGGGTGAATCAGACATTGATGGGGTGGTGAATCAGACGTTGCGGGGGTCAATCAGACGTCAGGGGGAATCAGACATTGCGGGGGTGGGTGGTGAATCAGACATTGCGGTGACTGAATCAGACATTGCGTCGGTGAATCAGACATTACGGGGGGTCAATCAGACATTGCGAAGGAGTGAATCAGACATCGCGGGCTGTGAATCAGACATTGTGGTAGTGAATCAGACATTGCGGGAGTGAATCAGACATTGCAGTGGGTTAAATCAGAAATTGCGGGGGGTGAATCAGACATTGCGGAAGTGAATCAGACATTGCGGGGGGGGGTCGGGGGGCGTGTATCAGACATTCTGGGGTGGATGGGGGGTGAATCAGACATTGCGGGGAGTGAATCAGACATTGCGGGGAGTGAATCAGACATTGCAGGGGTGAATCAGACATTACGGGGGGTGAATCAGACATTGCAGGGGTGAATCAGACATTACGGGGGGTGAATCAGACATTGCAGGAGTGAATCAGACATTGCGGGGTTGAATCAGTCATTGCGGGAGTGAATCAGACATTGCGGGGAGTGAATCAGAAATTGCGGGTTGTGAATCAGACATTGCAGGAGTGAATCAGACATTGCAGGAGTGAATCAGACATTGCGCTGGGTGAATTAGAAATTGCAGGAGTGAATCAGACATTGCGGGGGGTGAATTAGACATTGCGGGGTTTGAATCAGACATTGCAGGCGTGAATCAGACTACGCGGGTGGGTGAATCAGACATCGCGGGGGGTGAATCAGACTTTACAGGGGGAGTGAATCAGACATTGCGGGGGGTAATCAGACATTGCGGGAGTGAATCAGACATTTCAGGGGTAAATCAGGCATTGCGGGGTCAATCAGACATCGGTGGGTGCTGAATCAGACATTGCGGATGGTGAATCAGACATTGCGGGAGTGAATCAGACATTGCGGGGTAAATCAGACATTGCGGGGGGTGAATTAGACATTGCGGGAGTGACTCAGACATTGCGGCGAGTGAATCAGACATTGCGGGCGTGAATCAGACATTGCAGGATTGAATCAGACATTGCAGGGAGTGAATCAGACAGTGCAGGAGTGAATCAGTCATTGCGGGAGTGAATGAGACATTGTGGGGAGTGAATCAGACATTGCGGCGAGTGAATCAGACTTTCCGGGGGCGTGAATCAGACATTGCGGGGGGGAGGGGGGCGTGTATCAGACATTCCGGAGTGGAGGGGGGTGTGAATCAGACATTGCAGGGAGTGAATCAGATATTGCGGGAGTGAATCAGAAATTGCGGGGTGCGAATCAGACATTGCAGGTGTGAATCAGGCATTGCGGGTGGTGAAGCAGATATTGCGGGAGTGAATCAGACATTGTGGGGGTGAATCAGACATTGCGGGGGTAAAACAGACATTGCGGGGGGAGTGAATCAGACATTGTGGGGAGTGTATCAGGCATTGATGGGGTGTGAATCAGACATTGCGGGGAGAATCAAGCATTGCGGGGGGTGTATCAGACATTGCGGGAGTGAATCAGAAAGCACAGGGAGTGAATCAGACATTGCAGGAGTGAATCAGACATCGCAGGAGTGAATCAGACATCACAGGAGTGAATCAGACTTTGCGGGGTATGAAGCAGTCATTGCGGAATTGAATCAGACATTGCTGGGGTGAATCAGACATTGCGTGGGTATATCAGACATTGCAGGATTGTATCAGACATTGTGGGGAGTGAATCAGACATTGCGGGAGTGAATCAGAAATCATGGGGAGTGAATCAGACATTGCGGGGGGTGAACCAGACATTGCGGGATTGAATCAGACATTGCGGGGTGAATCAGACATTGCGGTGGTGAATCAGACATTGCGTGGGTATATCAGACATTGCAGGATTGTATCAGACATTGTGGGGAGTGAATCAGACATTGCGGGAGTGAATCAGAAATCATGGGGAGTGAATCAGACATTGCGGGGGGTGAACCAGACATTGCGGGATTGAATCAGACATTGCTGGGTGAATCAGACATTGCGGTGGTGAATCAGACATCGCGGGGGGTGAATCAGACATAGCGGGATTGAATCAGACATTGCGGGGGTGAATCAGACATTGCGGTGGTGAATCAGACATTGAGAGGGTGAATCAGACATTGCGGGGGGTGAATCAGACATTGCGGGGGTGAATCAGACATTGCGGTGGTGAATCAGACATTGCGGGGGTGAATCAGACATTGTGGGGGGTGAATCAGACATTGCGTCAGTGAATCAGACAGTGCTTGGGGGGGGGTGAAGCAGACATTGCCGGGGTGAATCAGACATTGCGGGGAGTGAATCAGACATTGCTGGAGTGAATCAGACATTGCTGGAGGGAATTAGACATTGCGGGGAGTGAATCAAACATTGCGGGGCGAGAAGCAGGCATTGCGGGGAGTGAATCAGACCATGCGGGGGTGAATCAGACATTGCGGAAGTGAATCAGACATTGCGGGAGTGAATCAGACATTGCGGGGAGTGAATCAGAATTTCCGGGGGCGTGAATCAGACATTGCGGGGGGGGGGGCGGCGGGGGTGTATCAGACATTCCGGAGTGGAGGGGGAGGTGAATCAGACATTGCTGGGAGTGAATCAGACATTGCGGGGAGTGAATCAGAAATTGCAGTTTGTGAATCAGACATTGCAGGAGTGAATCAAACATTGCGCTGGGTGAATTAGACATTGCAGGAGTGGATCAGACATTGCGGTGGTGAATTAGACATTGCGGGGGGTGAATCAGACATTGCGGGGTTTGAATCAGACACTGCGGAAGTGAATCAGACATTGAAGGATTGAATCAGACATTGATGGGGTTGTGAATCAGACATTGCGGGGGTGAATCAGATTATGCGGGTGGGTGAATCAGACATCGTGGGGGTGAATCAGACATGGGGGGAATGAATCAGACATTGCTGGGGTTGGATCAGACATTGCGGGAGTGAATCAGACATTGCGGGAGTGAATCATACATTGCAGTAGTGAATCAGACATTGCAGGAGTGAATCAGACATTGCGGGTTTGAATCAGACATTGTGTCGGTGAATCAGACATTGCGGGGGGTCAATCAGACATTGCGGAGGAGTGAATCAGACATCACGGGGAGTGAATCAGACATTGATGGGGAGTGAATCAGACAGTGCTTGGGGGGGGGGGTGAAGCAGGCATTGCCCGGGGTGAATCAGACATTGCGCGGCGTTAATCGGACATTGCGGAAGTGAATCGGACATTGCGGGGGGTGAATCAGACATTGTGGTAGTGAATCAGACATTGCGGGAGTGAATCGGACATTGCGGGGAGGTGAATCAGACATTGCGGGGAGTAATTCAGACATTGCGGGTTGTGAATCAGACATTGCGGGAGTGAATCAGAAATCGCGGGGAGCGAATCAGACATTGCGAGAGTGAATTAGACATTGCAGAAGTGAATCAGACATTGCGGGGGTGAATCAGACATTGCGGGAGTGAATCAGAAAGTGCTGCGGGGGAAGTGAATATTACATTGCGGGGGAGAATCAGACTTTGCTGGAGTGAATCAGACATAGAGTGGTAAATCAGACATTGCGGGAGTGAATCCGACATTGCGGGGGTAAAACAGACATTGCGGGGGGAGTAAAGCAGGCATTGCGGGGAGTGAATCAGATATCGCGGGGAGTGAATCAGACATCGCGGGGGTGAATCAGACATTACGGGGGGAGTGAATCAGACATTGCGGGGGTAATCAGACATTGCGGGGGGTGAATTAGACATTGCGGGAGTGAATCAGACACTGCAGGGAGTGAATCAGACATTGCGGGCGTGAATCAGACATTGCAGGAGTGAATCAGACATTGCAGGAGTGAATCAGACATTGCGGGGAGTGAATCAGACATTGTGGGGGGGAGGGGGTGTGTGTATCAGACATTCCGGAGTGGAGGGGGGGTGAATCAGACATTGCAGGGAGTGAATTAGATATTGCAGGAGTGAATCAGAAATTGTGGGGTGTGAATCAGACATTGCAGGTGTGAATCAGGCATTGCGGGGGGTGAATCAGACAGTGCGGGGAGTGTGTCAGGCATTGATGAGGTGTGAATCAGAAATTGCGGGGTGAATCAGACATTGCGGGAAGTGAATCAGACATTGTGGGCGTGAATCAGACATTGCAGGATTGAATCAGACATTGCAGGAGTGAATCAGACATTGCAGGAGTGAATCAGACATTGCGGGGTTGAATCAGTCATTGCAGGAGTGAATCAGACATTGCGGGGAGTGAATCAGACATTGCGGGGAGTGAATCAGACATTCTGGGGAGTGAATCAGACATTCCGGGGGTGTGAATCAGACATTGTGCGGGGGAGGGGGGCATGTATCAGACATTCCGGAGTGGAGGGGGGTTGAATCAGACATTGCAGGGAGTGAATCAGATATTGCAGGATTGAATCAGAAATTGCGGGGTGTGAATCAGACATTGCAGGTGTGAATCAGGCATTGCGGGGGCTGAATCAGACAGTGCGGGTGGTGAAGCAAACATTGCGGGAGTGAATCAGACATCGCAGGAGTGAATCAGACATTGCGGGGGTAAAACAGACATTGCGGGGGGCGTGAATCAAATATTGCGGGGAGTGAATCAGACATTGCAGGAGTGAATCAGACATCGCAGGAGTGAATCAGACATCGCAGGAGTGAATCAGACATTGCGGGGTATGAAGCAGTCATTGCGGGATTGAATCAGACATTGCTGGGGTGAATCAGACATTGCGCGGGGTGAATCAGACATTGCAGGATTGAATCAGACATTGCGGGATTGAATCAGACATTGCAGGAGTGAATCAGACATTGCGGTGGTGAATCAGACATTGCGGGGGTGAATCAGACATTGTGGGGGGTGAATCAGACATTGATGGGGTGGTGAATCAGACGTTGCGGGGGTCAATCAGACGTCAGGGGGAATCAGACATTGCGGGGGTGGGTGGTGAATCAGACATTGCGGTGACTGAATCAGACATTGCGTCGGTGAATCAGACATTACGGGGGGTCAATCAGACATTGCGAAGGAGTGAATCAGACATCGCGGGCTGTGAATCAGACATTGTGGTAGTGAATCAGACATTGCGGGAGTGAATCAGACATTGCAGTGGGTTAAATCAGAAATTGCGGGGGGTGAATCAGACATTGCGGAAGTGAATCAGACATTGCGGGGGGGGGTCGGGGGGCGTGTATCAGACATTCTGGGGTGGATGGGGGGTGAATCAGACATTGCGGGGAGTGAATCAGACATTGCGGGGAGTGAATCAGACATTGCAGGGGTGAATCAGACATTACGGGGGGTGAATCAGACATTGCAGGGGTGAATCAGACATTACGGGGGGTGAATCAGACATTGCAGGAGTGAATCAGACATTGCGGGGTTGAATCAGTCATTGCGGGAGTGAATCAGACATTGCGGGGAGTGAATCAGAAATTGCGGGTTGTGAATCAGACATTGCAGGAGTGAATCAGACATTGCAGGAGTGAATCAGACATTGCGCTGGGTGAATTAGAAATTGCAGGAGTGAATCAGACATTGCGGGGGGTGAATTAGACATTGCGGGGTTTGAATCAGACATTGCAGGCGTGAATCAGACTACGCGGGTGGGTGAATCAGACATCGCGGGGGTGAATCAGACTTTACAGGGGGAGTGAATCAGACATTGCGGGGGGTAATCAGACATTGCGGGAGTGAATCAGACATTTCAGGGGTAAATCAGGCATTGCGGGGTCAATCAGACATCGGTGGGTGCTGAATCAGACATTGCGGATGGTGAATCAGACATTGCGGGAGTGAATCAGACATTGCGGGGTAAATCAGACATTGCGGGGGGTGAATTAGACATTGCGGGAGTGACTCAGACATTGCGGCGAGTGAATCAGACATTGCGGGCGTGAATCAGACATTGCAGGATTGAATCAGACATTGCAGGGAGTGAATCAGACAGTGCAGGAGTGAATCAGTCATTGCGGGAGTGAATGAGACATTGTGGGGAGTGAATCAGACATTGCGGCGAGTGAATCAGACTTTCCGGGGGCGTGAATCAGACATTGCGGGGGGGAGGGGGGCGTGTATCAGACATTCCGGAGTGGAGGGGGTGTGAATCAGACATTGCAGGGAGTGAATCAGATATTGCGGGAGTGAATCAGAAATTGCGGGGTGCGAATCAGACATTGCAGGTGTGAATCAGGCATTGCGGGTGGTGAAGCAGATATTGCGGGAGTGAATCAGACATTGTGGGGGTGAATCAGACATTGCGGGGGTAAAACAGACATTGCGGGGGGAGTGAATCAGACATTGTGGGGAGTGTATCAGGCATTGATGGGGTGTGAATCAGACATTGCGGGGAGAATCAAGCATTGCGGGGGGTGTATCAGACATTGCGGGAGTGAATCAGAAAGCACAGGGAGTGAATCAGACATTGCAGGAGTGAATCAGACATCGCAGGAGTGAATCAGACATCACAGGAGTGAATCAGACTTTGCGGGGTATGAAGCAGTCATTGCGGAATTGAATCAGACATTGCTGGGGTGAATCAGACATTGCGTGGGTATATCAGACATTGCAGGATTGTATCAGACATTGTGGGGAGTGAATCAGACATTGCGGGAGTGAATCAGAAATCATGGGGAGTGAATCAGACATTGCGGGGGGTGAACCAGACATTGCGGGATTGAATCAGACATTGCGGGGTGAATCAGACATTGCGGTGGTGAATCAGACATTGCGTGGGTATATCAGACATTGCAGGATTGTATCAGACATTGTGGGGAGTGAATCAGACATTGCGGGAGTGAATCAGAAATCATGGGGAGTGAATCAGACATTGCGGGGGGTGAACCAGACATTGCGGGATTGAATCAGACATTGCTGGGTGAATCAGACATTGCGGTGGTGAATCAGACATCGCGGGGGGTGAATCAGACATAGCGGGATTGAATCAGACATTGCGGGGGTGAATCAGACATTGCGGTGGTGAATCAGACATTGAGAGGGTGAATCAGACATTGCGGGGGGTGAATCAGACATTGCGGGGGTGAATCAGACATTGCGGTGGTGAATCAGACATTGCGGGGGTGAATCAGACATTGTGGGGGGTGAATCAGACATTGATGGGGTGGTGAATCAGACGTTGCGCGGGCTGAATCAAACATTGTGAGTGTGAATCATACATTGTGGTGACTGAATCAGACATTGCGTCAGTGAATCAGACAGTGCTTGGGGGGGGTGAAGCAGACATTGCCGGGGTGAATCAGACATTGCGGGGAGTGAATCAGACATTGCT